>NC_090443.1:569309076-570527555 GCF_031143425.1 Pleurodeles waltl | reverse complement strand
AAATAAATATGGCCCACTCCTGCCCTCTCTGTTTGACCCAGCACACCATAGCAAGTTGTCTTACTGCATTGCACCAAATATTTGTAAATCTGGCCCTCAAAATGGGCATTAACCAAACAGCCCGGCGCAAAAGTGCACTTCCTTTGAGCTGGATGTGTACATGTGATCAGGAAAAATCCTTTTACTCACAGTGCAGGGATCCATTGACTGAAGTGGGATTACCCATGATGTATGCTATGCTGCTTAGAAACATAACGTGAATAACTGTGAGTTGAACAGACCATTCGATAAAGAGGACGGACCCAGGGAGAATTTATGATATCTGTGACTGCTAAAGTTGTATCCAGGACAGACCTAAAAACTTTAAAGATGGCAGTTACTGTGATCTGCTGACTTGGAGAAACTTAGCAAAAGGAATTACTTCAATTGTCAACACCAGACATATTCTCTTGCCATATATGTAGCTCCCATCACATGCAGGTACGGATATTACCACATGCTCCTTTGGTCTAGCAACAGTTCAAATGTTTGTGATTAGCCATTTAGACATGTTGCATGGATATATTAAATTGCATATATTATACCTTTGAAATGCATTCTTGCTGGGGCTGGGTTTTAGCATTTAGATCTACAGGGGAAAACGGCAGGAGCACAGATCCGATTATAACAATTATGCTGCAATGATATTCATCACAACAGAAGTACTCATGTTGGCTCGCTCCAACTGAAGCAAAAAAACAACAGGGAAAAGTATAAATGAATAGAACAGAATTTGAAGTTTTGATTATTTGCCCTTTAAATTGTAATGTACGTACATTAAGCCGGTCTAATTCCCCAGGACCCTTTGTGTGTTGTCTGCAGCATGTGCTAGTGAAATTAACCTGTTCAATTTATGTGTGGGTTGTGTTTGTGTAATAACAGGGAGCCCCCAACGTCTATTTTTGTTTGGAGTTGCTTTGTTGTTACAGCTAAAATCATCTCCTCAATTTAGAAATCAAGCTTCACAGTAATTTTATTTGTCAGAATACTATTCAAGCATCTCCAACAAGATCTTTTGTCAACTGCATTAAGCTAAAAGTAATTTTATTTAATTGAAGCGTGCTCGGTGAGTGATCATTTGAAACTAAAGTGCTTTCCTCACCAGCACTGATTGATCCATGTTAGTTAGTGCAAGATAGGACAAATGAAACTGTAAAGAATAAATAGATTTTCTAATAATCACTGGGAAAGATAAATTAAAATCCATAGCGATTAGTGGTGTTCCATCCGACCTCATAAAAAGGTACTAAAGTGGCTTGGTCAAAGAGTAAACGTATGCTCACAGGATGCTGACTCACAAGATGATTAATGCAAAGATTGTAAAGTATATGAAAGCTTTTGAAAAATAATGAAAATTCATGCAATGACGTGTAGAATTAACACGTAGGCCTTAGATAAGAATGCAATGCTTTAATTCAAGTGAATGCACTAGGCAGACACATTTATACGTTTTAGGCTTGAAAAGCTGATATTGCAGTTTGCAAACCTGACCTAGGTTAGGAATGTGAAATGGTCAACTTTGAATGAAGCTAACCTGCTGAGAACATGATGACTCAATTCATGAAGAGTTAGTTTTAACCTCCCCAAAGGCGTATTTTGTGACAATATAATAATGTATTAAAATGAATTAGGTTAATTTCGCTGAATGTCTCAAAATGAAGAATGGCTTACTCTTAGAAGCTATAGGTAGCTTGTGGTTTAATTGAATGAGTAAAGTCTAACTCTGAAAAGAAGTTTCCTTTAAGCAAAGACAACAATGGAAAACTACTTCAAAATATATCATTTTTGACAAAAATGTAGCAGATAAACATTGTTGTCTATGGATTATTCTTTGTACCATGAGATGATGGTGAAATGTTACTGTTCCCATGAAGACATCATTTGCTGATTGGCTGAGATGAGACAGAAGCTTATACTCATTGCAAGCATTTGATATGATATTTTCATTTTCTATTAGTTTTCACAGAGTAGTTTAAGACTTTCTCTTGCCAAGGATATTTTTTCCCTGATCTATGCAGTGAATTTTCTCTGTGCACATTCACTCTCTGCCGGAATCTTTGCTGCTCAGAGACTCTACTGAGTTTCATGAACCTTTCTTTCTGGACGGTTCTGCTTGATTGGATTCTTGAGATTTTGTTCTCAAGTTTAATGCTTCAACCTCTCCATTTGGAGCTCTTTAAGGGTTCTAGCTGACATCTTTCCTCACCTATGCTAAACCCATTATGAGGGTTAGACTAGGGGTTTTCCTTTATGGAACACACTTTATGCATTTGCTCTGATGTTAGTTGATTATATTGAGTAACTAATTGATTGATGATTATTCATGCATCCTCATCAAAGATTTAATCCACTAAAAGATTTCTAAATAACGCTTTTGGAAGCCACACCAACGCTCATCATTGCCTGAAAAAAATAACTGAAATTGTGATGACTAATTAATTGATTGATTTACAGCTCCTGGTTAAACTCATCTATGTCTAAGCTTTGTCAGCCCAGTGACGTGGGGTTATTGGCCTGATGTGATGTTGAATCTGACTTTGTAAACCAATATTTAACTGATTTCCCCACTCTCCAGCAGGTACATACAGCATTTGCAACCATTGTAGCCGTATTCCCTATTAGGAGCACAGTGTTAATCGTATTTATTACATTTTATTCAAATATGCACACCATGAGGTTTTGGGGGTTTTAACTGCTGGTGCAAAAAGTAATATTTGAGAGTAAGGTAAACCAAGTGCAAACTAAATACTGTTTGCAAGTGTGGATCCTGAATATTGAGTAGGAAATATCCTTACATCTTAATATTGTATCCAAAATATCAAGGATAAAAACATTGACAGGAAAGTCAGTACCTATAGATTTTAGATTTCTAGCTACACTTATATGTACATTGTGAAGGTACATGGGTGAGACATTAAAAATAGTAAATCTATTATAACCTAGATGCACTTAACTTTTGATATGTTGACCCTTGAAAGTTTGGCTACGATATGAAGGTATCACGATATGTTTCTATTCAATATGTCAACCTACAACCCTGATTGATTACTTAGATCCCTATGTTTCATCACCAAAGTACTAATCATCTGCAAAACAGTTCTATTCCTGAATCAAAAGTTATAGGTGTTTGGTTGTTTTTGTGACCGCAGTGAACATGACGGCCTAAGTTGCCCTTCACAGAAAATATTTCCAGATTCCTTCAGAATGATTGAGGTTTCCCAAGGTGGCTTTCTGAAAGGATGTTTAATCCTCAATAAACAACCACACCCATTCTGTAACAACCCTACTTTGTCTTCCTCTGTCATGTCAGAATGTTGTCAGCTACCAATGTCTTTGGATATTATTCCTTTAACCAGCCTTATAATTACAAGTGAACACAATGCCTTTGGAATATGCTGTATACAGCTTCTTGTACAATAATGAATATTAATTACTGTAAACTATCTTTTTCAAGAATGGTCTAGACCATGTTTTAGATTTCTCACTTCCTCATGTAATAAAATAAAGCATACGTAAATATCTATGTATAGAGGGTCTTTGAGTCTGCACTCTTTATCCTCTGGTTTGTGCAACTGTCAATTTTCATGTTGTTTTCACCCACAATAGCTCACAGCATTGAGAAATGGATCAGACCACCTCAGCCATTGGCTTTATTGGACTGTAAGTGGCAACATTTTCTCTTCTCACATGAGCACATTTGCCCAAAAACGAGTGCTTCACAGGAATTAACTTTTAAATTGTCTTCTTTCTTTCTTCATTCTTCGAATATTTTCGGCACTTGGCCAGTGTTTTTTTTTTTAAGCCCAGTAGTTTCCAAAACAGAACTACTGAATCACTTGCTTGCAGGGTTACCAATTGGAATGCCGTATCGCACAGTTCCACTGCTTCACAAGACAAGTGAGTGGCCATCTGGTAAATATACATTATATCACACTGTTGCAAGCACGGTCTGACATCAGTGCTTCTGCTTGCTGTGGTAACGGTAAAAGGCCTGTAAGCCCTGGCTTGATCATGGGGACAGGAGACACCCATGGTAAAAGCAGGACCATTGTGAGAGTACTCTGTTGTGCAAAAGAGTCTAGCACACTGTTGGTGAATAACAGACGAAAACCACGCAGAGCATTTATCACAACTTGTGAAATGAGTCTCCTGCACCAGCAAAGATACTAGGTTGAGCCTAAATATAAAATAAAGAGCAGGAGGTCATATGGCCATTTCTTCAAGCACTTTAAACCTAAAACAATTATTAACTGAAGTCAAATTGTGTTATCAGTGATGGCTTCAGAGAGCCCAGTAATAAAATGGATGCAAGCAACCACATAGTCTGTTTTTTTTTTTATTCACAGGAACAATGGTTTAACACAGATGAATACAGAACCTAGGTTGTTTTACAATGTACTTATTGTAAAGGATCTGCAAAGGTGTCAAGTGGATTTTTTGGACTTTTCGCAAAGATGCGGAATAGATCCACTCAATGAGAAGTTAGAGATTCCTCTGGCACAGGCCTCACGGTGGTCTGAAATGGAAAGCTCTGCAACGTTCTGGCAGCATGTGCACACATTTGATATTACACCAGGGGCCAGATTTACTAAAAAGTGGCACAGTGTTGTGCTGCACCAAAATTGGCAGCACCGTCCTGGATCACTTTAGAAACGCAGGGATGCGCCATAGTTATTAGAATACGACACATCCCTGTGTTTCCCCCTGCACTAGCGCTAAATTGAGCTGCCTAATGACAACAAGGTCATCCATGCACCATCGTGTAAGGATGTCTGCGTTGAGGGGTTTGATTGTTTATGTGTGGGAAGGTGTCCCTTCCTGCACAGAAACAATCACTAATGGAGATTTAGCACTTCTGTGTTTGCTACTGAATGCAGCATACACAGAAGTGCCAAAGCATCATTTTGAAAGATTTTTTATGTGAAGAAAAGGACACCTTCCTGCACATAAACAATAATTTCTGGCAATAAGATTTTTTATGTGAAGGAAAGGACACCTTCCAGCACATAAACAATCATTCCTGGCATTTTGCTCTTTCTATGCGTGTCGCAGAATGCAGCACACATAGAAAATGCAAAAAACAAGAAAGAATATAAGTATTCCTCCTCGTTGCACCTTGCTAACGCCGCTCCTGGGGTGGCGTTACATTTTGGCGCTGCCTCAGGTTTCCGAAAACACGTAAATCTGGGGCAGCGTCAAAATGCAATGGGTGTTGCTGTGGCACGCCCACAGCAGCACCCATTGCACACCCCTTCCACGCAAAGTGCTGCATGTGAAGGGGATTTATTTACAAGGTGGCGTTAAGCCACAAAAAGTGGCTTAACACCACTTGTAAATACAGCGCAGGGCTTATCGCCACCGGAGCATCACATAAAGTGATGCTCCGGTGGCGCTAGGGGCTTATATATGTGTCCCCAAGTCTGTACCATTAGGTGATAACTATGGTGTGAAATCAATCATTCAATAAAAAACAAACTTCTTTGGATGTTATCGAGGCCCAGACCATGCACAACATTCACTGAGATAAAAATCAAGTAGTCCTAAAATGCAAATGCCGAACATAATAATCTTAACATCAAGTACACATTATGCAGGATGATGATTTGGCCATCTTCTAGAATCACTACTCTTAAATGTCGTCTACATGACAAATCATGTTACAGAACATCCTTACAGCTGCATTAGCAACAACAATAACAACAAACATTAAATACACATTGGCACAGTCAAGAGGTCTGGCTTATAACTTAAAATACAAACCAGAATCTTCAGCTTTTATCAAGCATTCAGATGCTGCACGCTCTGTCCCAGTAAGTGCTGTTTTTGTTCTCTGTATCTGCTCAAGACATTAGATTTAAATGAACATAAAACACAAAAACCCTCATTGAGATGTGGCGTCCATATGTCCTATAATTTTTTTAACGCTTCAATTGGCACTTTGCCTGTTGCAGGCTGCATGACCGTAACTAGTGTTACTTCTGTTCAGGCATGTGCTCTGGCTGTTGTACGCTGTGTCTCTTCGTCTGTCTCTATGTTCAGTCAGGTTGTCAGGTCCGCTCATTGTGAACTTCTTTGGCCCTGGAAAAGATGTGATCAAGTGATATGCATTGAATGTAAACCTGAGACTTGTCTGCTGTGAATAGATCCTAAGTTCAGAACATAACTTTCTTTTTGCTTTACGGGAATGAAGGATTCACTGACCCTCTGTGTCAAATGCAATTTATTGAACAATGCCTTATTGTGATGACCAAACAAGAGCATTTGTGGGACACCAGAGAAAAGTGAAAGATCTTCTTTAGAATAAAATCCTGTATTTAGAAATCTAAGCCTCTTACATTCCCCACACACATTTCCTTGTTGCTGAACTATCAACAATACATTCGTGGGGAGGGACAGCTAAATGGAGGGGTGGTTAGGAAGGATAAGACATCACACAGAGGGGAGGGAAGGAGGACTGGGAAGGGCAAAACGGAAGTGCACACATGAAAACGAATGAGGTGTGGAATGGAACAAAGAGGAGCAGACACCGGAGTGGAACAAGTCAAGGCTGTTTACAGAAACACGTCATGAAGACCCAGCAGATGGAGAGGCTTATAGTTGTAAAATAGTCCCTCATGCATTTCAAAGCAAGTTTTAATGTGGCTGAAAGATATGCCCACTAGCCAATATCATGTATGTCACTGGACTGAGACAGGTTGTGATTGACAAAGTCTTAAGTCAATAACTAAAAGAGGCTGATGTAAAAATGGCAGTTGTTAACATAGGTGGAGCCAATGCCCACTTTATGTATATGTTAAGTAGTCAATCTGGTTAACAGCTGCACTGCAAGGGCACCCTTATAATACAACTAAAACCTTTAATCAGAATTTGCTGTTTTTGTGGTGCAATTCTGTTCAGTGGCTTTTGATATGCTTGCATTTAAAAAATAAGCCAGGCGGACTTTGAAGGTTTACCTTTGTAGATAGTTTGATGGTTACATTGGCAAATTTGGTCAGCCAAATGTCTATTTCTTTAGAGATATAATTGATTGGTGAAATGCTAAAATTAGTTTTTTGGTCCATTTTGAATTTTGCGAATTTCAAATAAGTCAAATCTGAGTTGTGGAACAAATGTAGGTGAATGATGATTATGACTCTGAAGGGGTTACAAAGGTAGAGCAGGTATGGATGGAAGGAGATCATAAACCTCAGCATGCGCAAAGGCGATGCATGATGATTTACCATTTCATGTTTTCATTGTAGTAAGTCTATTCTGAGCGTCAACTGCTGTACCCACAAAAACAGACAATGTACCTCTGACCATTGCTAGCTCAACAAAATGTATTCTTGATTTCCTGGACACAACAAAGACCACCAGATCAATTGACAGCTATGCCTGGTCAAAACCCAAGTTAGTTTGTAAATACACCTGCCTTCCTCAAGGCCATAAACCTGACAAGAACAGAGAGTCATCTGGAACACATAATCTTTGCTGTCAGCACAATCACTGAGACACAGAAAGAGGAAAATAAAATGAAAAGAAGAGACTCTGAGAATAAACTTCTGCATTTCGGAGGACTAAGTAGTTGCCCTGCACTTTTATACAAAACTCTTGTTCGTGCATAGTGGGAGATCTTTGGCTCTTGCATTCTGTAGCAGTGATGCTCTTATTAAATTTGTTCTGGATACTTTGAACCTGAGAGTGTTTGTCCTCATTTGGGAAGCTGTGTCTACTGATCTTTACATTACTGCAAGACACTGACATATTTATACAGTAGGCCTTTGATGACAGCTTAATTCACTTGTCAGTCAACCTACTGGATTTAGATTTTGAGCAACGCCATGCTCGAAATCCCGACAAAGACTTACAAAAGACCACAATTGATAAAGGCAAGTCCCAAGAGGGTGGAAACAGGCCTTATTTGCCCAGAAAATGTTGTGATTTTTAGATATTGAATTTAGGAATATGTCCTGAATTTGTGAATTAAAATATTAACTTTTTATGGTTAACCTTTAATTTTAATTAAAATGACATTTTGGCATGCTTAAAGCATTGGAGCAATTTAACAAATCTGCAAAACATTTAGAACACAGTTCACATCTTTAGCTTTTTATTGGTATGTCAAATTTCATTCTGATCCATTAATGGGACAAAATGTAACAACAAGTTAATATATATTTTTTCATTATTTTGAAGTAATTTGAACAATAAGTATCACAACTGATACATATCATGTTAAGTCCATTGTGTGCTCCTAATTTTCATGCAGATCTGTGAAGAGGGTATAATGGAGGGTGCAGAGCTAAAGACCAGACCTTGTGCATACTCCTGAAGACACAGGGGAGTGGGGAGTGCTGGGCCTTTGGCCATGCCATACACTCACACCAGACTGTGTACTACTGAGTGAAGGATATCATAATATTCTCCATCAAATGTTGTAAAAGTTAAGCTTCAGTTAACATTTTCTCACAGTGGAGTAATACTCAGAAATCCCTTTTACAAATCCTGTTAAACTGATGTTATGGTTAAAAAGTAAAATCTAAAAAATGCTTACATTTCTAGCCTGCTTCATACAAAGTCCTGCTTCATCAAGCACTCCTGCATAAACAAATCCTACAAGGAGGGAGAAGGCACCTGTGTCTGGAGTCCTGGTGCTGAGTCTGGGACTTCTGCTCCACCTACGAATTCTGAGCTGATATTCTGTGCTGATACCGAATATGAGAGCCAAGGGCACTTTTCTCTCTACTTAGGGAGCAGAACACCCATGTTCCGGGGTAGGAATGATACGCCTACCAAAAAGGTGAAGAGGGCTGCCAAGAGTACAGGCTGCTGGAACACTGCATTTGATGCACTACTAGACCAGGGATACAAAGCCTAGTGCACAGAACTTCTGGCTGTTACATCCGGAAAACAAATTGAGTGCCTGCCAATTGCAGTGGCAGAAGGCCCCTGTAGATTATTGAGGGCTGCATCAAATGCCCTAGTGCTGGGGCAACTTGTTTGTGTGGTGAATGTGGGCAAGTTCCACCCCAGACTCAAATACATCAGTGTCTGTTTCCCCAAAGTGAGACATCATAATGTGTGGCCTGAGTATCCTTGTAAAGTGCACAGTGAGGCCAGAGTACAGGGCCCCTCAAGAATATAGAGGACTGCACCTACCCCTTCAGAACTGTTATGGATGCCATGTTCGACAGAGCTGCCTAGGACCTTTCGACTTGGCTGACCATATTTCCACTGTCCTGCTATGACCTCTGAGTGTGGAAATGCCACTGAATTGGAAAGCAGTGTTTTGGGTGTGGTGGAGAGATACCTAGCCTTCTCAAACTGCTGTTTTATACCACTGGGAGTACAGATTGTCATGGTTACCTTCGTTCCCAGCTCTAACTTATTCAGCTTTGGGTTAGCCTTCTAAGAGTATGAATTACATCATCACTAGCAGGGGAACTGACCCTCAAATCATAACCAATAAGGTAACTCATATAATACTATGGGCTGGGGTCTGTGCTAATCAGATATAGCCACAACTTTCTTGTTTATGGTTTGAAGGAAGTTCTCTTGATGTACCTATTTGTTCTATTTACCTAGCCCAGAGAACTTAACTAAGAAGTTCTAAGCAGACAACACAAAATTACTACCCACAGGTATGTACAGGGAGGTGGATAACTCTTACTTGACTGTTACAATCACAACCTACAGTAGTTGCTGTGTTAATTGCTAACCCCAACATTGATATGGGCAAATCAAAACCAGTGAAATCAAAGCTAGCTCTGTGTTTTGTTTGCAATCTTCTGAAAAATATGTCCCATTTTTAGGCCACCTAAATCCACTGGCCACATACAGACTTAGGCCCTCATTCTGACCTTGGCGGGCGGCGGAGGCCGCCCGCCAAAGTCCCGCCGTCAGGTTACCGTTCTGCGGTCGAAAGACCGCGGCGGTAATTCTGACATTCCCGCTGGGCTGGCGGGCGGCCGCCTTCAGGCCGCCCGCCAGCCCAGCGGGAAAGAGGCTTCCACGATGAAGCCGGCTCGGAATCGAGCCGGCGGAGTGGAAGCTGTGCGACGGGTGCAGTTGCACCCGTCGCGTATTTCACTGTCTGCCAAGCAGACAGTGAAATACTTGTAGGGGCCCTCTTACGGGGGCCCCTGCAATGCCCATGCCAGTGGCATGGGCACTGCAGGGGCCCCCAGGGGCCCCGCGACCCCCCCTACCGCCATCCGGTTCCCGGCGGTCGGACCGCCGGGATCTGGATGGCGGTAGGGGGGGTCGGAATCCCCTCGGCGGCACAGCAAGCTGCGCCGCCTTGGAGGATTCAATGGGGCGGCGGTACACTGGCGGGAGACCGCCAGTGTTGCCGGTCCGACCGCGGCTTTACCGCCGCGGTCGGAATCCCCATTGGAGCACCGCCGGCCTGTCGGCGGTGCTCCCGCGGTCCTCCGCCCTGGCGGTCTTTGACCGCCAGGGTCAGAATGACCGCCTTAATGTCAACTTACCAGCTAGAGACAGGAAGCCCTGTGGACTGTATCCCATGAACTATCTGTGCATTACATGAGCTTACTGCATTGTGGACAAAGATCAATTGTGAGACATACAGGATTATTTGTTTGTTAGTGAGCTCCAAATTATTTTTGTTATGAATGGATGCACACAAGAATTCCTAATTTTAAGATTTTATTAAAATCAACATTCTATTGTAGTTCAGAAAATATGTCTGGATATAAATATAAAAATAAACAACATTGTGACAAATAATCCAATTTAATAAGCAAAATGTTAAAAAGAATTGCAACATTGTGATGGTATTTTAAAAGTTCATTTCATTGCAGGGTTTAGCTAATCCTTGTTCACAAACTCCTCTTTCTAGTCCCTAGCTAAACTATCTTAGCACCAAAAGTGTCTCTTTGAGTTTCTTGAGTTGGTCATTACCCCACATGCGTTAACCAGACAGGAAGCCTGTTTTACTGTACTTCAAGAAGGCTGCCTTCTTTTTTAATTGTGGCGGTCAGTAGCAAGCTGATAGGGCACAGCAGACTCTGAGAAACTGATGGCCTCATAAGTTTTGGCTTACATGAATCAAGTCTCTGAGGAAGTTGAAGATTCCTTTCTGCCTAACACGTCACTACCAAGCTTAAATACATTTTTCTGCTCATTTTGCTCAAAATTAAAACATTATTCTTGTTGAACTTTTACTGAATTCTATCATATATTATAAACCATATAAACATGCACACACATATATATTTGAATATTTGATGCACTCAAACTATTATAAAGCAATGTTAACCCATGTACATGCGCAATCAATATTAAATGCAACAAACATACACAACTGAATATGTGCATGACAACACAAATATGTGAAATGCAATGTGGGTACGTAAGCAGGGAAACTCAAAGATTACGTTAGTAGCTCTACCAGTAGTACTTACACTAAAGCAACTAAAGTCAGCAGAATCTGTACTTCAAACGTCTGGTCACCTACTGACTACATCATACTCTAGAGATAACTATAAGCTGAATAATACATTCTAAGCTGTGCATGCGTCTGAAATCTTGGAGACCAGGATTGTTGCTATGGGCATAGAAGTCAATCTATTAAGTGTTGATCATTGCAAAATATGTGGCAAAGTTGGTGACTTAAAAGCCAAGCTAGCTGTATGGGTACAGGTGATTGTTGTATTATCTTTTGGGCTTAAAAAATGTTTAAAATCAAGTTCACGCCTACATAACCTAAGATGTACTGTCTTCCATTGCAATTTTTTCCACTAAAAGGCAGTGGGTGTTCCCAGAAGTTTATCTTTGTTTTCTAGCCAATGAAGGACACCCCATATGTCCCAGGGTGCAAAATGGTTTATACAATGTGTTGACTCGTGCATGAATTAACTGTGAGACTGACTATATTCAATGTAGTAGTATTATGAAAAGATCATCAAATGTGCTCTGTAGTAAAATTATTCTTGCTTGTTACTTATTGGCACATATTCTGAGAACCATGTACATGCTTAGTAATGGATCAAATCCTTTGTACTAAGTCCTACAAAGGAATCTTCCTCTGTAACTAGGACACCCCATTCCCCATTTAGTAAGGCAAATATGTGCTCGGTATTGCATTACACTTTACTAGGTTCTCTGTACTTATAATTTGTAATTTTTATTGCTAATCATGCTTGGGAATAATTCATGTATTCTGCTTAACAATACAATATATAAAGCTCCTTAAAACTGGACCCGTGTCTGTCATTTCAAATTTAGGATGCTACTATTCTGCTTTTGGTTTGGTCTCTATCAAGATAAAGACAGATCTAGTCGGGGAGCACCAAAGTCTATAGAGAGAGTACACTACTCCTGATCCTAGACATTGGCATGCCCTTGGTAAGGTTATAAGAAGTTGGTTTGCGTCCCAACAGATCTTTCATTATAGATCAGTGAAACAGATTCTTGGCCTTAAGTAATCATCAGAATAGAATGCAGAACTGAGGTTGCAGAGCAGGGCACCAGATACAACAGTATCAACATTTTGGGCCCCTCAGAACAGGCTGAGGGATCCAGTGTCGTGAGGTTACTTTGGCTATTATATAGGCACATAACTTAAGCCTAGGCCTGCAGCTTGTGCACTTTCATTCTGAGGCATGCATTTTTATTTTTCTATTATTTTAGCAGAAGCCTTATTTTAGTGGAGATGTTTTTATTATTTTACCAGCTTTCCTTTTTACACAGACTTCTGTTATTCTTTCTTCTGCAGGACATTTTCATTCTGTGCTTTATTCAATGTTGTATGTGATAAGTTATATCCCTAACTCTTATACACAGAAATATACATGTTGTCAAGTCAAGGCAGTTTTCTCAGACCACCAGATGTTTTATGATAAAACACCTCACTGCCCCTTACATGATAGAGGGTAATTCCAACTAGTTGCCATTGTATACTGCACATCGCCTTTGCAGTTTCTGCTGAGATCTAATGCAGTCTCTCCCTCCATGTGGGAGAATTTGCAGGAGACCAACAGACCTCATCTTTACCTACAATCAAGAGGTATAGGGGATAGGAGTCTCTAGGGAGCCTGATAGGCAGATTAGGGCTCACACTGCCATGCTCCTATAGAGAACCTTAGTAGTGCAGGTAGGGATTTTAGAACCATTGTTGTGACAGTATGGTGGGACTATTCCTGTTTCACTTTTCTTGTCACTGTCTTGCTTTTATTATGTTTTATCATTCTTATAACCGCAATACATGACTTTTTACATAGAATGCAGTTGCTTCAATAAAACTTATTGAACCTAGTCCTGCTTCTGTTTTACCTTTGTATGTGTGAGACATATGTGACAAAGAGAAAGGGGCAAGATCTGTTCATCACAACTTCTCTGAGAAATCTAGACGTCATTCGAAGGGCTGCCACAAATCACCTTTTACTCTTGGGCACTTGTGAAGTGCTGCTAGCTAGCTGGAAGGGTTTTGATGACAGCTGTCAGACAACGCTTGATAAGACTCAGTCCCCCACGCCCGGTGGTGCTGCCATCCAAATCCAACAGTCTCGTTATTATAACAAGAGTCTTTACAACACCAGTATGAAGTTCTTTTTGGAGTACCAGCTTTTCAACACACACACCGGCCTTAAGACACCTATCTACCTTTTTTCAGATGAATGAGCACACAGTATTGCCAAGTCACCCCCACACCCAGAGGCCTGTCTAAGTGTAATCATAGCTAGACTTCTTAATTAGATTTGAACCTCATCTTACAATGTGCCAGACAAACATATCCCATACAATTCAAGAGCACCATAGTCCGCATCTTTACAGTCTACAGTTTAAAGAAAATGAATTCCACCTTTAGATGAAGCAAAGACTATAAAAACATTGCCTTAAATATATGCTTCTCTTTCTCCAAAACATAAGTTGTTTGCAGTTGGAACAGCACACTTCTTCACGAATGTTAGGGCATCCTGCAAAAGAAGGCTCCCCAACAGAGCAAAACTAGTCAAATGTGAATGGAAACTACCCCAAACAAACAAATGAGTGTCAACACAAATTATTTGATACACAGTTGGAAACACAAGAAACACAGAGGTGACCCTAACCCAACTGTAGCTCATTTGTAATGACCAGATAATTATCCCTCATAAGACAATTAGACAATTAAATATTCTGGCACTGATAAATTAAGAATAAACTCAGTTGCTGTTCCCCAGGTCACTCCAATGACCAATGAGTACATTCAGTAAAGTAGCAGGGATTACAGTCCTCATTTCATATTGAATGGTTACAATATCAGAACTGCAGATGAAGCATGTTCGTCTGATACAGTTATCCCCAGTCAATCACATAAAAAACAGCATCCTATAGCACTCATAAAGAAAAAGCTAATGGCAGTGGTGAATATTGCTGAAGTTAGGGAAATTAATAATACCTTTGCCTATCTCTTCTGTTCTGTTGTTTATAAGAGTAGTAGGTATAATTACTCATAGTTTGTTACTTTGTTGTTTCCTTGAGTAATGTTCGGTGAAGCTCCTATTTCTCTGTCGTAGGTGTGCATGTTTCTCACTTATCTGTGTCACTGTATATAATTATTCATAGTACTTCTCTTAAAAGGCAAGTTGATAAAAGCACAAAGGCAAAACATTGCTCATAATCAGACACCTGTGCATTTGGCAGGCACAGAACACTAGCTGGCTGAGACATATATGCAAACAAAACACAGACAAATATTAAGGTCCCTCTACAGAGAAAAACATGGACATGCCTTAAAAGAAATGTAAGCAGTAAGACTAATTTTTTAAAGTGTTGTAAAATCCATTCTAATTTTAGACACAGGCGACAATAGGTACCATTTCTTTAGGAGACACATTTAGTACGAGACACTAAAGAAACACTAAAGAAGCAAATTATGCTGCACCAAAGATGGTTGATACATTATAGGGTTTCTCATTCGAGTGAAGCTGGAAGTGCCCTTCCAATGAACCAAACCGATAGTTGACTCAGATTGCAGAAATGATTTTTAGAGAACAGGCTAAACTGTGATCTCTATTCATAATGATCCCTATTTATGAACCTAATTACTCACAAGTAAAGTTTGTTTCTGATTTTTTGGCTACATTTCCCACCCCCCTTAATCCAGAGCTGCTATAGATTTTATTATACACACAACAAGAGACCTATCATTTCCTCTCACTAAACAATTATCACAAAGACAGCAGAAGACGTCAAAGCATGCTTTATGACCCGGACACTTGGAGCTAACAAGAATGAAACCTATCTTTCCTTTTGATGTAGAATTTACCTTCTACTCTGTGGTATACAACTATACACTAGAATAGATATGTTTTTACATCATTGCCTACCTCAGGTGCTTGGTTAATAGTGTTAAACACCTTGGGATGACAATCTTGCATTATTTCCCTCTTTTGTTCTTCATCTTGTTGGGAAGGTGAGTAACCTGTATCCCGGTCTGGAGATTGCAACTATTCACCTTACAGGTCCTGGTATCAAAAATGAGGTTTGAGACACTACTGAAAGTAATTTCAAAGAGAACAAAGGGAGAAAATACTTGTAGGATCTGCTGCATCTTCTCCAGCCTGGAACCCGCCAATGACTAGGCAACACAAGGAGCTGTAAATCTCACATATGCATTCCTCTGTGTGTACCTGTGAATTCCAACATTCTAAACCAAGCTTTCATTGGCTTCCATTCTAGCAATTATGTCACACTGATTCAGAGTCTGTTTGAAGCCAAAAAGATTCCTCACTAAAACATGCAAGACACTACTGAATCGAACAATACATTTTGGGAAAACATACTGCCCAAAAAATATAGCTGTGTAATTTCAGGAAAAAGGGATTCAATACCACTCATTTGTAGCCTCCTTGTTGTAGAATAAAAAGCTGCCTACTTACTACATTACTGGAGGAAAAAGAGAGAGACTTTTAAGAATTCTAACACATCTCCATTATGAAGGTGATACATTTTGTTGAATATTGCTCCACTGAATTAAAACAAGCTTTGTGTGATAGGAACTTTTAGTAGTTGAAGGTGAAAATGTTGAAACGTCCTTTGAGCTGAATGACGATAATGCCATCATCTCTGATTACTATTCCTGCCTCTACTTTGCTTCTTCAGCAGTAAGCACTACATAATTCAACTCCTGTCTAAAAGACATCACCCTCCTGGTACTTACTCAAGAGTGACTCAGGAATTAGAAGACCAAATGGAGGCACCAAATACCCAGCTCTAGATTTTGAATGTGATGGATCTCCTGCCCAGAAACAAAATCTGAGGCATGAACAGCCTACCAATAGAACTTAATGTAATTTGTCATTGCCTGATATCACAATGGTTACTTTGCCTATAAAACTCCTGTCTAGAAAAACATACATTCTTCTTATAACAAGGGACGTATTGATAGTGGGTGATAATAAACCTGGAAAATATTTGATGAACAGAGCATTCTACCACCTTTTGTCCATGTTAAGCCTACATTTTAAATTACTGAGTAAAATAGTAGTTATGGAGCTACGGAAACAATGACAGTAGCACCTCCCATTACCTAAGATGACTCTTTCATGTCAAAGATAAAACTACCTGCCAAGGAACAGTCATCTGAGGTGACATTGATAGATACAGAAAAGGCCCTTGATAACCTGGGTTAAAAGTTTCTCTACATAGTCCTTTGCATCATAAACTATAGAGTCCATATATCTTACTGTGTCAAGCTACTTTAAAGTAAATCAAATGAGATTTTGAGTAGGCTGAGTCATCTCTCATAGTTGGGGGGGGGTCAAAATAATTACTTGCCAGGGTTACCCACTCCCACCTTTACTTTTTTCACTGGCTGTGGAACTTCTGGCTAGCAGTGTAAGAATAGAAAACAAACCAGGGAGTGGTGATGATACATGGTATGATCAATATTATCTTAATATATATTGACAGTATCCTTCTGCTTCTACAGACTCCATTACATTACTTCTCCTAAATAATATGACAGATATCACATATAGTGACTTCTCAATAAAAATATTTTGGCGCGTTTTCAAAGATGTTCAAATTCTCCCTTTCGGTCCACCTATGGAGCAGAACCAGCATTGCTCCACTGCTTCAAATGTGGAAAACAAGCCCAAAAAAGTTGCTTTTAGGAATGCACTGAGTGATCCACCAAAGGGTTTAGCTTAATGAAAATTGCATGAAAGAAAAAAAAATGTTCAGACCCTTGGCAGTGTTCTTTAAAGAAACCTTCCAGCAAGGGAGTCTGTGTGACTACAATCTACACGGAAATTTCAGGTAACTTTTATATCTGTATCTCTATATTTATATCTCGTATAATATGTATCTTTCTAGCTATCTATCTTTCTATCTATCTATCTATCTATGTATTTAACATGAATATAGTTGCATACATATGTTCACTAAAAAAAACTAAAGTTAAAGTGTCATTGCAATTAGATGTAGAAATGAGAGAGATCTAACATTTAAAACCTGACAAAAACTGAAATTCACTTGTTATAGTTTAATGAACTAACTATAACTTGTGCCCCCATCACAGACCACTTATGATATCATATTTGACATTACTTGTTGGACCTGTCAGCTCTTGGTTTGGTTTCTTCCATCGTTTTGCTTCTGACCTCCTGTTTTTGATCCTGTGCTTAATTTAGTTTTTGCTGGCTTTAGGACTGTGGGCAGCCTACCACTGCTGACCAGTGATAGAGTGCAAGTGCTCTCTGTCTAAATTGGATTGGTGATTTGCTTTATCCATGATGGGTATATTTGATTTACTAGTGAGTTCCTAGTATAGTGCACCATGTGTGCCCAGAGCCTGTAAATCAAATGTTACTAGTGGGCCTGCTGCACTGATTGTGCCACCCACATGCGTAGCCCTGTAAACATGTCTCATACCTGGCACTGCAGTGTCTGTGTGGGCAGCTTAAAAACTTCAATTTTACTACATGTAAGTTACCATTAAATGAGGCCCATGGCAGCCCCATGGGCAGGATGCAGAGTATTTATAAGGTAGGACATGTACTGGTGTGTTTTACATGTCTTTATAGTGAGATACTTCTAAATTCAGTGCTCGCTATTGTAAAACCTGTCTCTCCCACATAGGGATTGCCTTGAAATACCTTTTTAAGTGTATTTTCCCATTGGGAGCAGATAGAGATGTGGAGTTTGGGGACTCTGAACACACAATTTAAAAATACATATTTTGGTAAAGTTGTTTTTTGAACTTTTAGAAAGTGTGGGCATGTTCTCGCTTAACCATTCTGTGCCTCTGCCTATCTGCTGAATACACGTTTGGGCCAGTATGACAGTTGGCCTGTTTGTCCATTCACTCTGTAAAGTCGCACAAATGGAGCTGAGATGTGCCCTGCATATCCTGATGGGTCTTCCTGAGCCTGAGCAGTGGGAGGAGCTGACACTTGCACCTGACTAGGGATGTGCCTGTTCTTACATGAATCAGTCTCCAACCCCCTGGAGTGTGTCTGGGGCCAGGGCAGGAAAGGCAGGGTCTTATGCACTACAAAGACCTTTTGTTGAAGTTTGCCTACTTCAAAGACAGAAATGTGTATAAGTACTGGACCTCTGACACCACATAGTTAGAACAGCTCTGGACTGAGGACATTCTGCCAGGAAGAAAACTGGATGCTGTAGGAGGAACTGCCACTCTGCCTGTTGCTTTGTTGTGCTGGCCTGCTGCTTGCTGCTTCTGTCCTGGGAGTGAGAAGGCTGGACTTGGCTTTTTACATCTTGCTTTCCAAGTTTCTCCAAGGGCTAGAACAGAGCTTGCCTCCTCTGAAGAAGTCTCAGGGTCAACAAAGACTTAATCTGCCAGCACCAGGGCTCTCTTGCTAAAAGTCCTGACTTGCCAAGTATTACCACATCAAGTTCCTAGGCCGTTGGAAATGAGCTCTGGTGCAACTAAGAAGAAACTAAGTACATCGACTCCAGAAAGATTTCAGGACCGAAGCTGCTTTCCAAATCCACGCTGCTGCATGCACTGGAGTCATGTTATCCAATGAGTGCAATGGCCGGGACCTGCAACACAGGCCTGATGCCATGCCACTGACGTCTGGGACACCAGACTCTGGCTCCACCACAACACCTGTGGCCCCATGGTGTAATCGTGACACCGCAAAATCAACGCCTCACATCTTGACCTGCTGGATTCATCGCCCCCGCCATTTCGTAAGAAACTGACACCTTGCAACTGATGCCGCATCACCTCCCTTGCAACCATAGGAAACTGATGCCTCACCTCCCCTCTCTAGCAGTAAGGAACCTTACCTTACCTTACCTCCCGGGAGCATTAAGGAACCAGCACCACACCAGTTCCAGCGATGCCTCACCTCTCCAACTCCGTGCAATATCTTTATTTCCTCATTATTTTCAAAGGTACTGTACATGGGGTCCGTGTGACTCCATGACTGGATAGCACTCCCTCGCGAGTGGCATCAGACTGTTGGAAGCGACTCTGTCAAGCAGACGTGATAGCCCCAGATGGAGCTATTGTGTTTTTAAGCGCTAAACTAAGATTTAATCTTTGAAAATGTGTATCTTTACTTGTTTATGTTAGATTTTTGTTGTTTTGATCTTGTTTTACTTAAATAAATATTGACTATTTCTCTAAACTGGTGTGGAGTACTTTTGAGGTGTTTTCACTGTGTTACTCTGTGTTACTCTGTGTGTGTGTGTGTGTGTGTGTGTACTTTAAACATTGCCTCTGAGATAAGCCTAAGTGCTTGAGCCAAGCTACCAAGGGCGTGAGCAGGGGTTATATTAGCTGTGTTACTCCCTTACCCTGACTAGATTGAGTGCCCCTACTTGGACAGGGTGCAAACCACGGGCAACTAAAGACCCCATTTCTAACATCACTCATGATGTGTTAAATGACACAGATAACAATATTCACATTACTTCATAAATCATTATGGTGGTCATTCTGACCCTGGCGGTCTTTGACCGCCAGGGCGGAGGACCGCGGGAGCACCGCCGACAGGCCGGCGGTGCTCCAATGGGGATTCCGACCGCGGCGGTAAAGCCGCGGTCGGACCGGCACCACTGGCGGGGTCCCGCCAGTGTACCGCGGCCCCATTGAATCCTCCGCGGCGGCGCAGCTTGCTGCACCGCCGCGGGGATTCCGACCCCCCCTACCGCCATCCAGATCCCGGCGGTCGTACCGCCGAGATCCGGATGGCGGTAGGGGGGGTCGCGGGGCCCCTGGGGGCCCCTGCAGTGCCCATGCCACTGGCATGGGCATTGCAGGGGCCCCCGTAAGAGGGCCCCTACATGTATTTCACTGTCTGCTGCGCAGACAGTGAAATACGCGACGGGTGCAACTGCACCCGTCGCACAGCTTCCACTCCGCCGGCTCGATTCCGAGCCGGCTTCATCGTGGAAGCCTCTTTCCCGCTGGGCTGGCTGGCGGTCTGAAGGCGACCGCCCGCCAGCCCAGCGGGAAAGTCAGAATTACCGCCGCGGTCTTTCGACCGCGGAACGGTAACCTGACGGCGGGACTTTGGCGGGCGGCCTCCGCCGCCCGCCAAGGTCAGAATGAGGGCCTATATCATTTAAAAAAATAACAGAAGACTTTGAGGCAAGTGTGGGCTGCATGGTGAACATTTACCAGGTACATCCTTTACCACCCAGTAGAGTTTCAAATGCAGGTACTAGCTCATGTTAAACAATGAAAGGGCTGAGCACACCTGATGTTAGTTATTAACCAAACAAGCTACTTCTACATTAACATTAGCAAATGTTTCTTCCATCTTATGCAAATAGGCCTGCAGCAGATGCGATAATGGCACAATCCTCTTACTGAATTTCAAAGTAGGTAAGCATTATGATCAGGTACTGAAATAGCTTTGGCAGTACCATCTCCTCTGCACATGATCATTTGTAGACTGAAACTGGCAGTTGTTGTAGCATGTATAAAGTGTAGTTACAACTGGTTGAAATCTCCTGTCCTTAGGGATCTAATGAAAATGCGTTAACCATGCTCAATGATCCTCAAGCATTTCAGGGCTTTGGAGAAATTGCTAAAATGTGTGCGTATCTTTCAAGAGATGGCCATAAAGTTATAGGCTATTATTAGACCTGACAGGCTTAGGGTGGTCATCCCCCAACATTTTGCTTACCTCCCTCCACTTTTGAAACTGTTCTTGCTGGTTTTAGAACTCTGCACACTTTACCACACTTTACCACTGCTAACCAGTGCTAAAGTGCATATGCTCTCTCCTTTAAGCATGGTATTATTGGTTCATAGCCAATTGGCATATTAATTTACTTATAGTCCCTAGTAAAGGGCACTACATGTGCCCAGGGCCTGTAAATTAAATGCTACTAGTGGGCCTGCAGCACTGATTGTGCCACCCTCCTAATTAGCCCCTTAACCATGTCCCTGGCCTGCAATTGCAAGGCCTGTGTGTGCAGTTTCACTGCCACTTCGACTTGGCATTTAAAAGTACTTGCCAAACCTTAAACTCCCCTTTTTCTACATATAAGTCACCCCTAAGGTAGGCGTACCGTAGGGCAAGGTGCTATGTTGTAGGGCAAGGTGCTATGTAGGTAAAAGGCAGGACATATACATATGTGTTTTATTTGTCCTGGTAGTGAAAAGCTCCTAAATTTGTTGTCCACTACTGTGAGGTCTACTCCTTTCATAGAGCAGCATTAGGACTGCCCTCATATACTTTTTGAGTGGTAGATTCTGATCAGAAAGGGGTAACAAGGTCATATTTAGTATGGCCAGAATGAGAATAGAAATTATTGGTGAGGTTGGATTTTATATTCCTATTTTAGAAATGCAACTTTTAGAAAGTGAACATTTCTCTGCACTTAAAAACCATCTGTGCCATACAGCCTGTCTCCAATCAACGCCTGGGCTGGGCTGGTTGACAGCTCCCTTGAAACAAACACAAACACAGGATACTCAGTCACACCTGCACTCATCTGCAAATTGAATGGGTCTTCCTGGGCTGGAAGAGTGGAGGGCCTGATACTTACATTTCAAAGGCTAGTAGCCTGCCCTCACACAATGGACTGCCAAACTCCCTAATGGGACCCTGATAGACAGGACTGTACAGAAAGAGGAACTTGTGCACTTCAAAAACCACTCTTAGAAGTCTCCCCCACTTCAAAGGAATTTTGGGGTATTTTAAACCGGGGCTCTCACCCCACCAACTCAGACATTTCTGGACCTACATCTGCATCCTGTCAAGAGGAACTGCCTGGCTGCCCAAAGGACTCATCTGGACTGCTTTGCTCAGAACGACTGCTGCCCTGCTGTTGCCCTGCTGCCCTCTGACTTTGCTGAGAAGGACTCTTCCTTCTCCCAAACTGCTCTCCAGGGGCTTGAAGTGAGCTTCCCTCCTGTTTTCTGAAGTCTCAGGGCCAAAAAGACTTCATCTCTCCAGGAAACTACTTGTGCATTGAAAATCGATGCACCACCTGCCGGAATTGACACAAAACCTGCATTGTGACCGATAAATCACTGCACAACCAACCGGAACGACACAGCCCAACTTCCTTAGTGCAAATTTGATGCAGCGCCTGCCTAGCAACAGAAAACCTAATGCATCACCTACCAGATCAATGCACCACCTGTGTCTTCTTTTGCGCGTCAAGGACTTTTCCCTGCATAGTCCCTGGGCATTAAAATACACCACATCGCAGTGAGAAACCAAGACTGTACGCCAAAAAATGACAAAAACCCCTTGCAGCAAGGGAAAAAACGATGCATCGTCTGTGTTGTGCCGGAAAATCAGACGGACACCTCATTTTTCCACGCATCTCCTCCTCTGCGGTCTCCATGCATTGTTATTTTTGACACAAACGAGCTGCTGTGTGTAAGAAAGAGACAAATGTTTATTTTTAAGGATTAATACTGTTTTAAGCATTTTAAAAGTGAAATTTCAGCTTATGCTTATTGGATCTTTGTCGCTTTTACCTTATTTTATTCAGATACATATTATCTATTTTTCTGTACCTGTGTGGTGTATTTTGTGGTGTTTTCACTGTGTTACTGTATGATTTATTGCACAGATACTTTACACATTGTCTTCTATGTTAAGCCTGACTGCTCAGTGCCAAGCTACCAGAGGCTGGGCACAGGATGATTTGGATTGTGGTCCCTACTTTGCAAAGCTGTATACCTCTGCCAACTTGAGACCCCATTTCTAACAGCTATGCACTCAGGTTGATACCATGGGCTAAACCGAGAATTCTGAACTGTCCTACATCTACCATAGCTTTGGCTGCCTTTCTAAGAGACAACAATAAGAGGACTAGGGGACATGCTAAACACTTCTAAAGGGACTATATATCCCAGACTGCTTTGTGGCCTCAGGAGGTGGCCATTTTCCACAGCACCTGCTCCCACTTGACCGGACCAATGAGCATTATGAAGCGCAAGGGGGCACACTGCAGCGCAGGACGCACTAACCACTTCTAGAGGAACTACAGATCCCAGCCTGCTTTGTGGCCCCAGGAGGCGGACATTTTCCACAGCACCTGCTCCACTTGACGAGACCAACAAGCACTATAAAGCGCAAGGGGGCACACCAAGCACAGGACACACTAACCACTTCTGGAGGGACTACATGTCCCAGACTGCGTTGTAGCCCCGGGAGGCAACCTTTTTCCACAGCACCTGCTCCCACTTGACTAGACAAACGAGGGCTATAAAGCGCGAGGGGGCACACCTCAGCATGGGACGTGTGGGGAGCGTGCCAGGGCAAAGCCCAGGCCAAGGGCGGGCTGGCCACACCCATCGGAGCCTGAAGGAAGCCGGGCTGGGCCACCCCCAACATCTACTATTACGTAGGCTTTGTAAGAGTTTCTGTATTGTTATAGCCTCTGGGGACAGTTATATTGTCTTACTTTATCTTTAAGGGTTCACCCTCAGGTGAAAGTAATTGCGATGAGTAAAGGGAAAGCGATCGAGGGCGGGGCTGGTGTGGCACACAAAAAAAAATACAAATGGCAGAAGCATGCAGCAAGTAACTGCGTAATGGATAGGACAGACAATATCTTGGTTGATTGTGAGGATATTTTGACTTCCTCTCTGGATAGAGCCTCTAAAGGTCTTCAGAGTGAGTGTTCCCCAGTAAGGTCAAGGGAGGGCCCCAGGAGAATCCCAGAGATGTTAAAAAAATGTGGGTCACGGGCTCTAGCTCCTACATGGCAGGGCAAAGTGGGAAATGCTATTATTCACATGCCATCACCACCAGTGTATGTGCTTCCACCTACTGGAAGTGAAGCCCTTCATTGCACCAATTGCTTCAGTTCCCTAAATGATACATCACATGATGATCCTGACCTAAGTGTGTTGATGGACGGGATAGCAGACACAGGAGCAACAGACTTAAGCCCAGACTTGCCTAATGCTCAGTACATCTCATCCATAAAAGATCTAAAGGATGAGGTATCTGAGTTTAAATCCATGATTAATTCTTTAATTACAGTGGTCAAACAGTTAACATCTGTAGATGTGACATCCAGCTGGGACCACAAAAGTGGCTCCACGCTCAATCCCCCAGATTTCTCAACATTTTCAACCAAATTGCCCTCGAACATCGGTAACAAATCTGCAATTGCACATCTCCTCCCACTGCTGCCAGTCTGGTGCCCCGCACTGGTCATCCTATAGCAGGCGGTAGGATCAAGAACTCTTGCCAGGCTCCCACATACAATAATCTAAATATGGATGACAAACCAAGACTTCACCATCAATTGCCTGGACCAATGAAAGGCAATGTTCCAAATTGTGCTAGACAGCCTGTTGCTAATCGGTTTAATTCTAACAACACCATCCCCAAATTACATCTACCAACCCACAGGAAAGGGGGGGATTCTGTTAGAAACAAGGCGATCCATTGGATCCGCCACATGAGGGGCTGTTATTCTATAATACACAAGGACATAATTGATGCAGTTAGAAGGCCAAATCTGGACACCTGTCTTGACACAATTGAGCTGACACTTAGGGATAGGAGCTTGGTTGATAATCTGGAGGCCTTAGATGCAAGGACAAGTGCACCAGGGTACTCACACATTCAGTTTAAGTATCCCAGACAACCCCTGAGTGACAGGGCCAGGTTCATCAACCATTTAGCAGGTATTTCTTCTGCTCAAGATGAGAATGACTGGCTCAGTGAACCACCTGACATCCCTGCTGATTTACCATCCTTTCCAAGTGACATAACTACCCCTGGTTTGACTGTTTCTCCTACTGCTGATTTTAAAAACACCCTCCCACCCCCCTTCTGGGCAGATCCCATCTACCGACTTAGGACCAATTGGTCAATTGTGAAAATACTGTTCCTGAGGGGAAGACAATGATAGCATTCTGGAATGTGGAGGGTTTACTGTCTAAGGTGGTAATAGCAGACTGATGTGATTTTGTTAATAGTTTTACGAGATTTGCTGCCCTCCAACCCCATTTGCAACTACATACAATGGCCAAGGGAAAAACTCAGTGATAGATTACATATTGGTCAAAAACAGACACGCCGTAAGGGCTGGAAATTTTATCACCCACACAATTGCATGCAGCGACCACTACCCTCCAAGCACAGACTTGGATATGGAATCAAGGGTTTTATTTATCCCAAGCACCACTCCCCAACTACTGCACGGTGGGTGTCATGGACATTAACAGGCTTAACGGGTATACCCTGCCTTGGTCAAAGATTAATCACCAAGAGTTTCTAAAACAGTTGATTTGTGGTTGTACGCAGGCTTTTGAAAGTTGTTTATACCTGGTTCTGACCCCGAGGATATCATTGAGAGTTTTCAAAAGATTGCTGGGGATGTCAAGGAGGGACTAGTGATTACAGGCAGGGACAGTAGCAACAACAGGATGAGAGGGTGGTTTGATGAACCTAGTACCAAGGCCCATAGAATGCTGAAATTTGCCCTACACAAACAACCACGCTGCATAAATGAAATCAGGGTTGCTAGGAAAAACTATAAGTATGTTTTAATGCAAAGGAAAGCAGTATTAAAAAAAACTATGGGAAAAATTGCATGAAGCAAGCACTAGTAAGCACCCTGCAGCTTTTTGGGAGGTAATTAATTTGCTCTATCTATAATCCAACACCGGACCACGCCTCAAAATGGCTATTAGTGAGGGAGTCTGGACTACTCACTTTTCTACTATTTACTCCAATCCTATTAACAGGTTAAGGCTGACAGTAGACAGTGTGACCGACAGCAACTCCTTTGCCCCCGTTATTTTCCCTATCAAGCTTGCTTTTACCTTGGATGAGATCCGTGTTGCCCTAAACGCAAGTAAAGCCGGCAAGGCACCCGGTTCATCCCTGTAGATCTGTTTAAAGCCAACACAACCCTTTGGGGGGCACTGCTTATTCATGTCCTGAATGCATGTTGTCAAGTTGGCCTATTGAAGTCTTGGAGGGGATCAATTATTGTCCCAAAAAAGGGAGATAGACACAGCCCACTTGTTACCGTCCGATCTGTCTCCTAGACTCAATGCTAAAAGTAGCAGGTTGCGTTATCTTGAACAGACTGCAAGAATGGGCCCAAGACAAGATTGTCTTGTCGAACTTACAGTATGGGTTCCGTGAGGGAGTAAGAACTGTGGAACAGAGTCTAAATCTAAGCATGCTGATTGAGAAATACATCACTATCAAACAAGGGAGATTGTACTTGGTCTTTGACTGCGTAATCCATAGTAAATTGTGGGCAATAATGGGGAACATGGGGGTGGACCTACCGATCATACAATTTCTTAGGGAAATATATAATCTGTGCAGCACCCAAGTGCGATATGGACTAAAGGGCGAATGTACCCACCCTTTTAATATAGAGAGGGGTGTAAGGCAGGGTTGTCTTATGCCACCCTTCCTCTTTTCTTTATACATTAATAGTCTGGGTCATGTATTATCTGCTAATTGTAACAACCTGCCCCAAATAGAGCCACTGCCCATTCCTGCCCTTTTATATGCTGATGATGCTGTACTTGTGGCGCAAACCCCCCCTGCACTGCAATAGCTACTAACATGCTTTGTGTCCTATATGGCGGAACTGGGGCTATTAGTTAATAATAGCAATACATTTGCTATGAGGTGTGGGAAAGTGTTACAAAAAAAAACCCAGCCACATGATAAAAGATATTAGAATTGATTAAGTTAAATCCTTTTCCTACCTGGGGATCATGTTTTACGTAAAATGGACATGGCAGATGGCAATAAGAACCAGAGGGCTACACTTCCAGAAAACTGTGGCAGCCTTGCGCAACTTTGCTTGCAGGGTTGGTAGGAAACCCCCTAGGGAGATACTAACAGTGTATAAGGCCGAATGTATGTCAACAGCCATGTATGGGGCAGGCCTTTGGGGGCATGTAAACCATGACTCGCTGCAGCTGATAGAGAATGCCTTCTTAAAGTATCTTCTTTCTCTCCCACAGAGTAGTCCATCACATGTATGCCACTCGGAATTAGGGGTCCCCCTCATTTCAAACCTAGTTAAAACTCAACCGGTTTTGCTATGGCACAAGATATGGACTTCTGAGTACATCAAGCTTAACCAAGAGATTACAGGGGACTGTCTAAGGTCCTCTCATGTAGGAAGAGCTCAATGGTTGAGATACGTAAAAAACTTTATGAGTGATCTAGGACACAGAGATTACTACTATAAACCAAAAAAACACTATGAGCTGTCACAAGAAAAAACCTGCAAAAAGACTGTTTGTCACATTTAGAAGAACTAAGGGGGTCATTCTGACCCTGGCGGCCGGTGGCCGCCAGGGCCACCGACCACGGGAGCACCGCCAACAGGCTGGCGGTGCTCCCGAGGGCATTCTGACCGCGGCGGTTCAGCCGCGGTCAGAAAGGGTAAACCGGCGGTCTCCCGCCGGTTTACCACTGCCCGTTGGAATCCTCCAAGGCGGCGCAGCTTGCTGCGCCACCGAGGGGATTCTGACACCCCCTACCGCCATCCTGTTCCTGGCGGTTCGCCCGCCAGGAACAGGATGGCGGTAGGGGGTGTCGTGGGGCCCCTGGGGGCCCCTGCAGTGCCCATGCCAATGGCATGGGCACTGCAGGGGCCCCTGTAAGAGGGCCCCGCTTGTATTTCACTGTCTGCTTAGCAGACAGTGAAATATGCGACGGGTGCAGTAGCACCCGTCGCACCTTCCTACTCCGCCGGCTCGATTACGAGCCGGCTTCATCGTGGGAAGGACGGTTTCCCCTGGGCTGGCGGGCGGCCTTTTGGAGGCCGCCCGCCAGCCCAGGGGAAACCTCAAAATACCCACCGCGGTCTTCCGACTGCGGTACGGTATTTTGGCGGCTCCCGCCGGGCGCGCGGTGACCGCGCCCGGCGGGAGTCAGAATGACCCCCTAAGTCTATCTGTTGAACTGCTTAAGCCAAGTTTTCTTAAAAACCAGTGGATCTGAACCTCACCTGGCATGCAACTTTACCTAAAGGAGGTGAGCAATGAACAGCATAGATTTGTTTTAACCAGGTTTAGGCTAGATTTGTTGCCATCACTTGGTGAGTTTTCCAACCATAAATGACTGGTAAAGGCCTATGGCCAAATGCCTGTGTAACATGGCTACCAAGCAAAGTACTTTCCATATGATTCTATTTTGTTCATTGTATAATTCGCCAAGAAAGATATTCTGCTGCCATTATTGAGATACATTGAATTGATACAATGTCGACCAGCTTATGTGTTCTTACATTCTTTGCCAACCATATACATTTGTAACATCATGTCTAAATTTCTATGGGCTATTCTTAGACATAGGAAATTAATACATTTTACTAATGCCTGAGAAGTAAATTCTATATCTATAGCTGTATGTGACCTGTTGAGTGATTTAAATCATCTTATTACTGTATTATTTTTGTTTCTGAACAGAATATATCTCTTTTAATATTTTTGGAATAGCTTTTAACTACAAAACTCTGTATTTTACAGTTTTATATGGTCAATCACCAGATATTCTACCTGAGTTGAGCACAAGGAACCACTGCACATCCAAATTTTACAAATAATGTCCTTTATTCTTCCATATAGTTTGTCCGTTGTAACCTCTGCCAAAATGTTCAATGTGAAGACAGCCGACACGTGTTTTGTCGTGATAACAACTTTTTCAAGGCTGTGGAACAATGTTTCAATACAATAGTAAACTAACTCATAGTTCCAATCGTCTTGGTGTGAGGTTATTTTCTACCATCCGAAGTGTGATAGGTCGAAGTATTTGGCTGTATAGATTGCCCGAAAAAACCTGAATGCATGTTATTTTCTACCACCCGAAGTATGATAAGTCGAAGTATTTGGCTGTATAGATTGCCCGAAGAAACCTACATGCATACCATTGCACTTGCCACAGTGTATGGTAAACACAAAATAACCTAATTGGTGGTCCCCAAAAGATAAGATACACTAGGCGAAAAGACACCCACAAATGAGTATATACTTAGAGTTAAATTAATCATCATAAGAAGTGCACGCCTATATGTTGACGTAACCGCCATGAGAGTAGTGCATAGGAGAGTGAAGTTTATCTATAAAGACATACCTTACTGATATAACGTATGGTACTAAATATATGTAATTTATGTCCACGATCTATTGATCTCAGAGAGGAATCTCTTTGTATCTGAAGCTACTTCATGTTTAGTTCATAGGTGCAATTTCGGATTGTATCAGTAATTACATCCAGACCATAATAAGTCTAAACGTAAGAGAAAAGGAAAGCGAAAAGAGGAGTTAGAACTTGTACCGGTCAATTGTTTGGAGTAAATGTGAAGAATCGAATATAGGCATATTAAGTCCGAGCAGCGTTTTATATAAAGAATGACACTTATTACAGATGCCAATTATAATAAACCGGAATGAAAAAATATATATGTCTGTGGCTGCACCACTTGCTTTCGTAAAATGGCGAGTCCCAAGAGTGTTCCGTCTGTTGCCAGCTAATATGTGCCATAGTTAGCCGAAATAAGTAGTACTACTAGTTTGTGCATGTGCGCACTCATCCGTACCCAGAGCATGTGAGCCCAGACCATGTACGTCCGGCATGACTGATATTTACAATGAGCAAGTAACGTGCTCTAACGATATATAGAGACCGCGCATGTATCGAAACCGTTAAGAAAATCAGATCTCTCATGCTAACTGAGCGCGATAATACTATGTAGATATAGAGGTTACGGTGCGTGTTTCCCATTTAAAAAATGTGACTAGCATCTTTTTTCGTAGCGTAGAACAATTGCGCACATGCCTGTTTCGTGTACGACCAGCATGTGTAGTTTTATAAGATAAGCGGCTCAGCGCATATATGCTCTGTGACCTCGCCTGTTCTATGTGTAAAGATATCTTCATAAAGGACGCTGTCAGTAAGTTTACTACATATTCCAGCGCTACAATGAAGGAGGAGCAGTACGCGTGAAAAAACATAGTTAGGCGTGTCTTACCCGTCCATCAGTCCGTATACGCGTATTTGTTTCACAGCATGTATTTCCTCTACGCTCGTGCTGTGTAAACGTGCATTTTATAATGAGAAAGTGTGCTAAACACAAAAAGAGGACAAAAATCTGAGTGCCCCCTTTTAATCTTTTTTAGTGGCTGCCATCTTGTAGTGGAAAAAAGTAAGAGAAGAAGAGACTATTCAAATTTAAATTTCTCAGTAAGGTTTGTCAGTTGGAATGATAGAATGATGAAGGAAAACCTAAATGTCTCACCGTTAGTGTCATATGATAGTCAATAGTTACTAAGAATGTGATAGTAACTCACTATTGGCAAACATATTTATACAAATATGTACGTATACGTTTTTGGGGTAGAACATCAAAATGTCCATTATCAACATAGATCAGTACATTATACATATATCTGTCACCTTGATTGTCCAAACCAGGTCAATGTATACATAGGGTACATTTCATAACCACAAGTGGTCATACCACCTGTATCCATAGTACCATGTTTTGCAAGCAGCTGGCATATATATATACATTAATGACACTAGGTTTTTGATGTAGCATAAATATAAACTGCACACACCTACAACATCACGTTCCACTGGTAACAGTCAAGCATCAGTAGTTGTGTGCATACCTACATAGAATAAAAGCCTACGCAGTGTGATCACAGGAAGACATGTAAATCCTTTTCTTTGTTCAGACCCTCCTCAACTGCGCGTAACTTAATTATCCACCTGCTTTCTAGTTGTCTGAGTAATAATGTTCTGTTTCCACCCCTGGGACATCCACCCAGAGTAGCAACACCATGTGTTTTGATGTTATTTATGTCTTGCTGTGTGTGCATCAAATTGAAATGTACGGCAAATGGATATTCTTTGTTATTGTTTCTGATTGCTCGAACATGCTCTTGTAATCTCTCTTTATAGGGTCTGATTGTACTGCCTATATAGATGAGCTTGCAGATGCATATGAGACAGTACACCACAAATCTGGTATTGCAATTTATGAAATGTTTGATCTGATGCGTGACACCGGTGTTGTAGTACAAGGACTTGGTTTTGTCAATGGTATAGTCACAAATGTTGCATTGACCACATTTGTAGAACCCAGGTGGTGGTTGTGGGATCCAGTTACTTTTTGTGAGATTAGGTAAGAAACCGTGGCATAATTCATCTCTCAGAGTGCGACCTCTGCTATAGATAACACTTGGTCTATCCTGGAGACCACCTTTCAAGGTGTCATCAGACAAAAGGATGGGCCAGTTTTTCCTCAAGATTTTGAAGACATCTGAACTTACAGTGCTGTATGGGGTTATTAGGCTTATTCCCTTTTTCCCCTTAGTGGTCTTCCTCAGTGTAGTATTGGTTAGTAATGTTGTTCTATCAATCATGCGGATTCTCTTATGTGCCTTGTTTCACAATTGACTCGAGTACCCCCTCTTGAGGAATCGTTGTTCCAGTACTCCAAGTTGGTTAGTAAATTCTTGTTCCTCACAACAGTTGCGTCTTACCCTTATTGCCTCCCCATAGGGGATTACTCTAATCTGTGAAGCGGGATGGCATGTAGGATGGAATTAGTTGCTGTGGGTTTTCTATACAGTTTTGTATAGATTTTGTCCTTCTTTGTGTAGATAGTCAGGTCTAAGAAGTCTATACTGTCTGTACTGGTACAACTAGTGAATTGGATGTTGAAGTCATTGATGTTGAGATGACTAATAAAGAGATCCAATGTTGTGTGATCTCCAGACCAGAACAAGAGAACATCATCGATGTATCATCCCCAGTACATGATATGTTGCGTGAGGTTCGATGCACAGTTACGCCAGATATGCTGCTGCTCATAGTAACCCATGTATAGGTTAGCAAACGAAGGTGAAAATTTAGCCCCCATTGCAACTCCCTGTGTCTGTTGGCACCATGTGCCCTCATGTAAGAAAACATTATTGTTCATGACCAAGTGAATGAGATCAAGTAGCATATCCGAGTGTCGGAGACATGTGGCATACCTCTTGTCTAGAAAGTGTCTAATGGCCACCAGGCCCATCTTTTTGGGTATGCACGTGTACAATGATGAAACATCCAAGGTAGCTAGGATGTGTCCCTCTGTCCACTGGTAGTCAGATATTAGGCAAAGGAGATGTTTTGTGTCCTTAATGTATGATGGGAGATTCTGTACAATTGGTTGTCAGTATAGATCAATGTATTCCGAGAGTCTCTCAGTCGGGGAATTAATCCCTGAAATGATAGGTCTTCCAGGAGGGAAGTTGGCTGTTTTGTGTATCTTTGGTAGTGTGTAAATACATGGGAAGCTAGGTGTTGGGTTGAACATATACTTGAACTCTAGGTCGGTAAGGAGACCCATGTCTCTCCATGTGGTGAGTTTGATCTCTATGTCCCTGGTGATCCTGGCAATGGGATTATTAGTTAATTTACAGTAGGCTACTTCATCCTGTAATTGTCTATTGATCTCTGTAACATAATCTTCCCGGTTCATGACCACAATGTTGCCACCTTTATCTGCTTCCTTTATTACAATCTCTTTGTCTTGTGCAAGGGTTTTAAGTGCTGCTCGCTCATTGGCAGTAATGTTTTGTGGAATAATTCTAAATCTGTTCTTGTGTCGTGATTCCAACTGGTACAGATCTTTTGTTACCCTTTTGTAAAAGACATCTATGGTGTTATCTGTCGGTAAAGTAGGAACAAAACGTGATGTGGGTTTTAATCCACTGTGACAAGTCTCTGTGGTCCCCCAACCAAGATCTGATAAAATCTCATCATACGTGGGTACATCATTAGTGTCCGTTGTGTCTGCTAAGGACAGTAGTGTGTGTATGTCCTGTATGTCCTTGATGAGTAATGGACAAGGTGCCGACTCAATGGCAGCTGAATTGGTAATGCCTTGTTTGTCACTAAAGTACTTGAAAAGTTTGCATTTGCGTACAAATTTGAATAGGTTAATGTGTAACTCCGTGTAGTCAGGTGTAGATGTCGGTACGAAACCCAGTCCTTTATTAAGAGTACTCAGTTGGTGTATGTCCAAGATTTTATTAGATACGTTTATCACACAAAAATTGCTTGTAACAAATGTCGCTTCCTGTGTATTATGATCTAGTTTTTGGTGTTGCGAGTGGTTGATCTCGTAATCACTCCTGCTTTCGCTTTGTTTGATTCTAGTGCTTTGCCTTTTGCCTCTTCTAGTTCTCTTGGGTACATAGCTGGCCCTGTTCTGGTAACTTTTTGTACCCTGCGGAACCTTTCTAGTTCCAATAAAAAAGGTGACTTGGTGTTACCTGTGTTAGTGTTGTCTCGTAGGGAACCTATTGCGTCTCTTTTGAGTTTGCGCAAGATGGCAGCCACTAAAAAAGAAAAAAAGGGGGCACTCAGATTTGTGTCCTCTTTTTGTGTTTAGCACACTTTCTCATTATAAAATGCACGTTTACACAGCACGAGCGTAGAGGAAATACATGCTGTGAAACAAATACGCGTATACGGACTGATGGACGGGTAAGACACACCTAACTATGTTTTTTCACGCGTACTGCTCCTCCTTCATTGTAGCGCTGGAATATGTAGTATACTTACTGACAGCGTCCTTTATGAAGATATCTTTCCACATAAAACAGGCGAGGTCACAGAGCATATATGCGCTGAGTCGCTTATCTTATAAAACTACACATGCTGGTCGTACACGAAACAGGCATGTGCGCAATTTTTCCACGCTACGAAAAAAGATGCTAGTCACATTTTTGAAATGGGAAACATGCACCGTAACCTCTATATCTACATAGTATTATCACGCTCAGTTAGCATGAGAGATCTGATTTTCTTAACGGTTTCGATACATGCGCAGTCTCTATATATCGCTAGAGCACCTTACTTGCTCATTGTAAATATCAGTCATGCCGGACGTACATGGTCTGGGCTTACATGCTCTGGGTACGGATGAGTGCGCACATGCACAAACTAGTAGTACTACTTATTTCGGCTAACTATGGCGCATATTAGCTGGCAACAGACGGAACACTCTTGGGACTCGCCATTTTACGAAAGCAAGTGGTGCAGCCACGGACATATATATTTTTTCATTCCGGTTTATTATAATTGGCATCTGTAATAAGTATCATTCTTTATATAAAACGCTGCTCATACTTAATATGCCTATATTCGATTCTTCACATTTACTCCAAACAATTGACCGGTACAAGTTCTAACTCCTCTTTTCGCTTTCCTTTTCTCCCACGTTTAGACTTATTATGGTTTGGATGTAATTACTGATACAATCCGAAATTGCACCTATGAACTAAACATGAAGTAGCTTCACATACGAAGGGATTCCTCTCTGAGATCAATAGATCGTGGACATAAATGACATATATTTAGTACCATACGTTATATCAGTAAGGTATGTCTTTATAGATAAACTTCACTCTCCTATGCACTACTCTCATGGCGGTTACGTCAACATATAGGCGTGCACTTCTTATGATGAATAATTTAACTCTAGGTATATACTCATTTGTGTGTGTCTTTTCACCTAGTGTATCTTATCTTTTGGGGAGCACCAATTAGGTTATTTTGTGTTTACCATACACTGTGGCAAGTGCAATGGTATGCATGTAGGTTTCTTCGGGCAATCTATACAGCCAAATACTTCGACTTATCACACTTCGGGTGGTAGAAAATAACATGCATGCAGGTTTTTTCGGGCAATCTATACAGCCAAATACTTCGACCTATCACACTTTGGGTGGTAGAAAATAACCTCACACCAAGACGATTGGAACTATGAGTTAGTTTACTATTGCATTCAAACGTTGTTCCACAGCCTTGAAAAAGTCGTTATCATGACAAAACACGTGTCGGCTGTCTTCACATTGAACATTTTGGCGGAGGTTACAACGGACAAACTATATGGAAGAATAAAGGATATTATTTGGGACATTTGGATGTGCAGTGGTTCGTTGTGCTGAATGTACCTACTGTGGACCAGCTGGCTCACAGCCTACACACCCTGTGGCTGGGTGTGGAACTACTTTGGCACTCCGGAAGTTTACACGTTTTAAAGTTTCAACATAAATGACTGTTTCTTCATAATAACAATATAAGCGAAAAAATTGTGGAAGTGCGCACCAGTTTTTACACAGCCACACTACAATTTATAATTACAATTTGTGTATGGAGATGCACTCCTGTGCTTGAACATTTACGTAAATTTAACTTTGTAATATAGTGTCATAATCAAACATTTTCTTCTCCTTTTGGTTCCAATATGTCTAGGTTTGATGATAATAGGGAAACGCTATTAGAGGAACTTTTCAGTACCAATATGGGTGGGGGTGTTCCCACCACGGGCAGTGCCAACACAAATGTGAGAAAAGAAGGACTTAGAAATAAGTTCTTGAACCTGGAAAGATTAAAAAAACAAGAACTATCTAGATGGTGGGATTCCACCATTTTACAAAAATACCTGCAAAACAAACAAATACTGAGGGGTTTGAGAGTAGTGCTGTTTACGTCCTTTGGGGACTTGAATCCGACACTCTTACAGGAGTGGGAACAACTGCTAATTACGTCTTCCTATGGTATTATGGACATACTTATCAGAGATGCAGATGAGAAAAGGGACAGGTTACTTATAGAAATTAGTGAATTAGAGAAAGAGATTCAAGACACAAAGTTGTCGGACGCAATCACCAAAAACTACGGTATCCTAAAAGGAGTTCTTCAGGGTCATCAGGAATATGTAAGAGAGAAAAAAATGCGCAAACTCAAAAGAGACGCGATAGACTATGCAACAGGGAGAGTCTTTACGTACTCACGTAAATTTGATAACACCAACTTAGAAAGACAGGTCAGCCTAAGCACCAGAACACAGTCTCCCACACTTTCCAATATTAGAATGAGTGATACGGATTTATCTAGCTGCTCCAGTGTAAATAGTGAGGACACAAATGGTTCCCTACGAGACAACACTAACACAGGCAACACCAAGTCGCTTTTTTTATTGGAACTAGAAAGGTTCCGCAGGGGACAAAAAGTTACCAGAACAGGGCCAGCTGTGTACCCAAGAGAACTAGAAGAGGCAAAAGGCAAAGCACTAGAATCAAACAAAGCGAAAGCAGGAGTGATTAAAAAAGAGTCATTTTTTACACCAGAACCCCTATCCATGGCAATCACCACACTAGTCAATTCACCCACCCATTCACTGCAGTAGTGTCTTATAAATGGGCTATTAGAAATTAGCTCTCTGTTTGGCAGTCAGTTTGTACTCTGTCCAAGCAGGGACCCTCACTGTAGTCAGGGCAAAGGAGATACACACTTAGATAAACTCTGCTCACCCCCTCGGTAGCTTGGCACAAGCAGTCAGGCTAATCTCAAAGGCAATGAGTAAAGTATTTGTACCAATACACACAGTAATACAGTGAAAACCCCACAAAATGCACACGACACCAGTTTTGAAAAATAGGCGATATTTATCTAAATCAAACAAGACCAAAATGACAAAAATTCACAAGTCAAGTTATGAATTTGTGAAGTAACAAGAGTCTTACTCTATAGAAAACAATGGAAGCATTGTTTTTTCACAAAGTACCTGGTTTGCGTCAAAAATAAAGCCACACCGGAGAGCAAGCACCATTAAAGTCAGTGATGCATTGATTCCTTACAAGTGAGGCTGTGATTGTTTCTTCTCCGGTCGAGTTGGCGATGCGTCGTTTTTCTTTCCCACAAGAGAGTGATGCATCGATTTCTGGATGAGGCACCTCGGATCGACGCAGGTTCACAATGATTTTGATGCCCAGTGATGATGCGTGAGAAATCCGGCGGCACAGTGATGGAAAGCCACGCTTCGTGGGTTTTGCATCATTTTCAGCAGCCGCAAGCAGGTGTTGTGTTGTTTCTCCACCCGCGGTGCAGGTGATGCTTCAATTTCCCAGCCCCAATGCAGGTGGTGCGACTAAATTTTCCCCACATGGCTTCCTGTGCATGGATTTCAGTCCTTGTTCTACCAGCTTCACCTTTCAAGAGCCCAAGGACTGGATAGGGCATCACTTGGCACGGCAGAAGTCTCAGCAGAGTCCAGGTGCTGACAGAAGAAGTCTTTGATGGCTCTGAGACTTCAGAACAGGAGGCAAGCTGAATCCAAGCCCTTGGAGACACTTCACAAGCAGGAATATACCACAAAGTCCAGTTGTTGTCCTCTTTCAGGCAGAAGCAGCAACTGCAGGCCAATCCAGCAAAGCTCAGTCACAGGCAAATGGGCAGTACTCCTCCAGCTCTTCAGCTGTTCTCTTTCGCTGATGGTTCCTCTTGGTTCCAGAAGTAATCTGAAAATCTGGGGTTTTGGGTCCACTACATATACCCATTTCTGCCTTTGAAGTAGGCAAACTTCAAAAGAAAGTTCCTGCCCAGGCCTGGCCCCAGACATACACCAGTGCTCCCTTTGTGTCACTGTCTAGTGGAGAGTCACAAACAGCTTAACTGTCAGTCTGACCCAGACAGGGAATACACATGCTGGCAGAGTCTCAGAATGATTTAAGCAAGAAAATGCCCACTTTCTAAAAGTGGCATTTTCAAAAAGACAATTTAAAGAACAACTTTACCAAAAGATGTATTTTTAAATTGTGAGTTCAGAGACCCCAAACTCCACATCTTCTTCCAAAGGGAAACTGCACTTAAAAGTTATTTAAAGGCAGCCCCCATGTTAACCTATGAGAGAGACAGACCTTGCAACAGTCAAAAACGAATTTGGCAGTATTTCACTGTTATGACATGTAAAACACATCAGTACATGTCCCACCTTTAACATACACTGCACCCTGCCCCTGGGGCTACCTAGGGCCTATTTAAGGGGTGTGTTACGTGTATAAAAAGGGGAAGGTTTGGGCCTGGCAAGTGGGTGCACTTGCCAGGTCAAATTGGCAGGTTAAAACTTCGAACACAGACACTGCAGTGGCAGGTCTGAGCCATGTTTACAGAGCTTCTCCTGTGAGTAGTACAACCAGTGCTGCAGTCCCACTAATGGCATTTGATTTACAGGCCCTGGGCACCTCTAGTGCACTTTACTATGGACTTACTAGTAAATCAAATATGCCAATCATGGAAAAGGCATGTACACATATGATTTACACAGGGAACACTTGCACTTTAGCACTGGCAGCATTGGTAAAGTGCCCAGAGTGACAAAAACAGCAAAAACAGAGTCCAGCACAAGGTCAAAACATGGGAAGCAGAGGCAGAAAAGACAGGGGAGACTACGCCAAGGATGCAGTGTGTAACATGGGCCTACATGCAAATCACATAATCTATCTTCAGATATCACAATTTGCCACAGGACATCTTATATGAAAACAACAAAAATGGCAACCATATGAAACCCAACTGAAAAGCTTCCACTGGTTTCCTGTAAAGAATCACTTTCAAGACAATGCCACACAAATAGATGCCTATAGGGATCTGCTCCTAAATACTTCGAAGACAAAATGAAATCTTCCCACCACTCACATCCACTCTTTTCTGCTGGAGATGACGTTTAGGCCATTCTGAAAATCAGATGTAAAAGAAGGGCTAGCCAACACTTTTCAGTAAATGATCCCCAGTCTGGAGAGCCCTACAAATCCCCCACCATCACGCTTGTCAAATCTGAATCGAAAACTTACATCTTCTAACACCAACTCACAGGTAAAAAACAATCGGATTCACACACAATGAACATTACTATGCAGTCACTTATGATTCATCAATTCATAAAAAGGGCATCTAGGTGATTCTGGAGAAAACACGAGGAACCAAAAGCATTTTCAGTTGTAAATGTGTTCTTCCCACACCATGGAAAGAAGGGATCCAGGAACACCCTGCGTCTCATCCCTGCACAGAGGCACTGCCTATGAAATGCCTGATTATAAAAATGCTGCATCGGGCCGAAAAGGCTGTGCCCCTATATGCCATGGCTAGGGATTGTCACTGAATCGTAATCATCTTGCAACACCTCATCTCGCGTACCTCTCTCTGATTGCAAAGAGGCAAATGAGTTATATGGTTCATACTATAACTACTCTATTTAATGGAGTTTGAAAGAGGAGAAACACAGGAGAATGTTCTTTAAATGATAAAGATGTCTTCAAAGAAGAGCGACCTTAAACGTGACCCCGGGCTTTTGAAGAAAGTACATGCCCATGTCCTGGTTGCTTTTGCATTAATTTCTGCATAAAAGCTCGTGAAGGCCATCAGTTGTCACGTGTCTTGGGAAATATTCAATTTTTGCTACCTTTTCATGGAGAAGGACTTTTTCACTCACTATTCGCTAACGAGTATCACGCTGGGTTGCAGCCTCTTTTTAAAGACACGTGTGAGGTGGGTGAAAGCTTACTAAGACTTGGAGTCTTGCATTTTGTTACCCTGGCAATATGAAACACTTGAAGGAAATAATTGAGTCCGCACCTGAGCCAATTCAATGCCGCAAACATCCAAAGCGTCACATGAATAGGATAATTTCCACAAAACTTGCATCATCGCGTGCACTACCGGGATTTGTCCTTTATTCACGGTGCAGCTGAACGTGGGATGAGTCAGACAATAAAATGAGCAATAATAGGTCTTGCTTCCTCTCAGCCGAGCACGTGGGGATACAGCTGAGAGAAAATAAAACATTGGCACTCGCCACATTTCTTTTAGACGGCATTCAAGTGTTTTAGGCCCATATTTATACTTTTTTAGCGCCGCATTTGCGTCGTTTTTTGACGCAAAATCGGCGCAAACTTCCAAAATACAATTGTATTTTGGAAGTTTGTACTGCTGTCGCTAACAAGTATTAATATGGCCCTTAGTCTATAGGTGAAGTGTGAATTCAACCCATTCAGCACAAGAAAAAACACAAGCAATATTAACAAGCATCAGTAATGCAATGGGTCTCGCATTTGCTCGATTTAGAGCTATTAGTGTTGTAAATTCTAACTGGACTTGTCTTGCCACTTAAATTGAAAATGAAAAGTAAAAAAGTTGACATAAGCGAGCCTATTCAAAGCTCCATGGCCGCCATGAGCTTGAGCGCAAAGGTCGCTCGCAGTCAAACATATCGGCAATCGTGCAATTATCCATGTAACAGGGGCAGTCTGCAAAGCGGTAACAAAACCTCCCCAAGGAGGGTTAAACGTAAAGCATTTACCAATCTTAATAAAGATTTTTTGAAAGGCAAACCCACAAAGGTCGAAAGTGATTGGAGTGCGATAGGCGTGGTTAAAAGCCCAAGAATTCTTATAACAGGTGAAAGCGCTTGCATGCTCAACCTAAAAACCAAATGACCATCCCCTTTCACGCACCTGTATCCAGTGTACTGGGCCTGTGCAAAGCAGGCATTTGTGTGTTCGACTGCTAAAAAAGGTCTCTACAACCCGGTGTTTAATCAGTTGTCCCAATTTTTCGACACTCAAATTTTGCTGCAACTCATGCAAGGTGGTTGGTTATCAAGCAGGAAACAGAACAGGCTGGTTTACATACTCTTTGTTGTTGTGTAAATTGAACATTCCAGCAGTGCTCAGCCTTTTGGATATTTCGGCTGTGTTTAATACATTGGATTATTGTACTTAATTGAGCTGTTTGGAGTGATCTGGAATATCAGGTTCAGCTCAGTTTTGGCACCAGACTTTTCTTTCGTCCACAATGGTCCAAGTCTACCAGGAACCCTTTTTTCAATCAGATAAGAAGGCCTTGACTCATGGTGTTCCCCAGGGCTCTGTGCTGTCCCCCTCTACTCTTCAGTCTGTATATCAGCCCTTTGGTTATTTTAATATAGTCTTTTGGTTTGATGATGGCTATGTATGTGAATAATACCCAGATTACTTTTAATGCTCAAGGTAACCAAAGGAGGAGGACAGCAGCTGCCCGGATATGTAAGAAGAAACTGAATTTGCATAGAAATAAAACTGTGTCAAGAACCTCGGCATCTAATTGACTCTGGGTTGATTCGATTTTGCAAAAATAATCAGACGTTCATAGTTACTTCAATTATGCAATTCGATTAGACTACTCTAGTGCTATGTATCTTGATTCTCTTTGCAAGATTTTAAAAAACTGGTTCAGAATGGCGCAGGTAGAATAATGTTGAATATGAAGAAGAAAGATCCCTGGCTTCCAGTTGTACAGAAAATATTGTTCAACTATGTCTGTCTAGCCCATAAACATTTGTATGACTCCCATAAAGATTTGGACAGAATCCTTTATTACACAAAGACACAAACTGAGACCAGAGATTGCAGCCCTGTTAGGGGTACAACGGTTTAAGCATACCGGCCATGAGTTTTCCATGGCAGCAGACAAATACCAGAACTCCCAAACTTGATCTTATGCTCCCAAGCCTTGTTACTTAAATTGAGGAAACTACTGAGAACAAGGCTTTCTCCAAAACAGGCAGTGCCTTCAAATGTTGCCCCTTTTCTGTCTCTTTATAGTTTTTTGCCCAATTAACATTGAAGCAGCAAGACACTTTCACATGAAAGTGTGCGCTCTACAAATATAAAAAAATAAAAGCCTTGTGTACAAGGGTGAAACCAGGTAGGTCAGAGAAAACTGAGCCTGTTGGGCACAAGGTGGAGTACCAAGGAGCTGCCGAGACCGTGGTACGTAGTCCTCCTGGTGAGTGGAAAGTGCTTCTACTGGCAGCTTCCTTCAGAAATTATAGAGAAGACATGGTGCACTTAGGTTTGTCTTTCTATTGAAGCATGGGATGTGTTAGAAATGGGGTCTTTGGTTGACAGTGAGGTTACCCCCTGTTCAAGCAAGGACCCTCACTCTAGTCAGGGTAAAAGAGAATAACCCTCAGCTAACCCCTGCTTACCCCCTTGGTAGCTTGGCAGAGCAGTAGGCTTAACTTCAGAGTGCTAGGTGTAAAGTATATGTACAAAACACGTACAGTAACTTAATGAAAACACTACAAAATGACACAAAACCAGTTTAGAAACGTAGGAAATATTTATCAAAACAAAACAAGACCAAAAACGACAAAAATCCAACGTACACAAGTCAAGCTATGAATTTTTAAAGATTAAATAAAAAAATAGCGCTTAGAAACACAAAACGCTTCGATGAGGTGTTAACACAGCGTCGTGATGGAGTCGTTCCTAACAAGCCGACACCAGCGGCGCCGGAAACGGAGTCGCGTAGACCACCAAGTACAGTACCTTTGGTGAAGAGTGAAAACAAGCCGATGCACAAAGTCGGGGATCGCAGCGTCGGTGCGAAATGTTGAATCCGTGCACTTCGAGCGGTGTCGGTCACGATGTGGTGCGGGGACTTTCACGGAGTTGTGGACTTCAGCGGGGCTGCAGAGGCGTTGGGCCTGCAAAGGTTGTCGCGTTCCAGTGAAGATCAAGGCGTCGGGTGCAGGCGGCGTCACCAGATTCAGCAGCGGCGTTGGTCCGAAGTCGATTTCCTTGGATCTTTCCTTTCAAGGGCCCAGGGACTGGATAGGGCACCACTTGTCACAGCAGGAGTCTCTCCAGAGACTCCAGGTGTTGGCAGAGAGAAGTCTTTGCTGTCCTTGAGACTTCAAACAACAGGAGGCAAGCTCTAAATCAAGCCCTTGGAGGTTTCTTCACAAGATGGAAGGCACACAAAGTCCAGTCTTTGCCCTCTTACTCTGGCAGAAGCAGCAACTGCAGGATAGCTCCACAAAGCACAGTCACAGGCAGGGCAGCACTTCTCCTCAGCTCTTCAGCTCTTCTCCAGGCAGAGGTTCCTCTTGTTTCCAGAAGTGTTCTAAAGTCTGTGGTTTTGGGTGCCCTTCTTATACCCAGTTTCTCCTTTGAAGTAGGCCTACTTCAAAGTAAAGTCTCCATTGAAAGTGAAATTTTGCCTTTCCCAGGCCAGGCCCCAGACACTGACCAGGGGGTCGGAGACGGCATTGTAAGAGGACAGGCACAGCCCTTTCAGGTGTAAGTGACTACTCCTGACCTCCCTCCTAGCACAGATGGTTCATCAGGAAATACAGACTACACCCCAGCTCCTTTTGTGTCACTGTCTAGTGCGAGGTGCAACCAGCCCAACTGTCAAACTGACCCAGACAGGGAATCCACAAACAGGCAGTCACAGAAATAGTATAAGCAAGAAAATGCTCACTTTTGTAAAAGTGGCATTTTGAAACACACAAACTTAAAATCAACTTTACTAAAAGATGTATTTTTAAATTGTGAGCTCAGAGACCCCAAACTCCAGATGTCCATCCGCTCCCAAAGGGAATCTACACTTTAATTGGTTTTAAAGGTAGTCCCCATGTTAACCTATGAGAGGGACAGGCCTTGCAACAGTGAAAAACAAATTTAGCAATATTTCACTGTCAGGACATATAAAACACATTACTATATGTCCTACCTTAACCATACACTGCACCCTGGCCTTGGGGCTACCTAGAGCTTACCTTAGATGTAAGAAAAGGGAAGGTTTAGACCTGGCAAGTAGGTACACTTGCCAAGCTGAATTTACAGTTAAAACTGCACACACAGACACTGCAGTGGCAGGTCTGAGACATGATTACAGAGCTACTTATGAGGGTGGCACAACCAGTGCTGCAGGCCCACCAGTAACATTTGATTTACAGGCCCTGGCACCTCTAGTGCACTTTACTAGGGACTTACTAGTAAATCAAATACGCCACTCATGGATAAATCAATCACATACCATTTTACACAGAGAGCATATGCACTTTAGCACTGGTTAGCAGTGGTAAAGTGCTCAGAGTTCAAAAGCCAATAGCAACAGGTCAGAAAAAATAGGAGGCAGAGGCAAAAAGACTGGGAATGACCCTGCAAAAAGGGCCATTTCCAACAGGATGCTTCGCCAGTCAAGGAGTCAAATCATAGATGTCATTTAGGGTTTGCAGTTGCAGCCCCTAGCTTGACCCTTGTGACCCCTGGCACTGCCTTTAAACCCCTGGCAGCAGAGATGGCTAAATCAGTCCTAGGCACACAAGGGCAGCCACCTTCCCTTGTTGTTTTGTAAATTCTTTATTACACTAATAGTGAATAATAGGTTATTCACAAGGTGTAATAAAGAATTAATTACAGTTTGCTGGAATATAACCCTTCCTGGCAGCTGAGGTACGTAAAAAAATATTTTAATTGAATGTTGTGTGTGTGCTTACAGGTAAGTGTGTGCTTATGTGAGAATGTGTGTGTGTGTGTGTAAATGTAAGTGTATGCGTAAGTGTGCGTATGTAAGTGAAATTAAAGGTTAAATCGTGTGTGAGGTCTCCTCCTATCCCTGGCATTTTGGTGAATTTATGTTCATGAGCAAAATCTGTTCGATTTCAGAAGGTTTTAGACTTTCAAGTTAAAAAGTTAGGCTTGTTATTCAAAGCCCCGAGATTCTGTCATCAAAATCATGAGACCCAGGTGCAAGAGGAGCGCAATCAGCATCCTTCCAGCTGATGTGGGAGGCAGCAGCGTGGGGTGTCCCCTTTCAGAACCAATCAAGCAATCAAGGCGCATTATGTCATGTCGCCTTTGTCACAATCCCTTGAACTAGCAAGAGGCATCCATGTGCAAACACAAAATTACTTCCTCATCACAAACATAGCAATGTTGAGTTGAGTGGAACAATCCTAATAGCTGCAATGGCAATTACACTGTACACATGTGCTGCAATTTAGATGCCTCCTTTCACCACAGCTAAAAGTGGGCACAGGCAGAGAGTGGCAAGCAAAATCAGCCATGGCAGAAATGTTCAGACCAGCCCCACAATGCAGACGTCAGCACCTAGATATGCTATTCATGGTTGGCCAGTGGCGCCCACCAGCTCTAGGAGAACAGAGCCCACTGATCATCAGCAAACTAGAACGAGCCAACTGCTGCCATGAGCACGAAGCAGTAACACAAAAGGAAACAGAAGGTCACTCGCAGTGAAACGTAGCGGCAAAAGAGCAATTATCCATGTAACCGGCAAAAGAGCAATTATCCATGCAACCAGCAAAATTACAATTATCCATGTAACAGTGTCAATCTCATGCAAAGCGCTCAATTAGTGCCCAGCGAGATTGCCTTGCATAGAAATTTTTTAAGAAAAGTAGTCCAGAAAACATACGGAAAACATGGGTCCTCGTATGTTTTCAGTAGATGGTCAGTGCGCTCAAGGAGGGCTAAACACCGGAAAAAGCATGACGTATATATGCCTTTCACTAATTAAATGGAGTGAATTTTAAAAGGCAATCCCAATACCAACTAAACTGATGGTTGTGATATGGGTGTGGTTAAAATCCCACGGAGGGACTACAACAGGGACAGAGCGCTTTGAGCGCTCGACCCTAAAAACCACAAGAGCTGTCTAATAATCCAAATAGTTTTTAATTAATTGTAAGTTTCTTTCTGTGCATGTGTGGATGGGTGACTGCAAAATATGAGTCACTAGTTGAGAGAACCAGTACTTGAATGGTCGGATTAAACAGAGAGAGAGAGCGTGGGTAAAAGACTTAAAGAGTGGATGAGTACATAAATGGATAAAAGGGTGAGTGTGGGTGGATCCGCTAGGTGGAGGAGCATCACCCCCGCCAGCAGCCACCACTGCAAATCCTCTTACCCCTTGTGAAAGGGGTAGGACCTTGTGGGATGACCTGGATGAGAGGATGGCCAAACACACATGCGCAATAGGCTGTCTCCAGCCCAGCAACTGTGTTGCTGGGCTGGCGAGAGCCTGCACAGGCTCCCAGTCTGCCTGGGAGCGCCCTGTTTGGGTGTTCACAGCCAATCCTGATGCTGCTCTAAGCAGCGTCAGGATTGGTGCAGGGCATGCTGGGAGCCTGTTCCTGCAGTGACGCCGAGGGAGAGGAGTAGCGTGTCGTGCCAAAGGAGGAGGTAAGTGTAATTGTTTTTAATTTTAATTTTATTTTGTTAATTACCCCCCTCTGCTCCACCGCACCGCTGCCCACGCGCCACCCCTCCCCAAGTTACACCCGCGAGCCGGGACTGGTGGATTGATGAAAGAATGACTGCATGGTTGGATGAATACGTTGATGAATGAGAACATGTGAATGTTTGAGACTTTCTAATACTGTCTACATAGGATAACGGCATGAATTGCCATGAACAGAGTAAAATGTCAGTAGCCTCTATTCCTCAATACATCCAATATAGTTTGAACTAGAAATAACCAAATGTACATGCACGCAAGCATTAGTTAATGAAAATACATAAGCACATCAATTGCCATCATTCTGGCAGGGTATGCATCATGCCATAACCATCAGGGCAAGCCTTATGCTTGTCGTGGTTACCTCAGTGTCAAGAATGACATGAATTACTACAACCACGCCAGGACTAACATTAGATAAAAATAGGTTCATCATACAAAAGATGCCCATGTAATGCCACAATTGCTGTATTATGGCGTTGCCAGCATTATGCCAGGGGTGGGCACGATCATTCTAATAAGGCCAACTGTAGGAAGTTGGCTCTATATGTGCTATTTCAAAGTAAGGAATAGCATGCACAGAGTCCAAGGGTTCCCCTTAGAGGTAAAATAGTGGTAAAAATAGATAATACTAATGCTCTATTTTGTGGTAGTGTGGTCGAGCAGTAGGCTTATCCAAGGAGTAGTGTTAAGCATTTGTTGTACATACACATAGACAATAAATGAGGTACACACACTCAGAGACAAATCCAGCCAATAGGTTTTGTATAGAAAAATATCTTTTCTTAGTTTATTTTAAGAACCACAGGTTCACATTTAACATGTAATATCTTGTTTGAAAGGTATTGCAGGTAAGTACATTAGGAACTTTGAATCATTTCAATTGCATGTATACTTTTCAAGTTATTCACAAATAGCTATTTCAAAAGTGGACACAGTGCAATTTTCACAGTTCCTGGGGGAGGTAAGTTTTTGTTAGTTTTACCAGGTAAGTAAGACACTTACAGGGTTCAGTTCTTGGTCCAAGGTAGCCCACCGTTGGGGGTTCAGAGCAACCCCAAAGTCACCACACCAGCAGCTCAGGGCCGGTCAGGTGCAGAGTTCAAAGTGGTGCCCAAAACGCATAGGCTGCAATGGAGAGAAGGGGGTGCCCCGGTTCCGGTCTGCTTGCAGGTAAGTACCCGCGTCTTCGGAGGGCAGACCAGGGGGGTTTTGTAGGGCACCGGGGGGGACACAAGCCCACACAGAAATTTCACCCTCAGCGGCGCGGGGGCGGCCGGGTGCAGTGTTAGAACAAGCGTCGGGTTCGCAATGTAAGTCAATGAGAGATCACGGGATCTCTTCAGCGCTGCAGGCAGGCAAGGGGGGGCTTCCTCGGGGAAACCTCCACTTGGGCAAGGGAGAGGGACTCCTGGGGGTCACTTCTGCAGTGAAAGTCCGGTCCTTCAGGTCCTGGGGGCTGCGGGTGCAGGGTCTTTTCCAGGCGTCGGGACTTAGGTTTCAGAGAGTCGCGGTCAGGGGAAGCCTCGGGATTCCCTCTGCAGGCGGCGCTGTGGGGGCTCAGGGGGGACAGGTTTTGGTACTCACAGTCGTAGAGTAGTCCGGGGGTCCTCCCTGAGGTGTTGGTTCTCCACCAGCCGAGTCGGGGTCGCCGGGTGCAGTGTTGCAAGTCTCACCCTTCTTGCGGGGAGTTGCAGGGTTCTTTAAAGCTGCTTCTTGAAACAAAGTTGCAGTCTTTTTGGAGCAGGTCCGCTGTCCTCGGGAGTTTCTTGTCTTTTTCGAAGCAGGGCAGTCCTCAGAGGATTCAGAGGTCGCTGGTCCCTTTGGAAGGCGTCGCTGGAGCAGAGTTCTTTGGAAGGCAGGAGACAGGCCGGTGAGTTTCTGGAGCCAAGGCAGTTGTTGTCTTCTGGTCTTCCTCTGCAGGGGTTTTCAGCTAGGCAGTCCTTCTTCTTGTTGTTGCAGGAATCTAATTTTCTAGGGTTCAGGGTAGCCCTTAAATACTAAATTTAAGGGCGTGTTTAGGTCTGGGGGGTTAGTAGCCAATGGCTACTAGCCCTGAGGGTGGGTACACCCTCTTTGTGCCTCCTCCCAAGGGGAGGGGGTCACAATCCTAACCCTATTGGGGGAATCCTCCATCTGCAAGATGGAGGATTTCTAAAAGTTAGAGTCACCTCAGCTCAGGACACCTTAGGGGCTGTCCTGACTGGCCAGTGACTCCTCCTTGTTGCTTTCTTTGTTCCCTCCAGCCTTGCCGCCAAAAGTGGGGGCCGTGGCCGGAGGGGGCGGGCAACTCCACTAAGCTGGAGTGCCCTGCTGGGCTGTGACAAAGGGGTGAGCCTTTGAGGCTCACCGCCAGGTGTTACAGCTCCTGCCTGGGGGAGGTGTTAGCATCTCCACCCAGTGCAGGCTTTGTTACTGGCCTCAGAGTGACAAAGGCACTCTCCCCATGGGGCCAGCAACATGTCTCTAGTGTGGCAGGCTGCTGGAACTAGTCAGCCTACACAGACAGTCGGTTAAGTTTCAGGGGGCACCTCTAAGGTGCCCTCTGGGGTGTATTTTGCAATAAAATGTACACTGGCATCAGTGTGCATTTATTGTGCTGAGAAGTTTGATACCAAACTTCCCAGTTTTCAGTGTAGCCATTATGGTGCTGTGGAGTTCGTGTTTGACAAACTCCCAGACCATATACTCTTATGGCTACCCTGCACTTACAACGTCTAAGGTTTTGTTTAGACACTGTAGGGGTACCATGCTCATGCACTGGTACCCTCACCTATGGTATAGTGCACCCTGCCTTAGGGCTGTAAGGCCTGCTAGAGGGGTGACTGACCTATACTTGCATAGGCAGTGAGAGGCTGGCATGGCACCCTGAGGGGAGTGCCATGTCGACTTACTCGTTTTGTTCTCACTAGCACACACAAGCTGGCAAGCAGGGTGTCTGTGCTGAGTGAGAGGTCTCCAGGGTGGCATAAGACATGCTGCAGCCCTTAGAGACCTTCCTTGGCATCAGGGCCCTTGGTACTAGAAGTACCAGTTACAAGGGACTTATCTGGATGCCAGGGTCTGCCAATTGTGGATACAAAAGTACAGGTTAGGGAAAGAACACTGGTGCTGGGGCCTGGTTAGCAGGCCTCAGCACACTTTCAATTGTAAACATAGCATCAGCAAAGGCAAAAAGTCAGGGAGCAACCATGCCAAGGAGGCATTTCCTTACACCAACATTTTGCTAAGAAGGATCATAATTATACATGTTCCCCATTATGTCCGTGATACCGTGGGTGCTCACCGTATGTCAAGAATTGCCACTACAATGTCAGAGCCGGCATTGTAATCTGATCAGAACATAGTGTCAAGGATGCCCACATGAAACTAAAGAACACTGACCAAATTATTCAGAATAATGACAGGACCAACATTACATCAGAATTAGGTAATCTCATGCAGCGTCATGGGTGTCCAGTGTATGCCAAAAAATAATACAATTAATGCTTGTCGGCAAAATGTGAGCACATAGATGTGCAGACTAATGACGTGCCTCTTGAGTATGTCATATGTAATCCATCATGCGACTGCAAGTACAGCTAGATGTTTCTTTCCCCAAGGTGCATATTCTGACAAACAGATTGTCCTCACTGTGCCCCCTCTTGGCCCCATACTTTTCTACCAACACAAAAAATACTAAATGGCACTGTCTCATGCATGACACATTTAGTGATGGCCTTCCTGCTAAAAATCATGATACAGTCTGGAACTTGTTTAGTATTTGACATTCGAAGTGTAGGCTAAAGGCTCCCAGCAAACAAAGCTTGACACGATAAAAGGACAGAAATAACTGACGGTATCTCTAGCTTAAGGTTTACATGACTTTAATGACGCTGGACTGTACTATGATAGAAATTAATAAGGATCGGGATGAAAATGTTATTTCATGTTTCCAATTCCAGGCTGCTTCACGAATAAAACGTAGCCCTCTCTCCTCTCTCCTATAGCCACTCTAATCCTTTCTCTTTACTAAATATCTTCTCATGTATTTTTCTGTTCTAAAAGGAAGTCCTCTGCACTGAGGGAGACCAACGTATGTTGTAGACATCCACTAGGGGTAAGTTTCACGGCTCTCACCTCACTCGTGCCTAGCTGTCCTTGCAGCTCTCACAGTCTAAAGGGTTCAGCCAATGGGTTGTGTACATGTTTGTGTCCCATGGTTTGCCTTGCACCTCTCACAGGGCCAGATGTAGGAAGCCGTTTGCATGGTGCAAACTGCGAAAATCGCAGTTTGCGCCATGCAAACAGCCTTCTGCGATGCACATTCACAATTTGCGAGTCAGTACCGACTCGCAAATTGTGAATGCGACTCGCAAATAGGAAGGGGTGTTCCCTTCCTATTTGCGACTTGCATCGCAATTCGCAGTTACCACCAGTGTCACACTGGTGGTAACTCATTCGCAAAAGGGAAGGGGTCCTCATGGGACCCCTTCCCCTTTGTGAATGTTGCCAAAAAGGTTTTTTCAGAGCAGGCAGTGGTCCAATGGACCACTGCATACACTGAAAAAACGAAACCAAATAGTTTCGTTATTTTTTTTATTTTGCAACTCGTTTTCCTTTAAAGAAACGGGCTGCAAAATAAAAATAAAAAACTGCTTTATTGAAAAAGCAGTCACAGACATGGAGGTCTGCTGACTTAAGCAGGCCACCATCCCTGTGAGTGCAGGGACTCGCTATGGGGTCGCAAAATGCGACCCACCTCATTAATATTTATGAGGTGGGTCTTTGCGACCCCATAGCGAGTTGCAGACGGTGTCTGAGACACGGTTCTGCATCAGGATTTGCGATTCTGAAATTGCGAGTTGCACCGACTCGCAATTTCAGAATCGCAAATTCTGATCTTGCTACATCTGGCCCATAGTTCCAAGGGCCTGGTCACTGGCTCACGCCATTGTGAATGCCTCAGTTGTGCACACATCTGCTGTAAACCCTTGGGTTTGTCAAGGGTTGCACATCCGCTCATACCAAAGCTCTACTGGATCCTCTGGTGCCATATGAACAGATAGTAAGGCAAACACTGCCTCTCAGAATACTGGTTTACAATCCCAGGTCTTGCTACACACGCGCCTCTACAGAGTTGGTGAAAGAGTATGAAACTACAGTAACAAAAGCAATTATGGATCCCTAAGTTGAAAGTTTGTCAAGAGCGGGTGGTGCTGCAATAAAGAAAGGAATGTTCCCTCCTCTCTCTACAGAGATGGTGGGATCATGGCAAGATCCTGACTATTGTCATAGCTCTGAAAGCAAGGCAAGGAACCATTCCTGATGCGAGCTCACATAACTTCTGTAGCAAATAAATGACCAGCACATCACCAACACCACACCCCATGAGACTGTCAAGGTGGGGTACCTCCATGGAAGAGTCGGTGAGGCGTATTTAATGTGCTATCATGTACAGCAGCATGTTGGGGAGACCAGGGGCCAGATATATGAAAGGGTTTTACCCATTCTGTGTTTATGGGGAAATGCTTTAGTAAATATGGCCCCAGATGCGTTAGTACTGACGCGTTTTTATGCCAAATTGACCCCAGTTAAGGTGATAACCCCAGCGCTCAGATTTACTGGACACTGCCTGCCAGCATTGCCACACATTGACGGATTAAAATGTTTCTCCACCAAAAGACAATTTGGCCGAGAAACCTCCGCCTACTAAAGTCAGAATCAGGCTGCAAAGACTAGCCGTGCATTGTGTAACAATGTAAATATAAATAATCACTGGTTTAGTATAAATGTAAGATCCTGCCCCCGAGCCACCTGAATATACGTACAGTGATCAGCAACAATTACTTGGAATCTTCTGTACACCAGGACACAATGCCGTCTGGACTTGTTTTGATGTACAGTATTAACCGCGCTGCAGCCGATCAGATAAGTGCAATGACGCGATGAGTTATAATGGATCTTGCTGTATGGAGGGCACGTGGACAGGTATCCGAACAGGAAACAAAATAATTAGCCCCGATTCGCTTCGGAAAAATATCAACGATATTTTAGGCCGAACGTGAAGTGTATATTCTTGTATTAAGACCATTAAGCACAAGAAAAATCGATGACTACTGTGCTGCAAAGGACACTTAAAAAGACCATGATTCGCTCGTGCAGGAACTTGTTGCTCTTTTCAAATCAATCCACGTGTTTCGACTCTGAATGCACTGACAGAATTAAAGCAACATGCTGCCGTCACATATCACATTTTCATACCAGCATTATTTAATATAGGCTATCTGAGATGTTACATGGAGTTTCCTTAAGCAAAAGCACCTACCAAAGGAAACTCGTGTTTTCCTTTCCTTTCAGGGGTAGAGGGTATCTTTCGGCGTTAGTTCTTTATGTGTTGATGCAAAAGGGGACTGGAAAGAACAGAACACATGTACAAATAATGCACATTTATAAACCCATAATCTGAAGTTATGTATAGGTATTGTTAGAAATTGGGTTTCTGGTTGGCAGAGGTATGAACACTATCCAAGCAGGAAGCACAATCCTAGTCAGGGTAAGTTAGATACACACACTAAATTACTCTGTGCTCAAACCCTGTTGACTTGGCACAGAGCAGTCAGGCTTAATTTAAGAGGTGATGTGTAAAGTATTTTTTGCACCACTTCCCACAGTAAACCAGTGAAAACTGCACAAAAGATACCACACTTGGTTAGAAAAATAGAGCTTAATTTAATAAATATAACAAGACCGAACTGACACAAATCCAATAATTAGAACTTGAGATATTAATTTTTAAAGAATAAACTGTAAAATAGCACTTGGAAGCAAGAAGCACCTAAATGGGGTATCTGTTCACAAATGACCATGACAAAGTAAACCGGGTCGGGTATACGGAATAACCTTTGCCCACTGAAGAAAAGTACTTTGATCCAGAATGTGACACCCTCACGGAGGTGCATGCTGCAGTTGAAGCGATGCGTCGGCCCACTTAGTGGATGTGCAGTGTTGATCTTGTCTGCTCTAAGGCAGTGATGCATTGGTTCCAAATGTGATGTGCTGATACAGCTCCTGTAGCAGACGGATCCATTATTCCGAGTGCGATGCGCTGGTTACAAATACAATTCTCTGGGTTGTATCCATACACTAGAGTCGATGTGCCAGTTCTGATTCCCGCAACGGTGTTGATGTGCTGGATACAACTCCCACAACAGCATCAAGTCATTGATTTCTGCTTAAACTGTACTTTATTCCGTGTTCCAAGGGCCCAGAACTGGATTGACACCACTTGGCAGGGCAGGACTCTCAGATGGCAGAGTCCAGGTGCTGTAGCAGGTGAGTTGGAAGTATTTTCTGTCCCGGACACTTCATAAAAAAGGAGGCAAGCCAGCAAGCCCTTGGAGTCACTTTGGTTCTGAGTTGGTGAGATGCAGGTTCAGTTCTTCTCACTACCAAGCAAGGAGGTCAGCAAGTCAGCAGAGCAGGAGTCTAGCAGAGCTGGCCGAGTATCCACAGGTCCAGAATGGTACTGAGTTGGTGGTGTCTGAAGTTCAGTACTTATATCCAGTTGTGCCTTGAAGTGGAGGAAACTTTAAAATGAGGCCTTTGAAGGGCACAGAGTCTTTGGCCTTCCTGCCCTCGCTCCAAACTCACTACAAGAGGATATGAGGCAATTTGTGGGCATGCAGCCCATTCAGGTGTGTTAGCTCCTCCCTCCCATTCTGTCCAGGAAGGCCCACCAGGCTGCGGATGGTCCATCAGTCACACATAAGCTCCCTTTGCGTGTGGCTGTCTGGGGGAATGCACAAGCCCAGCTGTCACCCACCCCAGATGCGTATTCAGGGACAGGCAATAAGCTGTGATTTTAAATTGTGATTCCAAAGACACCAAACTTGGGGGTCTCATCTATTCCAAATTGGAAATTACACTTATATAATGTAATAAGGCAATCACAATGTTATCCTATGGGAAAGATAGGCCTTGCAATATTGAAAAACAAAATTAAGAGTTTTTCACTACTAGGACATGTAAAACCTAAAAGTACATGTCCTACTTTTTAAATACACTGCACTTTGCCTTTGGTCTCTACAGTCTCCTTAGGGGCATTGGTTTGGCAGTACTGGAGGTCCTCAGTGGAGCCTCCAGGATGCATGGAATTGGCTCCCCAATTCCAGATTTGTAATGGGGGGTCAATTCCATGATCTTAGACACCTTACATGGCCATATTCGGAGTTACCATTGTGAAGCTACATATAGGTATTGACCTATATGTAGTGCACGTGTGTAATGCCGTCCCCGCACTCACAAATCCCGGAAATTGGCCCTGAACTATGTGGGGGCACCTTTGCTAGTGCAAGGGTGCCCTCACACTTAGTAACTTTGGACCTAACCTTCAGCAAGTGAAAGTTAGACATGTAGGTGACTTATAAGTTATTTAAGTGCAGTGAAAATGGCTGTGAAATAGTGTGTGCACTATTTCAAGCAGGCTGCAATGGCGGCCTGTGGAAGGGTGACAAAAGAACAAAAGAAATGCTGCAGCCCAAAAGGATCTCCTGGAACCCCAATGCCCTGGGTACCTAAGTACCACATACTAGGGACTTATAAGGGGGGGTCCAGTGTGGCAATTGAAATTGGTAAATGAATTCACTAGCCTATAGTGATAAATTTAAAAGCAGAGAGAGCATAAGCACTGAGGTTCTGGTTAGCAGATCCTCAGTGGCACAGTCAAGCACTATACACAACACACACATTAGGCCATAAAGTATGAGCACTGGGGTCCTGACCAGCAGGATCCCAGTGAGACAGGCAAAAACATACTGACATACAGGTAAAAATGGGGGTAACATGCCAAGAAAGATGGTACTTTCCTACACCCCCCCAAACGAGGGACAATAAGGCTAACCTTGCCCAGATGAGTCTTCATTGTCTAAGTGGAAATATCTGGAGAGTCAGTCTGCATTGTAGTGGGTACTCCCAGGTCTATGTTCCACTGTAAAGTCCATACGCTGTAACAAAATGAGCCACTTCAACAATTTAGGCTTTTCACCTTTCATTTGTTTAAGCCATAATAGAGGTTTGTGGTCTGTTTGAACAATGAAGTGAGTCCCAAACAAGTAGGGTCTCAGCTTCTTCAAGGCCCAGACCACAGCAAAGGCCTCCTGCTCTATGGCAGACCAACGCTTTTCTCTAGGGGTCAACCTCCTGCTGATAAAAGCAACAGGTTGATGCTGGCCCTCTGAGTTCAGTTGTGATAGTACAGCCCCTACCCCTAATTCAGAAGCATTTGATTCGACAATGAATTTTTTGGAGTAGTTTGGGCTCTTCAAGACAGGTGAAGAGCACATAGCCTGCTTTAGATCCTCAAAAGTTTTCTTACAGCTAGCTCTCCACAATACCTTTTTAGGTGTTTATTTACTGGTGAGGTCATCAAGAGGGGCAACAATGGAGACATAGGTGGTCATTCTGACCTCGGCGGTAAAAGGCACCTACCGCCGGTCAGAAATCCTCCATAATTCTGCCGCGGTAACCCGCCACGGTCATTCTGACCCGCAGCAGCCAAACCTCCGAAAATCCGACAGCCACAACAGACCAGCGGTCGGCGGAAAAGTGGAGGTGACCAAACCTCCACCGTCACGCCAACAGAAATACGCCCATGCCATTACGACCCACGAATCCACGCGGCGGTCTTTCAAACGCGGTTTTCCATTGGCGGTACACACCGCCGCGGTCAGAATACACACAAACGAACAAAACTCAGCCACATTGGACGATTTGAATTCCACACACCTGATACACATACACACACCACTCCCACACACACAATACAATATAAAACACACACCCACATCACCCACAAACCCCTACGACCAAAAATTCAGAAAGAAGCACTGAGAGACACATCAGCGATCACAGAATACCATCACACAGAGGCACACTACACCATCACCCACACAATATCCACACACAAAACAACACACACCACCACACTCAACACACTTAACTACACATACTCCACCCCACACATCATACACACCACTCCATGGCACCCCAAAGACACCCCCGCTTCTCAGACGAAGAACTCAGGGTCATGGTGGAGGAAATCGTTCGGGTAGAGCCCCAGCTCTTCGCCACACAGGTCCAATACACCAGCATTGCCCGGAGGACGGAGCTATGGCAGAGGATTGTCGACAGGGTCAACGCTGTGGGACAGCACCCCAGAAATCGGGAAGACATCAGGAAGCGATGGAACGACCTACGGGGGAAGGTGCGTTCCATGGTATCCAGGCACAACATCGCCGTGCAGAAGACTGGCGGAGGACCCCCACCTCAACCCCCACAATTTACAACATGGGAGGAGGAAGTCTTGAACATCCTGCATCCTGACGGCCTCGCAGGAGTCGCCGGAGGAATGGATTCTGGTAAGTTGAAGCTTCAATACTGCTTCCCCCCCACCTGCATGCCAAATCATACCCCAACCCTCACCCCCATCCTCGAACCCCACCCTCACCCCCACCCCCATCCTCACCCCCACCCTCACCCCCACCCTCACCCCCACCACCATCCTCACCCCCACCCCCAGCACACCTATTCCCTGCCAATGTCTCACCATCACAACCCACACATCCCAAAACCTAGGCCTGCATGCGTCCACTAAGCATGGACACCCATCACCAATGCATGCCCAATGCATATACACATCCCCCCCACAAGCCACCCTCACCAAAGCACCCACACACGAATGCCAGCACTAGGGGACACGGGAACCCACAGATACACCCATATGCCACACATTGAAACTATAACCATACCTCTATACCCCTGCAGGACCCGACCGTCAACACACCGCCACGGAGGGCCCAGAATTCTCCACACCCCCCACCCAAGAGGCCGTCAGCGATGACAGCAGCTCTGTCGACCTGGACACTGATGACCAGCCCGGACCATCGGGGACCTCTGGACAGTCGGTTCCCGTCACACAGGCACAGGCCACTACAGACCCAAACCCCTCTGGGAACACCAGCACAGCTCCCACCCAGCAGGCCCATGCCTCTGTCTCCAGGGCGCGTCAATCTGCGGTGTGTCTACCACTACAGGGCACCCAGGATAACCCACCACCCCAACAACAACAGGGACCTGGGGGCAGTGGTAGTGGGCACACCGGCCAGGGGGCAGAGGCCCAGGGAAACAGGGCAACTCGGAGGGCAGCTGTGCGACAGGGGGGGGACGGGCCCAGGGAACCCACTCTCCACGAGGCCCTCACCACCATCATGGGAGCATACAACCGCTCCCAGGAGACGATGGCGACGGTACTGGCCCGGTTCCAGGAGATCCAGGTACTGCAGGAGGAACACTATCGGGGGTACAGGGAAGACATCAGAGCCCTCACCTCCACCCTGGTTACCATGGTAGGGCTGCTGCAGGACCTCATCAACACCAGGACGGACACTCAACAACAACAAAGGGCCCCTGCCACTAGCCTGGACCAAGAACAGCCAACCACCTCCGCCGGCGCTAGTGGACAGGAGGCCCCCGCAAAACAGCAGCCCACCAGACCCCCACCTCCTGCAGGAGAAGAACCACCCCGCAAGAGGGCCCTGAGATCTCGCAAGAAGACAGAGTAGGATGTCAAGACCCCCGCCAGCAAAGGATACCACCTGATGTCATCCCACTGTCCCACATTGTCACCCTGTCCATCCTTGAACTGCCCATGCTCCATCTCTTCACAGGCCTATGGACAATGCACCTGTGTGACTGTTACTCTGGACTCTGCCATGGACATTCCTTCACCATAGCCCCCACCCACTTGAAACCACCCATCCCATTTTGAGCACTGAAATAAACACCTATTTTGCACAAAACTATCTGGAGTCTGGCTGTGATTTCAAAATAATGTAATTGACATAACAGTGCAAATATGTCCTTGTACATAGTGAAGTCAACAAACAGCTGCCACAAAGCTGTAGTCCATGGGGAAACGAAGCACAGGACTCGTAGTGGGGACCCCAGATCTGAAATAGGGAGGGAAAAGCCACAACTCAGTCATCATACACTGGGGCAAATAGACAGGCAGCAGAGATGCAGGAGAGTAGTTCACATTTACTAAATTATGTTTGAATTGTTACCTGTGTCCTATTGGAAGTACTGTTCAATGATTCTGTCCCTGTTGTCTGTTTCAGCCCCGTCGTCTTCCTCCTCGTCACTCTCCACAGGTTCCACAGCTGCCACAACACCACCGTCTCGACCATCCTCCTGCAGGAAAGGCACCTGGCGGCGCAAAGCCAGGTTGTGAAGCATGCAGCAGGCCACGATGATGTGACACACCTTCTTAGGTGAGTACATTAGGGATCCACCTGTCATATGCAGGCACCGAAACCTGGCCTTTCGGAGGCCGAAGGTGCGTTCGATCACCCTCCTAGTACGCCCATGGGCCTCATTGTACCGTTCCTCTGCCCTGGTCCGGGGATTCCTTACTGGGGTCAGTAGCCACGACAGGTTGGGGTACCCAGAGTCCCCCAATAGCCATACACGGTGTCTCTCTAGCTGTTCCATCACGTAAGGGATGCTGCTATTCCTTAGGATGTAGGCGTCATGCACTGACCCAGGGAATTTGGCATTTACATGCGAGATGTACTGGTCAGCCAAACACACCACCTGGATGTTCATGGAATGGTAACTTTTTCTGTTCCTGTACACCTGCTCCCTGTCTCTTGGGGGAACCAAAGCCACATGGGTCCCATCAATGGCACCAATGACGTTGGGAATATGTCCAAGGGCGTAGAAATCACCCTTCACTGTAGCCAATTCGCCCACCTCAGGGAAAATGATGTAGCTCCTCACGTATTTCATCAGGGCAGACAACACTCTGGATAACACCTTCGAAAACATGGGCTGAGACATCCCAGAAGCAATTCCCACTGTTGTCTGAAATGACCCACTTGCCAAGAAATGGAGTACTGACAGGACCTGCACCAGAGGGGGAATCCCTGTGGGTTGGCGGATGGGGGACATCAGGTCGGGCTCCAGCTGGGCACACAGTTCTTGTATAGTGGCACGGTCAAGCCGGTAGATCAGGATAATGTGGCGTGCTTCCATTGTCGACAGGTCCACCAGCGGCCTGTACACGGGAAGATTCATCCGTCTCCTCGCCAAACCCAGCGGACGGTGCCTAGGAAGGACAACATGGAGCACACAGTCAAGCAACCCACAGGTACGTACTCACAGCTTGCACAGTAAATGATTCTCTATGCAGTGAATGGCGTGTCTGAGTGGCTATGCAAGGCCTAGGCCTGTGTGACGCAGTTGAAATTGAGCCATGTGGACCCTCGAAATGGCGGCTGCCTGACCTGTGAAGTGTGACAATGGGATGTGAGGTCAATGCGCTGGCGTGGCACACCGCGGCGGTCGGCGGTCGAAGACCGCGGCGCGAAGCCGCATTGGTTAACATTGAAGCCTATGGGTTTCAGGAGCCAATGGCGAAGGGCGCCGGCGGTGGCGGTACGCACCGCCGCGGTACGCACCGCCGCAGACGTGACCGCCATTTTCTATCTACTTATTCACTTGCGACTTGAACTTTCACAGGAGAGGACCTATACTGCAAGTGTTGCTGTGACCTCGGTCTGGAAGGGACAATGGCTGCTGCGCCTGGGGAAAGGGCCCCTGCCTTCACTGGAGAAGAGTTGGAGAAACTTGTGGATGGGGTCCTCCCCCAGTATGCGCTACTCTACGGTCCTCCAGACCAACAAGTGAGCTTAATTCAATATGGATTTGGGGCCACTGGCTGGCTTGGGGGCCTGGCGGGGGGCCTGGCGGGGATGGGGGGCATGTTGGGCCTGGCGGGGGGCCTGGCGGGGGGCCTGGCGGGGGGCCTGGCGGGGATGGGGGGCATGTTGGGCTTGGCGGGGGGCCTGGCGGGGGGCCTGGCGGGGATGGGGGGTATGTTGGGCCTGGCGGGGGGCCTGGCGGGGGGCCTGGCGGGGGGCCTGGCGGGGGGCCTGGCGGGGATGGGGGGCATGTTGGGCCTGGCGGGGGGCCTGGCGGGGATGGGGGGCGTTGGGCCACTGGCAACGAAAATGCAGACAAACTTGAACGTGGTATTTCTCCCTCCCTGTACGTGTCACATAGGTCCGCGCCCATGAGAAGATCGGGATTTGGCGTGCCATCGCCAAGGAAGTCCGGACCCTGGGGGTCCACCATTGACGGGGCACCCACTGCCGCAAGAGGTGGGAGGACATCTGCCGCGGGACCAAGAAGACCGCCGAGTCTCTGCTGGGGATGGCCTCCCAACGTAGGCGGGGTGCCTGCCGTCAACTGACCCCCCTGATGTTCCGGATCCTGGCGGTGGCCTACCCTGATTTGGATGGGCGCGTGAGGGCAGCACAGCAGACACAAGGGGGTGAGTACAAGCATTATCTACTCTGTTGTCACGCAGTGGAGGTGTCTGGGTGGGGGAGGAGGGCTGGGGGTCCCCCTAGGCCAGGGCGATATCTGTAGGCTGGGCACCCCCGTAAGCCCCTGTGTCCCCAGCCACCACCCTCAGTAGTGTGTCAGTACAGCCATCCCTGGGCCGTGTCATCCATGGGTGCAGTTGTCAACTCTAGGCGTGTAGGGCATGTTCCACGGAATGCGTAGCGGACCCCAAGTGCGCAACTTAGTGCAGGGGGCATCTGTGTCTGTCATGTCCGCTAACTGTACCGGTGATCCATGTACTCAAAATCTCTTTATTTCTCTCTCCCCCCCCCTTTTTGTTTGTCTTTGTGTGCTTGTGTGCATCAGCATCATCAGGCGGAGGAGAAGTGGCATCGGGGCAGGAGGGAGCTGCATCTCACATGGCCCAGGAGGGCCATGCCACAGAGTCTGACTGGACCAGTGAGACGGAGGGCGAGGGGAGCTCCACAACGGGGACAACTGGACCCTGCAGCGACACGGACACGTCCTCGGAAGGGAGCTCCCTTGCGGGGGTGGCACCATCCGTGCCCCCCGCCATTACAGGTACAGCCGCCACCCAGCGCACCATCTCCGCCCTCCCAGCAGCCCCTCAGCGTTCGCCCCGTGCCCGCTCTGCCAGGAAGCGGCATCTCCTTCGCCCCAGGCACCTCAGGCCCTGCCCCTGTTACCCCCGCTGCCCTCAGTGAGGAGGTCATTGACCTCCTCCGAACGCTCATTGTTGGGCAGACTACCCTTTTGAATGCCATCCAGGGGGTGGAGAGGGAGGTTCATCGCAGCAATGCGTACCTGGAGGGCATTCATTCGGGTCAGGCTGCCCATCAGCGATCGTTCCAGGCTCTGGCCTCAGCATTGACGGCAGCCATTGTCCCTGTCTCCTGCCTCCCTCTACTAAATCCCTCCTCCCAGTCTCCTGTTCCTCTGCCTGTCCCACCCACACCATCAGACCAGCCTGCACACACCTCAACACCCAAGAGCAGCTCATCCAAACATAAGCACCACAGATCACGCAGACATTCACACAAGCAACATTCCGATGCAGATATGCCAACAGTCACTACCACCTCTGTGACCCCCACCTCCTCGTCTCCCTCCTCCCTCCCTGTGACGTCTACACTCACACCTTCATTCACCTCACCATCAGCCAGTGTTTCCATCACCAGCACACCCTCCAGTACAGTCCACACACGTGCAGTCACCACCCCCACTGCCATTTACACGTCCCCTGTGTCCTCTCCCACTGTGTCTGTCACCCCCTCTTCCACACCACACAAACGCAGCCACCCACCCACCCAACAGCCATCCACCTCACGACAGCCTCCCGCTCCTTCACCTGCACCCAAAGACAGCAAACTTGTCTCGCCTACAACCACATCCTCTCCCTCCACTCCCATACCCACTGTCCTACCACTATCCATTGTCCCAAGAAAATCTATCTCTCTACTGCTACCTTCTTTCCTGACCCTGAGCCCCCCCCTCCTTCTCGTCGGGGTAAGAAGAGCACCTCAGCCACCACCAGCCCTGCAGTCGGTTCCCGTCACACAGGCACAGGCCACTACAGACCCAAACCCCTCTGGGAACACCAGCACAGCTCCCACCCAGCAGGCCCATGCCTCTGTCTCCAGGGCGCATCAATCTGCGGTGTGTCTACCACTACAGGGCACCCAGGATAACCCACCACCCCAACAACAACAGGGACCTGGGGGCAGTGGTAGTGGGCACACCGGCCAGGGGGCAGAGGCCCAGGGAAACAGGGCAACTCGGAGGGCAGCTGTGCGACAGGGGGGGGACGGGCCCAGGGAACCCACTCTCCACGAGGCCCTCACCACCATCATGGGAGCATACAACCGCTCCCAGGAGACGATGGCGACGGTACTGGCCCGGTTCCAGGAGATCCAGGTACTGCAGGAGGAACACTATCGGGGGTACAGGGAAGACATCAGAGCCCTCACCTCCACCCTGGTTACCATGGTAGGGCTGCTGCAGGACCTCATCAACACCAGGACGGACACTCAACAACAACAAAGGGCCCCTGCCACTAGCCTGGACCAAGAACAGCCAACCACCTCCGCCGGCGCTAGTGGACAGGAGGCCCCCGCACAACAGCAGCCCACCAGACCCCCACCTCCTGCAGGAGAAGAACCACCCCGCAAGAGGGCCCTGAGATCTCGCAAGAAGACAGAGTAGGATGTCAAGACCCCCGCCAGCAAAGCATACCACCTGATGTCATCCCACTGTCCCACATTGTCACCCTGTCCATCCTTGAACTGCCCATGCTCCATCTCTTCACAGGCCTATGGACAATGCACCTGTGTGACTGTTACTCTGGACTCTGCCATGGACATTCCTTCACCATAGCCCCCACCCACTTGAAACCACCCATCCCATTTTGAGCACTGAAATAAACACCTATTTTGCACAAAACTATCTGGAGTCTGGCTGTGATTTCAAAATAATGTAATTGACATAACAGTGCAAATATGTCCTTGTACATAGTGAAGTCAACAAACAGCTGCCACAAAGCTGTAGTCCATGGGGAAACGAAGCACAGGACTCGTAGTGGGGACCCCAGATCTGAAATAGGGAGGGAAAAGCCACAACTCAGTCATCATACACTGGGGCAAATAGACAGGCAGCAGAGATGCAGGAGAGTAGTTCACATTTACTAAATTATGTTTGAATTGTTACCTGTGTCCTATTGGAAGTACTGTTCAATGATTCTGTCCCTGTTGTCTGTTTCAGCCCCGTCGTCTTCCTCCTCGTCACTCTCCACAGGTTCCACAGCTGCCACAACACCACCGTCTCGACCATCCTCCTGCAGGAAAGGCACCTGGCGGCGCAAAGCCAGGTTGTGAAGCATGCAGCAGGCCACGATGATGTGACACACCTTCTTAGGTGAGTACATTAGGGATCCACCTGTCATATGCAGGCACCGAAACCTGGCCTTTCGGAGGCCGAAGGTGCGTTCGATCACCCTCCTAGTACGCCCATGGGCCTCATTGTACCGTTCCTCTGCCCTGGTCCGGGGATTCCTTACTGGGGTCAGTAGCCACGACAGGTTGGGGTACCCAGAGTCCCCCAATAGCCATACACGGTGTCTCTCTAGCTGTTCCATCACGTAAGGGATGCTGCTATTCCTTAGGATGTAGGCGTCATGCACTGACCCAGGGAATTTGGCATTTACATGCGAGATGTACTGGTCAGCCAAACACACCACCTGGATGTTCATGGAATGGTAACTTTTTCTGTTCCTGTACACCTGCTCCCTGTCTCTTGGGGGAACCAAAGCCACATGGGTCCCATCAATGGCACCAATGACGTTGGGAATATGTCCAAGGGCGTAGAAATCACCCTTCACTGTAGCCAATTCGCCCACCTCAGGGAAAATGATGTAGCTCCTCACGTATTTCATCAGGGCAGACAACACTCTGGATAACACCTTCGAAAACATGGGCTGAGACATCCCAGAAGCAATTCCCACTGTTGTCTGAAATGACCCACTTGCCAAGAAATGGAGTACTGACAGGACCTGCACCAGAGGGGGAATCCCTGTGGGTTGGCGGATGGGGGACATCAGGTCGGGCTCCAGCTGGGCACACAGTTCTTGTATAGTGGCACGGTCAAGCCGGTAGATCAGGATAATGTGGCGTGCTTCCATTGTCGACAGGTCCACCAGCGGCCTGTACACGGGAAGATTCATCCGTCTCCTCGCCAAACCCAGCGGACGGTGCCTAGGAAGGACAACATGGAGCACACAGTCAAGCAACCCACAGGTACGTACTCACAGCTTGCACAGTAAATGATTCTCTATGCAGTGAATGGCGTGTCTGAGTGGCTATGCAAGGCCTAGGCCTGTGTGACGCAGTTGAAATTGAGCCATGTGGACCCTCGAAATGGCGGCTGCCTGACCTGTGAAGTGTGACAATGGGATGTGAGGTCAATGCGCTGGCGTGGCACACCGCGGCGGTCGGCGGTCGAAGACCGCGGCGCGAAGCCGCATTGGTTAACATTGAAGCCTATGGGTTTCAGGAGCCAATGGCGAAGGGCGCCGGCGGTGGCGGTACGCACCGCCGCGGTACGCACCGCCGCAGACGTGACCGCCATTTTCTATCTACTTATTCACTTGCGACTTGAACTTTCACAGGAGAGGACCTATACTGCAAGTGTTGCTGTGACCTCGGTCTGGAAGGGACAATGGCTGCTGCGCCTGGGGAAAGGGCCCCTGCCTTCACTGGAGAAGAGTTGGAGAAACTTGTGGATGGGGTCCTCCCCCAGTATGCGCTACTCTACGGTCCTCCAGACCAACAAGTGAGCTTAATTCAATATGGATTTGGGGCCACTGGCTGGCTTGGGGGCCTGGCGGGGGGCCTGGCGGGGATGGGGGGCATGTTGGGCCTGGCGGGGGGCCTGGCGGGGGGCCTGGCGGGGGGCCTGGCGGGGATGGGGGGCATGTTGGGCTTGGCGGGGGGCCTGGCGGGGGGCCTGGCGGGGATGGGGGGTATGTTGGGCCTGGCGGGGGGCCTGGCGGGGGGCCTGGCGGGGGGCCTGGCGGGGGGCCTGGCGGGGATGGGGGGCATGTTGGGCCTGGCGGGGGGCCTGGCGGGGATGGGGGGCGTTGGGCCACTGGCAACGAAAATGCAGACAAACTTGAACGTGGTATTTCTCCCTCCCTGTACGTGTCACATAGGTCCGCGCCCATGAGAAGATCGGGATTTGGCGTGCCATCGCCAAGGAAGTCCGGACCCTGGGGGTCCACCATCGACGGGGCACCCACTGCCGCAAGAGGTGGGAGGACATCTGCCGCGGGACCAAGAAGACCGCCGAGTCTCTGCTGGGGATGGCCTCCCAACGTAGGCGGGGTGCCTGCCGTCAACTGACCCCCCTGATGTTCCGGATCCTGGCGGTGGCCTACCCTGATTTGGATGGGCGCGTGAGGGCAGCACAGCAGACACAAGGGGGTGAGTACAAGCATTATCTACTCTGTTGTCACGCAGTGGAGGTGTCTGGGTGGGGGAGGAGGGCTGGGGGTCCCCCTAGGCCAGGGCGATATCTGTAGGCTGGGCACCCCCGTAAGCCCCTGTGTCCCCAGCCACCACCCTCAGTAGTGTGTCAGTACAGCCATCCCTGGGCCGTGTCATCCATGGGTGCAGTTGTCAACTCTAGGCGTGTAGGGCATGTTCCACGGAATGCGTAGCGGACCCCAAGTGCGCAACTTAGTGCAGGGGGCATCTGTGTCTGTCATGTCCGCTAACTGTACCGGTGATCCATGTACTCAAAATCTCTTTATTTCTCTCTCCCCCCCCCTTTTTGTTTGTCTTTGTGTGCTTGTGTGCATCAGCATCATCAGGCGGAGGAGAAGTGGCATCGGGGCAGGAGGGAGCTGCATCTCACATGGCCCAGGAGGGCCATGCCACAGAGTCTGACTGGACCAGTGAGACGGAGGGCGAGGGGAGCTCCACAACGGGGACAACTGGACCCTGCAGCGACACGGACACGTCCTCGGAAGGGAGCTCCCTTGCGGGGGTGGCACCATCCGTGCCCCCCGCCATTACAGGTACAGCCGCCACCCAGCGCACCATCTCCGCCCTCCCAGCAGCCCCTCAGCGTTCGCCCCGTGCCCGCTCTGCCAGGAAGCGGCATCTCCTTCGCCCCAGGCACCTCAGGCCCTGCCCCTGTTACCCCCGCTGCCCTCAGTGAGGAGGTCATTGACCTCCTCCGAACGCTCATTGTTGGGCAGACTACCCTTTTGAATGCCATCCAGGGGGTGGAGAGGGAGGTTCATCGCAGCAATGCGTACCTGGAGGGCATTCATTCGGGTCAGGCTGCCCATCAGCGATCGTTCCAGGCTCTGGCCTCAGCACTGACGGCAGCCATTGTCCCTGTCTCCTGCCTCCCTCTACTAAATCCCTCCTCCCAGTCTCCTGTTCCTCTGCCTGTCCCACCCACACCATCAGACCAGCCTGCACACACCTCAACACCCAAGAGCAGCTCATCCAAACATAAGCACCACAGATCACGCAGACATTCACACAAGCAACATTCCGATGCAGATATGCCAACAGTCACTACCACCTCTGTGACCCCCACCTCCTCGTCTCCCTCCTCCCTCCCTGTGACGTCTACACTCACACCTTCATTCACCTCACCATCAGCCAGTGTTTCCATCACCAGCACACCCTCCAGTACAGTCCACACACGTGCAGTCACCACCCCCACTGCCATTTACACGACCCCTGTGTCCTCTCCCACTGTGTCTGTCACCCCCTCTTCCACACCACACAAACGCAGCCACCCACCCACCCAACAGCCATCCACCTCACGACAGCCTCCCGCTCCTTCACCTGCACCCAAAGACAGCAAACTTGTCTCGCCTACAACCACATCCTCTCCCTCCACTCCCATACCCACTGTCCTACCACTATCCATTGTCCCAAGAAAATCTATCTCTCTACTGCTACCTTCTTTCCTGACCCTGAGCCCCCCCCTCCTTCTCGTCGGGGTAAGAAGAGCACCTCAGCCACCACCAGCCCTGCAGCCCCCTTGACAAGGGTGCAGGGGTATTGGAGCCCACCAGCCCGCAGGTCTGGATCTTCGCCCAGCAGCAAGGGGACAGCCAGCCCACCCCCTGGGAAGAGGAGCAGAAGGCGGAAGGGCCGCCGCCGGAGCCCGGATTCTATATCCCCCCAGGACACTAGCCAGCCACCGTCAACAGCCACAGCTCCAAAGGGAGGAAAGGGCCACAGACTCCCGACTAAGGAGGGCAAGGGCAGCAAGGCGGAGAAGTCAGGCAGCAGGCCTGCTGCCCATGGAGGACCCGTCACAGCTGCCCAGGAGGAGCCCGCAACCCCCATAGCCGCTGCCCCGGGAGGAACCGGCACAGCTGCCCCGGGAGAGCCCACCACCCCCATAGCCGCTGCCCAGGGAGGACCCAGCCCAGCTGGCCAGGAGGGCCCCACCACCCACAGCCCAGGTGGGCATTGAAGGAGCACCATCCCCGCTGCCCAGGAGGGCACCACCAGGCAATGAGCAGTTGGCCATTGAATGTCCGCCGTCTCCAGCACCGCTCTGCTGGGGACCGCCGTCTCAAGAACCGCTGAACTGGGCCCTTCAAGGCAAGAACCGCTGAACTGGGCCCTTCAAGGCAAGAACCGCTGAACTGGGCCCTTCAAGGCAAGAACCGCTGAACTGGGCCCTTCAAGGCAACAACCGCTGAACTGGGCCCTTCAAGGCAAGAACCGCTGAACTGGGCCCCGCCGTCTCCAGCACCGCTCCGCTGGGGACCGCCGTCTCAAGAATCGCTGAACTGGGCCCTTCAAGGCAAGGACCGCTGAACTGGGCCCCGCCGTCTCCAGCACCGCTCCGCTGGGGACCGCCGTCTCAAGAACCGCTGAACTGGGCCCTTCAAGGCAAGAACCGCTGAACTGGACCCTTCAAGGCAAGGACCGCTGAACTGGGCCCGCCGTCTCCAGCACCGCTCCGCTGGGGACCGCCGTCTCAAGAACCGCTGAACTGGGCCCTTCAAGGCAGGGACCGCTGAACTGGGCCCTTCAAGGCAAGAACCGCTGGCCCTTTGGCAGACGTGGCAGGGCAGGATCTGTCTCGGGCAGGGCTGCAGGATGTCCTCTGGCCAACATGCCTCCTCCAGTGGCAGTGGAGTCTGTTATGGACTGTTTTGACTGTGGCTTTGCTCTCCCCAGGATGGCCCAGTGGGCAGGCCACCCACTGTATGGACTGTATGGACTGTGGCTTTGCTCTCCCCAGGATGGCCCAGTGGGCAGGCCACCCACTGTATGGACTGTGGCTTTGCTCTCCCCAGGATGGCCCAGTGGGCAGGCCACCCACTGTATGGACTGTATGGACTGTGGCTTTGCTCTCCCCAGAATGGCCCAGTGGGCAGGCCACCCACTGTATGGACTGTATGGACTGTGGCTTTGCTCTCCCCAGGATGGGCCAGTGGGCAGGCCACCCACTGTATGGACTGTTTGGACTGTGGCTTTGCTCTCCCCAGGATGGCCCAGTGGGCAGGCCACCCACTGTATGGACTGTTTGGACTGTGGCTTTGCTCTCCCCAGGATAGCCCAGTGGGCAGGCCACCCACTGTATGGACTGTTTGGACTGTGGCTTTGCTCTCCCCCGGATGGGCCAGTGGTCATGGAGTCCCCTCGTGGATCTGGCGTCGTGTACTCAAGTGGCTGAGGTGCCCCCCCTTCCCTTCCCCCTGAGGTGCCTGTCCTTTTTTCTTTCTGATGCCCCTGCAGTGTTCTCTCCGTGGAGTTCTTGTCGTGGGACTGGGCCTTGCCCCTTTGCTCAGGACCCCTGTGGTCCACGGACAGTGGTTGGACTACATTTAGTAGATGTATATATTTTGTACATAGTTTATTTATTTATTGGGATTACTGCTGTCCAGTTTTCAATATATCTGCCCGTTTAAGATCTCTTCTTTTGGTCTTTGCATTATTTAGGAGGGGGGTTTGTGGGTTGTGACAGTGATCTGTGGGAATGCATTGATGTGTGTGTTGTAGTGGGTGTGGGTGGGTGGGTGTGTGCCGGTAATCTTTTCCCTCCCCTGTGTCGTAGGTGCAGTACTCACCGATGTCTTCCGCGCCGCCGGGCGTGCTCCTGGTACAGGAGCAGGTATAGGAGTGCGGGGATGACCTGCAACTCGGGTTCCATACTGCCGGAATCTCGCGTGGAGTATGTGGAGGTGAGTGTTTTCCCGTTCGTAGTCTGTTTCCGCCGTGTTTTTATCGGCGGTGCTCCCGCCCCGGAAAAGGTGGCGGATTGGTGGGTCGTGATAGGGTGGGCGGTACATTGTCTGCCGCCTGGCTGTTGCCGGGGACCGCCGCGCTGTTTGTTTGTTCCGCCGTGGCGGTCGGAGTGTTAATGCGGCGGGCTGTGTTGGCGGTTCCCGCCAGGGTCAGAATTGCATATTTTGGACCGCCGGCCTGTTGGTGGGTTGGCCGGCGCTTTATCACCGACCACCAGGGTCAGAATGAGGGCCATAGCTCTTAATGAACCTCCTGTAATACCCAGTGAGACCTAAGAAGGCTCTGACCCGGGTCTGTGTAGTAGGGGGAGCCCAGTCCATAATGGTCTGAATCTTCCCCTGTAGTGGTTCAATCTGTTCTCTACCTACCAGGTGGCCCAGATAAACCACATTCTCCTGCCCTATCTGGCACTTTGAAGCCTTGATAGTTAGGCCTGCCTTTTGCAGGGCCTTCAAAACTTTCCAGAGGTGGACCAGGTGGTCATCCCAGGTGGAGCTAAAAAAGGCAATATCATCTAAGTATGCTGCCCTGAAAGCTTCCATACCTTGGAGGACTGTATTCACCAGCCTCTGAAAAGTGGCAGGTGCATTTTTCAAACCAAAGGGCATAACAGTGAATTGATAATGGCCCCCTATGGTAGAAAATGTAGATTTTGCATTATCATCCTCTGACAATCTGATCTACCAATATCCTGCAGTCAAATCAAAGGTGCTTAAATACTTGCCAGATGCCAGTGTATCTATTAGCTCAACTGCCCTGGGTATAGGGTGAGCATCCGTTTTGGTTACAGTATTAAGACCCCTATAGTCCACACAAAACCGCATTTCTCTCTTTCCTTCTTTGCTATGCGGTTTGGGGACAAGCACCACTGGTGTAGCCCAGGGGCTATCAGAAGCCTCAATAACTCCTAGATCTAACATTTTCTGGACCTCAGTTTTTATGCAATCTCTGACATGGTCAGGCTGCCTGTAAATTTTACTTTTGACAGGTAAACTGTCTCCAGTATTAATTGTATGTTCCCACCAGGTAGTTGTACCAGTTATGAGAGAGAAGAGGTCAGAAAACTGTCCTAGGAGATTTTTGCAGTCTTCCCTCTGGTCAACAGTGAGGCAGTCTGCAAGAACCACTCCTTCCACTAAGCCATCAGCTTCAGTGTTGGAGAGGAGGTCAGGGGGAGGGTCACTCTCTTCCTCCTGTCCCTCATCTGTGGCCATGAGCAGGGTTAAGTCTGCCCTGTCATAGTTTGGTTTCAGGCGATTGACACGAAGCACCCTAAGGGGACTTCTGGCGGTGCCCAGGTCCACAGGGAGGTGACCTCATCTTTCTTTTCCATAATGAGATGGGGTCCACTCCATTCGTCCCGGAGTGCTGTTGGTGCCACAGGCTTCAATACACACATCCTCTGTCCTAGTTGGTACACTGTCAGGACAGCCTTCTGGACATACAATTGCTTTTGGAGCTCTTGGCTGGCCTGAAGGTTTTTAGTGGCCTTTTTCATGTACTCAGCCATTCTAGATCTTAGGCCAAGTACATAGTCCACAATGTCTTGCTTTGGATGTTTTAAAGATTGTTACCAACCCTCCTTAACAAGAGCAAGGGGACCCCTAACAGGGTGACCAAATAGAAGCTCAAAGGGTCTGTACCCCACTCCCTTTTGGGGTACCTCCCTGTAGGCGAAAAGAAAGCATGGCAAGAGGACATCCCATCTCCTTCTGAGTTTCTCAGAAAGTCCCATGATCATGACTTTGAGAGTTTTATTAAGCCTCTCAACCAGTCCATTTGTGGATGATAAGGGGTGGTGAACTTGTAGGTAACACCACACTCTTTACACATTGCCTTGAGGTATGCAGACATGAAGTTACTACCTCTGTCTGATACAACTTCCTTAGGGAAAGCCTCCCTGGAAAAGATTCCCAGGATGGTTTTTGCCACAGCAGCTGCTGTAGTGGTATGGTCCACCGCCACAAGGATGAATCTATTGCCAGATGCTGTTGGAGGGTCAAGGGGGCCAACAATGACAACCCCTACTCTTTCAAAAGGCAACCCAACCACTGGCAGTGGGATTAAGGGTGAAAATGTGGAACAAGTCTGTCCCATGTTTTACTCTGGCCTAAATGCCCAGCCAAGGGAATGTCATGAGCTACAGCTAGGAGGAATTCCCGGTACTGAAGGGAGATGGCCAGTCTCCTGGTGGCACCAGGTTTAGGGCCCCTTGCTTCAGTATAGAGGAGATTATTCTCCATGTAAACTCTGTTGCTGTCATTGACATCCCCATTCTGCTGTTTGACAGCTTGCTGACTGAGACCCTCTAGTGTGGGACAGGTCTGCTGAGCCAAACTCAGTTCCTCCCTGGCAGGCCCTCCTGCACCCAAAAGCTCAGCTGCATCAGCTGCTTCAAGCTCCCCTGGTGTAGGTTCTGTACAGGGTGAGGATTCCTCTTCCTCAAAAGGGGAATCATCTGGAGATTGAGGGATAGTGGACAAGGGTTTGCCCTTCCTACCCCTAGTTTTTGGGAGCACTTGGTTCATTGTTCCATGATCCAAGTTTCCCTGTCCTCTTTGCTTCTTGGCCTGAGCCTTAGTAGGAGCAAAGATATGCCCAGAAATGCCTAGCATTGCTGCATGAGCTTCCAAATTCACCTCAGCCCAAGCTGAAGTCTACAAATCATTGCCTAGCAGACATTCTACATATAAGTCAGTGACTACCACAACTTTCTTTGGACCAGTAACCCCCCCCATTGGTATTCACAACAGCCATGGGGTGGCTAACAGTGTTGCTATGGGTGCCTGTCATTTGGTACTGATGACCAAGTAGGTGCTGCTCAGGGGCAACCATTTTTTTCATCACCATAGTGACACTGGCACCTGTGTCCTTCTAGGCCTCAACCTGAACACCATTTATCAGGGGTAGTTGCAAGCAACTAAGGTGGCGAGGTCAATGCCACCATCAGAGACTAAAACAGCCTCCGTGATCTCCCTAACTAGACCAACCCCCACTACGTTACCAATTGTGAGCCCAGCTACACCCATTTGACTGGCTATTAGTAGTGCTCTTTCCACCACCACCACTGCTATTACTAGGGGCACTAGTGGAAGCAGTTGGGCTTGGGGTGGAGGGAGATTTGGTGTTTCTATTTGGACAATGAGGATCAGTTGCCCAATGACCTATGGCTTTACAGAGATAACACCATGGGTTTTCATTATTGTGAGAAGAGGATTTGTGCCCACCAACCCCAGAGGAGTTTTTTGGACCTGATGAAGACTCAGAAGATTGTTTTATCTTTGTCCCCACCCTTGTCATGAGACTTACCATCCTTCTTCTTGTTGTCTTTGTCACTCCCTGTACGAACCTTTCTGTTCACCCTTGTTCTGACCCATTTGTCTGCCTTCTTTCCATATTCTTGGGGAGAGGTCAGATCTGAGTTCACAAGATACTGATGCAACAAATCAGACACACAATTATTCAATATATGCTCTCTCAGAATTACGTTATTTAGGCTTTCATGGTCAGTCACCTTACTGCCATTTAGCCAACCTTCTAGAGCCTTCACTGAACAGTCTACAAAATCTGTCCAATCCTGTGATGACTCCTTTCTGGTCTCTCTGAATGTTATCCTGTATTGTTCAGTGGTTAAGCCCAGACCATCTAAGAGTGTACTTTTAAGAATGTGGTAGTTATATGCATCATCTTCCCTGATAATAAGGAGTCTGTCTCTCCCCTTGCCAGAGAAAGATAGCAAGAGGATAGCAGCCCACTGAACTTGAGGGACCCTCTGAACTTTACAGGCCCTTTCAAGTGCAGCAAACCACTTGTAAATGTCATCTCCATCCTTGTAAGGAGGGACAACTTTATGCAGATTTCTGGAATCAAATGAAGGTTCCCTAATTAGAATTCCTAAAACTGCTGCTGCCACCATGGAGAACTAACCCCAAACCCTGCCTTTCCTTTTCCACAGCCAGGGATTCCCTGTCGAAGGCCAACTGTTGCTGCTGTAGCCTCAGTCTGGCCTCCTTTAACATCAGCTTTCTGAGTTCCTTATCTAGGGACTGATCCTCAGGGTTAGAATTGTGGGATACTTCTGAGAAAGAAGTAACATTGGAATTTCCAGAGGCTGATCTGTCCCTAACTTGAGCGACCCTACTGACCTGGCATCTAGGTGTGAAGGGAGCTCTGCTTGTGTGTGAACCCTTCCAACTCCCAGTTGTACTAAGAGGCCTATTAACAGACAGATCAGTGGGAGGACCCTCCCCAGGATTATCAGTGTGCTCCTCTGAGCCTGCATGGTTGGAATCTTCCTCTACTCCCTCCTCTGTCTGACCTTGATGAGTGCTGAGTCCCTGATCATCTTTCAGGAGAAGATTTAACAGGAACTCCTTACTCTGGTTCTTCCCAATCCCTAAACTTCTTTCAAAACAGAGACCCCTCAAACTTTTAAAGTTAAGATTATCATAGGTTGTTAACACAACTCTAGGGATATCTTCAACAGAAGACATATTGAAAGAGCAAAAGTCTTGGAAAGTGAGTACAAAGTTAGTAGACTAACAGAGCTAACTTTTTAGAGAAAAGAAGAAAACATTTAAAAAACATTGTAAAACTTTTGCAAAGTTAAAAGAACTTTTTAGAAAGTTAGAAATTACTTCTAGGTACACATTTTGTATGCTCTAAGTATTGCAGCAAGCTTTTCTTGTGAAAAGCACTAGTAACAAAGTGGTAAAGCAATTGCAAGTACTTATCCCACCGCTGCACCGCCAATGTAGGAGGCTGGTCTAGTTTGTAGTGGGGAACTTGGGTACATACACCTTACACCAGGTCCAGTTATCCCTTATTAGTGAAATGTAGTAGTGTTCTAGCAGCTTAGGCTGATAGAGGTAGCTAAAGCAGAGCAGCTTAGGCTGAACTAAGATCCATGCAAAGCTCCTGCAATACCACTTATAGTTACACAGTACTCATACATAAGCAAATACAATACTCAGCGTTATCAAAACTAAAGGTAGTTTATTTGGGCAACACAAGGCCAAAAATATCTTGGAGGCAATACTCCTTCTGGAGGTAAGTATTATACACAATATGTGCAATAGACACCAAAATAAGATAAGTAATTAGACATAGGTTAGTGCAAACAATAGGAAATTCTATAGAATGCAATGAGAGAAAATAGGTCTAGGGGCAACACAAACCATATACTAAGAAAGTGAAATGTGAATCACAAATTCCCCCCTAGATAAGTGTAGTCTGTAGCCAATCACTGGGAGAGTAAGAATACAGTAAAGGTAAGTAAGTTACCCCACCCCAGATCCCAGAAAAGCAGGAGTAAAGTACAGCAAGTTCCCATAGGACACATTACAAGCCATGATTAGAGTTATTACAAGAACCAAGCATGACTGCAAACAACAGAGGGTGGATTCCTGGACCTGAAGATCTGCAAAGGAAGAAGACCAAGTTCAGAAGTTGAAACAAGTTCCAGGAAGGACAGGAGCGGCTGCCAACCCAGAAAAGGGTGCAAAAGAAGAGTCCCCGGTTGGACGAAGACTGCAGAAATGCACCCAAGGAAGATATCAGTGGGTTCCTGCATGATGCAATGGATGTCCCACTAAGAGAAGTTAGATACAGGCGAGTTTTGGTGCTGGATTCATCCAACAAGCCTTGGTTCCGGTAAAGTCGCATTTTGCATCAAAATGGCTTTCTACGGACCCAGGAGGAACATGGGGACCTCAACTTCCTTTGTGAGGAAGAAGAGTGGGATCTCAGCACTTTGGAGAGCCCTCAGAACACTAGACAGCACCCACGGGCGTCCCAGGACATGGGGATAAAGGAGGTGCAAAATGCAGTTGGTGCAGCACTACAAAAGAAGGTCCCACGCCGCCGGAGAACAACTCAGTGAGTTGAGCATGGCAGGATAGAGTGCTCGGGACCTGGGCCATGCTGTGCATGAAGGAATTTTGTAAATAGTGCACAGAAGCCTCAGGAGGTGAAGAAGACGTGGTGCACAGGGGTACTGTCGTTCTTGGGGAAGGCAAGGTCTTACCGCCTCCAAATTGGCACAGTAGGATCTCAGGACAGTCTGTGTCGAAGGGGTCCACCCTCTGTGTTCCAAGGAGCATGCTCGTCACCAGGAGGGGAGTCCCAGAGAACTAGTCGTCAACTTAGAAGGTGCCTGCTTGAGCAGGGAGGTGACTCCGTCACTCCACGGGAGATTTCTTCGGTCCTTCTGGTGCAGGGTGAAGACAGGGAGTCCCCAAAGGGTGCACATTGTGGAAACTGTTGCAGTTGCTGGCTGGAGCTGAAGTTGCAGAGGAAAGTAGCCTTTCTGGATATTTTGTTGCTGCGGTCGATCCGAGGTCAGAGGATGAAGTAGTAGTTGCAGAGGATTCCTGATGGAAACTTGCAATCAGAATCTGAAGAGAAACCCACCGGAGAGACCCTAAATAGCTCTGAGAGGGGGATTGGTTACCTTATCAGGTATGGACCTATCAGGACGGGTCTCTGACGTCACTTGCTGGCACTGGCCACTCAGAGGCTTCCAGAGTGTCCCCACACCTTGAAAAACAAGATGGCTGAAGTCTGGGACACACTGGAGGAGCTCTGGGCACCACCCCTGGGGTGGTAATGGACAGGGGAGTGGTCACCCCCCCTTCCTGTGTCCAGTTTTGCACCAGAGCAGGGACTTGGGGTCCCTGAACTGGTGTATACTGGATTATGCAAGGAGGGCACCATCTGTGCCCATTAAAGCATTTCCAGAGGCTCTGGTAGGCTACCTCTCCCATGCCTGTAATGCCTATTTCCAAAGGGAGAGGGTGTAACACCCCTCTCCCAAAGTAAATGCTTTGTTCTGCCTTCCAGGGCTCGAGCTACTTGAACAACAGGAGGGCAGAAACCTGTCTGTGAGGTGGCAGCAGCTGGGGCTGCCTGGAAACCCTCAGAAAGCTGTAATGGCAGTACTGGGGGTCCTCTAAGGAGCCCCCAGAGTACATGTAATCATACAACCAATGCTTACAAAAGCCTTGGGGTATGATTCCAACATGTTTGATACCAAACATGGCCATGTTCGGAGATATTGTGAAGCTGTACATAGGTAGTGACCTATGTCCAGTGCACGCATAAAATGGCGTCCCCACACTCACGAGGTCTGGAAAATGGTCTTGGACGATGTGGGGGCCCCTCTGCTAGTGCAGAGGTGCCCTCACACACAGGTACTCTGCACCCAGCCTTCAGAATTGGAAGGCCTGGTATATGGGTGACTTATTTGTGACCTGGTGCATTGTCAATGGCAGAGAAAGGGTGCATGCACCATTTCACTCCGGCTGCAATGGCAGTCCTGTAGAAGCCTTGGTATGCGCTCCCTATGGGTGGCAAAAGAAATGCTGAAGCCCATAGAGATCCCCTGGAACCCCAATGCCCTGGGTACCTAAGTACCATGTACTAGGGACTTATAAGGAGTGACCAGTATGCCAATTTGGGATGAAATACTTGGTTACCAGTATGCAGTGACAAAATTTAGAGGTGAGAGAGCATAAGCACTGGGTTCCTGGTTAGCAGGATCCCAGTGACACAGTCAACCACTCTGACATCAGGCAGAAATTGGGGGTGACATGCCAAAAAGGGGGTACTGTCTTACACTTTCATAAAAAAAATCACCAAAATCTACAGCAACTTCGAATTCCAGTAACCTGCCCCTCCAATCTTCCCAGCCTGCCTGTGAGAAGACTGTTTGGACCATCTCGTCCGCCCTGAGTTTTTGCTTTTTGACAACCTGGTTTTTGAACTTTTACTGTGAGGGAGCCTACTAGTCAGAGACTCACACTACAGTAATCTCATGGTAAAAAGGACTGTTCGTGCTTACGGCTGGTGCCGGCTTGCTAAGGAAAGGCTGCTGTGGCGCAGCAAGAGTGGGAGGCCTTGGGCTGGTTACACGTGATTATGTGTGCACACGCATGTGCACCCATGTGAGGGCTGCGTAGGAAGGATTCCTGGTGTGCGCAGCCCAAGAACTGTGCTTAGCTAGCCTGGTGCAGAAGGAACTATGCAGAGTGGGTGTTGACCTGGAGTAGGCCTCATGAGATGGGTGTACATGTGTGAAGGATAGTCAGTGTGCTTACTGTCTTTTGACTGTATGGACACTCCATTACATGTAAATGGGTGAGAGTGGCCTAGGGCATAATTCAGGTCCCCTAGGGCCCACGGAGACAAGAGTCACACCAATGTACACTGTAATCTGTATGAAAAAGAATGATCAGTAGGTTACAAAAGCATAGCTGTACAATTTATGGGTCATCCAGGAATGTCACCTTTCTCTGACTCAGCTCAGGATTAGGGTCAATTACTGCTCTATCCAGCTGCCTGAGCATGGCCTTGCATCAATAAGCTAGCTGTCAGTCCCGGCCAGGAAACAGATGGAAAGGCTCTGGAAGGAATGTCAGGGAGGACGGACTGAGTTTCAGGACACATATGGCCTAGGTCCAGGATGTCGCCATTTTGAGCTATCCCCGAAGCCTATGCATGGAGGAGGGGACAGGGGCAAGGAAGTGATGTGGCACAACTGATTAGGCCAGAGGTGCAGGCCAGCTGGACACGTTCGCCCCCACTTAAAAGGTCCTGCACAGGGGAGAGCTTTCTCTCTTGGCTGTGCTTCACTGCTGGACACTATGACTGCAGACGGGTGTCATGGGCAACTGGAAGGAAGAACACCCTGACAGCCCTCTGGGGAAGGGACTTTGCCCCTGAAAGACTTCAGGCCAAGCATGGCGTATGCTATAGCCAGGTAAGCTGGCCCCATTAGCCCCCTGAGGACTATTTGGGGGAAAGGCTGGGCTGGCCCAAGGAGAGCACACAGCCCAGAAGAAAGAGAGGGCACCCAGAAAAAAAGGCTGGTGCAAGGAGTAAGTAGGACTGGCTACCTACAATCCGGTACCCTTCTAGGCCAGGAGGCCTAACGAAAGTGCTTCTGGTGGCAAGGGCTCGTCACCAGGAGCAAAATAACACCAAGATCATCGAAAGTGGCCCTTGGGGGGCCGAGCTATTACAAGGAAAAGGTTTGTGACCTTTGACCTATTTCTAAGTGAGTGGTGAAGTGCATGGGGCTCCACTGCTGCTCAGTTCGATGCCCCTGGGTTGGGCCAGAGCCCAGGTGCTGCCCCCAAGAGGAAGAGGAGGTAGGGGAATGCCGTTGCACCCCCTGTGGCAAAAGAGGGGGCCCAGACCCCATCTTGGGGCCTAGTGAATCCTGGCCATTCATGGAGACAAGGAGGAATTACCATTGTGCAACCCCTCTCACTGCATTGCTGAAGGGGCCTGGACCCAATCCCAGGCGTTGTCACGCTCCCTGTGAAAATCGAGGAAGGGGTCTCCAGATCCCATCCCAGCACCCAACCAAGAAGGATGGCTGCGGGGCACCATTTCACCCACCCCTCCCGGATAAGATGGTCGCCAGCTGAGGAAGGGGCCGGCAGCAGAAGACAAAGTTGAGTAGTGCAGTCACGTTCCCAGTAAAAACACCAATGGGGACCCAGACACCATCCTGGGGCCCCCATGTGAAAGTAAAAGTCGAGGGGCACTGTCACCACCCCATGTACCCCATCCCAGGGCCCCAAGCAGAGGAAAATGGGGAGCGCGATGGGGAGCACCGTCACGCTCCCCAGGAAGGTAAGGAGGGGCCCGATGTGGCAGGAGAAGAGGGGGAGCGACATCGCACTCCCCCAGGTGGCTCAACCAGCCGCCGTAGCTGCTCACGGAGCAGGCAGACACCAAGTGCAGGGTCGGCTCCCAAGGCAGCACCTGGAGGTGCTGGCCATGCAGGGAGCCAGCCGGAGCTGCCTGATGGGCTCCCCGAACCGCTCTCCAACGTTAAATCAACTGACAGTGGTCTCCCCACGCTGAACTCAATCGGAGAGGCAGCTATGCAGGGGGTGTCTGGGTGGGACCAAACACCCCCCAGACAAAGACGAATGTGGCGCGAGGCCGCATAAAGTAAAGCAAAGCAGCTCCTCCCAGCACAGCGGGAGAGCCGCTCTTCACATGTGCATCCCGGCCCACAATGCCTTGCGAGGCCCAACGTCTCCATGAGCCCAGTTTTCAGCTCGTGGTGGCCAAGGAAGATGGGGGGACCACCAACCAAGTGCCCACGGATAGGGGGAGTTGCAGGAGCAGTGCAGCATCCCCCCAATGAACAGTTTGTGTCCCCATCCAAGGTTGGGTGGGACAACAGAATTATAACCCCCCAAGGGTTCCAACCCAATGCAAATCACAAGTGTTTTGGTACTTTTGTTTTTTTTGCTTGTGGTACGGCATTCTTTAGGGGTGTAGGATGGCATTACACCAGGTTACTCCAGGATAACTAGGAAGTAATATAAAAGTAATCAGAAATTAATCCTAATCTTCAAATTATTCCAACATGCCTCTACATGTTTCTGGTGGATGCTGAATTGAGTACTGAGGCTGACAAACATCAATTATCAAAGTAGATGTATTATACTGCCACGTGTAGGTGCTCTCACTCCAACTTACAGTCAAATATTGAATTGGGATACCAGGAAATGTTTTGCCAAGTGGATTGATGGGTTATATTTCTCCTCGGGGGAGACTAGAATGATTACACAATGTCATCCATGAGTAATTTTATCAAGTGTATATATTTGTAAATTGTTGCCTGATATTGAGTAGTGTGTGTGTAATAAATGTATTTTTAATTTATCGAAAGAAAAAGCATGGACTGGACAATCATTTCATGATTGTCATGCTTGTGTACTTGTGAATGGAGATTACTAGCCCACACCACCTTCCTTGAGTAAGCCTTCGACTGCTTTGCAACGCTACCCTATGAGAGTAAAGTGCTACAATGGGGTGTTTGGTTCCCAGTGGTGGTTGTGTGTGGACCCATTACTTGTGTAGGACACACAACTAATTACTCACCTCCCAACACTGCCAACCTGATCAACAAAAGACTACCAACTGACAGTGTGGAGCCCTTTATCTATCGAGGACACTAGAACAATAATGAAGACAGTCCACTCAGGGGCTCCCACAGACCTCCATTCCACCATATCTACCACCTAGGAAGAGCCACAACCAGCGCTGCACTTAATTCCACCTCCCTCAAAATAGATACCTTTCCAGATGGCTGGAAACATGCCAAAATCCCTGCCATCCTCAAAAAACCCTCAGCCAACAACAAAGTACTCAGCAACTATTGACCCATCTCACTGCTCCCCTTTCCAGCCATTGAGAATCATTGAGGAGATCATTAACAGACAACTCTCAGACCACCTAGAATGCCACAAACTCCTGAATGATTCACAATCAGAATAGCTCTGAAACAGCCCTCCTCACTGCCACAGATGACATATATACCTTCTCAACCTTTCGACTGCTCGACCGCTTTCAACACCGTTTCCCACCACACACTCCTCACCAGACTACGCAAAATGAGAATATAAGGACCAGGACTCAACTGGGTAGTTTCCTTCTTCTCCAGAAGAACCCAACAAGCCAGGCTTTTGATGTTAACATCAAAATCCAAGGACCACCTGGATCATCACTCATACCCACACTTTTCAACATATGCATGACTCCTTTGGAAAATATCATCAGATCCCAAAGAATCAACATATGCCGATGACACCCAGTTCATTTTTTCCCTCTCAGACAGCACTGTCACCACTGAGACCTACTTCAAACAATGCATAACTAACGTTGTCTGAAGCTCAACATCCACAAAACTGAAGTGCTGACCTTCGGGAATAAGACTTCACCTCGGGACTCCAACTGGTGGCCACCGATCTTTGACCGACCCCCACCCCAACTAACCATGCCAGGAACCTAAGCCTCATCTTAGATATCATCCTCACCATGAAGTCTTAGGCCAATGCCGTCACCTCCTCATGCTTCCACATCCTCTGCATGTTACGTAAAATCTTCAGGTGGCTCCCACTGGACACCGGGTAATTCATTACGCAGGCACTAATCACCAGCACATTGGACTACAGCAACGCACTCTGCGCTGGCATCCCAACCCATCTCCCTCACAGACTTCACATCATCCAAAATGCTGTTGCTAGATTCATACGTGACCTCCCATTCCGATCCCACAGCACACCCTCTCCTCAGAGAGCTCCACTGGCTCCCCATCCAGAAGGACTGCCAATTGAAACTTCTTACACATGCTTTCATGTCACTACACGGGACCGGCATACCTCGGTCATCTGCTTCACTTCCACCATCCCACTAAACTTCACTCAGCTTCACTCTCACTTGTACAGACATAGAAGCAGAAACAGAAGTCAATAATTCTCATATCATGTTGCAAAATCCTAGAATGACCTCCCTCAACACATCAGGGCTGACTACTTACTTCTTGAATTCCACAAGAAGCTGAAGACCTTGCTATTCAATTAATCTTCTTGCAGGACCATCAAGAATGTATGTATTTAGGTCCATCCTCACCACATGCCTACACTCGCCTACTCAGCAGCTGAGTACCCTCACAGATGACAAACCGCACTCTACAAAAACACCTTATATTAAGTACAAAATACACAATGCACATTTTGCTGCATGCGGTGTCAATGAGAATTATAAACATACAATAATTATTATGAGACAGCAGCCATGTTTTATAAAATGGAGTGGAGGTGTAGGTTGAGGCATAGTTAACATTAGGTCATATGCATATCAGCTTTTTTGTTAAAGTTGCAAAAGAGACATATTAATAGCGGCCGTTTGGAGGAGGAGGAGGCAGAAAGAACACCTGTGGGCAGGAGCCCTTTAAATTTCTCTTAGCGCTCCCGCCTTACGTTTGTAGGGTGTCGTGTCAGGTACTGTGTGAGCCTATTATTAATTATGGGGAAAAGAAAGACTAATGTTCAAAAGGGGGAAGGCGGGCCCAGCTCCCTTCAGTCCTCCATTACTAGTTATTTATCTTCTGTGATGGGGGCCATCGAATCTGAACTTGAACATGTAGAAGAAAGGATTGGGGCTGTCCAAAGTACTGTACATCACCCCCCTTTGGAACCTATCGTCCACATTTCCACCCTTCCAAGAACTGGTCCTTCATCACTGATCTTGCCCCTGAACACCAGTCAGTTGGGCGACGATATACTTCCCACTACCAACCGAATCAATTCTTCTCCCCTATTAGTTATTCCTCCTCTTGATAGCTCTTGTTCTCAGGCCAATTCTCCTCCTCTGAAGAAGAGGAGAGCCGGGAAAAAGCCCAAAAATACAAAAAAGGCCTTGGGCTCCAAGAAAAAACTACTTACTCTCCCGGCCCAAAGTGACCAACCCCCAATTTCCCTGGTCTCCTCCCCTGAATGCCCTCTGAGTAAGGATGTTTCTGAAGACCGTTCTAGTATTATTGACTTGACACTCAAATCCTTTTGCGCAACTCTAGAGGCAAAAATTACCACTTTGATAGCTAGGAAGCTTGATTGCTTTTGTAATGACGTGACCAGGTTTTTATCTAGTTTTTTAAAACCAGGTCCATTAAGTACGGGAATACATCATAGCCCTGAACCAGCCTACCAATCCACTCCTCCCTCTACTTTGGTACCCCAAGGAGTAAGTAATCCTTCGCTTGATCCACAAGCTGTCTCTGGTCAAGGAACTCTCGTTGACAACCCTGCATTAGGGCCGACAAGGAAAGTCGATTCCTCTAGGTTGCAAGATAAAGGTCCAAATAAACTTACTAACCATGCAGACTTTTTACATTTACCACCTGACTGCAATCCGTACGTTTTGGTTCTCTAAAACGTTCCTCGTCTGGAGTGCTCCAAACAAGAAGATACCCGCTCACTAATTAGAAAAGCTGGTCACTGGTTGAACTCCAATTTCAAACCTAATTTGTTTCATAACGATAAGATTCTTATGGCCCGAAGAGTGAGGAGGGTAGGATATTCAAAGGAATTGGAGGAGGGAGACTATGTTGTTTTAAATTTTGCTAATCCTCGTTCAGTAGACTATTTTTTGTCCAATTTGAACCACTGTAATATGTCAATCAACAGGATTCAAATACATCCCCTGTGTCATTTTTACGACCCTGTTCTCCTACCAAATCGCATCGCCATTAATTCAAGTATTCACAAACCAGACCCAGAAAGGTTCACTTACAGGTTAATGTACCCTCTAGCAATCGGTTCTCGACTCTTAGTCACCTTGACGAAAACGATTGACTGACGGTGATCCACCCCTGTTCTTCTAACATGGAGAGACCGAAGGCTGGGAACGTCCACGTTGAATATACCTGGGATACAGGCAAGCCTATAATGGATCTGCAAGTTCCTATAAATACCAAAGTTCTAATGTCATGTCCTGTGTCTAGACCATTAACCCTGCTTAGCTGGAACATAGCAGGGCTGCGATCCAAAATTGACAATTCGGACTGGAAGAGCTTTATTTCCTCTTACGATATAATTTGCCTACAGGAGACTTGGTCCAAAGACACGTTCCTTCTGAACGGTTTCACCTCTCTGTGTCAGCCGGCACTGACCTCCCAAATGGGGAGAGCTAGCGGCGGCCTTTTAGTTCTTGTTTCTGTACATCTTCCGCTTTTAAATGTGTACTTAATCTGGTCTTCCCTTTATTTTATGGTTGTTTTAGTCTCTATTAGTGGTCAAAAGGATATCCTAATTTTACATTTTTACAATAACATTCCTCGGGGCCTTCTCATGGGTCATTTGGAAGAGGTAATGGAACTCATAGATTCTTCACATGTTTTGCAGAATAGTGATCTAATTATTCTATGGGTGGGAGATTTAATACTCCTCTGTGTAGCAAAGAACACATGGATTTGTGTGCCTTTCCTGCTGAGGGCAGAGAGTCAGTAATTCATTTTAATCATACTATTGAAGGAGATGCCTTAAACCTTTTTACTTGTAAATTTGATCTGGTTCATGTCACTGAGAAACTGGCCCCCGATGCCTGTAATATACCAACCTTTACAGGGAATTTGAGGGGGAGTATTATCGACTTCATACTTATCGGCTCCTCTGATTTTTATGTAATTGAAGAATTTAAGATTACGCCTCATTGTGCGAGCGATCACAACCCCCTTAGCATTATATTGGACCTAAAAATTATCCAGGCATCCAAGAATAAAAGTTCGATCACTGCTACTGTTTATAATCCAAATTGTGGCATACGTTTAAAATGGGACAAAATAGATCCAAAAATGTTTAACCAGGAAATTGTAAGAAGTAGGTCTGACTCGATTCATATGTGTTTGTCCCAGCAGTTAGATCCTGACCGCATAGTGCGTGAATTTGAATCTTTAAGCACTGACATTTCACGCGCCCTGGCGGTGGACAGGCCTGCGAAGGGGCCGGCGGCCCACAGATGGTTCGATCCTGCGTGCTCATCCGCCCATAAAAAACTCAACCCGTCAACTAGTTAAATTAGCTAGAGCTGATTATAAGGCTGCCCTTGATAAACGGAAATCTGAAATTAGGTCTAGGGCCTGGGGCAAACTTTTGGCTGCATCTGAGCAGAAGGATACTTCTAAATTCTGGAAAGTGATAAATCACTCTTACTTTTCTGAAAACAACTCTTTGGCCAATGACTGTCTTATTGCTGAGGACGTCTGGGTAACTCATTTTAGGAAAGTCTTCTGTTCAGGAACTTATGAGAATCCGCATGTAATAGATAATCCTTCTGCACATTTTATTTTAGACTCTAATACTAAGGCCCCAAACATTATTTTTGATCTCCATGAGGTCAAAAGTGCTATTGACAGATCAAGGCAGGGAAAGGCTCCTGGCCCCGATGGGGTTCCCGCTGATCTTTTTAAATCAGAAATTGATCTTTGGTGTCCGTTAGTTACAAATGTGTTGAATAGTGTGGTAAACAGCAACGTGCCCCTCTCATGGAAATCAGCTATTATTGTCCCCATCTTTAAAAAAGGAAATAGACAAGATCCTTCTTGTTACAGACCAATTTCCCTTATCGATTCGACGGCAAAGATTTTAGGTAGCGTGATCCTGTCCCGTTTAGAAGATTGGGTGACCGAGGCCCAGACTTTATCCCCTATTCAATTTGGTTTTAGACCCGGTGTTGGCACAGTTGAGCAAGTCTTAAACTTGCAGCTGATACTCAGTAAATATGTGATAGTCAAAAAAGAGTCTATTCATATGGCTTTCATTGATCTAACCAGTGCCTTCGATATGGTTAATAGGTCAAAGTTATGGCAAATTTTGGAAGTCTTAGGCTGTGATCCGGCTCTATTGGAGCTTATTAAACGCCTACACACAGACTTAACGATTTCTGTTCAGGCCGGCTCACATAGGCAGAGAACCTCCCCCATCCCGTCAACCAGGGGTGTAAGGCAGGGATGTATCTTAGCCCCTTTTCTTTTTCTGATATACATAAATGGGCTCTATGATTCACTGGTAAAACATGCAAAGGACGTACCGAAGATGGGCCAGAGATTACTTCCAGTTTTATTATATGCTGATGATGCAGTTTTAGTTGCTCGTACTGCAAATGGATTACAGGGACTATTGGACGCATTTTACAATTTTATGTTGAACCTCGATCTGAAAGTAAATTATCCCAAGACTTTCGTTATGACTTGTGGCCCACGTAACACAAAGTCTAAACAATTTACTATGGGAGGGCATACTCTTAATAAGGTCAAAGAATTTTGTTATCTAGGCATGTACATGAGTTCTTCTTTGTCCTGGAAGACACATATTAATTTTAAGCTCCAACAGTTGATAAGGAATAATGAAGCGATTTTCCGCTTTTCAAATAAACTAGGTCATAGACCCCCTGCACAGATGAAAACTCTTTACAATTCTAAGTTCATTGCATCAGTCCTTTAAGGGGCAGGCGTCTGGGGCTATGATAAAATACCGTCTCTCCAGAGTGCTGAAAATAAATTCCTGCGCAGATTACTGTTGGTTCCAAAATGCACTGCAAACATAATCTGCCATGAAGAACTTGGTCAGCGCTTTTTGGAGGACAGGGTCTCTATGGCTCCCCTACTGCTCTGGATTAGATGTTGGTCAAACCCTATGGCAAGATTGGTTCAAGACTGTATTTCTGATTGTCTACAATTGGAAAATTCAAATAGGATTCCTTGGCTTATGTTTCTGCGAAACTCTTTTGAGAACCTAGGGCTTAGATACATGTTTGATGAACCCCATTTGTTAACTACAAACTCTAGGTCTGTTTTGAAGTCTACTTACTCCGAGCAAATATCAGAGCTGAGATTTCATAGTTCCCTGAAATTGAAATCTTTTGATTCCTACTCTCGGATTGTGACTGTTCCATGCCTTGAACCCTATTTGACTTGGTTTTCAAGTTTTAGAATAACTTCTTTTTTAACACTTTTTAGACTTAATCTAATTCATTTTAAGGTAGCTTTCCCCGAACCATGTTTTTGGAAAAAGGACTTACCACTTTGTCCCTGTGACTCCAAATCAACTCAGAGTACCTTGCACTTTTGTCTTTTTTGCCCTTTATATGCTGCTCCTAGAGGGGCTTTTATTCTACCCACTTTACGTCTTCTTAGACCCATTCACTATAAGGAAGCTTTACTATATCTCCAGAGATTGTCAGATATCCAAATTTGTCACCATGTATTAGACTTTGTTACAGCCTCTTTAAGTATCTGGAAAAGGCCTACTCTTTTCTAAAAAATTTAAATGTACGTATAGTTTATCATTTTAAGCTAATATTTGTACTTTTCTGATTTTGTGATTTTAATCATGTCTAGTATATTTATTTGTCTATGTCAAGGGGTTTCAGATTGGATGCTCATGCGGTGTTTTTAGTTATGGTTTTATGTTTTATTTTGTTATATATTATTTATAGATCGGTAAATGTGTTTTGGTTTGCACTTTTATGGCAATTGCCGAATAAAGTTATTTGACTGACTGACTGACATATTAATATTAATAAACATATATAATAAATATACTTTACAGCAGTTACAGACCATTGTGCAAATGCTCTGCCATTCACTGTTGGGACTGGCCGTTGTGCCTGATCTTTGGCTCTGTCCTGTACCCAACTCTCTGTGGGAGGCCAAGCATCTCCCCTTATGGTCTTTGGGCAACCAAGGGTGGGGATTTTTGGTGTTTTTGTCAACTCTTCTTTCTGGGCTGTTCGTACCCAGCTTTGTTTTCCCAACCTTGAAATGGATGATGAAAGAAAAAGCTCCCAGTCAGGGATTTTGGTCCACGGATCATTCTTGAAACGAGGATCGTGACCTTGGCAGTGTAACAATTAAGATTGCTTTAACGTTTTAACCTTTTGAAGCCCTTCCAAAAACATTTGTTTCAAATGATACATCACAGAAAAGTACTGAATGGATTTACACCAAACCAAACAAGTTATGAGTTTGTTTTGTTAGAAGGGAACATTAAAAAAATATTTTCTCTAAACGCTAAGACACTGCCTGAAAAAAATATTACATTAATTTCTCTAAAGCACCTATTACCATTTGGCCAGAATTAGGTGTGAGAATAACAGGGAGATGTTGGACTCTCTAATGTAACCAGTATCCCAGCATGTAAATCTAGGCATTAGAAGTTGTTCAATGTGGAATAACTGTGTGGTCCTGGAAATACCAGGTGAACATCTGCATGTTTTCCCTGATTGTGGGAACTATTCTTCTGACAGTTACCAACTGCTCTGAGTAGGTGAAAATTATCAGCAAAGAGGCTGGTGCATTTCAGGGTGTTGGTGGGGAATGTTGAGGGCATCAGTAGTCATGCCAGAGTAGCTTGACTGAAGGGAGTGTGGTGCTGCACAGAGTTGAAGGATTGGCAGGGTTTTTGCACGTGTGTCCACAGCCCCTACTTTCTCACTATAGTTTTACCCATTGCAGATGTATGCTGCTGAAATTCATTTCTGGTGTTTTCGGACTCAGTAATACTGGCTCAAGAAACTCCAGACATGTCATTATAGTGTATAATCCGTGGATATCATGGGCCATATTTAAACTTTTTGAAGCAAACCTGCACCAACGCACTTTTGCGTCAAAAAGTTTAACGCCTGCTAATGCCATCTCTTTGCACCACCCGGGCGTAAAATTTATACTTTGACGCTCCGTGGTGCAAACCACGGGTTAGAGTCATTTTGTTTTACTCAAACCATTGTGCCACGTCATAAAGAAAAACGACGTTAACGCAGCGAAAATTACTTTTATCCAGTTTACGACGTCGCAAACCGGATACGCGCCTTTTTTCGCAACAATAGCGTCAAAAAGCGGTGCAAACACAGCAAAATGTGCAAAGGAGACCCAAAATGGATCCCAGAAGCCATGAGAGACCCCAGGAAGACTACAACCGACCAGGAACCAGCCAGGAGGACCCATACATGACCCAGGAGAGGGAGAAGAAAAGGAAGTGCCGGTTCAGTGCAGAGGAGCAGGAAATACTGGAGAAAGAGGTGACGGAACACCAGCATCAACTTTTTGTCACCTCAAAATTGCCAATTGGGAGGGGAGAGGCAATTTGGCAACAAACTGTGGACAAGGTAAACAGTGTGGCAGAAGTACAGAGAACAGTCACTGAGTGCAAGAAACGCTGGCATAACTGCAAGTGCAGGACCAAGGAAAAGATGGCAAGGAACAGGAAGGCAGAACTGCAGACTGGAGGTGGGAGTCCAGCACCGCAGGAGGCCCTGGACCACATGGAGGAGATGGTGGCAGCTGTCATCCCTGAGGAGATCGTCTCAGAGATTCAAGGACAGGACAGCGCAGATGGCCAGGAAACAACACAGATACAGGGTAAATTGCATCGGGGACAAAAATGCCTAAATGTTAACTGCAAGCGGGGGGGACACACCTACTACACAATGCATGTCAGCCATAATAATCAGGTATTGGAGAGGGCAAAGGGGCACAGCACAGGGGGAATGGGCTGTGCACGGGAAACCTGGGGCACAGCACAACACTACACCAACAACCTTTGCATGGGGGTACTCTGCCATGCAAAGGCTGTTGGAAAGGAAAAGCCAGTCCAGGATGGTAGGGTACAACGCAAAACAGGCCAGCTGTCACACGACAGCTGTCATTTTCACTACATGAACTAGGGCTCAATTTCCAGTCTCAGGCCATATATGCAAGTGGTATTTACCATTGACAACAGTTGCCACTACCACCTGTGCTGTGTGTGCAGGTCAAGTAGCCAATGGCAGTTACGTGCCCATGGATCAAACACACCCAAAATAGAGGGTTCAGGATGACGACGTTATCAATCCCATGTAATGACTAACAATGTGCAAATCCTGTCAAATGCACATGTCTATAGGTGCTATAAACATCAGGTATTGTTATTAACATTATGAGGAACACAGCAGTCATGTCATACCCATGCTGCACATTTCAGGGTCAACCCAGTGCCAGTGTTACAATAGCTGCAATGGCACCTTGCAACATCGCAACTGTCATACTGCTAAGACAGCGGCATTGAGGGGGAGGACATATGTGTCTAGCTAATAAAACACACCCACACAGTAATAGGAGGAAATGGAACACTGCTAGGATCATCAGTGCAATCCAATGTAGCACACATTCCCCAACATCAGCAGTACACACTACCAATGCTGACACCTGTATCGTGCCATGCCAATGCTATGCATAGTATATGCTAGGTCTCAGCAACATATAGGTGGATGTGAAATATCAGAAACTGGGTCAGTTCCAGATTGTTAAGTGTGGTGCAAGTGACATCAGAACACCCACAGCCAGTGCAAGGCCTCACCATGATAATGGAAGTAGAGGGAGGGTTGAGTAGGACAAGAAGGTGGCAACATACAATTTTGACAGAACCTACACCTAGAGGATGTGACGCAGACAATTCCCCGAACTGCCCACACTACATGTGACATGCAGGTGGGGCATAGGCCTTTGAGAATGCTAATCTTAATGACAGGAACAATGACCAGGAACCAAGAATGCAATGTTCAACTAATAGGAAGTCAGGAACGTCACATTACGAATGCCATAACACAGACACACTAATTGTACAATATCTCATTGCAGAGGACAAAGGTTCTCCTGGGGATATGCCTGTCCTGGACTTCCCTGATAACATGGATGACGAGCTGACAAACATAAGCAAGCAGACCCTTCAAGATGTCCTTGGAACCCTCCAGACCCCACCTTCAGTCGCAAGAAGGAGCACAGAAGTAGCAGCCATCACAGAGGACCTACCAACCATCCCAATAGTACGACCTGCCAGCTCCAACCCAGATGAGGACTCTGAGGACACTGGTACCACCTTTGAGGGGACTGTAGTTGGAGTACAGTGGGAGTTGCCCAAGGAGGTGCGGGTGGGGATGCAAAATATGGCAGCCAGCCTTGAGGGGATGCGTTTGTGCATGGTGTCATCTGCAGAACAGGCAGCAGCCATGCAAGTGCTAACATCCATCCTGCAAGGACTACAACAAAGTGTAAGGGAATTCACCACTGCAGTAAGGGAGTTGCCACAACACCTGGCATACCAAACCTTTTACTGTGTGCACAATGCAATCATGACCCCCTCGGGACGACTTGGCTTCCTACCGCAGTGATGTAGCTGCTATACTCAAGAACCAGCAGCTCCTCCTTGCTGCAGTAATGCCCTTAATAGCCCTACAGTTGGCAGCTACTGGGAATTCTGACTCCACGTCTTCAAACACTGAAGTGTGTGTTGCCCCTTCAAACCCACCACCACCAAGGGCAGAGGAGATGACACACACATCAGAAGATGAAGACATGGAACAGATCACCTTCACCCGTAGGAGTACCCGATAGCACCAGTCCATGCCACATGGGCACTGATATCCTAGGCCCTGTGCTTGTTAACATTCCAGTCTTGCAACAATTGGTCACATGCACTGTTCTCCAGCACACTGTTTACCTTGAACACTATGCTCTGTGATTGTCTTTCACTACCTCATTGGCAATTCATGTTCCTCTGCACTGTATGACACTTCACCCCAGCATGTCCAATGACATGTCCCATTGCACTTGTGTTGCATCACAATAGAGAGCGTCACACTAATGGACACACAATCCTGGACTATGTAATTATTGCACTGCAGCACTTTAAAATAAATAGCACTTACACAACCACTTTGTCTCTGTGTAATGTGACACATCAACTGTGTAGGCGATTAGTGATGTATGTCACATGTCAATGGCCATAGAATGTCAATTCAACTGCGTTGAAAGATTGTGGGCTGATATCTATGCACTGGGGTCTGGATAGTATCATCATCTGCGCTTCCTGAGGCTTATTTCTGAAGTAAACTGAAAACTAACAGTATAACGCTGTGCTGGACTGAATAAGTCTGCTTTAAGGTATGTATAAGCTGAAAATCAATGTGGCCAACATTCCCTTCAAGACATTCTTTATGTATGTGACATCTGACTACAAACTTTCATCACACACACACACCATACAGCAGGAATGGATGTGTAAGAGTGTATGGACAATTATGTAACCTGGGAGTACAATGTAAGAAATGATAGCTGTGAGTTATGTATACAATACTACATAAGATTATAACATCACTCAGCTTATCAGAGTTCACATGAACATCAGGCTGCAGGCAGATGTACCACAGTGCCTAAGATTCCAATTCAGGTCTGAAACGATGACAGATTTAAAAACACATCCAAACTTCACAACACATTGGGAACCATAGTAACCTTGAGTGGTGGGTGCAATGGATGGCAGATGCATAGAGAAGTAGCTTTGGTGTAGCTGCCGATGTGACTGCACATTAGGAATTGTGAATAACCATGTCAATAATGGGATTCCGATGCAGGATGGGACACAAATGCAAATACTAAATTGACACTGTTCACCCATGCCAAGGCCCTGATCCCCAGGCATATGACACATACTGTAAAGGAGTACCTAAAAATGTATTTAACAGTAATAAAGGATAATGAAACTAGGGGAAACACCTTAACTAACCTAACCTATCCTAACTACACATTACCCACAACTGGCCCTAACTACCCTAATCTAAACTTACTTATCACATTTAACTAAACACTCTAAACATCAACCCCCCACCCCACTTATATGACGGGACACATGTAGGACAACATATACTAACCTAAACACATACTATCTTATCCTAAACAAATATATATATATATATATTTTTATACACATAAACCCCAACATCATACCCCACACACAAAAAAACCACATGTAATATTATAACCCCTCCACCCCCAACCGACTTATACTAACTAAACTAATAGCCTACTCTAACCTAACACTAAGCCCACTAAACCCACTAAAGATAAGAACCAGAAAAGAGGAGGGAGGGGAGGAAATTATGGCCGAGGTTCCAAAAGCCACAAATTTGCCCTCCGCAGGATCTTCTTTATACCCCACAGTCTCCTGCTATTGCGGGAAACCTCCTGCTGCAGCCTGTCCATCCTGCACAACATCTGTTGCATGTCACGTCTCATGGACTGAAATTCTGCATTATCTATCACAGCAGCTGGGGTTGTCTTTGTTCCACTAGTTGAGGGTACTGCTGGTGCCGTGCCTGGAGGGGGAGGTGCAGGAGCTGCTGTCTGTGGGATTGGAGCAGATGAGGTTAACGGACCTGCAACAGTGGCTGTCATCCTTTGGGTGACTGTGGTCTGAACTGTTGTGCTGGTGGTGGTGGCTGTTGTGGGCAAGGATGGCCCCCCTTGGCAAATGCCTTCCTGTGGCTCTCTCTTGGCGATAACGCCGTGCCATATTGCGGAACCTAGACTACACATCTAGTATGTGGCAGTAACGCATTGCCCACCTCTAGAATTCCCTGATCTCATGGGCCTTCATGTTGGCAGCTGTAAAAATAGAGAAAGCCAAACATTAGTGACATCATTGTGTGATACATATACAGATGATTTTGTAACACTTCCTCAAAATTAGCTGAAACAGTCCAAATCACAGTACAGATCATAGAATGTCCCTGAGGAATGACAGGCCAACGAAGCCTACACATCTACTATCTAACAGCACAGCAATATTAAAAGAAGTGTGTACCTACTTAAATGATCTGTGCATCACTGTACTGCTATTAGTCACGTAACAAATGCTGCAAGTACTCCACATGTGACAGGCCAACTAATGACTATGTTCTGGATGACAATCAAGGCCCACAAGACCTGTGATTTGTAAATGGAATTGCCTGGATGTTATGCAGTTGCTAATAATTAAGAGGTATCTTAGGTTGGAACAAATGAATGTTGGAATTACATGTCTGTCTTCTACACTGGGATCCTCACCCATAGGTACGCATATTTCATATCCCTAACCCTGTGCCTCAGGGGGTGATGGACATGCAACACATACTTTCAAGCATCAAGGACAGCAAGGAAGCTTTGGACAGCTGTCCATGGGTTTAGTCAGTCCACCACAGGTAAGGAGGGCTGCCAACTAGGATTGACTCAAACATTGGACAATCACATCCACATTTATGTTCCTAATTGCGGCCAATTGTCAACATCATTTGATCTCACTGATACCTTTCCAAAAACAAGCACATAGATGCAAGCACCCAGCTGGACTTTAGCTGCATGCACACCTATGACATTCTACTCAAGTGCCCCATAAACGGAGCACAACATGTGGAGCTAGATGCTGTTAGGAAGTCAAACATGCAGTCCTACATGTTTATTAGTTAATAGGGATGCTCAAGTCTGTGGGTCATACTTCTGTATCACTGGTCTGTGTGAATCAGGGTATGACTTGCTGACTAAATCATGAAAATGTCCACCTCCAAATTAATCATTGGCATACATGTAGCAACAAATATCACCCTGTTCACCTGTCCATGCCTATAGCGCAGCACTAGAATCCAAATATATGACTCTCCGCCACTGATTGTCCAACTCAAACATGGAACAAATTGTCAAACTCCAGTCAAGTCACATATCAGATCATGTGCCAGCACATCATACCTTGCAATGTGTCTAACACACAGGAGTCAATCACACAACAGCTGCAAACACAACACAGGACTAACATATCAACACTTACTGGATATGTCTGGGTAAGCAAATCGAGCCACTTCACCAATTGTGTTGGGGGCTGGTGCACCTGTAAAACATGGAAGGGTGAAATGTGCTCAATGTCTGCTCACTGTACAAATCTTAGAACAACAAATCACTGTGTGTGACATTTGATATGATAGAGCAGCACCTCAGGCATGTAGACACCCCAACAGACATACATCTGCAAACATGCATTGACTCAAGTGAGTGATAGACACACATATGCACACATGTACTGGCCGTAACAATCATGTGGTGCCAAACATGATTACTCAATTTAGTGCAGATTTATTTATAGAGGGTACTCCATTTCTTCATTTGTTGTTATGAGAGACATGCAATGCCACATTCCCGGTCCACTGCAATACCATTCACTCAGGTATTGTGAGTTGTGCATCAGGGGACAATGAGTTACTGTGTGATGCTCATGTGGGTGCGAGTTTAGTTCAGGAATTATTGTGCTTTCTATGGTCCATTATATGTGTGCCAGTGTTGTGTGTAGGTTACATTTGCCACATTGGCAGTGTACCCAGAGCCATATATGCCCCCTATGACACCATGATGGCAGGGATTCTGTGTGTTACTTGATGACAATGTTACGATAAATATGGATTGGCCAGATATCTAAATCAAAACAACAAAGAAATATATGCTGACAGTGTCTAATTTGATCATCCGTGACAGAATGCATGGGCACAGGTGTAGTCATTGCACCTGAAATGTGTTAGTCAGGGCCCTGTGTACCTATATCAGGTTTTGTGGATCACAGTTAGCCGCATTCATTATCTCACATTTGCTAAGTTGGGTGATCTGTGGTTATACAACGGACTGACACTGTCCCCTAATTGAAACATGGTTATGCAAATGTCCTACTTTGCCAATCTTGATGACGTAGGTCTCAATTTGTATGCACCTTGGGAATGGCAGCACTCACAGGAATGCTAGTCTGCTGATCTTAGCATACACCCATGTCTGTGATAGCCTTCATACTGAGAAGTTAACAATTGTACATATCCTGCACTAGATCAGCAGGGATGTACCAAACGTAAACTACCAAACTATTTCATCACTTTAAATGTATGATGGAAGCAGTCAGGGGTCCCTTGCACAACATCATGCAAATAAATAATTTGTGATCATGCATTCAAAAAGTTCAGGGATCCCATGATGAGCCATTAACTTTAGAAAATTATTTGGCTATAAAGTGACACAGATGGCAAATGCATCAGCTCTGTAGCTTCAATTGTGCCCAAGGCAAAATAAAACACACAGGAACAGTGATCATGGGGCCAGATGTTCTATTTTTTTTTTATGTGTAGCATTTGCTTTGTTTGTTTACGCTACTGCTATGGAAAGTAGCACAACATATTTAGATATTTAAATATTATCAAGAGTGCATTACTTTGGCATCCATAATTAATTTAAATGCTGTACAAACCAAGTGAAATATCATCCTAAGTTATTACCAGAGGTTGGGAAGATCTTTGTACGAATGGCCATGAATACTGTTCAGACATGTATTAAAAAAATTGGGGACTACATTGGTTCCTTGCATTAGCATGTGAAATACATCTCATTCCTGGTACACTCACAGGCCCTGAATAATACTTTTGTTTGTGCCGCATTACCATCACCTATTGATGTCAAAGCAGCACTAATTTACAAGATCAAGTTGTCTTTTGTAAGTTTGTGCGGCTTTTGCATCAACAAATGACGGTAATGCATAGCAAAACTTGTATAAATCAGAGCCACTGTATGTTCAACTTGCATTCCACATGTCCACAAACATTGCATGCAGCATGTCACAAAATCTGCTGCTGTCACTACAGAGCATTTTATTGTACACATTAGTCTAATTTGTACTCACCAACAGGGCCACCAATCACCACTCGCAGGTAGTCGAGCAGGTCTTGCTGTCCTGCCACCAGGTCAGCACAGTGATATTTAAATTGGTGGTCGTTGCGCTGGCTGTTGAACACTCTCTTTAGGTGGAACAGCACCTTCGACCACCTGGGCCTCCTCTCCTCGGTGTGATACCCCTGTATCACCCTGCCACCAGCCTCTAACATAAGGGGGAGGAAGTGGCACATCAGCCAAATAAAATCCCCCAGCTCCTCCTCACCTGTTCTCCCCACACGTGGCCTTCCCAACATCACAAAAATAATAGGGATAGGAAATGGAAAAGAGGGAAATACAGGGAAAGGAGGTATGGAAATGAAACTTAAAGATCCCACAAACAGCCCAACAATACCCCAACTAACAACACCCACTACACACAGTACAAAGACAAAATCAAACACAGAAAATAACAAAAACACACTTACACAGATTTACAGAGACACTTACAAAAACAACAGAAATGTCACACAGGAGACAAAAAGCACAATATTGACAGACACAACTCTACACAGCCACACAGTCTAGAAGAATCACAGACTGCAAAGTGAAAGTGAAAGTACACCCACTGTACCATTTCTGTAAACAGGATATCCTATTACATCACTTCCTGTCTCAAATGCGTAGCGTTTTTATTATGATGCATGGAATTTTATGACGCTTTCGGGCTTTGCTTCAATATTTTTTGACGCATATGCTTAAAAATTTCCCGGCATTCAAGGATCAATATATTTTGCATGGAAAACTGATTTCATGGGGTTCAGTGTTGGAATTAACGCTAGGGAGCAATAGATGTATAATGGGTGTGAGTGTCATTTTTAAACGCATATGCGTGATATTTTGATGCATATGCGTCTTTTATGACACTTTTGCGTCAAAATATCTGTCTATAACTGAGTTTGTGTCATTTTTCTCTTTTTTAACATGCACGAAGGCTATAACTATACAAAGATAGGCTGTTAGGGCCTGCTGTGTGTGTTCTAGTGTTTGGGCACATGTGGCAGACCACACTCCTGCAGACCATACTCATTTTGTTATGCCGGATTAGCACTCTTAACTGACGCAACAGCAACACAAACCTTTGGAATTAAAATTGGTATTTCCTAGTTTGAGCAGGTGTTGCATTAATAGAGGATAGCAAGGCTATGCAACTTAAAAAATGCATTCATGGCCTGTGTGTTTATGTCTGTAACTTGGCTATTTCAATTGTTGTTGGGCCTCTTTGTGAAGGTCACAAGACGTGTTTTGCACAATGTGCTTGTATGCATATGTTGTAATTGTGGATAACCATCAGATGCCATTCATTGAGGTACATCAGTCATGATATGTGTTTGTCATATCTGTTGCGTCTTATGCTGTGTGAACTTCCATGACTCTGGGGACAAAACATCTCCCATGACAAACTATACACAGGATAGATAGAGGACGGTTGATAATGGCAATGTAAAAAATGTAAGCCATCACATGTAATGGTATGTTGGATACCATTCATGGTCACTTGTGTGTATACTACCCATGAGTGATGCATTTGAACATACTAGGTAGGTACAGTGCTTGTGACACAGAGTCCCAACTCCAATCCAAAAAAGGTTTGGTACACCACAGTTTGAGTCATGTATATAACCTGTGTTTCTCCTGTGACTGTGGAGGACCAGCAGACCAGGCTGCATGTGTTCTCATATTTCCAGTGGTTCATTGCACAAAGGTGTCCAGTTCAATTGTGTGGCCATGTGTACCCTGTGTCAGTATTGGCCTCCATGTTGTCATAGGTATGTGCAGGGCTAGTCATGAGGCTGTGGAGCCATTCCCTCAATTAACAGAGTATCCTTCAAAGCAGATTTGCCCTAAAACCAAAGATAAACTAACGACACACATGGCGATAGCCCAGCTATGGCACAGCAGAACCTTTAGAAGGCTGACAATAGACCAACCTTGGTGGGCTCAAATACATTATGGATCAGTAATCTGAAACAGGCATGTTTCTTCACAACATTTGTACACAGGGTGGGCTCTAAAATTCCCACTGCAACAGGGAACATCAGTGCCTCTTTGCTGATTAATCTCACAGGTAGTCACCACGCAAGCCCCATCAGAAGTGGCGGCAGAAGTTAATCTGTGTCTGGACCGTCAGCGCACACACATGTTTTGTCCTTACATACACATTAGCAACCCTTGTTTGTTGCTGGAGGCACCGTACATAATCCATGCGTACAGCCATAGCACACTGTCACTGTTTGGCACTAATGAATACATGCAAAACCAGACAAGGGATGTGGGCTGGAGTAGGCCATTTGAATACATGTCCCAGAACAGAATACGATAACTTAAATGATTTAACTATATTGTACATTTGAGGATTTGTTGTAGACCTAACAGAAACAATACCCCAGGAGGAAACAGAGGGCCTGGAAAGCAACTATGAGACAAATGTAGCCACAGGGAAGCTCTATGGTTAACGCAAAGACTGGAACCAGTCTGGCTAACAGGATGCAGGCTCTGTCAGGAACAAACACGAACAAGGCAAATACACAGTGAGCAGACTCTGACTGGGACAAGCAGGAACAACACTGTGGGAACAAAAAACAGTATCTGTTGTGGTCTGCACTGTTACACAATCCCCACAAGAAGATTCAGAAAATGGCAGCTTCTAAGCAGTTCAAGGCAGCAGCAAGGGCAGGGCAGAGTCAAATGCCTGATCTGCATGGTAGTGCTCACAGGTGTGTGCAGTTTCAGTCTCTCACAAGTTGTGGTGTTGAGAATCAAGTTTAAAGGGCCAAGTAGACATTTCACATGGGAAGCAATGGACAGCTAATTACAGGTTTTACAGACTACCAGGCATTGCATTATTTGACCTGAACTCCATGCACTTGACTACATGACTGATGAACTATGACTATGGCATGCCATCCTGAAGTGGGAAGCACACAGGAGTCAGAATAGGAGCCTGGGTGCGTGTAGCTGAGGAATCTCAGGGTACAGATAGTCCATTTACAGGGCCCCGTGGAAAAGTGTGGGGAGAGACCTAAAACATGGCAGTGGCAGGACTTATTACCTGGGATGGACTGCGCAGGGCATGTTTTGTGAGCAATGCTTGTCATACTTGGGGTACTTGTGCTATCCATTTTCTGCCTAGATGGACTTCTTGTCACACATGCTCCTTGCAGAGGACTTACTGCTGTCAAGGGTCTGGTCATACATTCCTGTTACCGATGTAATAACACATCTACTGCGTCATGTATGAGACACTTTTTTTCCTTATGATTGATGGTGTCTTAGTTGTGTGTCATGTGCTGCAATGGACCATGTTGGCAACATGGATGTGTCTCATAGCTGTGTTCCTCTGATATTGCCCTTCACATGTGAAATAGACAGGATATATGTCATTTACACTGTGTGTGATGTTGGCTGTACATTCATACCCATCAAATGTGATGTGCCTTTTTCAGTGTCCTAATCTGTATTTCTGCCACTCTCCAAGAGGCTAAACTCTGATTATGATTCCTAGGGATCATATAATGCATAGAAATTACCCATGGCATGATTGCATGAGGAAGGTAGGTGTTTCATGACATATGATAACAAAGTGGTGATGGTGACTATAGGTGGAGGAAGTTTTGAACAATTTGTTGTCTCCGATGCAATCCTGCTGCAGTGTTTGGATGCTCCCTCTCATTTTCACAGACAGCATCCTCCTCTTCCTCCTCTTCAGGCATTTGTGGGTCTCGTTCATAGAGGGGAATGTCCCTCCTTACACAAATGTTGTGCAGGATGGCACAGTTCAAAATGATCTTGCAGACCATTTCAGGTGAATATAGGAGGCTGCCTCTGGTGATGTCTAGGCACTTGAATCTGGACTTCAGGATGCCAAAAGTCCTCTCAACTGTGGTGGGTGTCCTGTGATGTGCCTCATTATAGGCACGCTCTGCTGCTGTGCTTGGGTTGGCAAATGGGGTCATGATCCATGGCTGGATCTCGTAACCTTGATCAGCTGAAAAAGAAAATTAATTTAAATATTTGGATGTTGGTTGCACCTTGATTATCACTTTGCATGGCAGTTGTTATCTTGTGTCATCTGTGACTCTTCTGTGTTTGTGTTATTGTGTGGGATCCTAGGCTTCTAGGATGTTCTTTCTGCATTGAGTTGTTTAATTATCAAAACTGGTGTTTGGCTGATTGACCTGATATCAGTGGTACATTTGTAAACTTGCAGTTCTTTGTGTATCTCCCATGCATTATGTCACCTGAAAGAAGCGTCCTTGGGCCAGATGTAGGAAAAATCCAATTTGCGAGTTGCAAATTGCGAGTCATTCCGACTCGCAATTTGCAACTCGCAAATTGGTATGCAGAACGGTGTCTCAGACACCGTCTGCAACTCGCTATGGGGTCGCAATGACCCACCTCATTAATATTAATGAGGTGGGTCGCTAATTGCGGCCCCATAGCGAGTCTAGGCACTCGCAAACATGGAGGCCTGCTGTAGTCAGCAGACCTCCATGTTCGTGACTGCTTTCAATAAAGCAGTTTTTTTTTTTTTTAAGTGTAGCCCGTTTTCCTTAAAGGAAAACGAGCTGCACTTAAAAACAAAAACGAAACCTTTAGTTTCGGTTTTTTTTCAGGGCAGGCAGTGGTCCCTTGGACCACTACCTGCCCTGAAAAAAATGTTTTGGGTCCATTCACAAACTGGAAGGGGTCCCGTGGGGACCCCTTCCAATTTGCGAGTGGGTTACCATCCACTTGAAGTGGATGGTAACTGCGATACCCTTTGCGACCGCATATGCGGTCGCAAATGGTATTGCATTCCACTCCGAATCGCAAATAGGAAGGGAACACCCCTTCCTATTTGCGATTCTGAAATGCATATTGCGAGTCGGTACCGACTTGCAATATGCATTTCTGCATAGCAAAGAGGCATTTGCACCTCGCAAACGGCGATTTTCGCCGTTTGCGAGGTGCAAATACTTTGCTACATCTGGCCCCTTGTGCCTTCACTGGAGGTGACATGATACTTCTACAGACAGTATTGATTCCACTGTGGTGGTAACACAGTTGCACTATATGGCCTGAACATCCCATTCAATTCAACATATGTAATCGCAAGTGAAATACAACAGTGAGGCACTATGATTGGCTAAATGACAATGTAAAACACATCTCCATAAGTAGGCAGCACTGTCGTGTTCACAATTGACAATGCACAAATATCCCATCGGTGACAAGTTCTAGGGAAACCTATTTTTGTGCCATCACCGGGTTGGCTCATGTGCAAACATGTACCTACAATACTGAACCTGCTCCAGGTAAGCTGGCTAACTTGGTTATGGGGTGAAGGTTTTAGTGCCAGGAGGTCCATGTGCCTGTACATCTGTTATGTATATGGGGAATTGTCTCAATCAGTATATGTAGCAGTGTGCACTTTGCATTAGTTTCACATCCACATGTTTTCATAGGACAGTCCACTTCCTTATTGCTAGCTGGCAATGTCACCCCAGGAGTGATGTGAGCTGTTGGTACTGCCTCAATGATTCCATGTCACCTTCATTAGAGTCAGCATCATCATGCTATGGGTCTCATGGTGTTTGACCTGCAGCAAAACACATTACACACCCCTTACACAGTAAGTATTGCTTGGAAGGGTGTGTGATTGAGTGTTATTGATGTGATATTGGAAGATTCATCTTCCAAGTAGTACTGCTGGTTAAGGCCATGTCATTGTCACTGTGTGGTTTTAAATTGGTCCCTTGTGTCTCTGGAGTGGCATCTGTTGTTATTTGCATCTGTCATTTGTCCATAGGTGTGTATCCCATTGGGTCAAGATATAAAACATGACAGTGTCACAAACCTCAGTGTCTTCCTGGCCATGTGTCAATGTAGTGGTGTATGTGTTGTGTGTCCTACAGGGTTGCTGTGCTTTGTGTATATAACTAGGTTTCTGTAGTTACCAACAAGTAGGTAATTGCCATATCGTCCATCCTGGAAGTGTTGATTGATGGTGATGTGGCAGAAGATGAATGAATCATGTACACTCCCAGGATACTTTGCCACGGTGTTGGTGATCAATCCCCAGTGATCCACAATGGCCTGCACATTGATGGAGTGTGTGTGCTTCTTATTGCGGTATAGATGCTCCGTTGCAGCAGGTGGCACAATCCGTAAATGTGTGCAGTCAATGGCACCAAGCACGTGTGGGAAGCCATTGATTTGATAGAAGCCGTGTTTGGTCTCCTGCTGCTTATGCTGTGTGTTGGGGAAGCTGATGTGGCGGGGTGTGAGGGAGATGATGTCATCCACTACCTTGGGAAGGAAGGCAGAGAATGAGGGCTGTGAGATCCCTGCAACCAGGGCACCAGTGGTTTGAAAAGAGCCACATGCCAACATGTGCAGGACAACTAGCAGCTTGGTCTTCGGTGGAATGATGTGGGGTGTCTGCAAGCTGGGTGCCAACTGTGGCTCAATGTGGCGCAGCAGCTGCTGTATGGCTTGCAGTTTAGTCTGTACCTCTGGATGATGTCATGTTCCCTGAGGCCCTGAAGGGTTGTTCTGGTCTGGAACATCCTCTCCTGCCTTCGGCGTTGCATTTGGGGTCCCTCTTGGTGTGGTGGAAGCTGCTGCTGTTGCTCCTCTATGTCTTCCTTTTGGAGCTCTGATGTTGCTTCTGTGGGTTTTCCTTAAGTACTGGTGTGTTTTCCCCATTTTAACGCCTGCCCTGACCCAGGTGTTAATTTTTGGCGCAAATTGGGATTTGCGCCATTTTCCGACTCCGCCTCCCAGCGGTGCAGCATTTTTGTGCGGTTGGATAAATATGGCACACGGGTGTTTAAATCATTTTTTGGACAGGAACGCCTACCTTGCATCTCATTAACGCAAGGCGGTTTCACGCATCTAGAAAATGACGCACACTGAGATATTTTGACTTTAGACGGGTCTAGCGTCAAAGTATAAATATGGTGTTAGCTTGGTGCCAAATTTGCGTAAAAACAAATGACGCAAATCTGGAGCAAGCAGAGTATAAATATGGGCCTAAGTTTCATATTTGGAATGAGGGCCTAAATGTACCTCATATGGATGGGGTTTGTGAAACACAAAGGCCTCATTTATATTCAGGGTCTGCATTGAATAATTCAATAGAACTAACAAACTGCCAATAAATAAAAATGCCACTCCCTGAAGTCTATGCCACGAATGGATTATGTTAATTTCAGGAATTACATGTCTGACAATAAAGTACAAATTTTCTCATGGCCCTAAGAAGAGAGTGAAAGGAAAGAGCAACACACTGACAGTTCCCTTATGAATTTATTAATAGATAATGTTAAGCTAAATAAAAAGAAACAATCACTAGAGGTCACTTGTTGAGTGAAAAATGCAGCCTAAGTGGATCTGACACTGATGCTGTTCTCAAACCTCAGCAGTTTTTTTCAAATGATGGTTCAATTTGACTCACCCTTTACAATTTATTTCACATTTATACCCTCCTTTCAAGAGTGACACAAGTCTCTTCATAATCAAGGTTTGCATATAAATCCTGCTGAAAGACAGCCGTCATGTAAAACAAGGACAGCTTAGAGTTTCTCAAGTGAGAACTCAATTTAAAGTTTGCAAATTAAACTTTAATGCTGTTTCCTTTAATTTTACCAGGTCACTTGCAAAATGCATATGAATGGATATTGGAAACCCTAGTGTCAGCTGACCAGGTTTGACCTCAAACTCACAAGCTATGGTTAGGGCTACTATCCATAACCCGCACAACAGCCTGCAAACAATTTCAGTTGTTTTTTGGTTTTAATTCATAACCATATCTGGACTTTAACGCTGTTAGTTTTTGGTGAATATTGAGAGTTTTTTAAACATATGTTAATATGTTAAAAGAATGGTAACCATAACTTCACTTTACCCTTTCCTTTGTTTCAGTGAATTTTCTTTTTTTATCATACACTGCATGTTGGACCTGACCCTTTTTGCAGGGTCATGCCCAAACTTTTTGCTTCCTTCCCTCCTATTTTTCCGACCAATTTTTGTTGGCTTTAGGACTCTGGGCACTTTACCTCTGCTAACCAGTGCTAAAGTGCATATGCTCTCTGTCTAAATTGTATTGGTGATTGGTTTATCCCTGATTGGCATATTTGATTTACTAGTAAGTCCCTAGTAAAGTGCACTAGAGGTGCCTAGGACCTGTAAATCAAATGCTACGAGTGGGCCTACAGCACAGATTGTGCCACCCACATGAGCAGCCCTGTAAACATGTCTCAGGTCTGCCACTGCAGTGTCTGTGTGTGCAGTTTTAAACTGCCAATTCAATCTGGTAAGCTTACCCACTTGCCAGGCCCAAACCTTTCATTTTTGTACATGTAGGCACCATTAAGGTAGGCCCTCGATAGCCCCATGGACAGGGTGCAGTGTATGTTAAAGGCAGGACATGTACTGATGTGTTTTACATGTCCTGACAGTGAAATACTGCCAAATCAAGTTTTCACTGGTGCAAGGATTATCTGTTCAATAGGTTAACATGGGAGCTACATTTAAACATCTTTTAAATGTAGTTTCCCATTGGGAGCAGATAGAAATATGGAGTCCGGGGTCTCTGAACTCATAATTTAAAAAAAGTTGGTTTTTAGATTGTCAGTTTGAAAATGCCACTTTTAAAAAGTGGGCACTTTCTTGCTTAACCATTCTGTGCCTCTGCTTGCTTGTGCATACCACATCTGGGTCAGACTGACAGTTGGGCTGTTGTGAATTCCCTCTAGTGATAAGATCACTCTGTTGCGTGATCTAGTTAAAGGTGCAATATGATTGTGATAATCGTGTCTTGAGGACCCTTTTAGAAGGGTTCCTCCTTACGGAATAGGTGGTCTCACACACATTATAGTGTCATGCTTCATCATTCGACCACCTATCCCCACCCAGATAGGATTTTACCACCAGGGCTGACTCAACCTCATGGTTAAATCAACCTCGAGGGAGTGCTGAAATGATGTTTCTCTGGATAATGTGGGGATCCGGTTATATGAATAAAATTACCTACAGATCACCAGTGGAGCTCACACCCTTTAATGATAGTGTCTGTTGGTAAAAATAAAAACAAAGTTTGGACACTGTTGGGTATAATGACCCATAATGTCACTCTAATTCAACTGGCCAACATGTTTCTACCCACTTAAATAGCCATAACTGGTCTGGGGCATACGTCAGGGCCTGGGATCCCTCGTGAAACTAGTGTGCTGAGAGTGCCTCTCCTAAAGTAAAGGTGACAGGCTCATATAGAAAACACTCTCGGCCTACAAGTGGCTGGGGATGGGACCCTAATAGGTGATACTACAGATCACCCCTTTGACAAATGTATGACTATAAGGGGCATCTCCCCCATCCCCAAGACCAGGGGCCACCTGCCCTCAATGCGTAGGGCCTCCCTAATTTGAATTACTCAGGTAGGCCCAGAGTGTGTTCTATATGACTCTCTCACCTTTAATTTACATTAAGCAGTGTTGGCAAACCTAGATGTAATGGACGTCCCTGCAGGGGAGAAAGGTGGTCAGACGGACACCACAGATATACCGTTGCAAGTGGGTGTAGTCCCTTACTGCACTTGCCTGCAAAGACATCTTTAATCCCCCTCAAATGTGCATGCAGGTTGGTGTCTAAACTGTGCTAAACAGAGCAGCTGCTTTAAGCCAGCTCTTTTTTTCTCTTCACTGTGCCGCCCCCAGGGCAACGTGAGTGTGCAACTGCCCTGGGGCCACTTTATTCTGCATAATGGAGCACACTTTCCCGCTCTGCACCTCTTTAAACTTCTGTTGTGATGCAAACAGATAAAGTGTGTCCTATGTGTAATAAGGCCTCAGTTATCAATGTGGAAAGCAGCATGCATCTTTTTATCTGGATCCTCATAATGCTGGGACTACCTATCAAGCACCCCCTCAGTGAGTATGTTCATATCCATATCACTAAATGTGTCCACAGGTCCTTCAGCCATGTTGGGTGAGGTGGGTTCAACAGTTCAGCAGGATGGCAGAGGATCCTGCTTGAAGGTGTGGCTGACTCTGAATGACAATGAAATGGATGGCAACCTCTCTATGTATTGAAGGGGGTTTGGAGTGCTGCTCCCTTCTGATGATGGATGAAATGGCAAAACACATATATGAGTCTGGTGCACAATGGACTATCACACTTGGAAGTCTCATTGTGGAGACTCTGCCCCAAGTGCAGTGACTGAAGGGCCTCTGCCACTAGTGCGTAAGCTGTTTGCAGGGCCAGACTAGCCCTAGGGGGTAACGGGCATTTCCCCGGGGGGCTGGAGGGGTGGGGAATGGTTTTGTTACTGGGTGTTGGTTCAGAACTAGTGCCGCAATATGGAACCCCAGTAACAAAAACAACAATCCTGCTTAATCTAAATGCATTTCCTGTCTCTGTGTGGGGGCTAGTCTGACAAACTTGCCAGTGCTGCTTTGGGTTCCCAGTTCTGTTCTGGCCATTTGTGAATCTGGCCCTAGGTGCCCAGGGATAAACATCACTTCCTGCCCCTACTTTGGGGAAACACTATAGTCTACTTTGATGTAAGTGCCATATGTTGACCACATGTACTGTAATGCAAAGGGCCAAACTGTGCTGGGAAGCAATGTAGTGTGTATCTATTAACTCTTCCCTTCCTGAAGATCAGTTGAGTGGGCTGAGTATAGAGGTAAAGCTGTAATTAGTATGGCTGCGCCAGGTACAGGTACGTAGGTAGAAAGCTTGTGTGATAAAGCAGATAGAGGAGGCCCTGATAAGCCTGTAATCATAACCAGGAAGAAGAGTAGCGTGAGCTTTCAGGTAGTCGACTCACACAAGCTTTCTACCTACGTACCTGTAGCTGCCTGGCGCAGCCATACTAATTACAGCTTTACCACTATACTCAGCCCACTCAACTGATCACAGAGCAACTTCGCTACTAAACATCACCACTTACTCACTTTGGCCAGCTGCCCCAGCCTTGATGAAGTCACCTGTGTGACGAAACACGTGTTGGCTGTATCTCCATGATGACTCAATGATTTCTAAACACCTACAAATAAAGACACCATCTGCAAACCGGATTTGAGACTCGTTTCAACTTCATACCTCTCCCAACCTACAGAACGACACCAGGAATATCTATTCTTGCTTTACTGTTGGACATTACTTTCTGTGTGCTGTGGCCATCTTGTCCCATTTTGTTCTAGGGTACTCCCAGTACCCGTCTTGGTGCCTACCGGGTAGTAAGGCACTGGGCCGTTTTGCACCGGACTTTGCTCGTACTTCTTTACTCTGTTATAACTATTTGCTTACTGCCTAGAGGTGCGGCGCCTCTCACCCTTACTACCCTCATTTCTCTTTTCCTGGTTATGTACACAGGGAGTGTGGAGGCGTCACAGAGGTGCATCTACAGTTTGAATGGTCCTATTGATTGAGAGAAGGGAAGGTGGGGCACACATGCATTTGCAAAGGCTGTGCCTTGGCTTCACACAAAGGGCTCATTTACCACCAACTGATGTCTGGAGCCTGTGCTGGAGGAGAGAGGGGCCACTCCTGAAACCAGTTATAACTGGTTGGAACCTCCTCTCCCCTCTTTGTTAAACCTTGTGCAAAACTGAGCATAAGTACAGTGGGTGAGACACTTGAGACACTTTTATCATGCTTGGAACTGGACACAGAATCCTGCTGGAGGGACTCACCAGGAACCGCCTTGGACTGCTTCTGTTGTGCTGACCTGTGACCTGCTTGGTCACTAGGAGGAACTGCCATTGTCTGCATCCCCTTTGTGCTGGCCTGTTGCTGGGTCCTGTCGTTCTCTGCTCTACTTTGGTGTCCCCAGGGGCTGGGTGCTGTGGCCCCTGCAGTTGCCTGTTTGAAGCACATGAGGAGCGCTTAATTTTTATTACATAGCGCCTTGAGAAGTACTTTCTTACTCTACAGTAAAGATAGCACCTGGAGAAGCCTGAGGCCTATCACGGCCTGTGAGTGTGTTGCTGTAGCACCTTGGGAAGCACTTGTCGGAGTGCAGAAATCACTGTCGCAACCCCAGTGTTTTGAGATCGACGAACACGTCGAAAGTGCGTTGTACAGCATGCCCCCAGGGCACGGGAAAGAGGAAGGCAGGAGCAGGAGTGCTCCTGATGGTGCCCCTGGAGCACGGGAGGCTGTCTGAAAGCGTCCCTGGGGCACAAGCAGCAGAGGTATTCCCCCCATGAACGCCCTGCTCACCAGAGGTTCCACGGGGAGCCCTCCTGGCCACGGAAGGACCATAATGCCTGCGTGTACTCCAGAGCCAGGAGGCTCCCACAGAGGAACGCCTCCCCTTGATTCTAGGTGTGTGGTCTCCAGGAAGTGAGGATTCTGTCAGGTGGAGAGTTGTGTGGTGGCAGCCCGAGTGAGGAGGAGGCCCGCCCTCTAGGAGTACTGCTCCCCGGTCGGAGCGTCTGTGTGGCAAGGAGGTCCTTAGTGGCAAGTCCCCTGAGTGGTGTGGGGGCAGGATTATTAAGTTCGCAGAATGGGGCGGTAGCCCTCGCCAGGGGTCCCGTGCCTGCCCGACCTTTCTGGTACCTACTGCGGCCACAATAAGAAAAGCGCTGCAGCGCTATAGCTATTTTTCCAGGAGAGGAGGTAGTGGGACTCCTACCCTCCAGGCACTATTGTTGCTTTCTTTTCCGACCTCTCACCAGGTTCACCCATGATGTATGTCTCCAGGCCCTTCCTGGACCTATTTTTAGATGTGTTTTGCGTCATTTACATACTGGGATTGTTGATGATCCTAATGCCTTGCCATGTGTTTGCTAATGTTTCTGTTTTGGGCATGTAGGATAATATGTTTCCCTGACTTGCCGTACATTTTCTAATGTTCCTTCTTGGGCATCAATGATGATTTTATGACAGGTGGATTTTCTTAGTAATGTTTTCCTGACTACTGCTTATGTTGCAGAGTAACCAGTAACCTATGTGTTTTATGTGATTACTGCTGGCTTTTACAGAGTAATAGTACTGTGTAATGTTCTGACAACTGCTTAGGTAGCAGGTTATTACTGACATGTTGTGTTTGGTCTAAAAATGTTGTGTACAATACAGTTTATTTTTATATAACTTGGTGTTGCACTTTGTGGAGGGGATAGTGTGTCACGTTTGTTGTGTGTCTTGTGCAAACGCTTTACACATTGCCTCTGGGGTAGGCCTGACTGCTAGTGCCAAGCTACCAAGGGAGTGAGCAGGGGTTATCTTGGGTGTGTTACTCCCTCACCCTGACTACAGTGGGTGGGTCCTGCCTGGCTTAGGTGCATACCCAAGCCAAACAGAAACCCCATTTCTAACAGAAACCAAATTCACACATCTTCCCAACAGTGGCTCGTATGTCATATGAAATGTCTATCTAGCTGTACCAACTATGCACATGTGCCAACTAGTGTACCGCACCAACAGGCAGTATTGACATGCCAAATCTGGCAGCAACCATGTAGATTGTCTGATGTTGTCAGACATCTTCCAATACATTAATTTGCAGCTTAGCAAAGGTCAGAACCAAGGCCAGGTTTGTTTAGGTACAACCAAACAAGCCTGTGTGGAGTTAGCCAATGCTAACCCATCAGGTTACATGCAATAGTCAGTGTAAGACTACCAAGTCTGCACAATACAGGATGATCATAGATACATGCTTAGGTGTGGACAGATCCACCCAGACTGTGTCCCATCTCCACTTGTAGACTGACTTTGGAAGATGACTAGGTGACAAGGACAGGAAATACAGGGCACAATTTACAAAGGTAAACGTAGACATTTGGTCTAAGTTTACAAGAAAAGTCTATGTTTACCTTTGTGAATCAGGCCCAATGATTCCAATAATGCTGAAAATGAGGCTTTGTCGCTACAGCAGTGTATAATCCCCACAATTGTGACAGATGTTAATATGTGAATATTACCAGGATGTCACAGTGATAATGCACATACATGTTGGCTCCAAGTCACCTCAAATTGGTTAGTGAGTCAAAGGAGAACAAAGTCAGCACTTGCTTTATATACTTATGTGCCTTGCACTGAATTGTACAACAACTACATGATATTCTTACTTCTGTTTCAGTGGCCCTGGCTGACCATGAAAACCAGAGAGAGGACCAGGGGCAGAGAAGGGCATCTTGGGATGTCAGCGGGCACGGGCTCTTTCATCAACCAAAATGAAAAAGGAATACGTTGAGGAGGGACCTGGAACATCTTCAGGCATGGGGAGTGTACCCACTCAGACGGGCACTACATCATCTGCCACGGACCTGGTGAAGGCTGTGGACACTTTGGATAGGGCACCAAATTGAACACCTCCGGCCGGGGAGGGGAGGAAGATCAGGAACCACCTGAGGTGTCCCCAGTGCAGGATGAAGCAACACCTGGGCCTGCCACTGACCCCTCCCTCAGTCCATCAGGGCACCTAGCTGCACCCCTGCCACTAGTCATTCTCCAAGTGGCTGCCCAGTAGACCCGAGGAGCATCCCTGTCCCCGACACCCCACATCCCTGATGAGTGACCCAAACCCCATCATGTTATGTTTCCCCTGTGGATGCATCATAGGTGGGATGGTAGCATCTGAGGGGGAACTAGGTGTGTACTCTCAGAATCTTGACCATCATCAACTATTACTCCATTCAATTTTAATGTTGTATATGTCTTTTATTTACATAGTTCTGTGCAAACATATATTACAGTGCTCATGGGGGATCTCGCTTGCATCTTGTTAAGTTTGGTGGTGAGGATTGTTGTGAGGAGGTGTGTTTCCTGGGATTATGAGGTGCAGGTAGGTGTGGTGGCTGTGTCTGTATAGGTGGGGGGAGGTGCCTGGACACAGGATGGTGGTGCCTGTACAGGGGGAGCTTCCTGGACAGTAGGTGGTAATGCTTGTATAAGGGGGGCAGGTCCCTGGACAGGTGGTGGCGGTGCCTGTATAAGTGGGGGAGGTGCCTGGACGTGGGATGGTGGTGCCTGTACAGGGGGAGCTTCCTGGATAGGGGGTTTGAGTGCCTGTACAAAGAGGAAGCTTCCCCTAAATGGGGTGGTGGTGCTTGTACAAAGAGGAGAGCTTCCTGGACAGGAGTGGTGGTACCTGTACAAGAGGGGTACCTGGACAGGGGGTGTTGGTGTCTGTACAAGGGGGGGAGCTTCCTGGACAGGGGTGGTGGTTCTTGTACAAGGGAGGGGTGCCTGGACAGAGGGTGGTGGTACCTGTACAGGGGGAGGGCATGACTGTGCAGTGGTGGGTGTGCGCAAGGGGAGTGTTGCAGTTGAAGATTGGTGGGGGCTGGGTGTGACATGGTGCAGGTAGATGTGTTGCATCCCCTTCATTCATTGACTGTGAAGGCTGACTGGGTATTAGTTTGAGTATGCCCTCCATCATCTTCATAACCAATGCATGGTGTCTTGTACTCTCTTCCCTCTGTATGGCCATTATTTCATTTAGTCTCTTCCCCATGTCTTGCCAGGACAAAGCCATTCCCTCCAATACCTTGGTCATTTTGTGCACCAACTGTGGGAGTTGTCACATGTCCTGTAGTGAGTCAGATATGTCAGACAGTGTAGCCCCTATGGTACAAATGTCCTGCCTCACATCTGACTGCTGTTGGAAGAAATCCTCCTCCCACTCTCCATCATGAACATCTGCCAGCCCTCTCTGCCTGGGAGGGACTTGGATGCCACCATCAGGTCCACCGGCTTGGGGGTTGGCAGGTGGGAGGTTTTGAGGAGGATAGTTGTGCCTAGAGGCTCCCTGCTCCTCACCAGGGCTGACATGTACCTCAGGTGTTGGAGAGAAGGCCTGGGAGACACTGTCAGAGTAAAAGTATGTAGGGGAACCAACACGTCTGACCTGGATGTGATGGCTGTGAGGAGGCGATGGTTGTGTTGGGGTAAATGAGGCATGGGCAATCCTTCAGGGTGCAGTAGGAGACACTATACTGACCAGAGCAGATATAGGCTTAGATGTTGCACTTGGGCCAACAATAGTGGGCAGGGGATCAGCCTCTACAGCCACTGAAATCTGAGCCTGAACTCCCTCCTCTTCCTGTGCATTTCTGGCAGCTGGCAAGGCAGCTTGGAAGAGAAATGGGTTCTCCCGTTGGACTGCCTGTCACCCGCCACTGGTGGATGGTCTTTCCTCTTGACTCAGCTCATCGTCCTCAGCACCTGTAAGACAGAGGTTGCAACAGTACTTGCCTTAGAATATCATGTGGTGCAACACAAGGATTGAGTTGAATCATCTTCACATCAACAGAGGTTACACATGTCACCTGATTTGTGTATACTTACAAGTGACAGCTCACACTGTGGCATTGAGCAGTTCAATGCAGATGTACAATGCAAAAGCAAACTCACCAGTTCCAACCACAGCTCAGTGTGGTATTGAGATTCCCCTTGATGTCAGCTGCTAGACGTGACTACTCAAGTGCATAGCAGAAACTATGGTCCTTGATCCAGGTGAGGTCCTCGGGGTAGGTCTCCGGGGACTGACCGGCTAAACTATACCTCACCAGTCCCATGGCACGTTTGTTCCTCTGAAGCCTTATCCTTTTTGAGGATGGTTTCCTTCTACATTTTGCATTTATATATATATATTTTTTTTTGAGTAAGTGACTGAAGTTTCTGCACATACATTCTCAGACACACTGTGGTCTTCTAGTGTAGTTTAGGAGAAGTGTTTTTTGTTGTTTGGTCCTGATGAAGTGCCACTTGATCCCTCTGGACTTTTCAGGCGTGAAATATATTGACCTGTTATGAAGGTTGAAGGTAATTTCTTCACCCATCCCTGTGTTTTGCTGATAGAGTGGTTGAGCGTTATCTCTTCTCCACTCCCTAGTATTCTTTTAACCTTGACTAAGACCCTTCCTTGATCAATTAATTGTAGCTTTTTTGGAGGGTTTTTGAGCCAATTGTATCCCTTTTTCTCTCTCCTGCTTTTTCCTAGCAAGTAGGTTTAAACTCATCTCTACTTCCTTTAAACCACGGAAAAGATTATCAGTGAAGATCTCCTGCAAATAGCCCCCTCGTGGGGGGCCTGTCAGACATTGCAGCACCAGTCTGACGAGGAGCAAGCCCTATGATGAAGCATGACATCCAATGGATGTGTGAGGGCATTTGCTTCTAGATGTAGAAGTGCCTAGTGGGTTTCTAATCTTTTTCAGAACTGTGTATTCTTATGTATCAGTATAATTATTTGGGAGGCTGTACACTGCCACTAATCTCCCAGTCCCTCTCAATGATTGTACATGTAGAATCATAACCATCACCCTTTGAACCTGGATATGAACATGCATGTTACAGTACAGGTGCTGCCAAAACGACCTCAGTGATACTGATGACACCATCGTTGGGATTGGGAGATATCCTGGCTGCAGCACTCAAAACCACTGCCATCCATCCATCAAGTAAGTGTGCCATATAGTGTTGTAGTAAATTGATACCCTACCCATGAAGAATAACCAAATCCTTGTAGAAGGGCATAAGCAGATAAAACCACTTTAGCATCATATCAGAAATTGGTGTGTAGAATGTACCCAGCATAATCAGTGATGTCTGTGTCAAGTGTGCATATTCACATATAAGTCATGCAGGACATTAACTATGGTGTCACTTCTTTCACAAGCTGATTCACAAGTTACAGGAGGGTGGCCACATGTGTGGCTCCTGACCCTTAAATATGCCCCCCTGTTCAATAGCAACTCTGTTCAGCTATTCATTCAACAGAACCCTCATATCAACCAGGAATCACACAGGCAAACATGTATTTGGTGGTTACTTAAAGCTACAGGATGAAAATAACTAGGGTGGCCTTCACTTGCTACCTTTGGACAGTCCTTTCTTTTTAGGGGCATCATGCATCATGAGTATGATGTGGTATCTTCAACTGTCTAAAGGAGTCTTCCACAACATGCAGAGCTGGCTCATCTTTGCACATCAAATCTCATCAGCGCATTTCAGAGTACCAGTTTGATATACATAATTGTCAAGCAAGGATTGGGTAACATTCTTTCTCCCAACCCCACCCCCCACTGGGAACAGCTTTGCCCATTTTGGAGTGGGAGGTCAACCATTTCTGCTGTGCACTCTTTTTCTGGCCTGTGTTCCCAATGTACATGTACAACATCATGGTCTATTTTACCTGACACTGGATACTGTTATGTACAGCACACATCCTGACGTCCTGTATTCCAAGGTTTTCCCATTTGTGATTATAGGGGAAGGGGAGGCAAATTGATATAAACATTGGTCTGGGATCACACAATTTCGTCAAGTGGAGAAGCCGGGCTGATCCCCACAGTTACTGGTTTCACATTGTGCACGTCAACCATATGCTTCATCTCCAAGACACCCACCTTACTAGCCATAACCCCCCTCCCCAAACACAAGCCAGCTGGCATCAGCACACCCCCTCATTCACACCATTACTTTAGCTTTTGGTTCCTGGGATTTTGTCAGCACGTATTCATGTCATGGACTTACAAACCAGTTGTGACTACTCCTTTCTATAAGAGACTTAGGGATATATTTATGAGCCCCTTGAGGCACCGGAGCATCATTTTTTGTGAGACTCCGGCTGCACATACTAGTAAATCGTATCTACGATACCACGGCAAGCCACTTTGCATGTTGTGCGATAGTCTCCTAGTTATAGATTGAGGCAAGGCTGTACAAATCATTGTGTAGCCTTACTCTGAACTTGAGTAGCATTCCATGAACATTTTAGGGGATGTTCCCACATGACACCTATGGATTATGACACTTCCCCTGAACAACAGAACCAGCTACACCTGGGGAGGTGCAAACAACTTACACCTCCTAAAGTGAGGCGTAATAACTTGTAACGTATAAAGTTGCTGCACTGACCTACACAAAATTAACTGATATGAGGCCCGAAATGAATACTTATGTATGTACTGTACACGTACAGTTAAAGTCAACCTTTCGTTACCAACCTGTTAGGATGTGGATACTATTGTGAGCCATACATGAGCATATGGAGATGTGTTACAACAGTAATAATAAACACACAATCCATGCTGCTGACATTTGCATAAGTATTTGGTAAGGTAACTTTTAGGTATACTTACCAGTGTCCGACATCTGCCCAGTGCATGGTGCCTGACAACATGTCACACTGATACATGTTGCAGAGGTCACTGCAGGCTGTGTATTTCTGGACAATGTCACAGGGCCTTCAATGATATGTGTGTTTTCAATATGTGATACAGAACATTGCCTAGCTCCTTTTATAGGTTTGGCGCAGTTTATGGATTCATTGTAATGTATCTATGAGTTGACTGATCACAATGTGGGTGTTATTGCCCTCTCCTGGCTATATTTAAGTACCAGTCTGTGCTCCATGACGTTGCCTCCCTCATGATGTAGGGACCTCTGCTCCAGTGTGAGACTGTAGTCTGGCTGTATATGGCAACAAAAGGGAAAGGTCATCAGACATAACCAAGTTATATGAATATCTGCAACCTGTCATATATGTACACATTTACATCTACATGCCAACAGTAGTGGTAAGTAAATAATGGACATTATCTATTGCCATTTACAAGTGTTAAGTGGATGAGACAGAAGTGACGAGCCACTATTTGGGACTAAGGGTTTGGAAGTTGCAATTACCATTAGAAAGTACTATGGGACTTGTAGTGCAATAGACTAGATGAGACACATGAGGGTCTGACTCAACATGCAAATTCCACAAACCTGGGACAACATTAATGCTCACATTTGTGGAGTATCGCAGATTTTGCTCATTTAGTATCATTGTTAGCATCATCAAATTTTACCTGGCTCCACATTGAGGTCATCACTCACAGGCAGCTCATGGAGCAGGTGGAGAGGGCGTCCCTCTCAAGTGGGGTGAGTTGGAGCCGGGGTCTAGTTGGTACACCAGGAAAAACTCTGGCCACCTCTATCCTGCTGTATTTCTCCTTCACAATCCTCTTCTCATCCTGCCACTTCTTTTCGATATCAGTGACAGTCCATAAATCCTCCCCCAATGCAGTGACAACCCTGGCCAACTGCTACAACGGGGCTGCCTTCTGTGAGGAACTGCTGCTGTAGGAAGGAGCCCGTGCAGTCCTTTTATAGTTCCTCTTTATGAATTTGAGGATCATGGTGGTTTCTTCTTCTGTGAAGTTTTTTTTCCTCCTAAGAGGTAGCATGTCTTCTGAGTATTCAGAGCAGGCAGGTGCAGTGGTGGTGTGGAAAAAACAGAGCCTTGATTGCATGCCACTTTTATCTGCTTTTTGGTGCAAGGTTGCAGGTGGCATTGATAATGTGCAGATGTATGTAATTACAATGATTCTGGCCCAAGGTTGGATGATCTGCCCAGAGTGCAGATGATCCGCCCTGAGTGTGGATCATCCGCCCTGAGTGCAGATCATCCGCCGCCTAGTGTGGACGTAAAGATACTACTTGTAACGTACCTTTATGAATACCAAAAAGTCGTAAACTTAGACTTTTGGTCTAAACTTAGACCAAAAATCTAAGTTTGCCTTTGTGAATTAGGCCTTGGGTTGGCACCACTTGGCAGGGCAGACTCACAGATGGCAGAGTTCAGGTGGTGTAGCAGGTGAGTCTTATGTCCTTGAGACTTCAATCAGGAGGCAAGTCAGAAAGTCCTTAGAGACACTCTGATCCAGGGTTCAAGTGATCTGTATCCAGTCCTTCTCACAGAGGCAAAGAGGGCAGCAGGTCACCACATACGAAAGCAGTTCTTCGAGAGCAACAGTTTAGCAAAATGGCAGTCCTTGTAACAGGACTTCAGTCCTTCTTCTTGGCAGAGTATTCATGTGTCCAGAAATGTACGGAAAAGGTAGGGTCGGAAGTTGTGCTTTTGAAGCTGTGGAGACTCAAAGAAGGGCTTTGAAGTACACAGACATCCCCCCTTCCTGCCCTGACTCCAGACTCACTACAGAGGGTTAAGCAGTCATTTGTGTGGGGACAGGACACAGACGATTTAGGTGTAAATGTGAGGATGTGTCCAGCTCCCCCTCCCGTAGTGCCCAGGAAGGTCCATTAGGATGTGGATGGCCCATCAAGTCACACCTAAGCTCCCTTTGTGTGTGGCTGTCTAGAGGAAGTGCACAAAGCTCAGCTGTCACCCGCCCAAGTTGTGTTTTGGAGACAGGCTGCAGGCACACAGGGCTAAAGGCAGAAAAATGCCAACTTTCTAAAAGTGACATTTTAAAAATTGTACTGATAAATTCTACTTTGCCAATAAAGAGGACTTATCATTACAATTTCATAGGTACAAAACTTGACAGATCCATCCCTTCTCAATTCGGAATTACGGCTTATTAAATGTAATAAGAAACCCCCAAATGTTATGCTATGAGAAGGGTAGGCCTCACAGTAGTGAAAAATGAATTTGTGAGTTTTTCACTATCAGGATATGCAAAACGTAAAAGTATGTGTCCTGCATTTTATTTACACCGCACCCTGCCCTAAGGGCTACGTGGGGGCACGCTAGGGGAGACTTATATGTATTAAAGGGGGAGTTTAAGGATTGTCAAGGGTTTTTAAATGCTAAGTGGACATGACCCTGTACTTTGCATTCAGGCTGCAATGGCCAGACTGAGACATGTTTTAAAATGCTACTTAAGTGAGTGGCACAAGCATTGCTGTAGATCTACTTGTAGTATTTAATTTATCGCCCTTGGGCACATGTAGTGCACTTTAGTAGGGACCTATATGTAAATTGAATATGCAAATTAGGCATATACCAATCAAACCGTGTTTTAGGGAGAGAGCACAAGCACTTTAGCACTGGTTAGCGGTGGTAAACTGCACAGAGAGACATGGTTATCCTAGAGCCTGCACATGGCACACATGGCATTATGATGCTATGATTCAGGATTTGTTGGTTGTGGCTGGCCATGTGATGTTTATGCATGGCTATTTAAGAGTTGCATGGCGAATGCTTGTGCATTTTAGTCTCTAATTGCCTATGAGTTTTTTAAGCATCTGTTTGTTGCATCTCTGTAGATACAGCGGAGCCCTAGGTAACATGTAATAGCAGTACACTAGTTAGTATGTAGTTCATAACAAAATTAGGCAATAATCAACTTTAGTACTGGTTTTGTGTTTTAATTACTCCTGTACCTGTTAGTTTTACTTCAATAATGTCACTTCATTGGCATATTTTTTTATCATGAGGTCATAAGACTCAAAGGTCATGTGATGTCAGTTACTGTCATATGATGCACAAGTGATGGCCCTTCTGCTACCAATTCCCCAAGCATTTTGGTGAATCAGCATCAAATATCAATGTTCACCAACACTTAAAAAAACAGCAAGAAAACGTATGAAGGTATCAGCAGTCAGAAGGGAGCCTGAAATGTCTGCATTGTGTTAAAAACAAATTAAGCATATTGGATGCACAATGGAAGTAGGCTGGCCTCAAACATGTGACATGCACAAAGGGGAACAGTCCAGATAGAAATAGGGGCAAAAGGTGGGGCACCTATTATTACTGGATCTGGCAGGATAGATGGCCAACAAGTCGTTGGGTAGCTGTTTACAGCAGGTCAAAAGAAGTGACAATGAAATTTATAAAAATAATAGAATGAAGTGCAATGAGTTGTGCGCTCATCAGGCTGAGTCATCCTCAACTCACACACACAAGCAAATGTCCCTTTTGTCCAGTCTATATCCATTATTGCTTTGAGGTGTGAGTGCTTATCTGCCACGAGCCAGAGCTCTGTCTGAGGAGGCTACCGGGGGCTACTCCCATACCACCTTGTGTTAGGGAGTAACTAGCCATCCCATCTCAACTCACATGGATCACCCAAGGGTTGATCCATAAGCAACAATATGCAGGGAAAGGTTTGGCCTTACAAGAGGCAAGATGGAGGCTCTGTAATCTCCTTTGCAGACATGGAAAAATGTAAATGGATAGACTGTTAAATTACCAGGGGACCCCCTAGATGAGACAATGTGTGGGATCAGGGAACCACTCCACCATGCCACTGATTACAGAGACCTGCTCACAAACATTTATTGTGATACTGGCAAAAAGATCAATAAGCAGAAACTACAGATCCCTCTCCCCACCATTGTGCTACACTCTACTGAAACACAGGAGTGCGGCGGGGGGACGGAGAGCCTAAGAAGAGCTTTGCAGTGTTGCTCAAGTCACTCTCCCAACTTGGACTGGATACTCACCACAACAGATTGGCCCACAGAGGCACAAATATTGGTGCTAAATGTGACACAACATAGGTAGGGTGACCACCTGGCATGGAGGCAAATCCAGAAAAGGACTGTAAGGAATTCAGGACACAAATTCAAACTGTCAATTTTACGGACACATCAGAGTTGCGGCCATACTCTACTACTTTATCAATGAATGTATGAACCATTTTTTATATTGTACTCATTTACTATTTTTTGCACTGTGCTATATGATATTGCATTTAAGTATGCTACATTCAGATGGTGCATTATTTCATTATTCAACAGTAAATTGGTGCCCTTTGGCATGCTGTCAAAGGCAACACCCCTACCCATTCTTTCTTCGAGAGAAAGCAGCGGCAACATTTTCATTATGTTTCTAAACATTTCAATACCCTGGCAAACAATTTGGAAACATTAATATATGTGACATTTACACATTCTGCTAACCTCATCCTCCACTAGACATTAAACCTAAACAAATTAATGAGGCAGAGCAGATGGTGTCGTTGACGGTCTCACACCTAATGTCAGGATGTGAGGTACCGGCAACTTCTCTGTACTCTCACTGTACCAAGAAGACCCGACTGATATATTAGAGTGTGCGTCAGGGACTCTACATTTATCTCAGAACTAGGAGCCCGATCACCAGACAGAGAATTAAAGAGCAGGATGAAGTCAAAATCAGATAGGAGCTCCATAGGAACTGATTCCAAAGGTTCATTGCTAAGAACTGGACACAACGGGAAAGAAGAACAAGACAGGACAATTCCTAAAATCTGAGTTTCTAAAAGAATTGCATACATGGAAAGTAGTTTCAGAAGAGTGTCCAGAAACAGAAGAACCACTGCCAAGTGGTAGAATAAGCAATGGCCACCTACCCTGGCAAACTCTGCCACTGCAATAGTCCATTAGTGGTGCTTTTGGGGGGCTGGCAAGGCCTGGACCCCTTGGAAAGTTTGACCCTGAGCAATTATCCGCTCTGTCCATGTCTTGAGATGGCTCTGCAGTTGAGCCAACCACAAACCAATGGTCTGGCTCATCCCTAACTGCCCAAAAACTTGTAGAATCTTCAGAATATTTGGGATGCACATTACATAACAAACAAAATGTAAGAACATGACAAAAGTCTTTAAATATAGAAAGTGTTTCTTTAACACATGGAAGTGTTTCAATTTAGTATGTTAGATCACACAATTGCATTGATATTTATTTGAAGTGGAAGTTTCAAAATATCAACTTCAAAACATTTATTAACCCTCCCTTCTGACAAAGCCATGAGTGAACAAAGGGAACCCATTGCCTGGTGTCCTTTATATCATGATCAATAATACCAGATCAGTATAGACCACTAAAGCATGTACAAGTGAGATTTTTGCATGGGATCCATCTTGAACTGAATTACTTGGAAGTGCTCTCAAATTAAGTAAGTTGATTTGACTTAAATGACACAATTTAGTCATGTGTTTGGCTGGGATTTGAAATCAGGATTCCTAGTCACATATAGTGTATTTAAGCAACTAACTAGATTACTTTCTTTTTCTCAATCTACTTTAGCACCGAAGAACAGTGGCTTTGTACAATTTGCTTTGCAGACAGTGCCCATTCCGAGGGTGCTGGGGTGCTACAATATTGGTTTTGGCTCCATTATGGGAGCAGAGGCCAATACCATAACACTATTGTCAGCCTGGCGGGAATGTTGTAATACAATGTTCCTGTCAAACAGCACTGTAGGAACATTGTAATATGGCGGGGTGCCGCCGGCATGGTGGCTGCGTCCTCCCTGCAGCTTTGGCGGTCCTGCTAAAGTCGTAATCAGGTCACAAGAAATTTGTGGCAAATAATCTCAGGCTGTGACAGAGCAGGGTCAAATGTATCCTCCTGTAACCAGCTGTATTTTTAAAGTTGTTTTCGGAATTCTTTGTTCTAGAGGATTAGAATAACTTCTTAAATGAGAAAGTACTTACAATGATGATGTGATTCATAAAACCACTGGTAGCACTGGCCCATATGACCTACACATGAAGTAACAAAGACCCCCTGAAAGTGCCTGCTTTCTGGCAAGAACCCATGGCAATTTACATGGGAGGTCTAATAGACAGTGACAAACCAGGTTGGTGTAATCATTATCACAGGAGAAGGACAAATCCCATTCCCCACTGAAAAACCACACCCAGAAATGAATGCTACAGGATGGCATGGACAATTGAATAGTTTTCCTTATTCATCGCTAAGGTTCTCAAGTGCCCCTATATTCTTAGAACAAACACTAAGGCTTTTTGCTCCCCATATGCTGTTTTATTTAATTATTCAATCAAATAAGTTTATTTGGTTTAAAGCATGAACCATAAAGACAAAAGCACAATATATGCCAATAGATAAAAATACAGAAAAATATTAATTGCATGTATTTTCAAAATCAGTAATTTACTGAAAAGCTGCAGCAGTCAAAATGGGAGCACATCTTATTCATAAAAATGCAGATTAAAATAAAATAGCTTTATCTATACTTCATTTAAAAGTTCTCTAATGCCCCTTGTGTGATGATAAAATTAGCAACTGAGAAACAAAAGGAGTATGCAGTTGTTGCAGCGAGAGGAGTGGGTTTACATTGAGTAAAATTAAGTTGTTTCAGTATTGGTATAATAGTTTTTTTCAGAACAATAACTAATCAATTTAATTAGTGATTTCATCACAGGGACACATAGGTAGCTGAACATTCAAATTGTGACGATAGCAACAAGAAAATGTAATGTGTGTAAATTAATTCTGATTAAAACAAATATATGCTGTTTGTTGGTGACTATAATAGTAAAGAGCTCTATGTCATCTTATGTAATTAATTCATCATGTCTAATGTTAGTCACTTTCTTCTGGTCCTTGCTGCCAAACTAGCATTTTTTTATTTAGTTTTTGGTTCTTTTTCATTGATTCCCTGCAAAGTTTCTGATTATTCAAAGTTTCCCAATATCTGTAGACATTCTCCTGATGTGGGCTTGTCATGGTAATAATTTGCCTACAGCATCCTACCTCCAACAATCAATTCCTATTTTACTTATATATATATATATATATATATATATATATATATATATATATTTTTTTTTTTTTTTTGCATATTGTTGCCAGTAATTGGAAGAACAGATGTTTAGAAGTGATAGGATAATACAAGGGATCATATGAAATATATATAATATGATATTTAGGATTTGGATTTCAGTACATGGACAATCTGTGATAGTTTGAATTGAAGACTTTTACGTTACAATATGGCCTCTTTGTTGCACAACTCTTTGGTTATATTGTTGAAATCAAAGAAGGACTAGAAGAGGTAAATAGTCAGGTGTAAACATGTCAGCCAATGTCCAGTTGAAGGCTTTTGCCGAAACGCGTCGACATTTGGCCGGGACATCGTGTGTATGTTGTTTGGTTTGGGCACATAATTGATTATTATCATATGTATTTTTGAAGTGCCTCTTCCTTATTTTTGTTTGCCTTTATGAACCTTTTAAATAAATTGAGCTGACGATTTTTTCACATGAATGACTTTTTGAATTGTGCTCATTCTCTATTCTCCACGAGCTCTTGGATATTGTGCAGCCTTTTGGTGCTTTACTGGGTTGCACCGTTTTTTGAAAACCGTATATATATATATATATTAATATATATATATATATATATATATATAAAACCTAGTGGTGGTCACCACTAGTAGTTATGGTTAGGACCTAGGGCCAGAATTAGCAAATTCCGATTTTGCGAATCGGAAATTGCGAGTCGGTGCGACTCGCAATTTCCGATTCGCAAAATCGGATGCAGTACGGTGTCTCAGACACCAACTGCGAGTCGCTATGGGGTCGCAAAGACCCACCTCATTAATATTAAAGAGGTGGGTCGCATTTTGCGACCCCATAGCGAGTCCCTGCACTCACAGGGATGGTGGCCTGCTGAAGTCAGCAGACCTCCATGTCTGTGACTGCTTTTTAAATAGAGCAGTTTTTTTTTTATTTTGCAGCCCGTTTTCCTTAAAGGAAAACGAGTTGCAAAATAAAAAAAAAATACAAAACCTTTTGGTTTCGGTTTTTCAGAGTAGGCAGTGGTCTATTGGACCACTGCCTGCTCTGAAAAACCCTTATTGGCAACATTCACAAAGGGGAAGGGGTCCCATGGGGACCCCATCCTTTTTGCGAATGGGTTACCACCAGTGTGACACTGGTGGTAACTGCGAATTGCTTTGCGACCGCATTCGCGGTCACAAAGCAATTTAGCATAGCGATACGAGTCGCAAATAGGAAGGGAACACCCCTTCCTATTTGCGAGTCGCATTCACAATTTGCGAGTCGGTCCCGACTCGCAAATTGTGAATGTGCATCGCAAAAGGCTTTTTGCATGGCGCAAACTGCGATTTTCGCAGTTTGCACCATGCAAAAAGCTTTCTACATCTGGCCCTTAGTTTCTGTAGAAAAAGCATTTTTTTACTTGCCTATATCCTTTGTGTCGGTTGATCAACTCTTCACAAAATTTTCCCAAAAAATTCATCAGTCACGTCAGCTGCAGTTTGGAACATTTTGGGGTAATCAGTCAAGCGGGAGCCAAAAAAAGGGGGATCTCAAAACAATTTTTTGCCATTCATTTTTCCTTAGGGATTTTGAACAGCGATAGCGCTGAAACTATTGGACAGAATGACACCAAGTTTGGCAGAAACGTAGGTCCTCATCCAGAAAGATAACTTTTTGTGATTTGGTGTGAATCCGTTCAGTGGTTGTCTTGTAATTAACAGGAAAACAAATTTGTATATTTACAAATGCAGAATCATCACGACTGCTATGCGGAGCATCACAAATCCATGTGCAAGATGGAGCAGTGTGATTGACTGGCTGCAAGCTGTTCAGACAATTGCAGCTGCTGTTTTATTGACCGGCAACAGTCCTGGGGGAAGGATTTTCACTGAGAAATGAATAACAGGGGTGGTGGTAGATGTACTCTGACCCCATGGGGGTAATGGATGAGTTTGTGAGGGACCCATTATGTTTAACAAGGTTAAAACCCCTTTTTTTGCAATCATGGAGTTGCGACTCCTTGCAGCACTCAGCACGGCCCCAGTGTAACGTTGCGACAGCGTAGCAAATCCTGCTGATAAAGAAAAAAATATATACATATTCACAAACTCACTGTTAAACACACTGTCAGACCCACTCAGACACTCACTCACCCACTCACAGACCCACTGAAACCCTCATGTACCGACTCACAGACCTGCGCAGACAATGACGCACCCACTAAGATACGAATGCACGCACTGTCACACCCAGACAGAGACTCTCATAGCAACTCTATCCCTCAGATACACACTCTCACACCTATTTTCGCATGCAGAGAGACAGGCTGTGGTCAACTCCCACCGTGCATGGCCAAAGAGCCGTGCACAGTGTGAGGTTGGGTAGTTAGTGGGGTTGGCCCCAGTGTCAGGCTGCATGATGGGGGTGCGAGTTATAATTACCTTAGGGCACAAGTTATAGTTACTTAAGATAACTCTAACAGTTGAATTTCTGTGGTTTGGTACATTTAAAATGTGAGCATTACTATAACATCCCTTTAACCTTTGGTTTTACATATATATATTCTCAGATATCCCCATAATAACTTGCTGTGAACACACACTCGGCAGAATAAATATATCTAATTTTATTAAAACTTTTCTTACCACGCCTGGCAAATCTGTACACTGTAGTGATGAGTTTTTCAAAATATACCCTCCTGTCTTCCCTCAAATGGTACAAGTTGCTTCAGCAGTCAAAGTTCAGACTTAGGTAGGAAAAAGAATCAGTAGATGATACTTTCTCACCTGTCATAAAGTTACAACAGGATTTGTTCTTCACAGGGCCGATGGTCAAAGTGTATGTTTTGCTACAAAGTACGTTCAAGCCTAATTGATTCATGAGTGTGACCTAATTATCTAACAGACCTTTCAGTCCATTCTCAGCACAGGGTGGCAAAACCACATCATCTGAGTATAAGAAGATTGGTAGGGGATGCAATCCTATTTGAGCCACGTCCCTACATATTTCTCAATGTTTTTAATGTATAAGGTGAATAAGAATGGGGCCAAAATGCATTCTTATGAATTTCAATAGATCACACATTAGCCCAGAAGTCTGTGTTTATCTGTCTTGAGAAATGGATTAATGAGTTGTCCACCCTCATCTCTTCTATGGGGGCACACAGCTCAGAGGGGATTATGCAGTCAAGGGTACTGAATAGGTAAATAATAGAACAAATACATGCTACTCATGTTGGCCTGGGTATATTTCTTAATAAGAAGATTTAAAAACAGACACTATTCAATGGTTCCTATACTTTTGCAGAAAACATATTGAACATCTCATAAGATCTTTCGCTCTTCCTCTCAATTTTTGAATCTAGACAGCTGAATTATCTCTACTACCTTAAAAGTTGAATCAAGTAGGGAGATGGATCTATAGCAACCAGGGTCAGTTATATTCAGCGGCGGCTCCTCCATGAGGACGAAGGAGCGTCATCCCGCCACCAAACAGTGTTTATTATCTTTTCCTTGTAAACGGGCGGGCCATGGGGGGTGACTAGTAGTAATAGCGTATGTGTGTTTGGGCGGCTGTCTCAGGCCAGCCAAACACACATTCGCACAGGGCTCTCCAGCCCAGCAACATGGTTGCTGCGCTGGAGAGAACGTGCACAGGCTCCCAGTCTGCCTGGGAGAGCCCTGGCTGGGTGCTCCCGGCCAATCCCAATGCTGCTCTGAGCAGCATCATGATTGGCCGCAGCGCAGGCTAGGAGCCTGTGTCTTCCTTTAGCCAGTAGAGGAGCGAGGTGTGCCACGACGCGGCATCAGGTACGTTTATTTTTATTTAATTTGTATTTTTATTAATATTTTCGCCCCCTGCCATCCCTCTTGCTTCCCCCACATGTGCTTTTTACAAAGTGGATTAATTACTGACTGATGCCAAAGGGTAAGGGCCCCTTGCAACAGTTTTCAAGACATTTGTCAGTGAAGGGGTCCATAGGTCTAAATTTTCAATAAACATAATAAGAGGGAAGCCATCTGGGCCAGGCGCTTTTCCGTTTTTGCTGATTTTAATGTCATTGATGACCTCGTCTAAATTCAATGCAAGAGGACCTGGTTGTGTCATATAATCTCTCTATTGGTATAGTAACTTCCTCAGTTGTGGAAAGTGACAAAATAGTGGTGAATTGATCGATCAAACCATGTGGTGGAACTATAGTTTAGATTTTTGATACTATGGGCTCTCTATAAAACGGTGCATTGATAAAATTCCAGAAGGACGTATTGTCCCTTAGCTTACTTACTGTGGATGATGCCTCCCACAGCTCTTTCTTAATTTATTTTCCTTTTTTGAAGGGTATTCTTATAAAGGAGAATCCAATTTTTCACCACATATACATCTCTTGTTGAGTTATTTAATACATGTTTAAGTGTGCTGTGTGCCCTCGGGCAAGCTATACTAAACCACCCATAGGGTACATTGGCCTGTGTGTGTGCATCTACTCAGTGTCATTCTGACAGTTTTTCTTAACATTTCATATGAGTGAATAACCAGTTCGCTCTAAGATGTGTCTTCAATACAGGTATCCGTGCAACCTTTGGTATCTTTCACTAACTTCATCTAAAATGGCTCTTTATTGATTTTGTTCCGGCCACGTCAGTAGAGCCTAGCAAGTTAGAAGAGGCACCACCAGGTGCTTAGCTTAGTCAGTGAAATTCGAGGTGTCTGAATAATGAATGTCCTAAAAAACAATATGCTGAAGAGTGAGGGATGGCCAAGCTTTTGGATACTCTGTTCCCATTAGGAACAGGTTCATACTGACTTGCATTAGGTGGGCCCCTGTCTAAGTTCCTGATTAAAAAAATAATAGCAAGTGAAAACCTTTCAGTCAAAAAAGGATGACGAGAAAAACTAACAAAGACATAGGAGACCTGACTTAGGGCCCCCAGACCCAACTCTCAAGCGAATAATACATTTATATGGGGGTGGGAGGGTCACCCTGGCCCCCATAACTACACCCCTAGGCACCACCAGGCCTTTTCTTCATTTTTCTAGGATGACAGCTACTATGATGACCAGATTACACAGACTAGATAGAACAGGCCTAAGAGCAGATGCAGTACAGTGGATCACAGAGGGAGGACAGGGATCTAACAGAAATCCAGAATATATACTAGGCAGTAGAACTTCTGCTTCAATGATAGTGACCAAAGGGAAAACAGAAAAGACCTCATTTGAAAAACTGCAGGGAGAACTCCCATGTTCCGAAGAGAGAAAAATAGAAAGTGCCCCAAATGTGCAATTTGATTTATCAATGTTATTTTGGGGAAAAACTGAGTTAGTGAGGTGCTGAACAGTGGTATTCATATCAGATGGAAGAAAATGGGTATTTTTCCGTAGAAAAAGACCGCACATGAGGAATTAGAGACATAGGTGGTCCTTACAACCCTGGCGGTCGGTGTTAAAGCGGCGGTAAAACCGCCAATAGGCCGGCGGACATTTTTTTGGAATCACAACTGTGGGGGAAACCGCCAACACAGACAGCCACTTTAACACTCTGACCGCTAAGGCGGTACAAACAAACAAAGCGGCGGTAACCGCCAACAGACAGGTGAAGGACAATGTACCGCCCACAGAATTACAACAGTCCAATCCACCACCTTTTCCGGGGCAGATTCACCGCGAACAAAAACACAGCGGAAACAGGACTTGGAAGGGAAAACGCTCACCTCTACACAGCCCACGAGGAATCAAGACGCCATGGAACCCGAGCTCCAGATACTGCCAGCCTTTATCTTCCTGCTTCTCTGCCAGGAACAACAAAGACGGCGGCGAAGACCACAGGGAGTACTGCACCTACGACACAGGGGAGGGGGGAGGGAAAAGAGAGTGACACACACACGCAACACGCAACAACCCCACCCCCCACCCTCACCCACGACAACACACACACTAATACATCATGATACATTACAGTTACACCCCCCAACCCCACCTGGAAGAATGCAAGGACAAAAGGAAATGAGTTGAATGATTGTAATATATTCAAATACATGAATCAAAAACATATACATATATAAAGATATTCACACTATAAACAAATATATACACCAAGAATACAAGTCCAAGGGATTCCACCATCATAGTCCGTGGACCACTGGGCCCAAAATGCATGGGCGAGGCCCACACTCAATACACGAACAAGACAGAGAGAACACTGCTGGGGCATCAGATAGAAATTAAACAGGCACCTCAGGGGGAAGGGAAGGGGGGGCACCTCAGCCGGATGAGTGCACAACACCAGATCCACGAGGGAGCTCCATGCCCATTGATGTATCCTGGGCAGTGCAAAGCCACGGTCTTGCAAGTCTCTACAGTGGGTGGTTTGCCCACTGCTTTATCCAGGGCAGTGCAAAGCCACAGTCTCTCAAGTCTCTCCAGTGGGTGGTTTGCCCACTGCTTTATCCAAGAGAGTGCAAAGCCATAGTCTCTCAAGTCTCTCCAGTGGGTGGGTTGCCCACTGCTGCATCCTGGGGAGTGCAAAGACACAGTCTCTCAAGTGGATAACAGTCTCCACTGGTTCTGGAGGGGGCTTTGTGCCAAGAGTGCTTCATCCTGCAGAGGACTGAGGTAGTGGATGGATCTCTCCACTGGTTCTGTAGGGTGTATTGTGCCCAGAGTGCTTCATCCTGCCAAGGACTGAGGTAGTGGATCTCATTCTCCACTGGTTCTGGAGGGGGCTTTGTGCCCAGAGTGCTTCATCCTGCCAAGGACTGAGGTAGTGGATGGATCTCTCCACTGGTTCTGGAGGGGTCTTTGTGCCCAGAGTGCTTCATCCTGCCAAGGACTGAGGTAGTGGATGTCATTCTCCACTGGTTCTGGAGGGGGCTTTGTGCCCAGAGTGCTTCATCCTGCTTGTGGCAGCCTCAGTAGCATCGGAATCTTTGGTGCTCACTGGCCTGCGGTGCTTGTTGCGGCGGTGTCCTGTTCAGTGGTGCTGGTGGCGACGGTGTCCTTGGCAGCGGTGCTTGTTGCAGCGGTGTCCTGTTCAGCGGTGCTGGTGGCGGCGGTGTCCTTGGCAGTGGTGCTGGTGGCGGTGGTGTCCTGTTCAGCGGTGCTGGAGGCGGCGGTGTACTGTTCAGCGGTGCTGGTGGCGGCGGTGTCCTTGGCAGCAGTGCTTGTTGTGGTCTTGTCCGCCGTGCAGGTTTTCCCAGACTTGCCGGTTTTACTGTGCCCCTTCCCTACCTTGGATGGTGGTGCAGCTGTCTCCACACTCCCAACTGTACCCCTGGGAGCGGCTTTGGTGGCAGATTTGTTTCCTCTCTCCCACCGGGCATTGGCCAACATTTTCTGCTTTTGAGGTGGGGGACTGTCCGTGGCTCCTTGCCACACTGGCTACCCTGCTGCCAGAAGCCGTTACTACTGGCACCACTGTTCCCGCAGATGTTGTGGCTGAGGCGCTGGGTTGGGACCTGAGGAGGCGGCCCTAGGAGACTGAAGGGGTGGGGGAGGTGAGGGAAAGAGGTCAAGGTTGGACAGGAAAACGTTTTTGGGCACACTTGGACGGGTTGATGGAGGGGGTTTGGGAGTGAAGGAAGAGGTAGTGGTTGTAGGAGGTATACGTTTGCTGACTTTGGGTGAAGGTGCATAGGCTGGAGGCTGTCGTGAGGTGGATGGCTGTTGGGTGGGTGTGTGGCTGCGTTTGTGTACCTTGGGAGATGGGCTCACAGACACACTGTGAGAGGACACAGGGGATGTGTGAATGGTAGTGGGGGTGGTGAGTGCATGTGAGCGGGTTGTGGTGGTGAGTGTGCTGGTGATTGAGGTAGTGGCTGAGGATGTAGTGCATGCAGGTGTGAGTGGAGACGAGGCAGGTAGGGAGGAGGGAGACGAGGAGGAGGGGGACACAGTGGAGGCAGTGGATGTTAGTATGTCTGCATGTGTATGATGCTTGTGTGAGTGCTTGTGGGATGTGAGGTGCTTATGTTTGCCTGAGCTTCCCTTGTGTGTTGACGTGTGTGCATGCTGGTCTGATGGTGTGCTTGGGTTAGGCTGAGGTACAGGGGTTTGGGTCTGGGTGGAGGAAGTTGGAGGAAGTTGGAGGGGGGAGGCTAGAGACAGGGACAATGGCTGCCATCAGTGCTGAGGCCATAGTCTGAAAAGCTCGCTGTTGGGCTGCCTGACCAGAATGAATGCCCTCCAGGTATGTATTGGTTTGTTGCAACTGCCTCTCTACACCCTGGATGGCATTCAAAATGGTAGACTGCCTAACAGTGAGGAACCTGAGGAGGTCAATGGCCTCCTCACTGAGGGCAGCAGGGGTGACAGGGGCAGGGGCTGAGGTGCCTGGGGCGAAGGAGATGCCCACCCTCCTGGGTGAGCGGCTATTGGGCAAATGCTGAGGGGCTGCTGGGAGGGCGGTGCTGGTAGGGGGGTGGCGGCTGTACCTGTAGATGCGGGGCGCACAGATGGGCCCACCACCGCAATGGAGGTCCCATCTGAGGAGGAGTCCGTATCGCTGGTCTCAACTCCTGTCCCCGCCGTGGAGCTCCCCTCACCCTCCGTCCCACTGGTGAATTCAGACTCCGTTGTGTCACCCTCCAGGGCCATGTGGGATGTAGCTCCCTCCTGCTCCGGTGCCACTGCTCCTCCGCCTCATGATGCAAATGCACACAAGAACAGGGAGACCACAAAAAGGGGGGGAGACAGAAGAAAGACATGCTGAGTGCATGCAATACCGCTACCGTTGGCGGACACTACAGACACAGAAGCCCCCTGCACTACGCCGTGCACTTGGAGTTCCGTAGTCAATCACAGGGACCTGGGTTACAAGGCTATGCCCGTTTGCTGCACACATGGATGTCACAAGAGCCTGACTAGGTGTAGTTCGCTCTGTACACAGGTGGGGTGGGGTGCCACAGGGCCTGCCTTCAGAAGGGACCTTGCCTACTAAACTCGCCCTGGCCTAGGGGAACCCACAGCCCACCTCCCCCACCCAGACACCTACAATGTGCGCTGAATCAGCTGAGTGAGAGTGTACTCACCTCCTTGTGACTGCTGTGATGCCCTCAAGCGCCCATCCAACTCCAGGTACCCCACCGCCAGGATCCGGAACATCAGGGGGGTCATGGTGCGATGGGCACCCCTCCCACGTTAGGAGGCCATCCCCAGCTGGGCCTCCGCCGTCTTCTTGCTCCAGTGGCGAATGTCCTCCCATCTTTTCCGGCAGTGGGTGCTCCGTCTGTGGTAGACCCCCAGGGTCCAGACTTCCTTGGCGACGGCATGCCAAATACCCTTCTTCTGGTGGGCGCTGACCTGCAGGAATAGTACAGGGGAAAAGGAGAAGATATAACCATCCACACCGTCACAGTCATTGGCCCGCATCCCTACCCTTGCCATGACGCACATGCACTCACTGTCGTTTCATGCACGCCTCATTCTCCCCCCCTATCTTTCATCCACACCACTCCAAACAGCCATTGCCCATACAGCATGCTCACAGTGCACTCACCTGTTTGTCTGGAGGACCGTAGAGTAGTGTGTACTGGTGGAGGACCCCATCCACTAGTTTCTCCAATCCTCCATGCTGAAGGCAGGGGCCCTTTCCCCAGACACACGAGCCATTGTCTCTTCCAGACTGTGGTCTGACAGCAGCAATTGCAGTGTAAGTCCTCTCCTGTCGAAGATCAGGTAACAAGTGATTGAACAGAGAGAAAATGGGGGTCACATCCGCGGCGGTGCGTACCGTCACCGCCGGCGTACATCGTCATTGGCTCCTGGGGCCCATAGGGTCCAATGTTACCCAATGCAGTATTGCGCCACGGTCTTCGACTGCCTACTGCAACGGAGTACAACGCCAGAGCAGTTACCTCATATCCCCTTGTCCCACTTTACAGGTCAAGCAGCCGCCATTTCAGAGGCCCACATGGCATTATTTTGGACTGCGTCACACATACCTCGGCCTTGCTTAAACACTAATACAGCCATATGTCGATTTGCAAACATTTTCCGATTAAGTTGTGTTTACGTACCTCAGAGTTGGTTGACTCTCTGCTCGCTGTTCTCCTCCATAGGCAACGTCCGCTGGGGCAGGTGAGGAGATGGCGGCATCCTCCGGTATACAGACCGCTGGTGGACCTGTCGACAATGGAGGAGCGACATGTGATCAACACCTTCAGACTTGATCATACCACAATCCTGGAACTGTGTGCCCAGTTGGAGCCAGACCTGATGTCAGCTATCCGCCATCCCACAGGAATCCCCCCTCTAGTGCAGGTGCTGTCAGTACTCCATTTCCTAGCAAGTGGGTCTTTTCAAACAACAGTGGCCATAGCATCAGGGATGTCCCAGCCTATGTTTTCCAACGTGTTGTCCAGAGTGTTGTCTGCCCTGCTGAAGCACATGCGGAGCTACATCGTTTTCCCTCAGGTGGAGGATTTGCCTACATTGAAAGGTGACTTCTATGCCCTGGGACATATCCCCAACATCATAGGTGCCATTGATGGGACACATGTGGCCTTGGTCCCCCCACGCAGGAGTGAACAGGTGTACAGAAACCGGAAGAGTTACCATTCGAAGAATGTGCAGATGTGTTTGGGCGACCAGTACATCTCTCATGTGAATGCCAAATTTCCTGGCTCAGTGCATGACGCTTACATTCTGAGGAATAGCAGCATCCCTTATGTGATGGGGCAACTCCAGAGGCACTGTGTGTGGCTATTAGGTGAGGACATGGAGCCTTTACTGTGTGAATAGGTGTCGGGGTCTGGGGATGTCCTTATGAGTTAGTGTGTGTCTAACAGTTGTCTCTCGCCATTTGCAGGTGATTCTGGTTACCCCAACCTGTCATGGCTACTGACCCCTGTGAGGAATCCCAGGAAAAGGGCAGAGGAACGCTACAATGAGGCCCATGGGCGAACTAGGAGGATTATAGAGAGGACCTTCGGCCTCCTGAAGGCCAGGTTCCGGTGCCTCCATATGACAGGTGGTTCCCTATTCTACTCACCAAAGAAGGTATGCCAAATCATCGGGCCTGCTTTATGCTTCACAACTTGGCTTTGCAACGACAGGTGCCTTTTCTGCAGGAGGATGGTCCAGATGGAGGTGTTGTGGCAGCTGTGGAGCCTGTGGACAGTGAAGACGACAAAGCAGAACAAGAGGACATAGACAACAGGAACACAGTGATCCACCAATACTTCCAGTGAGACACAGGTAAGAAGACAACACAGCCTGCTACATCTTATTTAATTCTACTGCCTCTCATCTGTCTGTCATTTTCACCCATTGTATGGTCACTGAGTTGTCACTTTCCCTTACAATTTCACAGATGTGTGTCCCACTGTGTGACATCTGCTTTGTTTCTGCATGTACTAGAGCTGTGTGACATAGGTATCTTGACAATACAATGGACATTGCTATTTCCCTCAGTTTCTGCAAATACACAATTGTGAAAGCACAGACTGACTCCAGATTGTTTTGTGATTTAAGGGTTTTTATTTAAGTGCTAAATAGTGGAGGGGGTTGTAAAATGATCAGGGGTGATGGTGGAGGAATGTCCATGGCAGAGTCCAGTCTATTAGTCTCACAGGTGCATTGTCCAAAGGGGCATAGGAAGTTGAGCTGGGGCAGTTTAAGTATGGACAGGGTGACAAAGTGGGACAGAAGGATGACAAATCAGGGTGGTCTCATTTCTTGGCAGGGGTCTTGGCATTGTTCTCTGTCTTTGTCCTGGATCTCAGGTACCGCTTGCAGGGTGGTTCTCCATCTGCAGGACGTGGGGTGCTGGTGTCATGGTCCTGTGGCGGTGCCTCCTGTCCACTAGCGCCGGCGGAGGTGGTGGGCAGTTCATCGTCCAGGCTAGTGTCAGGGGCCCCTTGTTGTGCCACAGTGTCCCTCCTGGTGTTGACAAATTTCTTTAGCACCCCTACAATGGTGCCCAGGGTGGAATTGATGGATTTTAGTTCCTCCCTGAAGCCCAGATACTGTTCCTCCTGCAGCCGCTGGGTCTCCTGAAACTTGGCCAGTACCGTTCCCATCATCTCCTGGGAATGGTGATAGGCTCCCATGATGTTGGAGAGGGCCTCGTGGAGAGTGAGTTTCCTGGGCCTGTCCTCCCCCTGTTGTACAGCAGCCCTCCCAGTTCCCCTGTGTTTCTGGGCCTCTGTCCCCTGAACCGTGTGCCCACTGCCACTGCCCCCATGTCCCTGGTGTTGTTGGGGTGGTGGGTTAGCCTGGGTTCCCTGTAGTGGTGGACACACTGCTGATTGACGTGTTCTGGGGACAGAGGGATGGGCCCGCTGGGTGGGTGCTGTGCTGGTGTTTCCAGAGGGGGGAAGGTCTGTAGTGGCCTGTGCCAGTGTGAGGGGAACCGACTGTCCTGAGGTCCCAGATGGGCCGGCCTGGTCATCTAGATCCAGTTGGACAGAGCTGCTGTCATCACTGTGGGCCTCTTCTGTGGGTGGAGTGGAAATGTCTGGACCATCCTGTCCGTTGACATTGGGTAGGGGTCCTGCAGGGGTGTAAAGGCATGATTATTGCATCTGTGTGTGCCATGGTGTGCAATGTGTGGGTGACCCTGTACCCCAGTGCTTGCATTCCTGTGTATGACCTTGTGTGATAATGGTTTAGGGGGGTGTATGGGTATGGGCAGTGGACATGCTTTGGTGATGGGTGTCCATGCTTTGGTGTTACATGCAGGGCCTGGGTTTGGGATGTGTGGTTTGTGATATTGGGACATACGTGAGGAGTTGGAGTGATGGGGGTGAGGGCGAGGGTGGGGGTATGTGATGGCATGCAGGTGGGGTGGGGGGGATAAGGTAGTAAAGATTTGCCTTACCAGAGTCCATTCCTCCAGCTACTCCTGCGAGGCCCTCAGAATGCAGTATAGCCAAGACCTGCTCCTCCGATGTAGTGAGTTCTGGGGGAGGGGGTAGGGGTCCGCCGCCAGTCCTCTGAACCGCAAGACCACGGAATGCACCTTCCCCCGTAGGTCGTTCCACCTCTTCCTGATGTCATCCAGTGTTCTTGGGTGCTGTCCCACTGCGATGACCCTGTCCACGATTCTTCGCCATAGCTCCATCTTCCTAGACATGGTGGTGTGCTGCACCTGTGATCTGAATAGCTGCGGCTCTACCCAGATGATTTCCTCCACCATGAACCTGAGCTCCTCCTCAGAGAACCTGACCTTTGGAGTGGCGGACTTGTGTTGGTGTCTGGATTTTGGCCGATTCCGAGCTGCGGGTCATAATGACCATGGTGGAATTCCGCGGCGGTGTGTTGGCGGTCTTCTGCACGGCGGTAAGCGGCTTTTACCGCCAATGTTGTAATGACCCCCATAATGAGCAAATGTTCTTTCATAGTAACCTGAAATTTGAGCTTGACTTTCATGAAGCAAGCACAATGCAAAGGTCTCTCTAAGCACTTACAATTGCACTTCGCAGTGGTAAGGTCCAAAGAATACTGATGGCTGAGGGGCTTAGCTTGGTTACATGCTACACGTTTAGAGAGGGGTTAGCACATTAATGGCAGAGCAGATCCACTGGCTGTGTTTATTTAAACACAGTCCTCTGTACCATCTCCCAAACTGCTCAGAGGACAAGAAGTGGTGATCAATAAATGAGTGAACTAATGCGAATCAAGGGAAGCCCAAAGGCGAGATTTATTAGTACAGGCAGCAAAACAGGGTTTGGCCCAAGACTGCAAGGCAAGATGGAAGAGGACTGCTTGGGTGATCTGCCTGGGGCAGAAGGAGAAGGTATAGTAAGTTGGTCAAAGGAAGAAACTTCTGCATCAAGTTAACGTCCAGCCGGATGGATGTATTTGAGACCTCTCTGCATTAGTACTAGAGTAAAATAAGAAAGAAGGAACTACTGCTGAGGGTGAGCAAGGGTATCAACCAAAGGTTGAAGTCCTCTAAGATTAACAAGTTGGAAGCTTGTGCCGCAATTAGAGTGAGAAAGCTACCAAAAGAGGAACCAAAATTGGTGGCTTCATCCAGAGAACTGTAACAAAGTGTAGTAGATGGGCTTCCTTTAGTGTGTCACACTGTGGTCTTCACAAGCTCCTTAGAAAAAAACGTTGCAGCACATAACAATCCAGGAAAATCAGCAGCCTACAAGGCGACCTGGCAACATAATAGAGTGTCAATATAATGGTATAACATGTTTTTGTCCAACCTGTAGTCACCCTAAATTATGTAGGTGGGCAACACATGCCGAAACCACTACTTACACCTTCCAAAGATGTGAATGAGTGATTTGGAAGTGGGTTGGATAAACACCGAAAGGTAGTGCCATTTCCACTACTTACACTTCCCAAGGACTTGAACCACAATATGGGAAAAGAGGTGAGAGCAAACAACAGGTTGGACATAATAAAACACAGAAACACCGCCAAGAAGTGGTGTAACGTCCTGTGAATATCATGGCAGGCCCCCCTCCGGACTCCCTCAAAAGCTCTCAGGCCAGAGTACTGTGCTGATGGGGCTCTGTGGAGCTCGCCCCTCCCCCACACCTGCACTGCAGGGGCTGCGGGGGCCTTTCGTTACCCACTGCCAAGACCAATTTTAAAAGGACTAGTAAGAGGGATTGAATTGATTTTAAAACATGGCAAATTCGTTGTTCAGTCCTGGGGCTCCCCAATGCCAGGGCTGTGCCCAGCATCACTATAGCAGACCACCAATTACAAACGCCTCAGATCAAAACTAACAATGGGGCCCGACATGCTTAAAATGAAACATTTTCTCTGTTTACATAAAGTTTAATAACGTCTTTACTAAAAACTTGATTTTTTTTAATGAGCGGTGGAAAAATGTAAAGCACATCTGCAAGTGGCCTACACTAGAACACAACTGTATCAGAGCTCACATGCACCGTACGTCTGAAAATCTCTACTGCCTCTCGGTACGAGAACTGCAGTTATGTAGCTGGTTGTTATCTGACCACTTTCTTACAAACTCCATTTATTGTCACCTGTCATTTGCATTTCTTTTTGAATAGATGACCCACACCTAAATTTTTCTTTTGAACAATATTAACACAATGGAGAAATTTCTTTTTTAATAAAGAAACTTATTCCAGGAGTGCGAATCAAGAAGCATGAGAAAAAAACTCCACCAAAGGCGACGTTATTTGAATGCAAATACCTACAATTTTAATCACGACAAAAATGGTAGATGTAACCTCCATCTTGACCTACACTTTAGAATAATAACTAACGGTTGATGTTGCCTCACAAATGCCAGCAGAAGAAGAAAGATAGAATGAGATTAATCTCCTCCCACAGGGGTGCCTGGAAAGGTCTCTTTAATCAGGTCCCAGTTGGTTTGTACTTACATAAAGTCTCATTAAAACAGACTGTCAGAAAGATTATAGCTTCTAAGGATTATATGAACGTGTACACCAGAATACAGATTTCTAAGAACTCCAACCATCGCTAAGACTCAGTGGTTGTTTTCTTCCTAGTGATATTTGTTGTAGTTCTGCAAATTTCAAATCTTTTGTGCAAACCTAAGTCAGTGCATGCACATTAAGGAGGGGCGACATTCTTTAGAATTGGACAGTGAGGCTGAATATTAGCTTCGAGAATCTTCGCCGACATATCTGTGTTCTCAACACAGGTCACTTCAGAAACTCTGTGAAAAATCGCTTAAATTTTTAATGACGGAACCATAAATTGAAAATAAAAATATAGTGGGGGGTCGAAACGACAAAAGAAGGAAAGCATGTTTGGAACATCACAAGGTATTACACTAGTGGAACAGGGCACCTCACAATGCCACAACTGGCCAAATGCCACCTGTGTTATGATGCTCATAATGTGAGGTGATTCCTGGGTTGGCCGACTTCTGCCAAAAAAGGAGTGAGGGCTGGACTAGCATTTATTCTATTGGCAGGGCCACATGGAGGCTGGCTTTGAAAGCCCAGAGTCGCTGTTGGTGCCTCTGTCACTTTCCTCAGCTCTTCGAGGTTAATTGCAGGGGTGGGCCGGGCTCACAGAATTGTACTGCCACATTATGACATTGGTGGGTTGGCTGAAGCCAACCCGCCAATGTACCACTCCGACCGCCATGGTGGCAGCAGCCGCTAACCATCTCCAGTCTGGCGGCGCCATTGTGCCACCACTGGGATTATGTCCCTGCCTACCGCCATGGACGAATGCCACGAAAACCATGGCAGTAGGCTCTATCAGTGACAGGGAATTCCTTACCTGTCACTGATAGGAGGCCACCTCCCCCCATACTTTTCCAAATCCACCCTGCCCCCCATTCATCCACACCCCCTCCACACACACGCAGACACACACTCATTCACACATACATACACGCATACACGCATGCATTCATCCATTCACACACACACAGACACGCATTCCAATTTCCAAACATACATGCACTCACACTTCCATACATTCACACACTCACACACATTCATACACGCATGCAAACAACACTAAACACACACTCGCATTCACGCACACACTCACACATACATGCACACATCCCGACACACTCACACAACACCCCCACCACCTTCCCTGTCAGAGACCTGACTTACTTGGATCCAGGGGGTCTTCTGGCAGGAAACGGGACGGGGCGCTGCTACCGCCAGCAGCACCCACCAGCAGAACACCACCAGGCCGTATTATTTTTCATAATACAGCTGGGACGCTATCTACTGGTGTGGCACTGCTGGTGGTAGCAGCACCACCTTACCGCAATCCTCCCGTATGGCCACAGCCGGATTTCCACCCTTCTTGTGGCAGAAATCCGGTTGTGGTCATAATATGGCGGACGGATGGTAGCCGCAGCGACTTTCTTTTCGTGGCAGTCGCCGCGGCGGTAAGTGGCATTTACCGCCAATCTTAAAATGAGGGCCTTAGAGTAGAAAAGCACTAACAGTGCCTGAACACAAAAGACCTGCTCCCATTATAGCCCACATTCAATTTTTTTAGAGCAGCCAGTGAGAAGCTGGACTCCCCGCTTCAACAATGGAAATCTCCTACTGTCGGACAATATGTGGCACATTGCAATCCGCAAACAGCAGGAGAAAACATTCAACAAACCTGCAAATGTTCCGTCTGTGTGGCCAGAAATGCCTGCACTATGGGTGCAATGAAGAATCTGAGGAATAACATATTAAAAACATTATAATAGGGCCCTCCAAGACGCATTTCCACTCGGAATAACTCCTGACAGGTACAGCAATTCCACTTGGTCCTTTACTGTCTACTGTCTGGCTTTCTCATTTTATCCAACCTAAAAGTTGTTTAACATATAAGCTAAGCTTACAATAACGTTGATACTACTTTAGTTACATGCAAAAAATATTTCTAATATTTTCTAAAGTATCCAAAAGGCAGAAGCCTTATGGGACATTACCACTGAGCTTTAACCCACTAAGGTCATCATTATTAATTTCTAAGCACAATGGCAATATTAAAACAAATACTTGAAAATGTAGAGAGGCACTCAGGTAAAACAGGAAATCTTAAGATGAAATTAAACTGATTAGATCATTAAACATCTGAATGGACACGTGCCTTTCACTTCAATGTGCTTATGATTTAAGACCAGGATCAGTAGCTCACACATTTGCGAAATCCCTAAAGGTGTATTTAACGTTTAGCATAGCTCAGCTTACCCTCCTCCCACCCCCAAATACCACCCAAGCTCTCATTCAAACTCAGACAAATCCAGCCTCCTTAGCCCTGGAGCAAATGTTGCCTCCTGGATACTCACCGCCATGATCAGCTGTAATCTCCTGCAGCCACCCGCTACCTCGCATTCTCAGGTACATGAGGCCCAGCAGCAGGAAGAAGAGGAAGGTGGTAGTGAGCAGCACCAAGGAGAGCTGGTGCACACTAAAGCCCCCGCCGGGTGGTGCCCCTGCTAAAGCAGAAAATCGTAACTGTTCAGTCATAGGAGACTAGATAGCGGTTTTCATACTCTAGGCTGATGAACCGAACCCAGTCTGCTTTAAAGCAAACATCCTAAGAAATACGACATAAACAATATGAGATATACAATAATAATCACTCAGTATGTCAATACCACACCAGTTTATTAAGAAGTTACATATTTATTTCCCTATATTAACAATGCTAAAGTCACAAAAATCATTCTCAAACTCAAATGATACATGTATAGGAACAATAGTGGCTGATTAAGTCGGCTCAGAAACCTAAGTTTAATCAATGCAAATAAACACAATATCTCAATGAATAGAATCTGCGCAAGCGAAATGGAATACATTTGATATAATAAGGAAACTAAATCAAACCATTTATGAATATGAGAGTAACACCTCACTAACCACTAATTAGTGTCAACATGTTGGACTTCATGTAAAAGAATTTAGTAACATAAATTTTGAAAAACATCTAGCTATGGCACTGTCAAAAATAGAAGCAGTATTATAATATCGGCAATTGGTACCTGAAACACAAGACAAATAACAATATGCATTTCATACATTTAGCCAATTACTAAGGTATTCAGCAACAACGTCTACGTCATCAGGAAGACAGCAACATCAAGATCGTAATAGGAACAAAGTGAGGGATATGGTTTAGAATTTGGACTGTAACATTACTAAACCATCAAAGCATTTGTTCAGTAGTGAACAGACCAATTATAAAAATCTCTGGAACTTAGGATTCACAACAAAATGACAAATGACACTGAATCAATGGGGACTGAACATTAATATATTGTTCTCTTTTCTTCCGTTGCATCTGTAAACTCTTTGTCCTAATAGTTGGATTACTTTGTCACCGGATAACGATTACAAAATATGGAAACATTCTGTGTCATGCCATTCTCTCCTCAAGGAAAAGGAACATAGATTAGAAACATAACTACAAGTAAAATATACAAATACAATGAATGAAGTCAGTCAAGCCACAGAAATGCAGCTAGAAAACAGAACACACTAGAAACATTTTACACAGATAACATTGCACAGTGACCTTGCATCTGCTTCTACTTCAGTCCAGCAGAGGCCACTAAATACACGTTTAAATTCTGACATTTATTTTAACAAAGAAAACACACTTTTGAATAGACAGAATAATTTCATCGGCTTAAGTTAGCATAGAAAATAAAATATAGGTCTTACGTTTTCAATGGTGGCCATTAAGTCGATCACAATGCTCAGGTTAGGATAAAAATGAATACTCAATGATTAATATATCAAAATGTAAGTATGATTACATATAAGATAATTATTAATACAAATGTATCCCGTGGGCAATGCCCCGTCCCTTCCGAACTGGTGCAGCAGCTCTTCCTCCTTGTTAGCTGGGTGCTCATTGACCTTGCCGTTGCGCTACAGGCTAGGTACCATCACCAGACGTGAGCAGGCAGCTGTATGCACGAGGTCCAAGCTTTTTCTCGTCCCTGAAACTGCATGTGCATGTGCAGGGGTGAGTGAGTGGTGCATTGGTGAACTCCGCTCAGCCGTCGGCTGGCAGTTTTGTTTGATGAACTCCGCACTCTGCTTGGTGCGCGGAGTGCCAAAACTCCGTAAACCCTGCCAGTGGAGTGGAGTTCACCGCCCACCCCTAGTTAATTGAAGCAGACTTAGGGGAGATTCAAGAGAGAGACAGAAAAAGAGAGGGAGGGAGAAAAGTTGACAGAAGATCAAAATGAGAGATTAGAGAGAGGAGAAAAAGAGGAAGGGAGTGAAACAGAGGGGAGGGAAGAAGAGGAAGTGGAGGGAATAAGAAGGAAGGAAGGAAGGAAGGAAAGAAGGAAGGAAGGAAGGAAGGAAGGAAGGAAGGAAGGAAGGAAGGAAGGAAGGAAGGAAGGAAGGAAGGAAGGAAGGAAGGAAGGAAGGAAGGGAGGAAGGAAGGAAAGAAGGAAGGAAGGACTGTCTTGAGCAATTTCGCTAGAGTTGCTGGCTTGAGAAATTTCACTAGAGCTGCTTTTGGTTTCCCACTCTGGCCCTGGTATGGAGTAAAGGTACCACACAGTTGTAACCTGGGACAAATTCCCAGCTGAAACTCATAAAACCGGAAACCTCACATTTTTCTATTTACACCATAAAATACTACTATTTTATTAATCTCCTATTGTGTAACATTTCTGTTGTGGCAATGCTTCTGTTCAGTGGTTTGTAACTGTGCTAGGTCAAATTTGCTTTAATAACACAAGTGGATTTTGAGAGATGAAACTGCTCTGTCAAGGGACTTACAAGCCTTGACTGAAAATATTGTGAGATTTTTATGAAGTGTAGAATAAGACTTCAAAAGAAACACAACTGGGTGATCATGGTCCTTCATGTGGTTAAACGATGAATGGGAAGTGACTTATCTAATCAGTTTTAAACTCCAGCACTCTCTGAAATGGAGGAGATCATTTTTAAGTGAATCTGGATTAAAAGAAGACTACTCTGAAGCAACATCTTTCCTGCCAGGAATGTTCCGTTTCTTCCACAGCGAGGGTATTAGGAGTCAACTGAAAGAGGGGCAGAAATGGTGCATCAAAAGCAAAACACTGGCCCTAATTAGTAAACAATAGCCATATTTTAGGAACAGTAGGCCCTTCATATTCCTATGCTCTGGTGCTACTGAACCTGCTGCTCTAATGGTAGCAATATCTCTGCATTGAAAGAATGGACCCACTTCTGGTAAAATAACTGGCAAAACCAAGGCCGCACTTTTATTAGAATGTCACAATATTGGCTTTATCAATGATTGTTTGAAAAGTATTGTTTTAAAAAAGTAAAAGAAAAAACACATTTCATAATACTATACTATAATAGGGGAAGCAAACACATTCTAAGGTATCTCAAAGCTACACCAAATTCAATATTTCAATTATTATACATGGCACTTTTTTAGAATCATTTTCAATCAGGAAAATCTGAATTTAAAAATAGTATGAGTTTAAAGGAAAACACTTAACAAGGCCTAATCTATGTTCCATAGAACTTATAACTGAAACATGTAGTAGCCTATGGAGGAGGTGTATGGTCATTCAGGAGAAGAGTCAGCTCCTTTTCAGTCATGCTAATTATACCTCCTGTCAGCTGGGAGTTTGCAGGAGCCAGCTCTTCTCCCAGAGCTGTAAAAGGCTTTGTGTACAAAGGCCTGAGCATTTGTGTAACATCCAGAATGCAGGTAATAAAACAAACACAACCCTTACAGTCTGCTCTTTAGTGAAATCCTGGCAAAGTTATACCTGTTGCTGTGATTTTAAAGACAAGGTGGGAGTGGTGGGAAGCAATAAAAGCAGGGAGAGAAGAATCACATGTGGAAGAGAGCAAGAAAAAACTATCACTCATGAAGATCTGAAAGAAAAAGTAAAAAGGTGCTCCCTAAATGTGAGTTGGGGAAGGATTCAAGTCAGCCAATCAAAAGGATGGTTAAGAGCCTATGCTCCATGGAGAAAAAAACACCAGACGAGGAACGTATGCTTTTGAAAAGGAAGCAAGGAAATGAGAGTGCCAAAAAAGCCAAACACTGGTAAGCATTGGGCAGGCTCTAAGCCTACTTTACATTTTTGGCATGGACCACAAAAGACGTTTGTGTAAAGACAGCTAAAAGGTGGCTCATAGGCAAGACCTGAAAAGAGGTCTTGCAATTGGCAGACAAGTTCTATTTCTTGCCCAAATATTAATGGCTGTTGTCTTTGGTCCTCATCAAAGCCTTCACATCAAAGTCCTTACCAAACTTAATGTGAAAGGACTGTGATTAGAAAGACAGATGATGTGGTAATGTGTACAGCCGAAACCTCTGCAAGCACCATACTAAAATTAAAGGCGAACCAGATTACATGACCAACAGAACTAAACTACTGAATCCTAGGTTGTAGTATAATTATTCCTTTCTCCTATGATTCTTGCCAGGGACATGATTATGGGGAGGAGACTAGAAGGGTATTATACCCCAGGCCCATATTCCTTCAAGCTATTTACTTATTTTAATTGTGTACAAGTCTGCCAACTTCAATAATAATGAGGTAGCTCACATGACAGTACCACCAGATAGCACCAGATATTGGCCATCATTTCAACCTTGGCGGGCAGCAACCGCCGCCCGCCAAGTTGAAACCGCCGGGCGGCCGCCAATGCAGCCACACTCCCGTGGGGCCTATTTGGAGATCCCAGCTGGGCCGGCGGGCGGAAACCTGGTTTCCGCCCGCCGGCCCAGCGAGGATCTAGGCCGCAACACGGGGGTGGCTCCAAATGGAGGCGGCGGTGTTGCGGCTGTGCGACGGGTGCAGTTGCACCCGTCACGCTTTTCACTGTCTGCAACGCAGACAGTGAAAAGCTGCATGGGGCCGTGGCAGAGGGCCCCTGCACTGCCCATGCCAGTGGCATTGGCAGTGCAGGGACCCCCAGGGGCCCCGCAACTCCCTTTTCTGCCAGCCTGTTCATGGCGGTTCAAACCGCCATGAAAAGGCTGGTGGGAGGGGGACTCGTAATCCCCTGGGCAGCGTTGCAAGCAGCACTGCCCGGGGATTTAAACCGCCGGGAATAAAGTGGCGGGAAATCGCTGGTCCCGGCGGTGCGAAGCGCCGCGGTCGTAATTCCCCATGAAGCACCGCCAGCCTGTTGGCGGTGCTTCAGTCGAAAGACGCCAGGATTGTAATGACCCCCATTATGTTTCCTCTGAAGTAATACTTTAAAACACTTATGGCAGCGGTCAAAAATGGACTAAGTTTCCATATGGCCCTCCTTAGCTTAATCGCCAGGCCTCCCAAAAGCATCTGACAAGCCTGATACTTGCTATCTGTGTTACACTTTGAGCCTTATTCCGAGTATGGCATTCGGACCTCCAGACCGCCATAGTGGTGTCCACCAAAAGACCACCATATTGGCGGCTACACAGACCGCTGTATCATGAGCATAGGCAGCCCGGCAAAAGTCAGCCGAAAATCCGATCCGCAAGGACTTTGGAGGGTGGGTAATACGTGGTCCGACCACCAGTACCGCCAGCCCGTCAACCAACCACCGATCATATTACGCGTCAAAAGTCGCAATAGCGATCCTACCATGGCGGTCTTCCTATGACGGTCCGATCCACTGTGGTTGGCAATCCCACACAGTAATACACTACACACCTGCAAAGCACACAATAAAACACACCCCTTCACACACCACAATACTTTACGTCTACAATGCCATTCATAGCAAGATAGAGCTGTCAAAAAGAAATTCCAAACCATGAATTAGTTACCCCTCAAACTTTCACAACCACATATTCCCACCCTCAATACTCACCAATCACATCTAGTTGCACCTCCCCTCTCTGTACACTCCCCGTCACCTGTTTAGCACCCAGCACCCTTCAATAGAGGTATTCCTCCAATACCACCATGTCACCCCAGAAAAATCCCTATTTATCAGATGACGAGTTGAGAGTTATGGTGGATGAAATCATTAGAGTAGAGCCAAAATTAGTTGGAGCCCACATCCAGCAAACAACTATTGCAAGGAAAAAGGAAATGTGGCAAAGGATAGTTGACAGAGTGAATCTGTAGACAAATCCCCACACACAAGGGATGACATCAGGAGGAGGTGGAACAACCTGGCATCCAGGCACCAGCTTGCGGTTGTGAGGACTGGTGGTAGTTCCCTACCTCCTGCCCTACAGCTCACATCATGGGAGGAGAAGGTCTTGGCCCATCTGGCATCCTGAGGGCTTGACAGGAATAGCTGGGGGAGTGGAGTTGGATAAGTCACAACATAAAAGACATGTCACCTAACTGTATCGTCATGCATGCGCACTGATCACTGTTAGCCACCTTCACTGTCCCCCAGTCACCAGACTAGACTCACCTGGGGGAACCACATCTCTGCATACTTTGTTTAGCACTTTAGCACAGGGAATAGCAGCACCACAATTCCAAGCAGACACTGTTATTCTATTACAAAAACCAGAACAATGTACCACACTCAAAATGACCTTGTTCTGCAAATCCCTAGCAAACGATACCCACCTGACAGGAGGACAACTATACAGTGTGTGGGAGTAGGACAGGCACTGACAGGAATGCCAAGGCCAGGGGCCAATAGTAGTGTTAACCCCCCGCCAACACAGTGTACCCAAATACAAAACACCCTTCTCCCTCTACTTACCCATTGAATTGTACTCATCTGAGAGGAGGACAACTGTACAGTGTATGGGAGTAGGAAAGGCACAGACAGGAATACCAAGGCCTGGGGCCAATATTAGTGTTACCCCCCCTCCCGGCCAACACAGTGTACCTAGATACAAAACACCCTTCTCCCTCTACTCACACATTGAACTGTACTCCCCTGAGAGGAGGACAATTGAGCAGTGTGTGTGATACAGAGAGTGAAATGGCTAGAACTCATAGGAGGATCCCTTAGTCTCATTCTAAGTAACAGTCCACTGTATACCTGCCAAAATACAATTTCTTGGGAATTCACACATGAAGTGCATTCACCTGGGGGAAATAAATAGAACAACTGCTTGTAGTACAGGGAGTCACATGACTACTAATGCCAGGAAGCTCTGTCTACCCAATCCAATGACCCAGCCCACTCTGCACATGCTCAAATATCCTTGTTGGTATACTTGCAATTGAAGTATACTCACCTCAGTGGATTAATAATATAAACTGTGAGTTGTGTTTTGAGTAACCTCACTGTAAGTCCCAGGAAGGCCAGGCAATTCAATTTTAAACACTAGGCCAGTGTCCATATGACATTGTGCCACTGTCCGTGAATTCACTTATGCAGTTTACCCACCTGGGAGGGACAAGGTTACAGGTCATGGAACACCTGTTTTGGGGCAACACACTTAGATCCATCTTGAGCAGCTATTGCAAGTGGGACAGGAAGAACAGCTCAAAATGTTGCATAGAACATCTAAGACCCCAAGATGTGTCATCTGAATGGAATTGGTAGCAGTCAAATCCACAATGCACTGACCACAGGATGACAGCTATCACATACCATCCAAGGTTCTGCCACTACCTGCATAACAGACAGCTAGGTCTCAAGATGACCCAAACACCATTCTGCCCAGCCACTGTTTTGCCTGCATTGCTGGCAAGATATGAGTCCCTCCAACAGCCAAAAAATCCAGACAGTATGAGGCTAGTTTACAGAAATGGAATAGTTTTTTAACTCCAATGGCAGGGCAATACAAATGATAATATGTGTACCTGTTACATAAGGCAAATCAGCAACTCTAATGTGAACATGGCACTAGCCCAATGACAGTTAACTGTTGGAGGTAGATGTTACAATACAACCTGTCACATTGTATCTCTCAAATAAATAGGTAGAGCAGCCACTGCAAATATCAAATCCACTGAAGAGACTGACACTACCCCCATGGATGAAGCCCTAAGTGAGGACATGACTCCTGGACAAGTGGACATTGAGGACGGTTCGGACCCATCCAGCCAACCTGGTCAGCCGACACCAGTGAACCTCAGCCTGACCACATCGACCCCTCCCAGTCCTGTGGCTTCTACATCCCAGGCAGCTAATCAGCCCCAAACCTGTGTCCTGAGGACAGTTCCAAACATCTTGTGCCCCCCAGCCCGGTTCCTGAGTCACAGCCAGCCAACTCTGACAATGAAGGACCTTGGACCAGTGGAGGGGGGACAGGCTGCACCAAGGGCGCAGCCACCTGGGGGTAGGGTGCGTGGGAAGGATGGTGTGGCCCAGCGGCAAAAGACCGCATGGTGATGTCCATGGCCAGGACACTATCAGCCATGTGTTGAGAGCCTACCTGTCAGAGTCACCAGATCCTCGGGGTCTGCACACGTTCCCAACACGTCCACCACTGAACAGCTCCAAGACTCTGATAGATAAATCACAGAGGCTAAGAGAGTTCAAGAGGGGAAGAGGGGATTAGGAAGGGAAAACAGCTGGGAAGGAGACCTGTAATAAGAAAAAGGTTAGAACGCACAATATGAAAATTATATCTCCTGAAATCAATACTAGACTATGATTCTAAGCATAGTCATTCTGAAAACATGAACAATCTACAAATTAAGTTTAAAATGATTAAGTGTCAAGATGGCCGAATACCTGTAAGGGAATCAATATGGATTCAATGAAAAATTTCTTGTACCATGAAGAACACAATATGGATTCAGGAAAACAAATCACATAACTTGTTAACTTTAATATTACATGATAAATATCTTAGAATAGTGGCATACAATAAACATGAATTAAACTCGAGGAGAAAATCGTGCGTCTTGTCGATTCGAGTGTCACCATGTAAAAAGCCAAGAAATGGTAGTACGCAATGAATATCAAAGTCAAATCATCATTAAAAGAATTGCGCGTCTTGTCGATTCGTAAACCACAATGAAAATGCCAAGAAATAACAGCTCACAATGAATAACAAGATCAAAGTACAATGAAACGAATCGCGCTTCTTTTGCCGATTCTTAAGCCACCATGTAAATGTCAAGAAATGGTACCGCGCAATGAACATCAAGGTTAAAGCACCATGAAACGAATCGTGCATCTTGCCGATTCTTAAGCCACCATGCAAATGTCAAGAAATGGTAGCGCGCAATGAACAACAAGGTTAAAGCACCATGAAACGAATCGCGCGTCTTGCCGATTCGCACGCCACCATACAAATGTCAAGGAATGGTAGCGCGCAATGCATAACAAGATTAAATCAGCATGAAACGAATCGCGCATCTTGCCGATTCGTAAACCTCCATACAAATGTCAAGAAATGGTAGCGTGCAAAGTAATCTGTTAATCATTAAAGAATTAAGCCAAGAATAGGAAAGTTCTCGATAACGGCGTCTGGAGGCCAGCCCAACCACCGTCTTACCGCCCAGAACAAGGATCACCAATGAAGAATGAAGGGCAGAGGCCTGGAAGATCAAATAGGCCACCGGGACAGGAGCTCAGGAAGTAGCTGCTGCTCTGCACCGGGACCTCTGAATAGGGAGCACTTGGAGCTGGGCTGGCTCTCTCTTATAGACTCTTGGCCCAGCCCACAACCACACCCAGGCATGTTGCAGGGAAAGTCTCTGGAAGGCCCTGGAAAGGGACCACACCCTAACACACTCTGAAAGCCTGCAGCAATACATTGAAAATGAACAGTATTTGTAAACACATTAAAAATAAGTCTTCAGAATTAAACTCTGCAATGCAAAAGGTTAAACAACAACATATCAGCACAATGCATAAATTACATTGTTTTGAGAGTTCTGGGTTTTTGCATTCTAGTCACCAATAGAGCGCGCACTGCCCTGGTGTTGACACTACCATTATTTACAAGGGTGATGGGCTGGGTCCTAACCGAACAGGGAAATAAAGGAGCTGCAGAGAGACTTCTATCGGGAAATGTGTGAACAGTGGGAGGCCCACAATACCAGCATGGCCTTCCTAACAGGGGAGCTGAGGAACGTCAACACTACCCTGAGCAGGTATCAACAACAACACTCCACCCCTTCCTTTGGTCCATCTACACCAGGCCCTTCATCTGTACCAGTTACTAGAAAGGAGGCCCTGCCAGGGGAAGCACGCCTCAGATGCTACTGCCTAGTTACTGAACTCTCCCGCATGCGGGGACGTCCACCCAAGACTCGAGGAGCTGTGGATGACAAGACACCAACTAATGCCAGCAATTGACCACTTCCTGATGTCACTCTTTTGTGTGCCACAGTTTCACTCTGTTGACTGTTCCCTAACAACTTTCTATTTTCCATGGTAATAGGACACTGGACTTTGGATTTCAAATGTTGTGGACTCTACTCTATTGATTTCATCCACCATGACTGATCCCTTCAACTTAAGTATTGCTTTTCAGTATCGCTTTTATTTTTTGTACATATATAACTAAACACACCTATCACTAAAACACTGCCTACTGCCTCTTCTTTTAACTTTCTGAAATGTTGAGTGGTAATCACATGTGAAGCACATAAGTATGACTTAAGAAGGTAATGGATGGAGGGAGATGTCTCAGGTAGTGTCATGCTGAGGATGACTAGCAACACAATGTCATAAGTGTCTGGTCACACCAGATATTTTACTGCATTGTACTGCACATAGGCTGTTAAAGTGTCTGGGCACTCAAAGCCCAGAAAATGGTCTGAGCCATATTGATTCAGGTTAGATATCCTATATGTACCGTTCTCTAGACCACACAAGAAAGGGCTTTGTCAGACCTTTCCCCGCAGATTAGGGATGTTCTCACCAGCTTGAGCCTTATCAGATACCAAACCCGGATCTGCCAATTTAACATACACCATGGCACAGACGGAGGGCAGTACAACATTCCCTGACACTAGGTCCTTCCCATTACAATGAGCAAGCATCTGGTGTAATGTCGCAGACCTCAGTCATTGTTGTGGCACAGGCACACTGGCCTGCAATGAGGAAACACATCAACAGCCACAATAACATCTTGCGGGATCAATGTCAACACAGTTTGAAGGTAGAATGCATGGATTGCACAGATTGACATGTTGCGAGGCCACATGATCACACACATAAGACCATTGGACCAAGATACCACAGAAAACAATTGTATTGTGTATTTCAGATTCCTACCCATCCACTGTCTAGGCTGCTTGGGCACAGGACTCATACACCCCAAATCTGTAACTAGCATTACCTGGATCAATCCATGTCCACTTCACAGGTCAGGGCAGCAACAGCTACCTGTCAATGACACAACTCTGAAATCCCCACTTGAGGATGGCTTGGTGAAGACACCTGGAAGAAGGAATGAAATACAAGGAGTTCAGGCAGGTAAAGGCATCCATATGAACCAATTAGCACTTCGAACTTCAGTTGTTCCGCTGACAATGCAATGAGATGGAGCCAAACAAACAGATCATTAAAGGACTCACATGTTAAAGTCTGACTTAGCTAGCAAACCTTGCCTGTATAATGCATAGCATGAAATGCCCTGTCTCTTGGAACAAGAGATACCCTACTCAAAACATCTTGACCCATTCAGTTCCCCATATAGTCACAGTAATCACTTACCATCACATACTTACACTCAAGTGAAATAGTGATTGATGAGATCTGCCTGCATGTTTCCACTTTCAACCTCATCACTGCCATCCTCACCTGGCATTTCAAGAGGCTCACCCGGTGGCACTGCTAGCTCCCCCTCATCTTGAATATGAGGGATATTTCCCCTCAGGGCAATGTTGTGGAGCATGCAGCAGGCCACAATGATCTTCTTTACTTTTCCAGTTGTGTCAATAGAACAAAATCTGGCTTTCAGGAGCCCAAAAACCCACTATACAACATGCTATGTCCTTCCCTGAGTCTCAATAAAGCGGACTTCCCCTGGCGTAGTTAGGTTCCTCACTGGTGTCAACAACCATGGATTGTTTAGGTATGCAGAGTCACCTGTAAGGGAATGCAACAAATGTGAAACTATGAATCCCAAGCATTGTTTCTCTAGCAGCAGACATAGCATAGAAACAAACACGACATATGTGACTTACCAATCAGCCAGGCCCTCTCTGGGTACTGTCTTGTCATCAGCTATGGAATAATACTTTTTCACATGTGGAAGACATCATGGACTGAACCTGGATTACTGGCACAGACCTGGGAAATATAGAGGTCCACCACACAAACATCTTTGACATTGATGGAATGGAAGTTTTTTCTGTTCCGATAGACTTGTTGATTGCCATGCGATGGAACCAAGACTACATGTGTACCATCAATGACTCCCACGACATTATGAGATCTGTGCCAATTCATAGAAGTCAGCCTTCACATGGGCAAAATCCTCATGTTGAGGAAACCGGATGTAGCTGTCCAGGTTTTTCAACATTGCTGAGAGTTCATCCTTCAAGACCAGACTGAACATAGGCTTGGACTTCCCAGCAGATGGTGCCACTGTATTTTGGAAGGATCTTATGGCCAGGAAAGGCAACACTGCCATGACTTGAGTGATGGATGGTATGCTATTTGGATGACTGACGGAAGGCATCAGATCTGGCTCCAACTGATGACAAAGATCCACAATTGTTTGCCTATCCAGTTGGTATATCTGGATGATGTGTTGGTCCTATATATTGCCTGAAGATCTGCCAGTGGAGGTTACACAGAAGGTAATCTGATCCTTCCCCTCCCTGGGTATCTATGTTGGACAAAAGGAGAGTATAGCCATCATTCAATATGTCCCTTGTAAGATACATAATGCATGTCATAGACAAACAATGACATGGCATGTGAGTAGCAGAGGACATAATACACAGGACACATCACCACTTCCAATTACACAGAAGTAACATGTTTCCGCCTTGCATTTCCACAAATGTGTACACATCATCTATCTGGACAGCAATAATATGTGCATATGACTTGCCACTCGGACTGTGAACTAATTCCCCAAAACCAACATTGTCTTGAGGGGAGGGGTTGAGGGCCTTTGCCCCTAATTATGTTGTCACATTTGCTTGGCATCACATCAAAATAATGTCTAGTTTGATTGACCTACATAACAGGACAATGCCAGCACTCATAATTCACCAGAACAACATTTTTGAATTTGAGACACATCTAAAACAGCTAAAAATGACATAGTATGCCTCTAAAATGGCGGCTGCCTGACCTAATCCACTGGACATTAAGAACCGCCCATGACCGCCGGCGGAAGTCATCTTGGCGGTAGGCGAATGCTACCACGGCGGCCACAGTCATAGATTCACGTTGTTGCCAGTGGTGGTATTGGGCCAATGGCTGTGTCCGCAGGGGGTGACGATCATTTACGTGGTGGACATGGCCGCCATATTCTGCAAAATCCCTCATTTGACTTCTGATACAGCTGCCAGCAAGACCTCCACTACCTGAGCTGCTGTGTACCGCCTCTGGAAGCAATCATGCCACGTCACGTGATAGGGCCCCTGCCTTCTCACTGGAGGAGCTGGACAAGCTTGTGGAGTAGGTCCTACCCATGTATGGACAGCTCTATGGTGCACCAGAGGAGCAGGAAAATGCCCCATGTGCACAGTTTTCTCTGTACTTCATCATATCTTACCTTTAGACAGCCTAGAGTTTGGCCTAGTTTGGCAGATCATGTAGTCAAAGCTCTGTAGGTGCTGTCAGTGTGCGTTAATGGGTGAGTCAATGGGCATGTTTCTGTGTAAAGTTACAGGTATTGAGTTCTGAAACATTGTGGTGAGTGTGTATTGAGTGTTCCTTGACCCAGCTTGTGTTGGATGCACATAACTAGGTGAGACGTCATGACAGCCATCCCTAGGCATCTCTTACCAAAAGATGTTATCAATGTGCAATCACATGTGATTGCATGACAGCAGGTGCAGAGAATGTATGTTGTATTTGTCGCTTGATTGTAAGTTGAGCTCTGTGTATGTTGGCACAGTGATCTCAAACCACTTCTGGCCTTGTTAGACTGTGGTCCGGGAGCCAGTTCATGACTTACAATGGCCCTCAGCACGGCACATAAGCACCACATGTCATTTGGTTGTTGGCTATATGATGTACTGTTATGCATGTAAGTGTCGGACATGATGTTTCAGGTAAGTCTGTATTGTCAGCCTGCAGAGACCGGAGCCTGTCTAATGTTTCTCATAGTATCGGTTGTAATCTGGGCTGGTATCTGTTAGAAATGGGGTCTTTGGTGGGCAGTCAGGTTAGCCCCTGTCCAAGCAAGGACCCTCACTCTAGTCAGGGTAAGTCACACAAATGATCCTATGCCCACACTCTGGTAGCTTCGCACTGAGCAGTCAGGCTTAACTTAGAAGGCATTGTGTAAAGTATTTGTGCAATAAATCCTGTAATAACACAGTAGAACACCACAAAAATACACCACACATTGTTTAAAAAAATATATAATATGTATCTGATAAGATGCAAGTCAAAACGATAAAAATGCAATAAGTATATGTTGAGATATCACTGTAAAAATGATATAAAGTGTCATTAGTCTTTTAAAAGCTGTAAATGTCTCTTTCAAGCACAAAGTACCTGGATTGCATTCAAAATCTTAGCAAAGAACCGCAGAGGAGGAGATGTGTGAAAAACAGGGAGGTGTGCTTCAATTTCTCGGGCTGCACACAGCGATGCATTGTTTAGTTTTCACGCAGGGAAGGCTTTGCATTGATTTTCGGCTCTCGGTCTTGGATCCTTTTGGGGTTGTGGGGTTTTCGGACACCCTGGGGACAATGTGTCAATTTCTGGCACTGACAGGACAAAGTCACAGGGGCTGCGTCGATCCGGTGGTCGTTGCGTGGAAATGTCTACTGCATGGCAGGCGCTGCGTTGATTCCTCTCTGGAAGTTGGGCTGCACTGTTCCAGTGCGTCGGTCCAGTGGGCTGTGCGTGAAATTTCTATTCACTACGCTGGCACTGCATCGATCTTCTCATTGCGAAGTCAGGCTGCGTCGTTCCGGTTTGGCATGCATTGAATTTTTCAGCGCGATGCAGGCTGTGCATCATTCCTGGCAGGCTGTGCGTCGATTTTCACTGCACAAGGAGTCCTTCTTGTAGAGATGAAGGCTTTTTGGTCCTGAGACTTCACTGAACAGAGGCATGCTCTATCCAAGCGTTTGGAGAGCACTTCCCAGCACAGTCAGAGAGCAGCAAGGCAGCAGGGCAACAGCAAGGCAACAGTCTTTCACAGAAAGCAGTCAGGTGACTCCTTTGGGCAGCCAGGCAGTTCTTCTTGGCAGGTTGCAGATTCTGGTTCGGGTTCTCTTCTCCAGGAAGTGTCTGTGACAAGAGTGTCTTGTCAAGAAGCGTCTAGGTTGGTAGGGTCAGAGACCCTGCTTAAATACCCAAATGTGCCTTTGAAGTGGGGGAGACTGTCTTAAAAGTGCACAAGGTCCCCTTTCAGTTCCATCCTGTCTGTCAGGGTCCCATTAGGGGGTGTGGCAGTCCTTTGTGTGAGGGCAGGCTACTGTCCTTTCACATGTAAGTGTCAAACCCTCCACCCTCCCAGCCCAGGAAGACCCATTCAAAATGCAGATGTATGCAACTGAGGCCGAGTATCCTGTGTTTGGGGTGTGTCTGAGTGAATGCACAAGGGAGCTGTCAACTAAACCTACCCAGGCGTGGATTAGAAGGCACAGAAGGATTTAAGTGTAGAGAAATTCTCACTTTCTAAAAGTAGCATTTCTAAAATAGTAATATAAAATCCAACTTCACCATTAAGCAGGATTTTGTATCACCATTCTGGCCATACTAAATATGACCCTGCTTCTCCTTCCAGATCAGGATCTACCACTCAAACAGTATATAAGGGTAGCCCCAATGCTATCCTATGAAAGGAACAGGCCTCACAGTAGTGTAAAAATGAATTTAGGAGTTTTACACTACCAGGACATATAGAACACACATGTTCATGTCCTGCCTTTAATCTACATAGCACCCTGCCCTACAGGCTACCTAGGGCCTACCTTAGGGGTGACTTATATATAGAAAAAGGTGAGTTTAAGGCTTTGCAAGTACTTTTAAATGGCAAGTTGAAGTGGCAGTGAAACTGCACACACAGGCACTGCAGAGGCAGGCCTGAGACATGGTTATTGGGCTACTGATGTGGGTGGCACAACCAGTGCTGCAGCCCGCTAGTAGCATTTAATTTACAGGCCCTGGCCACATGTAGTGCACTTGACTAGGGACTTACGAGTAAATTAAATAAGCCAATCGGGTATGAGCCTATGTCGACATGTTTTAAGGAGAGAGCATATGCATTTTAGCACTGATTAGCAGTGGTAAAGTGCAGAGAGTCCTAAAGCCCACAAAAATGAGGTCAGAAAAAGTTTGAGGGTGACACTGCAGAAAGGCTATTTCCAGATGATATTAGGGGCAGACTGGTGATTTGTGATGGATGTGCTGTTATCATCTTTGTCAATGTGTGTCACATAGCCTTGACAGGTCCCTTGATCCCACATCCCTGTTGTTACCTTCATCCAGGTCACATGTGCCTGTGCAGGGTCATTGCATTTAGGTCATTGCATAAGTGGAAACAGTGTGTCACTTACGGATGAGCCATAACATGTGACTGTTGTTTGGGCACATAGCAGGACATGTACAATGCATGGCTGTGTCTTTATAAACGTACCCTAGGTTAAGTAAACACATGTGCAGAAGTGTGTTTTGTGTTGTTGATGAGACACACAGACCCCCACCCCCTGAAGTGTTATGTGCCTGCACCTGTATCTGCACATGCCCAGACATGTACAGGCATGATTTTCTGTGTACCCACCATGCCTCTCCCTTCATTGTGAGCCAAGGCGATAGTCGAGTTTGTAGGGACTGTATGCTGCGGTTGATAATTTGGGATAGTGGAAGTTTATGTGCATTCCAGGCTGAGGGGTTTATCTGTCAGCAGCCACTCGGTGTGATGCGTCTCATAGGGGCATATTTATACTTTCTTTGCGCTAAATTAGTGTAATTTGTTTTACGCTAGACCTGTCTAGCATCACAATATTAGAGTTAAAGTCATTTTTCAGATGCGTGAAACCACCTTGCATGAATGAGATGCTAACTAGGTTTTCCCGTCCCAAAAAATGACTCAAAGCCCCTAGCGACTCATTTATCCTTCTGTGCAAAAAAGGTGCACAGCCTCCTTGTATGGGACTTTTTGACAGGATTTATTGTCTTGTCTTTTGCATCCATGCAGGTCAATGCCCATCAGAAGAATGGAATTTGGAGAGCGGTAGCCAAGAAGGTCCACATATGGCTGAGCACCCACTGTTGGAGGAGGTGGGAGGACCGGAGATGCTGGGCCAGGAAGATCATGGAGGCCTAGCTGGGGCTGTCTTCCCACCATGGACGGGGTGCCCGTCGCACTCACCTAATAGCCCGCATTTTGGAGGTGGCCTACCCGGAGTTGGATGGATGTTTAAAGGCAGCACATCAGCCACAATTGGGTGAGTACAAGACAAAATCATGCTTGTCCCTTCTTCGGTGATTGAGTGAAGGACTGACTGCTCCCCTGACAATGAGAGATGTGACATGTGTCACAGATTATGTGGGAGCTTATTTGTGTAGACAGGTCATGTGTTTCCAATTGGGGTGCTTTTCCATTTGATCTGGGATTTAGGACCAAACTATAGGGAATCCTCAGACTTGTTGTTTTGCAGGGGCCACATATGGCTGGTGAAATGAACAAATATTTACTATTTGTTCTTCTAATGGGTGTTAGTTATCTCCAACACATACCTCCTCCCAAATGTTACAGGCCAGAGGGAAGTAGGATGTAGATCACCATCCTCTGCCATGTGTCTGGGAATATGTGTGGGTTGACATATGCCACCCAGGAGCATGTTATCTTCAGTGTATGATGGGTGTTGGTGCCTCACTGCAGTCTGTGATGCTTAGGTGCACATCATACATATGCCATGACTCACATGGCTTATTATTGGCAGCTGTAGCAAACTAATTGCCCTTGGTAAGGGGGGAATATGCATCAAAAAGAGTAATATGTCATCACTGCAGCCAACAGTCCCTGTGCCTACATGTCAGCATGTGTTCCATTCTCCTCAGGATACATATCTATGCTGCTGTGCTACCCATGTTGATGGGATGATGTCTGGAGTCTCACATATATGTGCATAGAGAACTGTTGTAATGGTAATGGTGCATCTACAATGGTGGTCCATTTCTTGTGGTGCCACAGACAGGAATGTGTCACCATCTGTTGTCAGACACATTCCTTCATGCCTCATAGCATGTTATTACTCATGTAAAACTGCAGTAGCAATGAGGGACATGACAGGTAGGGCCAGAGTGTGGATTCACTTTATGTTCGTATGTACCCCTGATGTGGATTCATGTTGAGAAGTGCACTGAACCTGTGTAATGTTCGGGGATTGAGCTGTGACTGTTGGAATGATCATGGAGTGACTTGCAGTGATGTTTGCATTACATGTGTTTGGGGACAGAGATTAATCCAAATACAGATGCCATGCTTGCCATGTCTGAGATATTGGTACTGGTGTAGCTTCTCATTTGACAACATGTTTGGGTCCTTCTGTTGGTGATTGCAAGTTCTGTATCTCTTCAACCTGCACGGTATAGTTGTTTACTGCAAACACACTCAGATGTGAACATTGAAGTTGGTAGCAGACATTGGTGGTGACTATCCTGGACCTTACAGAGTCATTGTTGTGTGTCTTCTAGAGACATCTCTCCATGAGATTTTGAACATGACATCATTGTTCTTTCTTACAATTCCACAGTTAGGGCATGTCTGAGTGACATTGGTACTACCTTCTTGACTCATTTTGTACAGGTGTCACTCTTGGAGCTGTACATTGCTGTGATGTGTCCATAGTGACATGGGCATTTTCCAGTCACCTACTCCAGGTTTTTGCAGATTTGTACGTGAGTCAGCTGCATTTCCTTTGCAACCGCTGATATTGTTGGTACATCACGTCAGTGCAGATGTGTGCCTGAGTTTGTGTCTGTGTATTTGTTAGAGTACCTTACAATGGCATCCAATTGTTGGCTATGAGTTCACTGGGGTCTGCTGAGTGTGTGACAGGTTTAAGGACAGAATGGTAACCTAGTTGTCGGCTGGTTAGTGTGGTTGCTAGACTTCATCCATTCAATTGTATTTGTCTGAGATCCTGATTTTTTCATGTGTCACTTTGTAATTCCAGATGGCATGCATGGTTATGTAATGGCACATGATTGTGCCACTTAGGTGGCACTTTTGCGGGGGCTATTTGACATGATGGCATGGTTTGTCTCTCAGAGTTGTGAATGAAGTGTTTTCATGTCCATGTTGTAACCCTTTTTCTATTTCTTTTGTCAGCAACAGCGCAGGTACGCAGCAAAATAGATGGGGCACAGCTGAGTGGGGAAGCAGCAGGCCATGGGACCTCGGACCAAGATACAACTGACACAGTGGGACCTAAGGACTGTGAGGGCGAGGGGAGTGCCATGGGGGTGACAAGATCATCTTCCGATTCCTCCTCCAGTAGCCATTACTAGTGGTTGTGGACACTTCAGGGAACTCCTAGCACCATCTCTGTACACCACCACCGTTCTATCAATGCCCTCCCTCTTGCTCCCCACCTAGTTGCCCTTGCCTGCTCATCCAAGAAGGTGTGGGCGTCTTCTTTCCCGCAAGCACCTCCTCCCCAGCCCCTGTACCCCTACTGCCCTCAGTGAGGAGGCTACTGACCTCCTGACAAACATATCTGGGGGTCAACACATTGCCATTGTTTGGACAACATATGGACTGGCCTGTGGCCTTGGACTTAGAGCCCTTTGTTTAATAAACCCAACCAGTTGTTGGTTTATTGGGTACACCTTTGTCCTGCAATTCCTTTCCTAGCTTTCTGTTGTTCCTGAGTGGCTTTGGTTGTGTGCCTGTATCTGTCTGTGTTTGTGCCTGCGTGCTGCTCCCTGTGGTGTTGTTAGCAATATGTGAGTTTGTGTGCAGTGCTATTGTCCCCCTATGTTAAGGATATCTGTTGTGTGATGGATATGTGTGTGTAGATGCAATGTTGGTATCATGGCATTGTGTAGTGTTTGTTATGGTAAGTATTTATTTTTTGTGTTGTGCAATGTGAGCATGTATGGTGTTGGATTTGCTCCCTTGATATGGCTATTGTATATATCTGATGTGTGTCTTCTTGGGTTTTGTTATTGCAGACATGGAGTGTGTTCGATTGTGCTAGGTTGCTTTGCATTTGATTGTGCATATGTCCATTTAGGTGTGTGTCCCTTGCAGCTAGTTCGTGTAGAGGTATGTCCCATGGTGTAGGAGTTGTATGTGCTGTGTAGACTTGCCCTTCCCCCATTGTGTAGCTGTGCATGACAACTGGTTTTGGTATTTTCTGTACCTGGGATCCATGTAGGCCATTTCCTGTGCGCATGTGTTTGAGGGCCCTGTTCAAAGTGATATGTGTCCAAGTGCAGCCTCCTTCCATGTATGCTCCTGATGCTCCCATCCCAACTTGCAGGTATTTTTTGTTCAGGTGCTTTTTGTCTCCTTTGTCTATCTGTCTCTCTGTGTTTTGTGCATGCCACTGTGCTTCCATTGTGCTGCATGTGTGTGATGTGTGTGTCCATTGCAGGGTTGTTTCATCGTGGTGTTGTATGTGTTCCATGTCACATCGATGGATATGTGTGTTGTATGTGTGGACAGTTCCTGGTCAGTGTAGAGTGTGAGTTATATTTGTTAATGTGTAGTAGTTGTGTTGTTGCTGTGTGTGAGAATGTTGTGTGGCCTTCAGCATCCCTATACCTGAGCTGTGTGGCATTGTGTATTTGTGGAGTGTTGCAGTGCAGTGTGTGTGTACTGACCGAAGTGTGTGTAAAGTGAGTGTGTGGGTGTCGGTGTTGATGTATGTTTGTGGGTGTGTGTTGTGTGACACGTGTCGCTGCTGCCAGTGTGGTCCCCTCTCTATGATGTATTTCCTGGCACTATGTTCTGTTTTTATTGGTTAATGATACAGATAGGTGTGTACTTTTTGGTTGCTGTCATCCACGGTAGTGTGATTTTGGATGAGCAGGAAAAGCAGCATGACATTTACGAAAGGCTCCATGGCAGATCCGGACATGTGAGGCTGCCTGCAGGTGAGTGTCTCCCTTTATATTGTCAGTTTTCACCAGTTTCTACATGGTGGTTGAACCGCCACAGTCACATTGGTGGTGTGCAACCTCGTAATGGGTCCGGTGGAAACACAGGCTCAGCCGGCCTTTTTATGCTTACTTGTGACTGTGGCGGTCTGTGCTGCCTGGTGGTGCCAGCAGACTGCTGGTGGTCTTCTGTTTCTATGACCTCCAAACTCATAATACGGTCGTCTGCTCCACCAGACTGATGGCGGTCAGGTTAAACTCACAATCAGTCCCTTTGTGCCAAATGGTACTTCCAGCATAAAACTTTATTTGTCACAAGAAAGTTGCTTAAAAGTAATGCAAATAGAACTTTAGGCTCGATTTCATTACAGGGATGTCCCATAGCGTGAACATGGGCATTTCCACACTACCACCTATGGTTTTTGATACAAAGCCTCATCTATTATCATCTGTAGACAGGGCTTTGCACCCAAAAATAATGGCCCCTTAATGAAGAGGTAAATTTGAAGAACTTTTTTTTTATTTTTACAAGTTTTACAAACTTTGCATGTGTGCTGTACTGTTACTTATGTCTAGAAAGTATGTCTTTGTGTAGATTTTTTGTACTGAAAGGGTACCCTTACAGTACAAAAACCTACGCAGGGCATCAAGTAACCATGGTGCAAAGGTGTGTGAAGCCTAATGGTTTGACAGAGAAAAAGCAACAGTGTTATATCTAAGAAGATATGCTGGTGTCCAGCGCTCTTCTCCTAGAGCAGCACAGTAAAGCAACTTTGGTTGCTAGACTGCACTAGATTTTAGTAAATCTCCCCATAAATGTGTTATGCAGTGTATCACATGATCAAGTGAAACACTTTGTATTCAGCATTAAGTTAAACTATTAGTTTGTCATGTTAATAAACACATTTTCTCAAAAACGTGCTAGCTGTTTTCTGACAAAAGGTTTCTTTTGCCCCTAAAGTGCTAACTTATCTTTCCTGGCAAAAATGCCAATTTATCACATAATAAAATCAAATCCCCTGATGTTGTCCACAAGAATAAGCAAGTTATCTGTCAGAAATACAATGATTCTGCTCATAAATACATATTTTTCATATGTAATTAAGCTGTTCAGTTCTGAAGAGCACCCTGATATTTACTACGGTTCCAAATTGGCAGATGCAAACGCACATTCCCATTTCCAATTTTCATGCTGATATTTAGTCTCAATTTACTCTGCATCTCGTATGTCAGGGAGGGCAAAGTTCTGTCATGCAATGTGTGTGTGTGTGTACCCCCTCTATATCAGGAGCAAATCATCAGGAGTTACTAATTTTATAAAGGTGTTCAATATGCAATGCAAGGACTCTTGCAAAAAAATATTAGTACCACAGGTGTAGTGATTCCAATTGTAGTGGTCTGGATACATAGTCTACCATTTTGTGACTCCTTGTGTAGTCACATACAAATGTCAGGTTGGGTCACCAGTTGTCACTCAGAAAAAGCAGATGCTAGAGTGTCCTTGTTCTTGGCCTTGACCTCCAAATACCACATAACCACCACCAGAACAGAAATAACTTTGATCATAAAATTGTTACATCACCAAGGAACCATGTAACATGCCCTTAGTGACTAGAGCCTGATTTAGAGTTTGGAGGATGGGAATTGACTCCACCAGGGCAACAGAGAAAAGTACTCTGTCGCCCTGAGGGAGTACCCGCCTGCCATATTTGAGAAGTCCGCCAGCCTAGAGGACATCTCTTGCATTTACAGAAACTGCCATCACAACAGTTCCTGTAAATGCTTTGAAAGTTTGACAGATGATTCCTACAACATCAATCTTTCAACATTTTTGATTTTCAAAAAGAAAATCCCCAAGAAGAGTTTCTTTTTTTTAAATAAAAAACAATGACCTTCCTAACCATGAGAGATTTCCCCCCCTGTATGAGATGTGGGGATAGTGGGGAGGATGGGCTTTTTGCAGTTTTCACTGCCCATTACCGCCAGGTTTTACATGGCAGTGAAAGAGAGTGAAAGCTGGCCATGTGTCTCCCCTCTCAAATAGGGCGAGTAAATACATGGTCAAGCCTATGACAGCCCTCATTCAAGCTGGCTGCTGCAGGTGTACATAGGCAGAGAAGATGGAGTAGTCTCTTCCTTCTATATACTTAAGTTCTGCCTGACTCTAAATGAGATGAACAGAACTTTGCTTTGGTGGGGAGGGTACTCCATCACCATAGCGATGAAGTACCCTCTCCAACAAAGTCTAAATCAGGAGCTTAGTCATACCCTGCTGAAAACTGTTTGTGGGTATAACCCAAATACATAATTCCACCATGTATAAATTCACACTTTAACTCAAATTAAATTCGCACTTTAACAAACGTTTTGGGCAAGAGTGGAGAGATTGTGCACCATTAGATCTTACTTCAAAGAGGATGTAAGTGATTTTACACTTAGTCCTAGAATAAAGTTCGTAAACTCAGTTTCAATGAATGTGGTTGGGTAAATTTCTTTCAAACTTCCATGAGGCCACTTTTGTATACTTCAAAGGTTCAGCACTGACAACGTGGGCAATACATAAGCCTTTCAACTACTAAAATCTAAGAGAAATTGTCTGTCCTATGAAGTTACAGCACTGAGGTGTTATTACTCAGAAACGTTGACCAAGAGCCAATACTGTGTTTTTCCTGTTGCTCCAGTCAGAAGATAGACTATCCTTCTTACACTCGTAAACAAAGCCATAGAGCTAGGGGTCATGTTAAAACCATCATTAATATTTGTCACACACACCAATGACCTCCATTATTAGATGTGGAAGTGCCTATCCTAAATTATTTTAATAATATGCCTTTGGGCTTTGACATGAATTTAGACAAAAAGCTTCAGTTAGCCAAAATCCATGAAACCTGCTATTGAGCCCAATGCCAATTGACGGCATAACATCTGCCACAGTCAGTGCACTAACTCGTGGAACACAGGGCATCCATAAATATGCAACACCTGGCTCAAGGCACAGTGGGACCTGAAACACAGATATCTGAAAAACCAAACATAGCCTTACAGAGATACACAAATAAATCTTAAGCCTGGAACAAACAGCAAAGTAATGCAGTTGGGGGCAGACATATGAGAACCTGGGCTCAAAGGTATGCATTTAGCTGAACCCAACAATAGGAATCTAAAAGGAGCACATCACATTCAATAATAAACAATTCATGAGAGAGCTTTTTTTTCACATCACTGAAGTTTTGTGTCACTGTAAGCACAAGGTTTTATTTTCACTCAGCTTACAAGTGTTAGCGCAGGTGTTTTCACAAAAGTTATTAATGAGTGTTCATGTATCTTGAATAATAAGTTTGTGTAGAAAATGTAATAACGTAGAAAAAATATTTACGCATTTGAAAATGTGAATATGAAGAATGGCCCCCAATGTCCCAGCCCAGCCTATGCAGCAGGTGCAAAAGCACCGCGCATCAACGTCAAAGTTGCAGCAGATGCAACAGCAGGCTCCCATGGTACCTAGACAGAAAATTCAAAAACCTCAAGCCCCGAGGGAGCAGCAACAGATGATGCTTTCTCAGCAGGTCACAGGTCAGAGGCATAACAGAAATAGTAACACAGGCACCAATTCCCATTACACAGTGAGAGTGGAATAAATGATGAGTGGACGAGTGACAGTTCAGATGAGACGCCGCGTGAGCTTGTGACTTCCATGGAAGTAGATCAGAGAAGTCCCTATGTGAAGGGAAAGGTTATGGGTCACAAGATTTCATTCTCAGTTGACACAGGAGCTACACGCTCTACAGTGAGAAGCGCAGAAGTTCCAAATTTGCTCCGTTCAGGGAGAACAGTTCAAGTTGTGGGAGTAGCAAATCAGTATTTGACAAACCCGATTACAGATCCAGTTCAAGTGGAGATTGGCAATTTTCAAGGAGTGCATAAATTTGTAATCTGCAATTCAAATCCTGTATCCCTACTGGGAAGAGACTTTGATTATTTGCTCAACTGATGGAATTGAGATCCAGATGAATAGTGATGATGACGAAGAACAAGCCCCAGAGATAGAGTGTGAACCTACAAATGAGGAGTACCCTTTGATTGTTTTTTTCCAGCTGTTCACAATGAAATAGCTTCATCCTGATTTGTAGGGAACTGTAAAGGAGAAGGTGTGGTATTTGACTAGAAAAGAAGTAGGTTTGATAAAGGGAGTGGAACCAGTTAAAGTTACTGTGAAGCCGAATGCAGTTTTTCCTCAACTTCCGCAGTACAACATGCCGCAAAATGTCCTGATGAAAGTAGCTCAAATAATTGCAGACTTTGTAAAACAAGGGGTTCTGAAAGAAGTATTGAGTAGCCCATGTAACTCACTAATAATGGGTTTGAAAAAAAACATGTGGGAAGGTTCGGATTGTTCAGGATTTGAGAAAAATAAATGAGATTGTGCTCAAATGTTGTCCTGTGATGCCAAATCCAGCTGTGATAATGTTCCAGATTCCATGTGATGCCGAGTGGTTCACTGTCATCGATTTGCCACAAGCATTCTTTTCTGTGCCTATTCATGAGGATAGCCAATTTCTATTTTGTTTCAAATTCCTGGATCAAGTTTATTGCTGGTGCAGAATTTCTCAAGGGTTTTCAGAGTCACCTTCCATATTCAATCAGATCTTGAAAAATAATTTGGAGTCACTGGAATTGCCTTTCCAATCGACCTTGGTGCAGTACATTGATGACTTGATGATTGCGTCCAAAACAAGGGACGAGTGCAAGTATGACACGATTGCCCTGTTGAACGATTTGGGAAAGAATGGTCACAAAGTGTCACCACTGAAATTACAGTACTATCAGAAGGTAGTGAAATATTTGGGTCACAGATTAAAAAGGGTTCAAAAAAGATATCTCGAGAAAGGATTACAACCATATTGCAGATAAATCCCCCGACTACACAGAGAGATGTCAGGATGTTTTTGGGAATGGTAGGCTATTGTCACCAATGGATTCCAAATTTTTCAGTCACTTCAAGACCATTGCAGAAGCTGACTCATAAGGAAGTCACTGGTCCCATAGTGTTAGACCAGGATGAAATTAAAGCGTTCACTGAATTGAGAGAGAGTTTGTATAGGGCTCCAGCGTTGGGTACACCTGATTACACAAAACCTTTCACATTGTTTTGTCATGAGCGTGATGCATGTTCTTTGTCTGTCTTTACACAGGTCAATGGATGTATAAACTGCCCAGTAGCATATTTTTCAGCTACTTTGGACCCACTCGCCGCAGCCTTACCGGGTTGTTTGCGCGCAGTTGCAGCAGTTGGTCAGAGCCTTACTCAGTGTGAGGGTATTGTGATGGGACATCCTCTGACTGTAATGGTCACTCACTCTATTGAGATTCTACTTACAAGGACAAAAACCCAATATTTGAATGGTGCAAGGTTGACTAGATGTGAAACGAGTATTCTAGGGTCACCAAATGTATCATTGAAACAATTTACGGTGCTGAACCCGGCAACTTTACTTCCGAGTGAAAATGCTGAAATTGAAAAAGAGGAAGATGTTGAGCATGATTTTCTTGAAGTAACTGACTTGTGCACAAAACCGAGACCTGACATTAGAGATACCCAATTGGAAGAAAACGACCAAATTATCTTTGTTGGTGGTTCTTGTCTGCGAGACAGTACAGGGACACTGAGAGCAGGATATGCTGTGTGCTCAATTACATGTACCTTGGAAGCTTTTTGGCTTCAAGGAGTGTATTCTGCTCAAGTAGCGGAACTGGTAGCCCTTACTAGAACGTGCCATGTCTCTGCTCAGCTGAAAGTTACAATCTATACGGATAGCTAGTATGGATTCAGGATAGCCCATGATTTTGGTCAGTTGTGGTCACAGAGAGGTTTTCTGATCCCTTCTGGTTCACCAGTGAGAAATAGTGAGAAAATGAAAGAATTGTTACATGCTATTCAAATGCCTGAAAAGATTGCTGTGGTAAAATGCAGTGCACATCTAAAGTCGCTGGACTATGTCTCACTGGGTAATGGATGGGTAACGGATCAAGTCGCAAGGTTTTGCACATTGAACTGTATATCATTCAAAGACAAGTGGGAATTGTTACCTAAAGAAGAAAAAACTTGTACAAGCTATGCCTTGAAAATAATTGACACTATGGAAGAATTGAAAATGTTGCAGAATAATGTTGACAGGGAGGAAAAATGTTCATGGAGCAAATTGAAATGTGTGCAAAGACAAAATGAATTGTGGGTTTCAGAAGAGGGTCAATAGGTTTTGCCAAATAGCCTGTTGTCTCAAATGGCGAGGTATTATCATGGTCAGGCACATATTGGGAGGGATCCAATGGTTAATTTGTTCAAACGTGATTGGTTTATTCCAAGTTGCTGAAGCAGTTTGCCATCGATGTGTCATTTGCCAACAGCTAAACGCAGGGAAAGGGGCAGTGGTTAATTTGAGCCACATTGGAAGAGCGGAAGGTCTATTCAGCAGAATGAAGATGGATTTTATTGAGATGCCTGTGTGTGGAGGTTTGAGATATGTGTTGGTGATTGTTTGCATCTTTAGTCACTGGATTGAAGCGTACCCTACACAAAGGAATGATAGTCTCACAGTAGCGAAACTACTGCTTAGGGAACTGGTACCACATTTCGGATTTCCGATCTCTTTAGAATCAGATTGGGGAAGTCACTTCAACAATGCAGTAATTAAATTGCTGTCTAAAGCATTGAACATTGAGCAGAAGTTGCATTGTAGTTACCACCCTGAAGTATCAGGACCAGTGGAACATATGTATGGTACATTGAAGTCAAGAGTTGCAAAGATGTGTGCATCCACGAATTTGAAATGGCCTGACGCATTGCCTTTAGTACTGATGTCAATGAGAAACACACCTGACAGGAAGACAGGATTGTTATCGCATGAGATCCTCATGCGCAGAACAATGAGGTTACCAGCGGTGTCTGCAAATGCACTTGTCAACATTACAGATGATATGGTGTTGGATGACTGCAAAGGTCTGGTAGATGTTGTTTGCTCTTTTTCTCAGCAGGTGGAAGGCACCACATTGCCACCGATCCATGACCCCGGGCACAACCTGTGAGCAGGAGATTGCGTTGTGGTCCGAAATCACATGAGAAAGATGTGTTTGGAACCTCATTGAAAGGAACCTTACCAGGTAGTTTTGACAACTACCACAGCTGTGAAGTGTGCTGAAATTCTGAACTGGATTCATGCAAGTCACACAAAGAAAGTGGCATGCCCTCTGGATCATGAAGAAACTGTGTTGATAGTACCAACTACAGGGAGGCAAGTCTCAGGGCCGGAAGGAGAACAAAGGGGAACTGAGACCGGATCTGAGCCCGTTGAGGAGGATTCAGTCACTCCTGTGAGAGCTGAGGAAGAAGATCTCCAGGAGGGTGACAGAGAAGCTATCTCAATTGAGGCAGCAGGAGAGCCTAGCCAGAGGACGGCTTTCCCAGAAGCAGACAATCTTGAGAGACAAACAGAGTAATTGCCAGACCCAGAAGGGGAAGGAGTGTAGGTGGATCAAAGTCAAAGTGATCTGACTCCTCCTGAACTGGTTGCAGGTCCGTCAGGAGAAAACACCACAGAACAAGGAGAAGGTTCAAGTTGGACTCTGAAGAGAACACTGACAAAGGGTCCACTGAAAGGAAATAAGTGGCCGGAGTCACAAGCGGAGAAAGGGAAAGAGTTGTTGAACCAGCAATCAAAGAAGAAGTAGATACTACAAGAAGAGAAGATCTAAGTAAAGGAGAGCTGAATGGTGATCGAAAACTGAAAAGAAAGAGAATAGCAAGTCGAAGATACGCCGGTCCTGAATGGACGTGTGCAACTGCGAACGAATGGCAGCAAGAGTTTGTCTTTTTGTTTTGATAGAGAAATTCTGGGTCTGTATTTTGGTATGTGAAGGAAACTAATGAACTAAACTGTTGAAACAATCTGAGAGACATTTTTGAGAAAGAAACTGTTGAAAGTAACCAGGAGAGACATTGATAACCTGATTTGACTTTTGAGACCTGATTTTGACAAAGCTGCTAACCGATTTTGACAAGGGATCCTGGAATTGAAACTGAACTGCTGAAAGAAGAGTTGTCTATTTTGATTTTTGCTGTAAGTTTTTCTAAATTTCTTCTGCTTTCTGATTCTTTACAGATCATGAGTAACATTAGTCACCAAGGTAGAGATGCTAGATGCTGTAAATATATGAGCATTGGTTTGGCGATTATGTGCGGGATATTGTTTGTGGGGTTGATAGTGGGTATGTCTGTTCTTGATAAGAGATAAGCCAACCATACTTCTACTTTTGAGCCAACTACTGCACTAACGGCATTAGAGAAGTTTAGGTTTGAAGAGAAGTATTTGCATGAGGATACTAATGCGCCCGGAGAACTTTCTTCTAATGTTTTCTACCGCTTATTGAGTGAGTATGTTGAGAAAAAGAATTGCTTTGTGTGTACGCAGATTCCTTAATCAGTCGAGGAAGGAGTCACATATAGGCCCTCATTCTGACCCTGGCGGATACAATCCGCCAGGGCCAACGGGCCAACGGGGGCCGCTTTGGCCGCGGTCAGAACGGGAAAACCGGCGGTCTCCCGCCGGTTTTCCACTGCCCCCAGGAATCCATCCTCCTTGGGGATTCCGACTCCCCCTCCCGCCATCCAGTTCCTGGCGGTTCTCCCGCCGGGAACCGGATGGCGGGAGGGGGAGTCGCGGGGCCCCTGGGGGCCCCTGCAGTGCCCATGCCAATGGCATGGGCACTGCAGGGGCCCCCGTAAGAGGGCCCCTACAAGTATTTCACTGTCTGCTTGGCAGACAGTGAAATACGCAACGGGTGCAACAGCACCCGTCGCACCTTCCCACTCCGCCGGCTCGATTACGAGCCGGCATCCTCGTGGGAAGGGAGTTTTTCCCTGGGCTGGCGGGCGGTCTTTTGGAGACCGCCCGCCAGCCCAGGGAAAAACTCATAATACCCTCCGCGGTCTTTTGACCGCGGAGCGGTATTATGGAGGGCTGAATTCTGGCGGGCGGCCTCCGCCGCCCGACAGAATCAGAATGAGGGGCATAGTCTGCCTTTAACCTATGGGATAGGTTGTAGTCTGTTACTAACAAGATTTTGTAACCAGGAGTACATTCAGTACTTTTACTCAAACTACGATGCTGTGTTTTCATTTGTTCCTATAATTCGGTATTGGAGTAGAGTAGCTAAGGATAATGTCATAGTAATAGTTTGAGGTTTCTATGAACTTACAATGACTTTTGGCACAGCTTATGCACATAGAAATAACTTGACATACTTGCTTACACCATTAGAGAAAAGCTTCAATCACACAGATGACAGGAAAAAAGCATTAAAGGAGACAATAGAAAAAGACCTAGAGAAAAGGACTTACAAGAATGATTATGCTTATAGTGCAATTAGAATGCAAGGGAAATTAGCTCTAGATGCACAACACGTAGGTAACTTTTGTATATGTAGGCATAAATCACGCACTGACACTTTGTTTGTGGGAATGAGTGAATGTAGGCATGTGTTTTTGTTTCAGAGTAAATGGACATTTATGTTGAATGGACAGGACCCTGCAATTCCAGGGATTTACTACATCTGTGGACTTAACGCGTAGTACGGTCTTCCAAGAGGATGGTATAGGACATGTTATATGGGGATAGTTTTCACCAAGATTTATCAAATGGAGGATTTGAAAAAGTTTCAGAAAGTGACTGAATTGCATCATAAGAGACAGAGGAGGGAGTCCTCTTCTGCTATAGTGGGGGATATATTTGGAGTAGTGATTTGAAAGTTGTCTATTATTGTGGATAACATGCTAACACATTTTTCAGGAGCCATACTCCTGATAGATACTGAATTAGCTGCTGATAGAGCTCTGACTCTTCCAAATCGTCTTGTTTTAGACAATCTTTTATGTGAAGGATGGTGGTGTCTGTAGAATGATTAGTTCTAGGCATTGTTGTTCATATATACCAGATAGTAGCAAAGAGATAAGAGACTTCGGGCCAGATGTAGCAACTTCCGCATTCGCGATTTGGAAATTGCAAGTCTGTGGAACTCGCAATTTCCGAATCGCAAATGCGGATGCAGAACGGTGTTTCAGACACCGTCTGCGACTCGCTTTGGGGTCGCAAAGACCCACCTCATAAATATTAATGAGGTGGGTCGCATTTTGCGACCCCATAGCGAGTCCCTGCACTCACATGGATGGTGGCCTGCTGAAGTCAGCAGACCTCCATGTCTGTGACTGCTTTTTAAATAAAGCAGTTTTTTTTAAATTTTGCAGCCTGTTTTCCTTAAAGGAAAACGAGTTGCAAAATAAAAAAAATAACGAAACCATTTGTTTTTGTTTTTTCAGAGTAGGCAATGCCTGCTCTGAAAAAACCTTTTGGGCGACATTCCCTTTAGCGAATGAGTTACCACCATTGTGAAACTGGTGGTAACTGCGAATTGCTTTGCGACCACATTCGCGGTCACAAAGCAATTCTGCATTGCGATGCGAGTTGCAAATAGGAAGGGGACACCCCTTCCTATTTGTGAGTCGCATTCACAATTTGCGAGTCGGTACCGACTCGCAAATTGTGAATGTGCATCGCAGAAGGCTGTTTGCATGGCGCAAACAGCTTACTACATCTGGCCCTTCCTTACTAATGTGACTAATGCAAGTGCTGATTTGAAAGAATTGAAAGAGCCAGGTGTTTGGGAAAACGTTGGCAAAGGGTTTGCTTCAGTGGGAAACTGGTTCACTAATATTTGGAATGGGATTCTATTGAAAATCTTGCAAGGGATATTTATTGTTGTGGTTTTTCTATTGGGGATATGGGATTGTGTAAATTATGCAAAATAATTCAAATGAAAAGGTCAAAGAATAATCAGAGGAGCGAAGAAAAGAAAAGGAAAAAATTGTACAGAGAAACTTCAAAGGGGAAACAAAAGTATGAAGAGATTGAATTGACAGAATTTTAGCTGGTATTAGTTAGTGTGATGACATATTTAGTCATCAGAGTAGGGATTGCTAGTGTAGGTATTTTAATAAAAATTATTGATGAGTGTTTATTTATTTTGAATAATAATAAGTTTGTGTAGAAAATATAATAATGTAGAAAATAATGTACGTATTTGAAAATGTGATTACGAAGAATGGCCATCAATGTTAACGAAATGTACAAATCAATGATTTAATATATGTTTGACTAATGCAGTAGTATGTCATATTAAGGGTTATGCAGTAAGCTTTATCTTTATTAATTGTAGGCCTTAACTTAGCAAGTGTCTTGGCCTACCCTACAGGCCTCATGTAAAAGCTGTATTTCTTAGCATTTAATAAAATAGCTGACCAAGAAAGTTAAACTGTGAATTTCTATAGTATTGTTTAAATGTGCTCATAACGGAAGCTTCTCATGTGAACCGACTACTAGGAGATGATGTTCCTGCTAATACAACATTTTAGGTGTAATGTGCGTATGAGAGACTGACTTTCCCAGGACAAGAACAATGAAGATGCTAACTAGAGTAGAAGCTGCAACAATATTGTTACCTGACAAGCCAGATGATGAGGACATTGCAAGACAAACCAATCAGCGACATGTGAAAGGAGTAATGTTAGAATTAATAGATTTAGGATCTTAGTTTTATTGGACAGAGTGTGATCATACGATTAACTGACCAATAGGGCTTTGGGGGGTAGTTTAGATAACTTTGACTTAACGACACTGCACAGAGAGAAGACAGTCATTTTGCCCATTTTTCCTGACAGAGAAGTTACTACTTTTCTTATGCGTCTTGACAAGAGACATGCTTAACTTTAATGCTTAAAGACTTTGCCTTTCCTGAACTTTGATGCTGAAGCTTGATGCCTTCCTGATCAACTGATGTCCTGATGATGAAGACTGATTCTGCTTTGCTGATCCACCCTGAGGATAGGTGTATCGAGATTGTGATTATTATGCATATTTACTGTTTCTTTCTAGGTACCAACTGTGTTGTTTTGATAGAGCCATAGTTAGATTTTTTTCCAAATTTGTGTTACTAAATTGTTTTGCATGAAGCCCAACATGCTGATGCTAATCTGATGTTAGTTAAGGATTCTGACTAATTGAATTATGATAACAGGGGCTAATGCTTGGTGAATTTCTCTGCTAAACTTCATGTATGTCATCACATTGACGCAGCTGACTTTGCTATAGATTTGCACTACAACTTTAGAATGTGTTGTAGTGTAAGCTCAGATGTTAATATAGGGAAATAAACTTTCTAAACTTTTACTAAAGGTTTGGTTATTCATGACTGAAAGGTCATTGTGCGTGACAATTATTGACTCCATTGATTATCGATTTTATTGAGTACTAATAATTATTGATGATCATGTATTGATTATTGATTATGCACTGGATCTATGGTAAGAACATCTTAATTGAGAGTCAAAAGGTTCATTGACCTATTCGCGTCCCCTTGTAAGTTTACTTATTAAGGTCAGACGCGCTAACACAAGCACACAGTTTATTGACTACGACAACTGAAATGCTGAGCTGGCCCTGACAGGATTTAAATGTGTGAACCGCATGCTGCAACCAGAAATGAGAAACATGGGTTTGTTTAACTCACTGAAGCATTATTAACAAACCACCACTAAATAAAAAGAAAGTTATACATGAGTATTTGTCCTTTACAATGGAGTTAATAACGCTACTCTACAATTGTACTTCTTGTATAGCATTACAATATTTTTAGTAAATAATTTTACAGTGATATGTCTGGTTATATGAGTGACTAAAATGTAATACTCCAGAAGCCTTCAGTGCAACAATATGCTCATTCAGCTACTTTTATCAAGGATGTATCAGTCATGGTAAAGCAGACATACATCTTCTGGTTATAGTCTAAGTGGCATTCTGTTGGTATAAATAACAATTTTGTTCATCTTGTTAGGCTACACCGCGGCTTGCTCATGGTTATGTTCTACTTGGTGTTATGCTGAAAGTGTCACAATTTGGTGGTTAAGGCGGTTAGAACTAAAAATCTGTGGAAGATTGAGCCTCCTTGGTTTTGAGCCTGACAAACATAATTATCTCAGTTTTACTTGCAAGATAGACAACATGATTCCTCTCTCAAATCAGATCAGGGCCGAGATTTACAAACATTGTACACTGTGTTTGCTTCGTGAACATGACGCAAAGCTACACAAAATATTTTTTTGTTATTTACTTTCCAGCGCAAAACTTGTTTTGCACTGGAATGTTCCCTAAAAGTAGCACAAACATTTAGCATCAAGAGTGGCCTTACATGGGTGGCACATGAGTGTTCCCATGCACCCACCCATGATTTTTGATCCCAGCCCTATCTACTGACATCAGTAGATAGGGTTTTGACCTAAGAAATACTACCCATTTGACACATGCATTAAAAAGGAGAAAAGCTTTAATTTTACCTAACATTTCCTGCTTTGCATGCGTGTGAGGTGGGTGAAAAAGTCCGCTCCGCAGGAGGAGTTTGCAGAACTCTGGTACTCTGCACTACGCTTGAAAATTGGACTTCCCACTAAATTCTGCCGTTTGGTGTGTGGCATAACTATTTTTCTGTTTGCAGGTACAAGAATTGTTTTGGCCCGTGGTGGCAAGCGAGGGAATATTTGCCATCTTGGAGTGAATGCATGTGAGATTTACTGGTCGCTCACCTTCCGGTGCCATTTTCATGATGCTGGTGAGCACAAATGGTCGGGGATGCTTCTTGAGCAGATTTCCTACTCAAGAAGCAGCAAAATTTACTTGAAAAGATATTTTCGAATTAAAATTCTACTCCAACAGACCATTTAGGTTTTTTTGGTGCAAAAAGATTTTTTTTTATTTCTGCTTTTTTTCATCAAGAAGGAAGTGCCCCAGAGACTCCAACTTCCTGTTCTTTCCAGCAGGTTCCTCTCTGTGCTTTGTCCACCTCCTTTCATTTGGATTTTGAGTTGGAAGGAACACTCTCTCTCTCTACAGTTCCTGCTGGATATAAACCATTGGATTTTAAGGACTTTGACTTTGTGATATTCCATCTAAGTCCAAAAAAGTTTGCATAAGGGTGTTTTTTTAATCGATACAAGGCATGCACCAGTAATCATTTGTACTTTTTTTCAATGTTTAAATTTGATTGTGGTTGTGGTGGGTGCCCTTGTGTTTCAGTAGGGGCCTTGTTATTATTTTGCATTTTTTAAAATCTTTTGTAGGGGAAAAAGGTTGCACAGTTCAGTACCTTTTCTCTAAGTTTCTTACATTTCACTATTCATTTATTTTACAATGTGGGTTAGTCCCCCCAGGAGCCATCCAGCCAGTACTAGTAATGGATACACAAAACAACTGTTATATATGTTGTTTTAAAACATAATTTAGGCCAAGGATGACATTAGATTGAAATAAAAATGTGTTTTTTTTTTTTGTATTTCCAATTTTTTCCTGATAAAAGTGTATTTTGGTGGGGTAACATTTGAAGCATTGGGAGTTGTGTTTTGTTGTAACTTTTTTATAGCTCACTTACTTTTCATTTTTGGCATTACTGAATTAACTGTGGTGCTTTCTTCATTGTTACCATGACTCCTTTCTCTGACCAGTATGTATGTGTGTGTTTGCCATAGGATACCCTTTGTCTTTGTTTGTTCTCCATGCTATATGGCCACAGATCATTTTATGTGGTCAGTGTCAAGTGGCATGCATGCGTTCTTTGTTATCCATTCCTCCTTGCTTGTTGTTTGACCATGTGGCCAGTAGCCATTTTGGGTAGGCAGTCAGTGTTCTTTTGCCAAAGGTCTGCATGTGTTCTTTGTTGTCCATGCCCAAGTCCTTGCTTGTTGTTTGACCATTGACTGGCAGCCATTTTGTATAGGCAGTCAGTGTGATTTTGCCATAGTCCTACATGTGTCATTGTTTTCCAGTGTCTCCTTGCTTGCTATTGTTGTTGTTTGACCATGCAGCCTGGAGCCATTCCTTGCAGGCAGTCAGACAGAGACACAAAGACTTCTACATTCACTTACATAGTCGCAAATTACTTTTATATGTATGTCTATCAAAGGCAATTATAGACACACTGGTACACCCCTGTATTACTTTAGTCAGAAACTGAGGTATTCGTTCAGCCTCTTACATACACATTTGCAGAGGCATAGAGCTAGTAAAACAGACAGTGACATACCAGCCCATGTAGTAAAACATCCCATGACTGTGTCAGTGACCACTCAAACTCTTGTGTGAAACCTGTTTGTCAAGTCTTAAAGTCATGTTTATTGAAAATAACTGACCTTGGTGATATACTGTAGCTATACCAAAATACTTATTTTATCATGGATGCGGTCTAATACTGCAGAGCCTGTCTGTGCCCTGTCACTGCCCACTGAAATTGGCCTGAAAAAATCCCTTGGACAAGTGTCAAACTCACACTTTAGTACAAATATCTCATCCGTATGATATGCCGTAGGTATGACACCAACCACAGTGCAATGTGCTTAACTGATTGGGAAACTTACTTTTCAGTTTTAAAAACGTATTTATGCACTTGCAGACCCCCAAGATGTGCACTAGAAAGAGTATACCAGTCATCAAGGAACTAATATTTATGTTACCAAAGCATGACCCCTATCTCTCAGGCTCTTACAGAGCGACAGAGATACTTCTACATTTACTCACATAATGAGAAAGTACAAACATATATGAAGCACTAGCCAGAAGCTATGTGTGTTGTGTCACTGGCTACTTAAATAGGTCTGCAAAAGTACTTTCTGATGTCTTAAAGCTACGTTTTACTGAAAATTAGAGAGTTTTGTAATGTGCTACATATATAGTTTGAATCATAATAAAGCAATTATTTATATTGTAGTCAACTATTGAAAATATGGAATAAACTAGTAAATAAGTTGAAAATAAATGAACCTTTTAAAAGTTTTCAGGTGGAGGATTCTATTTAGCTACACAGAGTTGCAATGCCATCAAAAAGTGAGCAAAGAAAAAGAGAAAGACAAAAATACTACCTCCTTACAACTGAGAAACAAAAGGCACAAAATGTTGAAAAAGTAATGAAAGAAAAATTTGCTTCTGAGAAGAGAACAAATATATTTCTCAAAATAGTATGCGGTCAACTTGAAAGAGAGCAAAATGAATTGTATAAATATGAAGTTTGACATCAACTAAGAAAGGAGTAAAATTACATGATATCACAAGTAAAAGGTCCTCCAAAGAAGTACAGTTTAACTAGAAGGCAGTTGCAGTTCAAGGAAACAGAGCAGGGTAATCAAGCATCTAATGAGAAGTATGAAAGAAAGAGAGATGCTGTGAGACAAAACGAATGTCTGGAAAGTATAGTTGATGAAGCATTTGCTCTGAAGAGAAAGCTATTTATCTTGATTGTGAATAGAAGGAAAACACTAAATAAAATAGTGTTGAGTATGAGGACAAAAAGCCTAAAGAAAAGACTTATAAACAGAACTAACTTTTGCAAAGTTTCTAGTGGGGAATTGATACATACTTCTAATACTGAGAATCTCTTTAATGAAGCTACTTGTAAGAGAACAATCGAGTGCACGCAGATGATCACTCTGGACGGTGGTATGAGATGAAGATGGTTCTCCTATTGAGAAAGAGATAATGGTACCTAGAAATGTAGAGGAAGTCATAGCTGAAGAGGTTCAGGGAAGGCATAGACAGGCGTCTCTATTTAAGTGAAATTGTAGCAGTATTTATACTGTTCGGCAGGAATCAATTGACATAGTCATAAAGTTTTTACGTACATTTCTATGCAAAAGTATTAAACAGAAAAGTGTACTTTTGCAAAGACTAGGGGCCAGATGTAGCAAAATTCAGAATTGCGACCCGCAAATTGCGAGTCAGACCGACTCGCAATTTGCGAGTCGCAATTCTGTATGTTGGATGGTGTCCCTGACACCATCTGCGATTCGCAGGGGGGTCGCAAAGGCCCACCTCAAGAATATTCATGAGGTGGGTCGCAATTTGTGACCCCCTTGAGAATCGCAGCACTCACAGGGATGGTGGCCTGCTTGAGACAGCAGACCACCATGTCTCTGACTGCTTTTAAATAAAGAAGTTTTTTATTTTTTTGCAATGCAGCCCGTTTTCCTTAAAGGAAAACGAGATGCAATACAAAAAAAAAAAAAAATGAAACGTTTTTGTTTAATTTTTTCAGAGCAGGCAGAGGTCCATGCTTTTTAATGCCATTCACAAAGGCTTTTTAAATAGGGGCTAACTGCGATTGTTTTGCGACCGCATTCGCGGTCACAAAACAATACAACATCGCGCTGTGGCTCACAATTAGGAAGGGGAACACCCCTTCCTAATTGCAACTCGCAGTCCCATTTTACAAATCGGTAACCAGGTTACCGAATCGCAAAACGGGGATTGGGCATCGCAATGTGCTTTTTGCACTTCGCAAACAGCAAAATTTGCTATCTGCGACGTGCAAAAGGTTTTGTACATTTGGCCCTAAGTCCGTGCAATGTAAGAAAATATACAAATCTATAGGGCTATTCACTAGCATGTTTATCAAAGAAAGTGTGCCAAAGCACCTTTCATCATTTTAGAATGTTAGCGATACACCACTGGTGAATGCGTACTCTAGTTAGGAAGCTTTACCATGTGAAAAGTCCTGCAGTATATTTAGGGGAAATTAATAGAATCCTTTTGTATGTAACAATGGCAGAGTTAGAAAACATTTGTGATGATGTGCAATTTTGTTTCTTTGGACCTGAAGAGGAGTGGAGAGAAAATGAACAGATGGACTCTGCAGATGTAGCAGGACAGGAGATATCTATTACTGTTGATAACTTTCATGATGAAATTAGTCTGTTCAGGCTGTATTTTGCATAGGCTGTATTTGGATAAGCTTTAGATGCACTCCCTACAAAAACTCAAACTCGTTATTTTATTGTGTCTTCAAAAACAGAAGAAGACAACAGTGATATATGGTGAGATTTTGCAGCTTACTTATTTGTAGAAGAACGCTTTGATTGTTGCAAATGACAAGTTATGTGGAAGTACTGTTATAATAAATTAGATGATAACAAAATGCCAGCTAGAGCAGTGCATAATAAGTTAGAACTGTTTTTTATTCCACAACAACTACAAGACTTGAATGTTTATAAGTCTCAACTTATACAATGTATACATCCATTCCAGGCAATAGTCACTATGGAGCCAAAGACAGGAAAGTTACCTCCAGCTGAGCTCTAGAAGAACCTAAAAGGTATGATTGTTTATTTGCCATTAGATGTTAAGGAAAATGTTGAAACTGTAGGTTTGGAAAGAGATTTTGAAGAAGGACCTGTGATTCTAGTCAATGGTGTGCCTATTAATAGTAAAAAGATATGGCAAGAGTTAGTAGATGTTAGTAAAGTTAAGAAAGCAACATTATATCTGGTACAAAGGAACATTCACTATACACATATAAATGCTTTTCAAGATATTTCACATGTAGATGATGATACAGTAATGTCCAGAGGCCAAATTGAAAAGGTTGATCGAACGAGAACAGAAGAAATGTATGAACACTACAGTATTCATCCTCTACATTCTAAAAACATTAATGGAAATGCGATTCAGCTTTTTCAAATAAAAAAAAGTGAAAGATGCTCCCTTAAATGTGTGGGAGAAAGGCTTAGGAGTGCATTGTTTTCCACATCTGTTTCCTACTGGAGTTGGCAGTAGGTATGATGACCGGCATGAACAAATACCACCAGCCTAATACAGATCTACCAGACTTTATTCAGAGGACCCTAGATTTCATCTGAGTATTCCTTCTGCATTTCATCTACTATTTGAGAGCGACTTGTTTAGGTTATCCTACACAGTAAATCACATGCTAAAAATAGGAAGAAACCTCCAGAATCCAACAGCAAGGGAATTATTTGATTATCTTCATCGAAAAGATGGACATCTTGAACACATAAAAGAGTAAATCTTAACCATTGCGCTAATCTCAGTTCCGACGTGCCCATTGAGATGTTAATTAGTTATAAGAAGAAAATTGATATCATATAAACATCATTATAAAATACTTGCTGACATTCACCCATGGCCTATAATATGGCCCTTCCGTCTACCTTAGACCGGACTGTCTGATTACTCTGCGTCCGTTATTCTGGTAGAGAGTAAAACACTCGCACTTACCTCAATAGCAGCATAGTTGTGACCATATCCAAAAACTACAAAGTGGTGTGTACGCGTTGTATCCGTAACCTTCTGGCCACCTAAATCGTTTTATATGGCTGGTGCAGCAACCTAGAAAGCGGACTATAGAGAGTCCTCGCATTTGCCATTTTGGTAGACAATCGCCCTCTCCCTACAGGATCAAATCACGCTCTTATTCTTGACAGGACATGATTAGAGACAACGGACTGCTAAACTTCAACCAGTCCGCCATCTAGGTCATATATCCAGTTTTATCACTGATACCCCTAAGTTGGGCTGTTCAAAGACATGCCAAAAGTATGTTAAATGCCGTAATTGTTGATATATAAATCCTGTATCAGCAATCATCAGTTCAAAGGATAGGTTACACCCCTGTATGGAAGCAGCACGTTTGATGCCCCTATTCAATTAGATACTTCATTTAACATGTATATTTGCAATTCTGACTCCATGCAACATGTTATGATAACAGAAATCAATGTTCCAAAAATCTGGTTCATGTTACCCACAATAGTGTAACACTTCAATTATTCTCCCAAAAAGAATTCCATCTCATGATTGGTGTTCAAACCTTCCTCAACCGTTCTAAGTCTCAATATCCAAATACATTCTCTTCTTCTGAGGTGTAGTTCCCTATTGCCCCCACCAGGGGTCTTGTAGTACTTGCTCCAATCCATAAAACTGGAAATTCTTATTCTGTCCTTGTGCTGTGCATTGCCTCATGTGTAAGACAATAGGATACCTAGCATCATCCTGTTTTACTGCTCTGTAATGTTCACTGATCCTTAATTTCAAAGCTCTGGTAGTGCTCCTCCCATACATATGATTGCATTTACATACAATGGCATAAGCCACATATTTGCTATTTCATGTAATATTTGATGTAGTACAAATGAATATTAGTATCGTCGTCATGATAAATTAAAATGCATGCTAAGGAATCTGGGACCTCCTACTTGGTTTGTGACACTCAGTTCTGCTGAATATGCATGGGATGACCTTTTTGAACTTTTACGTGAGGCAAACTCAAAAACAAAAAATATCAGTTTGAAAACAGCAGGAGAACTCCTTTCATTGGATCCTGCAAATGTTTGCAGGTATGTTAACCACCAATTTCAAGCACTGATAGCTTTCATCTGTAACAAAACAAATTCACCTCTTGGTGAAGACACTGATTTCTTCTGGCAGAAAGAGTACCAAGCTAGATGGACTCCACACATTCATATACTGTCATAGGTGAAACATCCCCCAAAGTTCTGAACAGACACTGATGAGTCTGTATTGTCATTTATAGATCATTATGTGAAGAAGGGATTGAGACAACAAGTTCTTAGATTTCAAATTCATAGGTGTGGCAAATACTTTTGGTAGTAATACAAATCAAAAGCAAAATTTTAAATACAATGTTGTTTTGGAGTTCCAATTCCTGTTATCTCAGAAGGAAGAGTGATTAGCTTTTTGTCTGCAGTGAGACACATTTTGACAATCACCAAAAAATATGTACAACATCAGAATAACATAAGCTTCAAAATATATGACAACTACAACCCTGTTATTCTAAAGTTGTGGAATGCAAATAAGGACGTACAAGGGTTTGCTGATAATTCTATTGCTCTAGCTCGCTAGGTCACTTCTTTCTTAAAAAAGGCAGAAAAGGCAGAGATAAACAAGATGTGGGGAGAGATTTCAGCAGAAAAGAGTCTCACCAAAAATTGTGTAGTTTTAGTTTGAAAATGCTTTCACACAGGGAAATTGGATCTTGTGAATGTGCAGATAGGTTGAGCTCAGCAAGTTTGTTCTCCAGGTTTGTGTGGGTAAACATCGGCCTTGAAAGCAGTCATAATAGAGTATTTAAAAGTATTTTCCAGAAACCGTGTAGAATGTGGTCCTAACAATACAGTCATTCTAAAGGGTAACATGTGGGATACATACTACCCAGGAAGAACTGCCCGTCTTGAAAACATGTCTCTTTATGAAGTACTACAGCATTACACATATAGAACTAATGTCACTGAAAACACTGAAGAAGAAAGATTTGCAATTACTGGATGTGATGGTTGATTGGTAAGACAGAATAAAGTAAATCTAAATCTAATTCATCACAGTAAGCTTAGTTGCCAAATTCCAGACAGAAAAGAGTTTTTCTACGTGGTACTTTTGCAACTGTTCAAACCATGAATCAGATCTACTTGGGCAGTATGGGCCTCATTATGACCCTGGTGATCACCAGACTGCCAGGGTCACGGTTGCGGTCGGACCGCCGCCAAAGTGGCCGTCACAGTCCAACTACTGACACCATCAGGCTGCCGCCAACCTGCAAGCAGCGCTGCCCTGGGGATTACTTGTCCCCATCCGTCAGCCTGTCCATGGCGGTTTACATCAATATAGAAAGGCTGGAGGAATTGGGGTCTTGCACTGCCCATGCACTTGGCATGGGCAGTGCAGGGGCCCCCATGCACAGCTCTGTCATGCATTACACTGCCCGAATTACGGGCAATGGGATGCACGACGGGTACTGCTGCACCCCCTGCACCACCACATTGCAGCCGGCTCCATTAGGTTTCTGCCCACCAGCCCTATGGTGAACTCCTAATAGGGCCGGCCTGATGGTGGGAAGAGTACCTCTGCCACCCGCCAAACTCATAATGAGGCCTTATGACTGTAATGAAGGTTCATTCCATATTATAAAAAACACTATTCAGTGTTCTGTCTTTCCAACATACTTACAGATATAAAACTGAAATAGCACATGGATTTCTCCACAGCAAAAAACGATGTCAGTGTTCTACATATAAAACCATAGTACTGTACATGAGAGGACAAGCTGGTACTGGGGACACTTTCCTAATTAAAGAACTCACTAATTATCTGCAAAAGACTACTGATTCAAATGTGTGTGGTAACAACACCAACATGACTTACTGCTCATAACATTAAATGAATTACTCTGCATCAACTTCTAATGCTACCTGAATATAACAATAAAATTGAATATTAGACGTTATCTGGTGACATTTGCCATTAACTATCCAGAGCATTGAAAAAGATGACTCTTCTCATCAAGTAAGCATGGTATCAAACATAATGTTTGCTTTCCTACACCTAAGGATGCAGTAAGTTTTAACAACAAACTATGATGTACTAGTTGGAGAAAAACATATAATTGTTGTTGGTGACCTAATCCAACTTAACCCTGTAAAAGGACAACCCATTTTCAAAACTCTTCTGCATAATGAAGCAAGAAATTACCTAGGAAGTATTGGCAGTGTAAACATTTGGCTAAACTTTGAGTTAAAAAAACTTAGTAAAAAAACATGTGTCAAACTTCTGAGATGGAATAGGGAGAGACACAGAAAGAAATTAAAATAGGTGTTCTTACAAAACAGGGGAAATGTGCTTTGGAAAGTCATCTAATCAGCTATGGTGGTGCTAAGGTAGAGCTAGAGTCTCTTAAATGGCCCCCATAGTGAATAAAAAATACAAAGCAACCTTGGATATCTCCAACTTTTTTTCTGCCAACACTTAGCACACGGAAGTCGGGACCTGAGTGATTCTCACTCGGCTCACAAAAATGCTTCTGTCATTTTCCCCAAGGCTACAAGTACAGCCCAGGTCTGTTCTCTGCCCGTGTAACATCAATATTACATTATATTTAAGCTGAGATGTCGTCCTAGGTGGATGACAGCTATCTCACAAAAGGCGACATCTTGCCAGGGTCGATCAGATTGTTCTGGGATTTGCAGCCCTTGGTTACTAATTTAATTTTAAGAAAACTGAAATAGCCTTTGTCAGTGTATTTTTCCTGGGATATGAGCCATCACATGAGGGCAAGAGCCTGGCCCTGCACTTTTTAGAAAAATGTGCTCAACTCCAGCCACCAAACACTATTAAGAAACTACAGTCTTTTCTTGGTTTCTTTAACTTTGGCACATCATACATTCCTGATTATGCACAACAAATCAAGCTACTCTATGACTTAATATGCCCAGATTTCATAAACATACGCTCATTCTTAGAGGATTGCAACAGGAAATGCTAGAAGCAAAACACACACTTGTGACAACAAAACAAATTTGGTCATCAGAATAATTGGTGGTGCCATTGGGTTCACTTATGTCACCTTTAATGAAGGTGACACGGTACCCATAGCATATAAATCACATTTATTTTCCAATGCAGAACAACACTTTGCACCCACAGAAAAAATTCTAACTGCAGTACAGATGGCTGTCATCATGGAGAGGTCACTTGCCCAAGGGAAACACATTATTGTCTTTACTCCGGTGCCAGCCTTGGAGGCCGTCACCAAAGCAAGTGTTCCTAATTCTAAAGCATTACATCCATGTTGCATCCAATGGGCAACCTCCCTGACTGCCACTGATGTTGATTACATCTTTGATCCAAAACTTCAAACACAAGAATTTCTCCAATAAAACAGGAGCACCCCGCACCGCTTGACATCTTGCTGCTTGACATATAGCATACTGTCATTTACACTGATGGTTCAGCACAACCCGCTGTAGGTACGAAACATCTGTACTCAGCTGCTTGCGCAGCCATGAGCGGAGTAATGAAGAATGGTATATTCCACCCTCACAATACCTACAGGCAGACCCTGTGGGACTACACAGCTCAACTGGCTGAACTTAAAGCCCTTATCCTAGCATTAGAACATACAGATCCAGGGCAACTCACATCGATTGTCTGTGATTTGTACTCCTATGTCCAGTCTTAAAATGATTATCTTAATAATTGGCGATTGAAGGGGTTAAGCGACTTAAAGGGGAACACCATAAAACACAGAACTCTGTGGAAGAGGGTGGCCTACCTTAAAGATAAGCTACCTAATGCTCATGTAGTCTATACATTGGGCCACCAACGTGTAGGAGTACATGTTACTGGCAACACTTTGGCTGATAAAGCAGCCAAATCTGCAGTAGCTACGGCTTCTGTTGCTGCAGTGACTCGTTCCCAGATGACACTGGATAAGGAAATTTTGTCTACCATGAAAGCTTTGGCTGAAGGCAAGCCTCTCCCAAAAGCCTCTCCCAAAACCATACCCTACAAAATATTCTTACCATGTCACTGCACAGAATGTTGCCTTTGCAATAATTCCTGGGGTTGGAGATCGAGTGATCCCCAAACAAGACCAGAGATTAGAGCTAATCAAAGCAGAGGATGATGGTATTGCCTCTGCACATCCTGATGTTGCGCCCACAATAATACTCTTACAGAAATGCTTCTGGTGGCCGTGTCTATACAAGCAGATCAAGCAGTATGTTATTTGCTGTGACATTTGCCAGCAGATATAGAGCTCAAACATCAAACGCCCTGCGCAGACATCCTGTTTAGTGCCCAATAGGCCACTGCAATGTGTGAACCTGGACCACTGTGGTCCCCTTCAACCTGATGGTGCATGCAAATAGATCTTAGTTGCTATAGATTCTTGTTCTAGATTCCTGTGGGTATGGCCTCAGTGGTCTGCTGAGGCTCTAACTGTTATAAAAGGCTTGCTGATCTTTATCAGTAGATATGGGCTTGCAGCATTCCATTTGGGCCAGGGCCCTGCTTTTGCCTTTGCTTCTAAGGCATTTAGGACAATATGAGGACAATGTGTGTTGAACTCCATTACTCCTCAGCCAACCATCCCGAGGGTGATTAGGTTGTGGAGAGGAGGAATTGAGATCTAATGCAGCTCTTAACAGCTAGAGTATTAGGTTCTGGCTGCAGTTGGTTTCATCACTTATATGGGGTCCAGAGAGCACTGAATATTCTGCCAAAACAGTCCTTGGCAGGACACACTCCTTACGAGATTCTCTTTGGGATACCTATGTATGTACCAGATTTTGATGGCCCTGGTTTGGTGGCAGCAGATACACCTTTTGACAAAAATGAACGTCTCACTGTCTTTCAGGAGCTTCGGCAATTTTGCGATGATAATTCATCAGCCAGTGCTGCCACCTTAGGAATAAGGGATTTGCCAACAACTTCTACAGGCTACATTCCTAAAGATTAGGATCTGGTTTGTGAAAAGATTGCTGTGGAGAAGGAATTTGGCCCATCCTACAGAGCACTGGTCCAAGTCCTGGGAATACAAGGTAACAGAACTTTCATCCTACCACTGCTGCCTGGTTCCAAAGTAAAATGATTTGTCTCCATCTACAACATCAAATTACACTATGAGGACGATCCTGCACAGTCAACCAAGAGGTCCCTTGGGTAGCTCCCGGTCCCCTCTCAATACCCAATAAGACATATCTTTTCAAAGAAGAAACAACAACTCCTCCAACTACACCATCATGTACAACGATACTACAAATGCCTCCTCGAGCATGGGGAGGGTGGAAAAGGAGCTTTTGCTGCTTCTTGTTACCACTTCACCAACTACAACTGTCCAATATATGGCTGCCTTCTACTCCTACTCAAGACAAACAACGATATTGTCTACTATGAACCTCCACGCAAAGTGGATCCTTAAACCACTAATGCACTGGCTCCTGTATTTGAAGAGACTACTTCCGGTTATTTCCCTTGATGACTTTTCTTCGACTTCATCCACAATGGAAAATGTTCAATGGAATTATCTGTGGATATATTTGACATTGCTTGCCTTTCTATAGGGAATCGGTTTTCTTAATGTTTTCTTTCTCCTTATAAACGGTCATTATCTTCTTGAATGCTTTTCTGTTGAGTCTGTGGATGAAGTTTGAAGTCCATATCTTTTCTCACATAAGGTCTGAAGAGGCGTTTCCCTAGTGAACATTTCAGCAGTACCAATTCCTAATGGGATTGTGTGGGATAAAGTTCAATTTGATATGTACGGGCCTACTGAGGTCATTCAAATTCCATATGTTTTCAAAATTTTAATGACTAATGTGATTACACCTGGTGTTTTTTCTGATGACTGGGATGTTCAAACAGTTGATTTAATGCTTGCTGAACTGCAGGGTTATACTGTATTTGAAAATGATGATGTGTACACTCACACAAAGAATTATGGGGAAATGTTCTGTTATAATAATTTGGGACATTTCTACCTGCACAGAGCAACTAGACACAGATCAGTATTTAATTACACAGTGGGAAGACTGTTCAACTCTGGCTGTGGGGAGCCCAAAGCATTATTCAGATAAATTCACATATTTTTCTGGGCACTGTTAAAATGTGTTGTTAACTAAACATTAGATAAAGTGCAATTTGATAAAACCTTCAGTGTACATCATAATACTTTATAGAATATGAAATCTTCAGTTTAAAGCCAACATGCATGATGTACAGAACACCTTTGTACAGGGTGAAACCTCAGTGTTAAACAGTTTAGTAAATAATTCATTCCTTATGCAAACATATTGTCTCTGTGTGAGTTGCATCTATGATTCAGTTCATTTAGTGTAGGCTCTCCAGTCAAAAACACAAGTATATGTTTAACTGTATTTAGGACACTAAGGGGGTGATTCTGACCTCGGCGGTAAAATGCCCTTACCGCCGGTCAGAAGACCGCCATAACACCGCCGCGGCCGCGGTCAACCGCCACGGTCATTCTGACCCATAACGGCCAAACCTCCAAAAATCCGTCCTCCACTGCAGCCCGCCACATCGGCGGGCAGCGATAAACTGGAGATGACCAAACCTCCACCGTCACGCCAACAGAAATACGCCCATGCCATTACGACCCACGAATCCACACGGCGGTCATTCAAACGCGGTATTCCATTGGCGCTACACACCGCCGCAGTCAGAATACACACACATCACCAAAACACAGCCACATTGGACAATTTGAAAAACACACACCTGATACACATACACACACCACTCCCACACAATCAACCAACTATAAAACACACACCCACATCACCCACAAACCCCTGCGACCCCAAATACTGAGAGAAGGAGAGAGAGACACAGCAGACAATCCAAAGCAAGACACACTGAGGCACACTACACCATCACACACACCACATAGTAGCACAAAGCACCACTCACCAACACACTCCTCATCACATACACCACCCCACACCTCACCCACAACACCCCATGGCACCCCAAAGGCATCCACGATTTTCGGACCAAGAACTCCGGGTCATGGTGGAGGAAATCCTAAGAGTGGAACCCCAGCTCTTCGGCTCGCAGGTGCAGCACACCAGTATAGCCAGGAAGGCGGAGCTATGGCAGCGGATCGTGGACAGGGTCAACGCGGTGGGACAGCATCCCAGGAATAGGGAGGACATACGCAAAAGATGGAACGACCTACGGGGGAAGGTCCGGTCGATGGTCTCGAGGCACAACATCGCGGTCCAGAAGACTGGCGGCGGACCCCCACCCACCCCTCCCGAATTTACATCGTGGGAACAAGACGTCTTGACCATCCTGCATCCTCAGGGCCTCGCAGGAGTAGCCGGAGGAATGGACTCTGGTAAGTCCAATCTCGACTACTATATCCCCCCCACCCCACCAGCATGCCAACCCACACCCCCACCCTCACCCCCAACCCCCCAGCACACATCCTTCCTGACAATGTCTCACCAGCACAACCCACCCATCCCAACACCAACTCCTGCATGCCAACACAAACCATGGGCACCCATCACCTAAGCATGACCACTGCACTAACCCCTCCCCCCCACTAAATACCCTCACAACACCTCCCTACAGGGAATGCCTGCACTGGGGGACAAGGGCACCCACAACACGCATGCTATTGCACACACAGAAACAATAACCAAACTCTCTTACCCCATGCAGGACCCGAACGACAACACACCAGCCAGGAGGGTCCAGAAGTGTCCATCCCACCACCGGAACAGGCCCACACTGAGGATAGCAGCTCTGTCGACAGTGAACCTGATGACCAGCCCGGACCATCGGGGACCTCTGGGCAGTCGGTTCCCCTCACCCAGACACAGGCCACACCAGACCCGACCCCCTCTGCCGACACCAGCACAGCTCCCACCCAGCGGGCCCATGCCTCTGTCTCTAGGACAGCTCAATCAGCGGTGTGTCTGCCACTACAGGGCACCCAGGCTAACCCGACACCCCAACAACAACAGGGACCTGGGGGCAGTGGGAGCGGGCACACCGGCCAGGGGACAGAGGCCGGGGGAAACCGGGCAGCTCGGAGGGCTGCTGTGCGACAGGAGGGGGAGGAGAGGCCCAGGGAACCCACTCTCCAAGAGGCCCTCACCACCCTCATGGGGGCCTACCACCACTCCCAAGAAACGATGGCGACGGTACTGGCCAGGTTCACTGAGATCCAGGCACAGCAGGAGGAACGCTACATGGGCTTCAGGGAGGAGCTGAGAATCATCGGGACCGCAATGGGGACCATCGTCCTGGCCCTCCACAGGATAGAGGACGCGTTGCGGGACCATGGTGCACCACACAGGGCCCCTGTCACTAGGCCGGACCAGGAACAGCCTACCACCTCCGCCGGCGCTAGTGGACAGGAGGTCCCAACACCTCGACAGCCCCCCAGAACCCCACCTCCTGCTGAAGAACAACCACCCCGTAAGAGGAGCCTGAGACCAAAGAAAAAGACAGAGTAGGATGTCAAGACCCCCGCCAGCAGGACATACCCCCTCAAGTCTTCCCACTGTCCCACATTGCCACCCTGTCCAACCATGAACTGCCTATGCTCCATCCTTCCACAGGCAAAAGAACAATGCACCTGTGAGACTGAGAACTGGACTCTGCCATGGATATTCCTCCACCCCCACCCATCACCCTTAGAATCACATGTACCGGTATCTAGCACTCTAAATAAATAACTTTTTGGACACAAACCTGTTTTGAGTCATGCTGTATTATTAACAAAGGGATAACATATTACTGTTCAATTTCTGTTCTGTCAATTAGTCATGACAACATACCAATGTCAATACGCTGTATTTCATGGGTGAACCAAGCAGAAGTCAGGTACTGAGTCAGACAGCACTGAGAAGGGAAGGGAAAGGCATAAATTAATAACAAACATCTGTGGGGAACTACAGAAAGTACAGATGCAGGAGGCTAGAAGCAATTGTGAAATGGCGTGGGTGATTCTTACCTGGGTGTTACTGGAAATACTGTTGTATGACTCTGTCCCTATTGTCTGTGTCGTCCTCAGAGTCTTCCTCCTCTTCACTCTCCACAGGCTCCACGGCTTCTACAACACCACCATCTGGACCATCCTCCTGCAGGAAAGGCACCTGGCGTCGCAAAGCCAGGTTGTGAAGCATACAGCACGCCACGATGATATGGCACACCTTCTTTGGTGAGTACATTAGGGATCCACCAGTCATATGCAGGCACCTAAACCTGGCCTTCAGGAGGCCAAAGGTTCGCTCAATCACCCTCCTTGTACGCCCATGGGCCTCATTGTAGCGTTCCTCTGCCCTTGTCCGGGGATTCCTTACTGGGGTCAGTAGCCACGGCAGGTTGGGGTAACCAGAGTCACCTATTAGCCACACCCGTTGTCTCTGTAGCTGCTCCATCACATAGGGGATGCTGCTATTTCGCATCACATACGCGTCATGCACTGACCCTGGGAACTTGGCATTTACATGGGAGATGTACTGGTCAGCCAAACAGACCACCTGGACATTCATCGAATGATAATTCTTTCTGTTTCGGTACACCTGCTCATCATCTTTTGGGGGTACCAAAGCCACATGGGTCCCATCAATGGCACCAATGATGTTGGGGATATGTCCAAGGGCATAGAAATCACCCTTCACTGTGGGCAAGTCACCCTCCTCGGGGAAAATGATGTAGCTCCGCATGAGTTTCATCAGGGCAGACAACACTCTTCTCAAAATCTTAGAAAACATAGGCTGAGACATTCCAGATGACATGGCCACTGTGGTCTGGAATGACCCACTGGCCAAAAAATGGAGGACTGACAAAACCTGCACCAGAGGGGGAATCCCTGTGGGTTGGCGGATGGGGGACATCAGGGCTGGCTCCAGCTGGGCACACAGTTCATGGATAGTGGCACGGTCAAGTCGGTATCGAAGGATTATATGGCGTTCTTCCATTGTCGACAGGTCCACCAGCGGTCGGTACACGCGAGGATTCCTCCTTCTCATCCCAAGTCCCAGCGGACGGTGCCTAGGAAGGACAACATGGAGCACAGAGTCAGCCAAACCACAGGTACGTACAGACAGCTTGCACAGTTAAAGAATGCCAATGGGTTGAATGGCGTGTATGTGTGGCAATGCAAGGCCTAGGCCTGTGTGTCGCAGTCAAAATTAGGCCATGTGGGCCCCTGAAATGGCGGCTGCCTGACCTGTGAAGTGGGACAATGGGATGTGAGGTCACTGCGCTGGCGGGGCACACCGTGGCGGTAGGCGGTCGAAGACCGCGGCGCAAAGCCGCATTGGTTAACATTGAAGCCTATGGGTTTCAGGAGCCAATAACGAAGTGCGCCGGCGGACGCGGTACGCACCGCCGCGGTACGCACCGCCGCGGACGTGACCGCCATTTTCTATCTGCTTAATCACTCGAGACCTGATCATCCACAGGAGAGGACCTATACTGCAAGTGCTGCTGTGACCTCGGTCTGGAAGATACAATGGCTGCTGCGACTGGGGAAAGGGCCCCTGCCTTCACGTCTGAAGAATTGGACAAGCTCGTGGATGGGGTCCTCCCCCAGTATGCGCTACTCTACGGTCCTCCAGACCAACAAGTGAGTACACCGGGTGCTAATGGAATGGGCTATGCCTGTGTGGATTGGGGTGGATGTAAGTTGGTGGGGTGGGGTGGGGTGGGGGGCGAATGAGGAGTGCAACGCACGACAGATGGGAGCATGTGCCATATGGCAAAGTGGGGGAGGGGGCAATTACATCTAACATGCAGGCCATTGATGATTTCCTCCTTTCCACCCTGTACATGTCAAATAGGTCAGCGCCCATCAGAAGATCGATATTTGGCGTGCCATCGCCAAGGAAGTCCGGACCTTGGGGGTCCACAACAGACGGGGCACCCACTGCCGCAAGAGGTGGGAGGACATCCGCCGCGGAACAAGGAAGACCGCAGAAACACTGCTGGGGATGGCCTCCCAACCTAGGAGGGGTGCCAGTCGCACCATGACCCCCCTGATGTCCCGGATCCTGGCGGTGGCCTACCCTGAATTGGATGGGCGCTTGAAGACATCACAGCAGACACAAGGGGGTGAGTATCAGCACATTCTCCTATCTTTCTGCGCAGTGGAGGCGTCTGGGTGGGGGAGGAGGGCTGTGGGTGACATTAGGCCAGGGCGCTTTCTGTAGTGTAGTCCTCTCCCTTAGGCATGGCCCTGTGCCCCCGGCCCCCACCTCTGTAGGGTGACAAGTACAGCCATTGAAGGTCCAGCATCTCCCATGTGCGCGTTTGACGTCTCTTGGCCTGTTGTCTTAGTCAGTAGTACTGAGTAGTGTACCCCGAATGCGCGGCTTAGTGCATTAGGCACCTGTGTCTGTCCTCTCCGCCAACGGTGTTGACATTGCATGCACTCAACCTGGTCTTCTTTTTTCTCCCCCCACCCTTTCTCTTCATCTTCTTGTGCATGTGTGCATTAGCATCATCAGGCGGAGGAGATATGGCATCGGAGCACGAGGGAGCTGCAGGACACAAGGCCCCGGTGGGCCCAGGAACAGACACCGAGGGCACCAGTGATCCGGAGGGCGAGGGGAGCACCACGACGGGGACCGCTGGTGAGAGCAGCGACTCAGACACGTCCTCGGATGGGAGCTCCCTAGCGGTGGCGGCAACATCCGTGCTCCCCGCCTCCACAGGTACAGCCGCCACCCAGCGCACCAGCCCCGCCCTCCCAGCAGCCCCTCAGTCTTCGCTCCGTGCCGCTTCGCCCAGGAAGGCGCGCGTCTCCTTCGCCCCAGGCACCTCAGCCCCTGCCCCTGTTGCCCCTGCTGCCCTCAGTGCGGAGCTCATTGACCTGGTAAGGACGCTCATTGTTGGACAGACGACCCTTCTGAATGCCATCCAGGGTGTGCAAAGGGAGGTGCAACAGAGCAATGCATACCTGGAGGGCATTCATTCGGGTCAGGCTGCCCATCAACGAGCGTTCACTGCTCTGGCCTCAGCACTGACGGCAGCCATTGTCCCTGTTTCCAGCCTCCCTCTTCTGACTGCCTCCAGCCTGTCTCTGTCTCCTGTTCCTCAACCTATCCCATCCACACCATCAGACCAGCCTGCACACACCTCAACACCCAAGAGCAGCTCATCCAAACACAAGCACCACAGATCCCGCAAACACTCACCCGAGCAACACCCAGATGCAGACATGCCAACAGCCACTGCCACCCCTGTGTCCCCCTCCTCCTCGTCTCCCTCCTCCCTCCCTGTGACGTCTACACTCACACCTGCATGCACCCCAACATCAGCCAGTGCTTCCATCACCACCTCACCCTCCAGTACAGTCCACACTCGTGCAGTCACCACCCCCACTGCCATGTACACGTCCCCTGTGTCCTCTCCCACTGTGTCTGTCACCCCCTCTTCCAAGACACACAAACGCAGGCAGCCACCCACCCAACAGCCATCCACCTCACGACAGCCTACAGCACCAGCACCTTCACCCAATGACAGCACACCTGACTCTCCTACAACCACCTCCTCTACCTCCACTTCCATCTCCACTACTCCTACCCTTTACCTTGGCCCTAAAAAACTTTTCCTGGCTAACCTTAACCTCTTTCCCCCCGATGACCCCCCCCATTCATCTTCAAAGAGTCCCAAGAGCACCGCAGCCACCACCAGCCCAGCTTCGGGTGTCACTGTTGTGCCAGGGTTCTGGAGCCCACCCTTTGCCAGCGGTGACACATCGAGCTGCATCAAGGACACGTCCAGCCCCCCCCCGGCAAGAGGACCCACAAAACCAAGGACCGTGCGAGGACTGACAGGGCTGCCCCCAAGGAGCAATGTGCGGCCACTTCAGCACCCACACCATCTGGGGGAGGCAAGGGCCCGAGAGCCCGATCAAAGGAGCGGAAGGGCAGCAGGAGCGCGGAGAAGGTGGACCCCACATGCCACATCCCAGCTGGGAAGGAGGACACTAAGGAGGCCAGGAGTCCGTCCCCGAAGGGTCCAGATACGTCACGGCGACTGAACAGGGAGTCCAGGCCAGGTCTGGCTCCCTTGACCTGCTGGATAGGCACCGCTGAACAGGGCCCGCGGTGCAGAAGAGCACCGCTGAACAGGGCCCAGCTGTGGAGATAGGCACCGCTGAACAGGGCCCGCGGTGCAGAAGAGCACCGCTGAACAGGGCCCCGCCGTGGAGATAGATAGGCACCGCTGAACAGGGCCCGCGGTGCAGAAGAGCACCGCTGAACAGGGCCCCGCCGTGGAGATAGGCACCGCTGAACAGGGCCCGCGGTGCAGAAGAGCACCGCTGAACAGGGCCCCGCCGTGGAGATAGATAGGCACCGCTGAACAGGGCCCGCGGTGCAGAAGAGCACCGCTGAACAGGGCCCCGCCGTGGAGATAGGCACCGCTGAACAGGGCCCGCGGTGCAGAAGAGCACCGCTGAACAGGGCCCCGCCGTCTCAAGCACCGCTCCGCTGGGCCCTTCCTCTCAAGCACCGCTCCGCTGGGCCCGCCGTCTCAAGCACCGCTCCGCTGGGCCCCGCCGTCTCAAGCACCGCTCCGCTGGGCCCTTCCTGTCAAGCACCGCTCCGCTGGGCCCTTCCTCTCAAGCACAGCTCCGCTGGGCCCCGCCGTCTCAAGCACCGCTCCGCTGGGCCCTTCCTCTCAAGCACCGCTCCGCTGGGCCCTTCTTCTCAAGCACCGCTCCGCTGGGCCCCGCCGTCTCAAGCACCGCTCCGCTGGGCCCTTCCTGTCAAGCACCGCTCCGCTGGGCCCTTCCTCTCAAGCACAGCTCCGCTGGGCCCGCCGTCTCAAGCACCGCTCCGCTGGGCCCTTCCTGTCAAGCACCGCTGAACAGGGCCCCGCCGTCTCAAGCACCGCTCCGCTGGGCCCTTCCTCTCAAGCACCGCTCCGCTGGGCCCCGCCGTCTCACGCACCGCTCCGCTGGGCCCTTCCTCTCAAGCACCGCTCCGCTGGGCCCCGCCGTCTCAAGCACCGCTCCGCTGGGCCCTTCCTCTCAAGCACCGCTCCGCTGGGCCCCGCCGTCTCAAGCACCGCTCCGCTGGGCCCTTCCTGTCAAGCACCGCTCCGCTGGGCCCCGCCGTCTCAAGCACCGTTGATGGTTCATTGTGCCCACCATGCCTCCTCCTTGACCAGTGGAGACTGTCATCCACATGATGGACTGTGGCTTTGCACTCCCCAGGATTGAACAGTGGGCAGCCCACCCACTGTAGAGACATTGAGAGACTGTGGCTTTGCACTCCCCAGGATTGAACAGTGGGCAGCCCACCCACTGTAGAGACATTGAGAGACTGTGGCTTTGCACTCCCCAGGATTGAACAGTGGGCAGCCCACCCACTGTAGAGACATTGAGAGACTGTGGCTTTGCACTCCCCAGGATTGAACAGTGGGCAGCCCACCCACTGTAGAGACATTGAGAGACTGTGGATTTGCACTCCCCAGGATTGAACAGTGGGCAGCCCACCCACTGTAGAGACATTGAGAGACTGTGGCTTTGCACTCCCCAGGATTGAAAGGTGGGCATGGTGGCTCCTCGTGGATCTGGCGTCGTGGACTCATGTGGCTGTGGTGCCCCCCCCTTCCCTTCCCCCTGAGGTGCCTGTAGTTTTTACATCTGATGCCCCTGCAGTGTTCTCTCCAAAGGACTCAGGTCTCCTGTGTGGGCTTTGCCCTTGTTTCTCAAGACTTTGGCCCACGGACATGCTGATTTGGTAGGATGTGCTGGACTTGGTACTTCAGTCATACACTGATGTGTATGTCATTGGTTTTTTGGTGGATATCTTTCATGGTTGTACGCTAATTTTCTGGAGCTTTTTGGTACATAAATATTTATTCCAAATATGATTATGTCCTAGCATTTTTCTGGGGTGTTTGGGTGGTGTCACTGTGACTTGGTGCTCTGCATTGGTGTGTACATAGTTGGGGGGGGGTCGCATATGTGTGTGCCCGTAACCTTTCGTCCTCCCCCTCCCGTGTGTCGTAGGTGCAGTACTCACCGTTGTCGTCTGCGCCGGACTTCGTACTCGTGGTAGATGAGAAGGTAGACGAGAGCAGGTATGATGTTCAATTCGGGTTCCATGCTGTCCTCCGTCCTCGTGGAGTGCGTAGAGGTGAGCGTTTTCCCGTTCGTAGTCTGTTTCCGCCGTGTTTTTATCGGCGGTGCTCCCGCCCCGGAAAAGGTGGCGGATTGGTGAGTTATGATAGTGTGGGCGGTACATTGTCTGCCGCCTGCCTGTTGGCGGTGACCGCCGCGCTGTTTGTCTGTACCGCCGCGGCGGTCGGAGTGTTAAGTTGGCGGGCTGTGTTGGCGGTTCCCGCCAGGGTCAGAATTCATTTTTTTGGACCGCCAGCCTGTTGGCGGGTTGGCCGCCGCTTTAACACCGACCGCCAGGGTTAGAATCAGGCCCTAACTGTAGAAAAATATATGTAGTAAGTCCAAAATTTAGAATATACATCAAGCATGCTTCAGAAATCCCTAGATCTTAAGACAAAATTATCTCCATAGCCACCTATCAACTCTGTCATATATGAAATATACAATGAGCCAACTTTCAATAACAAGCACAGTTAATTTCCATTTAGTATTTTAAACATTCAAATAATTAGTACTGGCATAGTAAACAAATATATTGAAAGTCGTTTATAAATATATTATTTTATTTTACTATTTAGTCAGAGACTTTATAATTAAATTACATTATATATTTACTTACCTGAAAATGAAGCTGCATCACGAAGGTAGCTGAATACACAAATCACCTTTAATCAAAATTCAAATGACCTCTGCTGAGCCCAAGTCAAAGAGTTTTCACTTGCTTCTCCTCCAAACCACCAGCCTCAGGTGTCTGAGGTTATGCAACACATATAAGTATCTAAACCCTTAAGTGTACTATCCAATCACATTGTTGCTTTCTCTAAAGTGTGTTGAGAGAAAGCCAACTATTGGCTGACCTTAATATACCCTCAGTCTTGGATTCTACACAGAAGAAATGTATCTGTTTCACAGTACATGTACTAGAGAACCTTTTATTTGTTCTTTACTTGTAATGCTTTATGGTTGTTTTAACCCATTCATGTCACTTGTGCTGTGTTGATACACAGTCTTCTTTCTTCCTCTACAATTCAACTTGCAAGATTTTTGAAAGATCCAATGAAAGACCTTGTGCTGGGGGCACTTGGTCAAGCTCCATATGACTTTTGCAAGAGACTCACAGGTTCGTACGAGGACCCCCATCAAGCTTCACCTGTAAAAGCCTGACAATGGCTCTCGCAAGACTCTTGATGGATCGAAGCAAAATGTCAATATCAACCAATAGAAAAGCTTATGTGGTTTAACGAGTAACTGTGCCCCATACAAACAGCATTTGTTCACAACCTAACCTACTATTGTAACTGCCAAATATCTAGCAATTACATTTATAATTTTGACACCTTCTAATTTTTTCCCTCCTGCTGTAGATTTCTACTGGAGCTTACTGATTATGCTGAGCACTCCTTTTGTGACTGAGATCGCCATACTGTACCATGGTCCACCTCTGGATTTTGTGACAGAGCTTCATCCACTGGGCTAGATAATATGCCATTAATTGTGGCGTGGACCAAAATCTTAAATTTCCAAACTTCGACATAACTTGGATTGGCCACATAGGTTTGAAATGGCATAAGTTGTTACCAATGATTGGGAGCATTTTGGATTGTGAGCATCCTGACCTGATGATAGTGCACAGCTGTGGCAATGACCTAGGCACAATCACAGGTGTTGCACTTGAAATCCAAATGAAGGACGCCTTTTCACAATTGATGTTTCTCTTTCCTCTAACTGCCTTTGTATATTCTATTATATGACTTAAAGGTGGAAATGACAATGGTCACAAAAGTTTTGTCTTTCAATTAAGAAACCCTCTAAGTGTGTCAATAAATTAATTTCTGCATTTCTTCATGACTATGGCATGGCCTCTAAATATCATAACAGCACCCACTTTGGTATGCCAGGTATCTATGCAAGATATCTATAGGAAGGATAAAAGGAACAGGATCTTACTTAGTAACATCAAGGAATACATCGAGTTATCTGTTTTATGTGTAAGTGAGCACTACCTTATAAACACAAAGGCTCTTGTCAGAGCCATCCTATTCCTACATTAAATGATTCTTTCATAACTCCCTTTTTTGTATCTTGACTCTCATGAGAGTCTTGGGAGAGCAAGTGCACCCAAACTCCTGCCTCCACCCATGTATTTGCCCGACTCTCACTAGAGTCTTGCCGGTTCAAACATGTAACCTTTATTTCATGGATAGCAAGTATGCATTGTAGGATGTGTTTGCAACATTCTGCAAAACACACAAGCCTCTGCACTGAAACCGATTTTCTTTACTCTCTACTTTTTTCACAATCCTTTGAGAGTTTCTCTCTTGCAGGATGCTTGCAACCTCAAACATTTAACCTATATTTCACTCATAAAAGCTGTGTATCATTGTGAGTGTGTATTAGACTGTACAAACATGAAAGCCTATGCACTGAAATATCTCTCTTGAAAAAGATTTTCTCTACCTCTCTATTTTGTTATGATCCCACAAGACTCTTTTTGGGGGTGAATTTACACCTTTCCTTGTTTCAGTACTATACCTTATAGTCCCCACTAATAGGGTGTGTGAAGAAAGTGTCCTCTCCACTGAGACCTTTTCACAGTATGACTGAAGTATATAGCATGGTGTGAGGAGGGACTGGGCTTTCATTCACATCGCTCCCTATTAAAACAACTGTGTATAGTAGAGCCTCTCTGCTCTACTAATGGAGAGTGGCCTCTCCACTGAGACCTTGCATCAAGGTGACCAGTGTTTAGTATGTGGTGTAAAGATTTACTGCCTCTCTCACACCTTTCCTCAGGCTGAGCAGGATGCATTATGCATAGTAGGGTGTGGAAGGTACTAACCTCACATGTGATACCCCACTGTTGCATAGCAAGTATGAGAGGTTATGGAGGCTCCACTGAGACATCTTCCCAGGGCAATAACCATGTATACTAACAAGTGGGAATGGATTTGCCTGTCCAATGACACCTCTCCCCAGGATGGCAAACATGCGCAGTAGTGTGTAGGGAAATGTTGTCCTCACCACTAAGATCTATCTCCAGAACAACATGGATGCGTGGTACCATGTGTGCAAGGAGTGGCCTCCATCCTAGAGCAACAGGGAATATACAGTAGTTTCTGGGAAGGCAGTGATCTCTCAGCACGAGAGGTCTCTGTAGTATTCTTTGTGAAAAGCATAACTCTCTGCTCATACCTCTTCCCACGCTGAAAGGTATGCATTGTAGGCTGTGGGAAAAAACTGTCCCTTTTGCTGACACATCGCTCTTGGACGATTAGTCTATATAATAAAATGTGAGGAGACCCTGACCCCTCTCCTGTGACCTGTGTTTTGTGATGATGTGTGTGCAAATTCAGCTGGGAAAACAGTTGTATTTCCAAAGGCTATGAAACATACTTTAGGGCGGTGTAATAGAAATAACATTGGCTCAAAACCTCATCAAAACTCATCAGATATAAATACATTGTATGAAACAAACCACCTCTTTTACATTACAAGGGTGTTGCAAATTACCAATAACTTCTGTGACTATAACAAATGAGACAAAACGCTGAGCTCCTTTAAAACGTCACAAAACTCTTGAATTGCAGTTTTCTTTTTAGGTCCGACGCAGGTGTTCTGTCATTAAGCAAAAGAAGCACACACAGAGGGGCTTGTGGTCTGCCCTCTTCTACCTTCAGATTTACAAACATTTAGAGTCAGGATCTGTAATCTGTCTGGTCAGAACTCCCCCTAGGGTGACAGATGTGCAAGTAAGGTGTTGGGAGGAAACTACCTCCATCCTGAGATGTCGGTTCATGGATGACAAGAATAGAGACCAGGGTATGCACATACACTGCCAAGTCACCTCAGACCCCCCCCTGAGAATAACGTATCTATAGTAGGTTGTGGGTAGAGGCTGCTCTCTCTGATCATACCTGTCTTCATGGTGATGAATGTCCTTAGTAGGGAGTAAAATGGAGTATCCTCCCTGCTCAGATCTGTGTCCTGCTGTGCATATTTGAATATGAGGACACACTCAGCTCTCCCTCAAACGTTTCCATACGAGGACAGGCATGTGCAGTAGAGTGGAGACAGAGCTAGACCTTTTTTGCAAAACTTATCTCCAGAGCCACAAGCATATACAGTAACATGTGGAAACAAACTACTCAATCAACTAGCACATCTGCACCAGCTGATAGCAGTGTATGATAGAGTGTGGAGATGCAGTGGCTTCTGTGTCAAGAGCTCTCTCTTGTATGAGAGGTTTCTATTCTACAGTGTGTACAAGGAACAATCTCTCTAATAAGACCTCATTGTTGCATGATGTCACCATAGTTGGCTATTGAAATAATGTCCTTCTCCATTGCCAAGTCTCTGTAGCATAAAAGATGTATATAGTACAATAAAGATACATATACATGCAGGAGCACTTCTGCATTCCCTGAGGATGGAACTGCCAGTTTTATTCAACATTATAATATTGTAATAAAAGTCAAATCCATAACAACTAAGCAAACAAAATTGTAGTAACTTTAAACTTTATTACAAAATAAATTACCTACACCACAAAACTACAACAATTACTTTAACAAACTATATGAACAACTATAAAAAAATAAAAAATAAAACTCTACTAATTTATAATGTTTTCATGTGACTATGATGAGCAACTACCAACAACTCCAACATTTTCCCTTCATTTGTCTACTGGATTTTGGTTAGGGTAGACCTTCTTCTCTTGTCCTCTTTCAGCCACTCATGCCTGTCAAACAATCTTTAATTTTGAAATTGTATTTATATCAGGCTAGGTGGCAAAGTAATCTCAGCGAAGCTTCACACCTCCAAACTTTGTAATACTTTGTCTACAGTTTAAAAAAAAAGAGTACACAGAGTATGGCTCATGCAGATTTAGCTTGTGTTGTTGAATTGGAGAACTCCTTAGGTGCTTTCACATCTTTTCAACCTCAATACACTATGCCTACTCAGGTAGTTACTGCTGAACAACAAAATAATTCTGCTTATCTTTGCAAGTCTCCTGTTTGATGCTTATGTAAGCAGATCATTTTTTTCTCAGAGACAAGTAAAGCTAAACAGGACAAGCTTGTACAAGACCACAAATGCCACCCCTATGCAATAGGAACATTATCACTTCTCCAATAAATAGTTGTTATCCTGACTTTTCAACACGTTTTTATTTCCTGTTTCTTCAAAAGTGAATACGTTTTGTTTTTCTCCTCTGTATATTGTGTAACATGGTAGCTTTCTTTTTAACAACTTCTGCTTTCCATTTACTCCTACAAAAACACAACAGGATAGATGTGCAAAGCCATTTTGCATTTCTTAATGGTCCGAATCACTATTTTGAGCCATTATGAAATGCAAAATAGGCTTTTCAGATGTGCAAATCCCTGTAGGGAATCGCACATTGTGATTTCTACCCAGTAGAAATCTCAGTTTGTGATCTTCTGAATAGGAAATCACAAATAGGGAATTACCTATTTGCACTTCCTATTCAGATGTACAAAGCATTTTCTAAATGACAATTGGGCATTTAGGAAATGTAATTGTGTGTGATTGCCATCGACTTCAAGTCAATGGTAACCATGTGCAATGAAAAAAAGCACCCGAAATGCTTTTTTTAAACGGCAAGGGAGCACACTCATGCCCTTTGGGCATAAGTGTGCCCTACATGTGCACCACTATTTTTGGGAAAAGCAAAATCAGCCCATTGTCACAAATGGCATGGGATGGGATTTCTTATGTGTGATTTCCTAATAGCGATTCCAACAAAGTTGGAATCGCTATTAGGAAATCAGTATCTTGGTACCTAGCATTTTGCATTTCCTAAATATCTATTCCTATGACGTTGCTATTTAGGAAATGCAAAATTGTAACTCCATACATCTGGCCCTTTATAACAAAAAAATTAAAAGTTATATACTGGTCAATAAACGATAACAGTGATTCCTCATTATGGCCCTCATTCCAAACCCTGGCGGTCGGTGTTAAAGCGGCGGTAACACTGCCAACAGGCCGGCGGTAAAAAAAAATCAGATTACGACCTCGGCGGAAACCGCCTACATAGACAGCCCCCTTAACATTCTGACTGCCACAGTGATAGCAACAAACATTGAGGCGGTCACCACCAACAGACAGGTGGAAGACAATGTACCGCCCACCCTATCATGAGAGGCCAATCCACCATCTTTTCTGGGGTGGTACCAACTACATCAAAAGCAGTACATCGAAGGGGAACCACTCACCTTCCGACACTTCACGAAGAACCAGGACGCCCTGGAGCCCAAATTGCAGATCCTCCCCATGTTGGTGTAACGTCTCCTACACCAGGAACTAGAAAGAAGGCAGCGGCGGTGGCGGCGACGATGGTGAGTATTGCACCTAGCACACAGGGAAGGAGGTGAGGAAAAAGAGAGTGACACACAAACGTGACACGCAACACCCCCACCACCCACCCTCACCCACAACACAATACACACAAACACATCCAACAACATATCTCCACTGGTTCTGGAGGGGGCATTGTGCCCAGTGATGCTGCACCTGTGGTGTGGCAGTTCACATTCTCTCACCTGGGTGTGTGAGCCACGAGATGTGCATGGAACAGGTAGCAAGATACTCCATGGAGGCAGAGCCACACTAAATCCTGCTGTGACTTGAGCTGCAAACTGCTGGTAGTGCCAGTGCTGGTGGTGGTGCCTCATGTGGTGTGTCCAGGGTCCAGGACTTCACCTGCAGCCTCGGACAGCTGCCCACTGATGATGCTGCTGACGTCCGATGTAGTGGCACTGGCTGGGCACATAGCGGTGCAGATGGCGGTGCAGGTGGCGGTGGCGGTGGCGGTGGCTGCGGCGGTGGCTGAGGCGGAGATGCTGCCGGTGCTGTCCATGATGCAGGTGTCTGTGTTGGTGGAGAGAGACACCAGACCGTCTCCGGTAGCCTTGGACGGATCATCACTGGTGAGGATGCCGCTGACTGATGTAGTGGCAGCGGTGGTGCAGGTGGCGGTGAAGGTGGCGGCGCAGGTGGCGGTGCAGGTGGTGGTCGTTGCAGCGGTAGGGACCGTGCCATCTTTGGGGAAATGGTGGTCACCAGCCCCTCACCAGGAGGCTTCGTGCCCTCAGGTGACTTTGCCTTAGTCTTGTGTCCCTTCCCCACCTTGGTAGTCGCTGCTGGGACCTTGGCACTGTCCTCTATGTGTTTGGATGAGGCCTTGCTGGGTGGGTGGTGCGACTTTCCCCTGCTGCGTGCTGGCCCCTTCTTGACCTTGGCAGGTGGCGGAATCGGGTGGTCCTTCCCATCTGTAGGTGGCACACTGGCAGCTCTGACGTGTGCCCCCTTCGATCCTCCTGGACTTGCAGGGACCAAAGCGGACTCAGATTTGGTGGCTGAGGTACTGGGCTGGGATCTAGACATCCAGGCCCTAGGGGAAGGACGGGGGGAGGTGGAGGGAAGAGTTAGCTAGGAAAAGTTTTTTTGACACACTGGGAAGGGAAGATGGAGGGGGTGTGGGAGTGGAGGAAGAGGTAGTGCTTGTAGGAGGTGGACGTCTGCTGAGTTTGGGTGAAGGTGCATGGTCTGGAGGCTGTTGAGTAGGTATGTGCCTGCGTTGGGTACTTTGGGAGGAGGGCTCACAGACACACTGGGAGAGGACACAGAAGACGTGTGAATGGTTGTGGGGGTGGTGATTGCTCGTGAGCGGTGTGCTGTGATGGGGGTGCTGGTGATAGAGTCAGTGGCTGATGATGTAGTGCAAGCAGGTGTGAGTGGAGACAATACTGGGAGGGAGAAGGACTTGGAGGGGGGACACAGTAGAGGAAGTGGATGTTGGTATGTGTGCAAGGGTATGGTGCTCGTGTGAGTGCCTGTGTGATGATGTGTGGTGCTTATGTTTTCCTGAGCCACTTTTGTGTGTTGTGTTTGCATGCAGGTCTGAAGGTGTGCCTGGGATAGGCTGAGGTAGAGGGGATTGGGTCTGGGTAGTGGAAATTGTAGGGGGAGGCTGGACACAGGGACAATGGCGGCCATCAGTGCTAAGGCCAGAGCCTGAAATGCTCTCTGTTGGGCCACCATACCAAAATGAATGCCCTCCAGGTATGCATTTGTTTGTTGCAAATGCCTCTTGACACCCTGTATGGCATTCAGAATGGTTGACTGCCCAACAGTGAGGGATCTCAGGAGGTCAATAGGGCAGCAGGGCTGCTGGGGCAGGGCCTGAGGTGCCTGGGGTGAAGAAGACGCCCACCCTCCTGAGGGGCTGCTGGGAGGGCAGTGATGGTAGGGGGGTGGTGGTTGTACCTGTTGTTGGGGTGGGCACAGAGGTGTCCGCCACCGCCACCGCCAGGGAGCTTTCATCAGAGGAAGAGTTGCTGTCAGTGGTCTCCCCTCTTGTCCCCATCGTGGAGCTCCCCTCGCCCTCCGTCCCACTGGTGCCTTTACCCTCCATGGATTCACCCTCATGGGCCATATGGGATGCAGCTCCCTCTGTCGCCGGTACCTCTGCTCCTCCGCCAGATGATGCTAATGCACACAAGGGCTGGGTGACAAAACAAGAAGGCAGGGAGACAGAGGATACACTTGGTCAATGCCAGCTACACCACTACCAGTAGCGGACACAACACACACTGAACTGCCCATGCACTAGGCCTTGCCCAACCACTCACTATGGTAGTCACCAGCCCATGGGGTACAATGCCTAACGCCAGCACTTGCACACCTGACACTCACAGGACCCTGTACACTAGTAGTTGCCCAATTGTACCATTGGTGTAGGGGTGCTTCTGAACCTGCAAACAAGGGACCTACCCTGCCGAGGGGCACCCACAGCCCACATCCCCCACCCAGCTAGCTCTTAAAGTGCGCAAAGTCAGGATTCAGAATCTGTACTCACCCCCTTGTGGCTGCTGTGATGCCATCAAGCACCCATCCAACTCCGGATAGGCCACCGCTAGGATGTGGAACATCAGGGGGGTCATGGTGCGACGGGCACCCCTTCCACGTTGGGAGGCCAGCTCCAGCTGGGTCTCCACCGTCTTCTTGCTCCAGCGGCGTAGGTCCTCTCATCTCTTGCGGCAGTGGGTGCTCCGCCTGTGATAGACCCCCAGGGTCTGCACCTCCTTGGCGATGGCACGCCAAATACCCTTCTTCTGGTGGGCGCTGACCTGGAGGATAAACAGAGAGGAAAAATGTAATTACTCACCCGTCCGGAACGTCATACTCATTGCCCACCAGTTCCCACCCATGCCCTGACGCACATACATTGATCACCTCACATGCAGCACTCAGGTCACCCCCCCAACATGTGGCTTACATCCACACCACTCCAAACAGGCATTGCCCACGCATCATGCTCACAGTGTACTCACCTGTTTGTCTGGAGGACCGTAGAGTAGCGTGTACTGGGGAAGGAACCCATTCACCAGTTTCTCCAATTCCTCTGCAGTGAAAGCAGGGGCCCTTTCCCCAGACACTGTAGGCATTGTCACTTCCAGACTCAGGTCACAGCAGCACTTGCAGTGTAGGTCCTCTCCTGTTCATGGTCAGGTATCAAGTTAGTGAATGGGTAGAAAATGGCAGTGAGGTCCGTGGCGAGGCTTACCGTCACCACCGGTGTACAGCTGGCGGCATCCTTCAGTGTACAGACCCCTAGTGGACCTGTTGACAATGGAGGATAGACACATTATAAACACATACAGACTTGATCATGCCACAATCCAAGAACTGTGTGCCCAATTGAAGCCAGACCTGATGTCAGCTATCCACCAGCCCACAGGTATCCCCCTTCTAGTGCAGGTCCTGTCAGTGCTCCATTTCCTGGCAAGTGGCTCCTTCCAAACTACAGTGGCCATGGCACCAGGGATATCTCAGCCAATGTTCTCAAACGTGTTGTGCAGGGTGTTGTCTGCCCTGCTGAAACATATGCTCAGCTATATCGTGTTCCCCCAGGTGGAGGATTTGGCCTCGGTGAAACCTGACTTATATGCCTTGGGACATATCCCCAACATCATTGGTGCCATTGATGGTACCCATGTGGCATTTGCCCCCCCCCCCCCCCCGGAGAAATGAACAAGTGCACAGAAATAGAAAAAGCTACCATTCGATGAATGTGCAAATGGTGTGTTTGGTGGACCAGTACATCTCACATGTGAATGCCAAGTATCTTGGCTCTTTGCATGATGCCTATATCTTGCGGAATAGCAGTATCTCTTATGTGATGGGCTAACTCCAGAGGCTTGTGTGGCTAATAGGGGAGCCCAAGGTCCCCACACAGTATATGTAGGTGTCTGGGTATAGGGTTGTCCCTAAAGGTTAGTGTGTGTCTCACAATTGTCCCTCAATATTTGCAGGTGACTCTGGTTACCCCAACCTTTCATGGCTACTGACCACAGTGAGGAATCCCAGGGCAAGGGCAGAGGAATGCTACAATGAGGTACATGGGCGTACTAGGCGGATTATTGAGAGGACATTTGGCCTCTGGAAAGCCAGATTCCGGTGCCTCCATCTGACAGGTGGCTCCCTGTACTACTCACCCAAGAAGGTGTGCCAGATCATTGTGGCATGCTGTATGTTGCACAACCTGGCATTGAGATGCCAGGTGCCTTTTCTGCTGAAGGATGAGCCTGGTGATGGTCTTGTGGCAGCGGTGGAGCCTGAGAACAGTGAGGAAGAGGAGGCAGAGAAAGAAGATGTTGACAACAGGACTAACATTATTCTGCAGTACTTCCAGTGACACACAGGTAAGAGACTGTAACTCCTCTTCACATTTCAGTTTACTTTAGGACATTGTACACGGCAGCCTCTTACCCTCTGTCTATGGACACTGACTTTTCCCTTTGGATTTCCTTTTTTCAGATCTGTGTACCCCATTCTGGCTTCTGCTATGTGTACTGCTGCCCAACAACTGTCATACATTGGTATGAGTAAACGAACATACACTTTGCAATGCTTTTCTAATGTTGTAGTAATACATTTGTGAATCATCAGACTGACTCCAGATTGGTATTTGATTAAAGGGTGTTTATTTAGGTGCTAATAAGTATAGGGGTATGTGCAAGGGGCTGGGGTGATGGTGGAGGAAGGTCCATGGAAGAGTCCAGTCTCATGGCATCACAGGTGCATTGTCCAAGGGGGCATGGGAGGTGGAGCAATGTCAGTTCAAGGTTGACAGGGTAAGAGAGTGGGACAGAAGGGTGACAATCAGGAGGGTCCTACTTCCTGGTGGGGGTCTTGGCAATGTTCTCTCTCTTCTGCCTGGATCTCAGGGACCATTTGCGGGGTGGTTCTCCTTCTGCAGGGGGTGGGGTGCTGGTGGCCTGTTGGTCCTGTGGTGGGACCTCCTGTCCACTAGCACCGGCAGAGGTGGAAGGCTGTTCCTCGGTTTGGCTAGTGTCATGGGCCCTTTGTTGAGCCACTGCCTCCCTCATGGTCTTGCCCATATAAGCCAGCACCCCTGCTACGGTGACCGGGATGGTGTACATTTTGGTGAGGTCATCCCAGATCCCCATGTACTGTCCCTCCTGCAGCCCCTGGGTCTCCTGAAACTTGGCCAGTACCGTGCCCATGGTCACCTGGGAATGGTGGTATGCTCCCATGATGTTTGAGAGTGCCTCCTGGAGAGTGGGTCCCTGGGCCTGTCCTCCTCCTGTTGCACAGCAGTCCTCCCAGTTTTCCTGTTGCCCTGTGCCTCTATTCCCTGAACCGTGTGCCCACTGCCACCGACCCCAGGTTCCTGATCGTCCTGGGTTAGTGGGGTTGTCTGGGGTCCCTGTAGTGGTGGACACACTGCTCATTGACATGTCCTGGGGACAGTGGCATGGGGCCACTGGGTGGGTGCTGTGCTGGTGTTTCCTGAGGGGTTGGCTCTGTGGTGGGTTGGGACTGTGGCAGGGAAACCGACTGTCCAGAGGTCTCAGATGCGCCAGGCTGGTAATCCTGATCCAGGCGCGCAGAGCTGCTGTCATCAGTGTGGGCCTCTTCTGTGGGGGGACTGGATGTAGCTGGCACCTCCTGTCCGGTGACATTGGGTAGGGGTCCTGTTGGGATGCAAATGCATTGTTATTGTATCTGTGTGTGCCATCTTGTGCAATGGCTGTGTTTCCCTTATATAATTGTGCTTTCCCTGACACCTTGGACTTGTGTGATTGCTGATTGTGTGGAGTGGGTGAGTCTCTCTTATGTGCATGGTGTGGTGATGGGTGTCCATGCAGATCTGTGATGGGGTCCATGCATTGGTGTTACATGCAGGGCTTAGTTTTGGGATGTGTGGGTTGTGATAGTGGGGTATATGTGAGGTGTTGGAGTGATGGGGTAAGGGTAGGGGTAGGAGTTAGTGACGGCATGCAGGTAGGGTGGGGGATACAGTAGTAAAGATTTGACTTACCAGAGTCCAGTCCTCCTGCTACTCCTGCGCGGCCCTCAGGATGCATGATCGCCAATTCTCTGTACTGCTATCTGGTGTCTTGATACCACAGAACGCACCTTCCCCCGTAGGTCGTTCCACCTCTTCCTGATGTCATCCCTGGTTCTTGGATACTGTCCCATGGCATTGACTCTGTCGGCGATTCTCCGCCATAGCTCCATCTTCCTAGCAATGGACGTCTGCTGCACCTGTGATCCGAATAGCTGTGGCTCTACCCGCATGATTTCCTCCACCATGACCCTTAGCTCCTCCTCAGAAAACCTAGGGTGTCTTTGAGGTGCCATGATGTGGTGTGAGTGATATGTGTGAGGTGATGTGTGGGGTGATGTGTTGTGAGATATTATGTGATGTGCGTGGATAGTGTATGAGTGATGGTGTTCTGTGTGAAGGTGTGCTCTTTGCTTGTCTCTTTCTGCTTGTTCTATTTTTTTGGTTGTAAGGTGTTGTGGGTAATGTAGGTGTGTGTTTTATAGTGGTGTGGGTGTGGTGTGGGTGTGGTGTGTGTATGTGTGTCAGGTGTGTGTATTTTTAATTGTCCAATGTGGTGTAGTTTTGTTAGTGTGTGTGTATTTTGAGTGCGGCAGTGTGTACTGCGAATGGTTTACGTGGTTGAAAGACTACCGCGTTGATTCGTGGGCCGTGATACTGCGGGCACGTTCCTGTTGGCATGACGATGTGGGTTTTGCTATCGCCAGTTTATCATTGACCTTTGGTGTGGCGGACTTGTGTGGGTGTCTGTACTGTGGCGGTATTCTCTGTGTGGGTCATGATACCCGTGGGGGTTTACCCTGGATTCCCCTAGGTATATACTTTTCAGAAAGGCACAGGTTGTTAGGTTTCTTTAGGTACCTGCTGAGCTAGAGGCTAAATCCACAGCTAGGCACTTTCCAAAAAAACACTTCAGATTTCAATGTAAAAGTGTGATGTGTCCATGTTGCATTTCCGGGGCGGGCATTAGGCCTACCCACACAAGTGAGGTACCATTTTTATCGGGAGACTTGCGGAAACACAGAATAGAAGAACAAGTGTTATTGCCCCTTGTCTTTCTCTACACTCAGTACTCTCAGTTTGTACAAAAAGATGTCTGTTTGAGAAATTCCCTGTAATTCAAATGCTAGTATGGGGGCCCCAGAATGCAGAGATGTGCAAATAACCACTGCTTCTCCACACCTTGTCTTGTGCCCATTTTGGAAATACAAAGGTTTCCTTGATACCTATGTTTCAATCTTTATTTTTCACCAAATGAATTGCTGTATACAATGAAAACCCATTGCAAGGTGCAGCTCATTTCTTGGCTCTGGATACCTAGGGTTCTTGATGATCCTACAAGCCCTATATATCCCCGCAACCAGAAGAGTCCAGCAGATGTAACGGTATATTGCTTTAAAAAATCTGCCATAGCTGGAAAAAATTACAGAAGAAAATGTGGACAGTAATTGCTTTTTTCTACCTCAATTGTCAATATTGTTTATTTTAGCTGTTACTTTCTGTAGGAAAACCTTGAAGGATCTACACATATGACCCTGAATTTTGTCGACGTTTCAGAAATGTTTAGCTGTCTGGGATCCAGTACTGGTTTTACACCCATTTTTGTCACTAACTGGAAGGAGGCTGAAAGTACCAAAAAGAGTAAAATGTCCCAGTAAAATGTCAAAATTGAGTTGAAAAATTTAGTTTTCTGATTCAAGTCTGCCTGTTCCTGGAAGTTGGGAAGATGGTGATTTTAGCACCGTAAACCCTTTGTTGATGCAATTTTCAGGGGAAAAAAAACACAAGCTTTGTTCTGCAGCCCTTTTTTCCCATTTAAAAAAAAATGCAGCTGTATTTTGGCTAATTTCTTGGTCTCCTTCAGGGAAACCCACAAACTTTGGGTACCTCTAGAATTCCTAGGATGTTGGAAAAAAAAGACACAACTTTGGCGCGCAGCTGAAGAAACCAGTGTTTTTCAGTTCCAAATTAAGTAAAATCTGCTGAGCATAACCGAAAGAGGCTTCCTTCTCCTCCAAAACACCAGGGACAATCTGAGCTATCTCTGGTTCTGCAGCCAAACACAGCACATCACAACATTTCTTCATCCATCGAATAAGAATGTTAATGTTAACTGTTGGTTGAGCCATGGCCCTTTTTTACTACTTCTCCCCCAAACAATCTTGTGAGACTCTCATGGGATTGAATAACACCTTGTGGCAGGGCCAGTAATTTTCCATGCATGTCTCACGAGAGTCTTGTGGGATTGTAAAACGCTTGGGGTCTGATTTTTACTTTTTTAGTGCTGCATTTGCATCATTTTATGATGCAAAAACGGTGCAAACTTCCAAAATTCTATTATATTTTGTAAGTTTGCACCACTTTTGCGTCAAAAAATGATGCAAATGTAGTGCTAAAAAAGTATACATCAGGCCCTTAGTGGCAGACTCAGTAATTTTCCATACAAGTCTTGCAAGATACTCGCGGGATCAAATGAGCCCCATGCAGCAAGTTTCACTCCCTGTAGGTTGCACACTACTTTTGTGAGAATCTTGTGAGATCACAACAGATTTGTATGGAAATAGTAGTGTATGGAAGGGACTAACCTCTCTACTGAGAACCCTCTTTTGGATTTTGGGTGACCACACAAGGGTGTATAGAAGTGACTGCCCTCTCTTTTCAAACTTCTTTTAGATGACAGATATGAAAAGTAGGGTATGTGGAGGGACTAACCTCTCCGCTGAGACCCATCTCTTAGATGATGAGTATGTATAGTAGGGTATAAGAAGGGACTGGTCTCCACTGAGACTTCACTATCAGATGATATACCTGTGTAGTAGTGAGAGGAAAGGGACCACCTTCTCCTTAGATACCTCTATCACTGTCAGGGAGACCAGATCCTCGGGACCTGCGCACGTTCCCAACATGTCCACCACTAGACAGCTCCAAAACTCTGATAGAAAAAATCACAGAGCCTGAGATCATGCAAATGCCAATAAATGGTAGCGCACAATGAGTATCAAGAGTTAAATGCAATGAATGAATCGCGCGTCTTGCCGATTCGAGTGTCAATATGCAAATGTCTAGAAATGGTCGCGCACACTGTTGCCAACCCGAATCTCAAAAGTCAAATGCCAGGAATGAATTGCCAGTCTTGCCGATTCGAATATCAACATGTTAATGCCAGAAACCACGAGCACATTCACACACACAAGGAAAAATCTTTCAACATGAAAACTAGGCCCAAAAACTCGAATGCCTCTTACCGCCCTGATCAAGGATCACCAATACAATGAGGGGCAAAGGCCTGGAAGGTCAAGGTAGGCCTCCGGAACAGGAGCTCAGGAAGTTGCTGCTGCTCTTCACCGGGACCTCTGAACAGTGAGCACGTGGAGCTGGGCTGGCTCCCTTATATAGAGTCTGGCCCAGCCCACAAACCACACCAAGTCATGCTGCAGAGAAAGCCTCTAGAAGGCCCTGGAAAGGGACTACACCCTGACACACCCTGACACACTCTGAAAGCCTGCAGCAATACATTGCAAATGAACAGTATTTACAAGCATCTTTAATATAAGTCTTCAGGATTAAACTCTGCAATGCAAAAGGTTAAACAACAGCATATCAACATAATGCATAAATTACGTTTTTTCATAAGGGCTGTTTTTTTGCATTGATATTGACAATCACTTGACTGTTGTGTATACTAGGGTGTGGAAATAGATATTTCTCTTCTTTGCAAGCTCTCTCTCAGATGACAGAGTAATAGGGTGTGGGGAGGGACTGGTCCCTCCTTTCAGATCTATCTTTCAAACAATGTATGTGTATTAAGGTGTTTGATGGACTAGTCTCTCCTTCAAGACCTCTCTCTCACATGTCAGGTGTTCATAGTAGTGTGTGGGGAGGGAGTGGCCTCACCTGGTAGACCTCTCTCTCAGATGATAAATATATGTAGCAGTGAGTGAGGACAGGCTGGCCTCTCATTTCATACTTCTCCCTCACATGATGGATGTGCATAGTATGGTGTGTGCATAGGCAGCCCTCTCCTGTCAGACCTCTCTCTGATATGATGGGTATGTGTAGTAGGGTGCATGGCTGAACTAGCCTCTCCTTTCATACCTCTCTAGCAGATAACAGGTGTGCGTTTTAGTGTGTGGGGAGGGACTGCCTTCTCCTATCAGATGTCTCTCTCAGATGATGGGTATGCATAGTAGGGTGTGGGTAAAAACTGCCCTCTCCTGCCAGACCTCTCTCTCAGATGCTGGGTGTTCATAGTAGTTTGCGGGGAGTGACAGGCCTCTTCTATCAGACACCCCTCTCAGATGACAGTTGTGCATACTACAGTGTGAGGATAGACTATGTGAGGATAGACTACCCTCTCCTTTCAGACCTTTCTCACATATGAAGGGTTTGAATATTAGGGTGTGTGGGGAGAGACTAGCCTATCCACTAAGACCTTTCTTTTGGATGATGGGTCTGCATCATAGTAGTGAATGAAAAGGGACTTCCCTTTCCTCTCAGGCCTCTCTCTGACATGGCAGCTCTGCATGTTAGGCTGTATGACTAAGGCCATTCTCTCAGATGATAAGTCTGCATAGTAGTGAGTGGAGAGGGACTGTCCTTTCCTCTCAGACCTCCTTCTGAGGTGACTTGTGTGCATAGTAGGAAGTGGAGAGGGACAGCCCTTTCCTCTCACATCTTTCTCTGAGGTGACAGGCACGCATATTAAAGTGTGTACATGGACTAGCCTCTCCTATCAGACCTGACTCTGAGGTGGTGGGTGTGTATGATAGAGTGTGTGGAGAGAGACTGGTCTCTCCACTGCGACCTTTGTCTCTGATGTCGGGGATGCATAATAGGGTGTGTGGAGGGACTGGCCTCTCCTTTCACACCACTCCCTCTGATGACAGGCATGTGTAGCAATTAGTGTGGTGGGACTACTCTCACCTGTCAGATCTCGCACTCAGATGACTGGTGTGCACAGTGGTGAGTGTGGAGGGATTGACCTCTCCTTTCAGACCTCTCTCTCAGATGACAGTTGTGCATGGGAGGATGTGTGGAGAGAGACAAGTCTGTCCACTGAGACCTCTTTCTTACATGATGGGTGTGGTTGATAACATGTATGGTGAGGGAATAGCCTCTCCTTTGAGACCTCTCTCCCTCATGTGATGGGTGTGCGTAAAAGGGTTGTGGAAGGACTGGCCTCCTTAGCCACTGAGACCCCTCTCTTTCATCATGGGTGTTCATAGTAGGATGTGGGAAAAGGCTTAAATCTACTCACAATTCATCCCAAGCCAATGGGCATAAATAGTAGACTCTGATAAATACTATCTCCAGTAAGACGTCTTCCTACAGTAACAAGTGTGTCTACCAGAGTGTATTCAAAGATCACCAACCCCTTCCTATTTTTTACTATTCCACAAGAGTCTTGTGAGATAATAACATTCTTTAAAAAAATAATTTACCATGTACTCATCACAGTACTTATCTCTTACACACTTCCTCTCAAGAACAAGGACCACAATATGCATTTCCACTAGTAGAGTGCATTGTGAACTCACGTAATCCTACAAGAGACCTGCAAGATCATAAAAATTAGTTTTAAAAATGTACATTTATATTCTTCACAGTAATTATCCCTTAGACACTTCCTCTCTAAATCTAGTGTTACGGCATGCCCTTCCGCTATCCCTGTATATAGTTTTTTTACTTCATTTCTACAACACCTCCAATTTTTCCCAGTAAACAGGAATGGCTGCCATCTCATTTCTAACATTCCAACAGCTAGCCAATCAGAGTTCTTGCTCCCTCATGACTCGCAAAAGCCTTTCACTACGATGAGGGCTCATGGAAAAAATTGACCTCTCGACTAATCACAGGGCTCTATGTGTTATTTTGCACTCTTGTGGGAGGCTCGTGGGACTCTTGTGAGCCCAACTGCCAAAACATACAATTATATGTCATCCTTAATTTCGCAAAAACTACTGAACAGATTTACACCAAATCACAAAAAGCACAATCTGCGGACTAAGGGCCATATTTATGAAAAGTAGTGCATCATGTCAACCATTGTTCCCCTAACTCCACAATGACTGCACTGTATTTATGATACAGCGCACCATGGCGCACGTTAGGAAACTAGCGTCAAATATTTTGACGCTAGTTTGGCACTGTGCAGGATTAGCGCCAAACATTTTTATGCTTATCCTGCAAAGTGAAAAGAGGCCCATTGAAAACAATGAGAGCCTAATTGTAATGCCTGACTTGGGCAGGCATTAAAAAAGATGCTAACAGTCTATGAGATTACACTGTGCCATTTTTCTGGGCCTCCTACCGCTGGGACATCCACCCTTGCAAACATTATGCCGGGAGCAGGCATACTGTGGCACAAGGGTTTACAAAGTGCCGTAATGCGTTCATTGCACCACTTTGTAAATATGGCACATCGTTTTTGCCAACTAATGCCACATTAGCCAAAAAAAGTATGCCAATGTGGTGCAAGGTGGCACAAGGGGCTCATAAATATGGCCGTAAGATCTAGCTTCCTGCCAAATTTGGTGTAATTCCATTCAGCAGTTTTTGCTAGAACCTGTCTTAATCAATCAATCAACGTATTTGTAGAGCACGCTGCTCACCCGTGAAGGTCTCAAGGCGCTTGAGGACGTGGGGGAGCTGCTACTGCTCGAACAGCCAGGTCTTGAGGAGGTCTTGCAAAGGTGGCATGTCATTGGAGCTGGAGCTGGGGTAGGAGAGTTCCTTCACGATGTTGAAGAGCTCTTTGCTGTTGTGCGCGTTGTTGTCAATACGTTCCTTGAATGTGGCCCGGATGAGCTGGTGGTGCTTGCGGATGGCATTCTTGAGAGCCGTGTGGGTGGCTGGTGTTTGTTCCTGGCGCCACTTCCTCTCTAGTTTGTGGCAGGACTGTTTGGAGGTCCGGAGATCGGTGGTGAACCAGGTGGCCTTTTTGATAGCACGATTGTTAGAGGGTTTCTTGATCGCGACGAGAGTGTTGGTACGGTCGTCGATCCATTGCCTGAGGTTGTGGGCGGCTGTGTCGGCGTCGGTGGAATCAGCTGGTGGGGCTTGGTCGAGTGCGGAGATCATCCTGTCCTTGGTGATCTTGTTCTAGCTGCGGCAGGGGATCGGTTGCGGGTGGTAGTTGGTGGGGGGTTTATGTGGATGCAGGGGTGGTCGGTCCAGTGGAGTTCGGTGGTGAGGCTGAAGGTGATGTGTCTGCTGGCAGAGAAGATGAGGTCGAGCGTGTGTCCAGCGGAGTCGGTGGGAGATGTGACGAGTTGATTGAGTCTGAGGTTGGCGAGGTTGGTGAGCAGGGCATCAAGTTGCTGTAATTGGTGTTTTTGAGGTGGAAGTTCATGTCCCCGAGGAGGATGCAGTCTGTAGATGAAAGGGCTTGAGTGCTGATGACGTGGGCGATGGAGTCATTGAACTGAGGTCGAGGTCTGGGGGGTCTGTAGATGAGGGTACCCCTGAGGGTGGTCTTGGGGTCGATGTGGATTTGGAAGGGAATGTGTTCAGCGGTGCGGAGGGTGTCTACCGTGTTGGTTGAGATTCTGATGGTGTTGCTGTGGATGATGGCGATCCTTCCTACCAGTCTGTTGGTGCGGTCTCTGCAGGTGATCTTGCAACCGTCTGGGATGGCTATGGCGATGTCGGGAGCTGAGGATGGGTTCATCCAGGTCTCTGTCAGGAATGCAATGTCTGGGAAGGAGGAAACGAGAAGGTCCCAGAGCTCAATGGCGTGCTTGTGGACTGAGTGGGTGTTGAGAAGGATGCACCTGAGGTGGTTGCTTCCGGTTCTGGTGGGTGAGGTGGTGGCTCGGATGGTGAAGAACTTGCAGCTCCGCAGGAGAAGGGTGCGTGGGCGAGCTTTGGTGAGGCCTGGAAGCAGGTGGTAGAGTGGCCAGTGTTGAGGGCGTGGACGGCATTGGTGTCGTAGCGGCGTCTGGTGCCGGGCGGATCTCGGAGGCCAGGGTGACTGGCGCTGGGCACGTTCAAGGCACGGACAGGCGCAGACTGGCTTGCCTCTGGCGCACCCACTGCGTGCGGCCGCGCAGTGGCCGCCATTAGGAGGGGGATGTGGGAGGGAGGAGCAGCTGGGAGGCGGGAGGGAAGCGCGAATGGACGCGCGCGGGGGGCGGGGGTGGGGCCGGGGCCGTGGGGGACGCAGAGGCAGGAGAACCACAGGGGAAGCTGAGATAAGGCACAAGAAATAGAAACAGAGCAAGAAAATAGAGAAACAGTGAAGAGGTACAAAAAATAGAAACAGAGCAAGAAAATAGAGAAACAGTGAACAACAGACACAAGGCAAACAGACAGACAATACTTACGGCATCACTTAACCACCAGGGATGAGACGCAGACAGGGGCCTGCGGGTGGAGGAGGCTCTCGAACTCGCAGTAGCAGCTGCGAGGATGGGGAGAGGGACGCGGGCACAACGGTGGAGCTGTGCGGCGCGGGAAGCTTCTCCTGACCTCAAAAGCAGGTCAAGGGTTGCTCTCCTCACCGTGCAGCGGGCGCATTAAAAGGGGGAGGTGGGAGGGAGGAGTAGTTGGGAGGCGGAGGGAAGGGCGAATGGGCGCGTGAGGGGGGCGGGGACGCAGCTGCAGGAGAACGGCAGGGGAAGCTGTATAAGGCACAAGAAATAGAAACAAAGCAAGAAAATAGAGAAACAGTGAAAAGGCACAAAAAATAGAACAGTGAAAAACAGTGAAAAACAGACACAAGGCAAACAGACAGACAATACTTACGGCACCACTAGAATACCGTGGATGAGGTGCAGGTGGGGGCCTGCGGGTGGAGGAGGCCCTCAAACTCACAGTAGCAGCTGCGAGGGCGGGGAGAGGGACGCAGGCACAATGGTGGACCTGTGCGGCACGGGGAGCTTCTCCTGACCTCAAAAGCAGCTCAAGGGTTGCTCTTAAAGAAGTCAATGGAAAATGCCCGGAGATGTCACGGTTTGGGACCCACTCTATTTTTTTACCCCGCGCTTGACAGATCACCCCAAAACTGTCTAGGAAGGAGATGAGGTGGTTGAACAGTTTTTTTGTATGTTTTTGAAGATTCGTGAAGCAGGGCTAAAGTTATTGGCAAACAAAAATTTGCTTCACTTTTTAAACAATAGTCTGGTCCACAGTTTTTGTTCCTCTATTTCTTTGTAGTTTACATGCACAAAATATAAACTTGATGTATAGGTTCTTTGTATTTTGTCACAATATTTGTGTTACATGATATTTTTGTTCCCAATATTTTGTCGTACAACCAAGTGGAGGTGATGTCTGGGCTATTAATATCTAGAGACCCAGTAAGTAAATGATAGCTTGGTTGACCCAAGAAATACTTGGCATTGGTACAATGATATTCAATTCATTCATCTGGCATCTCTTCTTTTACTCTGTGTTCTATCATGATTACGTTACCTCTTCAGCAGGTCTCATCACACTTTACATTACTCTGTCTTTTGATCTGTTGGAGGTTGGTTCTGTCTCAGCATCCTAGTCACCTATACTACATTGATCGCTCCCATTTAATGCACCTTCTGCAGTGTTTCTAGTGCCTTAGCATGAAGTTATTTTAATCTCATTTGCTAGGAGCTCGCTGCTCACCAACTTGCATTCATTGAACTTTACATATGCATCTTATCTGTTAGTGTTTGACCCATCTGTTTGTATGTTAGTTTCGGGGCATTTTGTTTCACTTATCACATACATTGGCGTCTCCTTAGGACAACTCAAGGGTAACTACTCAGGGCCCTAACAACCCTGTTGCTGGACTTATACTGCAGTCACAAATTATTTGGTCATCACAGTTATCTGACACTGCAGTCCTGTTGCCATCTGAAAAGAGAAATGGCTAAAAATCTCTGTTTTTCTCAGAAGCATGGGCAAGTCTGGTCATGTTTTCTCTTTCCACAATTCTGAATCATAGCCTCTGAATAAATTAAAAATAGCTATTTCAATGAATTTGCATATTAACAGGATCCAGTATCAACAAAAAAAAGCGTCGACAAAGATGGTATAACTATTTTTTTTACGCAAGCATTGCCAGATCTAACTGCTTTAATAATGTTTGTAGATGTTGCACACTTAGTCCCAACTAATTAACACCTTTGTATTGCCTGTCAAATCATAAGATTTAAATATACAGAAAACACAAAAATCCTCCATAAATCTTGGATATGCATATTAACAGAGTTTTGAAAAGCTACATTGGACACTTCTTGGAAGAAGATAGAAGTACCTTAAGCTGGTGCTAGATATCCCTCGAAACAAACCTTTAAAGTAAGAATGTCAATACGTGAATGCTGTGAATGGGTGAGTAAAAGTGTGTGTGTATTTGTGTGTGTGTGTGTGTGTGTGTATGTTTGTGTGTGTGGTTGTATATGGATGTGTGTGAGTATATGAAAGCACATGTTCATGTGAATGGATGGGTGTGAGCTTATGCGTGCACATGTGCCTGTGAATGGATGAGTGTGGGTATGTGTGTGCATGTGTATTTGTGACTGATGGTTGTGACTGTCTTGTTGTGTCTGGGTGAAAGTGAATGTGCGCATGTGTGCCCACCCCACTGCTCTTCCAGATTACCAACTTCCACTGCAAAGCAAGCATACACACAGGAACTCGTCTGTACAGCCTCTCATGAATTCCCCAGGTGTCTATTTATTGTAGTCCTGTGCCTTTTGTATCTCAATCCTAACAGGGGCTGTCAACCCTGCAAAAGGTCAAGCTAATAACCCTGGGGTCCTACAACCCTAAGTGTGTGTGTGTGTGTGTTTGTGTGTGTTTGTGTGTGATTGTGTGTGTGAGTGTATGTGTGTTTGTGTGTGTGTGTTTTTGTGAGTGTACTCTAAACATTACGTCCCTGCCCCACTTAAAGACACTTGTGCATTCACATGACTTCTGAATGTGGTCAGCTCGCAATGCCTCAAGGATTAGGCCTGGACATGGTTTGCAGGGTTCCCATACACGGAATTCCACAGAGTAAAGAAAACACTCTGCAAACTCCCACTAACTCTGCGCGAGCAGGTGGAATTGTGCTAGCCGCCTGTTCATGCTGGTTGGTGTAAGTTAAACGCTCGCATTGCAAGCGAAAGGGCGAATGGCACCACGCAGTTGCCAATGCATGGCCATTTTGTTTTTCCTATTCTGTGCATGGTGCTGGGCCCACTTTTCAATTTAATCTATATCTTTGCAATCCTTACTCTATCCTAGGTATCCTCCCCTGTTTTACATTTATTTGATTAGTGTGTGTATTAGTGTTAATCTATTTATGTTTTTGCTTTTTTTTTCTGTGACTTTTCTGTCCCTTTATTAGTTTTCCCCTAACTTCTCCTAACTTCATTTCTGACTTTCTATTCATTCTTTTCCCCCTGTCTTTTTGTTTACATCACCCCCAGCACTATGGCATAACGTGGGAGACACGGTGGCACCAGTGCAGGAGGTGCGGCAAACTGCACACCCTGCTGTTGCCGGCACTGCCAAGGGATGCAACTTGAACCATTTTTAGTGAGGTGGAGGTGGCTGCACTAGTTATTTTTGTGCAGTGCCAACTCCCCTCCATGCTGGCAGCAGGTTCAGGCCTGGCAGTGTTTACAGCCTGCAGGGCCAATGTCATTGACCGTGAAAGAGACCTGCTCAACCTGCTGGGCATCTAGGTTGCGGTGCTTGGTGAGTACCAATAATTAACTATTACTAATTTTGTTGTGTCCTGTCTTTGAAATAGCATGCTGCTCACACTCAGAAGTAAATTAAAATTAAGTTCACGAAACGTAATGTTACAAATATTATGTGATCCAATTTGAGCGAGCCAGGTGGTCGGTGTTACCTAGTTCTGCTTCTCGCTGTAGGCACTCCCTTGGGCTGATTATGCTGCTTATGCTAGTTAGGCTGACACCTCTGTCCTCCTACCACTAAGACAGTGATACTGTCATAGTAGAAGTAGGTAATATATATCAGTGAGTTAGCGTTCTCTGTGTCTTTGTTTGTATGTAGCTCGTACAGTCCTAAGCAATATTCCTGTGATGTATGCATGCATCTATAGATTGAAAAGGGAAACTGACTGAAATGGCCCATGAAAGGGGGTTGCAGATGCAATTTGCAAAGACCATTCATTGCAATGCATTAGTATTTCCAAATGCAGTTTGAAATTTGAAATAGGACTTAGGTGAGGTAATTAGGTATATGGTGTTAGGTGATCTGATTCAGAAAAGTACAATGTCAATATATTACTGCCTTTGCCTGTCAAAATATTTTCTAGGAGGTTAACTGTGCCGCTAATCTATTTTCAGTATCTTTATTTCTTACATCCGCACCCAAGGGCAAGAAGAGGTCATTAGCGGGTCAGGCTGAGGAGTGTGCCACCACAAGTGCTGTGGCAGGTGGAAGCTCCACAGCCACTACCGCTGCCACTCTCTGCAGTGGCAGGGACAGGTGATGGTAAGTTACATTGCCTGGTTATTGCCAATTACTAGTATACTAGTATACCCACTGTATTTCTTAAGTCAGGCACATCCCACCCATCCATCATCATCCATGAGCTCCCTGCCCATGGCAGTTCGCAAGTCACAACCCATGGGCATTGATGATGATGATAACGACCTGACCCAACTGCATCCTGGTTCAACCCAGCACTGCAATGTGGGCTGTGAAATGTGCACCTGCTTCTGTTAATATAGCATTTACAAAGCTGTCAATGGATTCCAAACAGAAACAAAAACAAGGTGTCTCTTTCTTCCCTCCCAATGCCCACTCATGCACCCCCCAGTACCACAATATTTGTTCCTAACTTCTGTCCACCTTGAGAATAAAACATTTTTGGCAAGTACCAACTGTTATGGCCCGGACAAGTGGTTTATACTTCATGTGGCTTCTATAATGGATTTATGCCTGTTCGAATTTGACATTTATCAACTTTCAGTTTCAACTACAGTAACTGATTAAGTCTAAGCTACATCATCAGTGAACCTCCACCCGAGGTATTCTATAGCAAAACATCTACCGTAGCTACCTGGACTTTTCCCTGTACCTTACTTTGCTGCAGCAAACTAAGGGCATTACTGAGACTTTGACATTGAGGGTTACTCCGTCACAAATGTGACTCACATCCTGTCTGCCGCATTACGGTTTTAATAGGGCAGACAGGCTATCTGTCACATTTGTGATGGAGTAACCAATCTGCCGAACTCTAATCCTTAAAATCAGATCCTAAGTCAAGTTTCCTTTCCTTTTCCATCCCTTACTGCCAAGTGAATGTGTTTGATTTAAATAATTGGTGTTTGAGGGTGAGGCCAGTAAGTAAAGTGGGATTAACTGTCTGTGATTTCATCTTTTGCGGACGTGATACTCTGTGACAAACGTGACAAACATGACCAAAAAAATCTATACATCTTGTTCCTTTCCCTGTACTGCAGTGCATAATTGTTTCCACTGTCTACTTAAGCCAGACAGGATATCTATTATCTGCATATTACTGTATAAGTGGCATGTGTGACATGTAATCATCATCTTCCTCCTGTAGTCAGGGTAGGCTCGAAAGACATTTGGAGAAGAGCAAGCCAATTGGAATCAAATATATATTTTTTTGCCTATTGCACCTGCCCCAGCTGCAGACTGCAGAGAGTAGCACATTTGTAGTATACCCAATATGTTAGCTAGCTCACTTCCAGACATTTAGAACAAACAAAATAGAATAGTTGTAGTCCATAGTGGATAATGCCTCACTTATTAAACAGAGTTCTTCTTATTTTTTCCTCACAAAGGTGGTCATTTCGAGTTTGGCGGTCATTACCGAAGACCGCTGTGCAAACGGCCGCTGAAACACTGCCAGCGATGGCTGAGTGAAAACCGCCGCATTACGAGTAACCAGCACAACCCTGCCAAAAATAGACCGAAAAAAACACACCATCGGCCCAAACGACAGTGTGAAGGACGCGGCTGCACCACCACCACCGCCACGCCAAGAATATACCGCCCGCCAAATTACGAATCGCAAATCAGCAACACGGATCCCAACACAGTGGGAATCCATTGGCGGAGCTAACCGCCGCAGGAAAAAAAGGCACCACCGCATTAACACTGCACCAGAGTGGAGGATAACACCAATACCCAACACTGAGATACATACACACACCTGTCCACAACACTACAAAACACCCCCCCACACATACCCAGAACCCATTGCAACTAGAAACTGTGACAGAGCAAGAGAGGAGCACACTGAAAGGAAGCACTGCACCTAGATAGCAAAGGCACAATCATACTGAGCATGCATCACACAACATACCAAGGCACACAAACACCACAGAGCACATGCACATACCACCACACAAATTCACCACTACAAACAGCACACCCAGAATCCCTGCACACCATACACCCCCACCCACAACACAACCACCATGGCACCACACAAAAAAAAAAAATCACAGAAGAGGAACTCAGGGTAATGGTGGAAGAAATCGTCAAAGTGGAGAGCTGTGACTGTTTGGAGCACAGGCCCAGTAGGCATCCATAGCCCAGAAGAACGACTTATGGAAGAGGATAGTCAACAGGGTTAATGCATTGGGGAACCATCCACGCACAAGGGAGGACATAAGGAAGAAGTAGAAAGACTTTAGGGGGAAGGGATGGGCCATGGCTTCCAGGTATCAAGTAGCCGTCATGAGGACTGATGGAGGACCCCTCTCACCTCCCCCAGAAATGTCACCGGGGGAGGAGATGGTCCTGGCCATAGTACACCCAGAAGGGCTGAAAGGAATAGCTACTGGACTGGACACTGGTAAGTCTACTGTACTCACCACCAACGTGTCCCCGTGCACAGCATGCACCCCCACCACCCTCTCACCCCCTCACACCACCCTCATTTTCACCAACCCACCATGGATCCTATACCCACCCCTGCGTGCCACAGCTACCCACTGACACCATTCCCTCACAGCCCCACCAAGTTCATGTATGCCTCACACAGCAGCAAGTACCACAACTACCACAATGCAATACTCTCTACTCTTGCCTGACTGAGACATTCAGATCACTTCTCTGCGATTGCACGTCAAACCATGTCACTTCCTATCACCAATAAGTAGTAGGAATGCACATCAGTACATGGCAATGCCAGTAGCAAGACAAATAATAAATGTACTCCAAAATAGGCCCATTGCAACTTTCTACTGATGGTAACACAAGCAATGGACTGGTAATTGTCAATGCCATAACTGCCCTGCAAATACAGTTAATGACGGCATACAAACATATGTGTCACTGCTACAATACCATCATCTGACACAATACCTCTCATTACACACGTCTCCCAAGTACTGACACACAGCAGAGGGGCCCAGTGACAAAAAGCCCAGGCCTGGAAGCAGGTCCAATAAGGGAGGACCTGCCTGGAAGGCTGGATTCCGATGACGAACCTGGCCCATCAGGCATGAGTCGTCAGTCCACCATCACTAGCCTCACCCTGCCCACAACTCAAACCACCTACCCTGTGGTAGCCAGTGCACAGCAGAGCCCACCTTCCCATACCTGTGTCCCAAGGTCACTTCAATCATCAGTGTGTCCCACAGGACATGGGCAGGAGTCAACGGTGCAAACACAAGACAATTACGGTCCTGGTGTCAGTCGGAGTGAGCACACTGCACCAGGGGCACAGGGGGGCAAGGGCCAGTGGGAGGCCAATCATGGGCCCAGGGTCGAGGCTGGTACAGGACACGACTGGCCAGGAGACCATCTCCAGAGTCCTGGGAGCCTACCAGCAAACCCACGACAAGATGGGCCAGATACTCACAACCTTGATGGACACCCAAAGGCTGCAGGGGGAATACCACCAGGAGGCCAGGTGGCAGTGGTAGGTACACTATGCCACCATGGACTTCATATTAGGTGAGTTTAAGTAACTTGATAGCATCCTGCGTACATTCTCCACCCAACAGCAGGCCCCATCTAGTAGTCAGTCAACACCACTGCCCTCAATATCAGCACCTGCTACTGGAATGGAGGCCCAGCATGAGGACACACAGGCAACCAGCACCGCTACCCCTACAGCTGAGGAACACCCCTGCAAAAAAGGTCACCCATCCAGATATCCTGCAGGACCTCAGGCCAAGACCAATCACCCCACCAGGAAGTGATTCTCCTCTTTAACTGTCACCCTTGTGTGCCATTGTTAAACCCTGTTGGCTGTCCAATACCAAGGTCACATCTTTCTGAGGCAAATGGATAAAGGACCTGTGAACCAAACAGCTGTACCACCCATTCTGATCATCACATAGAGCATTACCCCACTCCTCAGGACTGTGATAGTCAACACTTAATAAACACCAATTATCACAAGACATGATTCATGTCTCTTCATTGTTTGTATTGGCAATTTTGTTACAGGACAACAAAAGAATACACGTCTACACAACAATGATGTCAAAGTCACAGATGTAGTGGGATACTCCAGCAGGTGTGTAAGAACATCCATATTGTTGTAATATCCCCTGTCAACTATGCCAACTGGAAGCTCAACAAGCAGATTGCAAACAGAGATATGACCTGAAGGGAGGAAAATAAATGGAATGAGGTACAATGTTGTAAGGAATGTAATCCACAGTCATACATAATTAGCAGTTGCACACAGACACAGGATGAGTGTCCCAGCAGCTATGATACACCATATGCAAGGGCCTGTATAGGCATTCACACACGTGCGGGACAGGAAAGATGTAACACAGGCAACATCCTCTATTGTATGCCTCCCTGAGTAGTCAAGAACATGTACTTGCCACACAGCAGATGACAATGCAGCAGGACGTGCCTACGCAGCAGGACAAGACTGATAAGTCCCCCTAACATATCCCCACACACGTAGACTGAGGACCCTGAACCTTTAGTGCAACTATAAGGCTGTACCGCAATGGCACCAGCATTCCACATATGTACTTAGTAGCTGTGCATTTCCACTACCTCTCATGATAAGTCACCTACCCTTCAAAGTTGTTAACCAACATGTAATACTCGCACATACTTTCATGCATGCAAATACTGGCTACAGATTGGCTTCAGCAATACATCTGCCATGTGCAGATGATGTGCAATGCAGACATACCTGTACATCAATTAAAGTAGTGACGAATCATGTCAGTCCTGTTGTCATGTGCCTCATCCTCGTCAGCCTCCCACTCAGCATCAAAGTCACCGGCCACAAACACTGCTCCAGCATTAATGGCCCCCTCCTCCAACAGTGGAATGTGCCTTCTGAGGACCATATTATGGAACATGCAGCATGCAACAATGATCTTGCAGACTTTCCCTGGTCGGTACAGTAGGACACCACCAGACACATGAAAACAACAAAATCTAGCTTTCCAGAGACCAAAAATCCGCTCAATCACATGCCTCGCCCGGCCATGTACCTCATTATACCTGTTCTCCCCTAATGTAGTTGGATGTCTCACAGGTATCAGGAGCCAGGGCAGGCTGGGTTATCCAGAGTCACCTGTGCGGAAAAGGGAACATGACCATAGGTAACAATGCTAGGCAGAGAGCTGTCTGTGTTATGAGGGGCAAAAACATCTGACATGGAGAGCAGTAAACATACCTATGAGCCAGGCCCTTTCTCCCTGTAGCTGTGACATCATTGCAGGGACACTGCTGTTCCTCAGGATATAGGAATCATGTACTGATCCAGGGAATTTAGCGTTCACATGTATAATGTATTCGTCTGCAAGACACACCACTTGTACATTGAGCGAATATGTACTCTTCCTGTTTCTGTAGACCTGTTCATTGATCCTCAGAGGTACCAAGGCAATGTGAATCCCATCAATGGCCCCAGTTACATGTGGGACATTTGAAATGTTGTAGAAGGCTGCTTTTCTAGTGAGAAATTTTGGAGGTAGTGGGAACCTAATGTACCTGTGCACATGCTAGAGTAGGGCATCCATCACATCCTGCAACACCTTACAGAACTGGGGCTATGAAACCCCTGCAGCCAGTCCCACTGTGTCCTGAAAGAGCCACTCGCCAAGAAATGCAGGACTGCCAACACCTGGACTGTTGGAGGAATGGCATGGGGATTCCTCAAACCCGGCAGGAGGTCTGGCTTCAACTGGGCGACTAGTTTGTTGATGCACAAACGGTTTAATTGATAGGTTATGATAATGTGCCACTCTTCCATGGTTTCAAGATCTACCAGTGGCTGGTAAATTGGTGCATTCCTCATCACTCCATAGTGGCGATATCTGAGCGGAGAAACAAACAACACTCTGTGAACCTCCCACAATGTAGGCTACCAAGTATGACACACGATAGTCATGAGGTTTTAGTCATGCAAGTTGCTTGTCATGTTGTGGCAATGCACATTACTCCACCCTCCTTTCCTAACCAGACGATGTCACATAATTCCTGTGGGAATGGACGAATACTGGACATGTATACATACACCTTCCATGCGTTCCACTATAATGATCATATTTGTTGATAAATGTTGTGACAAGTGTGGTAATGTCACCAGACACACACTATGTGTGTCAATATCCACAATGTGTGACCTAAGGTATGTATTTGTGAGGACATGCAGGTAGTTACACTGTGTGAACTCAGGACAGTAATGTCACAGACTAATATGGCATCTGCGTGTCCGGCATGCATTAGACAGCTGAAAGTGACTTTGTTCTGCCGGCGGAAGTAGTCCTGGCAGGAGGCGGTCTGAACTGCAGAGCAACTCCTCATTGTTTAACATTGTTGTCTATGGGAGACTGGGACCAATGACGATCATCGCCGGCAGTGACGGTCATGACCGCTGCGGTTGTAACAACCATTTTGTGTGGGCCAGCTCACTTGACTCCTGGCATTCGGGCAAGACAGACCTCCAATTTCTGTGCTGCTGTGTCCTGTCTCTTGGAGCAATGATGGCACGCACTTCAGGGGAAAGGGCCCCAGCCTTCACAACAGAGGAACTAGAGAAACTCGTGGAAGGGGTCTTATCCCAGTATGGGTAGTTGTAAGGTGCTCCAAGGCAACAGGTCAGTACAACGTCCTTTGTCGGACAAGTTGGGTCTTGTATGACAATGTATGTGTGTGCCCATTGACATGTTATGACTGATCAGGCATGTAGCATGCACATGATATGTGTGGGATATTGGCAGGGTGCATGGTCCGTGTTTGTTGTGTGTCGCCAAACCTTACTGCTGTGTTGGTATTATATACATAATGTCCCCCCTTTTCTCACTGTTTCCCATTCAGGTCAATGCCCACCAGAAGAAAGGGTTATGTCGAGCCATCGCCAATAACCCTGGCCCTGGGGGTCCATTGCGGGTGGAGCACCCACTGCAGGAAGCGGTGGGAGGATCTGCAATGCTGGGCACGGAAGACCGCAGAGGCCCAGCTGGGGGCGGCCTCCCAATGTGGGAGGGGTGCACGTCGGACCCTGACCCCCCTAATGGCCCGCATACGGGGGTGGCGTACCCTGAGTTGGATGGGCGCTTGAAGGCATCACAGCAGCCACAAGGGGGTAAGTGTTGACTGTGAAGTGACTACTGCATGTTTGTGCACTGTTGTCAACATCAGGACAGTGCGCGCTCTATGGACGACAAAAATGCAAAAACCCAGCCTTTATGCAAGAGCATAATTCATGCATTGTAGAGTTTTACCTTGAAACCACTATTAATGACATTTGCAAATAATGTTCATTTGCAAGGTATTGCTGCAGGCTTACTGAGAGTGTTAGGGTGTGGTCCCTTTCTAGGACCTTCTAGAAGCTTTCCCTGCAGCATGACTGGGTGTGGTTTGTGGGCTGGGCCAGACTCTATATAAGGGAGCTAGCCCAACTCCATTTGCTCACTATGCAGAGGTCCCAGTGCAGAGCAGCAGCAACTTCCTGAGCTCCTGTTCCAGAGGCTTACCTTGATGTTCCAGGCCTGCCCCGCATTATATTGGTGATCCTTGAGCAGGGCGGTAAGGCGGAGGTTGGGCTGGGCCCCCGACCCCGTTCTCAAAGACTCTCGAGTTTTGGGCCTACTTGTGAAACTTTCAGAGTGCGCGATTCATTGCTCTCATGTAAACCTTGGCATTCAGATCGGCAACAGCTTGCGCAATTATTTCATGGCATTTGCATATTCTTGTTCGAATTGACAGTGTGCGCGATTCATTTCCCGCATGTAAAACTTGATGTTCAGAGCGGCAACAGCTTGCGCGATCATTTCATGACAGTTGCATATTCTTGTTCGAATCGGCAGTATGCGCGATTCATTTCCAGCATGTAAAACTTGATGTTCAGATTGGCAACAGTGTGCGCCATAATTTTATGGCATTTGCATATTCTTGTTCGAATCGGCAGTATGCGCTATTAATTTCTCTCATGTAAAACTTGATGTTCAGATCGGCAATAGTGTGCGCGATCATTTCATGGCAATTAAAACTTTGGTGTGTAGCGTTTGTTGAAGTGCACACATTTATCCTGAGCTTTTGGATTTTCTGTGAAGATGCTAAATTAAAAATGTGACATTCTTAGTGCATAATAAGTCCCTATTACAATTCTTATTGTTTTCCAGGGAATGTTTCAGATAGCCTTTTGTCCTCTTGTGAAAATGCAATGTTTGTTCTGAAACATTATTCTAGAAGGTTCTTGAATTCTAGACAGTATGTGATATTTCAATGAAAAGTGCATATGAAACATTGTATTAACCCTTTCTTGATTTTTCCAGGTACCTAGATATTTTGCGACCTAGTTGGAGTCTAGTTCTAGGCCATTCATGTTTCTTCAGTACAGAGTGTTATTTCGTGTTCTGAGTATCATCGAACCCTAGATTCAACAGAGTGTTATTTCATGTTCCGAGTATCATTGAACCATAGATTCAACAGAGTATTATTTCATGTTCCGTGTATCATTGAACCCTAGATTCAACAGAGAGTTTTTATGAAAATCAATGTGATTATATCTTGATATTGCGTTGTTTAACCTTTTGCTTCCTACAGGTCTCCTTCCCAGCTGTTCCCTACCTAATCCCCTTATCCCCCACTTGGACTCTCAGGCTCTGTGAGATTTCTATCGGAGCTTTGGAGCTGTCTAGTGGTGGACATGTTGGGAGCGTGCGCACGCCCTGAGGATCTGGTCTCCCTGACAACTGTGACCCTCCTTGGACTTGGAAATAACATAGTCAGATGTGATTTAGGGAATGTACATTCCTGGTTGTCACACCCATCAAGTAGGAGTGTGTGACAGTCGCTATGTTGAGCCATGTAGGATAACAAGTTCACCTGTAGGTATGGGTCTCTCAAGTATGCTATCATGTCACTGGCTGCATCCTCCATCTCTGTGTGTACTGTAGTAGTACAAGGTGGTCATATTGGCGCTGGATATGGGTAATGACAGTCATTCCACTTCCTACATCAATGGACCTCCGTACCACATGTACGCTACACATTCCTGTCAGTTAGTTAGTGTCCTCAGTCCCTCTCTGCTAAGATTTGTATCGTCCTGTAATGGATGACATGTGTTTGGGTATATTCCTGGGCTGGATTTTTGGATTAGTCATTTTGACAGTTGATAGGCATGTAGTTGTCTTCATTCAGGTGTTTAGGTTGCAGGGTTGAGATGAGTTTGGACATTGCTTGCATGACATTATTTTGAAATGAATGCTAAATGGTCTATTGTTTCTCAGGCAGAGACTGTTATCTGCATTGTTTGTATGTGAAGAGGATGTGTGGGTTCTCATCATTTCCTCCGTTTCTGTTTCTCCCACCCTCATTTTTTCTCTCCTCTTCTGTCCATGTGTGAATTAGTATCATCTGGTGAAGGAGGAAGGGCACCGGCGAGTGGGGATGCAGCAGCCAAAGGGACCCAGGAGGTTGGCACCAGCAAAGCCGAGGGGACCAGTGGGACGGAGGGAGAGGCGAGCACCACGGGGAGACTGGATGTACCAACACATCGGATTCAGATTCCTCCTCCGATGGGCGGCACCCTGGCAGTGGCGGACCCTTCTGGGACCACACCAACACTGTCATTGTCTGCCACCCCCCTTACCACACTGCCCTCCCTGTAGCACCCCACCCAGTTGCCCATGCCCGCTCACCTAGGAGGGTGGGTGTCTCTTTCGCCACAGGTCCCTCTGCCCCTGTCCCAGTCAGCCCTGATGCCCTCACTGAGGAGGCTATTGACCTCCTGAGGTCCATTTCTGTGGGGCAGACAACGATTGTGAATGCCATCCAGGGACTGGCATCCCAGATGCAGCAGACAAAAGCATTCCTGGAAGGCATTCACGGTGCCTTGTCTGGCCTACAGAGATTGTTTCAGGCTCTGGCCTCCTCATTGACAGCAGCCAGTGTCCCTTCTTCTTCCGTACCCCCTCCAGCTACCTGTTCCCAATCCACAGCCTCTCTCCCTACACCAGTCCAAAGCACACCTACAGACCTATATACACCCACTACAACGGACAAGGTGCGCAAAGACAGACATAGGCATCACAAACGTTCACACAGGCATGCACACATACAACACACATCTGCAGACACAACAACAGACACTTCCCCCACCACCTACTCCTTTGCAGCCACATCTCCACTCATACCTGAAAGCACTGCATTATCACACACTGGTCCTGCTACCGTTCCTGTCATACCCTCAATTACCAAAACAGCAGATTCACAGACACACAACCCACACCACATCCTCACTCACCACAACTACCGTCTCTGCCACCTGCAGCACATCCACCTCACTTGCACACACCACCACAACATCCACTCACACATTTTACATTCTCTCTCCCTGCATATCTGCCCCCTCCTCCCAAAAAATGAATACGTACCCACTCACCCACCCAACATTCAGCCACCACACACATACAGACATTGCACATACCAGCATCCACGTACAGCACACAGACACATCAGACAAGCACTCCCTCTACTTCCACTCCTTACCCTCAATTATGTGACCGCCCCGTGTACCTAAGAAAGTTTTGCTTGCCGCCCTTGACCTCTTCCCTACTCCTCTCCCACCCCATCTTCCCCGTAAACGCATGTCCCCCTGCCCCTCTCAGGCCCTTCCACCTCCCATTCCTTGGGTGCACCCTCTGGTGTTTCCCCTGCTCCTCCAACCAGCATGGATTCCAGCCCTCCCAGTGCCAAAGCCACCCCTCCCAAGCCCAAACCTAAACGTGCCCCTTCCACAGCCAAGCCTCCCCCACAACCCCCACACCCCTCAGGTGTCTGCTTGCCCCATTGCTGCCCCTAGGTCATGGAGGCCTATTAGCAGTCAGGAGTCAAGTTGGGCCCATGTTTGATGGACAATGAGTCCTGCAGTTGTGGACATTGGACTTGCCATTGGCACATTTTGTATATAGTTTCTTTCTTTTGTATAGGAATACATCTGCCCACATTGCTGTGGTTGGCATAATGAGGTGCTAGTCCTGGTTTCCTCCTACATGGTGGTGTGACATCTGTGTGCATAGGTGTGTGAGGTCTGTGTGTGGATTGTGTCTGCCTTGTTGCATGTGCTAGATAGATGGTTTGGGCCATTGGGATGTTGTGATGTGTGTGACTGCTTGATTGTGTGATTGTATGGGTTGTTGTATGTGTCTGTGTGTATAGTGCTGCATGTGTGGATTTCCTTGTATGTTGGTTGTACGTTTTGTGTCACCTGTATCATTGTTTGGATGTGTGTTCACAGCTATTGATTGTGTGTCAATGCCACATCGAATTCATGGTGTGTGTATGTGTCGTGTTGCACAACTTGCCTGTCTATGCCAGTGTTGAGATGTTTGTGGTCTAGTTGTCGTTGTGTGGTTATGGGTTGTGTTGCAGGTGTTGGTGTGCATTGTGCTGTATCTTTGGCACTTATCTGCTTGGCTTTGTGTGTGTATTGGGTACTTGGCATTGACGTATGTTGTGTGTGCCTCTGTGTGGCCTTCGCTATCTGTGTGAGGTATGTGTGTTCTGTATGGGAGTGTATCAATGCCATTTCCTCCCCTCTGTGGTAGGTATACTTACAGTTGTCGTCTTCATCGTTGTTGGTGGCCCTGAAGGTGTATGGCGAGGTACAATACTAGGAAGACTAGCAGTTCGCTTGCCATGCAGAAGCGTCTCTGTGCCTGGAGGTGGGTGTTTCCTTTTATACTTTCTGTTCCTGCCAGGTTTTTCATAGCAGCAATGCTGCACAGGATATCTTGGCAGAGTGGTTACTCGGAGTATGGAGGGTAGGACATTGGGTTCCACCTCCATGGAGTTGGCTTCTGCTGCCAGATGATGCTCGTCGGCGGTGTCAGTGCTGGCGCTGGGTTGTATGTGTTGCGTTGAGTTCACCGCCGTACTCATTATATGACGTTCTGTACCATCACTCTGGTGGCGGTCATGGATGTTCAGTTACCGCCAAACTTGGAATGACCACTATAGTGTCTGTCTGGTTTAATTTTTCAGGAAATACTTTACCAGAAAAAAAACACTCTGTTATCAATGTTATGCTTCATCCTTTCGGTCAGTCAGTGGTTTTCTGACGAATGTGTTGTAGTCATGCACCTCCCTGTGACTAACTTTCATAGTCATCACATCAAAAATGCCAATGGCCCTAGGGGACCAGTAGCAATGTGCTTATACTGTGCAACTATGTAATTTTTGAAAAAGTGTTTTCTTCCTTGATATAGCTACGCCTGTTGGTTCAACTCTACCACCGACTAGGCAGGAGATCACAGCCCGGCGGCAGAGGCTGGTGGCCATCAGGGCATATTACCAGTGGCTGGTGGATGAGGAGGACCTAGCACATGCCCGTGCTCCTATTACTGGGCCCAGTTCCACCAGCTAAGTGAGTGCGCCTTTAGCCTCCAGGCCACACCAGCCTGGAGCTGCCTTTCCCTGTCCTCGTGCCCCTGTCTTTCAGACCAGCTCTACCATCTCCACATGCTGCGTGAGCTAACGCAAGTGGGGTGTTGGCTGGCATGCCTCGAGGGCCACATTCAACATTTGGATACCCTGAGACAAACGGCCCTCTTTTAGCCCCTTTCAATTAGTTTTTTTTGGAGGGAGGGAGTTGTGGGTGGAGAGGGTGGGAATTTGAGAAAGATGTTATTTACATATGGACATTGCACAATTAATTTGGACTTGGATATGTATTTTGGACATTGGTTGGGGATGGGGAAAGATGTGGGAGAGAGGCGGGCCTGTTGTGGGTGGAGCGGGTGAGTTTTACAGTTTATTATTTATATTTTATGTATCAGTAAAGGGGAATTTTGTATAATCTACTTTATGTCTGAAGTAAATTTTGTGTGTTTTACTTTAACTTTGTACTGATGCCTTTTCGCACTGCCTGTATTGTTATTCTATTTCTCTAAGTGTATGCCAGTTGGGAGGGTATGCTGCCGTCTCCTATACTGCCAACAGAAACATGGATAAACAAGCATTTAACTCAACTGCAGTATGAGTTAGTAACGTAGTAAGTAAAGTAGTTCACTTCTCCCCATAGTTCTCTCACCTGAAAAGATGAAGTGATGGGTGACAGCTGCTACCTCTGTCTATCTTCCAAATTCCAACACCTTACTGAAGGGTTTCCCAAGGTTCTTTCTATATGGTAGTTGTAATGCGCTAATAGGGAAGGCATCACAGAGAGGTCCTACTCGCAACTAGGTTATCACCAACTGCAAGATTAATCAAATGGATCACAGGCAACTAAAGTGTAAGAAAAACTGAGAGTTTGTGGATTATACATTTACATTTATATTTTAGCTTTAGAAAGACTGAGGACAGACTACTACCACCATGACACATCAAGGAATACTTCATATTAAAAACTAGCAGTAGTAAATTATTCTAAGCAATGGTAAGCATGTAATTTGAAAATCAAAGTTATGAAACCCTCAAGTCATGAAAATTGCACTCAAACTCTGTACTCTGTAGTCAACAAGCTTAAGTTGCTTATTGACGCATAACAAAGGCCTGAATGATGATGTGTTGGCTTTGAGGAATGAGGATGGTTTTTACGTATGTGTGGTTGGGTAAGTGTGGCTGGTGTGGGCTGTTGCTCAGGTAATAGAAGATCTCGCCTTGAGTTGGTGTCACATTGAACCACATCCGCCCCATCAAGTGTGGGATCTATTTGATGTAAATTAACTTAAATCACACCTCAATAAATCAAACAGCCCTGGAGCAGAGGGTTAAGGGTTTGATGAATGGATGGGAAAGGGAATTTGGGGGAAGATGTGACAAAGACAAACACAACACCACAGTGGTATTCATCAGGGCAATTGGAAGCACATTATCATCACAAATCTGTTGAGGAAGCAAATTAAGGAATGAATATGGGACAGTTTAATGAAATGCACTTCAAACAGTACTTCTGCCCCAGAGACCCAAGGTATAAGTATCTAAGGGGGTCATTCTGACCCTGGCAGTAAATACCACCAGGGCGGGGGTTGGCAGTAGCACCGCCAACAGGCTGGCGGTGCTCCACCGGGCATTCTGACCGCGGCGGTACAGCCGCGGCCAGAAGCGGAAAGCCGGCGGTGTACCGCCGACTTTCCGCTGCCCATGGGAATCCGCATGGGGATTCTGACACCCCATACCGCCATCCTGTTCCTGGCGGGTCGCCCGCCAGGAACAGGATGGCGGTATGGTGTGTCGTGGGGCCCCTGGGGGCCCCTGTAGTGCCCATAAGAGGGCCCCACAAAGAATTTCAGTATCTGCTTTGCAGACACTGAAATTCGCGATGGGTGCAACTGCACCCGTCGCACCTTCCCACTCCGCCGGCTCCATTCGGAGCCGGCTTCCTCGTGGGAAGGGTGTTTCCCACTGGGCTGGCGGGCGGACTTTTGGCGGTCGCCCGCCAGCCCAGTGGGAAACCCAGAATGACCGCCGTGGTCTTTTGACCGCGGGACGGTCTTCTGGCGGTTCCCGCTTGGCGGGCGGCTCCCGCCGCCCGCCAAGCTTAGAATCAGGCCCTGAATGTTCTGTCATCTAGGTTGAACTGGAGGTGTAAAAGGAAGCTACCCAGTTCTAACAAATGTGATTGTTAAAAGAAAAATGATACTCTATTGCCAAAGTGGGTGGTGCATCTGTATTCCCCTTGGAATGTCCATCACTCTTGGGTGCCTGTCTCAAGACCGGTCCGGTAGGTAAGCAGGAGTGTTGAGCTCATCGTTTGCCTTTTATTCATGCAGTAGAGGAGAAGTCCTACAGATTGTAAAACACAAAATGTATTGTAGACTCAAGGAGAAGGACAGAAGAAAGGTGAGCTTTATGAAAGGTGTACCAAGAAGACTCAGAGCAAAAAACAAGAGGACTCAGAGTTTCTCTTTTCAGCCAGTAAAATGCACTCACTCATCAGCATTTCCCAAATGAGGGCATCTCTCTCCATTCCACAAAGCTGAGTTCTAGGCCTGAGAGTCACGGCTTCCATTTGAAGTTGATAACTGCCTTCTTCTAGCTATTGGTAATGATATAGTCCTGCACTAAGTCCTTCCATATTTCTCCTGATTCCGAGTAACTCCGTCCCAGTCCCAACATGAGCAAGATAGAACTGTAGTGCACTCCTGTTGAAGAACAAGTAGAGAAACTAAATTTCCATGTGTTGTATCAATTTGTGTTTGTTAACTAAGGTGAAAGAACCCTAAAAATAGGAGTAGACCAAACAGATACATTTTAGCTTAGTAAATTTGTAAAGGCCAATCACCTTCAGGAAAGTTGATCACCCATCAGATCAGGCACCAAACATAGCAATTAATTGAAATCAAGTTTACTATTAATTGAACACCCTTCCTCACTGTCTGCCACCATAAATCATCAATCATTACTCACAATTACTCACTCATTGTTTCAATAGTTGTTCTAGAGGTTATAGTTACCTCTTCTAGTCCAAGCATGGGTAGGTTTGGTACACAAATGTATCTTTAATGCAGGCAACACATTGGAATTTGGTATTGACACTCATAAATGATCTTCTGACATAGCCTTGCTAAGTGATGATGAAAAAGAATATGTATGAGAGGGAGACAGGCATTGTCTCCAATATCATGAAGGCAATGTGGAGGTTTCTTCAATGCACACTGGTCCGGCCGTGACTAAAAAATGGTGGGCAGCATACAACTAAATCTGACACAAAGAATGTTCCACTAGATTGTTTTTTGCAAAGAAAGGTGTTTAACGGAAATAATTAAAAAGTTCTATGGTGGTACTGGCATATTCAGTCTGGGAAGCAGAGTTTGTCCTCAACCTCAGGTAGTTCACCAAGAAGTTAGTCAGTTAAACCACTTAATTCTGGCCAATCATGTTCCTCCTCCTGTGGTGTTTTGAGAACGGTGTAATCAGGTGGTATGAATTGCTGGTTCATTTTGATCATGGTCAATCTACCCATTTTTTGAGGTGAGAGAATGGTCCTTCTCAGTGTAACAACCGTGCCAGCTGCACTGAACACACACTAAGCAGACACACTGGCTACAGGACAAGCCGGATACTTTATGGCCAGCCCCCTGAGCTCTGGCCATTGGTGCAACTTCCCATACCAATACACCAATCGGTTTTGATCCACATACAATTCTTTTGGGTCACTTAGATGCTCCTGGAACATTCTCTGCATAGTCAATGGTGCTGCCACTTGCTTGACCTCTTTTGCCTTTGCCTCTGCACTGGACGTAAGACCTGCAACTTGAAACCAAGCCAATGCAGAGGTTGGGTCCAATTCTTATGTTGCTGGTGGTGTTCTTGTTGCTGGTGTTGGCTGCTGTGATGAGACAAGACTTCCCTCTCTGGACATTGCAGGCAGCACCCCATAACTCTGAAGTGGGACTCTGAGTTCAAGTCTTTCATCTTTCTAGTGTCTGACTTGCTCAATAATCCACTTCTTGTATTTTGAAACATCCCCTTCAGAAAAAGGAATGAATGTGGGGAGAAGCTTTTTGTAGTGTGGATCAAGTAGGGTGGCACAGATGTACTCTTTGGATGAGATAATGTCACTTGCATTACAAGTCAAGCAATACCTTAAACTCTCTACCAAGGCATGCACTTCTGGGTTTTCATTCACGCTTCCAAGTTTGAACCTTTCAGCATTTTGAAATGTTCTCCTCCTGTCTGCTAAGTGTAAAAAAGTACCATACTGGGAAGGAACACTAGAGGCAGGTGGGTGTGTTGTCAATTGCCTCTGCAGTGCATATTTCTAATGAGGAAGGGGTTGGTGCAGGCCTCAGCTGTGACCTTATGAATATGGGAGCTGGCAGTGCTACCCGTGCCACATCCCTCAGAGCAGGTTGAATACTAATGTCCGATTCGTCTGTGTCAGCTTCCACAATGACTGGCTCATCGTCATCTTTCTCCTCATCATCACCTTCCATGATTCTAAGTTTCGGGAACTTTTCTATTCCCTTGCCTCTCCTGGCATTTCCCAGATTCTGCTGGGGCCCTCTACTTGTCCCTTTCACTGTCATCAGAAGTGGTGCTTGGAGAAGATGATAGAGAAGTACTCTTTCTTTTCCTTGCTGGAGATCTGGGAGCCAATGATTCTAAAAGAGGAGGTTCTTGCTCAGCAGAAAGCTTGACCTCCTGTTCAGCTCCATCTTCAGGAAGATCTACTATTGCTGGCTGTGGCTGATGTCCACTTTGCTCTGTTTCCTGAAATAATTGGGTACTACTTTGCAAAAGGGACAAATCCAATTCAGTGACACTGCTTGTTGGCATCACCATGAGTGCAATGGCTGCTGCACTGGCAAACATGCTTTTGGAGGTGCTGTTGATGCAAGAATGCTGCTTCCAGGTCCTTTCCCAGAGGCTGTGTTGCAGGCACATGTCTCCCAAAATAGGTTGTGGTCGGCATACCACTGGTGGAAAGCTGCTTCTTCTCACTGCCAACTTTCTTGGCAGCAACTTTCTTTGGGGCCATCTTAAAGCTCTCAGTTGACAGTGGTACTAAGCTGCACAAGCGGAAGAGATTGTAGGACTGCAGTCACTGTACAGGCCTTTTCTTTTGCAGTACCACAGGGGATGTCCCTTCTTCTCTTGTGTACCTAAAAGCAACCAAGCAAGAAAACATGTAGGTAGCAAAACGTGGCATAGTTGCAGTTTGAAATAGTACAGACAAATGGAATATTAGTGTTGTTGGTTACTTATGTAGTAAATACCAATTTACCCAAACATTGTAAAGTCATCCCACACCACCATACCATAAAATTTCATTTCAAATCAGAAAACACAACATAAAGATTTATCTCTCTGCTTTAGTCTATCTAATTTAAAGGCAACACATGTGGTAGTCAGAGAGAGGTGCATGGGTCAATGGAGTAATCCTCAAAAACACCTATGGCTGAAAGGTGGTCCAGGGGAAATGGAATAATCATTAAGAAATGTATGAAGCTGCTGATGTGTCTGCAGTGCACTACATCTGGGGGCTGGTGGTGTCCAGGAGGAATTGGCTGTCCTGTGGTGGGTGTCCCTTTGGATGAATGGATGGAGGGCTCTCTCAAAACAAAGTGCAGAGTTAAATAACTGAAGGAATAAAAAACATTAAAAATTAAAAACATTTAAAATAAAAAATAAAAAATAAGAAATACAATTTATAAAAAATCTAATTAAAAATGTGAATACAAAATTAAATAAAAAGTTACAATAAAAAATGTGTCATAAAAACTTAAATAAAACAAATTATCAATAGTTGTTGATGCTTGCATGGGAGGATGAGAAGAACGAAACCTCTTGTCTGAGAATATTAGGTACAAAATAAAAAGTGCTAAAAAAAGAAGGAAATAATATAAGCAATGTTCATCAAAATCATATTCTTTTAGCATACATATGCTACAATGATTCTCAAGCATACTATTAAACTCGTATCACACCCATCCATGCAAGACTGTGGCAAAGGCACACTAACTGGATGCACGAAATGGCTACCAGCCACATGATCAAACAACAAAAGCAAGCAAGGTGGCATCAGGAACAAAGAACACATGCAAGCCTAGGGCAAAAACACACTGTCTGGGTGCACAAAATGGCAAGCAGCTAGATGGCCAAACAACTACAGTGAGCAAGGAGGCATTGAGAACAAAGAACACATGCAAGCCTATGGCAAAAACATATTGACTGGTGCACAAAATGGCCGCCAACCACATGGTCTAACAACAACAGCAAGCAGGGAGGCATAGAGAACAAGGAACACATGCAAGCCTATGCCAAAAACATGTTGGCTGGATGCACAAAATGACTGCCATCCACACGGTTAAACAACAAAAGTAAGCAGGGAGGTATGGATAACAAAGAATACATGCAAGCCTATGGCAAAAGCAGACTGGGTGGATGCACAAAATGGCTGCCAGCCGCATGGTCAAACAACAACAGCAAGCAAGGAAGCATATAGAACAAAGAACACATGCAAGCCTGCGCAAAAACACACTGGCTGGATGCACAAAATGGCTGACAGTCGCATGGTCAAACAACAACAGCAAGCAAGAAGGCACGTAGAACAAGGAACACATGCAAGCCTATGGCAAAAACATATTGGTTGGATGCACAAAGTGGCCGCCATCTACACGGTCAAATAACAAAAGCAAGCAAGGAGGTATAGAGGACAAAGAATACATGCAAACCTATGGCAAAAGACTGGGTGGATGCACAAAATGGCTGCCAGCCAAATAGTCAAACAACAGAGTTCAAGGAGGCACGAGGAACAAAGAACACCTGCAAGCCTATGGCAAAAACAAACTGGCTGGGTGCATAAAATAGCTGTCAGTCACATGGTCAAATAACAACAGAGAGCAAGGAGGCATGGGTAACAAACAACACATTCAGACCTATGGACATGGACTACATGAAATGGCTCTTGACCACATGGCATGGGAACAAAGACAAATGGTGGCTGGTGACAAACACACACACACACATTAGCCAGAAAAAGGAGGAGTGGTGAAAATACTGAGGAAAACACTAACATTAATTCAGCAATGCAAAGCATGAAAATTAACTGAGCTATAAAAATGTTCGTCCTATGCCATTGAATGTTACACTACAGATACACTTTTTCCAGCAAAAAAATGAAATGCAACATTTTTAATTTAATCCAATTTCACCCCTACCCTAAATAACATTTTAAAACCATATGCTATAGAAACATTTCTTTCATGCACTGATGACTAGTACCGGGTCTACTGGCTAGATGGCCCTTAGGAAATCTAGGACACATATTACAATAATTGAATATTGTAAATGTAACAAACATGGAAAAAGGTACTGAGCTGTGCAACAATTTTCCGTTAAAAAGATGAAAAATCAATGAAATGCAAAAAGAATGACTAGACCCCTCCTTACACTTCAGAGAACCCATCGCAATTAAATTCATAAATCAAACCAAAATACATAGAAATAATGGTGCATACCCACTCAAACAAACAACACCCTTATACAACAGTTTTTGAACTTACATTTTGTAATATCACAAAAACAAAGTCCTTAAATCCAAAGGTATATCTTCAGGAGGCAAAGAGAGTGGTGTTTCCACCTCAAAATCCACGGGAAAGGTGACTAGTAGATGGATAAAGCACTGGTAGAAGCATGATGGACAGGAACAGGGTGTTGGTGTGTATGGGGCTCATCCTTCCTGTCTGATTTTTTTTTTTTTAAAGGCTTCTCACACCAAAAAACAACTTGAAGGGTCTATTGGAGAAGAAAATCCACTCAAAAAACTCTTTTTGATTAGATTTAGCTGCATCTGGAGTAGGAAATGCACATAAAATGCTTTTGCATGCTGTACTGTTTTTGATGCTGTCACAGCCTGAAGCCGCATGAGCAGCCGCAAAATCTCATGTGAGCTCACTAGCGGCCCGAGAGTATTATGGCACTCACTTGCGAGCACCAAAATCAACAATCTTGCGCATGTGAATGGAAAACAAAACACATCTTTGTGCCGGATGGCAGAATTCGAGAACTCCGAACTGCTCTACATAGTGCGAAGGGCCCGAATTCTAAAAACTCCTCCAGCAGAGTTGAGTTTGGCGCCAGGCCTATCAAGGATGCTGTCAAGGTGGATAGATGGAGGTGATGCTTGTTCCACCTCAAAACTGAGATACATTTCAGTGAGACTAACATCCACATCCAGTAACACATTTGTCAGTGTTAGTGGATGTCAAAACATATAGGGGCAGATTTACAAAACTGTCACCCAGTGCAGCAATGAAAAATGCTGCGCTGCATGATAGGGAGGGAGCAGGAGATCGCCATATCTACAAAGATATGGCACTCTCCTCCCCTCTTTTTAGCATGTGTGCTGATTTCAGCTGCCATATGACTTATACACACCTTTGCGCCAGAGCACAAGGGTGTGTGTGTGTGTGAGTCAGGCATAGGTTTTATACGGGAAGGGTATCCTTCCAGTACCAAATACTATGCTTACCCTCACTTTAAAACTTGTGCCACTTTGAATGCACACTGCACAGTGCAGCACACATGCAAAGTTGGGAAAGAAAGTAGAAAGGAAAACACTTTAAAGCCTGCTTTCAAATGACATTAATTTTTTGGGCACAAAACCCTGTCAACTATTGTTTGTAGATATGCTTTGGTATCAAAACGCATGGGTGGTTGCATGGGAACTTTAAGGTATCACCCATGTAACAGTGCTTTGCACTGGTTTGAGTTACTTTTAGGGTACTTTCCAGTGCAAAACAAATTTTGTGGTCAAAAGTAAATTAGGAAAAAAATATTTTGTGTGGATTAGAGTCACTTTTGTGATGCTTACCCAGCACAAAATGTTTGTATAGCTCCCCTTCAGTCTGCTTCATTGTGTATACTTTCTCTGCTTCTATTTGATGGCATAAGTGTATTCTTGTAGCCTGATTCCTCACTGTTTGATTAGAGGTGGCATCTTAACTTTTGGGTTACCAAATACCATCAGCAGTGCTTGGTGATCAGTTACTTGGTGAATTGTTTGCCATAGATGAATAGGTACTATTATTCACAAACCTATACAACCACTAGATTTTGCATTTATGGTTGCAAGTAGGCTATTTTGGTGTCCGTCATACTTCTGCAGGCATATGATACAATTTGATGCCTGATGTCTCTTTTTCATGTTGGGCTAGGATTTTGCCCAGTAGTCGAGGCATCAATGGTGGCTTCTGAGCACAGCTGCGGGTGGAAGTATGCCATGTTGTCAGCTCTGCTAACTCTCTTCTTGATTGCCAGAAATACTTGATCATAATCAGAGTCAATTTGAAAATGTTTACTTGTTTTCTAAATTGTCTTTAAGGGGTGCTGATTGTGGCGTTGTCTTTGATGTATCTTAGGCAGAAGGTGGTTTTTGGACCTAATTCTTTTTGCATGGTCTCTCCCAGATTTTTGCCTTCCGTTTCCCAGTTAACCAGTTGTAAAGTGTTTGTGCTCTCGCTTTTAAACATGATATAATTTGTATACCCCTGACTGTTTAATTGAATTTACTTGCAATTCCCTATGATGTGTGGGGCTGCGGCATTCAACGTGGGACCCACTTAGGCAACACTTTAAGACATGTCTCAGGCCTTCCACTGCAGCCTGTAGTGCAGTTTTAAACTGATATTTCAACCTAGACAACTACTCCTTTTGCCAGACATAATCCTTCCTTTTTAATAATTGTAAGTCACCTCTAAGGTAAGCCCTAAGGTCTCAAAGGCCAGGATGCATTTTTTTTTTAAAAGGGAGAACACGCATGCTTAAGTTCTACTTGTCTTAAAGGTGAACAACTCCTAAAGTCATTTTTAACTGTTTTAAGGCCTAACTCTCTGATTGACGAACACTGGGTTACTGTTGGAAATGGGGTTTCTGGTTGACCGATGTATGCACTCTGATCAAGCAGGAACCACATCTCTAGTCAGGGTAAGTCACAAACACACCCTAAATTAAGCTGTGCTCACCCTTTAGAAGCTTCGAACAGAGCAGGCTTAACTTAAGAGGCAACGTGTAAAGTATTTGTGCAACATTTCAAACAGTAAAACAGTGAAAACACCACACAAAAAAATATCAGAGCTGGTTAGAAAAACAAAACTTAATTTACATAACAAAACAAGACCAAAATGACAAAAATGCAATAAGTAGAACTTGAGGCATGCATTTTTAAAGAATAAACTGTAGAAAAGCGCATAGAAGCAAAAAGCACCAACTGGGGCTATCTGGTCCCGCCAGACCAGGGCAGGTGAAAAGTTAAGGTTGATCATGATTGAGTGTAGGCCTGCTACAGGGACCCAGGTGGGCCAGCTGAACCTTATCACATTAAAAAAATCCTTGTGCTGGAGCGTTAGGGTATTTCTGAACCACTCAATCGAGGACATGAGTCGATCTTGCACATGCAGTTGAGGAGATGAATTGAACTTCCCCGCGCAGTTCAGGTGCAGGAGCTGGGTGTGTCAAGGTTATGCAATGATTTTCATAAGTTTAGTGGCTGTGATGCAGAGTTTGGCGTAGTAGTCAAGGCTGTCATTGACGCTCCTTGCAGCAACAAGCAGCTACAAGGAGCTCTTCAACATTGTGAAGGAACTCTTCAACCCCGGCTCCAACATCAACAATATACCACCATCACAAGACCTCTGTGACTCCCTAGCCACCTTCTTCTACCGCACAATCACAGACATCCATGACAGCTTCAATACCCAGACCCCCCTTCAACCACCGACACCACAGGCTTATCACCCCCCAACCACACCAGCCTCCAGCTCTCCTGGACCCATGTCAACGACGACACCATCAAAGTCATGAACACCATCCACTCAGGCTCAGCATCCGACCCCCGCCCTCACCACATCTTCAACAAAGCGAGCTCCATCATTGCACCCCAACTCCAGAAGATCATCAATAGTTCCCTCGAGACCGCCACCTTCTCGGAGTGCTGGAAACACGCTGAGATCAACGCCCTCCTCAAGAAACCCAAGGTGGACCCAACGGACCTCAAGAACATCCGGCCTATCTCCCGGCTCCCCTTCCTGGCAAAAGTCATAGAGAAAATTGTCAACAAACAACTGACCAGCTTCCTTGGGAGAACAACACTCTGGACCCGTCCCAATCCAGATTCCGCAGTGATCACAGCACCAAAACTGCCCTCATCGCCACCACAGACGATATCAGGACCATACTCGACAACAGCGAAACCACAGCCCTCATCCTCCTGGACCTCTCGGCTGCGTTCGACACCGTCTGCCACCACACCCTATGAACAGGGATCCATGACAGAGCCCTGGACTGGATCAACTCCTTCCTCACCGGCAGAACCTAGAGATTCCGCATCCCTCCATTCCACTCTGAAAGACCAAAACTATCTGCGGCATACTCCAGGGATCATCCCTAAGCCCAACCCTCTTTAATGTCTACATGGCTCCGTTCACAAACATCATCCGATCTCGCAACCTCAACATCGTTTCATACGCTGATGACACCCAGCTGATCCTCTCCCTCACCAAGGACCCTGCCACTGCCAGAACCAACCTCCACGAAGGAATGAAGGCCATTGCCGCATAGATGAAGAACATTTGCTTGAAACTGAATTCTGACAAAACTGAGGTCCTCATCCCCGGCTCCACCCCCTCCACCTGCGATGACTCCTGGGGGCCTGCCACACTGGGAACCGCTCTGACACCCACCGACCACGCACGCAACCTGGGATTCATCCTGGACTCATTGTTATCAATGACCCAGCAAGTCAACGCCGTCTCTTCCTCCTGCTTTCACACCCACCGCATGCTTCGGAAGATCTACAAATGGATCCCCACTGGAGCCAGAAATATGGTCACCTAAGCCCTCGTAACCAGCAGACTGGACTACGGCAATGCCCTCTATGCAGGAACCACGGCCAACCTCCAGCAAAGACTGCAAGCGCTGATTGGGGCCGGGAAAGCCCCGGGAGAGACGCGAAGCCGCGTAGCCAGGGCAGGAGCCCTTTAAATTCGTCAAGCGCTCCCGCCGTCGCGGGAAGCGCTGATTGGGGCCGGGAAAGGCCCGGGAGAGACGCGAAGCCGCGTAGCCAGGGCAGGAGCCCTTTAAATTCGTCAAGCGCTCCCGCCGTCGCGGGAAGCGCTGATTGGGGCCGGGAAAGCCCCGGGAGAGACGCGAAGCCGCGTAGCCAGGGCAGGAGCCCTTTAAATTCGTCAAGCGCTCCCGCCGTCGCGGGAAGCGCTGATTGGGGCCGGGAAAGCCCCGGGAGAGACGCGAAGCCGCGTAGCCAGGGCAGGAGCCCTTTAAATTCGTCAAGCGCTCCCGCCGTCGCGGGAAGCGCTGATTGGGGCCGGGAAAGCCCCGGGAGAGACGCGAAGCCGCGTAGCCAGGGCAGGAGCCCTTTAAATTCGTCAAGCGCTCCCGCCGTCGCGGGAAGCGCTGATTGGGGCCGGGAAAGCCCCGGGAGAGACGCGAAGCCGCGTAGCCAGGGCAGGAGCCCTTTAAATTCGTCAAGCGCTCCCGCCGCGCGGGACGCGCGCGGGCGGCGCCCGGGCTAAGCCCGGGCCAAGGGCGGGCCCGTCCTTGCCCGTCATCGCCCGAAAGAGGCTGGGCTGGGCCACCCCTCTTTCGCATACAGGAAGCACATTGCTGCCAAGACCACCTGGGAGCTCTTGAAGGACAGAAGCCCTTCTAATTCAAACGTACGATCTGAGGAGGCCGGGCCGGGCCATACCATTCCCATCCTGACTCCCAAGGCAGCTGACCAGCGGACGACCACCTTTTACTCACCCGGACACCCTCGTAACATAGGTGAGCAGTTCTTTAGGCCCCTTAGGCTTCTCAGCCTATCCTATCAAAAGCTCCAGCAGAGCAAAATAGGGTGAGAAAAGGTGAGGAAGAGCGTCTCCGGAAATAGATTGCTAAACTTTGGGGGCGGACCTGAGTGTCTTACCAAAACAAGATGGGTAGACGGAAGGGGGGGATGCCTTTGGAAGAAGCAGGCAACAACAAGACTTTAGATGGCTTCCTCCAAAAAGCGGTAGGGGCATTAGAAAAAGAAATTGAACTGGTGGAGCGCCGTCTAACTGCTCCCCCATTAACTGACGCTCCACTGAAAACCCCATTACAACCTTTCTACCCACCAGCTTCCCAGCCTGCCCCGGCAGCATCACCACCACTAACCACCCTAACTGCCCGAATATCTAATGCAGAGCCCCTGGGCAGAGTTATACACCCTTCAGAATCTACCCAGCCTATGCCAAACAGGCCCGTATCCTCCCCAAAGCATAGCTCAAAGGGCAAAAGGAAGCGAGGGGAGGTGAACCTAAAGAATAAACGGCCCCGAGTTTTGGACTCCCCCAATCATGCTGTGTCTACTCGATCTAAGGATTGCATACCTGCCAAAACTACCTGCTACGGCAATCTGGACACAGCTTTTATTACAGACTTTATAAAAGATGAGCTCTTAAAAAAACTACACCCTATAACAACCCGCCTATCAGCTATTGAGGAGAAACTCGACGCTCTCATTAAACTTAACCAGCCAATCTCCTCCTCCTCACCGGACCTGCATTACTTGCAACATCACTCTCCCCCATGCCCCCCTGTTAACAGTGCCAGTATCCCTCATTTACCCCCAAGCACGGTTCACAAGCCTCAACCACCTTGCTCTGACTCTCTACATCTACCAGCGAAGCTCTCCACAGCTAATCTGGCCAATCCCCCTAAAACTTGGCACCCAAAGAGTGATTCCCTTCACCCAAGGCGGACTGGTGAAATTGCCTCTTCCATAAATATGGGCACCAAACTGCATAGGAACCACTCCAACATTCCAGCAGACCAGATGTGTAGGGATCCAGGAACTAATTTGAGAACTTTACATCTACCACCGGAAGCTTGCCACTATGTGCTAGTTATTACGAATGTCCCTAAGCTCAAGTCCAACATTTCCGAATCATTCACAGAACTGAAAAACAAGGTCATCCACTGGTTACACAGACACGCTAGATTCGCCTTCCATATGATACCCTCAATACTGATGGTGAGGAGGGTGGGATGGGTGGGCCCACTCAAAAATCCTGGTACAGGGGACTGTATTGTTGTTAATTTTGATACGCCTTCCCTTGTTCAACAGCTTTCCCTAAATGTGTGTCATTCTAACCCCGTAGGGGGGGTAATCTCACTCTGTAGGCTCCAGGCTTTCTACCCCCATAAAGCTGTACCAAGCACTAAGGGGGTGACAATGTCACCCAGAGGTCTTTCTAGGGCACAGATGCCACCTGATTTTAGGCCAAGTTGTAATGCTTCTTCGCCCACACTTTCTGAAAACGACTGACTAAAAGTAAGCATTATGTATAGTTTACCCTACTCCCAAGGTCCAAACAACTGGGACAAAAAGTATCCTATAGCTGGGAAAAATGAAACTTATGAAGCTGGGCAAAACAACCATGCGGTTGAACATACTCCTACCATCGACACCAGCGAGCCTATCCCAATTCCCGCACTTGCTCAGTTAGATCCATCCAAGTGTTCTGAAAGCCACACCGGGGGTGCAGATAAGGAGCACATGGTGATTGAGATTAACTTAGCCACAGACTTACCAGATCACAGCAAACGCAGAGACCCGCCTCCACTCCAGGCATCCGAAGAGCTCAGGTCACCCCCGATTTAGATGGGGCAAGAAACATCCCGGGCATTAACGTAGCAGGAATCCCAAATACGACAGAAAAGGGTATAAAATTTCCCCACGGTACCCCATTTCCAAGAGAGAACCCTGTGGCCGAAGCTCCTCATGACAAAATAGACGGCCTAGATACCATCCTTAGTTGGAATATTGCAGGGTTGGAGAACAAAATGAACAACCCTGAATGGGGCAAATTTATAGACGAACACAAAATATGTCTTTTCCAAGAAACATGGGCACTGGAGCCCAAATATAGAATTGGTTACAAAAGTTACTGGGTCCCAGCAATTAAGGCGAATTCAGGGAGGCCCTCAGGTGGCCTGCTAATATGGCTCAGTTGCTCTTTTAAATGTCGGATTGAAATAATTGACTTCGGCTGCCCTGATTTAATGGGTTTATCAATACCATCTCTTAGAGAGAAATCACTTTTAATAATTAATATCTACAATAGGAGCCTGGGCAGCAAACATGAGTCCGACGCATTGACTATTTTGGACAGTTTTCTTACCTATAAATCACCTTCTCATTTTATTCTTATTGCTGGAGATTTTAATGCCACTTTTGAACCCTACTCGCTGGCCCAGGAACTATATAAAGATGAAGACGCTTATTGGGGCATCCCCCAGCTGGTGTCAAGAAAAAGACCAAAAATCAATAGATTATCACACCAGGTTATGGACATTACACTGGCACATGGCTTGCGGGCTTGCAATGGTCGTTCCCGTTCGGACCCTAATCTCCACCCTACATTTAGGCGCGGGTTACAGAAGAGCCAGATAGACTATATCTTGCTCGATATCCGCTTGTGGGGCCATATGGTCGACATGAATATTGTAGAACATGAGGAAAGTGACCACGAACCATTGATTTTATCTCTTAGGAATTTACTACCCCTTCCTGAAGTCTCCTGTCCCAAGACCTACGGACAACAGCTCGCACTGACCAACAATAGACGAAATGTTAGATGGGAATCCTTGAACACTGACACAACCACTTTGACAACGGCGTATAGGCAGCTGGCTGATCACATGGTTCATATATCTCAATCTCCAGAAGATAGTTGTGGGCTTATAGCAGCCCACACACATTTTTTTAACTCTTTAAAAAATCTATTTACCAAAGAGTCGGCGAAAGAACCTAAAAAGAAATGTAATGCAAGATGGTTCAACGCCGCATGCAGAGAAGCACAGCACAAATTGCTGAGAGCTTTAAGAGGAGGTCAGATAGATTGTATAAGGGAAGCTAGGAAAGTTTATAAACAGGAACAAGGTAGAGTCCGTAGGAAATGGGACGAATCAAGATGGGTCTCCCTCCTGGAATCTGCTAAAATAAATGACACCTCGAAATTTTGGAAATTGGTGGCTGATGCCAGCGACGAACCTAACTGTTTGCCTGGCGCCTCAATACTCCCTGTAGAGTGGACCGATCATTTTTCCCGATTATATCTTGGGACTACCGGTGTTACCGCCAGGGAACTGACCCACATCATGACTACCGAGACCCCCAAAATTGAATTTACCCTGGCAGAAACTAAGGCTGCGATTGCCTCATTGAAATGGGGAAAGGCCCCCGGCCTTGATAAAATACCAGGTGATCTCTACAAGACTAACCCAGATGTTTGGGCCCCATATTTAAACCTCATCTCTAATGCAATAGCTGCAGGAGCACCTGTCCCGAGCTCTTGGTTGGGAGCAGAGATAGTTCCCATCTTTAAGAAAGGCAACCCCTCTAACCCTGTTAACTACCGCCCAATCTCCTTACTCGACAACTTCCAAAAAATCTTTGCAAAGCAAATTTTGTCCTGTCTAGAGGAATGGATTTTGGAAACCAATGCCATTTCTGATCTACAAGCAGGGTTCAGACCAGCAGTCAGTACCATAGACCAGGCACTAAGATTTCTAACAATAAAATGGAAAACTGTAGAAGTAGGAGGGGGTAACCTTTATGTAGTCTTTATCGATCTTAGAGCCGCGTTTGATCTGGTCCCTAGAAATCAGTTATGGCTGACACTAGCCAATATGGGTGTCCCACATGGCCTTTTGAAACTTATCGCCCGACTACATGAGAATACCTATGCCCAAATTAGGAATGGCAAGAATGGTGATCTTACTGAACCAGTGGCTATTGAGAGAGGAGTCAGACAGGGGTGTGTTTTGGCCCCAACCCTTTTTCTTTTATACATAAATAACTGTATCAAGTATTTAGTAAATTGCACAAATGATTCCCCCAAGCAGGCCGGAACCAAAGTCCCTTGCTTACTCTATGCAGATGACACTATTCTCCTGTCTAAATCATCCATGGGAATACAAAATCTGGTTAACCAGTTCGGTGTATACTGCAGAGACCATGGGCTAGACATAAATCTTAAGAAAACCAAACTCATGATATACAGTGCCAGGAAAAAGAAGCTCAGCGTAAATACAAAGATGGATTCAATTCTCTTGGAGAGAGTAACGGAATATGACCATCTGGGCATCAGACTATCTGACAAGGGCGGTTGGGATCCAGCTATAAGGAAAGGGGCACTAACAATCAGCCAAAGATGTGGAGTAATAGGACGTAAAGCTAGCACCGCAATAAGCCCCCCTCTGATCCTCATCTCTGAAATATACAAAGCACAAATCCGTGCCGCTGCCCTGTATGGAGCAGAACTTTGGGGATCTCACAGACAAATGGATACTCTTCAAACCAAAGAAAATAACTTTCTCAGACACATATCCAGACTGGGGAAGGGCACACCAATGCTCCCCCTTAGACTGGACTTGGGTCTAAACAGTATCAAAGACATAGCATATCTAAGACCACTCCTGTACTGGATCAGACTATGGAAAACGGATGAACTCGAACCCTACAGGGCAGCAGTTAAAGAACTATTGCCACCCCGTTATGGATGGGAAAAAGTACGGTGGCTTAGGGAGATGAAAGCAGCATGGACTAAACTGAGTCTATCCCATTACTGGGAGAATCCCGAGATGATTCCTGGCAACGCTAAACGCCTGATCAAAGACCATTATTGGGAAAAGATCCATGAGGAATCTCTCGGCTCAAATGGTTCAGGTCGGCTGACAGCAGAGTTCCTGCTGGTCAAGCATGTACCTCTGTCTGAAAGCTTCCTGGACCTCCCTATACCAGCCCGTGCTCGCTCCTTATTACTTCAATTCAGGTACGGAACATTGGCAGTCAACAGCTTCACGGCCGGCTGGTCGACTAATAGCTCTCCATCGGACAAATGTATAAACTGTCACCTATGTAAGGAAACTTCTGAACACGTCCTATTTTTTTGTCCTCTGTACAAATGTCCCCGAGGGAAGTGGATTACCCCTCTGTGCAGAACACTGCTTTCGCCATCTCGCAATAGTGTACTTAGAATATGCAAATATGATACTTCCATACTGATAGTGAGCACTGTTTCTAAATATTTGGCAGCAGCATGGAAAATTCGCAGCAGGATTATTTTAGACCCTAATCCACCAGTCGAAGAGCGGTCTAGCAGCCAGTAAACCAGTATTCTGTCATATTAGCCTGGGACTCTAACTAAAACTGAGACCTATCGAGGATAAAAGATTGTATCCCCGAGTATGTTGTTTAGTGGGTTACCACAACTAAAGTGTTTTACAGCTTACTAACACATATAATTCTACAAATGTTAAGTTGCAACCTATTTGATTAACCTATCCAATAGAACTGACTAATCTAGGGCATCATTTCTCACTGCCCGACTTCTTAACTTTTTTTTAATCTGTGCTATTTTCTGGAGTGTAAATGTCTGATTTTATACAGTGACTCGTTTTACAACAGTTTTTATGTTTTTTAATAATTGATTAGTATTATTTTAGTGTTCAGTATTATGTATAGGGCAAGATTCAGAGACCACCCTGAGTATTTTCCTTTCTTCAATTATTTATGAAATTTTTTTAGGTAGCTGTACGATCCTTTTTTATTCTTCCTTTTACTATGCACTGGTTTATGGTTTTTATTTCTATGTATGTATGTTTACTTCAAAAAATGGCCTAAATTTGGACCGAATAAACTATTGATTGATTGACTGCAACGCATACAGAACGCCTCTGCATGCCTCATCCTGGACATCCCCTGCCACAGTCACATCACAGCCCACCTGAGAGACCTGCACTGGCTCCCCGTCAACAAGAGAATCATGTTCAAACTCCAGACGCACGCTCACAAGGCACTGCACAACACCGGATCAGAATAACTCAACAGATGGCCCTCCTTCTACACCCTGGCCCGACAGCTTTGCTCCGCTGATCTTGCCCTCGCATCCACAGAACAACTGCCGGTGGCAGATCGTTCTCCCACCTCGCCGCCAAGATGTGGAACACTCTTCCCACCCACCTGCAACAGACACAGGACCTACTTACCTTCAGGAGACACCTAAAGACTTGGCTGTTTGAGCAGTAGCAGCCCCCCCTCAGCACCTTGAGACCCTCATGGGTGAGTAGTGTGCTTTACAAATGCCTTGACTGATTGATTGATTGATTGATGGAGACAGGAGCCTTGTGGTGAAGGAAACACCGCAGTGCTGGCTCCTAAAGTGATACACCAGATTTATCCATACAATGGCAGAGATGCTCCAGTTCTGTCCATGCAACGGCCGAGATGCAGTGGTTCTACCGGAGCAGCACCTTAAGATCTACTGCAACTGATCAAGGACTGGGGCGGCACCACTTGGCAGGTCAGGCTTCCAGCTGAGAGAGTGCAATTGGGTTGAATAGAAGTCTTTTCTGTTCCTGAGACTTCAAATCAGGAGACCAGTTGGCTGGCCCTAGGAGTCTCCCTGGGCTCTGGGTTGGAAAGATGCAGGTCCAGTCCTTCTCACCCAGGTAAGGAGGGTAGCAAGAAGCAGGTCAGCACAGCTAGACGAAAGTTCTTCCAGACTAGCAATTCAGCAGAGTAGTAGTCCTTGAAAAAACACAGCAGTCCTTCTCCCTGGCAGGGTATCCACAGATCCAGAAGTGTACTGAATTAGTATGGTCCGAGGTCCTGTCCCTATACCCACTGTTGCTTTTGAAGTGGGGCTGACTTCAATGGAGTCTTGGAGGTGCACAGAGGTCCATACTTCCTGCTCTGGCTCCAGACTTGCTGCAGGAGTGTATGTAGCTATTTGTGTGGGAACAGAAGACAGCCTATTCAGGTGCAAGTGTAAGACTGTGGCCAGTTCCTCCCTACCATCTTGTCCTGATTAAGGGAGGTGGTAAACTCTGCTCCACTGGTAGAGTTTGTGGATTTTTGCCACTTCAAGCTGCGCTTGGAGCATTACATTTTTGGCAAAAAACTCCACCTTCCATTGCATATTAGAGTTTATTGGTACACTGTTCCAAGTACCCACCCCTACAAGAAATACATTCCTTGCTGGCCCACAGGTGCCAGAGAGTCTTCTGTTGACAGAGTTGTCTGGCCTTGCATCCTTCCCATATATTCTGTCCACTTCCCACAGATATTAAAAGCTTCTATGCTATTGCTCCAATATTTGAAAATGGGTGAAAACCTAGGAGGCAATATTGTTTTGGAGTAAAATGACATGATGGATTGATGCTTGTGGTTTTGAGAGACTCCACTCTGTGTTCTACTTTTCTCCTGCTATGGATCTGAAGTTACAGTAAATGGAGCAGGGGTTGGGGCCACCCACCCTTCCCTCAGAGGTCCCTCCCCCGATGCATACCAATAGAATCTGTTTTCTGCTCCCAGAGACTCAACACATTTGATTTGGTTGCCTGCCAAATAATGGAGTTGTCAGCAGGAGAGTGGTAAGAAATTCCAACAAAATTAACCAAACTAAAACAACCCTCCCTGGTTCTCCTGCACCTTGCCCTTCTCTTTTTCCTCCCTTATCCTCAGCCTCACTCAATCCTGTCCCAAAACCTTTCACATGCTTGGCACCAATAGTTTTTTTAACCCTCAGCATTTTATCAGAACGTTGGGCACAAGGACAGGCAAATGCATTTAGGTTACTACCTTCTTTAGGACAAGAGTAAGTGTACAACCTCTTCTATACTTTTAAGTACACCACTTCTGTGGGCTTCCAGCTATTTCAATTATTAGTTTTAGTGTAATTTAAAAATCCTTGTTTGCTAGTGGTCTGTCATGTCTCTTTGTCCCACCTTCTTCTGTGTGGGAGCGGGGACCAAGTACTGTATTATTATGCTTTGTCATGTTTATCTGGTCTGCAGGGGACTTTAACTTTGTTTTCTGCTCCTGTCCAGGGTAGCTTCCCTTTTCATTTGCAGAGCATTCTTCCTCTGAGCTTAGTTGTAAACAAGGCTACAAATCTGTTATCTTGGTTACATTTGGTCTTTGTGGACACTCTGCACCCTCTCTCAGCTGTGTGGCTCCCGCCCTTCCTTGGCTTGGATTTTGTTTACCAAGTGTGCCTAACTGTGTGCTGAGAGCAAGGGCAGAGAATCGCTTGTAAGTGCTTATAATCTAGGCACCCAGCTCTACCAGGGCACCTCAATCCTTAGAGACAGTGCCCACTTCTTCTCCATACTGGGATCCCACTCGCAGCTCCATCAGTGAACCTCAGTTCACACACTCCAAGCCCTCAGCCATGCCAGTGCAGGGAACCCCACAAAATCTGTCTGCCAGAGCACCTCAGTTCTCCCACTCAGTAAACTCTGCGGCTCCAGTACTGGGACCTTGGGCGTGGCTCCATCAATGCACTGCAGTTCACACACTCCAAGCTCTCAGTCATGCCCTTGCCAGGAACCCCACAGACACTGCCTTACAGAGCACCTTAGATCTTGCAGTCAGTACACTCTGCTGCTCCAGTACAGGGACCTCAGATACAGCTCCATCAGTGCACCGTAGCTCACACCTCCAAGCCCTCAGCTGTGCCAGTGCCAGGAACCGTACACATGCTGTCTGCCAGAGCACCTCAGTTCTCGCAGTCAGTACACTCTGCGGCTTTAGTACTGGGAACTCGGGCGCAGCTCCATCAGTGCACCACAGTTCACTCACTCCAAGACCTCAGGCATGCCAGTGCCAGGAACCCCACACATGCTCTCTGCCAGAGCACCTCAGTTCTTACAGTCAGTATGCACTGCTTTTCCAGTCCTGGGACCTTGGGCTTAGCTCCATCAGTGCACCTCAGTTCACACACTCCAAGTCCCTTAGCTGTGCCAGTACCACAACCTCACACATGCTGTCTGCCAAAGCACCTCAGTTCTTACAGTCAGTTCACTCTGCTGTTACAGTACTGGGACCTCGGGAGCAGCTCCATCAGTGCAACTCAGTTCACACACTCCAAGCCCTCAGCTGTGCCCGTGCCAGAACTGCACACACCGTCTGCCAGAGCAGCTCAGTTCTTACAGTGAGTACACTCTGCTTTTCCAGTACGAGGACTTCGGGCGCAGCTCCATCAGTGCACCTCAGTTCTACCCCAGTGAGATCGCTTCCTTTTTTCATACTCGGACCCCACTCACATTCAGTTCCATCACAGCAGCTCAATTCTAATATTCAGTCCCACTGCCAAGCCAATATTGGACCCAAAAGAGCAACACTTAGATCAGCCAGTGCACCTCAAGTCTAACATCCAACATCACTGTTGATGGGAACCACCACAGCCCCCCCAAAATCCATAAATTCTAACATTCAGTGAACATTTTATCTCAGTACTAAGGCTCACACACGCTCTTCAGGACACCTCGCTTCTGTGTTTCAAAGGCAATTCCACTCCCATACTGGGCCCCACTCGCTGCTTCACCAGAGCACCTTCAGGTTAACACTCTGCAACACTAGCATGCCAATACTAGGTTCGACACATAGCCCTATTTACATACCTCACTTCTGACCTTAAGTGCCCACTACTATTCCAGTACTGCAGCCCACATACAACTCTGCCAATGCACCTCAACTTTAACCTGCAGCGCCCCATTATACCAATACGAGGAATTACAGGGCAGACACAACTCTGTCTTTACCCCCAAACCTGCTCTGAAGCATCCTAATATTGCTGTATTGGGGTTCACATACAACTCTGCTAGTGCACCTCCTGCTGTTCTGCAGTGGCCCCTGCTGTTCCACACTCTAACATCTGGTGAGGACGTGGGAGAGCTAATTTAATCTATTCTTATCTGCCATCTTTATTTGGGAGGGTCTGTTTCACCTATCTCACTCCATTCTTTCCTTTACTCTCAATGTTTTCTTTCTCCTCCACTTTTATCTTTCCAGCTCTTAAAATCCACATGTTAACAGTTTTACTCTTTCTTTCAACTGTTTATTTCTACTTCTCTCCCTTTTTTATTTCCATCTTCCTCTTGCTAACTCCTCTTTCAAACTTGCAAAAACGTAGTTATTTCTTTTTTTGTTTCATTCCTCTCTTTTTTCTTCATCAGCATTCATTCTTTTTCTGTTTTTTTACTCTTCCCTTCATTCTTTCTTTGTATTTTTTATTTGCTCTTTCCTTTGACTTGGTATGTGTCCTTTCAATTTTTTTTAGTTCTTTCTTCCTTCCTTTCATTGGTGTTTTTCTTATCTTCATCTATCAATTCACGTTTCACTATAAATCCCTCTTTTTCCCGTCTATATGTGAAAGCCATAAGTTACTTGTCAGGACCCGAATTGTCAAAGTGGTTTTCCCATTCTGTGTCTGTGGGAAATGTGTCAGTACATATATGCCCTGGTTCTTTCCCCATAACTTTTTTTTTTCCTATGTTCATTTTTCTCCTTCTTTTCACACTTTTTAAATTATTTTTTCTCTTTATCTTTTGTCCACTAGCTTCCTTCCCTTTTTTCTTTTGCCTCACATGTTTGCTCTATTTCTTCCCTTAGTTGTGTTTTCATTTTCTCGTTCTTTCCCTTCTTTCTTATATTTTTTTGCATCTCCGTCTCTTTCTTCCTTTTGACTTATTTCTTTCACTTCTCTTTTTCTGCTCCATCCGCTTTCTCTCATGAGGCCTAGTTATCAATGGAGCAAAAGGTGCAATGCCACCGGGGCCCAGAGACCTATGGACTTCACTCAACTCTAATTACTGCTGTATTTTCCTACTGAAATCGCAGTGAACCATTTTCCTTTCTTACTCTAGGGCCCATTACACTGTTACGATGCCACTTGTCCTCTTCAATCCGTTCAAAATTATATTTTTGTTATGGTGTTTTGAGCATTACACTCTAATGGCAAAAGTTTATTTCTGATAAAGGTTTATATGATAATTGTATATGTTTTGAGATAGAGGAAGAAGGTAAATTAAAATGCTTTAGTTAAATGCTGGGCCACTGAAATTATTGGGCAGGAAATGACGAAATTGTGAGGCAGGGTTGAACAATTTATGTAGCAAGAAAAGTCCTGTCATGAATATACAGCGCCAATAACTCTAACTCAAAAAAATGCGAGACCTATTGTATTGCAAATGCTTGTTTCATAGCGTGACCTTTACTCACAGTGTGCACTCACCAAATGTGATGCTTAAATCGCAGGCTTCCCTATTCTTGACGCTTTTTAGAGATTCCTCTGTTGTAGAGCATGTCAATTTAGTAGCACATAAATATGTACTAAGTGATGAAGAAAGTGTAACATTCGCTTAACGCTGTTTTGTTTATTTCGAAAGTGGTTATGCGTCAACTATGTTGGCAGTGTTGTCTAACGTGTGTATGGCGTGAATAATAATAATACACTGAGTAATTTATTGTCACAGAAACAGTGTGTCCACCTGGGGGCACGACAAGTTGAATTCATATAACTTGAAAAGGTACAGCCTTTAAACTAATATGTAAAACTCAGAGGGGTTCATAACCGAGAAATTAATTCACTGCCACTCAAGGGTATTCAAACAGAACAAAGATTGTTATCGCAGGAAAGTGTAACTAACACTTGGGAATTACTGAGCAATCTCTGATAGCAAAGCAACAAAGCTAAAGGCAGGGAGAACAAGCATTTTCAATGCAACGGGGCTCGCATTTGCTCGAGTTGGAGCTATTTGTGTTGTAAACTCCTAACCTAACTTTTCTTGCCACACAAATTAAAAGAAAAAAAACACAGCGCGATCGCTCTATGTAAAATGCAGCGCGATTGCGCTGATATTGAAAATGAAAAACGGAGCGCAATCGCGCTATGGAAACCCCATCGCGCTGCGGGGAAAATTAACAGATAAAGTAGTCCAGAAACCAGGCTCAAAACATAGAGCCTCGTATGTTTTTAGTAGTTTACCAGTGCTGTGTAGGCGGGCTAAACACCAGAAAAGGCATGACGTATGCATGCCTTTCACAAATGAAAGCAAGCAGACTTTAAAGAGCAAGCCCAGGAACCAATGAAAGAGACTGAGGTGACCTGGGCGTGGTTTGAATCCCAAAGAGAGATTACTTTATGGACGGAGTGCTTTGCGCTCACCCATAAAAATGCAAGCAGAGTGGGACATGTGTACGCTGTCTGTGATAGACAGGGCCTTCCAGGGCAGTGAACATTTCACCCAATCATCCTCTCTGCCTGCAGTGACAAAGCACCATGTCCAAGAGGCTTTAAATGCTCCATCCAGTGAGGGATACAGTCGGAGTATTAATATTTTAAATCCAGAAGGCATTACATTTGTGTCTGGGGTCAGCGTAACATAGTAGTAAAAAAAACTGCTTCATTGTTTACAGCGTTAAAAATAAAATGAATTAAACAGTGAAGGTGGTGTTAGAATCAGATTGTACCACTTCCACGTGTACCCTCTCTGTTTGCTTTCTGGCATGGATGTAGCTGGCTGCCCTGACATCCATCACACATAATTCTGTGCACTGAGCTGGATGTTTTCAGGATCTTTCTGCGCCTGTGGGAGGTTCGGTGGCACCTTATTGTCCCGCTGTGGATCTTCCCCCCGGCCCAAAGAAGAGGGGATGCATTAAGGACAGGCAAATGATGGAGCCGCTCTGGGTGTCGGAGCTGCAGAGCAGGGCTCCTGGACTCAAGGATGCTCGTCCTATGAGTGGCACTATGGCAGCTCCATCAAGGTAAGTCAAAGCGTGTACAGCTTTTAGAATGCATGCACATATGCATGTATATGATGTTTATGCGCACATGCCACTGCGTGATTGGGTGCTCCTTCATCCACAGTTTAAAGTGAGTGGAACTCCGTGGACTCTCACAGAGTTTTTATGTTATTCCGCAAAATTCCCTGGAGTTTAAATCCACATTTTCCATCCACCCTAAGCCCTGATAGCCCATCAGAGACCATCAGGGCATGCTTAAGCTCCATTGTGTGTGGCTTTACAGAGGGAATCCCCAAAGCCCAGCTGTCATCAACCCCAGACCAGTGACCAGAGAAAGGTTGTAGGCACATCCGCTAAGAGCTGGAAAATTGCAACTTTCTAAAAGTGGCATTTTCAAAATTGCAACAATAAAACCAACTTTTACCATTAAAGAGGATTTATCATTACAATTTCATAGGTACTAAACATGGCTTCTTCCAATCAGGAATTACACCATATTAAATTTAATAAGCAATCCCCAATGCTACCTTATGAGAGGGTTAGGTCTCACAGTAGTGAAAAACACATTTGGGAGATTTCACTATGAGAACATGTTAAAATGAAAGGCTTTTGTCCTACCTTTTAATTGCATAGCACCCTGCCCAATGGGCCGCCTATGGCCTACCTTAGGGGTGGCTTATATGTGATAAAAGTGGAGTTTAAGGCTTGGCACGGGGTTTTGAATGCCAAGTCATCATGGCAGTGTGATACTACATTCAGGCTGCAAAAGCAGGCCTGGGACATGCTTAGAGGGCTTCTTAAGTGGGTGGCACAATTAGTGCTGCAGACCCCCTAGTAGCATTTAATTTAAAGGTCCTGGGTGCATGTAGTGTACTTTACTAGGGGCTTATAAGTAAATGAAATATGCCAATTGGTTATATGCCAATCAAACCCATGTTTAGGGGAGTGAGCACAAGCCCTTTAGCACTGGTTAGCAGTGGTAAAGTACACAGCGTCCTAAGGCCAACAAAAACAAGTTCAGCAAAATTGGAGGCAAGTAGGAAAACATTTGGTGGAAGACCACCCTAAGGCTCACAGGCCTAACGTTTACCCTATTATGTTTAATAGGTGATACCTTTAAATGGTGAGCAGGTGGAAATAGACTGTTTACACTCAGGTGAATTGTAATTTTAAACCCTCTTTAATTGTGAAGTTGAATTTCAAATCCTAAATCTGAAAAAGCCACTTTTAAAAAGTTGCCATTTTCTTGTCCTAACCATTTGTGCCTTTTGGCAGTGTTCTTGGTCATATGTTTGCGAATGGATCTGCTGTTGGGGTTTCTGTATTGCTTCCAGACAGTAACACGAAGGTGCTTAGGTGTAAAAACGATGGGCCATCATGGCAGGATGACTTTACATTTCAAAGAGCATTGACTCACACACACAAAATAATCTGACTTCAGACCTGCCCTGTCATTTGTCAACCCAGATAATTTTGAACCTTGACAGGGGAAGGGGAAGAACTTTATAGAGCCAGGTGTGGTGGTAGTATAAGGAAACCACCACATAAAGGCTGGCACTATGTATGTATATTGGAACTTCAGAGCCATTTATCAGAACACTCCTGCGCCTGAGGACATTACAGAAGAAGGATTGTCCTGCTGCCAGAGGACTGCTCTGCTGCTGAGGACTGTCTTGCTGTTTTGGAAGGAAGTCTGGGCCTGTTTACCTTCATCCTAGGCTAACCTGAGTGACTCCAATGGTCAGTTATTTAACCTCTTGTGTGAGCTATAGGGACATAACAAGCTCCAGATGCCTCCCTGCAACTGCCTAGATGACCTACATCACTGTACCTACCTGGACCTGCCTGTGCCCTGTTGGCATCTGCTGGAGTGAGTTCCGGACACCCAAGGGGTGCCTCCCAGGTCTTGGACCCTTGACTAGCCTCAGTGTGAGCTCCTCCAATGGGCAGAAGGTGAAATCTGAAAGTTTGGGCTCTTTGCGACCTCAAAGAGGTCCCTTCGCACCAAGGCTTTGCCACCAGTGACAATCACGTAGCTCTGGTGAGACCTTTTCTTTGCAGTACAGCAGCAATGAATACCTGCAGTGACCACCAGCGTGAAGCTCCAGCAATGACTTACGCAATGCCTGACCTGATCTTTGTGCTACAACGATGACCAGTGGCGACACCAGGGCTGCTCTCTGTGCTACAGCGGCAACCATCGGCAATGGACTTTAAGAAGATAACTTTTTTGGCAGGACTAACCTGGTCCCTGTATCTATCCCTCACTCCATTGTGGTCGGTATGAACTTGTGAGTTTCCCCCAGGTCTAGCACCCAGTCTAGCATGACTAGATAAATGTGAGTAGCACTTTGTGCTTTAGGTGCTATTTTTACATAACATTTTAAAATTGAATATCTCTGGCTCTATTGAAAGCTTTTTTGCCATTCTGGCATCATTGTATGTATTACAATTTACTCTATTCTCCTAAATTGTTTTTTTTTTTGTGTTGTGTGTTTACTTTATTACTCTTTTGTCCTGCATAAATATGTTACACATTGCCTGTAAGTTAAGCCTGCCTGCTGTTGAGTGAAGCTACCAGACAGGTAAGCACAGGTTAATTTTGTGACTTCTTTGAGTCACCCAGGCAAGGACTGTATTAATTATGTGAGTGGGGCTCTCACGCCACTCAAATAATAACCCCATTCTTACATGCAGCATTTGTGGTCAGACACCTTGCCTCAGGCTGTGACTTCCACACTGCCCAGGATAGAAGTGCAGAGTATTCTGAGATATTTAAATCTTAAATTAGTGGTTCAGATTTGGATCCCTATTATTTAGTATGTAGCGTCCCAGCAGTGCATTAGACTATTTATTTGCGGCAGAGAAAAGGTAATACCCTGCATTGAAATTAAATTGGGCATACTTGTGTAAGAGGCAGAGAGACTACAAGAAGCAGCATTGGTTTTCAGTGGGAGGATCTGATTTTTTCTGGCAATAGCATAATGTCAGGGAGGACACCGGTGAAAAGATCACCTATAGTGAGCAGGGGCAGGAGCATCTGGGCAGACGCTGGGCATGCTCTAATTTGTGAGCAGTGGTTCAGTGACAACGAAAAAAGGGCAACCAGGTGTGTGTGCTATGTTTATTTTAAGCAAAAGCATCTGGTGGAGAACTACTGGGCTTTCAAGTCAGAAGCAGCCATTGAGACTCTAAAAGTGATAGCACTAGCAATATGGAACAATGAATATTAACTGGGAATTCAGGGAGAACATAATGGAAACAGCTATTGACAATGTAACCTCCAACAAAATGCACTCTGACTGATTTTGTCCCGTTCAAACAATGACAAACCTTGGAAATCACATGAGAGCAAATGGCTGGAGGGGGTGTTATCCAAAAAACTCTCTGTGCTACTTCTTGTTCTTAGATGTAATGTTTTAAACTGCTAAACTGCAGTGGATGAACTGTTCATATCCACTAAAGTATCTTCAGAGTATGATGCTGGGGAATGGCTCATCCAGTCGCGCGCTGCTTCGCTCATAAAGAGCTGGGTGGGTTGCGGCGCGCGAGGGTGATGGTGGTGGGAGCAGGTCTAAAATGTAAGAAAATAAAAAAATGAAAAAATTAACACTTTTCACCACCGCGCCCCGCTCCTCACCTCTGCTGGCTGCAGGCAGGCACAGGGTCCCAGCTTGCCCTGTGGCCAATCCTGAAGCTGCTCAAAGCAGCCAGGGTACTCCCATGCACACTGAGAGCCTGTGCAGGCTCTCTCGACCCCCCGGCAACTATGTTGCCGGGCTGGAGAGAGCCTACCATGCATGTGTGGAGATAGCCTACCGCGCATGTGTGTTTGGCCGGGCTGAGACGGCTGGCCAAACATACATGGGCAGTGAGGGGTAGTGCTGTGCATGCCCCCTCACTCCTCCTCATCCTAGATGCCCCTCTCCTTTCATGACGAGGGGATAATAAACATAGCTTATTATCCCCTTGTGGTGAACGTTCTGCAGCTTCTGGTGTTGGTGGGGGGGGCAACGCTCCTTCACCCTAACGGAGGAGCTGCCCCATGGCTCATCCACCACCCTCTGAATGTTGGAACAAAGCCAAGGGTGTCCCTTACATCCTGAGATATTTTTTTTATCAGTGTGATGCAAAGTGCGTGCAGTTCACTGACCTCACACTAAATGAAAGTGAGAACAATCAACATCATTAGTGCTGATAGTTTTTACTATGATCTGTGCAGGAGCAGTTTTGCTGGTAATGGGACAATATCACTTTGGAGCAACACTTCTCAGTAGTGTAATGAGGAAAGGGAAGGGGTGGGGCAGACCCCTTAGGGACTGGGCCATGCTCTCACCCAATAATAGCCATAGCAGTATTTTGCCCATCTGGGTCAGCAGATTGGTAAAGTTTCCCTCCTCCTATTTGCTTCCAAGGGCAGATATCCCACCAAACAACAGAGATATTACTTTAAATAATAATCAGTGAGGGGGCAGGAAACAGACCATGTCCCCATCCTGTAACAGTCACAATCGTCTTTCTGTCTCCCCACCAGAGGGCACATTGTGAGGGTTTAGCCCTGATATGCTACTCAGTGGGGAAAAAAATCCCACTAGACATCAGGGAAAATGGTTAAAAAAATGAAGGAGCAGTGTGGCACATCCAGGAACAGGACATACCTCCACTTAAAGCCCAAACAATCTTTCTGCCACCCTGGGGAAAATAGGAGGATTTACCCCGATCTGCTCTCGAGTGGGGGGCAGATGTTGCAGAAAACTAAAGGGCCTATTTATAAGAATATGACACAGTGCAGCAGTGACCTTTCTGTGCTGTGTTACAGGGAAAGCACAGAATGCACCATATTCAAAAGAATAATATCCCTTCCTGTCTTTATCCCTGTACTGGCTCCGATGTGGCTGCCTAGCGTAATGAGAATTGTTTGTGCAGGAAGTCTCACCTTCCAGCACAAAAACAATCCCCTGGGGCACGTTCCTCTGTCTATGTGTGCTGCAGTATTCTTCACACATACAAAGAGGAAGAAACAAGGAGAAATTAAGATAATTCTCCTTGTTATGCCTCATCTGGGAAGGTGTCACGTTTTGGCACATTCCCAGGTCTAACACTTTTGGTAAATCTGGGAATGCTTAAAAATCCATGGGTTTTGCATGTGAACACCCACGTAACACCCATGGGATGCCTTCCTTGGGTAATTAATCTCAGTAATATGTGCTGCATTGTGTTACTCCTGATTTATGAAGCCACTCAGGGCCATGCAAGGGGACCTGCGTGGCTCTAAAAATTACATTTTGGGGTTGCGTCGCACATGCTCCATGATTGTGTGGTGCAAGAGCCACACAACCCCGCTTATAAGTATGCCTCTAGGTCTATGGCCTAGCCCTGCAAGGTTTGGATTCCACAACACACAGGAGCAGGGACACCGAGTTCAGTGCACCAACGATGAGTAGTGAATTCTAATCAACCCACTGAGCATATCTGCTGATAAAGTAGGTGCTTTCTGGGTTACTAACAAGGATCGGTGGTAATGCAAACAATCATTTGCATTTCAACATATTTATTTGAAAATAGTTTTATTGTTATTTTAAAACTCCTGAATCTAGTGCACACAATATTGTGCAGTAAAATCACAGAAGATAAGAACTAAACACTGATAAGCATTTTAAAATAGCAGTGAAAATAACAAGGAAAAATTGTAACATCACAATTTTTAGCCCTTATCACCCTCACTCTGCTATCTCTAGGCACTTTGCTAGCTCTAGCAGATGAATAAATAAAAAGCCTAATTCTTGAGTTTCAGAGGTGGTGCACATACCTGGAACAATATAATTAATTGTCTAATTGGAATAACTTGTCAGCTATTTTGAGCACATGAGCAAGGCGATTGTGTCTGTGCAAGTGAACAATCCCGGCACCAGTAAGTAAATGCATAAAGCTTTGCAGAGACTCGAAAGATTCTATGGCTACCTCAGTGGCCCTACGATTGGATTACTACAGGAGTGTTTATTTTTATTATGTAGCTGACAATGCTGACTGTCGTTCTACTGCATGGACATTACACTCCTGTACGAACTGTTCCACAACCTGTGCCTCAAGACTTTCAACCGCATCTCTCGTCCCACAGAGCTCAACAAGATCTCTAAACTTTCAACATCATAGCTTATCCTGTGCTCGAGGACATAGTCTGGGAAGGCATTCCTTATTAGGTTATGGGACCAACTGAGACATTATAATTGTCACGTGTGTTGAAAGTTTCAATAAATTATGTCAATGTTCCTGGTTCTATTGTAGAAGAGTGAGACACTGAAACTGTAACACGTATGATGACTGATTTAGAAAAAGTACCACTTTGAATGATGAAGACAATCATTTTGAATGGATTGAATTACATAGAAATATATTATTTACATAATTATGTACACTGGTACATACATTGAGCTAGCTATGCAAGAGAAATATACAATTAAACACAATGGGAGCATAGTGAAGCTTCCCTCTTAATAGGTTTACAAAATCCTTAAGGAAATGCTCCTATCTCCAAAGTGAGAAAAGGTCTCATCTCTCAGTTTGCTACTTTTCACCGTGTCCACAACAATACCAAAAATAACTTAATTACTACTGACAAACAAATTTATTCAGAAGAATTAAGCATGGCTATTCAGGGTTATGAGCATTGGAATGCAAATACTGATCAGAAAAGTATTTGGGGCACCAAATATCAAAACCCTATTTGGATCACACATTATTCCCAAAGAAATTATTTTCTTGAATGGAATTATCCAGCAGACTACTTGTCTGGGATTTGGAACTATGAAATAACTTTAAAAACCCTCCATACAAAAGGTTGATTCAACACTATTCATCAATTGACACCGACAAATACATATTTCTGTCTCTGAAATAAATTATATGATTCAGAATGGAACTGACAATTCCTTCCAATTCCCTCCTGAATGTTTAGCCCTAAGACCCTATACATTCCAATACATCATTGTGTTGTTTCCTTTCCAACTCTCCTGGTCCTAATGTTAATTCTCATGATCCACGATATAACAGATGCATACCTGTAGTGCTTTCTACACATAAGTGGCTGTGAAGGAGCATTTCTCCCAAAGTAAAGGAAATATGGATTTTTCTGATGTATTCCTCTGACGATGCCCTTCTAGAGATACATGATTTATAACTACAGAAATATAAGATCTTTACAACAAATGAAACAAATACTCAGAAAGAGAAGCTGCAGAAAGAATTTGACAGTTCGATAAAGAAACCATACAAGCAATTTTTACAATTATCAACAATGGATGCACACAGTTAATGAAAGTGTATGCTTTTTAATCACCATAATGTCTTCAGCATTAGATCTTGGTAAAGGAAATTTAGGACTTTTGCAGCATGGCCAGCTTCAGGGCTATAATATAATTACATATGGCTGTACAACTCTTCAATCAGGTTATGTGCCCTAACAACCTCTAAACTATAAAAAAAAAAAAAAGAAATGTTGAACCTTTTGACTGTGACACTGAAAGCAATGGCTAAAATGAAATCCACATACATGTTTTAAGTATATAGCAAATGCATAGAGCCCCACATTCCTGTTAGGGAAAATCCACCTGTTACTTGGCTGATAACCATAGTTATTTTCCTGCCAATTACAAATTTGTGTTTTCATGAGTGTAAAAAATATTCATCATTGGGCTTGTAAGAAACAGATCCACAATTCACATCTCTTCCATTCATGTACGTTTCCTTCCTTTTAAATGAAGAAGATCCTGGGTTTATCGGTGTTTCCATCTGCAGAAATCCTCTAGGTCATTCACTACTCTGCGATTCAATTTCTTTGCATGGAATATGTAACGCTTTGATGCCTGGATTGAATTTTGTCTTATTGGTAATTTTCTTTTTATCCATCCACACACATTATGAACTTAAATTAAATCAATTAAATAATGGTTTCTATTTAATGTTAATCATTATCATTTGCTGCGGGCTGGGGCAACTTCATGTAATTACAGTTTCTAAAACAATACAGTGAAAACCCCAACTTGCCTTGCATGAGATGACATACCCCAGAGAGAAATCACCCCAGGTAGTCTGAACCTGCTGCTGTTTATAATAGTCTATTTACTCACCTTGCAAATATTTTTATTATTGACATATTCAGGTCTGCTGTAACACCCAACAGTGCATTGTAACCCCTCAACCCTGTCCCACCCAAGCCCACCTCTCCAAACATCCCAACCCCTGACCCTACCTCTCAATCTAACCCTCCCACCTCCCCGAACCCTTTCCCTGCCACCTCCTAGAAGCAGAAGGACCAGCCAGGTCCATGACCATGCCCCACCCAAAACTGTAGCCCGACCTCAGTTACCTCCCTCTTATATACTCAATCACTCCCCTACCATGTGAAAAACATCAACCGCCATGCAAAACCAGTGTCCCAATATGTATACATACATGAATATATATAAAGAAAACATAATTGCTTGAAAGGGTGTCTTAAAGACCTCTCAACTATAAATGGCACAGCTTGCACCTACATTCTCGAAAAGCTCCTATGCCTTGAACTCCGATGTAAAAAAATGGGACTGAATAACTACCTTAAGCTTAGCTGGGTTCATTAAAAAAAGCCTGCGCCCCTTATTCTGGAAAGATTGTATCAATTGCCAAAGGCGCCACCTTCTCTCCACCGTAAAGTGGCAGATCCCTTCAATCTCTTCCCATCCGGGCGTGCCAGATTAAAAATTGCCTGACAAAACAAATATTGCCCAGATAGGTTAATATTGCCCTTGGTTTGGACCCATCCTGCTAAGTCTGGACATTTTGCTTAAAGGGGAATCTCTCGACCTGCTGAACCTCTAGTTTCCAATTCCAGTGAGATAGTTCTGGGAAAGCCCCCTTAAAGAATCCCACAATATAGTTACAGGTGTCAGTCCCTTCTAATCCTTCAGTAATACCCAGAACTCTTAGGCCCATATTTATACATTCTAGTGCAAAACTGCGCAGACGCAGTTTTACTTTAAAGTTTTAACGCTGGCTAATGCTATTTCTTTGCGGCGCTCGGGTGTCAAATTTATACTTTGACGCTCGGCGGCGCAAACCACTGGTTTGAGTCATTATTTTTTACTCAAACCAATGCGCCACGTCGTCAAGAAAAATGACGTCAACGCAGCGAAAATGACTTTTATTCGGTTTACGGCGCCGCAAACCTGATAAGCGCCTTTTTTTTGCCGTAATTGTGTCAAAAAGCGGCGCAAACACAGCAAAATGTGCAAAGGGGAGCCAAAATGGATCCCAGAAGCTTTGAGAGACCCCAGGAAGATGACAACTGACCAGGAACCAGCCAGGAGGACCCACACAAGACCCAGGAGAGGGAGAAGAAGAAAAGGAAGTGTCGGTTCAGTGTAGAGGAGCAGGAAATACTGGTGAAAGAGGTGACGGAACACCAGCACCAACTTTTTGTCACCTCTAAATTGCCAATTAGTAGGAGAGAGGCAATTTGGCAACAAATTGTTGACAAGATAAACAGTGTGGTGGAATTGTGGAGAACAGTCATCGAGTGCAAGAAACGCTGGCATGACTGCAAGCGCAGGACTAAGGAAAAGATGGCAAGGAACAGGAAGGCAGGACTGCAGACTGGAGGTGGGAGTCCAGTACCGCAGGAGGCCCTGGACCACATGGAGGAGATGGTGGCAGCCGTCATCCCTGAGGAGATCGTCACAGGGATTCAAGGACAGGACAGCACAGACTACCAGGAGACAACACAGATGCAGGGTAAGTAGCATGGGGAACTAAAATGCCTAAATGTTACCTGTAAGCAGGGGGGGACATACCTACTACACAATGCATGTAAGTCATGATAATCAGGGAGTGGAAAGGGCAAAGGGGCACAGCACGGGGGCATGGGCTGTGCAGGGCAAACCTGGGGCACAGTACAACACTACACCAACAACCTTTGCATTGGGGTATGCTGCCATGCCAAGGATATTGGAAAGGCAAAGCCAGTCCAGGAGGGTAGGGTACAACGTAAAACTGGCCTGCTGTCACACGACAGCTGGTATTCTTGCTACATAAACTAGTATCAATTAACAGTCTCAGGCCATATCCACAAGTGGAATTTAACATTGACAACAGTTGCCACTACCACCTCTGCTGTGTGTGCAGGTCAAGTAGCTAATGGCAGTTACATGCCCATAGATCAAACACACCCAAATTAGAGGGTTCAGGATGACAACGTTATCAATCCCCTGTAAACAATAAAAATGTGCTAAGCCTGTCAAGTGCTAATGTCCATAATCGCTACAAACATCAGCCATTGTCATAAACATTATGAGGTACACAGCAGTAATTTCATACCCATGCTGCACATGTCAGGGTCCACCTTGTGCCTGGGTCACAATAGCTGCAATGACACCATGCAACATCCCAACTGTCATACTGCTCAGACAACAGCATTGAGGGGAAGGACATATGTTTCCGGCTAGTGAAACACACCCGCACATTCAGAAGAGGAAATGGAACACTGCTAGGACCATCAGTGCAATCCTATGTAGCACACATTCCCCAACATCAACATTACACACTACCAATGCTGACAGCTGTATTGTGCCATGCCAATGCAATACATAGTATATGGTAGGTCTCAGCAACATATAGCTGGATGTAAAATATCAGAGACTGGGGCAGTTCCAGATTGTCAAGTGTGGTGCAAGTGCCATCAGAACACCCAAATCCAGTGCAAGGCCACAACATGAGAATGGAAGTAGACGGAGGGTTGAGTTGTACAATAAGGTGGGCAGAATTGGTAATTTTCTTTTTATCCATCCATACACATTATGAACTTCAATTAAATCAATTAAATAGTGGTTTCTATTTAATGTTAACCATTATCATTTGCTGCGGGCTGGGCCAACTTTATGTAATTACAGTTTCTAAAACAATACAGTGAAAAGCCCAATTTGCCTTGCATGAGATGACATGCCCCAGAGAGAAATCACCCCTGGTAGTCTGAACCTGCTGCTGTTTATAATAGTCTATTTACTCACCTTGCAAATATTTTTATTATTGACATATTCAGGTCTGCTGTAACACCCAACAGTGCATTGTAACCCCTCAACCCTGTCCCACCCCAGTCCACCTCTTCAAACATCCCAACCCCTGACCCTACCTCTCAATCTAACCCTCCCACCTCCCCGAGCCCTTTCCCTGCCACCTCCTAGAAGCAGAAGGACCAGCCAGGTCCATGACCATGCCCCGCCCACTACTGTAGCCCGACCTCTGTTACCTCCCTCTTATATACTCAATCACTCCCCTACCATGTGAAAAACCTCAACCGCCATGCAAAACCAGTGTCACAATATGTATACATACATGAATGTACATAAAGAAAACATAATTGCTTCAAAGGGTCATACTGCTCAGACAACAGCATTGAGGGGAAGGACATATGTTTCCGGCTAGTGAATCACACCCGCACAGTCAGAAGAGGAAATGGAACACTGCTAGGACCATCAGTGCAATCCTATGTAGCACACATTCCCCAACATCAACATTACACACTACCAATGCTGACATCTGTATTGTGCCATGCCAATGCAAAACATAGTATATGCTAGGTCTCAGCAACATATAGCTGGATGTGAAATATCAAAGACTGGGGCAGTTCCAGATTGTCAAGTGTGGTGCAAGTGCCATCAGAACACCCAAAGCCAGTGCAAAGCCACAACACGAGAATGGAAGTAGACGGAGGGTTGAGTTGTACAATAAGGTGGCAACATACAATTTGGGCAGAATTTATACTTAGAGGATGTGACACATTCAATTCCCCAAACTACCCACACTACATGTGGCATGCAGGTGGGGCATAGGCCTGGGAGAATGCTAATCTTAATGACAGGAACAATGAATAGGAACCAAGATCAAAATGTGCAACTAATAGGAAGTTAGGCACGTCATGTTACAAATGCCACAACACAGACACACTAATTGTACAATATCTCATTTCAGAGGACGATGGCTCTGCTGGGGATATGCCTGTCCTGGACTTCCCTGATGACATAGATGACGAGCTGACAAACATCAGCCAGTAGACCCTCCAAGATGTCCTTGGAACCCTCCAGACCCCACCTTCAATCACAAGGAGGAGCACAGAAGTAGCAGCCATCACAGAGGAACCACCTACCACCCCAATTGTACGACCTGCCAGCTCCAACCCAGCTGAGGACTCTGACAACATTGGCACCAGCTTTGAGAGGACTGTAGTTGGAGTACAGCAGGAGCTGGCCAAGGAGGTGTGGGTGGGGATACAAAATGTGGCAGCCAGCCTAGAGGGGGTGAGTTCGTGCATGATGTCATCTGCAGAACAGGCAGCAGCCATGCAAGGGCGAACAACAAACTTGCAAGAGCTTCTAAAAAGTGTGAAGGAAATCAGCACAGCAGTAAGTGAGTTGACACAACACCTTCAACAACAAACCTTTCAACGTGTGCATGAATACAATATTGACCCCCTCGGGCCGACCTGGCTGCCTACCACAGTGATGTGGCTGCTATACTTAAGATCCAGCAGCTCCTACTTGCTGCAGTACTGCCCTTAATAGCCCCACAGTTGGCAGTTACTGGGATTTCTGACTCCACATCTTCAAACACTGAAGTGTGTGTTGCCCCTTCAAACCCTCCACCACCAAGGGCAGAGGAGACGACACACACATCAGAAGATGAAGACGTGGAACAGATCACCTTCACCCATAAGAGAATCCGGTAGCACTAGTCTCTGACACATGGGCACTTATAAACAAGGTCCTGTGCTTTGTAATATGCTAGTCTTGCAACAGCTGCTCACAAGCACAGTTCTCCAGCCCACTGTTTACCTTGACGCTATGCTCTGTTATTGTCTCTCACTACCTCATTGGCAATCCATGTCCCTCTGCACTGTATGACACTTCACCCCATCATGTCCAATGACATGTCCCTTTGCACTTGTGTAGTATCACAATAGAATGCATCACACTAATAGACTCACAATCCTGGACTATATAAATATAGCACTACAGCACTTTAAAATAAATAGCACTTACACAACCACCTTGTCTATGTGTAATGTGACACATCAACTGTAAGGGAGATTAGTGATGTTTGCCTCATGTCAATGCCCATAGAATGTCAATACAACTGCCTTGAATGATTTTGGGCTGATAACTATGCACTGGGGTCTGGATTGTACCATCATCTGCCCTTCATGAGGTTTAAATCTGAAGTAAATAGAAAAATTACAGTATAACGCTGTGTTGGACAGTATAAGTCTGCTTCAAGGGACGTCTAAGCAGAAAATCATTGTCTTCAAATGTTTCTTCCAGACAATCTTTAGGTATGTGACATTTGACTCAAAAATTTCATCACACACACCATACAGCAGGAATGGATGTATATGAGTGTACGTACAAATAAGTAACCTGGCAGGTCAATGTAAGAAACGATAGGTGTGAGTTATGTATACTATATTACATGAGATTATACCATCACTCACCTTATCAGAGTTCACATGAACATCAGGCTGCAGGCACACGTACCACAGTGTCCTCGATACCAAATCTGGTCTCAAGGTATAACAGATTGAAAACATACATTCAAACTTAACTACACATTGGGAACCATAGTAACCTTGAGTGGTGGGTGCAATGAATGGCAGATTCATAGCGAAGTAGCTGTGGTGTAGCTGCCAATGTGACAGCTCAATTGGGATTTGGATGCAGGATGAAACACAAATGCAAATACTAAATTGACACTGTTCACCCATGCCAAGGCCCTGATCCCCAAGCATATGACACATACTGTAAAGGAGTACCTATTTATTTATTTAACCGTAAAAATAGGATGCTAAAACTAGGGGAAACACCTTAACTAACCTAAACTATCCCAACTACACCTTACCCACAACTGGCCCTAACTACCCTAACCTAAACTTACTTATCATATTTAACTAAACACTCTAAACATCAACCCCCCAGCTCCCTTATATGACGGGACACATGGAGGACAACATATACTAACCTAAACACATACTATCTTATCCTAAGCAATTATATATTTTGGGGGATTTTTTAAAATATTTTGTTTTGTTTTTTATTTTTATTTTTTTAATACACAAAAACCCCAACATCATCAACCCCCCACCCACCCATCCACAAAAAAACACATGTAAAAATATCATACCCTCCACCCCTCCACCCACTAATACTAACTAAACTAACAGCCTATTCTAACCGAACACTAAGCCCCCAAACTTACTAAATATAAGAACCAGGAAAGAGGAGGGAGGAGAGGGAATCATGGCTGAGGGTCTCCAAGTCACACGTTTGTCCTCCACAGGGTCTTCTTTATCCCACGTACTTTCCTGTTGATTTGGGACACCTCCTGCTGCAGCCTGTTCAGTCTGCGCAACATCCGTTGCATGTCACGTTGCATTGAACGAAATTCCACGTTGTCAATGACTGCAGCAGGGGTTGTCTGTGTGCCAGTTGTGGAGGGTTGTGCAGTTGCCGGTGCCATGCTTGGAGGAGGAGGTGCAGGGGCTGATGTCAGTGGTCCAGGAGCGGAGGATGTTGATGGACCTGCAGTGGTGGCTGTCATCCTTACTGCCACTTGGGTCGTAGTGGTGGTGCTGATGGTGGTGGCTGTTGTGGACACAGATGGGCCCCTTCTGGATGACAATCAAGGGCCACAAGATCTGTGATTTGTAAATGGAATTGCCAGGATGGTATACAGTTGCTAATCAAGAATGGGTATCCTAGGTTGGAACAAATGACTTACAGAATTACATGTCTGTGTACCACACTTGGATCCTCACACCTAGGTACACATATTTCATAACCCTAAGCCTGTGCCTCAGGGGGGATGGACAAACAACACATACTTTCAAACATCAAGGACATCCAGGAAGCTTTGGACAGCTGTCCATGGGTTTAATCAGTCCACCACAGGTAAGGAGGGTGTCCAACTAGGATAGACACAAACATTGGACAATCCCATCCACATTTATGTTCCTAATTGCGGACAATTGTCAACATCATTTGATACCACCAATTCCTGTCATACAACAAGCACATAGATGCAAGCACCCATCTGGGCATGAGCTGCATGCACACCTATGACATTGTACTCCAGTGCCACATAAACGTAGCACAACATGGGGAGCTAGATGCTGCTAAGAAGTCAAACATACAGTCTAACATGTTCATTAGTGAACAGGGAGGCTCAAGTCTGTGGGTAATACTTTGGCATCCCTTCTCTGTATGATTTAGGGTATGACTTGCTGACTAAATCTTGAAAATAGCCCTCTCCAAATTTTTCATTACAAGAAATGTAACGAAAAATGTCACCCTATTCACGTGGCCATGCCTACAGGACTGCACTGCAATCCCAAAATATGACTCTACACCATTGATTGTCCAGCTCAAATATGGAAAAATAAGTCAAACTCCAGTCAAGTCACATATCAGATCATGTGCCAGCACATCATAGCTTGCTATGTGTCCAACACACAGGAGTCAATCACACAACAGCTGCAAACACAACACAGAACTGAAATATCAACACTTACTGGATATGTATGGGTCCGCAAATTGAGCCACTTCTCCAACTGTGTAAGGGGCAAGTCTACCTGTAAAGCATGGAAGGGTGAAATGTGCTCAATGTCTGTGCACTGTACAACACTTTAAAGTAAAATTACTATGTGTGTCATTATATCTGAAAGTCCAGCCCCTCAGCCATGATGATACTCCAACATGTATACCACCGCAAACATGTATAGACCCTGTCACTCCAGTGAGTGATACACACACATATGCACACAGGCAGTGGCCCTATCATGTGGTGACAAACATGATTCCTCAATTGGTTGCAGACTTATTTATAGAGTGTACTCCATTTCATAATTTGTTGTCATGAGAGACATGCAAAGCCACATTTCTGGTGCACTGCAATACCAGTCACTCAGGTATTGTGGTTTGTGCATCAAGGGACAATCAGTTACTGAGTGATGCTCATGTGGTTTGAGTTAAGCTCATGATTTATTATGCTTTCTATGGTCCCTTACCTGTGGGCCTGTGTTGTGTGTAGGTTACATATTCTACATTTACAGTGTACCCTGAGCCACATATGCCCCCCATGACACCATAATGGCAGGGATCCTGTGCATTACTTGATGACAATCTGACTCTAAACATGAATTGGCCATTTATTGAAATTAATACAACAAAGAAATATATGCTGACAGTGTATATATTGGTCATCCATGACAGAATGCATGGGCACAGGTGTAGTCATTGCACCTGAAATGTGTCACTCATTGCCCTGTGTACCCATATCTGGTATTGGAATTCACAGTTAGCCACATTCATCATCTTACATTAGCCAAGTTCGGAGATCAGCAGGTATAATGCAAACTGACACTGTCCCATTATTGAAACATGTTTTAGCAAATGTCCTACTGTGTCAATCATGATGACGTAGGTTTCAATTTGTATGTACCTTGGGAATGGCAGCAGTCACAGGAATGCTGGTCTTCTGATCTTAGCAGACACCCATGTCTGCGATAGCCTTCATGCTGGGAAGTTAGCTATTGTACATATGCTGCACTAGATCAGCAGGGGTGTACCAAACGTAAAGTAGCAAAGCATTTGGGGACTTTATATGTATGATGGAATTGGTCAGGGGTCACTTGCACAACATCATGCAAGTAATACATTGTGACCATGCATTCCCCAACTTCAGGTATCCCATGATGACCCAATAACTTATGAGAAATGCATGGCTATAAAGTAACACAGATGGCAAATGCAGCAGCTCTGTTCCAGCTATTGTGCCCAAGGCCAATTTAAAACACACAGGAACAATGAACAGAGGGCCAGGGATATTTTTTATTCCTCAATTTGTAGCATTTGCTTCATGTTTTACGCTACAGCTATGGAAAGTAGCACCAAACATTTAGATATGAACCTGTGTGCATTACTTTGGCATCCATTTCTAAGTTAATTGTGGCACAAACCAAGTCAAACTATAAGTCTAAGATACTACCTGAGGTTAGGAAGAACTTTGTACGTATGACCCGGAATACAGTTCAGACATGTATTCAAAATAATGGGTACCACATTAATTCCTTGCTTTAGCTTGTGAAATACATCTCTTTCCTGGTACACTCATACACCATGGGTAAAAAAAAAAGCTTGAGCCACATTAGCATCATTTATTGACGTGAAAGCAGCACTAATTTACAAGATCAAGTTTTGTTTTGTAAGTTTGTGCAGCTGTGTAGCAATTATTATATAACTCAGGGCCACTGTATGTTTAACTTACATTCCACATGTCCAAAAACATTGCGTGCAGCATATCAACAAATCTACTACTGTCACTACAGAGCATTTAATTTAAATGTGCATATTACTCTGAATTGTACTCACCAACAGTGCCACCAATCACAACACCCAGGTGGTCCAGCAGGTCTTGCTCTCTGGCAGCAAGGTCAGCCCAGCGGTACTTGAGTTGGTGGTCATTGCGCGGTGTGTTCAAAATTCTACGCAGATGGTACAGCACCTTGGACCACCTGAGCTTCCTCGCCTCCGTGTGATACCCCTGTATCACCCTGCCACCTGCTTCAATCATCAGGCGAAGGAATTGGCACATCAGCCAAATGAATGCCCCCAGCTCCTCCTCACCCATTCTCCCCAGACGTGGTCTACCCAACATGACAGAAATAATAGTTATAGTGAAGGGTACAGAGGAAAATAAAGGGAAAGGAGGGAGGAAAATGAAAGTAAAGTAACCCACAAACAGCCCAACTTTCCCCGAACTAACAATACCCACTACACACTCTCAATAGTACAAAGACAAAATTAGACACCACATATGACAAATACACACTTACAATGAGCAACTGAGACAATTACAAACAAAACAGATGACAAATAGGATGGCACACAGGAGACAAAAGCACAATTTGGACCGACAAAACTCTCAGCACAGCCACACAGTCTAGAAAAATCACTTACTGCAAAGTGAAAGTGAAAGTACACCCACTGTACCATTTCTGTAAACAGGATATCCTATTACATCACTTCCTGCCTCAAATGCGGTGCATTTTTATTATGATGCATCAAAATTTTATGACGCTTAGAGTCTGTGCGTCAATTTTTTTTGCCGCAAATGCTTAAAAATTACCCCGCAATCATAGTTCAAAATATTTTTCATTGGTAACCAATTTCATGGGGTACAGTGTAGGAATTACCGCTCGGGGCCAATAGATGTATAATGGCTGTGAGCGTCATTTTTCAATGCATATGCGGTGATTTGTTACGCATATGCGTCTTTTTTTACGCGTATGCGTCAAAATAAATGTCTTTTACTGTGTTTGTGTCATTTCTCTCATTTGTAAAGAACATGAAAGCTGTGACTGTACAGAGATAGGCTGTTTGCACCTGCATTGTGTGTTCCAGTGTTTGAGCACATGTGGCAGACCACACTACTGCGGACCATGATACTCATGTTGTTGTACCGCATGAGCACTCTTCACTGACGCAATAGATACCCAAACTTTTTTAATAAAAATTAGTATTACTCAGTTTGAGCAGGTTGTGCGTCAATAGAGGATAGTAAGGCTACGCAACTTTATACCATAACTCATTGCCTGTGTGTTAATGTCTGTGACTTGGCTATTTCAATTTTTGTTGGACCTCTGTGTGAATGTCACAAGACGTGCTTTCATTAATGTGCTTGTATGTATGTTTTGTAAATGGAGATAACCATCAGAAACTATTCAATGTAGATATGAGACAGGATATGTGTTTGTCATACATGTAGCATCTAATGCTGTGTGAACTGCACTGACATTTGGGACACTACATCTCCCATGACAAACTATGCACAGGATAGATAGAGGACGGTTGATAATGGCAGTGAATAGCCATCACATGTACAGGAATGTTGGATACCACATCCTGGTCACTTGTTTGTATACTAGCCATGAGTCAGTCATTTGAAAATGCTTTATAGGTACAGTGTTTGTGACACAGAGTTGGAAAACAATCCAAAAATGTAATGTCACTCCACAGTTTGAGTCATATATATGACCTATGTTTCTCGTGTGGCAGTGGAGGACCAGCAGACCAAGCTGCATGTGTTCACATATTTTCAGTGGTTAATTGCACAAAGGTGTCCAGTTCAAGTGTGTGGCCATGTGTACCCTGTGTCATTATTGTCCCCCATGTTGTCACTGTTACGTGCATGTCTACTCATGAGTCTGTGGATCTATTCCCTGCATTAACAGAGTATCCTTCAAAGCAGAACTGAGCAAAAGCCAAAGGGGAATCAACAACACACACAGGGATAGTCCAGCTATGGCACTGCAGAAGTTTTATGAGGCTGACAACAGGGCAACCTTGGTGTGCTCACAAACGTAATGGATCAGTAAATAGAACCCAGCAGCTTTAATCACAACATTTGTACACAGGGTGGTATTGAAAATTCCCCACTGCAACAGGGAACATCAGTGCCTCTGTGCTGATTAATCTCACAGCTAGTCACCACGCAACCACAATCATTGGGTTGCAGCCAATGTGAATCTCTGTGTGGACCGTGAGGGCACAAACATGTTTTGTCCTTTAATGCACATTAGCAAATGTTGTTTGTTGTGCTGGAGGCACCATACCCAATCCGTGCATACAGCAACAGTACACAATCACTGTTTGTCACTCATGCATACATGAAACACAGGCAAGAAATAGGGATGGGATTAGGCTATTTGAATACATGCCCAAGACCTTGATACCATATGTAAACGGATTAAATTATACAATATATTTGTGAATTCATCGTAGACCTACCAGACACAATACCCCAGGAGGAAAGTGAGGGCATGGGAAGCAACTATGAGAGAAATGTAGCCACAGGGAACCTCTATGGTAACACAAAAAGAGGAAACAATCAGGTTAACAGGATGCACGCTCTGTCAGGAACTAACATGAACAAGGCAAATGCACAGTGAGCAGACTCAGACTGGGAAAAGCCTGAACAACACTGGAAAATGAAAACTGGATTTGTGCTGTCGGCTGCAACGTTACACAATAACCCAAGGGCTGTGTTACACAAGTGGTTTATACAGCAATGCACAACAAGGATATACATAAAATGGCAGCTTCTAAGCAGTTCCAGGCAGCAACAATGGCAGTGCAGGTTCAAATGGCTGGTCTGCATGGAAGTGCTCACAGGTGTGTGCAGCTTCAGTCTCTCACAAGTCCTGTAGGTGTGAATCCAGTTCAAAGGACCAACAGTACCTTTCACATGGGAAGCAATGGACAGGTGATTACAGGTCCTACAGACTATCAGGCAGTGCATTTTCGGACCTGCAGTCCATGCAGTCAGATGAGCTAGGACTATGCCATGACATACTACACAGGGAAGCACACTGGAGTCAGAATGTGAGTCTGGGTGTGTGTAGATGAAGGATTATCAGGGTGCAAATAGTCCAGTTACAGGGCCACCTAGAGACGGTGGGGAGAGACTGAATAAATGCCTGTGACAGAACTTATAACCTGGGATGGCATGCACAGGGCACGTCTTGTGAGCAATGCTTGTCATACTTGTGGCACTTGTGCTATCCATTTGCAGCTTGCATGGACTTCTTGTCCCACATGCTCCTTGCAGATATAGTTGATGTCACTCTTGCTGCTGTCAAGGGTGTGGTCATACATTCCTGTTACCAATACAATTGCAAATCCACTGCCTCATGTATGAAGCAGGTTTATTACTTGTGATTGATGGTGTCTTAGATGTGTGCCATATGCTGCGATGAACTATGTTGCCAACATGAATGTGTGCCATAGCTGTGTTACTCTCATATTGCCCTTCAAATGTGAAATTAACACAATATATGTAATTTACACTGTGTGTGAAGTTGGGTGTACATTCATACCCAACAAATGTGATATGGCTTTTTCAGTATCCTAATCTGTATTACTGCACTGCTCAGTGCGGCTAAACTCTGATTGTGATACTTATGGATCATGTGATGCATAAATAATTACCCAGACCATGATTTAGTGATTAGATTAGGTGTTTAATGACATATGATAAGAAAGTGGTGATGGTGACTATCGTTAAAAGAAGTTTTGTACAATGTGTTGTTTCGGATGCAACCCTGCTGCAGTGTTTGGATGGTCCCCCTCATGTTGATGGACAGCATCCTCCTCTTCCTCCTCTTCAGGCATTTGTGGGTCTGGTTCATAGAGGGGAATGTTCCTCCATACACATATATTGTGCAGGATGGCACAGGTCATAATGATCTTACAGACCATTTCTGGTGAATATAAGAGGCTGCCTCCGGTGATGTCGAGGCACCTGAATCTTGACTTCAGGATGCCAAAGGTCCTCACTAATATGCATTATAGGCACGCTCTGCTGCAGTGCTTGGGTTTGCAAATGGGGTCATGATCCATGGCTGGATCCCATACTCCTGATCAGCAGAAAGAGAAAATGAGTGAAAATGTATGATGGAGTTGCACCATGATTATCACTTTGCATGGCAGTTGTTATCTTGTGTTGTCTGTGACTCATATGTGTTGTGTTACTGTGTGGAATCCTAGGCTTCTAGGATGTACCATCAGCATTGGCTTATTTCATTATCTGAACTGGTGTTTGGCTGATTGACCTGATGTCAGCAGTATTTTTGTACACTTGCAGTACATTTTGTACTCCCATACATTATGTCATGTGAAATAGGTGTCCATGTGTCTTAACTGGGGGTGACATGATACTTCCACACACAGAATCAATTCCACAGTGGTGGTAACATGGTTGCATCTATATGGCCTGAACATCCCATCCAATTCAACATATGCAATAGAATTTGTTAAACCACAGTGAGGGCCTTTGATTTGGCTAGGTGACAATGTACAACACATCTCCATAAGTTGGCAGCACTGAAGTGTTGACAATTGACAATGCACAAATATCCCATGTGTGACAAGTCCTATGCAAACCTATTTGTGTGCCCTCACCAAGTTGGCTCATGTTCAAACGTGTACCTACACTACTGAACCTGGGCCACGTAATGTGGCTAACTTGGTTGTGGGGGTGAAGGTTTAATTGTCAGAAGGTCCATATGCCTGTACATCTGTTGTGGATATGTGTAATTATCTCAATCCGAATGTGCACTTTGCAATATTGTCACATCAATATGTGTTCTTAGCACAGTCCACTTGCTTATTGGTAGTCTGCAATGTCAGCTCAGGAGTGATGTGAGATGTTGGTACAGCTTCAATGATTCCATGTCCCATTCATCAGGGTCATCATCATCATGCTATGTGTCTCATGGTGTTTGACCTTCAGCGAAACACATTACACACCCCTTACACAGTACGTATTGTTTGGAAGGGTGTGTGATTGAGTGTTATTGATGTGATGTTGGAAGATTGATCTTCCAAGTTGTACTGCCAGTCAAGGCCATGTCATTGTCACTGTGTGGTTTTAAATTGATCCCTTGTGTCTCTGGAGTGGCATCTGATGTTATTTGCATCAGTCATTTGTCCCTAGGTGTGTATCCCATTGGGTCAGGATATCAGACAAGACTAGCAGTGTAACAACCTCAGTGTCTTCCTGGCCACGGGTCAATGTAGTGGTGTATGTGTTGTGTGTCCTACAGGGTTGCTGTGCTGTGTGTATATAAGTCGGTTTCTGTACTTACCAACAAGTAGGCCATTTCCATATCGTCCATCCTGGAAGTGTTGATTGATGGTGCTGTGGCAGAATATGAATGAATCATGTACACTCCCAGGATACTTTGCCACGATGTTGGTGATCAATCCCCGGTGATCCACAATGGCCTGTACATTGATGGAGTGTGTGTGCTTCCTGTTGCGGTATAGATGCTCGGTTGCAGCAGGTGGCACAATCCGTACATGTGTGCAGTCAATGGCACCAAGCACGTGTGGGAAGCCGTTGATTTGGTAGAAGCCCTGCTTGGTCTCCTGCTGCTTCTGCTGTGTGTTGGGGAAGCTGATGTGGAGGGGTGTGAGGGAGATGATGGCATCCAGTACCTTGGGTAGAAAGGCAGAGAATGAGGGCTGTTAGATCCCGGCAACCATGGCACCAGTGGTTTGAAAAGAGCCACTTGCCAACATGTGGAGGACAGCTAGCAGCTTGGTCTCTGGTGGAATGATGTGGGGTGTCTGCAAACTGGGTGCCAACTGTGGCTCAATGTGGCACAGCAGCTGCTGCATGGCTTGCCAGTTTAGTCTGTACCTATGGATGATGTCATGTTGCCTGAGGCCCAGAAGAGTTGTCCTGGTCCAGAATATCCTCTCCTGCCTTCTGTGTTGCCTTTGGGGTCCCTGTTGGTGTTGTGGAAGCTGTTGCTGTTGCTCCTGTGCTCTGCATCTTCGTGCATGCTGGATGAATAGCACCTCCATGTCTTCCTTTTGGAGCTCTGATGTTGCTTCTGTGTGTTTTCCTTAAGTACTGGTGTGTTTGCCCCATTTTAACGCCTGCCCTGACCCAGGCGTTATTTTTTTACGCAAATCGGGCTGTGCGACATTTTCTGCCTCCCAGCCATGCAGGATTTTTGCGCAGCAGGATAAATATTGTGCACGGGAGTTTAAGTCATTTTTTGGACGGGAACGCCTACCTTGCATGTCATTAACGCAAGGCGGTTTCATGCATCCAGATAATGACACACACTGCGGAATTTTGGCGTTCGCGGGGTCGGGCATCAAAGTATCAATATGGTGTTCGGTTTGCGATAAATTTGCGTCAAAACTTTTGATGCAAATTTGGCACAGACAGAGTATAAATATGCCCCTTAGGTTGTTCCGTCAAAGTCTAGTCTCAAAATCTTCTGTCTTCCACTGAACATCCATTACCTGCTCTCCCAAAGAATTGGTCACTTCTGCTGTGCTGATTCACTTTCTAGGGTAAGGATTCTGTTCTCAGGCTCCCCCATCTTCTCAGAGAATTCAAAGCATGTCCTAGCAACCCAGCGAATAGCACTCTGCAGTTTACAACAGGCAGATTGAGACCTGCGACTTTCTTTTCTGAGTTTCTTTGTATCATTATGCTTTGGTATATTGCTTCAAGCAATACCATATCCGAGGATCCTTGAGCTGCTCTGCCCCATCCGTAACATCTCCTTCCAAGCTGGGCAAAGCAGAATAGTCCCAGAGCAATTCTCTCACCCCTGCCTTGGCCCTTTCCTGTTTTGGTGACCCCCTCTTCCTCACTGTATCTACCAGATCAAAGCCGGCCAGAGATGAGGGGGACCCGCCACCCCCTACTTGAAGCACTCAGCAAACTGTCCAGTGAATAAGCCCTGGGATGCTCTCTCTCCAGCTCTTCCTCCTCTGCCTCCTCATGTTCCAAACAGTCCAAGTGGTCCAAGAATGAAAAGAAAATGATCTCCAGGTCCAGATGATAATATGTCTTTGCGTGCAAGCCAATAGATGTTTGATCAGGCTGTGGGAGACTCTCAAAGCCATTGCCAACCAGGCCCTCCTCGGTGCCTTGCTCTGCACCTTCTACTGACAGAGGCTGCCCAGCCAAACCTACCATCAAGGTTTCAGACACATTTGCCCCAGTACAGAACAAATTACTCCCATACCTGTTCCTCTGTTGAGTTCGGCCATGCTGCCTGGTTGCTTAGTGCCATACTCTTCTCCGTTCATCAGATCACCTTCAGGAGGTATCTGGACCCCCTCTGCCACAAAGGGAGCATTGCACACCAGGTGCTTCAGAGCAATCTTCTGGGTTCCACAATAGGAAGGAGAACCCTCAGGGGGCAGCACCACAACCTGAGCGCAATTAGTATCTGGGGGCAGGGTAGGCTGGGCACTCTTTCTAATCAAGTCTCCAATTAGGCCTGAAGCCGCCACCGGCTTTACGACCCCAGTCCCAGGGCTCTGTTTCTCATCAGGCTTCTTGACTATACCTTGATTTTGGCTGTTGGGATTCAAGCTCCACCACCACAAGTTTTCAACCCTCTAATTGTCTTTGACGACATTCCAGCTACACGCTGCTCAGAGCAGTGCAGCTGGTAACCAAACAGCCAGTGAGCCGCCGAGAGACCACCAGTGTTAGAACATGGCCAGGTTGGAGTAAGCCCTTTGCCGTAAAAAGCTTAGCTGCTAGCAGAATGCTATCGGGACATAACTCTGTGATCTTACCAGCGGGGGAAGCATGAAACAATCCAAAAAGGATCACCTGCAGAGGAGGGTAAAATGAGCATCCTCACATTGTCGCCATCTTACTTCCTCCTTACACAAAAGACATGTTTTGACAACATTAGCAAACTAGTCACAGTGTTACAAACAGAAGTCTCTTCAATATTTTTGGCAGAGACTTATTATTTGCAGACAGTCAGGACTGCTTCAGAAATTCACAGGCTGTCACAAACACAATACCCAACTCATTTTTCTGATGATGTACATACCATTTTCAACGCGTCTCCTACAGCTAGCATTGTAGATAATTTAAAGAATATCAGATCTGGCCTAATCACTGGATTTGAAGCTGTGTTTTGATTGGTACCATTATTTTTTCATTCTTTTGTTCTCTGGTCTTTTTGGAGGATTCCCTACTGCCCTTCTGCTTATCGGCTGAAGTTTTATCATCATCCTTCTGATCCAACAAGGAAATTGACAACATGGAGTTCCCATATCCAGCTGAGCAAAAGTGCCAAGAAAACCTAGCCATATATGGGACTTAGGTAGCTTTCTGACCTTTGTGAGAGCTGAATTTTCTCCTTTGCAAAATGGATGCTCTGCAAGTGAAACCTGTCTTTTGGTGCATTAACTGTGCAATTGAAACATCTGGGATCTACACCTAGAGCAGCTCCCAGTGGCTTTCCTTGACATGGAAGTGCTCCTGCAACCACTGCAGTCACACATGAGGCACTGTCAAGCAGCGCATCTACTAATACTACAAAATGCTGCTACGATGAACCAGCATCACCAGCATCACCATTTGAAGAACTACCTGATGATTTGCTCACATCACTGCTGTCATTTGAGCCACTAATCAGAACACTCTCAGAATCTCTGAATGCCTTGGAACAACAATAATCGTTTTAGTTGTCTGGTTCATCTACTTCTTGTGCAACCAGTGATATGCTGCATCACCCATCTGTCTCATCGATCAATCATTAGATACCTGTGATCACGACATCATGGAAATGTTCACCGATGAGGACTAAAAGCTTCTCCATGATTTTGATAAGAAACATACTCAGACTCCCATGTAAACTACAAAAACAATTTCATAAAGAAGAAAAACAATCAGCAGATTGTTTTTATGTCGAGCATTGCAGCGCCCATGCTCTTCTTTTCCGACATGTTGGTGTGTATCTGGGCTTTTAACAATGCCCACCTCACGCCCATCACTAGGACTCGTTCGTGGGCTTGCCCTTCAAAAATCCTTTGATTACATTGGTAAATGGTTTACCTTTGTCCCTCCTTGGGGAGGTTTTGTTACGCCTTGGTCATCGCCCCTGCTACATGGCTAATTGCACTTTTGCCAATAAGTTTACCTGCGAGCAAACTTCTTTTCCTTTTGTTCATCTCTTCACGCTGAAGCTCATGGCGGCCATGGCGCTGTGAATCGGCTCTCTTATATGAAAGTGTTTAACTTTCAATATTCAATTTATGTGGCAAGAAAAGTCGGGTTAGGAGTTTATAACGCTAATAGCTCTAACTCGAGCAGATGCGAGACCCATTGCATTGCAAATGCTTGTTCTTTTTTCTTTTTCATTTTATCTCAAGATGTGTTATTTTTTCAAGTTTAGCAAACATAATATCACGCTTGCTCTGCTTAATTATCAAAATGCATCTCTGCCTAATAGATGTCACGGTATCGTGATGTCAATTATGATAATGTTCTTTCCATGATATGTTTTATCTTACCACTTGAAACATGCAAGTCTTCGAAGAAATATAAGTGCCAAATATGAAAGTTTTCTATTGCCCTTGTATTTGACTCAACTACATCATATTCACACGCACAAACCGGGGATGTCATGAAGACCTAGAGGTCAAACTCCCCAATGGTTAAGTTCACCTTTCGACTTTTGACACATGTATCCACATCAGAAGGTGTGATCTGTGAGTTGTATGGGGCAACAATAGCCTTTTGTTGGTGCACTGAACTCAGTGTCCTTTCATCCATGGGTTGGAATTCCATACCTTGCATTAGGTTGGGTCTAGTCCGTCAAGATATCAGGCTACCCTGAAAGCCCTAACAGTCTTTTCCCTCCTGTGGCCTAAAAAATCCCATCTCCATGCCAATCAAGAGGACATTGGAGGCTTGTAGGCACAGTTTTAACATATGTATGGAAGAGAGGAGGTAAATTCCTATTTCCTCTGACCTGCCATGGTGAATATTTGTTCTTTTCGTGCTCTGGGTCCAACGTCAACCATGGAACCTTACAAACACTGGGCATTTCTCAAACCAAGAGTAATGCCCTGCAAATGTTAAACTTTGGTTAAAAATTTAACTCAATTTCTGTGAGGGGAGTAGTCAGAACCTGTGGAAATTCACAAAAGTCCTACGACCTAGTGCTCCAACATTTCTTCCAATAAACACAGAACACGCTCGTGTGAGCCTATTTTAAAAATGCATAGCATTCCTTCATACTTTTTTTTAATTAGATTTTACAATATGCATTACTCTCCCAAACAATGCTGTCGGCTGGCATGCACCATACCACCAGTGATGCTTGGTAATGGCATGAAACTCTCCCACCTTCACCCCCACCGTCTCTTTAATAATGCTCCTTCTTAAGGCTTCAAAGAAAGGTTGCCACTCATGGATTAGTGTTTGACACTTTTATTCTAATGATTTTTTCCAATGTGCTACAACATTGCATAAACTAAAGGTCTGGCTAAGCTCTACAAGGTTTGGATTTCCGACCCATGGTGTCTGAACTTAATACTATGCACCAGTGCTTGAGCACAAAAGCGCAGGTCATTTCAGCCCTCCACAACACAACTAGAAATACTTGTTGATGTGATGTCTGTGCTTTCTGAATTACTAACAGTCCCTTAAAATTGGGCCAGGGATGCAGTGGTAATTCAAACCCAATTTTGTTCTTTAGAATATCACACACAAGTACTGCATTGATAAAATACACTTTATATTTAAAAGTGTTTATTCTAGTTTACGTTAGACTCATTCTATTACTTAGCACATGAGTAATAACCACAAAGAATATAATTAAAATGTACCTAATATGTGTCACTATCAGCAAGAATAATATAAACATTTCTGAACTGGTTGGTATGTCATTTGCAACCTTAACACCCTAAAAACTACTTGTATGCGCTACACTATGACAGGATGGAGTAACTTACATCTAGAGTTTCTTGGAATTCAGTGCACTGCATACTTGTTCACAGTGAAGAAGCTGTGGTTATCAGGCCGGCTGGTAAAGTGTGTTGCCTCAAAAGGAAAACATTATCAGCTGCGCTCAGCTTCTCTCTTCTTGGAATTGCCTCGGTATCGGCTCTCAGCCTAGCATGCTGCAGCAGTACAGCAGTCTGGCAGGACCTCTTGTGATAATCTGTAGTGAAGTTCTCTCTAAATCAGTAGCTACTTCATGGGGTTTTTATACTATTGGACACTGATTTTTACCCTACATTGGGGAATATCCCCTTAATTTCGAAACTAAACTGTATGAACCGGTATTATTGCTCAAGATAAACTGGTATAATCTAGTATGACAAAAGTTTGTCAATTCAGACTACTTTGTTTAAAGTATGTAATCACTCTCTGACCTTGACACAGACAACAGGGAACTTGTCTCAGACTTATGTTGCCTTAGGTATTTGTCAAGGTAGTTGACTGAATGATTTCACTCCTTCACTGTTTCTTCAAAAGATGAAGAACATTCAATGTAAAAGGAAAACAGACTAACAGTGATAGGGAATAAAATGGAGTCTGATCTTTGCAGGTTTATGGCACTGAAAGACAACTATACACGAGGGATATTATTTTTGTAAAATAAAGAGTGGGGTTGGGTTTGCCTGTCCAGGTGTAAGGCCATGCTTCCATTCCATAATTGCCCAACAGTCTTCTGTCCTGCTGGGTGGAAGACTGGGGGTATCTCTCACTAATTTGCCCCCTTTTGGCGTTAAAAGGCCACTAAACACCTGGGGAAAATGCTCATCCTAGCATCCGCTAATTCCTCCACTACTTATCAGGCCCAACAGCCTGCCTACCCAACATCCACCCCAGGAGCAGAAATCCCATTAGACACAAGGATTTTGTGAAATATTTATTTAAAAGAGTGAGGGCTAGCCAAAAGTGGGCTCAATCCCTACTTCTATAACCTCAACAGTCTTTCTGCAACCCCACAGGAAAGATTGTAGGATTTAGCCTAAACCTGCCCCTATGGTCAAAAAGCCCAATGGATGTTAGAGTTTTTTTGGAAACAAAATAATTTTATCTCAAGCTGTGTTATTTTTTCCAGTACAGCAAATATAATATCATGCTTGCTCTGCTTAATTATCAAAATGCATCTCCGCCTCATAGGCGTCATTGTATCATGACCTCTATTATAATTAAAATAAGATTGTATGATGTGTTTTATCTTATCACTTGAAAAATGCAAGGGTTCGAAGAAGTATAAGTGCCAAATATGAAAGTTTTCTATTGTCCTTGTATTTGACTCAACTACATCATATTCACATGTACAAACCGGGTATGTCATGAAGACCCAAAGGTCAAACTCCCCAATGGTTAAGTTAGCCTGTCTACTTTTGACCCAGATACCACATGTATCCACATCGAAGGTATGCTCTGTGAGTTGTGTGGGGTAACAATAGCCTTTTGTTGGTGCACTGAACTCAGTGTCCTTTCACCCATGGGTTGGGATTCCATACCTTGCATTAGGTTGGGTCTAGTCCGTCAAGATATCAGGCCACCCTGAAAGCCCTAATAATCTTTTCCCCCCTGTGGCATAGAAAATCCCATCTCCATGGCAATCAAGAGGAAATTTGGAGGTGTTTAGGCCTATTTCTTATTTCCTCTGACCTGATATGGTGAATATTTGTACTATTCGTGCTCTGAGTCATACGGCAACCATGGAACCTTACAACTACTGGGCATTTCTCAAACCAAGAGTAATGCCCTGCATATGTTAAACTTTGGTTAAAAATCACACATTTTATCACATTTATGTGAGGGGAGTAGCCAGAATCTGTGGAAATTCACAAAATTCCTACGACCTAGTGCTCTGACATCTCTCCCAATAAACACAGAACATGCTTGTGTGGGCATATTTTAAAAATGCATAGCATTCCTTCATACCTTTTTTTCATTAGATTTTACAATATGCATTACTCTCCCAAACAATGCTGTATGCTGGCATGCACCAAACCATCAGTGATGATTGGCAATGGCATGAAACTCCCCCCCGTCTCCTTAATAATGCTCCTTCTTAAGGCATCAAAGAAAGGTTGCCACTCATGGATCAGTATTTCCCAAATGTATTCCAATGATTTTTTCCAGTGTGCTGCAAATCAGACTAGTAATGAGTTTCATTCATGACTAGCCTTTGTATTACTGTATGATTGATATTAAGTTAAAAATCATTATACGTAGTAGCTTACTTGTTGCCTATAGGTATTGCAAGGTTTGGACAAGCAACTAACACTATTCATCCCAGTGACCAGCAGGGTATGATGGACATAAAAGTATATTATTACTTTTATAAATCAACCACTTTCTATTTTTTCAAACTTATTTTCATTAGATTTTGATTTCAACAATTAGATTATTTCCAAAAACCATGAAGTATGTACGCAAATGTCCTATTGCTGAACTCACAATGTTGTTTAGTCTTCAGAAATTACTCACCCTTACTAAGGCCCTCATTACAACCTCGGCGGTCTGCGGGCGCCAGAATACCACCAGTGCTGGTGGTAGTTCTGGCTCCCTATTTCGGCTTTTCCTCTGGGACAGCGGACGGTAACAGTGTTACGGTCCGCTGGCCCACCGGAAAAGTCGCATCAACATTACTGCTGGCTCATAATAGAGCCAGCAGCAATGTTGATGTGCAGCGGGTGCAGACGCACCCGTCACGCATTTCTCTGTCTGAAATTTGGGCAGGGAAATGCGCGATGGGGCTGTGCCTGGGGGCCCCCGCACTGCCCATGCCAAGTGTATGGGCAGTGCATGGGCCCCCAGGGGAACCCCAAGTCCCCCTTACCGCCAGCCTTTCCATGGCGGTGTCTACCATCATGGACAGGCTGGCGGTAAGGGGAGTCAAAATCCCCAGGGCAGCGCTGCCCTGGTGGATTACAACCGCCGGGACCACCATGACGGTATACCGCCAGTCCCGGGGGTATTACCGTGGCGGAATTGCCACAGTCGAAATGAGGCAGGCAGTACCGCCAGCCTGTTGGCGGTACTACCACCACAATAGCCCTGATGAGGGCCTAAATGTTTTATTAATTATGACTTAGCCCCCTAAACATACTGTAAAGGATACCCACCTGATCCAAAAGTAGTAGAAAGAGATTCAAAATATGTTTCCTTGCCTGAAACAAAGAACTGGGTACTTGCAATCGCCATCCTCAATGAACACAACATAATAACGAGGAAAGAACAGTGTAAAAAAGACAAAGCTTTGAAGCCACATGGCAGTAAAATATAAATAAGGTCTAACATTTAATTTAACTCTATGGAGAAAAAAAATTATTTCTTTATTTTTTCTTTATTGTAAGTGTATTTTTAAATGTAGTATTAATTTAATCAAAATATATTATTTATAGTTTTTGAAACATTTCAGAAAAAATATAACATTTTAGAATATTGTGAAAGAATAACTGTTATTTTTTCTATGGATTATTGTCCTAGAAATGCAGAACCTTATTTGGCCCCATAGGTATACATAGAATGCTCTTCTTTGTTTAAAATATGTACCATTATTTTTTGCTCAGTATCACCATAATTTTATATATTGTGAATAACAATATCTATTTTAGTTATTTCAAATAAATATCCAAAGTAATTAGTTATATTACATACATGTACATGACGAATACATTTTAATGTTCTTGCTAAAAATGTGTATATATTTTCCTTAATTCAAGTAAAATGTTATAATGAGGTATACATTTTATTTCTCAGTATCAGTAATTGTGACAAATACAAACATTTTAATATATGATTTTGAAATGGAATTACAATTAATACTCCTGCACCAAGACCTTTGTGTAGAATGCATAGATTTGAGTGTGTGGGAGATAAGATTTAATATTGCAACTCAAGATTTCAAACACAGGGGAAACAGCTTGTTTTTTTAGGGGGTTTGGTTAATTTACTATTCTAAGACAGTGCAACAAACGTTGGGCACAGTGCAGAACAATGAGGGATGTGGGGTTCTGATTTAATATTCTAACTCCAGCTACACAAATAACAGAAGAGAGCCTTACATTTGAGTAGGGATCATATTTATTATTTTAACCCTAGTCGCAGAAATATTTGAGAAGTTGCATATATTAGAAATAGGGGTCTCGTTCACTCACACAAAAATTGGAAAAATGCCTTTAGTTGGGGAGACGTAAGAGCTACTATTTTAGGTCCACTCCCACAAATACAGGGGACCGTAAGTATCAATGGGGGTGAGAAAGTGGTCCTGATTAACTATAGTCGCATTAACATTGGGATAAGTGTATGTAATTGGAGGAGATGTCAGATTTACTATTGTAACTCTAGTCCCACAAATAGCCAGGAAAGTACATATAAATAGGATGTGAGAGTCTATTTAACTATTCAAACTCCAGTCCCCCAAACATTAGGGAAGGAGCCTATGACTGGGGAGTGGTCAGGTTTAGTATTTTAACTCCAGCTCCACAAACATTAAGGAAAGTGCATGTAATTGGTGAGAGATTAGATAAATAACTTTAGCTCCAATCTCACAACATTAGGGAAAGTGGATATATTTAGGGTTAGGTCAAATCTACTATTGTAACTCCGGTGCCACAAATATAGAGGGAAGTACATATACTTCATGTGGGACTGTTTTACCTTTCTAACTCCGGTCCCACTAACTTTGGTGAAAGTGCATTCATTTATTCAGCAGAGTTAATATTCTAGCCCCAGTTTAACAAACATTGGGGAGTGCAGATATTTGGGAGACATTGTATTATCTATTCTGACTCTGTCCCACAAATACTGGGGAACGTGCATATAACTGGAGCCGAGCCTATATGATGGTCACTCTTACTATTCTAACTACAATCCACAAACATGCTAGAAAACAAACACATGTATATGGGTTCAGTAAAATATACTATTCACAATCTACAAATACTGGCAAAATTCCACATAATCATATAATTATTCCAACTCCAGTACCACAAACACTAAAGTATCAAACTTGGGTACCAAACATATATTTAGGGGGGTAATATTAATTATTCTAACACCATTTTCACAACCATTGGGGAAAGGGCATATGTATTGTGGGAGTAAGTTGCACGATTCTAACTTCAGTCTCTAAAACATTGGGGAATGTACAAATATTTTAAGTGGGTTTGGGTTACTGACGTAAATTTACTTTCCTCTGAACCCAAATGAGCAATTAACTATCATCTTAAGTGCACTTTAAGCGAGGTAAATTCCACAAACCTTGATTATGTGACTCAGGATGTTGAATTATTTGATTTAAATTTTTTCTCAATAATGCACAAATAACAGGCGTAAAAAATACTGCAGCGTAAAAAATATATCATACAAACCAAACCAGGTGCTCCTTTCCTTTAGCCAGTGCTTAATTTGTGCTTGTTGTTTCCAGTGCGGAGCATCTGCACTTATTTTTTTAGGGCTGCCGTTTATTTTGATGCCTCAAGCATTTACTGCAAGCAAACAACACATATGGGAAAGACGGAGGAAGAGAAAAACGAAAAAGCGTCACAGTAGGAGAAAGCAGAAAGCTGCAGGAGTGAGCTGAAGGGGCAGGGAGTGGCTGTAAATGGATTGAAGAGGCCCGAGATGGCTTCAGGGTTACGCTAATGTAGTATTCCGTGTTCCCACATTTAATTGCAGTAGTCGGGTGTTTAAGAGGAGAGCTTTGGGCACCGGCACATTTCTATTTACAAATTAAGTACTGCCTTTAGCATATATAGGCATATTATGGTACACAATGTATCTATGTACATGCTGGCGCCCAAAAGGTATTACGCGCTTTAAACAAAAAAAATCAAAATCTATGTTATACAAAAAATTATAGGTGGCTTTTACTATGCCATTACACTAAAAACTATAATAGGAATTCATTATTTTCCTCTCAGTGTGCGGTTGGTGGCAGAACTGAGAAGCAATGTCTAGTAATCTTCTGAACGTTAGGATGTTCTAACTGTATATATGGTTTCAATTATTTTCATAATTCTATTTTTTTCTTTGTTCGTGTTCGGCATGTAAGATGCTTTTTAAGAGTAAAGTGTAACTATCACCACATATGTTATTCCTTCAGTAAATTTGAGTAAAATTCTAAAACGTGATCTAGGTTTAACAGAATATATATATTTATTTGCATACTTTGCCTAACTCGTTTTGCCTTTGCCCGGTTACACACATACAGTGATTAGATGACATTTAAACACTTTTTTGTTACTATAAAATAGTTGCTCTAAAGTTAGGGTAAAAAGGCATTCTGTTATCACTCCACCAGTGTCATCACGTTGTTTTCCAGTGCCTCCTATTTTGAATAAGTACAAAGTGTAAACGTGTGTGTGATGGAAAAAGAATAACTCTGTTGTCAAGTACTGTGTCGACTGCTGACTCAGCCCCCCGCCCTTACACACACGTCACTCCTACGTTTCTTACATTTGGTCACAAACGCACTCGCCGGCACCATACTGACCCATGTGCAGCCACTGCATGTGGGATTCTCCTTACACAGTACAGCAGGCGATACTGTTACGTAATGAAACCCTACTGAAATCTTGTTTAATTCACCTAAGAAGTGAAATTGGGCTTTAAAAGTCATATAAATGAGCTCGCAGGTGAGATTGAAAAACAGGCACATTTTTCCAGAATGGACATTTCACGTCGTTCTCCCTGATTAAACGGGGCCTGGGGAGAACCGGGACTGTTCACAAATAGGACACTTCATTTGATTCGTGTGGTGTTCACCGAAACTCTTTGGACTAGGGAAAGCCACGAACTGCCCCAACTGGTCAGTCCTCGATTGGTAAGTGTTTTACTCAGTTGTAGATAGAAGTGAGATTCATAGAATCTCGTTGTAATTCGCATCTGCAATATTAAGTATGCAAAAAAAAAGTCACAACATTAAATATAATGCAATCTGAAAAGTGGTCTGTTGCTCCTTGGACATAGGCTTGTACAATATCAAATGGCTAAAATAAAAGAAGGAAAAAAAATAACTACTGTACCGGAAGCGTTTGGTAAGCATTCGGTCAACCCTATTTTCAAATTGTCCTGTCTCTAGTTTTCAGAACACCAACTAACATTGCTGTAAGTGCAAACATGAGTACAGAACATGGAACACAGCATGCGTTTTCTGGTGTTATGTGTCATTTCCCACATTATTTTCACTTTCTTTGTGGAATCCTTTGAGGCGCAAAATTAAAGGAAACCGCTCACTGTGATACAGTCCGACCACCTGCTGAGACACCACAAGTTCAATCAATGAGCTGCGGGTGGCTTCTGGCATGATCTCCCAACTGCAGTGGAACATGTCTGCTCAGTCTCCCTTGTGATGGTGTTCACATTCTGAGTGCTTCAGAGATCGCCATTGGCAACTTATCATCTTGATTTATTCGTATATTCAATACTGTATTGGCTAATCATTGTTCCTTCATAAGTAACTAAGGCCCATATTTATACTTTTTTAGCGCCGTTTTTGCGCCGTTTTTGGACTCAAAAACGGCGCAAACTTACTAAATACAATTGTATTTTGTAAATTTGCGCCGTTTTTGCATCAAAAAGTGGCGCAATTGCGGCGCTAAAAAAGTATAAATATACATTCTCTCCAAGAAGGAACCATCAACAAATGTCCTACTTCAATCAAACTCCTCATTACAGAAGCTTTCCATCGGTGGTCATTGTAACCGAACATCTCCTACATATTATACCTGATTAGGGACAGACTTATTATTGGTAAAATTCTGCAAACACAAATTTCAAATGTCTTTCATGCTGAATTATGTAAAACATCTTAGAATACATAATGAAAAATTTCCCAGCTATCGTAACGGAAAGTTTCAATTCTATTAAGGACTCGGAGGCGAGGATTATGCCTTGCTTTCTTCACTTTATTAAATGAGCAGCCAAGAAATTAATACAAACTACAAGTCCCATGAACAGTTGGGAAAAATGAGTACAGTAGAAACCAATGAACAGTAAGAATTTTGACCAATGAATAGAAGGCAGTCCATAATAAAGTCCCTTGTTTGTGTCCAGTCTTCCTCTTTCGAAGCGTGAGCCAGTCCAGAACAATCATGAAGCCTCTTGTTTTGTGGTATCAAATCCTATGAAAAATAAAACAGATTAAGGAAAAACGTACGTTCTGAAATAAATCAGGTTGTTATTTTAGTTAAATAAATAAAAACAATTTTTATTTTTTAAATGCAGTATAATAATAAGTATGAGAAAAAAAAAAACGTGAAATATATAAGATAGAATTTATTTACTAAATACGGGGTGGGTTCACTTAAAAAATTGTAGTATTATAAAGGTGATCAGGGTGGGATAATCCTCGCCTCCGAGTCCTTAATAGAATTGAAACTTTCCGTTACGATAGCTAGGAAATTTTTCATTCTATGTCAGGACTGGAGGCGAGGATTATGCTAGTTTAAAGCTCATTGACAACCAACTGTGCTATGTTCAGAACTGGTTTGAAATAAAACCTTTTGAAGGTAGAATCTGATGACCAGTCTGCTGCATTAATGATGTCTTCCAGACGAGCACCTAAGTGGAATGCTTTAGAGGCCATAGCTCCACGAGCAGAATGTGCACCTAAAAGGGAAAGGTCAATGCCCGCTTCTTGCATGACCCAACGAACCCAGCGAGCAATAGTAGGAGAAGAAACAGCTCTATGAGGTTTACATAATGAAATAAGGAGTTGATCTTCACCAGGAGGACGGAGTTCAGAGGACATGTCCTTGTATGCCTTTAGGCATTGTACCACGCATAGTTTTGGAACGTCAGGAAAAGATGGATAAGATGTAACCCTGGTATTAGTTTTTGTGCATCTCCCTACCGTAAACGAGACTCCTGAAGGAGAAAAGGACCTATGGGAAATGTCGAGAGCACGAACGTCAGAATCCGTTCTACAAGAAACGAGACAAAGTAGCATGGCTAACTTAGCCGAAAGCTCCTTTCTGGAAAGATAGTGATTATGTTGCCAAGATAGGAAGAGGTTCAAAACTTGGTTAACATCCCAAAGGAAAGAATACCGGGGCTCTGGAGGCAAAGAAAGTCTTATACCCCGAAGAAGACGACACACCAGTTTATGTTCGCCGACAGGGAAACCATCAACCACCACGTGTCCAGCCGAAATCGCGGATCGATAAGTATTAATAGAACGATAAGCTAGACCTTTGGAAGCGAGGTCAGCAAGGAAGTTCAGGACATGAACTATGTGTGTTTCCACGGGATTAAAACCCCTTCGCAAATACCAACGGGACCATCTTCCCCACGCAGATCTGTAGCGCTTACAAGTGGTGGGGGCCCATGCTTTGGATAATAATTCCTCAGCCTGTTGCGAAAGTCCCGGCACCGACCAGCGTCCCCGGAAATCCGCCATGCCATCAAGGTTAGAGAACCCTCGAGGACCATCTGATGAGGGGTACCATTCGGACTGAGTAGAAGCGAGGGAAACAGGGGGAGTCGGATTGGAGAATCCCAAGAAAGTTCCAGAAGAACCGGAAACCACACTTGAGACCTCCAGATTGGAGTTATGATCACAATGGATGCCGATTGACGACGCACCTGTGCGGATGTTAGAGTAATCATCGCAAAGGGAGGGAAAGCATAAGCTTTCTCCTGACTCCAACCCTGTAGAAATGCATCCGTAGCTGTTGCCAAAGGATCTGGCCTCCAACTGAAGAATCTGGGAATCTGATGATCCAACCTGGAAGCAAAGAGATCGATCGAAAACGGTCCCCAAAGTTGGGACAGAGAGGAGTAAACTTCCGGATGAAGTTTCCATAGACTAGAATCCTTGAGGTGTCGAGAATGAAAGTCTGCAATCTGATTCTGGCTTCCCGGGAGATACTGTGCTGTCACAGAAACCTGATGGTCCAGGCAATACTGCCAAAAACTGGACGCCAGATTGGAAAGTGTTTCGGAATGAGAGCCACCTAGATGATTGATATATCGGACCGCCGAAATATTGTCCATCTTCAAGAGGACGTTCGACTTGATAGAATCCTTGGTCCAACATTTGACCGCAAATGAACCGGCTAATAATTAGAGACAGTTTATATGTAAGCTCTGTTCTTGTAGTGACCACGTCCCTCCAGTAGAGAAATTGCCACATTGAGCACCCCAGCCTACTCTGCTGGCGTCTGATTCTATAACCAAATCCGGAGCCGAGCCGAAAATAGCTCTGCCGTTCCAGGCTTCCATATGTGAAAGCCACCAAAGGATTTTTTCTACCGCTTCTTGTGAAAGAATCACTTTTTGAGAATATGATAGGCGTTTGCGCAGATGGGTTGCCTTGAGCCTTTGAAGAGCTCGGTAATGCAATGGACCCGGGAAAATTGCCTGAATAGAGGAGGAAAGAAGTCCTATGAGGCGGGCAATCTGACGCAGAGAGACCTTGTGTTTGACCAAGGTACGACGAAGTTCGTGACGTATTTTCGTCATCTTGCGGGAAGGAAGGCTTAGAGTTGCGGATACCGAATCGATAGTGAAGCCTAGAAAAAACAATTTTTGAGAAGGGATTAAAAGAGACTTGGCCTCGTTTATGATGAACCCTAGGTTTTGCAGCAAATTGACGGTTGTCTGTAGATGCGTTGAAAGTTGTTTGGGACACTGGGCCAGTAGTAAAATATTGTCGAGGTAAACAATTAACCGAATTCCCTGAGCCCTGAGGTGTTCCACCACCGGTTTGAGAACCTTGGTGAAGCACCACGGGGCTGAGGAAAGACCGAATGGAAGGGTAGTGAATTCGAAAGTTTGATTGCCCCAGAAAAACTGAAGAAAACGTCTGTGGGGTGGATAGACAGGAATGGTGAGGTAGGCGTCTTTTAAATCGAGATGAGCCATCCAATCTAGAGGGCGCAAAACATCTCGAAGAAGGTGGATTCCTTCCATTTTGAAGTGGCGATACACAAGCCACTCGTTGAACTCTTTTAGATTGATGACTGGTCGGCGACCGCCATCCGTTTTGTCCACTAGGAAGATGTTGCTTATGAAACCTCTCGGATGTAGGATTGTTGGACAAATGGCCTGTTTTTGTAGCAAATCTGAAATTTCGGTGTCTACTAAAAGGGAGTCTTGCGAAGAGAACACTAGGGGTTTTGGAAGCGAGAACTGTGTGGGAGTTCCCACAAATTCTATATGGAAACCTTGAATTGTCTGTAAGACCCATGCATCTTGTGTGATTTGATTCCATTCGTGGATAAAACTCGCCAAACGACCCCCTACTTTTAGAAGGGAAGAAGGGAGAACACTTACCATAAGAGGTTACTGATGAAGATCCTCTGCCACCACGATGTCTGAAACGTCTGGCCCTTGTTGGGTAGAAGTTGGCAAAGCGGTTGTGATCTTGGAACTGAGTCTGCCTGGAGCCTTGCCCTCTGAAGGAGTTGGCTGATTGTGGGCGGCCGGACGAGCGGCCCCTTCCTCGACCGGCCCCATAGAAAATCCGAGAGGGAAAAACCTTTTTCATTGAAGAGTGTGCCTTGTCCAGGGATGTGAAAGTATTAACAAACTTCCCTATCTCCTTTATGAAGGGTTCACCAAACAAACCTCCTTGCGCTATCGGACCTGCTTCAGAATCAGCCAGATCCCCCAGTTTGGGGTCCACTTTAATTAATAAAGAACGTCGGCGTTCGGTGGAAAGGGCGCAGTTAGCATTTCCCAAAAAAATGATAGCGCGTTGCGCCCAACCTGAGAGAACCTCAGGAGAAATTGTAACATCAGAAGACTTAGCATCCTCTGCCATGTCCAAAATCTTTGTCAAGGGTCCCAAGACATCAAGAAGTTTGTCTTGACATGCTCTCCAAGACCTATCAATTCCTTTCTTAGGGTCCTTTATTAATTTTTTAAGAAAGGTAGACATCTTGGGGTCTAATTCTGGAGTGATGGCTACCTTGTCCGCCAAAGATGGTCGTGGGCACTCTGCTCGAAGGCAATTACGAGAATCTTTCTCCAGCGGTTTTCTTATACGTGCCGCAACATAAGCTGCCACCTTGTCAGATGGCGCCCATTCAGACGATCTAGGATGGATAATATCATCTGGATCCAACATGTCTGATATTTGAGGAGCAGATTGCGATCCAGAAGGAAGCCAAGATCTGGATGGACTGGCATCCGTTTCCTGATCTCCAGACGAATCACTGTGAGGGAGAGTTGGTGACAGAGGCCTTGAGGAGAGTAGAGGAAATGAAGAATCGGAAGGAGTGACCAGAGGATTCCTAACTCTATCAAAGAGGTCCACATCAATACCTAATTCACGAGGACGCTTAGTTGGAGGCGCGTCTGCAAAGGTATCATTGGAGGCAGGGGGAGCGGAAGGGATAACAGGAGGGGATGAAAATTTTGCTCATTCGCGCGCTATCTGTTGCGATAGTCTGTCCTCAAGGGGACCAATTGTCTCAGAGACGGCCCTATAAATGGACACGTCCACTGCATCAAAGAATTCCTCCTCCTCATTAGGATCCATATCCATTTTAGAAAAAAAATGGGAACAATAAAGAATAATAATAAACAGTAAAAATAGTTTCAGAAGTTCCTTATTTCTTCTGTTTTTTTTTTTAATTAATATATATATATATATCTATATATATGTATACAACTGGGCGTCAGTTGATAGAGAAAGAGTGTTTTGCACTCAATTGCGAGAGGCTAAAGCCAGGGACAACTACACCCCAGTGCACAAAAAAATAATTAAAGGGGTTGCATGCCTGGGAGAATATCCCAAAAGTCAGTATAAGAATAACCCAAAAGGTTAAATATAAAGAAAAACAATATATATATATTTAAATACTTACCCCTGTGCAAGGGGCGTCAAAGCCTTTCTTCAAAAATAATTTTTTCAAGTAATTACAGACCCAGCAGGGCGTCGCTCTCCAGGCAGAGTAAATCCGTTTTAAACTGAATTGAAACGAACGAGCGCGTCGAGGAAAACACCTTCGTTGCGCTCTGAGGAGAAAGAAATACGCGCGTCTTGTTCAGCGCGTCTCCTCAGCCTGCGTTGTCAAGGTTACCTTCCCGACAAGCGCCCTCTGACGGTTGTCGGGAAGGTATGTGCACGAAAGGAAACGCTCGCGAAGGGGCGAAAAAACGCTCCCGCGAGTCGGAAAAAAATGTAATAAATAAGAATATAATAAAACACAACAATATAAGCATACACAGAAATATAACCATGAGAAACTCAAGAGTTCTAGAAAAAACGACTTATCTGGGCTGCGAGCAGCGAAGAAAGAGGAAGACTGGACACAAACAAGGGACTTTATTATGGACTGCCTTCTATTCATTGGTCAAAATTCTTACTGTTCATTGGTTTATACTGTACTCATTTTTCCCAACTGTTCATGGGACTTGTAGTTTGTATTAATTTCTTGGCTGCTCATTTAATAAAGTGAAGAAAGCAAGGCATAATCCTCGCCTCCGGTCCTGACATAGAATTGAAAATTCGTGTTTATTTAGAATGTGAGGAAAAGCTCAACATGCCTCTAGGGTAGCCATGTGTCCAATACAGAAATTCAATATTCTGTAATTTGATATTCATACCAGAACTCATCAGTGACTTTCAGTACTTAACCAGTGCGTAAGGTGAAACCTGTTTAGATTCCAATCACAATGTGTGAGGTAGTTTAGAACTGGGCGCAAACTTGTGTTTGCATCTTTCACGAGATTACAACGTGGACGCAAACTGCACACGCCAAAGAATAGCAACAATTATTTCCTGTTAGTAGGTTAACCCAAATCCAAGGTGCGCAGAGAGCAATCACCAGCTAGCAGGATAACCAGTAAAAAACTAACCTCACACAATTGATATGTGTCTTTGTACCTGGGAGGTAGTGCAAGTGGGATACATTTCATTAGGCATCTTAGATGTCATTCTTTCCCGCCTTAGTAAGTATATATGATGCCCACTCATTTTAACAATTTTTAATGGCAGAAAATGCTAATTTTGCATGAGCGTTCACACAACATGTACTACATCCATCAAGCCTATTCTACGAAAGTTCAATGTACAAGTAGTACATAGTTTGCACCTGAACTCACTAGTGAATATATTCCAGTGAACGTAGTTATGCCATTACCTATTGAAACAAACATGGGCAAATTCAATAGCTCACCCCCTTTGAAAGCTTTTTTGGCAAAAATAAAAAAGTGGTTGTTGCTGATGCTAAAGAGCACTGGCCCCAAAAAAGCCAAAGATGCAATCACCAATGTATTTAGGCTTATGTGTCACTGTGTACGCACACATTTGCGTCATGATGTGGAGAAGGTCCCTGCATGATATCATATTCTTTCACATGCATAACCAAACGAGCATGCATGTGTCATGATACTGTGGTGGCCATGTTTTTTTAATTTACTGTTACACTTTGTTGGTCCCCATCTTGGAGTGTTAGATTAAAAAATAAAAATTGCATGAAAGTGCAATAAGAGAAAGGAGCAGCCTGGTAGAATATTGTAGCTGGCAGAACCTTCTAAAATGTAAAACTGGAAATTGAAATTGAAAAATGGAGGTACAAGGAAAGAGCTGAGAGTGGGGGTATCAAATAATTGTCACTGACGAGTAGCGATAAAGCGGAAGGGGCAAACTTTCAACGGTGGAGACATAGGCCCTCATTACAACCCTGGTGGTTGGTGTTAAAGTGGCGGAAATACTGCCAACAGGCTGGCGGTAACTACTGCCAAATTATAACCATGGCGGAAAGATCTCCGAAAGATAGCCAATGTACCACACCAACCGCCAGGGCGGAAACAACAGCCTCTACGGCGGTAGCTGCCTACAGCCAGGCAGAAGTCAATTTCCGCCCACCATATTATGACACGGCAAACCGCCACCTTTTTCGAGGCAGTACCAATGACATCAAAAGCCTGGTGGAAACTGAGCTCAGAAGGGCAAGGACTCACCATTGGAGACACAGGGAACAACCACGGCGCCATGCAGCCTGAACTGCATGTCTTCCTCATGATCTTCTATGTTCTGCTCCACCCCGATCACCAACGCCAGTGAAGACGACGGTGAGTACAACCGCCTAGCACACGAGGGAGGGAGGACAACGAGAGTGACACACACACGCACAACACCCCCCCCAACACCCCCCAACACCATACACACAATCAGCTGCAATACAAAGACAATTTTACCCCGTAACTCGGATGAATAATGCAAGGAAAAAACGATTTTGCAAAAGTGAATGTAATGATATCAACACAGCATGAGAAATAGGTTAGGCAAGATAACAGATATATACATATGTACAGAAAAAGAGACACAGCCCAGTCCACTATTTGCGTAGTCCACGTGGCCACAGGCCAAAGTCCACGACCACACATGTCACCTGCTTCAACACAGAGAGAACACTGAAGGGGCATCAGCTGGTAAATAGGCAGGCACCTCAGGGGGGCAGGGGATGGGGGGCACCTCAGCCGGGAGATGTTACAAGACCACTGGTTCTGGAGGGTGCAACATGCCCTGTGCTTGGTCCTGTGGAGTGCAAGGTCACAGTCTCTCATGTGGGTGTCTCACCCACTGGTTCTGGCTGGGGCAACATGCCCTGTGGTTGGTCTTGGGTAGTGCAAGGTCACAGTCTCTCATGTGGGTGTCTGACCCACTGGTTCTGGAGGGGGCATTGTGCCCTGTGCTCTTGATCCTGGGGAGTGTTTTGCACATGGGTGTCTTACCCACTGGCTCTGGAGGCGCCATTGTGCCCTGTGCTCTTGATCCTGGGGAGTGTTGGGCATGTGGGTGTCTTGCCCACTGATTCTGAAGGGGGCATCTTGCCCGCCCCCTAGTTCTGGAGGGGGCATCGTGCCCTGTGCTTTTGATCCTGGGAAGTGCAAGGTCACAGTCTCTCAGGTGGGTGTCATACCCACTGGTGGTGTTACAGTTTAGGGACATTTCGGTGGGAAGAGGGAGAAGGAATGGGAGTGGAGGAAGAGGGAGTGGTTGTTGGAGGTGTCTGTTGCTTTTGGGTGCAGGTGCATGGCCTGTATGCTGATTGAGGTGGATGGATCTTGGGTGTCTGAGTGCTTGCTTTTGTGTACCTTAGGGGGGGACAGACACAGTGGGAGAGGACACAGGGGAAGTGCGCATGGTTGTTGTGCAGGTGTCTGCCCGTGAGGTGTGTGTTCTACTTGGTGTAGTGATGATGGTAGTAGTGGATGATGATGTAGTGCATATAGGTGTGAGTGTTGACTGAACTGGGAGGGAGGTGGAGGAGAAGGAGGAGACAGTAAAAATAGTGGATGTTGGTGTGTCTGCATCTGGATGGTGTTTGTGTGAGTGCCTGTGGGGTAAAGTGTGGTGTTTGTGTTTACCTGTACCACTCTTGTGTGTTGTCTTGTGTGCATTCTCATCTGGCTGTGTACTTGGGATGGGTTGGGGTTGAGGAGAATGGGACTGGGAAGAGAAAGGTAGAGGGGGAGGGTAGAAACAGGGACAATGGCTGCCATCAGAGAGGAGGCCAGAGCCTGGATCGATCTCTGTTGGGCTGCCATGCCATCCAGGAATGCATTAGTTTGTTGCATCTGGGCTGCCAGCCTCTGGATGGCATTCACAATGGTTGACTGCCCTACAGAGATGGATCTCAGGAGGTCAATAGCCTACTCACTCAGGGCAGCAGGGCTAACTAGGGAAGGGCCTGAGGTGCCTGGGGCAAAGGAGATGGCCACCCTCCAGGGTGAGCAGGCACTGGCAACTCGATGAGTGGCTGCTGGGAGGGTGGAGCTGATATGGGGGATGGCCGATAAACCTGTAGCTGGGATGGTCACAGAAGTGTCAGCCATCACCAGGGAGCTTCCATCGGAGGAGGTATCTGTATCAGAACTGTCCCCTCCAGCCTCCGCCGTGGTGCTCTCCTCACCCTCTGTCCCACTGGTGCCCTCAGCGTCAGTGAACTCTGCTTCCTGTGGAATGCAGCTCTCTCCTTCGCCGGTGCCTCTGCTCCTCCGCCAGATGATGCTAATGCACATAAGGACAGGGTGACAAAACAAAAAGGGGGGAATGAGACAAAGGATACACTAGTCCAGTGGCTGCACCAACATCACAGTTGGCGTACACTGTACCCTCACACACAGGGGACAGGCCTACTCAATATGCCATAGCACTAGCAGAGAATTAGCTTGCCACCAAGGTATGGGGAGGGGCACACACCGCCAAATGCAGCACACCTGGGACCCGCGCAGCCCTGACCAGTAGTGGATGCCTATGAGCTAGGTAGCAGGATTATCCCTTCAGAACCCTAGCCACCAGGGGACCTATGCTGCAATGTCAGGTCTGGCCTAGAGGCACCCACTGACACACATCCCCCCAACCGGATACCACCCTACCATGCATAAGTTGTAATGATGGGCACTGTACTCACTCCCCCCTTGTGACTGCTGTGATGCCCTCAAGCGCCCATCCAGCTCTGGATAGGCCAGTACCAGTATGCGGGCCCTCAGGGGGGTCAGGGTTCGATAGGCACCCCTTCCTCATTGGGAGGCCATCCCCAGCTGGGCCTCCGCCGTCTTCCGTGCCCAGCATCTCAGGTCCTCCCATCGTTTGCAACAGTGGGTGCTCTGCCTGCCATAGACCCCCAGGGTCCGCACCTCCTCGGCGATGGCACGCCATGTATCCTTCTTTTGATGGGAGCTGACCTGCAGAGGCAATACACACAGGAAAATAGAATTAGACAAACAGTCCTGCCTGTTACACTTATAGCCCACCATACCCCTTCACATCACCATTTACACACTCATGTCCCACCACACAACCTATACGCCACCCAGAGGACATCCACCCACCCCCTTACACAAGGCCTTCACACACACGACTCCATGCATTCCTGCCACGTGCACCGTGCCCACAGTGTACTCACCTGTTGGTCTGGAGGCCCATACAGCAGTCCGCACTGGGGTAGGACCCCATTCACCAGACTCTCCACCTCCTTCGAAGTGAAGGCTGGGGACCTTTCCCCAGTCACACAGGCCATGGTAGGTTCCAGACACAGGTCACAGCAGCACATGCAGTGTAGGTCCTCTCCTGTGGAAGATCAGGTAGAAAGTGAGGGATCAGTTAGAAAATGGCGGTCAGGTCCGCGGCGGTTGTAGGAGGCTGGCCTGGCTTATAGTGGGTACCTTGTGGTACTTACACCTTGTGCCAGGTCTGGTTATTCCTTATTAGTAGATTAGTAGCGTTCTAGCAGCTTAGGCTGATAGAGGTAGCCATAGCAGAGCAGCTTCGGCTGAACTAGGAGACATGCAAAGCTCCTACTATACCACTTATATCATATAGCACTATATCATAAGAAAACACAATACTCAGAGTTACTAAAAATAAAGGTACTTTATTTTAGTGACACTATGCCAAAAGTATCTCAGAGGATATACTGCCTTAGGAAGTAAGTAATATACACAAAATATACACATAAACCAAAATCAGGTAAGTAAACAGTTAGAAAAGTAGTGCAAACAATGTAGAACACAATAGAATGCAATAGGAGACAATAGGCCTAGGGGCAACATAAACCATATACTCCAAAAGTGGAATGCGGACTACGAATGGACCCCAGGCCTAGTGTAGTGTGTAGAGGGTCGCTGGGAGTGTAAGAAAACACTAAGGGTGTCCAAGATACCCCAACCCAAGCCCCTGAAAAGTAGGAGTAATGTTACTCTACTACCCTAGAAAGACAGTAAAGTTGAGATAGGGGATTCTGCAAAGACAACAACTGACTGCAAAGCACTGAAGACGGATTCCTTGACCTGAGGACCTGCAAAGGAAAGCAACCAAGTCCAAGAGTCACACAAGTGTCCGGGGGGCAGGAGCCCACTAAACCCCGGATGAAGGTGCAAAAAGGCTGCTTCCGGGTGGAAGAAGCCAAAGATTCTGCAACAACGGAAGGGGCCAGGAATGTCTCCTTTGGTCAGAAGATGTCCCACGTCGTGCTGGAGGATGTAGAGTTGTTTCCACGCAGAAAGACTGCAAACAAGCCTTGCTAGCTGCAAGAGTTGCGGTTAAAGGTTTTGGGTGCTGCCAGGGCCCAGGAAGGACCAGGAGGTCGCCCCTTGAAGGAGGAGACAGAGGGGGCACTCAGCAACACAGGGAGCCCATGCAGAAGCAGGCAACACCCACAGAAGCACCTGAACAGGTGTTCAGAAGATCTGAGCACGACGGTCGTCTCAGCACAACAAAAGAGGGTCTCACAAAGTCGGAGTCCAACTCAGTGCAGGACGGAGTGCTGGGGACCTGGGCTATGCTGTGCACAAAGGAAGTCTTGCAAAAGTGCCCAGAAGCCCTAGCAGCTGCAGTTCATGCAGTACACAGGATTACTGTCTGGCGTGGGGAGGCAAGGACTTACCTCAACCAAATTTGGACAGAAGGGCCACTGGACTGTCGGGGACACTTGGATCCAGCTCCTGTGTTCAGGGACCACGCTCGTCAAGATGAGAGGGGACCCAGAGGACCTGTGATGCAGAGGTTTGGTGCCTGTGTTAGCAGGGGGAAGATTCCGTCGACCCACAGGAGATTTCTTCTTGGCTTCCAGTGCAGGGTGAACGCAGATGGCCCTCAGAGCTTGCACCACCAGGAAACAGTCGAGAAAGCCGGCAGGATGAGGCGCTACAATGTTGCTGGTAGTCTTCTTGCTACTTTGTTGCGGTTTTGCAGGCATCCTGGAGCAGTCACCAGTCGATCCTTGGCGGAAGTCGAAGAGAGAAGTGCAGAGGAACTCTGGTGAGCTCTTGCATTCGTTATGCTGAGAAACCCACAGGAGAGACCCTAAATAGCCCTCAGAGGAGGACTGGCTACAGAGAGAGGTACGCACCTATCAGGAGGGGTCTCTGACGTCACCTGCTGGCACTGGCCACTCAGAGGTCTCCATTGTGCCCTCACACCTCTGCATTCAAGATGGCAGAGGTCTGGGACACACTGGAGGGACTCTGGGCACCTCCCCTGGGGAGGTGCTGGTCAGGGGAGTGGTCACTCCCCTTTCCTTTGTCCAGTTTCGTGCCAGAGCAGGGCTGGGGGGATCCCTGAACCGGTGTAGACTGGCTTATGCAAGGAGGGCACCATCTGTGCCCTTCAAAGCATTTCCAGAGGCCAGGAGAGGCCACTCCTCTCAGGCCCTTAACACCTATTTCCAAAGGGAGAGGATGTAACACCCTCTCTCAGAGGAAATCCTTTGTTCTGCCTTCCTCAGACTGGGCTGTCCAGGCCCCAGGGGGGCAGAAACCTGTCTGAGGGTTGGCAGCAGCAGTAGCTGCAGAGAAAATCCCAGAGAGCTAGTTTGGCAGTACCCGAGCTCTATGCTGGAGCCTCGGGGATGCATGGAATTGTCACTCCAATACCAGAATGGTATTGGGGGGACAATTCCATGATCCTAGACATGTTACATGGCCATGTTCGGAGTTACCATTGTGAAGCTACACATAGGTATTGACCTATATGTAGTTCAGGCGTGTAATGGTGTCCCCGCACTCACAAAGTCCGGGGAAATTGCACTGAACAATGTCGGGGCACCTTGGCTAGTGCCAGGGTGCCCTCACACTTAGTAACTTGGCACCTAACCTTCACTAAGTGAGGGTTAAACATATAGGTGACTTATAAGTTACTTAACTGCAGCGTAAAATGGCTGTGAAATAACGTGGATGTTATTTCACTCAGGCTGCAGTGGCAGTCCTGTGTAAGAATTGTTTGAGCTCCCTATGGGTGGCAAAATAAATTCTGCAGCCCATAGGGATCTCCTGGAACCCCAATGCCCTGGGTACCTAGGTACCATGTACAAGGGAATTATAAGGGTGTTCCAGTGTGCCAATCAGAATTGGTAAAATTAGTCACTAGCCTGCAGTGACAATTTTAAAAGCAGAGAGAGCATAAACACTAAGGTTCTGGTTAGCAGAGCCTCAGTGATACAGTTAGGCACCACACAGGGAACACATATAGGCCACAAACCTATGAGCATTGGGGTCCTGGCTAGCAGGATCCCAGTGACACATATCAAACACACTGACAACATAGGGTTTCCACCATGAGCACTGGGGCCCTGGCTAACAGGATCCCAGTGAGACAGTAAAAACACCCTGACATATACTCACAAACAGGCCACAAGTGGGGGTAACAAGGCTAGACAGAGGCTACCTTCCTACAGCGGTGCATACCATCACTACTGGCGTAGATTACCATTGGCCACTGTAACCCATAGGGCCCAATGTAAACCAAAGGGGAATTGCACGGCGGTTCCCGACCGTCTCCCGCAACGGCGCACAATGTCAGCAGAATTACCTCACTTCCACCTGTCCGTCCACACAGGACAGGCAGACACCATTTCGTTGGGGGTTAGGCCCAGGAACATTGCTGCATCACTGGTGAAATTAGGAGATACTGGACAAATCACACTGACCCATTACAAGTTAACAGCATGTAAAGTTCTGTTGTAGCTCCATTGTTCAGTTTGTGACCGGCTCCTCACTCTTTTGCCCCATAGATTCCTACCACTGCAGATGAATAGAAGATGGAGACATACCCCCGTGTACAGACCCCTGGTGGACTTGGCAACACTGGAGGACAGGCACATAATACTCACCTATAGACTTGACAGTGCCACAATCACTGAGCTGTGTGCCCAACTGGAGCCTGACGTGATATCTTGCTTGTGCAATTTCTATCAGTACTCCATTTCCTGGCAACTGGTTCTTTCCAAGTGACAGTGGACTTGGCAGCAGGAATGTCACAGCCAATGTTCTCAATAGTGCTGACAAGAGTGTTGTCTGCCCTGATTAAACACATGTGCAGCTACATTGTTTTTCCCCAGGTTGAAGATTTGGCCACAGTGAAGACCAAGTTCTATGCAATGGGACATATCCCCAACATAATTGGGGTGATTGATGGAACACATATTGCATTTGTCCCCCCGTCAGAATGAACAGATGTTCAGAAATTAGAAGAGTTCCCACTCTATAAATGTACAGATGGTGTGCTTGGTGGACCAGTACATCTCCCACGTCAATGCTAAGTATCCTGGGTTGGTGCATGATGCCTTTGTCCTAGGAATAGCAGCATCCCAAATGTGATGGGCTAACTACAGAGGCACAGGGTGTGGCTAATATGTGAGCCCTGGTTTCCCACCCAGTAGATGTTAGTGTATGGGTATGATGTGGGCCATATGGGATAGTGTGTGGCTAAATGTTGTCCCTCAATATTTCAGATGACTCTCGTTACCCCAACCTATCATAGCTGCTGACCCCTGTGAGGAATGCCAGGACAAGGGCGAAAGAACATTAAAAAGCGCCCCATGGGTGAACCAGAAGGATAATTGAAAGGACCTTTGGCCTCCTGAAGGCCAGGTTCAGGTGCCTCCATCTGACAGGTGGATCCCTGTGCTACGCACCCAAGAAAGTCTGCCAGATAGTCGTGGCATGCTGCATGTTGCATTACCTGGCCCTCAGACGCCATGTCCCATTCCTGCAGGAGGATGAGGCTGGAGATGCCTGTGTGACAGCAGTGGACCCTGTGGACAGTGAGGATGAAGAGGCAGAGGATGAGGATGAGGACAACAGAACATCAGTGATCAGACAATACTTCCAATGACACACAGGTAGGACAGTGTTACTTCACATTTCAATGAAATTTGTTTGCATTTCTGTGGCACTGGCATACTGCTATTTCCCACCTCTATGCTCACTTACTGTTCCCTCTGGCAATTCATTTTGCAGATGTTGGTGACCTCACATATACTCCTGGTGTGATCACTGCAGCCAGCTACATGTCATTAATCTATGCTCATTTTCTGTACAGTTGAATTGCAATGTTTGTACCTGTTTCAATGAATACATAATTGATAAACATGACATACTCCAAACTTCTTTTTTTTCCCAGGGTGTTTATTGAAGTGCTAAATTATTGAGAGGCAAGTGCAATGGGATGGGGTGATGATGGAGGAAAGTTCAGGGTATTGTTCCAGTCTGTTTGTAGCACAGGTGCATTGTCCAAGGGGACATAGGAAGGGTAGCAATGGCAGTTCAAGGTGGACAGGGTGACTGAGTGGGACACAAGGGTGACAATCAGGAGAGTGTCATTTCCTGGTGGGGGTCTTGGCAAGTGTCTCTGGCTTCTGTCTGGATGGTGGGGTGGTTCTCCTTCTGCAGAAGGGGAGGTGCTGGTGGGCTGTGAGTCCTGTGGCAGGGCCTCCTGACCACTAGTAGGAGCGGAGGTGGAAGGCTGTTCTAATGTCTGGCTAGTGGCAGGGGCCCACTGTTGTGTGACTTTCTCCCTCATAATGTTGGCCATGCCTGCCAGCACCCCTGCTATGGAGATAATGGTGTTGTTGATGGCCTGCAAGTCCTCCCTGATCCCTCTGGTACTGTCCCTCCTGCAGCCACCTGTTCTCCTGCACATTGTCCAGGATCTGGCCCATTGTGCCCTAGAAATGTTGATAGGCTCCCAGGATCTCTGCAAGTGCCTCCTGGAGAGTCGGTTCCCTTGGCCTGTCCTCCCCCTGGTGCACAGTACTCCTCCCAGTTTCCCTGTTAGCCTGTGCCTCTGTCCCCTGAACAGTGTGCCCACTGCAACTGACCCTAGATCCCTGATTGTCTTGGGGATGAGGTGTGGCCTGGGGTCCCTGTAGAGGTGGATACACTGGTGATTGACGTGTCTTGGAAACAGAGGTGTGGGTATGCTGGGTGGGTGCTGTGATGGTGTTTCCTGATGGTGGAGGCTCTGTGGTGGTGTGTGACTGGGCCTGCGTAACCGTCTGTCCAGATGTCCCTGATGGGCCAGGTTGGTCATCCAGATCCTGAAGACCAGAGTTGCTGTCATCACTGTGGGCCTCTTATGGGTTCCCCTGAAGGAACCCAAGAAATTAGCCAAAATACAGCAAACATTTTGTTTTTAAAAAAAAAAGGGAAAAAAGGACTGCAGAAGAAGGCTTGTGCTTTTTGCCCTGAAAATGGCATCAACAAAGGGTTTGCAATGCTAAAATCATGATCTTCCCAGAATTCAGGAACAGGCAGACTTGAATCAGAAAACCACATTTTTCAACACAATTTTGGCTTTTACTCGGACAAACCCCTTTTATACTATTTTTTGTGCTTTCAGCCTCCTTCCAGTTAGTGACATAAATGGGTGGGAAACCAATGCTAGATCCCAGAAAGCTAAACATTTCTGAAGAGTAGACAACATTCTGAATTCAGCAAGGGGTAATTTGTGTAGATCCTACAAGGGTTTCCTACAGAAAATACCAGCTGAAATAAAAAATAAATTGAAATTGAGGTAAAAAAGGCAATTTTTCTCCACCCTTTACTCTGTAACTTTTTCCTGTGATGTTAGATTTTTGAAAGTAATATACCGTTATGTCTGTGGGACTCTTCTGGTTGTGGGGATGTATAGGACTTGTAGGTTCATCAAGAACCCTAGGTACCCAGAGCCAATAAATAAGCTGCACCTTGCAATGGGTTTTCATTCTATACCAGGTATATAACAATTCATTTGCTGAAATATAAATAGTGAAAATAGGTATCAAGAAAACCTTTGTATTTCCAAAATGGGCACAAGATAAGGGGTTGAGAAGCAGTGGTTATTTGCACATTTCTGAATTCCGGGGTGCCCAAACTAGCAGGTGAATTACAGGGCATTTCTCAAACAGAAGTCTTTTTTTACACTGTCTTACATTTGGAAGGAAAAGATGTAGAGAAAGATAAGGGACAATAACACTTGTTTTCCTATTCTGTGTTCCCCCAAGTCTCCCGATAAAAATGGTACCTCACTTGCGTGGGTATGCCTAATGCTCGCAACAGGAAACACAAAATGGACACATCACATTTTTACATTGAAATCTGTTGTGTTTTTTGCAAAGTGCCTAGCTGTAGATTTTGGCCTCTACCTCATCCGGCCCCTAGGGAAACCTACCAAACCTGTGCATTTGTAAAAACTAGACACCTAGGGGAATCCACAATGGGGTGACTTGTGGGGCTCTCACTAGGTTCTGCCACCCAGAATCCTTTGCAAACCTCAACATTTGGCCAAAAAACACTTTTGCATCACATTTCAGTGACAGAAATTTCTGGAATCTGAGAGGAGCCACAAATTTCCTTCCACCCAGCGTTACCCCAAGTCACCCAATAAAAATGGTACCTCACTTGTGTGCGTTGGCCTAGCGCCTGCGACAGGAAATGCCCCAAAACACAACGTGGACACATAACATTTTCCCAAAGAAAACAGACCTGTTTTTTGCAAAATGCCTAGCTGTGGAGTTTGGCCTCTAGCTCAGCCGGCACTGAGGGAAACCTACCAAACCAGCACATTTTTATTAGTTAGACACCTAGGGGAATCCAAGACGGGGTGACTTGTGGGGCTCTCACTAGGTTCTGCCACCCAGAATCCTTTGCAATCCTCAAAATTTGGCCAAAATCCACTTTTTCCTCACATTTCGGTGACAGAAAGTTCTGGAATCTGAGAGGAGCCACAAACTTCCTTCCTCCCAGCGTTCCCCTAGTCTCCTGATAAAAATGGTACCTCGCTTGTGTGGGTAGGCCTAGTGCCCACAAAAGGAAATGCCCCAAAACACTATCTGGACAAATCACAATTATCAAATGCAAAACTACCTGTTTTTGCGAGGGGGGCACCTAAGTTTCTGGTCCTGGGCTCAGCAGCCATCTAGGGAAACCTACCAAATGCAGATATTTCTGAAAACTAGACACCCGAGCGAGTCCAGGGAGGTGTGACTTGCGTGGATCCCCCAATGTTTTCTTAACCAGAATCCTCAGCAAGCCTCAAATGTAGCTAAAAATCAATTTTTTTCTACATTTCTGCGTGGGATCACCGCACTGGGACAAATTTCCTACCACCCAACGTTCCCCTCAGTCTCCCGCTAAAAATGATACTTCACTTGTGTAGGTGGGCCAAGTGCCTGTGACAGGGAAGAGCCAAAAATTGAGAGGGAACCAAAGAGGTCCAAGAGGGCTTTTTGAAAAAAATCATTTTTAGGCTGACAAGTGCAGCAGAATTTTTTATCGGTATAGATGAGATAATGCTGGGTGGTAGGAATTTTGTGGATTCCTGCAGATTCCGGAAGGTTCCATCACCAAAATGTGTGATTTCCAGCAAAGTTGGAGGTTTGCAGGGCATTGTGGATAAGAAAATGGTGCGGGTGCATGTGAAGCAGACCACCCTGGAAGCACCTAGATGTTTAGTTTTCAGATGTGCCTAGGTCTTGTGGATTTCTCTACATGGCAGCGTCCCAAAGTTCGAAAAGTGCAGCCCTCACCATTCCAAGTGAGACGATTTTGAGAGTTAGCCAAGCTCTCATGCCCAAATGTAAAACCAAAACCCAAAATAATAAAATGGCCCCTTGCTTGCTGTGGGATAAGATGTTTTAGTGTGCGGGGGGAGGACTGAAAGACTGTTACCCCCTTCAGTTGGGGTGGGGGCATATGCTGGTTGGTAGCCACCACCCCACTATTTTTTTTTTATTTCCTGGCATCTAGTAGACTTTGGGGGTCATTCTGACCTCGGCGGTAAAAGGCGCTTACCGCCGGCCAGAAGGCCGCTATAACACCGCCGCGGCTGCGGTAAACCGCCACGGTCATTCTGACCCGCAACTGGCAAACCGCCGAAAACCCGACATCCTCAAAAATCCACCACACCAAAGGTCAGCGAAAAAATGGCGCTGACCAAACCTCCACCGTCAAGCCAACAGAAATACGCCCATACCATTCCGGCCCACAAATCCACGCGGCGGTCTTTCAAACGCGGTATTCTATTGGCAGTACACACCGCCGCGGTCAAAATACACACACACATAGAAAACTCAGCCACATTGGTCAGTTCGAAATACACACACCTGATACACATACTAACACCACTCCCACACATCTTACATAATATAAAACACACACCCACATCACCCACAAGCCCCTACGACCCGAAATCATTTACGAAGGCTAGAGACAGAGCACAGAATAGAGAATCCCACAACACAGAGGAACACAACATCATCACCCACAAAGAATCCACGCACCAAACACCACACACCACCACACGCACCACACTCATCACCACAAACGCCACCCCACACCTCAACCACACCACCCCATGGCACCCCAAAGACACCCCAGGTTCAGTGACGCCGAACTCAGGGTCATAGTGGAGGAAATAGTCCGTGTAGAGCCCCAGCTCTTCGGGGCACAGGTGCAGCACACCACAATTGCCAGGAAGATGGAGCTATGGCAAAGGATAGTGGACAGGGTTAACGCGGTGGGACAGCATCCACGCAATCGGGAGGACATCAGGAAGAGATGGAACGACCTACGGGGGAAGGTGCGTTCCATGGTATCAAGGCACAACATAGCGGTGCAGAACACTGCCGGCGGACCCCCACCTACTCCCCCAGAATTTACCGCGTGGGAGGAGGAAGTCTTGCACATCCTGCATCCTGAGGGCCTCGCAGGAGTAGGCGGAGGAATGGACTCTGGTAAGGCAAATCTTCACTACTGCTTCCTACCACCACCCCACCTGCATGCCAAATCATAACCCCACCCTCACCCCCTCCCCCATCACACCAACCCCTAGCAAAAGCCTCACCATCACAACCCACCCATCCCAACACCAAGCCCTGCATGCGACCCCAAAGCATGGACACCCATCACCAAAGCATGCCCACTGCACACACACATCACCCCCACAAGCCACCCTCACAAAAGCCCCCACAGGAAATGCCTGCACATGGGTACACGGACACCCACCCATCACACGAAATGCCACACACAGAAGCAATAACCATACCTTTATACCCCTGCAGGACCCGAACGCCACCACGCCGCCACAGAGGGTCCAGAGATGTCCATCCGACCCCCAGAAGAGGCCCCCAGCGATGACAGCAGCTCTGTCTCCCTGGAGCCAGACGACCAGCCCGGCCCATCGGGGACCTCTGGACAGTCAGTTCCCCACAGACAGCCACAGGCTACACCAGACCCATTCCCCTCTGGGAACACCAGCACAGCTCCCACCCAGCGGGCCCATGCCTCTGTCTCCAGGGCACGTAAATCAGCGGTGTGTCCACCACTACAGGGCACCCAGGTTGACCCACCCCCCCAACAACAACAGGGACCTGGGGGCAGTGGTAGTGGGCACACCGGCCAGGGGACAGAGGCCCAGGAACACAGGGGAACTGGGAGGGCTGCTGTGCGACAGGGGGGGAGACAGGCCCGGGGAACCGACTCTCCAAGAGGCCCTCTCCTCCATCATGGGAGCATACCACCGCTCCCAGGAGATGATAGCGACGGTACTGGCCCGGTTCCAGGAGATCCAGGAACTGCAGGAGGAACGGTACATGGGGGTCAGGGAGGAACTGAGGAACATCGGTTCCGCAATGGGGACCATCGTCCTGGCCCTTACCCAGATCGTCACCACATTGCGGGACCATGTGGCACCCCAAAGGGCCCCTGTCACTAGCCCAGGCCAGGAACAGCCTACCACCTCCGCCGGCGCTAGTGGACAGGAGGCCCCCACACAACGACAGGCCACCAGAACCCCACCTCCTGCAGAAGAAGAACCACCCCGCAAGCGGAACCTGAGATCTCACAAGAAGACAGAGTAGGATTGCAAGACCCCCGCCAGCCTAAGATACCCCCTGATGTCATCCCACTGTCCCACATTGTCACCCTGTCCAACCTTGAACTGCCCCTGCTCCATCCTTCCACAGGCATATGGACAATGCACCTGTGCGACTGAGAACTGGACTCTGCCATGGACATTACTCCACCCCCACCCATCCCCGCTTCCCAATCATTTACCTATAGGTAGCACTTAAAATAAATCACTTATTCCACTTAAATAAACAGGAGTCTGCTTGTATTCTTAACAAATGTATTACACATAACGGTTCAATAATGTCCAGTTACTTTGTGATGACAACATACCAATTTCAATAAGCTTTAGTCCATGGGCAAACAAAGCTGAAGTCAGGCAGTGGGTCATACAGCTCTGAAAAGGGAAGGGAATGTCACAAATCAGTTAACTGGAACTGGGGGGAAACACAGACAGTGGATACGCATGAGGCCTCAAGTAAATGTAAATTGGGGTGGCTGTTTCTTACCTGTGTGCTACTGAAAGTATTGTTGTATGACTGTATCCCTGTTGTCCGTGTCGTCCCCGTCGTCTTCCTCCTCTTCACTCTCCACAGGCTCCACAACTGCAACAACACCACCATCTGGACCATCCTCCTGCAGAAAAGGCACCTGGCGTCGCAATGCAAGATTGTGAAGCATACAGCAGGCCACGATGATCTGGCACACCTTCTTTGGTGAGTACATGAGGGATCCCCTTGTCATATGCAGGCACCTAAACCTGGCCTTCAGGACCCCGAAGGTCCTTTCTATGATCCTCCTAGATCGCCCATGGGCCTCATTGTACCGTTCCTCTGCCCTGGTCCGGGGATTCCTCACTGGGGTCAGTAGCCACGACAGGTTGGGATAACCAGAGTCACCAATTAGCCACACACGGTGTCTCTGTAGCTGTTCCATCACATAAGGGATGCTGCTATTTCGCATGACATACGCGTCATGCACTGACCCAGGGAACTTGGCATTTACATGGGAGATGTACAGGTCAGCCAAACAGACCACCTGGACATTCATCGAATGATAACTTTTTCTGTTTCGGTACACCTGCTCACTGTCTTTGGGGGGAACCAAAGCCACATGGGTCCCATCAATGGCCCCAATGATGTTGGGGATATGTCCAAGGGCATAGAAATCACCCTTCACTGTAGCCAATTCGCCCACCTCAGGGAAAATAATGTAGCTCCGCATGTATTTCATCAGGGCAGACAACACTCTGGATAAAACCTTAGAAAACATAGGCTGAGACATCCCAGATGATATGGCCACTGTTGTCTGAAAAGACCCAATTGCCAAAAAATGGAGTACTGACAGAACCTGCACCAGAGGGGGAATTCCTGTGGGTTGGCGGATGGGGGACATCAGGTCTGGCTCCAGCTGGGCACATAGTTCATGTATAGTTGCTCTGTCAAGCCGGTATGTAAGTATGATATGTCGTTCTTCCATTGTCGACAGGTCCACCAGCGGTCGGTACACGGGAGGATTCATCCTTCTCCTCGCAAGTCCCAGCGGACGGTGCCTAGGAAGGACAACATGGAGCACAGAGTCAAGCAACCCACAGGTTCGTTCACACAGCTTGCACAGTACACGAATCGCTATGCATGGAACGGCTTGTATGAGTGGCAATGCAAGGCCTAGGCCAGTGTGACGCAGTAGAAATCATGCCATGTGGGCCCTTGAAATGGCGGCTGCCTGACCTGTGAAGTGTGACAGTGGGATGTGAGGTCACTGCGCTGGCGTGGCACACCGTGGCGGTAGGCGGTCGAAGACCGCGGCGCAAAGCAGCATTGGTTAACATTGAACCCTATGCGTCTCAGGAGCCAATGACGATGTGCGCCGGCGGTCGCGGTACGCACCGCCGCGGGCGTGACCGCCATTTTCTATCTGATTAATCACTCGAGACCTGATCATCCACAGGAGAGGACCTATACTGCAAGTGCTGCTGTGACCTCGGTCTGGGAGATACAATGGCTGCTGCGACTGGGGAAAGGGCCCCTGCCTTCACTGCCGAAGAATTGGAGAAACTTGTTGATGGGGTCCTCCCCCAGTATGCGCTACTCTACGGTCCTCCAGACCAACAGGTTAGTACACAGGGTGCACGTTGAATGGGCTATGCCTGTGTTGAGTGGGGTGTATGTAAGATGGTGGGGAGGGGAGCGAATGAGGAGTGCAACGCACGAAAGATGAGAGCATGTGCCACATGGCAAGGTTGGGGAGGGGGGGGCCACTCACATTGACCAGGCAGAAAACTGATGCGATTTCCTTTACCACCCTGTACATGTCACATAGGTCAGCGCCCATCAGAAGATCGACATTTGGCGTGCCATCGCCAAGGACGTCCGGGCCCTGGGGGTCCACAACAGACGGGGCACTCACTGCCGAAAGAGGTGGGAGGACATCCGCCGCGGGACCAGAAAGACCGCCGAGTCTCTGCTGGGGATGGCCTCCCGACGTAGGAGGGGTGCCAGCCGCCAATTGACCCCCCTGATGTCCCGGATCCTGGCGGTGGCCTACCCCGATTTCGATGGGCGCGTGAGGACATCACAGCAGACACAAGGGGGTGAGTATCAGCACATTCTGCTATCTTTGCGCGCAGTGAAGGTGTCTGGGTAGGGGAGGAGGGCTGTGGCTATCTCTAGGCCAGGGCGCATTCTGTAGGCTAGGCCCCTCCGTTAGACACGGCCCTGTGCCCCCGCCCCCCACCTCTGTAGGGTGCCAAGTACAGCTATCCATGGTCCGGCGTTACCCATGTGTGCATTTGTCGTCCATAGACCCGTAGGCCTAGTCACAATAACTGAGTAGTGTACCCCCATTGCGCGGCCTAGTTCAGGGGGCTTCTGTGTCTGTCCTCTCCGACAACGGTGTTGCCAATGCATGCACTCAACCTGTCTTCATTTCTCCCCCCCCCCATTTTCTTTGTCTTCCTGTTCATGTGTGCATTAGCATCATCAGGCGGAGGAGAAGTGGCATCAGCGCACGAGGGAGCTGCATCTCACATGGCCCCGGAGGGCCATACAACAGACTCCGAGTACACCAGTGAGACGGAGGGCGAGGGGGGCTCCACAACGGGGACCCGTGGAGACGTCAGCAACACCGACACGTCCTCGGAAGGGAGCTCCCTAGCGGTGGCGGCAACATCCGTGCCCACCGCCACAACAGGTACAGCCGCCACCCAGCGCACCAGCCCCGCCCTCCCAGCAGCCCCTCAGCCTTCGCTACGTCCCCGCTCGCCCAGGAAGGCGGGCATCTCCTTCGCCCCAGGCACCTCAGGCCCTGCCCCAGTTACCCCTGCTGCCCTCAGTGAGGAGGCCATTGACCTCCTCAGGACACTCATTGTTGGGCAGTCTACCCTTTTGAATGCCATCCAGGGTGTAGAAAGGGAGGTGCATCGGAGCAATGCATACCTGGAGGGCATTCATTCGGGTCAGGCTGCCCATCAGCGATTGTTCAACGCTCTGGCCTCAGCACTGACGGCAGCCATTGTCCCTGTCTCCAGCCTCCCTCTTCTGACTCCCTCCACTCAGTCCCAGTCTCCTGTTCCTCTGCCTATCCCATCCACACCATCAGACCAGCCTGCACACACCTCTACACCCAAGGGCAGCTCATCCAGACATAAGCACCACAGATCCCACAAGCATTCACCCAAGCAACATCCAGATGCAGACATGCCAACAGTCACTACCACCTCTGTGTCCCCCTCCTCCTCATCTCCCTCCTCCCTCCCTGTGACGTCTCCACTCACACCTGCATGCACACCAACATCAGCCAGTACTTCCATCACCAGTACACCCTCCATTACAGTCCGCACACGTGCAGTCACCACCCCCACTGCCATTTACACATCCCCTGTGTCCTCTCCCAGTGTGTCTGTCACCCCCTCTTCCAAAGCACACAAACGCAGGCAGCCACCCCCCCAACAGCCATCCACCTCACGACAGCCTCCGTCACAAGCACCTGCACCCAAAGACAGCACACCTGACTCTCCTACAACCACATCCTCTTCCTCCACTCCCAAACCCACTACACCTACCCGTCCCTGTCCTTCCAAAGTCCTTTTCCTTTCCAACCTTGAACTCGTTCCAATCACTGACCCACCCCCTACATCTGGTAAGACTAAAAAAAGCACCTCAGCCACCACCAGCCCTGCATCTACTGTGACCATAGTGCAGGGCTATTGGAGTCCACCAGATCCTAGGGCAGGGACATCGGCCAGCAGCAAGGGGACAGCCAGCCCCCCCCCCTGGAAAGAGGACAAAAAAGAAAAAGGGCCGGCGCGACAAGCCTGAGACGGCTGCCACCAAGGACAGTAGCCTTGCCCCGTCACCTGCCACATCATCCAAGGGAGGCAAGGCCCACAGAGCTCCAGCGAAGGAGGGCAAGGGCAGCAGGGCGGAGAAGTCAGGCAGCAGGCGAGCTGCCCAGGAGGGCCCCACCAGCCCCATTCCGGGTGTGACGGACGACACCCACGGGCCCAGGACTCCATCACAGGAGGGCGCCGCGACCGCAAGTTCGGATGGTGAATGAGCGGGAAGTCTTGGCCAGGTCTGGCTCCCTAGACACACAGGACAAGAACCGCTGAACGGGCCCCGCCGGGAGGAGCACCGCTGAACGGGCCCCGCCGGGAGGAGCACCGCTGAACACGGCCCCGCCGGGACAAGAACCGCTGAACGGGCCCCACCGGGAGGAGCACCGCTGAACAGGGCCCCGCCGGGACAAGAACCGCACCGCTGGGCCCTTCATCTCAAGCACCGCTCCGCTGGGCCCTTCATCTCAAACACTGCTCCGCTGGGCCCTTCCTGTCAAGCACCGCTCCGCTGGGCCCTTCCTGTCAAGCACCGCTGAACAGGGCACCGCCGTCTCAAACACCGCTCCGCTGGGCCCTTCCTGTCAAGCACCGCTCCGCTGGGCCCCGCCGTCTCAAACACCGCTCCGCTGGGCCCTTCATCTCAAGCACCGCTCCGCTGGGCCCTTCCTGACAAGCACCGCTCCGCTGGGCCCCGCCGTCTCAAACACCGCTCCACTGGGCCCTTCATCTCAAGCACCGCTCCGCTGGGCCCCTCCTGTCAAGCACCGCTCCGCTGGGCCCCGCCGTCTCAAACACCGCTCCACTGGGCCCTTCATCTCAAGCACCGCTCCGCTGGGCCCTTCATCTCAAGCACCACTCCGCTGGGTCCCGCCGTCTCAAACACCGCTCCGCTGGGCCCTTCATCTCAAGCACCGCTCCGCTGGGCCCCACCGTCTCAAACACCGCTCCGCTGGGCCCTTCTTCTCAAGCACCGCTCCGCTGGGCCCTTCATCTCAAGCACCGCTCCGCTGGGCCCTTCATCTCAAGCACCGCTGGCCCATTGACAGTGCCGGTTCTGTGTCGAGCAGGGCTTCAGGAAGCACTATGGGCACCATGCCTCCTCCAATAACTGTGGAGTTGGTAATCCATCAGATGGACTGTGGCTTTGCACTCCCCAGGATGGTCCAGTGGGCAAGCCTCCCACTGTAGGGACTTGTGAGACTGTGGCTTTGCACTCCCCAGGATGGGACAGTGGGCATGGAGGCCCCTCGTGGATCTGGCGTCGTAGACTCATGTGGCTGAGGTGCCCCCCCTTCCCTTCCCCCTGAGGTGCCTGTAGTTTTATCGTCTGATGCCCCTGCAGTGTTCTCTCCAATGGTATCTGGTCTCCTGTGTGGGCTTTGCCCATGTGTTTGTGCACATTGGCCCACGGACTATGGAACTTTCACGGAATGTGCCGGACTTTTTGCCTATGGATATATTGTTGCCTATGTTCATTCCTTATTTTTGTATCTTTTATATGGCATATTTGCCATTCCTTCAATGGAGCTATTTATACATATATTTTATAGATCATTTAAATTGTGTCTTTGCATTATTCCGGGGGGTTTGTGTGGTGTCACTCTGACTTGTTGCTCGGCATTGGGGTGTAGGTATTTGTGATGGGGGGGTGGGTGTATGGCGCATGTGTGTGCCCGTAAGCTTTCCTCCTCCCCCCTCGCCTGTGTCGTAGGTGCAGTACTCACCGTTGTCGTCTGCGCCGGCGTTCGTACTCCTGGTAGATGAGCAGGTAGACAATAGCTGGTAGGATGTGTAATTCGGGCTCCATGCTGTCCTCCTTCCTCGTGGAGTATGTCTAGGTGAGCGTTTTCCCATTCGTAGTCTGTTTCCGCCGTGTTTTTATCGGCGGGGCTCCCGCTCCGGAAAAGGTGGCGGATTGGTGAGTTGGGATAGGGTGGGCGGTACATTGTCTGCCGCCTGCCTGTTGGCGGTGACCGCCGCGCTGATTGTCGGTCCCGCCGTGGCGGTCGGAGTGTTAAAGTGGCGGCCTGTGTTGGCGGTTCCCGCCAGGGTTAGAATTCCATTTTTTTTACCGCCGGCCTGTTTGCGGGTTGGCCGCCGCTTTATCACCGACCGCCAGGGTCAGAATGACCCCCTTTGTGCCCCTCCGGGGTGTAGATCGGGGGTAATTGTCCCATCTGCCCACCAGTGGGTAGAACAACTATGGCCCCACTTATTTGGGGTGGTGGGATAGCCATACCCCCACCGTCTTATTTTGGAAAAAAATCTTCCCTGGTCTCTGGTGGGCTTTCTTCCCCCCTTGGTGGCAGATGGGCCTTCCAAAAATAGGCCGATCGATATGGCCAACAATAATGTGCCCCATGGGGAGCGACCCATGCCCAAGGGGCTACCCCACCAAACAAAACACACATACACACACCAATCCCTGGTGCCTAAGTGGTTTCTGTTCCCCATCCCCCCGGGGGAAATCGGCCTAATAGAAACAGGCTGATCTGCACCCAAGGGGAGCAGAAATAGCCTGAAAGTAATTTTGCCCTCCGGGGAATGACCCTTGCCTAAGGGGTTGCTTCCCATTTATAAAAATATAAAGTAAACAAAAAATATATATCCCTGGTGTCTTGGGGTTTATGCCTCGTCTGGGGGCAGATCAGCCTAATTATAATAGGCCGACCCTTGCCCACGGGGCCGCTACCCTCACTAAATAATATTTTAAAAAGTTATATTTCCAGGCATAGTCCGAATTGCCCCCAAGGGGGGCAGAAATGGCCTAAAAGTAATTTTGCCCCTGGGGAGCGACCCTTGCCTAAAGGGTCGCTTCCCATAAATATAAAAAATGTAATTATCCCTGGTGACAAGGGGGTTTCTGCCCCCCCCCCGGGTGCAGATCAGCCTAATTATATTAGGCCAATCTGCCACCAGAGGGGGCAGAAATGGCCTAAAAATGATTTGCCCCCCTGGGTAGTGGCCCTAGCCCAAGGGGCTGCTCCAGGGCCACTCCCGTAATGTCAATAACATAATGCAATAAACTCCCTGATGTCTAGTGTCACATTGCGATCGGGCAGCAGAAATGCTGAGAAAAGACGTTTCCTCTTATGCCTTTCCCGGCCCCTCCACGTGATCAGAGGAGAAATGCAAAAGCATTTCTCCTCCAATCCGCATTGGAAGCTGAGCTTATAGTGAGGAGGGGCAAGCCTCTGATGAGGTCAGCGTGTTATCGCACACTGATGTTATCAGATGCCACGGGGTGGGGGTGGGGGTGGGGGTGGGCGAGGCTCATGGGGGGGAGCAGTAGCGCTCCTTCCCTGAGCCAGTCCAAGGATGTAACGGTCATGTCCTTGGCACCTCAGTGCCACAACCTAGGAAGTAACCGTTACGTCTTTAGCTACTAAGGGGCTAAAAAAGCCACACAAAAATTGGTGGGGGAAGCAAAGGATGACCTGAGGGTCAGGGAATCACAGAGACTTTGAACGTATACAAGTGATGGGGGAGCAGAACACATAGGAGAAGGCTATTGAGCAAGAACACACACGCACTGCAGTGGAGTCATGAAAACAAAAGAAAAGTAATATAGTAGAAGGATAAAAGTTATCCAATAAAAAGGATTGAAACAAAGCTAATTTCTAGGGCTGGGCCAAACACAAGAAATGAAGAAAAGCCACTGAATAAGAACCAAGCAAATAAGGATGACAAAAAAGCCAACCAACAATAAACAATGGGCTGAAACAAAGCCCACTGTATAGACTGGTATTGTATACAGCAGTTCTTTCAACAACACAGTTAAAGCCATCTGCAGGTGTGACCGAAAATCAACAATTCTGTTTGAAATGTCTAGCAAAGGTGGAATGAAGCAGTGTAATTTTTTATAAAGCTATTTATTTATTTATTTAAATGTTGTGCTTTGATGTGATTCTCACGCAGTAGAAACAGGCACTACAAGTTCCATGAGTATGCTTTGTAAATAACACACCACAGTAGAAGTTTAATTTCACCACAGCATTGATATTCCTCTGACAAGTAATGAAACTTTCCACTTACGAAGACAGTGAGAAAAATACCAGGGTGAATACCTCTGCCAACCAGAAACCCAATTTCTAACAGGACATCAGAAAAAGAAGAGGAACCTGAGGTTCCCATAAGTTAGTTGCTAGGGGGAACTGTCCCAGGGAGTCCTATATCACCAGGATGCCCAATGAGGGGATATCCCTTGAGCTGGTAGTGGGTGTAGTGGTAACCCATGAGGAGACAGAAGAGAGGGTAGCAAGTGACATAGTTTCACTGGATAGGCTGGTGAGTGACCCTGCAAAAATCAGAGTGAATGAGGTTCTTCCTAGATTTCCCAGTGGGGTTAGTTAGGGCATCTGAAGTTCAGAGTAGGGTATATGACTTTCTCAGTCAGTGAAGGATGTCCTCTGAAAGATTATTGTACCAATGTCTAAGGAGGGGCCTCTCAATCAATCAGTCAAGCAGTATTTGTAAAGAGTGGGGGAGAGGAGAGTGGCCTCATCCCATGAGCCACGTCTTGAGGTTCCTCCTGAAGATGGTGAGTGACGGGCTTTGTCTGAGATGCATGGGGAGGTTGTTCCAGCTCTTTGACGCAGTGTATGTGAACGATCATCCTCCGGCGGTGGTTTTGAGGATGCGAGTGCTGGGGGCCAGGGCCAGGGCCATCTGGGTGGAGCAGAGGGATCTGGCGGGGTGTAGATGGAGACGTGGTGGTTCATGCAGGCTGGTCCTGCATTGTGTATGGCCTTGTGCGTGTGGGTGAGAAGCTTAAAGGTGATTCGGTAGCCAGAGGAGGGTCCTCAGGTGTTGGGAGATGTGTTCTCTGCGAGTGAGGTCCAGAATGTGCCTGGAGGCAGCGTTCTGGATGAGTTGTAGCTTTTTTATGTTCTTGGTTGAGGTGCCAGCATAGAGTGCGTTGCCGTAATCAAGCTTGCTAGTGTCTAGGATGTGGGTGACTGTCCTGCGACAGTCTGCTGGGATCCATCTGAAGATCTTTCGAGTGTATGTCAGCAGGAGGAGGCAACAGAGTTTACCTGGCAGGTCAAGGACAGGGAGGAGTCGAGGATGATTCCTAAGTTGCGGGCGTGCTCAGTCGGTGCAGGGGGGGGCGCTTAGGAATGTGGGCCACCAGGAGCCATCCCAACCTGTGGCAATGCCCAGCACGATATCCACTCAGGTAGATGCTAAATGGAGAGACAGTAAGGCCAATCAGCCGGGGTTCCACGAAGGCTTCCAGTGGGTGGGGCTATACAGGAGAGTATGCCTTGTGATATCCAGGAGGGAGACATGAGCCCTACTGACACTGCCTGTTCGATGGTGGGTGACATAACCCTTACAGCTGAGAACATGACATTGTAATCTTGTGTCCCATGGGCAACAAGGGTTCTCTGCATTTTGAGTGGGCTGCTCTTCCTAGAAGGAAGCCCAGTCATCCCATGAGGACGGTGGTGATTATCGACCATAGCCTGAATGCTAAGGGTGAGGGTCAGAGAGGTCCTTTGAGAAGTCTGCAACTGCATGTGGTGGGTGTAGTCACTCAGTAAGTGAGGTGAAGAATGGCTTATCCCTCTCACCTGAGAGCTGCAAGGAACTTTGAGTACCTCTCCTGCATGAGTCCCTGATAGTGCTGATGCAGAGTTGGGAAGAAGGGAGCACAAAAGGTCAAAGTGACCAAGTCCCATGTGATGATAGGTCTTGACTTTACAAACAGACTTGATCAGGAGGTTTCACTCTCAATAATGAATTCCAGACTTCCAGGGTGAGGTAACTCCTATATGTTCAACTACATGATCACATTTTATTGGCCCTAGAAGCACCTCATTGGCCACCTATCTCTAATTATTGACAGTCCTGTGCATTTCCCAGAAGGCTATCAGCAGCAGCTTTATTCCGAACAAATCTCAATCATACTCACATAAGAGAGCACTTTACTCCAGGGGACGTCTTCCAGAAAATGCCCTGGACCCCTTGGGGCCCTATGGGGTACTCCGGTATTACAGAAAGGGCACAGTTTCTTGTGTGGCCCTTCTGTAATACAGATAGTGCTGGTGCACATGTTGCACCAGCACTATCTCAAAAGGGCATTCCCTCCTTTGCATGGGGGCGTAGCAAATGAGAGAATTGCTTTGCCTCAGTGCTCACACCATTTGATGGACATAGGTACAAAGGCAAAGAAGCTGCCAGGATGCACACTGAAAGTGCACACAAAAGGTGGCACACTGTCAGTGCACCCCCTGATGGCAGCCCTCTGAAGGGGCCAAAGGGTGTCCTCTGCACCCCCAGACATCTCCTTGGGGCAGATGCTCACTCACTGCACCCACCTGCATAAGGATCTCTAATCCCTCTTTAATCTGCAGGCGGGTTTCCGCCTACACAGTGAAACACGGTGTGGCTTTGAAGTAGTCGCTCTGTGTTTCACTTGAATGTGCTGTCCCTAGGGTAGCACATGTTTGTGGCTGACCTGGGGGAGCACATTTAGTCAAATACTGCAAGCCTTTATTTTTTGCACACGGTATACCAATTTAAAGATGTGCTGTGGCGCAAACAGGAGAAGTGTGCCCTATGTGTAATAGGACCCCAGGTGGGCACCAGTCCAGATCATACCTGCCTATAATAAGAATTACCCTGGTGAAACAAACATGTGTCTCTAACAGTTTTCTCTGAAAATAATGCACCAGTTAAAACCACCTGAAGATGAGGAATGCTTTAAAACCTAGTTCTTCTCAAGCTGATGATCCCATAATAAGACCTAACCACCTCCATTGACAAGAAGGTAGAAACAACAAAGTCCTATACTGCTCAGTGGGGGGTCTGCAGTGCGTGTGATACAGCTACACTAACACTTGAAGCACTCAGTAAACCTTTAATGGGTGCCCAACCCCTTGAGATCACCATAAAATCATTTGATCCTGGCATGATCCCTGCTAGATTTTGATCTCCTCCCCACCTACCATCTACCTCTAGTTATTTCACAATAAAATCTTTTTGTGCTCTGAAATGGGCTAGGTGTCTGCTGCTCATCACAACATTTAGGGCCTGATTACAACTTTGGAGGAGGTGTAAATCCGTCCCAAATGTGACGGATATACCACCAGCCGTATTACGAGTTCCATAGGATATAATGGACTCGTAATACGGCTGGTGGTATATCAGTCACTTTTGGGACGGATTAACACCTTCCTCCAAAGTTGTAATCAGGCCCTTAATCTGCCTAAGAATCACTGAATTGAAAGCAATTTGAGCTCTGCTTCATGTAAACAGCATCCCCAGTTTACACTGTATGCACATGTTTTGGTGAACAGGACCATAAGGGCTGTATTATACATTGTACCCCAGGGGAGCAAGGGGGATGTACGTCCACTTTGTGTGTCCTGGAGCGTAATGGCATTACAGAAGGGGCCGCAGATGCTTTTGTGATACTGCTAGCCCTGGTGCCATTGTAGTTCCAGCGCTAGGATGTGTCTTCATTTGCTTAGGGGCCTAGGTTCCATGCAAATGACGGAATCACTTTGCCTCTACGCCCACATCGTATTATCGACATGGGCACAAATGCAAACATGCCCCTAGGAGGCACACTATAATTGGCCACAATAAGGTGGTGCATTTTCACTGCACCTACTAAAGGCAGCCATCTGAAGGGGAGAAAGGGGGTCCTATGAACACCCTAGATATCCCCTGCAGGTGGGTACAGTCACTCACTGCACCTGTCTGCAAGGGAATTGCTCTCCCTACTTCGAAGTGCAGGCAGCATGACACCTTCACTGTGAAACAAGGAGATGCTTTAAAGAAGACAAGCTGTAAATCACTTGCATGGGCTAGCCCGAGTGCAGTGTGAGTTTGCAGCAACTGTGCAGAAAGTGTATTTTGCATAATAGGGTGTACTTCACACTGTTTGATCGTTGCGCCATGGCGAAAACAGGAAAGTGTATCATATTCATAATACTGCCACTGGTGTACAGTGTAAAGGCTGTACAACTATATTCATATTCTGTTTAAACCTATACTGAATTGAACTGTATTCCTGAACTGTATCCATTTATGTCTCTCAACTGATTACACTATATAATCTAATAAAGTTTTGCTGAATTGAAAGTGATATGAACTCTCTTGTTTGTGGTAATAGCACCAAAGGCATAACGGAAAATATCATTTTTGTGTAATTGATCTACAAATGATTATGTAATAAGCACCATCGCCCACAAAATTGCTGTATATATCATTTCTACAGTATTTGCAACTGATGAGGCTCACCTGAAGTGAATTTCATAGACAATTCTTTTTTTACGCGAACAGTGGCATTTGGCATGAAGTGTAATTTGTTGTACCGCTTGATCACCAAGACATCCATCGGTGCCACAGGCAACATTGCCCATTACTGTGTATCGATCAGTGACTCTTGTGACTGGCCTCCACTGTGCTTGTGTTAACACCACCTTTGCTGCAAATGTTATTTGCTATACTACAGTTACTGATTTGACTTTATGGCTCACATGTACCATTTAATTGCTTGCCATTAAGGGTAATCTATGGTATTCTGGGACTACCAGGTCCTCAATCGCTGCCCACAGGCCTTGAACCATGAGGTTGCACCACTCCCTCCAAATCATCTTACACAGTTCTTCTCTGACAGTACTGGATTGACCTTGATAACACTCCATGACTGGTTAGGTCATTTCTATTACTAAAGGTTGGTCTTGCCACATTTAGGATGAGTCTTTAAGTTGTGTACATTGCCTTGTCCACAATAATTGTTCCCCTGTTGTGTGCCAAAGCGGTCCCATGAGAGCACATAGAGTGGCCATTTGGATAAAGCTTATCCCATTGGGTTGACCCTGTGACCCCTGGGAAACCTCAGATTTTATGGCATGGTCTATTCTTCTACCGCCTGGGGTGTAGTCAAAGCATGCACTACATTTGATTCTATTTACGATCTCAAAGTGCACCACAGTCAATTGTCATTAACTAAATGCAACTGGCATTGCTCTGACTCAGTAGGCATTTGCATGCATATCTGCAGCCATTCTTACGCTTTGTTCCACACTCATGCTTCAACACACATGAGGGTGAAATTTTCAGAGGAGCATCAGAAATACATAATCAACACCAAAACATGTTCCAGATAGGTCACAATGCATTCAATTCATATTCCTCCACACAGTTGCACCTAATGTATAAGGGTTCTAAACCCTACTCCCTTTTGCTTGAGATTCTTTCACAGGTACAGCAACAAGAACATTGTAAGAGCATCACTTTGGTCCTCATGCACAATATTGTACACTACCCATACAGCCACATGACAGACACACAATCCTTCACACTTGCACTCTCACATAGTAGTGTGCTATCCATCATGGGTATAATGCGCTAAATAAATAAAATTACAATATAATATAATCCTTTGGAATTGGTTTGCCTTGCCCATCCTATCTTGATTTTTGTATTAATTTTCACACCTGTTGCTGACCTTTTTCTTTTTTCAATTTGTTTTTGTTGTTTTGTTATTTTATTTTGCCAATTTTTTGTAATCTATCATATTTTAATTTTCACTGGTGTATTCTATTTTTTAGTCAGCAGTAGCCACTTTTTTGGCCCAGCAAGGCCAGTAACAGTTTGGTTGCCTCTCCAACAGACAGCACTGGCAACACTTTTTTAGGTCTTAGCCTACCAGACAGCACAGCTGTCTGGTTTGTTAAAGACGTCTTGTGGACCTTCAGAGAGTTGACCTAGGAATGCATTCCACCACTGATTACACTGGCTTGTGGTTTGTAACTCACATTTTCTGGCTTTCTATTTGCTGGCTTTATTTGCTTTAGGCTCTCCAGGTTCAATTCATCCCTCCTGTTGCCTCAGCTGTGTTTACTGCATTCTTCCACAATCTCCCTTTCTTTAAACAGAACTTTAAATCTTGCTCTTATCTTTTCACATTTGTTGTTCATTGAAAGACCGAGGTCAAATGTCAGGCGCTGTCTTCTGAGGGCGCTTGTTTACTTTTCCTTCTCTGACTTCAAAGTGAGAGGATTTATGTGACAATCCTGCTGGGTACTGGGAGTAGGAAAGAGGTCTTTTTCTAGCACATGACAGCATGTAAATGTACTGTGTAAGTATTTCAGATTATATCAGTATTACGAACACACATGAAGTAAATTTTGTTATTTCTGAAGTATGTTGGAAACAAATACTTTAATATATCAAAACAAATCTTTAGACAAGGTGATGAAATGTCCACTCATTTTTGTTTGTTCACTGTATAGTTTTATTAGTAAAACTGTATGGCTGTGCAAATGTAATGGTAATTTCAATTGAAAATGTGTTGTCTGTATTGGCAGTGCGTTACCATACTGTTAAAAATTGGGTCACTAGTTGTCAGAGGTATGCACCCTGTCCAAGTAGGGGCCACAATCATAGTCAGGGTAAGTCACAACACAACCCAAAATATCCTGTGCTCACCCTCTGGTAGCTTGGCACAGAGCAGGCAGGCTTAACTCAGAAGGCAATGTGTAAAGTATTTGTGCAATACCTCATACAGTAACACAGTAAAAAAAAAAAAAAAAATACACCACACAGGTTTTGATAAATAGATACTATTTATCTGAATAAAATAAGATCAAAATGGCATAAATCCAATATGCATATGTCAAGATATTACTTTTTAAAGGTTTAAATGGGTCTCAATCCTTAAGAATCAATGGTTGTATCCCTATAACACACAGTACCGGAGATGCGTCAGAAATAACAACACACAGGGGCCAAAGAGGAGGAAATGCGTTGAAAAATAAGGCGCTGCTTTGGATTTTCCAGGACAGCACAGATGATGCGTTGCTTCTTTTCACGCGCAATGTGATGTGTTGATTTCCAGGAGCGCAGCCTTGGTTCCTCACTGTGATGCAGAATATTTTGACACCCATGGATGATGCAGTGAAAATACTTAATGCACTGATATAAGGAGCAGGCACTGCGTCAATCCGCTAGGCAATGCGGCAAAATTTCAGGCTGCTTTGCAGACAGTGGAAAGCGCGACGGGTGCTGCTGCACCCGCCGCACCGCCACATTGCCACCAGCTCCATTAGGAGCCAGCTGCAATGTTAGGGCCCACATCTCCGCTGGGCCGGCAGGCGGAAACTCTGTTTCTGCCCGCCGGCCCAGTGGGGATGTTGAAATGCGGCTGGCGGCTTTGCGGCCGCATAGGTGGCCGTTTGGCGGTTCAACCTTGGCGGGCGGTGGAAATGATATCCCAAGTGTCCTGTGTTTATGGCTATCTGGTTGGAATGCACAAGGGGAGCTGTTAGCCAGCACAGACCAGAAGTGGATTGGAGACAGGGCTGTAAGGCACAGGTGGCAGTAAGTGCAGAGAAATGCCCACTTTCTAAAAGTGGCATTTCTAAAATAGTGATATTAAATCCAACCTCACTAGTAAGGAGGATTTTCTATTCAGCCCAAACTAAACATGACAGGGCTACTCCTTCCAGATCATAATTTACAACTCAAAAGTATATGAGGGCAGTTCTAATGCTAGTCTATGAGAGGAGCAGGCCTCACAGTAGTGGAAAATGATTTATGAGTTTTTCACTACCAGGACATGTAAAACACATAGGTAGATGTCCTGCCTTTTACTTACATAGCACCCTGCCCTATGGGTTACCTAAGGCTTACTGTAGGGGTGACTTATATGTAGAAAAAGGGGAGTTTATGGCTTGGCAAGTACTTTTAAATGTCAAGTCGATGTGGCAGTGAAACTGCACGCACAGGCCTTGCAATGGCAGGCCTGGGACATGGTTAAGGGGCTACTGGTGTGGGTGGCATAATCAGTGCTGCAGGCCCACTAGAAGCATTTCATTTACCGGCCCTGGGCACATATAGTGCACTTCACTAGGGACTTAGCAGTAAATTGGGTATGAGCCAATGTTACCATGTTTTTAGGGAGCGAGCACTGGTTATGAGTGGTAAAAGTGTCCAGAGTCCTAAAGCCAACAAAATGAGGTCAGAAAAAGAGGAGGAAGAAGGCAAAACGTTTGGAGTGACCCTTCAGAGATGGACATTTTCCAACACATACCATGCATACTCCGCTCTACGCCAATTCACTCTACTCTGTGCCAATCCACACCACTGCACTCTACTCTGCACCACTCCACTCTACACCACTGCACTCTATGCCACTTTACACTATTCTTCTGTACTCTACCCTTTACAACTCTATGCTATGCCAATGCACTCTTTGCCACTCTACTCTACACCCCTGCACTCTTTTCCACTGCACTCTGCAACACTCCAGTCTAGGCCACGCCAATCTACTCTGCACAACTCCACTCTACACCAATGTACTCTATGCCACTCTGTAACACTGCATGGCACTCTATGCCAATACACTCTACGCCAATGCACTTTACTCTATAACTCTCAACTCTATGCCTCTGCATTCTACGCCAATCCTCTGTATGCCACTCTAATCTACTCTGTGCCACTGCACTCTACACCACTTTACTGTATGCCATTACACTCTGTCACTCTATGCAACTGCACTCTACCGTGCACCACTCCACTCTATGACATTTCACTCTGCTCTGAAACCATCTACTCTATGTCACTACACTCTTTGCCACTCTACTCCACTCTGCACAACTCCACACTATACCACTGCACTCTACCCCACTCTACTCTTAATAACTGCACTCAAGGCCAATGCACTCTACTCAACCTCACTCTATGTCACTCCACTCTATGCCACTGCACTCAACTCTGCATCACTGTACTCAATGCCACTACTCTACACCATTGGACTACATTCTAGATCACTGCACTCTGACACTCTACTCTGCAACACTGTACTCTCTGCCACTGAACTCCACCCTACTTTACTCTGCACTACTCCACTCTATGCTACTTCCCTCTGTACCACTGCACTCTATGCCACTGCATTCTACAGCACTATACTCTACTCTGTACATCTCTATTCCAGTCTATGCTGCACCACTCTATACAATTGCACTCTATGCCACTCAACTCTATCCTGCACCCTATGCCACTGCAGTCTATGCCACTTGACTCTACTTTGCCCCACTGCCCTCTGTATTACTCACCTCTATGCCACATCAATATGCACTACTCTACACCACTCTATGCCACTGCACTCTACACCACTGCACTCTCCGCCACTGTACTCTCTGCCACTCTACTCTGCACCACTCTATTCTGCGTCTCTCCTCTCTGTGCCACGCCACTCTGCACCACTCCAGTCTTCACCACTGCATTCTACTATGTACCACTCTAATCTATGCCACTACATTCTGCAACGCTGCATTGTAAGCTGCTGAATCCAATGCCACTGCCCTCACTGTCACTGCACTCTATGCCACTGTACTTTGCAACACTCTATCCTAGTGCACTTTATGCCAGTCCCCTCTACTCTACGCCACTCCACTGTATGCCACTGTATGCCACTCTACACATCTCCACTCTATGCCACAAGACCTTCTGCTACTCCACTCTACAGCAATCTACTCCACTCTTCGATATACCACTCTATGGCACTCCATGTGACTCTTCTCTATGCCAATAACCTTTTGCCATTCTATACAACATCGTCCCTGGTGTACAACATGGCTAAAACACATTAGCAAAGCCTAGAGCTCTTGCATAGGCGGGGTCTATTGGCTTTGCCAATGCTTGTTTTACAGTGCAAACATCTCCCATGAATGACAGTGTTAGGCGTGGCAGTGGCTACACCTTACAGAGAAGCGTATCTATCTGTGGTGTTTTTGACAGTGTATGTGCGCGCTCCCAGGGCTTTACAAAATAGCTAAGAAAATAAATATTTAGACCTTTGAATCCACCCTGGGCGATCAAGGTTATTCCTTTTCAGTGTATCAGTCAATTAACTTTGTGAATGTTTTCTTCAGTTTTCCTCAGTGATTCACAACAGCCATATATTTGTGTATTCGAATGTGGCTTTGGATGCCCAACAAAGTAAACCTACATGATTTGTTCAAGTTTAGGGTGGCGATTGGTTAGTTATCTGTAAATGTTTGTGCATTTGCCAATGAAATGCTCTCTGACCACATGAAACGCTCTGCAGCTTCAGCGCGTGAGCACGGTGTGATTAAACATTGCTCTCGCGCCTAATTGCCACGTGTGACTGTGTCACAAATGCTGTGCAGCAGAAAATGAACTGGTAAATGGGTTGGAAATTATTCCTAATGATAATAACCCAACAAGACTGCGGCCCTCTCATGCGGAACACGCTCCGGCCAAGGACGTGATGCAGGCAGCAGTAGGATGCTCAAGTACGATCAACAGGTTTTCACTTCTAGCGACCACCACGGGTGAACATCTGGCACGTGCCAGAACATAAAAAACTCTTCCACGCTTTTTTAAAAGCATGTGCGTCAGGAAAAAAATGCTACAGCTTAGCAGGATATAAAAGAACGTGAAATCGAGTTGAAACTCAGCAGATACCTTTTATTTCTACCCTAAACGCCTCATTTCAAATACTTTTTTTGGATTTTGGTTGAAGGTGAAGCTAAGCATCCTCAGGGATAAAAAATCGACTGCTGTGACCTGCTAAAAGTGACTGGAGGTTCATAGTGAAACAAAGCACTCAAAATGTGTCCAACACTTCTTTTAAATCCAACTGTTTAAGAAGCTGGACGAGAACGAAATAATTTCGTGTTGACGCACAGTCTGACAGTGAAGTGGAGAGTCGCAAGCTGCAACAATGCAAAATACTATTTACTGCACTATCAAAGTAGAAATTCACATGCAAACTGCATCAGGTACAATTCTGAACACACAGCTTGTGCACCATTTTGTTGAAATCATTCATTTAATTGAAGCACCCGTTTCACAGGTCCCGCATTTTGTACTTAAACCAAGGTCCATATTTATACTTTTTGACATAAACCTGCACAAACACAGTTTTGCACCAAAATTACAGCACCGGCTTGCGTCATTCCAGAAAATGACATTAACCGGGTGTGTGTGGCAGTATGGGGAAAGGGGTTTTGCACCAAAAAATCATGCTAGGCTGGTTAGAGGCAAAAAATGCCTTTAACCAGCCTAGCATCATTTTTTGATGCAAAACAATCCATACCACATGACTCCTGTCTTATAAAAGACAGGAGTCATGCCCACCACCCCAGTGGCCTGCACAGGGGACAAGGGTCCCCTGGGCATGGCCATTGCACCCAGTGCTATGCAGGGGGTCCATTTCAGAGGCCCCAATGGCACTTAATTTTTTTTAAAAAAATACTTACCTCTACTTACCATACTTACCTGGGATAAGGTTCCCCTATCCTCTGGTGTCCCTCTGGTGTGGGCGGGGATGTTCCTGGGCACCTGTGGGCTCTTTCCATGGTGTTTGACCATGGAAATGTGTCCACAGGTCTCCTGATGCCTGCCCTGAACCAGGCGTTAAATGATGTCGCTAAGCAAGCTTAGCGCCATTATTTAGGCCCGCCTCCTCCCCGTGCACCATTTTTGCACAAGAGGATAAATAAGGCGCTAGGGGATTTGACTCATTTTGTGGACGAGAACGCCTACCTTGCATCTCATTGAGGCAAGGTGGCTTCCTGCATCCAAAAAATGACTTTTACTCCAATATTTTGACGCTAGACACGTCTCCTCACTGCACCAGAACACTACTCTCCTACACAAGTCCCATGACATGTTCTCCCCGTGGATTTTGTCTGGATACCCACTAGCTTGAACCATCTGTTGGGGTTGTTGTCTCACAAATTGTCCCCCTGAGCAACATATAATTTTTTACTTGAAAATAAATGCACAAACTACAATGTGTGTGTTGTGTGTGTGTCTGAGGTAGGACTAATTTTAAAATGTTGCATTGTGTAATGCAAATAAGCTGACTACTTGCCAAAGAGACAGGTGTTGATTGGAGTCAGAGACAAAGGCACACAGACAGAGAAAAACATATTTGTCAAACCTGATATGTTGACTAGTAAGCAGGTACTAAGGCTTCCAGGCATGAAGAGCAACAGGTATCATTCAGTCATTGTGAAAGCTGATGTAGCTCACACCACAGGTGGCTGGTCTAACCATAGATTATAGCAACCAAACAACATTGCTGTTACAAGCAAATGATGCAAGTGTGAGTGTGTAAGGGGCATGATTTAGTGTGTGAGTTAAAAATCCTTTGATTAGGGTGAGTGCAATAACAACATCCCACCAATGCATGTCCAATGACTTACCCACATAGAGCAACTGTATGTGAATACCTGGGTTGGGCTATGTATCCATTCACATCCAGATTGTCATTCACACTGCTCAACAATGTTTTAGATAGCTCATGTGCTTCCAAAGCCAACCTGACAGGCACCTGTCCATAAGGAAATCACCTACTCACACATGTAGCCTAATACTGTTAATAAAGACAAAGGCATGTACCTAACACTACCCGAGCAGACATGGTAACTCCTACACAGTAAATCATGAGGGTGATATATGTTGCAATCAACAAAATTTAATAAAACCTTAAATATATGTAGCTAACACTACCTAACCTACAAAACCTAACTATCCTAAACTACACTACCTTATACTTCTACCTACAACGATCTTAACTTAACCTACCTTACTCTATATATTTAAAACCACATGATAAACATCAACCCCCTGCTTCCATTCAAAGAAATCTGCAGACAAAGACATCAGTAGCTACATCTATATATAAAATTACGAAACATTTAGGCCTAAACAAATATGTATATGTTTTGTATTTTTGTATTTTTTAAACTTTTTGTATTCTTTTTATTTTTTATCAACATATAACTTACACATCAACTCCACACCCGCTAAAAACTCCTAATAGAACCAAACCCCTAAAAATGTACCTATTGCTACAAAAATACAAACTACTCAAACTATCCTAAACTACACTAACTTACCTAAACAAAGATATCTAAAAACACCTACAAAAAAACTTAAAAGCCTTTCAACCCATTCAACTGGTAAGACTTCCAACGCATAGACTGTGCCATATTCTGGACTCGGTTTTTACAAACTGAACAAGCCTCTCAGTAGATGACCCCCTACATCTGATATGGCCCTACCACTTTGCAATCCCTTTTCTGGCCTGTATTGCTAACTCTACACCTGCATCTGCTCTTGAGGAGCTGGTAAGGTCTAGGAAATAGGCAAGGGTAACTTTGGCTAACTTTTCCCAGGCTCTGACCCAGCTTTGTCCAAGCCTTGATAAATATATTGGCACAGCTAATGCTCAGGTGGTAGATTGGATAACAGACACACTTGATCAAATTGCTCCTAGAATTGATCACGCTGTCAAGCATTCCAAAACCTCGTCTGAATGGTTCAATGACAAATTATTAGTCTTAAAAAAGAACAGTAGGCATCTAGAGCATGGATCTTCTCCATAGAACGAAGTCTGGTTTCTGCCCCTTCTACAGCACTGAGGGCCCGATTACGACCTTGGCGGATAGAATACTCCACCACAAACATGACGGATATCCTGCCCACCGTTTTACAAGTTCCATAGGATTTAATTGAACTAGTAAAACGGCGGGCGGGATATCCATCACGTTTGTGGCGGAGTATTCCATCCGTCAAGGTCATATTCAGGCCCTAAGTCTGCTCTATAGCTAACATCTGAGTCCATTCGTCAAATCACAGATGGAGGCACCACAGCAGCAGTGCTGATGCTAGACCTTTGCACTGCTTTTGACACCTTGTCCCACAACCTTGTGCTTGAACAACTTTGGAATTGTGGGATCAGGAACAAGGCTTTGCAGTGGTTAGCTTCCTTCCTGCAGGATTGACCTTTTTGGTGTTGACAAAACCTCTTCAATCTCAAATTTTTCCTTTGCAGCACGGAGTGCCTCAGAGCTCCCCTCTAAGTCCCACATTCTCCAATCTTTACATGGGCCTCCTGCCCCATATCATAGAGCGTCAACGTGTTAATAATATTTACTATGCCAATGATACTCAATTGATTATCAACCTGTCTCAGGAAGTTACTGACACTGCTGCACATCTACTGGCTTGTCTTGCGGAGGTTGCCCAATGGATGGACATGGATTGTGTCAAATTAAACACTGGGAAAATGGAGGTGCCCATTGTTGAAAACCAGCCATTTGTCTAGTCTTCTACTTGGTGACCTGAAGTACTTGGCCCTTTGACTTCCCCGAAAACAACAGTCAAGAACCTTGGTATCTGGTTCGATGCTAAGCTGTCTTTTGATATCCAGATCACAGCTCAAGCTGGCAAGGGCTTTGGGATTCTAAAAGTTCTTAGCAAAATTCTTAGCTTTCTTCCTGAGGCTTCTAGGAAGACAGTGGTCCAGGCCTTTGTCATCTCAAAGCTGGACTATTGTAAAGTCCTCTATTTGGGAGTGACACAGAGACTTCATCAGGTGCAAAATGTAGCAGCCCAGCTACTCCTTAACATCCCTAGGCAGTCGTCTCTGAGTTCAGCTTTCTTAAAAATGCATTGGCTACCACTTGAAAAATGGCTTACTTTTGAAGCTATGTGTTTCTGTCACAGTATCCTGAGAAATAAAGGTCCTCGCTACTTGCACCAGTTTCTGAAACCTTATGTTCCTGTGAGGAACTTAAGATCTGTAAGTTCTTTACTAGCAGCCTTGCCCGGGGCTGAAAGGACACAGATTGAAGTCTGTTCCTTCAGCTTCCTAGCGGCAAAACAATGGAATTCCCTGCCCTTGTCAATTAGACAGGAACCTTCAGAACCATTGTTGCAGTTTCCATATCCCCTATATCTTGAAGGACAAAGTCATCACACATCTGCATAATAGCTGTCAGTCCCCATATTACTATGGTCAAAGTATCAAGTCTAAGCAAATGTTGCTTAATTCCAATGCACCGTCTTGGAAAATCTAGGCATGACCATGTCAGCACTGAGTATGCTTAGGAACAATGCTGTTTTGTGACCATAGTATGGTACATAGTTCATGTTGTATTGATCATCAGTGTCCCTCCTGCTTTCTTCAATGCCCTTGATTCAATTGGCATTAGCCAAAGTAAGATGAGCAAGAACTGCAAATTACATGTATAGCGTCACAACATTGGTTGCCTGATATGACTAGAAACACATATCTGGACACATTACCACATAGAATTTACATGTGCCAGGTATCATATGTAAGAATGGAGGGCGGATAACTTACTGACATCACGCAGAGATGCAAGAAACAACTCCTATATGAACTCCAGTTAGTAGATGTTGGGCTGTGAACAACTTTTTACATACTCCCAAAGTAACTGCATGTGTCCCACTACGCATCCTATTGCCTGTAGATATGTGTCAGATATTTATGTCACTTTGATGCGCACCAGCACTCGGCACAACCATTTGATGGGTGTGTGCATGCATGCCCAACATCTGATCTACAAAGGGATCTTGGCATGTCAGTTCTGTTTATAGTATGATCCTGTATGCAGCACATTTTGGAGTCTTTCATGGCAGCATTATCTGAAAATGAATTGGGTATTAGCTTGTCATATGACTATGCTGTGCATACATTCCTCTGGTCCAACACACATTTCCATATGTGTGAAGATGACAGGGGATAGCAATGGTGATCCATCCAACATAGAGTATGGGGCATCACACAACACGAGTGGCCACTTCAACTACATTCCCAAGTGTGGAATGTTGACATCTGCCCAGCTACCTTTAGGGCCTTATTGACAAGTCCCTCAGTCCCGGCAGGACATCATTTTTTGTGAGGGCCATGCGGCACCCACAGCAGGAATATATTTAGCAAACTACATGATGCCACCCTGTGTGGCTTGTTGTAACCCTGCAATTATGGCACGTAGTCTTACTGTCATTACTGTGTTGTGAATCACCCCCCCATGTGGGCCAGCCATACACATCGGACTTAGATTGAACTGTGAGCAACAACAGCATATCTGACTACTTGAAAAGGTATACCATCCCCTGCCATGTTCTCCCATAAGTTCACTACCACATGTGTTCACAGACTCTGGCACTGTAGTCATTGCTCTGTGGTCATACCAGCAAACATGTGGCCCCTCCGTGATAGCAATCATATCCTCCTTGGTAGTGGTCAGAGGTTTTCTGCACATCAAAACACAAAACCTCTACCTTCCTACCTAGATTTATATGCAACATATGGGGCTTGATTTGGAATAGATGCACATTGAACATGTCATTGCATGAAGCATTCAACATCACACACAATCCATGCACTACCCATTAAGCATACAGGATAACACTCACTGGTAGCATCGGGCCACTGAAGCGCTCCACCACTCCAGTGGTGTAAGGCTTGAGTTCACCTTCAAGATATAACATGTGACATTGCACTATGATTGTAGAACACGTGCACGGTGGTCAAATATTGAACATTACACATGAATTGCGACTGGCCACGTAACCCCTCTGGTAGCAACTAAATGGCTAATTTGGCATGCCTCAATGATACACATTAGTAAGTAAGGCTGACGTTCACACATATGATAAATCAATTCATGCATCTGGTGGGCACATTGTTGAACCATTTGAAATAACTCACCGCCCAAATATTTCACAAGGGTAGCAGAGTTTCATGACACTCTGCACCTAAATAACTCACTAACCATACTCAACCAGGACTAGCAATACCCCTGCCTTACTCTTTCTTTCACATGTACATGACTATGCTAAATACATCACAAGTTAGCCATCCTTGTTCCTTCATTTAAATGGACACCGGTATCTGTCAGAGCTGCATAGTCATAGACATCGGGTTTACGAGCACTGAACATCTCCAAATCTCAAGATTTGAAATCTGGACCCACATATGTAAGCTATGTTCAGATGTATGACAGTTTGCATGTCAGACCTATTTATAGAGTTACATACATCACCTCCTCATTTACATGAGGCATGATCAACGGGAGTATCACAAAGAAGGACAGCTCCTGAAAAAGCATGTACCCCAGGGCGGGAGAAGTTAGTAAATGTCCTGGCACATCTGCTAATATGTGCACCGTCGTGTTAGCATAGAAAGTGGACACTAGGGCCCTCGTTACAACCCTGGCGGTCGGTGATAAAGCGGCAGTAATACTGCCAACAGGCCGGCGGTGATAAATATGAAATTATGACCATGGCAGAAACCGCTCAGACAGACAGCCACTTTAACACACCAACCTCCAGGGTGAAACCAACAGGCTCCATGGCGGTAACTCCCAACAGCCAGGCGGAAGACAATGTTCCACCCACAGTAATATGACACATCTATCTCTCACCTTTTCCAGGGCGTTACCAACGACATCAAAAGCCTGGCAGAAACAGAACACTGAAGGGAAACAACTCACCTCTGGAGACTCAGGGATGAACCACGCCGCCATGGAGTCCGAGCTGCATGTATACCCCATGCTCTTCTACCTTCTGCCATTACGAAGGCCAACGTCAGCGAAGACGAACACAGTAAGTACTGCCGCCTAGCTCACAGGGGAGGGGGGAGGAAAAAGAGAGAATACACACACGCAACACCCCCCTCCCACCCCTATACACAAACGCAGATGCAGCAACATAACATATGTACCCCGTACCCCTCAGGAATAATGCAAGGACAACACCAATAGATTAAAGTGTAGTAAGATAAAATAGTAGAAATACATGCATCAAAATCAAAAAGTATATACATATTTACAAATGTAGGGACACTGCCCAGTCCTCAATGTCCATGGGCCACAGGGCCACATTACATAGTCCAAGGCCCCACCTTACTCCTGCAACAACATGGAGAGAACACTGCAGGGGCATCAGGTCGAAAATAGACAGGCACCTCAGGGGGACGGGGAATGGGGGGGCACCAGCCGGAAGATGGAAAAATGCCACTGGTCCTGGAGGGGGCAACATGTCCTGTGCTTGGTCCTGGGGAGTGCAAGGCTACAGTATCTCAAGTGGGTGATTTGCCCACTGCTTGGTCCTGGGGAGTGCAAGGCCACAGTCTCTCAAGTGGGTGATTTGCCCACTGGTTCTGGAGGAGGCATTGTGCCCAGTGAGCTTCATCCTGGGAAGGTTGGGGTGAGTGGATGACATCTCCAGTGGTTCTGGAGGATGCATTGTGCCCAGTGATGCAGATCTTGGAGAGTGCAATGTCACAGTCTCTCACCTGGGTGTCAGACCCACAGGATTTTCTGGTGTCAGGCTGCACAACAGCCCATGGACGCAGGACTACACACTGTCCTCCAGTGCTCAGTGGTGGCAGTGGTGGTGCTGCTGGTGGAGCTGGCAGTGGTTCGGGGAGGCTCCAGCCCATCCTCTGCAGCCTCAGGTGGCTGCCCACTGGGGCTGCTGCTGCTGGTGGTGGTGCTGGTGGTGGCGCTGGTGGCAGTGTTGGTGGTGGCACTGGCAGTGGTGGGGGGAGGCTCCAGCCCTTCCCCTGCAGCCTTGGACAGCTGCCCACTGGGGCTGCTGCTGCTCGCAGTGGTACTGGTGGCGGCACTGCAGTGGAGGGGGGAGGCTCCAGCCCATCCCCTGCAGCCTTGGACGGCTGCCCACTGGGGCTGCTGCTGCTGGCAGTGGTGCTAGTGGCGATGCTGGTGGCGGTGCTAGCAGTGGTGGGGGGAGGCTCCAGCCCAGGCCCCACAGCCTTGGACCGCTGAACCACCATGGTTGCTTGGTGCCCCGGATCCTCTCCCACCTGGTGTAGCTGTGGGCACTACTGTGCCAGTGGACTGGGTGGCTGCGGTTCTTGCCTGGGTTTTGACCACCCTGGCCTGACGTGAGGGACGGGGGGAGGCTAGGGAAGAGGTCAATGTTGGTGAGGAAAAGCTTCTTAGGGACATAGGGGCGGGAAGAGGTAGATGGTTTGGGAGTGGAGGAAGAAGGAGTGGTTGTAGGAGGTGTCAGTCTGCTCCATTTGGGTGCAGGTGCATGGACTGGATGCTGTTGTAAGGTGGATGGCTGTTGGGTGTCTGAGTGCTTGTGTTTGTGTACTTTGGGAGGAGGGGGCACAGACACAGTGGGAGAGGACACAGGGGACGTGTGCATGGAAGTGGGGTGGTGACTGCTACTGAGGAAGGTGTGCTGTTAGGTGTGCTGGTGATGGGAGTAGTGGATGAGGATGTAGTGCATGCAGGTGTGAGTGTAGACGCAACTGGGAGGGAAGTGGAGGACGAGGAGGAGGGGGACACAGTGGAGGCAGTGGATGTTGGTATGTCTGCATCTGGATGGTGATTGTGTGAGTGCCTGTGGGATGAAGTGTGGTGCTTGTGTTTGCCATGTCCACTCTTGTGTGTTGTCCTGGGTGCATGCTCGTCTGCCTGTGTGCTTGGGATAGGTTGGGGTTGAGGGGAATGGGATTAGGTAGAGGAAGTTGGAGGAGGAGGCTAGAAACAGGGAAAATGGCTGTCATCAGAGAGGAGGCCAGAGGCTAGATTGATCTATGTTCGGCCGCCATGCCAGTGTGAATGCCCTCCAGGAATGCATTTGACTGTTGCAATTGGACTGCAAGCCCCTGGATGGCATTCACAATGGTTGACTGCCCAACAGAGATGGATTGCAGGAGGTCAATAGCCTCCTCACTCAGGGCAGCAGGGCTAACTGGGGCAGGGCCTGAGGTGCCTAGGGCGAAGGAGATGCCCACCCTCCTGGGTGAGCAGGCACGGGAAACTCGCTGAGGGGCTGCCGGGAGGGCGGTGCTGGTACGGTGGTGGCGGCTGTACCTGTAGCTGGAGTGGGCACAGAGGTATGCGCCACCACAAGGGAGCTTTCATCTGAGGAGTTATCATTGTCAGAACTGTCTCCTCCAGTCTCCGCCGTGGTGCTCCCCTTGCCCTCTGTCCTATTGGTGCCCTCACCGTTGGTGGATTCGACATCCTGGGTCCTGTTGGATGCAGCTCCCTCCGTCATTGGTTCCTCTGCTAATGCACATAAGTACAGAGTGACAAAACAAAACGGGGGGGAGACAAGGGATACACTTGGTCAGTGGCGGCAACAACAACACCGTTGGCGTACATGACACGCACACACAGGGAACAGCCCTACTCACTAGGCAATGCACTACCAGTCACAATGCTAGTCACCAGGCCATGGATAGGGACACCTAACGCCAATTGCAGCATACCTGAGACCCACAGACCCCTGCCCAGTAGTGGATGCCTACTACCTTGGTTGGAGGAATTTTACATCAGAACCCTGCCCAACATGTTACCTACTCTGCAATGTCAGACCTGGCCTAGGGGCACCCACAGACCCACATCCCTCACCCGGATACCACCCCACCAAGCACAAGTTGTATATTGGGATACTGTACTCTCCCCCTTGTGGCTGCTGTGACGCCCCCAAGTGCCCATCCAGCTCCGGATAGACCACCACCAGTATGCGGGCCATCAGGGGGGTTAGGGGTCGATGGGCACCTCTTCCTCATTGGGAGGCCATCCCCAGCTGGGCCTCTGCTCTCTTCCGTGCCCAGCATCTCAGGTCCTCCCACCGTTTGCAACAGTGGGTGCTACGCCTGCCGTAGACCCCCAGGGTCCGCACGACCTTGGCGATGGCACGCCATATACCTTTTTTCTGATGGGTCCTGACCTGCAGGGAAATGGACACAGGGAAAGGTATTAGTCCAACCGTCCTGTCTGTTACACTCATGGCCCACCATGCCCTTTCCCATCCCCATTAGCAAAGACATGGCCCACAAGACATGCTGCACGCTGCCCAGGGCCCATCCACCACACACACCCTGCATGAGGCCTTCACCCACAGCACTCCATGCATTCACGCCCGATGCATCGTACTCACGGTGTACTCACCTGTTGGTCTGGAGACCCATACAGCATTTGGTATTGGAGTAAGACCCCATCCACCAGTCTCTCCAACTCCGCTGAGGTGAAGGCAGGGGCTCTTTCCCCAGTGACACAAGCCATGGTCAGTTCCAGGCACAGGTCACAGCAGCACATGCAGTGTAGGTCGTCTCCTGTTGAAGGTCAGGTAGCAAGTGAGTGAACATATAGAAAATGGCAGTGACGTCCGAGGCAGTGCATACCGTCACTGCCGGCATACATCACCGTTGGCCACTGTACCCCATAGTGCCCAATGTTAACCAATGAGGAGTTGCACAGCGGTTTTCGACCGCCTCCCGCAATGGCGCACAACATGAGCAGAATTACCTCTTATCCACCTGTCCCTCCAAACAGGACAGCCGGACGCCATTTCAAGGAGGGGTGCAAGCCATGGCTCCTAACTGTGTCACAGTACACATATGCACCATTTGGACCTCTCCAACAAAATACTGCTACAATCGCAACATGCATTGAAGTGTAGTGGTTGGAAATAAGAGATACTGACCAGCTGCTCACCATTTTGCCCCATAGATTGCAACCGCTGTGGATGAATAGGAGATGGAGACATACCCCCGTGTACAGACCCCTGGTGGACTTGGCAACAATGGAGGACAGGCACATTATCCTCAGCTATAGACTGGACAGGGCCACAATCAGAGAGCTGTGTGCCCAATTGGAGCCTGACCTAATCTCTGCTATCCGTCACCCCACTGGGATCTCCCCTCTTGTGCAAGTGCTATCAGTGCTCCATTTCCTGGCAACTGGCTCCGTCCAAGTGACAGTGGGCTTGGCAGCAGGAATGTCTCAGCCAATGTTCTCAATAGTGCTGACCAGAGTGTTGTCTGCCCTGATTAAACACATGCGCAGCCACATCGTTTTCCCCCAGGTGGAGGATTTGGCCACAGTGAAAGCTGATTTCTATGCAATGGGACATATTCCCAACATTTTTGGGGCAATTGATGGAACACATATTGCATTTGTCCCCCCGGTGAAATGAACAGGTGTTCAGAAATCGAAAGAGCTTTCACTCCATGAATGTGCAGATTGTGTGCCTGGCAGACCAGTACATCTCCCACGTCAATGCAAAATATCCTGTGTCTGTGCATAATGCCTTTATCCTGAGGAGTAGCAACATCCCATATGTGATGGCTCAGCTCCAGAGGCACAGGGTGTGGGTAATAGGTGAGCCCTGGTTCCCACCCATTATATGTTGGTGTATGGTGTGGGCCCTAAGGGTTGGTGTGTGGCTAACAGTTGTCCCTCGATATTTGCAGGTTACTCTGGTTACCCCAACCTCACATGGCTACTGACCCCTATGAGGAATCCCAGGACAAGGTCAGAGGAACATTACGTTGAGGCACATGGGCGAACAACAAGAATTATAGAAAGGACCTTTGGCCTCCTTAAGGCCAGGTTTTGTTGCCTCCATCTAACAGGTAGATCCCTGTACTACTCACCCAAGAAGGTCTGCCTGGTCATCGTGGCATGCTGTATGTTGCACAACCTTGCCTTATGTCGCCAGGTGCCTTTTCTGCAGGAGGTTGAGGCTGGAGATGGCCATGTGGCAGCAGTGGACCCAGTGGACAGTGAAGATGAGGAGGCAGAGGATGAGGACGAGGACAACAGTTCGTCAATACTTCCAATGACACACAAGTAAGACAGTGTAACATCACATTTAATTGACAGTTATGTGTTTGACATTGTCACTGGCAGGCTGATTTTCCCACTTTTATGGCCACTCACTGTACCCTTTGGCATCTCTATTTGCATATATTTGTGCCCCACTATCGCTCCTAGTGTGTTGACTGCAGCCAACTACAGGTCATTCCAATGAATACATTAATGTACAGTTGATTTTCAATGTTTAAACCTTGTTAAACAAATATATACTTAAATCATTTGACATACTCCATACTTGTATTTTTTTCAAAGGGTGTTTATTTAAGTGCTAAGAAGTAGAGAGGGATGTGCAATGGACTGGGGTGATGGTGGAGGAAAGTCCAGGTTGGAGTCCAGTCTATTTGCATCACAGTTGCATTGTCCAAGGGGGCATAGGAAGGGGAGCAATGGCAGTTCAAGGTGGACAGGGTGACAGAGTGGGACACAAGGGTGCCAATCAGGAGAGTCTTATTTCCTGGTGGGGGTCTTGGCAATGGTCTCTGGCTTCTGCCTGGATCACAGGGAATGTTTGCGGGTGGTTCTCTTTCTGCAGGGGGAGGAGTGCTGATGGACTATTGTTCCTGTGGCGGGGCCTCCTGTCCACCAGCGGCAGCGGAGGTCGAGGGCTGTTCTTCGGTTTGGCTAGTGGTAGGTGCCCGCTGGGGCGCCACTGCCGCCCTCATAGTGTTGGCCATGTCTACCAGCACCCCTGCAATGGTGACCGGGATGGTATTGATGTCCTTCAAGTCCTCCCTGATCCCCAGGTACTGTCCCTCCTGCAGCCGCATGTTCTCCTGCAACTTGTTCAGTATGTGGCCCAGCGTATCCTGGGAATGTTGGTATGCTTCCAGGATTGCGGTGAGTGCCTCCTGGAGAGTCGGTTCCCTGGGCCTGTCCTCCCCCTGTTGCACAGAGGTTCTCCCAGCTTCTCTGTTGTCCTGTGCCTCTGTTCCGTGAACCGTGTGCTCACTGCCACTGACCCCAGGTCCCTTATCGCCCTGTGTTTGTGGGGTGGCCTGGGATCCCTGTAGTGGTGGACCCACTGCTGATTGACATGCCCTGGGGACAGAGGTATGGGCCAGCTCAGTGGGTGCTGTGGTGGTGTTTCCTGAGGGGGGAGGCTCTGTCGTGGTGTGAGAGTGTGCCTGGGTAACCGACTGTCCAGAGATCCCTGATGGGCCAGGTTTGTCATCCAGATCCAGGCTACCAGATCTACTGTCATCACTGTGAGCCTCTTCTGTGGCGGGACTGGATGTTGCTGGCACCTCTTCTCCGGTGGGGGACCTGTGGGGATGTAAATGCAGTGTTACTGTTTCTGCGTGTGACATCATGTGCATAGGTGTGTTGCCCTCTATGGTTGTTGTTGCCCTGGCAGACTTGGCTTGTGTGAGTTGTGATTCGGTTGGCTAAGTGATTGTCACTAGTGTGCATGCTGTGGTGATGGGTGTCCATGCAGGTCTGTGATGGGGGTCCTTGCAATGGTGTTGCATGCAGGGCTTGGTATTGGGATGGGTGGGTTGTGATGGTGGGGTATATGTGAGGTGGTGGGGTGATGGTGGTGAGGGTAGGGGTAGGTGTTTGTGATGGCATGCAGGTAGGGTGGGGGATAAAGTAGTAAAGAGTTGACTTACCAGAGTCCAGTCCTCCTGCTACTCCTGCCAAGCCCTAAGGATGCAGTATTGCCAAGACTTGCTCGTCCCATGTTGTTAGTTGTGGGGGAGGAGCTGGTGGTCCACCACCAGTCCTCTGTACAGCTATCTGGTGTCTTGTAACCACGGAACATACCTTCCCCCGTAGGACGCTCCACCTTTTCCTGATGTCATCCCTTGTTCTGGGGTGCTGTCCCACTGTGTTGACCCTGTCCACGACTCTCCGCCATAGCTCCATCTTTCTTGCAATAGATGTCAGCTGCATCTGTGATCCAAATAGCTGTGGCTCTACCCAAAATATTTCCTCCACCATGACCCTTAGCTCCTCCTCTGAGAACCTGGAGTGTCTTTGTGGTGCCATGGGTGTAGTGTGAGTGGTGTGTGTGAGGGTGTGTGGGGTGATGTGTTGGGGTGTGTGCTTTGAGGTGCGTGGATGGTGTATGGGTGATGGTGTTTTGTTGCTCTGATTCAGTGGGTGCACCTGGCTTGTCTCTCTCTCACTTGCCAAAATCTTTGGGTCGTAAAGGGTTGTGGGTGTGTGTTTTATGGTGGTGTGTGGGTGTGGTGTGTGTATGTGTGTCAGGTGTGTATATTTTGAATTGTCCAATGTAGTGTTGTTTTGTATGTGTGTGTATATTTTGAGCGCAGCGGTTTACCGTGGTTGAATGACCGCCACAGTGGTTCATGGGTCATGATGCTGTGGGTGTATTTCTGTTGACGTAATGGTGTGGGTTTGGATTCCACCAGTTTATCACTGACCTTTGGGCTGGCAGACGTGTGTGTGTGTCTGTATAGTGGCAGATTTCTATGTGTGGGTCATAATACCCGTAGCGGTATACCGCTGCGGTCGCGGTATGTTGGCAGCAGTCAGCATGGCGGTAAGAGGCATATCCACCATTATCATAATGAGGGCCTATGTGTTGTTGGGGGATGGCACTTTTGACATATATGAGCCACTGAGATTATGGAGCTCATTTGCAAGGGGCTAGCAGCACACTGTGCAACCAGGGCATCATTTTTGTGACATCTCAGTAGCGCAGTGTGCCAGCCCATATTTACAGGGCCACGCCAAGCCACCTTGCATGGATTTTCATGGCCTTGTAAATATGAGCCCCTGTTGTGCATGACACAGCGTGAATACGGTGTTCCATGGGTCTTGCTGTGGGTGTTACCACACAACACCCATGGAATCTGATGCATTCCCTTATTTAAAAGGCTGGAAATGCATCAGATTCCTATGCCACCTCAGGAGCAGCATCACAGTGGCACAATGGGGAGAAATTAAATTTTTCCTCTCCAATTTTTCCTCTTACTATGTGTGCTGCATTCTAGAAGCACACAGAGAAAAAGGTAAATGCCATTAATGATTGTTTATGTGCAGGAAGGTGTCCTATCCTGCAAATAAACAATCACCCCTGTAACCCAGGCACCCATACAGCATGGTGCAGGGGTGTTTGCATTGGTGCTAGACAGCAATTTGTGAACTAACAAAGGGGACAAGGAAAGGAATGCACTGTATCTATGAGATACATCACATTCCTGCCTTTTTGTTTTGATGCAGAGCGTCAGAGCAAAAAGACTTGCCGCCCTGCCCTACATAAAAACTTAGTAAATGAGATCCTAAGGCCACAAAACATCTATATGCAAGTGAGAGGCAAAGATTTATTTACAAAGTATGTGTACTTACCAACAGTTTCACAAACTTCAATCTCAAAGTACTTGATGAGGTCATGTACCCTGCTGATCAAGTCTGCCCAACAATGCTTCGGTTGGTGGTTGTCCACTCCATCTCGAATAGCCAATGCATATTCTCCTGTATGACTCTGCGTCCCATTGCCACCATGTTGGGCAGGTAGTGCGTCACTAGTCACAGAAAACCTCTAAACTCCTGGGTATTCATGGTCTTTGCCCTTCCCTTCCCTGACATGTCCCTCCCTAAACACGCTCTGAACAACCTAAAAACTAAAAAGTCAAAACTACCCCAACTACTCCTAACAAATCTAATACCCCAAAGACTGACACTTGAGAAAACACAGTACAATACAATACGAAATATAAATACAAAGGATAATGAAGACATGAGGGATACAACAGGGACAGCAGACAGGACAACAAACTCCAGCACTCCTCTCTCCAGCAAAACTACAAGGCAACCTCTCCCAAGCACAGACAAATTGACTGTGAGTTAAAGAGAAACTGGAAGTAACTTTAGAGTTCTTGGCATGTAGCATGACTTATCCAGTGCATCACCTCCTGGGTGGATGCGTCATGTTTTAATCTGATGTGCTGATTTTTCTGATGCTTCAAGCCAATGTGTGAATTTAGCAAAAGGCCTGGCAAAGCATCAAGTGGTGAATCAGACGCATAAGATGGAAAGTATTATTTTTCACTGACGCAATTGCTAAAAAAATGCCCATTGGGCTCATGCATCTTTTTCTTCTATGCAATGGTGAAAATATGTGTTTTTATGCATAGTTTGATGTGAAATGCATGTATACAGGTACAAGGATTGTTATGTTGCCTATGAACAGTAGGGTTTACCTGCTTCCTGTCTTTTTATGTTTGTAATGTATGTATTGACAGTGTACATATGTGAAAGTCCATGCATTACTAGGATCAGACGACACATAGGGCACAATCCCTCTGTTTGTGCAATGGCACACCTTAGAATAGTTGCCCCATGTGCCAACTATGTATTATCACCTGATTATAGTGCTTGAGATACCCCCAGGGATGCTGCATTCTTGCCCTGAAATGGGGTCAGCACACAGACATCTAAGGCAATGCAACCTTCTGCCAATCTGTGCCATGTCCCAAGGTGCAGACAGCAGGCAACTTGGAAGGGTTTTAGTCTCCCTTGCAGGCAAGTATTGGGATAGCCTGGACACACATGTAGAGGGATGTATCGATGGGGCGATATGTCCCCATTCCCTCTCCAGGAGGCTTACATCAGAGGACGCACTGCCAGTGCACCTCCAGAGATTGACTTTGCCTCTAGCCTCACATCTTACATACAGTGTGTAGTCCAAATCAGAGTGAATGTCATATTGGCATGTGCTCACACACCCTTACACAAGAGAGTGCACCCTCCGGTGATGCTACAGCCAGTGTAAGTGTCCTTATGCTACAGCTTTGTCATGAATGTTGGCACAACCACGTGCAGCACCTTCAGCTACTTCCGGGGACCCCTGGGGACCACAAAGTGTGTTCAAAGTGCCATTGTGCACCTGCAGTAATTGTTTCAAATAGGGTAGCATGTGAAGGTGCCCTGACAAGTCCATTTCACATCATTTATGTTGCACATGATTTTCACTCATCCTGATGGTACAATGGTAGACCACCATGCATGCCTTTGCATGACCTCTGACATGCTAAGGACAGCAAGGTGGTGGACATCATACCATTACTACACTCTGCATCAAGGTGGTGTTGCTTCTGGGTAGCAGTGGGTATTCATCTGCAATACCCATGTAGTTTGACACTGTGACAGGTAATGGACCAGGCTCAGTCCCAAACGTGTCAGACATCCTCTGTAGAGCCTAAACAAGGATTTATCAATTGATGAGACCTTGGCCCATTTGTGTCCATGTGTCCTGCATTCTGTTGCTCACATTGACCATGTAGGAATTGTGCCATGGATGATTAATGTGTATGAAAGTGTTGACTGAACTGTGGTGCAAGTTGACAGCAGATTGGGTGCCTGGTGTTCGCACCCACATGTTTACATTAGTCATCCAGATTGTCCATGGGGGTGCCCAGCACTAATGCACCAACAAAGTACCACAATATAACCATTACACTGAATAACACTTGTGAGCCTCTTGGGGTGCATTCAGTTACTCCAAAGCTATGAGCCCAGGATGAACCACGTGGCTGGACTTGGCATAGCTTCATGTGTATTGTTGGTAGACTTGTGCCACCAGATGGGCTGAGAGAGCGGTGACACCAGCGTCATCGGCATGTGGTACCTAGGCTCATATCTATTTGACATGTCATCTTTGGATGCCATGTGGTTGCAGTATACCCAATCAGACAGTGCCCGAACTTGTGTGATGCAACCACTCTATAGGGCAGTTGGCATGCAGTTGAGAACCTGCCTCCCTATGATTGCAATGTATGTGTAGTGGCATTAATGACCCATGTTGATATATGCAAACAGTTGACAGTGAGCCTTCAAAAACCCACACCATAACGTGTTGTACTACACAGACATTGATTGTAGGGGCTTGTGTATTGAAGGATATGTGTTGCACATTCACATGGCAACAGATCCCTCTCCTTATCCACAGGCTAACTCTTGATTTTGTGAATCACAAAGGCAGCTTGTCTTGCCACAACTAGTCAGGTCTAGTCCAATCATATGTATGTTTGCCATTGGCAACCATCAAAATATGTGTCTGAAATGTGTGATTGCTTGAAGTTGGGTGATGGTTACGCATTCAGACACGATGTTCACCTGTGAAGTGTCAGACACATCCAAACAACATATCTTGGGAAAGCATCAATGATTTGGAACTGGCAATTGTTTCATATTTGCACTAAGACTGTAATCATGGGAGAGCAGCCATCATTTGCATCTGAGTGCACCTCAGAAATGGTAGGCTACATCACTGCCTCTTCCATTGGAATCATGGTCTAGTTGGGCAAATGTGGGCACATTGTTACTGGGTAAACATTCTTTATATAGGGTCAATGGTCCTCCACAGATGTTTGTGGCTGCCTACATTACATTGGCCCAGGCCTTTGAGTGTACAATATTGTCCCGGGCAGTTGACATAATGCCATCCACACAGTATGCACTCACACATACCAACTTAGTGACATGGTGTAATAACTGCCATTTCCCGATCTATGAGTGCATGTCACAATGGGGGGAAATTGTGTACATGTGTGAAGGCATTGTGCCCAATTAGTGTACAGAACACAAGGATCAAGAAGAGTTGGGAGTGGTCATCTTAAGTCCAGCTATACAACTTCCTGCACTGTACAATGTCTCTGAGAAGGGAAATTGGTGGACAACATTTGGGGCCACCACACTTTGAGTACACTTGCACACAAGTTTCCTAGCAAGTACACATTGCATCAGGAGATCAGGAGTTGTAGGGGTTCTTCATTGCTTGCAGGATTGTATTTGCGTGTGTGGATGCACCTTCCTGCCAAGGCTGCTGCCACAGTAGCATGGTGAGTGATAGATGTGTATCGCATTACATAACACACATGTGAGATGGGATTGATTTTGGTGATTACTATTTATTTTGACAGTTACACATCACCTGCCCATGAGCTGTGTTTTGTCACCTTGCACTTAGTTCCTGTTGTGGGATCCATGACATGTCTGATGGACCATGTGTGTTGCATGGAACACCTCGCCCCAGTGGACATGGAAAACACCTCCCTTTAAAACAGGGATGTTGGCCAGATTTTCTGGCTGCCATGCATTGCTTTGTGCCTTTACATCATGCAACGCCTGCAAAACTGGCTTGCGATGTATTCACATGTATGCAGGGCGATTCGCATTGTATATGTAACATGAGGCTTGGTGCATGTATGTGGAACAGCCCTCATCGTGAAGTTCCTATCTGTTTAGGCAGACAGTCGGATGTGTATTGTGTCCCCCATTTCTAATTGTTATTGTGTCTGTTAGGGACTTGCAGTTTGCTTACCTACGAGTAGGCCATCCTGGAATCATTGACTTTCGATGGAGTGTTGGAATATGTATGCATTATGCACAATTGCAGTGGTATTTTGCCATTATATTAGTGATCATCCCATGATGGTCTGAACATTGATGGAGTGGGTCTGTTTCCTGTTCCGGTAGAGATTGGCATTGCAGCAGGGGGAAACAGTTGCATATGTGTGCAGTCCTTGGCACCCAGCACATGTTTGATCTCCTGCAGCAGTTGGTGACTATTGGGGAAGAGGATGTAGCGAGGTGTCAGAAGGATGATGACATCCAGGACAGGAGGGTAGGAATGGGGAGAATGATGGCTGAGAGATTCCGGCCACTCAGACTGCAGTTGTCTGGAAGAACCCCAAGGCCAGCATATGAAGCACAGCCATGAGCTTTGTCTGTGGTGGGATGTTAGTAACCCTCTTGACTGTAGTCTTAGCGCAATCAGGTGTAGCAGCTGTACAATGGACTCCCTCCTCAGATGGTAAAGTGTAATGACCTCTTCCTTCCTAAGTCCAATTATTGAGGTATGATGTTGATACACATGCTCCCTTCTCCTGCGCTGCCTGTGTGGTGCAGGTGATGGTGATTTTGCTGGTGATGGTGGAGGTAGCGGTGATGGTGGAAATGATGGTGGTTATGGTGGTCTTCTTGGAGCTCCAAGCTGCAGTAGGAGTAGGTCCATGGTGTTCTAGATCTTTTCAGGGTGATTTGGGTATGTTCTCCTTATGTGCCTGTGCCAATGCTTCACCTTTATGCCTGGTCTGACCAGGCATTATTTTTTTGATGCATTGGAAACTCCGCATGACTTTAGCTATTTTCCAAAAACATTGTAAATAAAGCTGTATCAGTCCTGTGTGGTTTTGTAAGAGCGAACGCCTACCTTGCATACCATTGTCATTGTCTGACACAGCTGGATCTGACGCTAAGAAAAAATGACGCACAAGTGGGAAAAATGACGCTAGAGGCCTCTAGCAACACTTTGTAGATATGCAGCTAATATTACGGCACGTAAATGCGGCCCAAAATGTGAAAGCTAGTGCTGCAGAGTAATAACCTGTTTTTGATATGTGAGTTCAGTTTGACGAGTAACACCCAAGGACTCTACTTTAGTATCTAACAAAGAGGGCCCAAACTGCTAGTCCATGTGACATTGTCCCACTGCTTTTTGTGTTTCGTAAAAATATGAATTTCCATTTTGTTGACTGTAACATTCAGGACATTGTATGCCATTCATCTCTGAACTTTCAACAAGCAATCATGTGATAAAGGCCCTCATTCTGACCTTGGCGGGCGGCGGAGGCCGCCCGCCAAAGTCCCGCCGTCAGGTTACCGTTCCGCGGTCGAAAGACCGCGGCGGTAATTCTGACTTTCCCGCTGGGCTGGCGGGCGGTCGCCTTCAGACCGCCAGCCAGCCCAGCGGGAAAGAGGCTTCCACGATGAAGCCGGCTCGGAATCGAGCCGGCGGAGTGGAAGCTGTGCGACGGGTGCAGTTGTACCCGTCGCGTATTTCACTGTCTGCACAGCAGACAGTGAAATACATGTAGGGGCCCTCTTACGGGGGCCCCTGCAATGCCCATGCCAGTGGCATGGGCACTGCAGGGGCCCCCAGGGGCCCCGCGACCCCCCCTACCGCCATCCGGATCTCGGCGGTCCGACCGCCGGGATCTGGATGGCGGTAGTGGGGGTCGGAATCCCCGCGGCGGTGCAGCAAGCTGCGCCGCCGCGGAGGATTCAATGGATCCGCGGTACACTGGCGAGACCCCGCCAGTGGTGCCGGTCCGACCGCGGCTTTACCGCCGCGGTCGGAATCCCCATTGGAGCACCGCCGGCCTGTCGGCGGTGCTCCCGCGGTCCTCCGCCCTGGCGGTCAAAGACCGCCAGGGTCAGAATGACCACCAAAGTCTATTTACAAGGAAACTTTGGTTGAGAATGATGGAGATGTGTGTGTCATCCGCATAAGAGAGCACCATCCCTTATAATGAATTTATTTAGAAAACAGTTGCAACACACATTAATAAAAAAAACAGCGGGCCGTGGGGAGAGCCTTGAGGTACCCTTAAAAAGTACATTGTGCCCACAAAATAGAATTTGTCCCATTTATAGGCCTGAACTATCCCTCTAAGAAAGATTTAAATCACACCACTGTAGTGTCTGCTATGCCTGTCTTTTTCAGGAGGTTGATCATGATGTTATGATCTTGCATATCAAATTCAAAGAGAACCAAAAATATAACTGATGCTGTATGACCTTCATCTAGTCCCACCCTTATTTCATTGGTTGCTAATGAAGCACAGTGTTATACCCCTTCTCAGATGGAAGCCAAATTGAGATTTGAATAACACATTCTTTCCCCTCAGTTATGAGAAAGTTGTTTTGTCACCAGCTTTTATTAAGTGTTATCTAAAGTGGCCGATAATAGGAGATAATCAGGAGATAATTAGGATGTATTGTCTTGCATGATATAAAACAGAACCTTTCTGGATCCCCGAGGACTTTGTATCAGTGTATGACGTAATTCCTAGAATAGGATGTATGAAGCTTGCTTTTGAATGTTGGAGTTCACAGGTACATGCAAAGGAATAAAGACGTGTGATTTACAGCTCTGTGTGTGGCCTAATCATTCATTGGATACCAGGCTGGGGAAGATGCTACACCTGGCAATGAGATAGAGGATAAGTAACCGAAGGAAGAACATGGTCTCCAGGAGAGTTTGCCACAGTCCAAGCAAACTGCTTGTACATGCCACATGTGCCTTCATTGAAGTTCAGAGTCAACTGTTGGTATATGTGGAATCAAAGTACAACTCCAGTCAGTGTGAAGCATGTGAATCGTAAGAAAATTTCCTGAAAAAATCTACACATCGTTGGTCAAGAAACTACAGTCAAGTTCATTCAAAAATATATGTCACTGCCAAGCAAACTGAAGTTGTACAATACACGAAGCATTAACTCTAAAGACATATTCAATGAGGTTTACAAAGTGCAGTGAAAGACAGTTATCAAATATCAAAAATTGCTGGCGGGCAGAGGAAGGAAAAAGAAAGCCTACTGCTATTCCCCTTACTGAGTCTTGATAAATGGAGTGCTATGACCTTAGCACTGAACGAGGAGACCCAAGAAGAAGCTCTGTGGTTTTGCTTATTAAGCTTTCCAAAACTTGAAGCGGCATACCATCAAAGCTGCCAGGTGGTGGCTCAGAACAACTCCAGAGATCTCCACGAGTGATGGGGCTCTGATGGAGACCAAAAAGCAGATAGAAAATCCAAAGGTAGTCCTGGATGATTCAGAGGCTGAATCATCATCATGCTTCTGCAATAATGCATATTCCCAGGGACAGTCAACAACATTTGACAGAGAGCCACCCTTGACGTCGGCCCCTTCTATGAACGGTGACAAAGCTGCCACCTTCCTCAAACCACCACCATTCAACAGTGACAAAAAGCAAAATATTGAAAATAGAAGGACTGCATGGATAGAGACATTTGAAGATTCATTGATGCACTTGAACAAACTGATAACAGAAAGATTGTCAAATATCAAAAAATGTTTTTGCTAATAATGGTGTGAAAGAAGTCATAAAGAAAATACCATCAACTGACAAAGAAGTCACATAATGTCAGATTAAGAATGTGTTCAATCTCAAGTTCAATTCAGTACAAACGTCGATTATGAGTGATATGTTTTCAGCCAAGAATGTCAAAGAGTTGGCAAAGCAATCAAATTCATGGAAAGGCTCTAAACACTCACCAAACACTGCAAGTTCCATGAATTTAATGTTAAAGAAGCCATGCAGCTTAGAACAATAGATGGATGCTTACCCAATTCATTCAGACTATGAATGCTGAGAGAAACCCTAAGTCTGGAGCGAGTGTTGATGTCACCATTGTTTAGGAACATGCTGAGAGACACGTTGTCGACATGGAGGCCGGAGGTACCCAGAGCAAGTCAGTCATGAGTGTGAAAAGTAATTCTAAACCAAAGACAGAAGGGCACAATGTGATGCCTACATACAAAAAGAAGTTGTGTTTCAGATGTGTATTTGCGCTTTTACACAAAGGAAAGTGTCCCATCATTGGTCAGATATGCGAAGGCTTTAGTGCATTTTGTGATGATGTGTAGAGCAAAGGAAAAATGAAGTACGTCACAAAGCGAAGACAAAATGGTTGACAGAACATTCCATAAGCAACATTCGATGCACACCCACAAGGCCAAGCGGAGACATCAGTTGAGGCAAATAGATCTTAAATTAACTCAATTATGATCTTAATCATCATCAAACAGATCTTCAGCCTCAATAATAAGTGAAAGTGAAGAAAGAATTTGTGTCATATCAATGTTTACCTCAGAAAAACATGCACATGTTGAACTAGTTGCCTGTGAGGAGGAAAGTCAATCAAAGAAAAGTCGACATGTCAAAATCACAAAATCATACAAACACTGTCCAAAGATTACACTGAAAATAAATGGATGTTCCATACATTTCATCATCGATAGTGGTGCATTGATAAATGCATGAAGAAAAGTTAAAAGAACTGTCTCTGTTACTGCGGCTCACGCCGTCAAAGACCAAAATATACACTTGGGCTGCATTAACACCCTTGAAGAGTAAAGGTTTGTTTATGGCGACAGTGAAACATAAGAAAACAAAAGTCCAAGCACCAATACATGTACTTCCATGTATCTGTTTGCTCAGTTTCAACACTACATACATAGGACTGATTTAAGTGAATTACAAGATGAATGCGCATCACGAGATAGTAAGCCAATTCCCTTCGTTGTTTCATATTTTGGGAAAGTTAAAGACTATAAAAGTAAAACTGCATATTAATGAGCATGTCTGCCCTATTGCTCAGAGAAAATAACAAGTTGCTTTTTATTTATCAGAAGTTTTTGAAAAAGAACGTGAATCATTTTAAAGCGTGACATGTCATTGGTTCCTTTTAGCGCCTAGATTGGGCACCCATATTTTAGGTCTTAGGCCCATGGTCTGTGCCTTTAAGAAGCATACACATTTTATTTGCTTTCCTTCGTTTTATTACATTTTAGCACAACTCACTTTTTAGCTTGTTGTTTCTATATTTTATCAGCTGCTTTTCTTAGAAAACATACTTGTTTGTGTTCCACATTTACCTGTCCTTTGCACGCATTTCACTATGTGCCCTACTGCAGACTGTCACATTTATTCATGATTGTTTGCTGAGTATTGCCACTCCAGAGAGTTACAGAGTCAACCCTCTAACCATAAACATACTATCATGTCAGGCCTGTTCTCAGACCACAACACGTTTTGCTATATAAACACCACATAGTCTGAAGAAGGGTTGAGGTGACATTCCAGACAGCTATCTTGTGCTGTGTGCCACTTTGTCAACAGCTTCGCTGATCTTGACCTTGTCTTTCCAGCCATCCGGGAGGACTGTCAGCAGAACAACATGCAGACCCTTGCCTTCTTTCAGGCATGGGGTAGAGGCAGCTTCCATAGACCAGGAAGGTTAGAAGGGCTACCACTGCTATTCTCTCATGTTAGACATTAGGGTGTAGGTAGGGATTCTTTGACTCATGATTATGTCAGAATGTTGGGACTATTTATATGTTTCACTCTAATCATTACATTCATCACTGCATTATGTTTCATCTTCCGATTAATCTCAGCTCATGTCTTTTATCATAGAATGCAGTTTCTTCAACAAATGCATTGGAACTTATCCTGCCTTTCTTTGTCTGCCTTCGCATGTGTGAGACTTTGTGAAGCTGAGAGAAAGGGGAGTGATCTGTTCCACTATGACTTCACTAAGGAGTCTGAGTGTCACGTTTCTAGGCTGCCACAAATCACCTTTACTTTCCAGGTTTGGGTCAGGTGTTGCTAGCTAGCCGACAAAGTCAGGCCAACAGCTTCCAGTTGGTGTGGGACTGACCCACCACGCGAAGGTGCTGCCGCCCTAATCTCAGCAGTTGTACCCCCATGATAAGAGTCCTATGACAACATTATTGAATGATCCACTGGTCCAATGCATGGGTTTCACCCATAGAATTAGTCCTTAAAAAAGAACCACAAAGGAGCTGTGGACATATTCTTGTGACGCACCACGCAAACAAAGCAATTGAATGATAGCAATCTCCAGGCCCGAACATTGCAGATGTGATTATGCTATAAAATGGTGCCAAGATCTTTTCTCAACTTGATTTAAATAAATGTTATTTTCAGGGAGGACTAGAAGAAAATTGCCCATATATTGCAACCTTTGCTACATATGTTGGTTTGTTTCTATGCAAGAGACTTAGGGGGTCATTCCGACCCTGGCGGTAAAAACCGCCAGGGCCGTGACCGACGGAAAGCACCGCCAACAGGCTGACGGTGCTTTCCTGCCCATTCTGACGGCGGCGGTAAAGCTGCGGTCAGAAAAGGGGATCCGGCGGTTTCCCGCCGGATTACCCCTGGCTGGGCTGAATCTCCATGGCGGCGCTGCTTGCAGCGCCGCCATGGAGATTCTGACCCCCTTCCCGCCATCCTGTTTCTGGCGGTTTTTACCGCCAGGAACAGGATAGTGGGAACGTGTGTCGTGGGGCCCCAGGGGGCCCCTGCACTGCCCATGCCACTGGCATGGGCAGTGCAGGGGCCCCCTAACAGGGCCCCAGCATGATTTTTACTGTCTGCTTAGCAGACAGTGAAAATCGCGACGGGTGCAACTGCACCCGTCGCACCCCTGCAACACCGCCGGCTCCATTCGGAGCGGCCTCCTGTGTTGCAGGGCCTTTCCCGCTGGGCCGGCGGGCGCTCCCTTGGCGGGCGCCCGCCGGCCCAACGGGAAAGTCGAAATGGCCCCCGCGGTCTTCTGACCGCGGAGCGGTCTTTTGACGGGGGAAGTTTGGCGGGCGGCAACCGCTGCCTGCCAAACTTGGAATGACCCCCTTAGGGCCTAATGTAGATCTTGGCAAATGGGGTTACTCTGTCACAAACATGAAGGATATCCAATTGACCATATTACAATTGCATTGTATCCTACAGAAATTGTAATACGAAAGATGGAATAACCATCACATTTGTGGCAGAGTAACCCTTTCGCCAAGCTCTAAATCAGGCCCTTAGTTTTGGTGTGTCATCAGCTATAGAACTTTTCCAAGACATCATACGACACATCATACAACCTGTTGTGAATGAATTTAACTATAGCAATGAAATATTGGTTTTTGGAGTTACACAGAAAGAGCACAATAGAGCCCTCACAGAAGTTTGTCAATTACTCAATGCTACAGGTATGACTTTAAGTGCCAATAAGTTTGAGTTCAATAAAACAAAACTGAAATTCTTTGGCCACATATTTTCTGATGGAGGGATGATGCCTGATCCTGCAAAAGTACAAGCTTTAACAAATGCTGAACCCCACAAGATGTTTCAGTGGTACGTTCTTTTCTTGGAATAGCCACCTATTGTTCACAATACATAAAGGACTTTGCCACTGTCAGTGCTCCATTACGAGAGTTAACAAAGAAAAATGTTTCTTCTAGATGGGCAAGAGAATGTGAAAAGAGTTTCAAGAGAATCAAACATGAAATACAAAATGGTACAGAAATGGGATACTTTAATCCAAAGTTTCATACCAAGATTGTAATTGATGATAGTCCTGTTGGGCTAGGCACCATACTTGCACAGCATAGTTGACACCTAAATGCAAGAAGACATATTGTGGCATATGCTAGTTGACGTTTATCTCAAACAGAACAGGCTTAATCACAGCCTGAAAAGGAAAGTGTGGCTGTAGTATGGGTTTGTGAACATTTTCAGGTATTTCTGTACAGAAAGCTTTTTACGGTGGTGACTGATCATCAAGTCTTGCTGACCTTCTTCGGCATTCCAAAGGCCAAGATGCCTCCTCGAATTGAAAGATGGGGACTTCGATTGCAAGGGTACGAGTATACAATTGTGTATTGACAACAAGCAGATCAGAATCCTGCTGACTATTTTTGAAGTGTTCCAATTCAAGGTCATGGCACTCCATTCAAAACATGTGAGCCTACATCAATTCATTTATTCATGAAATGTCTTTACCACCAGAAGGAGTTATTCTGCGAGGATCAAGGATCCTTTTTCCAGAGAGACTGTGACAAAAAATGATAGAAGTGGCTCACAAAGGACATTGTGGTATTGTTGCTGCAAAGACAGCTCTCTGAGACCGAGTTTGGTTTCCATACCTAGATGGAAGGGCTGAAAATGAACCTAAAGCCTGTCACAGATGCAACTGCCTGTCAACCAAAGTCTCTCAACATAAGCTAAGTATGTCAGAACTCCCCAAAAATGCCAGAGAAAGTAGTCATTGATTTCTTTGGTTCACTTGTCAATGGACATAATTTACTGGTGATAATAGATGACTTTACATTTTCCAAGGGTCGGAGACCTCTCATCCACACCACAGGAGCAAGTAATCAAAAAACTTGATGGCATATTTGCAATATGGGGCTTGTCATGTATGTGAAATCTGACAATGGTCCACGATTCAAAAGAAAAGAATTTAAGGAATTTCTGGAGCATCTGAACACAAAACATTAAAAGATCACACCCTTGTGGCCAGAGGCCAATGGACTTCTTGAGCATTTTATGAGTACACTAAAGAAAGCAGTGCAGCATGCAACTCTTGAGAAGCTCAGTACAAAAACAGTACTTACTACCTTTGGATTTCCAATTACTTTGGCTATAATAGGTGGCATTCTGCTGTTGCTATTTTTTCTGTGCAATGACTGTCCCTTCACAACAAGGAGGACTGAAAGCGCTTTCACCAGCTCAACTGTGTTGTGAACGCATTTTTGTAAACTAGGCCTGCCATTGTGCACTTTAGCCCAGTTACATTTTATTCAGCATTGCTTTAGTTTTCTAGCAGTAGCCACATTTGCGGTGTTGTTTTATTTTCTCTATCTATTTATTCTTTCACCTAGGAAAGCATTATGTTCATAGCACTGCATTCATTGCAAATTGTGCTTTCATTAAGGCTGCAGTCAGATAGGGTTGCCAGCAAAAGTGGTACCTTGTGTCTCCGACATTCACAAAAACATACACATCCTCACATAGGGACATTTTCCTAGAACATCAATTGTTTTATTACAAAACACTTCTCTGTCCCATACACATTAGAGGGAGATTCCAGCCAGAGGACCATGACTGCATACTGACCGCTGAGTGTCTTTGCTACAGATGCTTGCTTAGACTGCTGAATCCATCGCCTATATGAAGACGGTGTCTTTCTAGACAAAAGGCTTCGTTGCTCATGTATGGGGGATGATGTCTTTCAAGGGGGGGACCTGAAGGGCGGATTAGGACTTATCACGCTGTGCTCTAAAATAGCTTAGGTAGGAAATATATATGGGGCTGTTTTTGTGTTTCACTCTCCTTGTCACAATTTTGCTTCTACTGTGTTTTATCCTCCTAGTTATTGCAATACAGGCCATTTTATTTAAGATGCAGTTACTTCAATAAAACCTATTGAACTATACTCTGCTTCTGTTTGTCTTTGCCTGTGTGAGACTAATGTAAGTGAGAGAAAGGGATGAGATTTGATATACCATGATTCCCCTGAGTAGTCCTCTCTATCATGCGCCTGCATGCCACAATCATCCCCGCTCTCGGGTGGAGTTGAGGCACTGCTAGTTGGCCGGAAAACCTGGAGAAGGCCAACAGGTGTCACATGGTGTGGAATCATGCTCAGTACCCCACAATTCAGGTGATTCTGCGGCCCAAATCCTGTAGCTTTGATTCTTGGGAGAGCTATGGCAACCAAGAAACCCCCAACGGACCACAGAGAAACATGCAATGAAATGTGTTTCATATGAGTGACTTGGTTCAAAAACTGAAAATGAAAATGAATGCAGACAAGAGGTGACATGCAAATGACCTCTCTTTACAAAAAGGAGATTTGATGATCTATTGACAGCTACAGAAAAGAAAATCTGATGCTCCTTATGATGCTGAACATTTTCAAGCAGTGTCTACCGAAGGACACTTGGTGACTGCCCACTGAACAGGGACCACATTTATTAGACACTCTTCTCACCTCAGGCTTTTGCTTCATTGGCCTTCAACTCAATATGGTGAAAGAAAGAAAGAAAGACTGACTTTCAAAAACAGTGACTATCGCTGATTCCTTACCATCTTTTGCATTTTCCGCCACTGAAGACAACTGTTAACAACTTCCAGTGACCAGATCAGGTGACAGATCAAAGCACCAAGAAGATTTACTCTAGAGATCTGTTTGTACATGTTTCTATATATGTGGATATTTGTGTCTGTTTCATGATTTGCTTAGAATGTGCAATTTTTCATTCAACAGAGGGAGAGATGTATGTCTTATGTGATTTAGAACAGAGCCTTTGTAACTCCCTGAGTATTCCGTATCAGTGTATGACATATTCGCTAGAATAGAATGTATGAAGGTTGCTTTAGAAAGAGAGTTTACAGGTACATGTAGAAGAATAAAGACACAATATCTATAGCTCTGTGTAAGGCCTAGTTATTCTGTGGGTATCAGGCAGGGAAAGATGCTACACAGGATACCTGTCTTTAGGAGAGGCTATACCCTTCTTCTAGAACTCAGGAAAGTTAAAGCGCAGTTGTACCTTTTTTTGACAAATTTTGATAAACTCAGAATTAAATATTGCCAGAATCATGGTAGAAAGAATCTAGAAACAATCCTTATTTTCACTATCCAAATCATGTCTGTATCGTATGTCTAACCAATGGGCTAAAAAACAAAACTTTTAGTAAAATCTCCCCAACTGGAGAACCAGGTTGCAGGCTGGCTAGTAGGAATTGAGCTTATTCAAAATCAGAATAAATAGCTTGAGTTTTGAACTGCTACTTGTATAAAATGGGACCCCTGAGCGTGCTGGCATTTCCAGAGGAGGAATGCAGCTGAATCTCTTTGCAGCGCTGGTGTTTGATATTGAGGAACAATGGTGCACACATATTGAAGACAGATCCTGTTTCACCTCTGAACCCTGGAAAGTGAGTCAAGTTCTAACAAACATAATGTGTAGGCACAGTAAAGAAAAAACTGATGAGTAGCAAAAGTATCTGCATGTCACAAACACAACTTTTCACTTTTTACAGGCACACAATCTCCAGTTGTCCCCCTGTAAGCACTAAGCTTACGTTTTTTGCAAGAGGTTCAGTGATACAAATGCAATAATTGAAAATTGAACTCAAAGCATGTACTGAGGAAAATCGAATTACAAGAAAAAATATAGTTTGGAAGAATCAGTTCATGTCACACATAATTCAGTGTCACTGCTTCATTAAGTTGATTGGGAATGCCAGGTCTGACTGCATAGTAAGGATGATGATTACTGATTTAATTATTTTATTGTTATCCTTTGAGAATGCAAAATCTGCATAGCAAAGATGATGCTAATTGGTTTAATTTTTTTGAATATGTTTTGCTTAACATGTTAACATGCTGATCTGTTTTGTGCATGAAGTACAAGAAAATAATGATGGCTGGTTTATTCATTTTAATTTTTTGTAATCCTCATAAATACCCAATTCAAACATCTCTGTCACATTATTCGATGTCTAATCCCATCCAACAACCCAATCAATCAATCAATCAAACAAATTTGTAGAGCGCGCTACTCACCCGTGAGGGTCTCAAGGCGCTGGTGGGGAGGATACGGGGGGGGCAGGGAGGGTCACTGATCAAACAACCATGTCTTGAGGTTCTTTCTGAAGACCAGGAGGTCTTTGGTTTTGCGAAGGTCGGTGGGGAGGGAGTTCCAGGTTTTGGGGGTGAGGTAGGAGAAGGACCTGCCTCCTGAGGTGGTGAGTTGGATGCGGGGGACTGTGGCTAGGGCGAGGTCGGCTGATCGGAGGTTGCGTGTGGGAGTGTGGAAGTTAACTCTTTCGTTGAGGTAGGTTGGGCCGGTGTTGTGGAGGGATTTGTGTGCGTGTATGAGGATCTTGAATGTGATTCTCTTGTCTATGGGGAGCCAGTGAAGGGATTTGAGGTGTGGTGAGATTCGTTCGTGATGGGGGAGGCCAAGGACGAGGTGTGGGGCTGTGTTCTGTATTCTCTGGAGTTTGTGTTTGAGTTTGAGTGTGGTGCCGGCGTAGAGGGCGTTACCGTAGTCCAGTCTGCTGCTGATGAGTGCGTGGGTGACTGTCTTCCTGGTTTCTGGGGGAATCCATTTGAAGGATTTTTTTAGAGTGCGGAGTGTGTGGAAGCAGGATGAGGTTAGAGCATTGATTTGCTGTGTCATGAGAGGGAGGGGTCTAGGATGATGCTGAGGTTGCGTGCGTGGTTTGAGGGGGGGGTGCGGGGTCTAGGGCGGTGGGCCACCAGGAGTCGTCCCATGTGGTTTTGTTTCGGCCGAAGATGATGATCTCGGTTTTGTTTGAGTTGAGCTTGAGGTGGTTAGTGGTCATCCAGTTGGCGGTGTCAAAGAGAGCAGCGTGTAGGTTGGTTTTGGCGGTGGTGGGGTTGCGGGTGAGGGATTGGATGAGTTGGGTGTCATCTGCATAGGAGAGGATAGTGATTCCGTGTGCTCGGAGGATGTTGGTTAGGGGGAACATGTAGATGTTGAAGAGGGTGGGGCTGAGGGAGGACCCTTGGGGGACTCTGCAGGTGATCTTGGTAGTGTTGGAGTGGAAGGGTGGAAGGCGGACTCTCTGGGTCCGGTCGGTGAGGAAGGAGGTGAGCCAGTCTAAGGCTTTGTGGCGAATTCCCATGTTGTGGAGGCGTGTGCGGAGTGTGTGGTGGCAGACGGTGTCAAAGGCTGCGGAGAGGTCTAGGAGGATGAGTGCGACGGTCTCGCCTTTGTCGACTTTGGTCCAGATGTCGTCAGTGCATGCGATGAGGGCGGTTTCCGTGCTGTGGTTTTTGCGGAATCCGGATTGTGAGGGGTCAAGAGTGTTGTTTGCTTTGAGGAAGTGGGATAGGCGGGCGTTGACTAATTTCTCTGCAACCTTGGCGGGGAAAGGGAGGAGGGAGATGGGGCGGTAGTTAGAGAGGATCTCCGGGTCGGCTCGTTTTTTTTTAGGAGAGCAGTGATTTCCGCGAGCTTCCAGGGGTCTGGGTAGGTGGCAGAGTCGAAAGAGGAGTTGATTATGTTGTAGAGTATGGGTGCGATTGTTAAGCTAGCTTTGTTGTAGATGCAATGTGGGCAGGGGTCGGAGGAGGTACCGGAGTGGTTGGAGTTCGTGGTTTTTTCGGTTTCTTCGTGTGTGGTGGGGGCCCAGGTGGAGAGTGTGGTGGGGGGTTCATGAGTGGGGTTTGGATGGGTGAGTGAGGGGTGTGTGTGGTGGGTGTGTGTGGCATGAAGATGTTGTGGATGTCCAGGATTTTGTGGAGGAAGTGGTTGGAAAGGGTGTCACATAGGGGCTGTGTGTGTGTGGGGTCTTTGATGCTGGCTTTGGGTTTGGCAAGTACATTGATGATGGTGAAGAGTTCTTTGCTGTTTTGAGAGTTGTTGTCAAGGCGTGTCTTGTAGTGATCTCTTTTGGCGGTGCGTATGAGTTGGTGATGGGTGCGAATGGTGGTTTTGAGGGTGGAGAAGTTGGTTGTGGAAGTTTCTAGTTGCCATATTTTCTCAGCATATTTGGCAGCATTTGCGCTTGGAGTCTTGGAGTTCAGGGGTGAACCGTGGGGCGTTCTTGATGTTGCGGGTGGTGATGTGTTTTCTGAGGGGGGCTAGTGTGTCTGTGCAGGTAGTGATCCATTTGGAGAGGTTGTGTGCACCTGTGTTGGGGTCGTTGGCGTGGGGGGGGGGTCATGGGCCAGTTGGGAGTTTAGTAGTTCTGTGGGGATCTTGTCCCACATGCGGTAGGGTGTGGTGTGTCGATGGTAGTGTGTGGGGGGTTTGGTGAAGGAGAAGTGGACGCAGTGGTGGTCAGTCCAGAGGAGTTCGGTGGTGTGGGTATAGGCTATGTGTTGGCTTGCGGTGAAAATTGCGTCAAGCGTGTGTCCTGCTGAGTGGGTGGGTGCGGTGACCAGTTGTTTGAGTCCGAGGTTGGTGAGGTTGTCTATGAGGGAGGTAGTGTTGTGGTCTTGTAGGTTTTCTAAGTGAAAGTTGAAATCACCGAGGATGATTTAGTCTGTGGAGGTGAGGGCGTGCGAGCTGATGCTGTCGGCGATGGTGTCGCAGAAGGCGGGGTGTGGTCCTGGTGGTCTGTAGATTAGTGTACCTCTGAGGGTGAAGTTGTTGTTAATGTGGATTAGGAAGTGCATGTGTTCAGTGTTGTCGATAGTGTCTTGGGAGCTGGTGGTGACTTTGATGGTGTCTCTGTGTAGGATGGCGATGCCACCGCCTGGCTTGTTGAGGCGGTCTTTGTGTTGGAGTTTGTATCCCTTGGGGATGGCGATGGCTATGTCGGGTTCTGAGGAGGGGTTGGTCCAGGTTTCCATGAGGAAGGCGATGTCAGGTGAGTGTGATGTGATGAGGTCCCAGAGTTCTATGGCATGTTTGTGAAGGGAGTGGATGTTGAGGAGCAGGCAGTTGAGGTGGTTGTGGTGGGTGACGTTGGTGTGGGGTATGATGGTGTTGTTGCAGGGTGTGTTCTGGTTGTGGGCTGGTGTGCGGCGGGGTTGGTTCGTGGGGGCAGGGTGGGTGAGTCTTGCATTGGGGGTGTTGTGTTTGTTGAAGGTGGGGTCGCTATGGTTGGTGTGTGGTGTGAGGGATGAGGAGCAGGAGAAGTGACAGGTGTGGCAGGTGAAGGGGCCATGAGTGTGTGGGGGGCTAGATGGGGTGCATGTAGGGCGGGGGCCTGGGTTGAGAGAGTGGAGGGTGAGGGGGGAGTAGGTGTGTCTGAGAGGGCCAGGGGTCGCGGTCTTGGGGCTGTCGTGGCGCGGACGGACGCAGACGGACTTGCCTTTGGCGCGCCAGCAGCTGCGCCACAGCTCCCATAAGAGCAGGGGAGGGTGGGAGTGGCAGCTGGGAGGAGGGAGGGCTTGATGAATGAAAGGGCTGGGGGGGTGGGACTGGAGGGGACACAGCGGCGGGGAAAACAAGGAGAATGAGGAGAAAGAGATGGTGAGGAGGAGGGGGAGATGGGAGGGGCCGCAGGGGACACAGCGGCGGGGAAAACAAGGAGAATGAGGAGAAAGAGAAGGTGAGGAGGAGGGGGAGGTGGGAAGGGCTGCAGGGGACGCAGCGGCGGGGAAAACAAGGAGAATGAGGAGAAAGAGACAGTGAGGAGGAGGGGGAGGTGGGAGGGGCCGCAGGGGACGCAGCGGCAGGGAAAAAGGAAGAAAAAAGATACGGAGTGGAGGTGGCGGGGATGGCGGAGCGGGGAGCGACCTGCCTGCAGAAGCTACTTTCTCGGAAGAAATTACTTTCATTTACTTTTCGCCTGCAGATGAAAAGCAGCACAAATATGACACCTACAACATGTCTGTTGAAGATAAAGAGAACCCAGAGACCAGGCTTGATGTGAACCTCCACAACAACATACAAGCCTCAAGATTCTAATAGGTGGTGAGAGGCCTTACGTGCACTAATGGACACATCTTCAACCTAATTTGCTCACACAATCAAAACCTCTAATTTGGCTGAGCAACCCCAGATATGTTTTGACCACTTCTTCATTCTCACCAACCTTTATAATGTAACATACAAGTCTACCATCTGCATCAGAAAATGCACATTCACTATCATGGAATATCAGCATATTTGAGTCAATCTTTGTTGTTGCCAAATCCAACCAACTTGAAACGATGGACCACAAGATATTGTTTGACAAGCTCTACTTGTATCCACTATAGACATTCTAGCTCCAGCCAAACCCAAATAACCCCATCGAGCCCTGAAATCCATCAGCAAGTAATTTTGTACAGGAGCTGCTGTACTGAAAATGGCCATTGGAAATATAGACTACAAAAAAAAAAAGAAATCACACTGAGAGAAACACTAAAAGACTACAGACGTACTTTGACCAACACATCTTTGAAGGTCCCAAACAACAAAATCTTCAACTTTTATCGGGATATTTCTAACCCAGACAACTTAAAAAGTTACCCTTGCACATCTAATCACTGCAAAGATATGCATGACGTTTCCAAGTTCAAAATGACCAAAATCCTCAACTCCAGAATCAATACCCGATAGATGCCTACTCACCCTACTATTCATTCTCCTTCACTACTGTACCCAAGTTATAATTTTCAAGCCTCTGTACACTGATGAGGTTCTTAAACAAGTATACAAGTATAACTCCCCCATGATCCTGTACTCTGCCCATCACTCATACAACTCTTCTCTTCTCTCATGGCTGATTTAACTAATTTGAACAACACCCCCTACTTCCTCAAATTAGTCACGGCCTTCTGGGACATTTCACAATCATCCCTTCTCAAGAAAACAGTTGCTGACCCAAAAATGCTAGCTATCCACTGCCTATACCCAACATCCCTTTTGTCAGAAAAGACATAGACAGAAATTCTATGGTACATGTACCTAAGCCACCTAAACAATGACCTTCGATTTTTACTCAGACTTGCTAAAGTTACCAAACCCCTTTGCCTGATATGAGGTAAACGTCCATTCTCTCCTTGGATGACAACAAATCTGCTCTGATACTCCTTGATCTTTCAGCAGCCTATGTCATTACTGACCAAAAAATAGTATGTGAAAAATCTAAACTCTTGGAAGACACTTTGGGGCCTATTTTACAATTTGTACTATCATCTCTCTCCATCTACAGCCAAAAAGGTAGGATAGTATCAAGTTGTCCACATACTATCTATGATTCCACGAGGATCATTCATCTTGTCTCGTCTTCTCAATATGGATGTATAACCCTTTAGAGCTTCTGAAACAGCACTAGGTAAACTGCAAAGTGTCTGCTGACAACCACATATTCACTTCTTTCTGGAAAAGGGGCCAGTGAAACCGACCAACATCACCTCCTGCTAGAACCATATGTTTATAGGATGAAGGAAAGCATCCTTTGGTGTATGGCACCACGAGTGACATTTTAATAATTAGATATTCTTCAACCAAGTCACTAAGATGTGTCTTTCTCTCGGGCCTGTAACCTACAGCTCTCACCTTACAAAATGCAAGGAATCAATGCACAGGAGACATTGCATGTTTGTATTCTGTGGTACACATGCAAGAATACAATGTATAATGTGTATTAAAAGTGTGTACTGGTTAGCAACATTATCCATGGAGGTGGAACAGTTGGTGAAATAAAACAGGCCCACTTCTACACGTAATAAAGTGTAAAAATGCAGATGCTTCCATTAGAGTGTTTCGATTTTCCCGACACTGAAGGGCATATTTATACCTCATTTGTGCTTAATTTGGTTCATGTTTGTTTATGCAAATTTGGTGCAAAACTAACTCCATATTTATATTTTGACGTTAGACTCGTCTAATGTCAAAATATTGGAGTTTGCACCATTGTTTAGATGCGTGAACCTACTTTGCGTCAATGAGATGCAAGGTGGCATTCCATCTAAAAAATGGTGCTATTAGCCCCATAGCCCCATAATTATTTTCCGTGATAAAATGACACACAGGTGGGAGGAGGGGCTAAATAATGGTGCAAAGCTTGCTTTGCACCGTTATTTAACACCTGGGTCAGACCAGACGTTAGGGGACCTGTGGACCCATTTCCATGGTTGAACACCATGGAATGGGTCCACAGGTACCCTCCTCAAGCCCCAGCAACACCCCTACCCACACCAGAGGCTCACCAGAGGATGACAGGTAAGTAGGGTAAGTATAGGTAAGTAATTTTAGTTTTTTAAATTAAAGTGCCATCGGGGGCCCAACTTGGGTGCAATGCCCATGCCCAGGGGACACTGGTCCCCTGTGCTGGCCATTGGGATGGTGGGCATGACTTCTGTCCTTTCTGAGGCAGGAGTCATGTGGTATGGATGGTTTTGCGTCAGGAAATGATGCTAGGCTGGTAAGAGTCATATTTTTTTACTCTAACCAGCCCAACGTAATTTTTGGGTGAAAAACCCCCTTCTCCCATACCGTCAGCCGCACCCAACTAACACCATTTTTTAAAATGCTAGCCCACCCTTTGCACCGGCTTGCGCCATTCCATATAAATGGTGCCCGGCTGGTGCTCAGGAATGGCACAAACTAGTGCTAAACCTTTTGGTGCAAAACTGCGTTAGTGCAGTTTTGCACCAAAAAGTATAAATATGCCCCTAAATACAACAGGCTTTAGCAAAGCCAATATAGTTAGCCTTGGCAAGCTAGTGCATTATTTTAAAAAAGAAAAATTACTTGCAAACATAGCAGCACTCTAAAAGTGGCCATCATATTCTTGCAATCGAAATAGCAAGATTAAAATTAAAAAAGACTCTGTTACTGGTGATGTTTTTTAAGAAACAAGCATTTGATTTGTAGCATGCATTTTTTTGTTATTATTTGTAAAGAAAAGAGGCATAAATCACCACAGAGCAAAAGCCCCTAAATTTCAGGTAGCCAATATGTTATACTGGCATTTCACCACTTTACAAAATCAGCTTTAAAAAGGAGATCGGGGATGAAGCATCATCTAACTGGGCACGGGAAGTATAAGCAAGAAATACCTGTTATTTGAAGTTAATATAAATTAAAAAACACACAATGAACAGAAAAAAACTAACTATCTTTATGTGAATAATGGGCACAGGCTTTGTCAAGCTATTCAAAATGAAGGGAATTAAGGAGTACAGTGGGCTGCCCCAATGCCTCATGCTGTATGTTGTGGTGGGCAGAAGCAAAGTATAAATGAAGGCATTACATGAGTTAAGATAAATTGCAACCTAACACAGCAGCAGCCCTTCTGGATGGGCTGAGGAGCTACACCCCTACCTCTTTCCTGATGTGAACAAAAGTCAGCCTGGCAGATACTCTTCTGATTTAGGTCAAGTAGCAAGGAGTTGGGCATGTGCCAAATGCGCAGACTCCTGGCTGCCTGAACTGAACTCTTCTGGGCTGAAGAAGTCACAGCCCTGTGGGTGTGATCTCTTCAGCCTAGCAAAGGTGCCTCGAGGCCCTCCTACTCATGACAAGGGGGAACATCACAGATTGCTTTGGACCTGGGCGCTTCAGTTTTAAGCCCTGAAGCGCTCAGGGCCGAGGGTCAATCAGTGGCTCGTCATCTCAAAGACGGGTGGGAGTCAGCAGTCTCACTGACCAAACCCCAATCTGTGATGAGTTGGGACTGCTGTCTTTCCTCATTGGCTGACCTTATAGGCCATCCAATGAGGGAAGGCAGCAGTCCCAACCCTCCTGGGACCTTCGAGGCTTCCTTGTTGAAACTGCTGAGGTACGTTTTTAAAAAATATATATATATTTGGTGCATGTGTATGTTTATGAATGTATGTGCATTTGTTAGTGAATGTTGTGCATGGGTGTGTGAGGGCATATGTGAATGAATGGGTGTGAGTGAGGTGTATATGTGCATGTGTGACGTACCCCCTCCACCACCTCCCTCCACCTTGAAATTACTAGCTGCCACTAGCCTTACAGGAGAGTGTACCATTTGATGACATGTATGATTCCAGTTAGTTTGAGGTAGATCAAAAAAACGGAATCCTGGCTGTTCTGAAAAGAATGATGTGGTGACAATGCATCTTAGGATCCAAAAAAGAGAGAAAAGGAGATGAACCTCTTTGACTAATATGTTAGAAAAATGAGGCTAAAAGGGTGTGTGAAATCATCATAGGATAGAGAAAAGCAAGTAAGACTACATTTTACTGTGTATTACGTATACCACTGGAAAGCAATGCGCTACTATGGAAATTTGATCAAAACAGAATTAAAACTATTTGTGGAATGATAAGTAGAAAGAGAAATATTGAGGACATACAATTGTTATAATTGGCACCAACCAATCAGACCAAATGTAAGTACTGCAGAGCAGTTCTGCAAGGAAATCCACAAGGGAAATCTGCACTGCTGGGTTATCACAGTTATAACAATTACTACGTTTTCTGCATTTTAGAACAGTCTTCAAATTAACTGTGGTAGGGGATGTGTGGCATTGGTAAATTAATCTCTGCAAGTAATGAAGTTTGAGTGTCTAATTCTAACATGGGGATTTGGAAACGTTTATAGACACGTTGTTGGGGACTACAGTAGGAAGAATACTGTCTTGCTACCCACTCTTGGAATGGCTTCTATTCAACTTTGCAAGCCTTTTCACAAACTACTAGCCTGGGCGAAATTTACTTTATTTCTTTTGTGTAAATGTGACAGTAATTCCCCCCAAAAATGTAAAATTACACACAATGTTGGTGTGGCATTTTGCACTACTTTTTAGCTTGAAATGCAGCTTTCGTTCAAAGGGACATGTTGATGATGCATTTCATGCTAAAACAAGCATTTGCAATGCAACAGGTCTCGTATTTGCTCGAGTTAGAGCTATTAGCATTATAAACTCCTAACCGGACTTTTCTTGCTAAACAAATTAAAATTTAAAAAATGAGTGCCACCCCGTTATGTAAAATGCAGTGCAGTCGCGCTGAAATTGAAAACGAAAAAAAACGAGCGTGATCACACTGGTGGAAAATAAAAATATGAAGTAGTCCGGAAACCATGCTGAAAACATGGAGCCTCGTATGTTTTCAGTAGTTGGCCGGGGCGCTCGAGAAGGGCTAATCACAGGAAAAGGCAGGACGTATGCATGGCTTTCACTAATGAAATCAATTGGATTTTAAAAGGCAAGCCCACGAACCAATGAAGTGACAGGCGTGAGATGGGCATGGTTAAAAGCCCATAGAGAGATTGCAACAGGGATGGAGTGCTTGTGCGCTTGAACCTAAAAAGGACAACATCGCATGTGGAATGAACAACAGCCAATTGTGCTCTGTTCGTTTGCCTTACTCCTGAAGTATGATTTTTTCCTGAACGCAATCTCATTTACATGATGTATCATAATAGTTTAATCTCAGGCATTTCATAAAAGAAGTATAAAAAGATTATGACGGAATAACTGAAATTTCACCTGGGCCTAAAGAATAGCAGTTATTGTCCTGACCTTTTCTCCTGCACTGTTTGTGGTTACTTCTTTTCAGGCACAAGGCTTACCATGGTCTCATACAATAGGGTCCTTTCTGTATCCTATTGCAATCACAAGTTAGTGACCTCATTTACCCTCAGGCATACTGCGCCTACCATTGAAATTTGTGGTATTACTTAGAACGTGTTTACTTTAAGAGCCTTGAAAAAGTCACCTGTTGTGACCAAACACTTGCTGGCTGTGTTTATGGAACAATGCTCATTCTATGACTATAATGGCTGTGATTATGGAACGATGCTCATCCTATGGATATGATGTCCATTTCTACCAATAAAAGAACCCACTACAGCTAACTCAACTGGAGGACGTGCTAATTACAAACATTCTCTTGAGTGCTGCGGTGTCTGCGATAAATGTTATGCTTAGTGTTTTGCTGGAACACCATATTACGCTCTGGGGCACTGGAGCTTATTTGACCGCACTTCACCATAGCAACCATCAACATGAACTATTATTGACTGTACTCATACAACGCTTGGGAAGTGCACCCAGTCGAACCACCACTACCCAACCCTCTCCGTGTATGTTGTCCTGAAATATACAGATCAAAAACTGCCTGCAAATTTGTTTTGACAAACAACCTTAACATAGTTAAAAAACCACTCTCAAAACAATATGCCTGTTTAGGATGAAAATTCCATTCATTGTTTTGAAAGAACTATGATGCAATCTCAATAGTGATTTTTGAGTTCTCAAAAGGATCAAGACTAGACCTAGAATTTAGGGCAACTTTTTCTGACCTTACGTAATAAAGGAAGAAGAGGTGCACTCCACACAGTCTGCAGTAGTCAATATAGGGGATAGATAATCAGAAGATGTGCTAAGAAGTGTATGGAGGAAGTCAAAAGGATAGCTCAAATATTTAGGGAAATCTTTCAATTTTAACATATTCCATTTCCTATTTAACGTTTCAGGAAGAGCAAGGCAGTTGTATTTAATTGGGAGATAATCCTCAATAAAAAGCTCTGCTAATTTACAGGGCTGGTTCTATTACTTCCATGGCTCATTCGTTTGGATTAAGGTTATTCATGGTGAGACATGTAGGTAACTTGCTACCTTCAGGGGTTTACAAAATGTGCTTACAGGCTCATGGGTATAACCCGTAGAAGAATATTGCTTGAGAAAAAAGCATTACTCCCTAAAACGTATGAATGACCAATATAAATCTTTTTGTTTCTCTTGTTCCTTGGAATTGTTCTGTTAATTCATAGATTCAGGCTTTATAATAGTGACTCTGCTTTACTCTGCCACTGACTTCGTAGACACTTTAACACAGCAATATTTTAACAAGGCTTTATAAATCTAGACCATTGTATGCTAGAAGGTGAGGGTTTATATCAGGTAGAAAGTTTTGAGTTGGGGATGTATTTGAATTTGTCAGCAGTATTGGTCTTCTCATGTAACCAGATTTGTGTCAGTGGTATAAGAAGCTTTGTGATCGTAAACCAGGGTGTATGTCACTTTGAGAGCGAGTAATTGTGCTATGCTTAATATTAGAACCACATTAAATTAAGTACATTTATTTCATACTTTCACATAGCAATTCAATAACTTATGCTTTCCTCAGCGAAGTTAATGGTCTCTGACAACTTTTAACTGGAGGAAAAGTTAAAACACGTCACACAAAAATCTGTTTAATTGATATGCCCAACTTATTAAAACACCAGAGACACTATGGTATGTGCATGCACACGCCATAGCTCTGAACAGAAGTCGTGGGCTTTTCAGCTAATGATAAGAGTTACTGTGCTGGGTTATTCAGCAAACGTAGGAAGATGTAGCCACAGAAGGGCCAAAGGACATATTTATAACAAGAGACATTTCGACATAGGACCTCACAAGGGTGGCAAGAGACTTCTTGGAATTATAACAAGCACTTTAGTCAGGAATTGCAGACGTACTTCTTTCTGGATGGACCATTCACTGAATTAGCCTTTCCAAGAATGGAGAATAATCATAATCTGTAAAGGGATCAACAGCCCCAGAGCCACTCACCCGATCATAGTCTTAGGTGTAGTAACAAGGGACAGAAAGCTTAAGATTATTGATTCATCAAGTACAGTTTGTAATGCATGTTCTTTTGATACGTGCTTGTTTTCAGGTACTCCACTTTGGAATGAAAGTGAAAAAAACATATCCTCCTGAGTTTCCAAATAAGAATTTGATGGCGATCATTTGATGTGCCACATATCCTTGAGCTGGAAAACGTGAAACTTGTATTTTCAAGGGGAACTTTAACTGTTTGTAATTTTGACACAGGCTTTTAGCCCTGGTCATTGCTTTATTTACAAGTAGTTAATATAAGTACATCTTTCAGAGCAACCTTCCCAGAGGTTTGCTTTTACAAACAAGTGCTTCATCTTTTTATCAGAAGGCTGATCTCTAATCCCCATAGCACATCTGCTTCATGCAGATTCATCAGTCAGACAAAATGTAATTATTTTCTAATTGCATCCACAGGGAGGTGATCCAAACATTAATGTGGTTACTTTGCTTCTTTTTTCTCGATTTGGGATATCATCAATTGAATTGCATGGGGTTGGCGTGTGGCTAATGAAAGCATAAGGATAAGAGTGGCATCATTCAATGGGAAAAACATTGACTGACTGCTTCATGTTCCGTACTCACAGCAAGAGTATGCTGTTTCCCAATCATATTGGTATTGCTTTTTTTATTAGCACTCATTCCTCATACTTCCATGATCGTCAGGAAGCAAAAATATACATTTTGGCACAGCTATAATAGCCCACAACAGAGTTAAAAACAACATAATATAACAATAATACCACAGTGCTTTTTCGCCATGAATAAAGAGCAACAAGGAGGTTTGTGATCTCTCATCTTCATGGACATCTCTTCATGCCATGGGCACAGCACTACAAAAATGATCAGTACATGGCATGCTTCTTCATAAATGTTGGTGTTTCAGGCTGAAGACTGATTGCATGTGGGAGCCTCTTGAGTCTTCAGGGGTTGTATTCTTTCACACCAAAAGAGATTGAAGACACTTAAAGGCTGATGTATCAAAAGGTCACACAAAGCAACATATCAAGACAACTTGCTGTTTTGAGTTGCACGTCATGGAAAGAGTAGAAATGCTACTACGGTGTAATGCATTCCTGCCCACGCCCTGCGCTTGCATACTGAGTGCTTGTTAGCTCAAATGCAAGCACCCTTGGGCCATAGTGCAAGGGTGTCTGTGATACAGGCAAAATTGTTTTTGTGCAGTAAAGGAAACCTTTCTACACAAAACAATCCTTTGAGGCATTTTCCTGTTTCTACATATGCTGCAGATTGAGTCGACTCTATATTATTGGAGCCTATTTATTGACATAGTCCATCTCGATAGACTTTGGTATCTTTTGTGGAGACACTTTGTGCTACTTGACTTTTATGACCTGATCTTCACCCTTCTGACATCATAACGTTGCCACCTAAAGTTCTTTCTTTAAATACAAAGGGTCTAAACCACCCTGTTAAACATCAGAAAATCGCAGAATATTGCATTAAATTGGGGTGTTGGGGGATATAATATTGCTACAAGAAACACATACTGAATGTACTAAGGATGAAACATTTTACTCTCCTTGGGTGGCAGAGGTGGACATCTCCCTGGCTATAGATAAGAAAAATTGAGTCATTACCCTAATATCCAAGAAAGCAGGCCTTATGGTCATCTCCCACGATTACCAGGGTTGTTGTCTTCTTGTGCAGGTTCAGAAAAATGACATGATATTTGCCATTGTAAACATTTATGCTTCAAATGTTAATTCTGCAAATTTTTGGAAGGACTTAGATAAGCGACTATCGAACACACCTGATAATCTTGATCTCATTTTCGGAGGGGACTTCAACCTACTGATGGTTAGAAATATTGATTTAATCTCAGCTCATAAATATAACGGTAATAAACTGCATAGCCAAATGAAAATGTGCCATAAGAACCACAATTTGGTCGATGTGTGGAGACTCTATAACCTATCAGGCAGTGACTATTCATTCTGTTCCCCTCTTCATCATTTCATTTCGAGAATTGACTGCATTTTAATTAGCTGTCATCTTCTTTCACTGGCTCACAATCCTACAATTGAACCAATATTAATTTCTGATCACACTTGCGTGACTTTAGATATCACTGTGTCAGCGCTTCCCATTCCTCCTGAACAATGGCGACTCAGGCCCTGATTCTAAGCTTGGCGGGCGGCGGGAGCCGCCCGCCAAGCGGGAACCGCCAGAAGACCGTACCGCGGTCAAAAGACCGCGGCGGTCATTCTGGGTTTCCCACTGGGCTGGCGGGCGACCGCCAAAAGGCCGCCCGCCAGCCCAGCGGGAAACACCCTTCCCACGAGGAAGCCGGCTCAGAATGGAGCCGGCGGAGTGGGAAGGTGCGACGGGTGCAGTTGCACCCGTCGCGAATTTCAGTGTCTGCAAAGCAGACACTGAAATTCTTTATGGGGCCCTCTTACGGGGGCCCCTGCAGTGCCCATGCCATTGGCATGGGCACTGCAGGGGCCCCCAGGGGCCCCACGACACCCCATACCGCCATCCTGTTCCTGGCGGGTGAACCGCCAGGAACTGGATGGCGGTATGGGGTGCCAGAATCCCCATGGCGGCACAGCAAGCTGCGCCGCCATGGCGGATTCCCATGGGCAGCGTAAAGTCGGCGGTACACCGCCGGCTTTCCGCTTCTGGCCGCGGCTGTACCGCTGCGGTCAGAATGCCTGGCGGTGCACCGCCAGCCTGTTGGCGGTGCTACCGCCGACCCCGGCCCTGGCGGTATTTACCGCCAGGGTCAGAATGACCCCCTCAATGATGACCTTCTAAATGATAATGGTGTTGTTGAATCTATTAACAATGCTATCACCTCCTATTTTATGAATGAGAAAGCTCTTGATGATACATCCTCTATTACACTTTGGGATGCCATGAAAGCGACTTTTAGAGGTACATTAATAAAAATTGTTGTTACAAAAAAGGCTCTTAACCAAAGATTGACAGATATGGAAACTGAAATTAAATGATATTCTGAATCCATTACTCTCGCTGCAGGTTCCGCAGAACTACAAAACTTCGTAAATTACAATATGACTATAATAAAATATTAAATTTGAGGGCCCACAAATGCATGGAGTGACCCAATGCCAATTCTATGTTTAACAGAAATAAAGCAGGGAAAATTAAAGATTAAAGATTCCTCTGGCTCTATTGGAACTTTACCTCAGGATATTCTGAAAGAATTTGGAAACTTTTATGCTGATTTGTATAATCCGGATCATATATCCCCACCACAATTATGTAATAAGTACCAATCTGCATATAATCTTCCCCACATCTCGCAGGAAGACCAGATTTTGTTCAGTGCCACGATTGAGAATGAGGAGATTTGTGTAGCTATTAGCTCACTTAACATTAGGAGATCTACAGGCCCGGATGGATATACTGCCAGAGTCTATAAAACTTTTGTAGACGCAATGGAGGATCCTCCTGGTTCCGCATTTCAACAGTATGGAAACTCGGGCTCTGTGTCTGGGTCCACAACTGAAGCCATGATAGTCTTTATCCCCAAAATGGGGAAAGATCATAAAGATGTTAGGAACTACCACCCTCTATCCATCATTAATGTAGACTGCAAAATCTATGCTAAGGTCTTAACATTACATTTAGTATATTAAAGCTCATTGCCCCCACTCAAACTGACTTTCTGAAGAGTAGACTGGCAGCAGATAACATTAGATTATTTTGCCATGCACTTGATGGAGCCAAACTTGCTGATTCTCTGGTGACAACATTGGCATTTGGCACTAAAAAAACATTTGATAAACTTTCTTGGTGGTTTCTTTGGCCTGCTCTGGTACAATATCTGTTAAGTGATGGCCTCATCCATATGATTCTAGTGTTATTGTCAGGAATAGGGCTGTGCGCGGTCCAGGACCCGCCCTAACCTCTACTTCACGTCTTGGCGGCGCTTCATGCGCGCTGCTTGTCATCCCCGCTTGCTCCAGAAGTGGTCATCAGTGTCGCCTGCCCTGTGATAAAGCTCATGTAGCTGCAGGGTCAGGACATTGGTGGACAAGATGCACTTATCAATGCCATTCTATGAATGGACTACAACTCCCAAGTTTTTAGGGGCAGCGGCCATCTTGGGGTGTGGCACTCCTATAAAGCCCAGTCACACCCAAGCACATTGCTCACTATTTTGAAGACTTCGGTGCAGTCAGACCTCGTGGGGAGTTCCTCTGAAGAAAGCGGATTTCCTGCACGGCAGAGTGGCAGCATGTCAGAGTATCCTTGTTTCCATGGTGAATTCAAAAACGAGTAGGTCGTACTCGTATCGGTAAGGTCTTGATGAGTCAAATCTTGAAGGGGGTTGTTTACTCCCAAAAATAAAGCGCCCCTTAGCACAATGAGCAAAACGCTTTAGACCAAAAGTAAAGCGCTCCTGGCACGACGATCAAAGCGCTTCAGGCCAAACAAGTAAAGCGCCCTTGGCACGACAATCAAAGTGCTTCAGGCCACACGATTAAAGCGCCCCTTAGCATGACAATCAAAGCGCTTCAGGCCACACGAGGAAAGCGCCCTTGGCACGACAATCAAAGCTCTTCAGGCCACACGAGTAAAGTGCCCTTGGCACGACAATCAAAGAGCTTCTGGCCACACGAGTAAAACGCCCTTGGCACGACAATCAAAGCAGCTTTTGTTAGCTCTAGTCATTGAACCCCTGCTGTCCTCTTGAAGAAATAATGACAACATAAAAGGTATACAATTTTAATGTGGCAGTAAGAAGACTGCTGCGTATGCAGATGACATGTTAACAATTACCAAAAATGTCAATTTTAGCATCCCACAGATTACGCATAAAATAGAATGTTTTTTGCTTTTTTCTTGTTATGTTCATGGTGTTTTGAAACCCTGGATGATCTTTCTTCCCCATGGTTGAGAATTGAACTGTATTTACTTCACTCTCTAACATTTCTGACATTATGAACTATCAAAAATATTTAAAACTTTCATATTGCCCTCTCACATCCTATTTTATTAGACACTTTACTGGCCTCATTGCAGCTTGAGGAACTATTTGATAACAGTATGTCTGACTCACTTCTGGCCTGTTTATGGCACAATCATATAATCAAACTTAATGAAAAGACACTATGGTCCATATTTATACTCCGTTTGTGCTGGATTTGCATCATTATTTTACGCAAATCCAGCGCAAACTTAACTCCATATTTATATTTTGGCGCTAGACACATCTGGCGCCAAAATATTGGAGTTAATGACATTTTTTGCCTGCGGAAAACTACCTTGCGTCAATGAGATGCAAGGTAGGCATTCCCATGCAAAAAGTGCCTCAAAGGCCCTAGCACCTTATTTATCCTCCAGTGGGAGGAGAAAGGCCTTAAATAATGGCGCCAAGCCTGCTTAGCGCCATTATTTAATGCCTGGGTGTGGGCAGGCGTAAGGGCTTTTGGAGGTGGATTTCCATGGTCAAAGACCATGGAAATTGCCCACAGGTCTCCTTCCCTGTCCGCAGGGACACCCTTATCCACCCCTTCCCACACCAGGGGGTCACCTACGGATGGGGGACCCATCCGAAGGTAGGTCCGGGTGAGTATTTTTATTTATTTGTCAAATGCCACTCAGGGGCCCTGACTTGGGGCCCCCTGCACAGGGCTGGCCCCAATGGCCATGCCCAGGGTACATTTGGCCCCTGGGCATGGCCATTGGGGTGGTGGGCATGGCTCCTGTCTTTACAGAGACATGTCCATGGGGCTTGTGTGCCAGAAAATGGCGCTACACTGCTTAGAGGCAATTGTTTTGCCTCTAAACAGTGTAGCGTCATAATTTGGCGCACAAGCCCTGGTTCCCCCTACGCCTCCCCGGCCCTGTTTGTGTCCTTTACAAGGACTCTTACAGGGCTTTAGCGCCAGCTAGCGCCATTCCATAAATATGGCACCCAGCCGGCATCATGGAATGGCGCTAGCCGGCGCTATACTTTTTGTTGCAAACCTGCTCTAATGCAGGTTTGCAGCACAAAGTATAAATCTGCCCCTCTGTTGGGATCACTCTGCTCTTAATTGTGTAACCACAATAGGTGGTTTAGGTACTCCCTCTAGCCCTATTCGATTTGCCACATTACAATCCACACATAAACTTCCTGACCTGGAGTTCAACAACTTTTTGAAATTAAAAGGAGTCTTATAAAAGATGCCTATCCCACATTCTTACGATCTACCTTCCTTACTGGGTAATTTTAGGAAATGAGGTTACTCGGCATCAAGATAATATAAATTATTAGAACCACCTAGGTCATAATTTTCTAAGGTGTATAATAAAGAAATGACAATCCCCTATTCCTCTCTCTCACTCATCTCATTGCACGGATGACGTTTAGAGTAAAGTTTGACTTTTTAACAAACACTTTAGGTTTATTGACTGCTCCTACACCTTTGACTTTACCTAATGCTCTCCCTTGGTGTGAAGACTATTCTATTGTAATTGAAGTCCACATTAGAAACCTCATTTAACAAATGGTGGAATATGTTATGTGCTACCAGAAGCGCCAACAACTTGATATATAACAGAATGCCGAATATGTCTAGTGTCCGCTCTTTATGGGACTCCTTTGATACGTATTTGTAGAAATCTAAACCATCTTAAGCTAAACTCCAGTATATTGTTCATATAAATATTTTGACACATTGTTGTATTTTGTCAGTCCTTATGGCCTAATTATACTGGACAAACAGTCCCTTCTACACCAATCTGATTCCCTATTGTATTTCCTTTCTTTTCCTTTTTCTCCCTTTCTTCCCCTTATCCTCTCTACTTCTTGTTTCTTTTCTTACTTACTTATTCTTCATTCTTATGGTTACCCAGTGCATTTCAGTTTTGAATATGTCCTTTTGTTTGGGTGAAGAGCTGTTTCTATGTGACCTTTATTTCTTTTTAGGTATATTCTTGGACTTCATATATGTTTGTCTATTATTTCCTGTTATGTATAAGACAACCATAGACGTTTGTTAATTGTTTCATGCTTCTTATAGCTCTTTCATTTTGCAGACTTTATATTCAATTCTTTACAGCCAGCTACACAGTGCACCATTTAGTTCTTTAATTGAAATTTCAATAAAATTGGTTGAAATTTTTAAAAAGATGCCAAACACTGGTAACTACTTACCTAGGAAAAATATTGACATTCCTTGCTTATCACGCACTGCTTGCAGAAGTCCAGAGTACCAAAGACATAATTATCCCTTGTGAAGGTCCCCTTGAGGAAGACTAGGTAAGATTACGGGAATTCTGGAACACAATCCTAAATGTCAAAAGGCAAAATATGTAGAAAAAGTATGTCTGGAAGGGAGAATAGAAAAATGGGCACAGATGAGAGGTGACAGAAGTCGATTATGAATGATGGATTAAGAAAATAAATTGGTACTGCAAACCAATTTTTTTTTTATTGAGAGGGAGCTCATTCTAGAGGTGTTTGGCAATGAGGAGATGTGGATGCATTCACTGCATTTGACAAGAACAAGAGCTGGCGAAGGAGGCATATACATGTCATTGGGAAACACAGAGGAGCTACTTAATAGGAATTCCACAAAGCTGGGGTATCAATGAGGGCACAGGTTTTGAAAACTTAAAACAGCATTCAGCCTGTAACCCTGTGGCATTAAACAGCCATGGAATTAATGGCGGACTTGCAATATTCTCATGATATAGAGCTGGATGTACTATATTCCTATGTCTTGGCACATTTAATAGACACCTTCAGGTAAAGGTGGTTTCCAATTGACGACAATGGTTTCCCAAAATAAATCTCCACCAGCAGATTGAAATATGAGTGGTTAGTCATAATCCATCCTTTTTTTTGGACAAGTATCCTTCTAACTATAAATATTATTCTGTATGCAAAACTAACAATCCCCTGAGTGCCAAAGGTGTTACCATTCCCACAGACGACCTTATGGCATTATAGCAAAATATGTGTTATGATATAAAGAGAGGAGAAATTTGTGTAATGGATAGAGAGTATTGTCTGTAAATTACTAACACAAGAAAATAGGGTAAAATGCTCACTGCATTTGATACAGAAACATTGAGAATCGGATGTATTGCCGACCTATGCGTGAACTCCTGTTTATGCATGGGTTGGATTTACATGTTGGTAGGTATTCAACGCATCCAATAATTATTGGATGCATTAATGTGTCAAAGTTTGTTGAATTTTGCCATGTGAAACCTGATAAAATTTAGTAAGGGAAAACCATGCAGTATTTTCTGTATCATGGGGATTTTTGTGCATTAAGCACAAAATCCACGTTATTCACTGTAAATGTGTAATAGGTGCTATTCATCACAACCGATAAATAATGTACCTCGTGACCTTGTTACTCATCAGTTGCAATGAATAACACCATCCTATTAACCAGGCCCTTAGAGGGACTAAGGCTCTGGAAGAACGGAAGGAAAGCTTAGAAAGTGTACTAACTTCATATATCAATGGACAAAGATATCTTTGCACAGAGTTACCAGAATGGAATATAGATCACTTTAAATTATTTCTCTTGTACAATGATAGCCCTTGAGGCCGTGGGTGGACCTATATTACGTCTGTCTAGCCTTTAAGTCACCTAACTTAGATTGTGCCATTGGGCTTTAGGCATTCTTTGTTTCTCACTGTTTTTTGATCTTGCTGTTTTGCTTTGTTTCTCCCTTCTGTTTTGTTCTCTCTTTTTCTCTGAGGCAAAGTCTAGTGAGAAAAACAGCTGCTCCTCTGTAGGAGGCCAGCTCCCTATGTAGTGTGCAAAGCTAGGCACATGATGGAGGGGGTCCAGGGACACACACGTTGGTTTACAGGGATAAAAACTAGACCACCTAATGCTCAAAATGTTTATGGTAACTTGGTTGAGCAGTTAGGCCAATTTGGAGAAGGTCAAAGCATTTGTTGTAGTCACTGCATCAATCTTGCAACTCACACACTCAAAGGAATAACTTGAGACCAACTTATGAAAATACTGCCAGTTTTCATATACATTTTAAGACCAAGGTCATCAGAATTGGCTAAGTACTTTTTGAGATATTAATTTTTGAAGTTTATTAAAAATAGTATTTTTATGCATAATTATGCTTCATAGGAACCAATGTGGCATCACATACAAAATTGCACAGTTGGTTTACCAAGCTCTTTTTTTGGTCAAAGGCATCGGTGGGCACACTGTGGCAGCTGGAGACGTTCGAGTGGCTCCCGGGAGGAGCAGCGGGAGAATGTCTCTGGTGCTGGTGCAGGGCTATTGCGGGGGACCACATGGAAAAGGACTGCACAAGTAAGTTTAAAGATGGATCCTCGGGGTCCCCTTGGAGTGTTAAGGTCACAAGGAGTGGGGGACCCTTAGGGCACAGCAGGTTCTTTTGTGTAGGGCACAGGATTCCAGGTGCAGAGCTAATCGGTGAGCCAGGAGCTGAGTGAAAGGATGCCCTCAGGAGCAGGAGGTGAGTTGGTTCCGGGTCGTTCACAGGACAATAGGGGCATTCTGGTGGGAGGTCCAGGTTGCTTTTAGAGTCCCTGGACTGGGGCTTCCGGCTAGTCCTTTTTCGGCCCTGGGTGGGCTGTCTTTCTAGAAGTTTGGCACGGTGTGACTGCTGGAGATCGCAGTGGCACCAAGCTTGGCACACACTGGTAGGGTTTCTCCTCGCAGTTGTCGGGATGCAGTTTGGTCCAGCTCGCGAGTTAGTGGCTGGTCAGAGAAGTTGCCCTGACTGGCTTGATGGTTTCTTGTGGTTTTAGAGTGGTACCTCCACTCTGGAGGGAGTTCTGTGGTGATTTGCAAAGCCTGGGGGTCCTCTGGGGTTTTTGTAGAGTTTTCCAGTTGTCCAGCAGCTCCTCAGTGGCGATTGTCGGGCCCTGGATGTGGCAAGCAGGGTTTGGCGCCTCTTCTTTGGTGCAGCAGGTACACAGTTCTCGTGCTTCAGATCTTCTTGGTGCTGGTCTTCTTTTGCCCATCGAATCTGATTTCTTGGTCTAGGGATGCCCACTAAATACTGTATTCAGTGTGCCTTTTAGGGGGGACCTGGTAGTGACCAATGGGTCATCTACCTTAGGGTGGCTACACCCACTAAGGGACCACTTCCTGTGGGGAGGAGTCACTTCCCTATACTTAAATGGCTATTTTCTTTCCATCCAAGAAGTAGGAAAATGAAATGGAGTGTCCATTTCACAGGCAACACCTTAGGGGTGGTGAGTCCCAGGCGGGGCCACTCCTCCTACCCTTTGTGTATTTTCCTGTCGTTGCTCCCACCAAAAGTGGAGGTTTGCAATCTTCTGCTAGCAGCAGGCCTGGGGGTCGAGTTTCAAAGGAGGTTAGCCCTTTGAAGATCACCGCCAGGGCAGTGCACATTCCTGAGGGAGGGGGTGTTAGCACCTCCACCCAGGAAGGAGTTTGTCTGCAACCCAGAGATTAGAATCTCTCACCCAGTGGTTGTAGATTGGCTGTCTGGTGGTGGCAGGCTGGTCAGAACCAGTCAGCAATCATGCCAGGGTAGTTAGTTTTTGCAGGGGGCAAATCTAAGGTAACCCCTGGGTACATTCAGGAATAAATCCAATACTGGCACCAGTTTGGATTTATCATTCTGAGTTGTTTGATACCAAACAACCCAGGGGTCAGAGAGGCCGTCATATAGCTGTGAAACTCGTATTTACCAGTGTCCACCACATGTATTAAAATGGCTGCTCTGTCTACTTACTATGCCCAAGGTTTGGCAAGGACACAGTGCGGGCATAGTGCTCATGCATCTACGCTATCACATACAGTATGATGCACCCTGCCTTAGGGCTGGAAGGCCTGCCAGAGCGGTGACCCATATTGTATACAGTGTGTAGTTGGCAGGGCTCACAGGCAGTGTGCCATGTTGGATTTGCAGTTTAGGTTTGCATCAGGGCACTCAGCCTGCAATGGCAGTACTGGATGCACTCGAATGCATGGCCCTAGAGGGTGGCATAATCAGTGCTGCTGCCCTCTGGGGCCTACCCCTAGTACCTCCTGCCCTCAGCACCCAAGTGCCATTTACTAGGGACCAATGGTGGCAGCCAAAGGTGTCTTCAATTGTGCCAATGCATCACAACAGTTTTAGGGAAAGAGCTCTGGCCCAGTGAACCTGGTTAGCAGGGGCTCTGGGCACTACAATTTCTAGGCTGCATCATACATCAGGCAAAAAATGGGGGTTAACCATGTCAAAAGGAGGCCTTTTCTCACATCGTCCTCAAAAATGAGTGCTAATGGGCCACACCTACAAGCATGGGCTCCAATTAAGCACTGGTCTGCCCACTACAGAGACCACTGCTTGTTCACTTAGCACTCGAACAAGGGTACACAACTGATACAAAAGGCCAGGGCACTCGTATGAAATAAGATAAGAGTCTGTACAGTTAGGTTCTTGGTCTTTGGAAAACCAATATATAATCCAAACAGAGTTAAAGTTCAGTGTCTTTATTCTTGTGCGAGGTTTTCATACATGTTCATCACATCAGAAAGATTCCATATGTGGTCATCACAACAACATCCAACAGCCAACACGTGTTTCGTCTCCGAGAAATTAATCTCATTGACTTCCTCAGGGCTGTAAGAAACATAATAATGAGCTTGGTCATAATCTGGAGTTATACATGATTATGGAAAATTAATACCTGCCACTGAAATCGTTGCCAAGTCCTTCACCAGTATCACATGAGTGTCTAAAATCATCAAGTGACATTACCAAGGTACACAACTGAACTTAAGACCCTGGGTTCTAGGAGTGCATTCTGAGAGGGAAACTAGGCCACCATTGGGGCACTGAGCACTCTATAACTATAACTGCTTAGGTCGCCTAAGGCTCAGGCCTTAACATTATTCCTCTAATTTCTAAGAGGAATAAAGGCAGTTAAATTTTATGCAATGGGTTGGCCGTTCACATTTACAAAGTGTATTTGGTACATGGTGTAATCGCTATGAAGTCCATCTACTGTCGAGGGGCATACACCCTTCCTACACACCTCAGGCATCTTTTCTTTATGTTAATGAGATACCCTGACCTCACGCAAGCCAACCAGCTAGCGAACCATAAATAAATCCAATGGTTACACTTTACTTTTTCTTGTCACAGTTCCACATACAGTCAGGGCACAAATCTCTTGCTGCGCCTTGCACTTTCAACCTAATAGGAAGGTGGGGTGGAGGCACCCATGACTGAATACCTCTTTAATGTACGCCTGTGAGACTTGGATCAACACTTTGGAGCTCAATAATACTGGTCCGTAAATTTACTGAAGTCCGTGTTAGGTCAGAATTATGGGGTGATTCTAACCCTGGCGGTCGGTGATAAAGCGGCGGCCAACCCGCCAACAGGCCGGCGGTCAAAAAAATGCAATTCTGACCCTGGCGGGAACCGCCAACACAGCCCGCCGCATTAACACTCCGACCGCCACGGCGGAACAAACAAACAGCGCGGCGGTCACCGCCAACAGCCAGGCGGCAGACAATGTACCGCCCACCCTATCACGACCCACCAATCCGCCACCTTTTCCGGGGCGGGAGCCCCACCGATAAAAACACGGCGGAAACAGACATTTTCAATGGAAAACGCTCACCTCGAGACACTCCACGCGGAATCCGGACAGCATGGAACCCGAATTGAACATCATACCTGCTCTCGTCTACCTGCTCATCTACCACGAGTACGAACTCCGGCGCAGAGGTCAACGGTGAGTACTGCACCTACGACACACGGGAGGGGGGAGGACGAAAGGTTACGGGCATACACATATGCGACCCCCCCACCCCCCCAATATGTACACACCAATGCAGAGCAGGAAGTCACAGTGACACCACACAAACACCCTTTAAAAATACAATGACACAACCAAATTTGGAATAAATATTTATGTACAAAAAAAGCACCTGGAAATAATTGAGCAACCGTGAAAAATATTTACAAAAAACAAAAATATATACACATCAGTGTATCACTGAAGTAACAAGTCCTGCACATCCTACGAATCTAACATGTCCGTGGGCCAATGTTCTGCGAAACAAGGGCAAAGCCCACACACGAGACCTGAGTCCTTTGGAGAGAACACTGCAGGGGCATCTGATGTTAAAACTACAGGCACCTCAGGGGGAAGGGAAGGGGGGGCCACCACAGCCACATGAGTCCACGACGCCAGATCCACGAGGAGCCACCATGCCCACTGCACCATCCTGGGGAGTGCAAAGCCACAGTCTCTCAATGTCTCTACAGTGGGTGGGCTGCCCACTGCACCATCCTGGGGAGTGCAAAGCCACAGTCTCTCAATGTCTCTACAGTGGGTGGGCTGCCCACTGCACCATCCTGGGGAGTGCAAAGCCACAGTCTCTCAATGTCTCTACAGTGGGTGGGCTGCCCACTGCACCATCCTGGGGAGTGCAAAGCCACAGTCCATCCGGTGGATGACAGTCTCCACTGGTCAAGGAGGAGGCATGGTGGGCACAGTGAACCATAAACAGTGCCTGAGACGGCGGGACCCAGCGCAGCGGTGCATGACATGGCGATGTCCAGCGGAGCGGTGCCTGAGAGGAAGGGCCCAGCGGAGCGGTGCTTGAGATGAAGGGCCCAGCGGAGCGGTGCTTGACAGGAAGGGCCCAGCGGAGCGGTGCCTGAGAGGAAGGGCCCAGCGGAGCGGTGCTTGAGATGAAGGGCCCAGCGGAGCGGTGCTTGAGAGGAAGGGCCCAGCGGAGCGGTGCTTGACAGGAAGGGCCCAGCGGAGCGGTGCTTGAGATGAAGGGCCCAGCGGAGCGGTGCTTGAGAGGAAGGGCCCAGCGGAGCGGTGCTTGACAGGAAGGGCCCAGCGGAGCGGTGCCTGAGAGGAAGGGCCCAGCGGAGCGGTGCTTGAGATGAAGGGCCCAGCGGAGCGGTGCTTGAGATGAAGGGCCCAGCGGAGCGGTGCTTGAGAGGAAGGGCCCAGCGGAGCGGTGCTTGAGACGGCGGGGCCCTGTTCAGCGGTGCTCTTCTGCACGGCGGGGCCCTGTTCAGCGGTACCTGTCTTCACGGCGGGGCCCTGTTCAGCGGTACCTGTCTTCACGGCGGGGCCCTGTTCAGCGGTGCTCTTCTGCACGGTGGGGCCCTGTTCAGCAGTACCTGTCTTCACGGTGGGGCCCTGTTCAGCGGTGCTCTTCTGCACGGCGGGGCCCTGTTCAGCGGTACCTGTCTTTACGGCGGGGCCCTGTTCAGCGGCGCTCTTCTGCACGGCGGGGCCCTCTTCAGCGGTACCTGTCTTCACGGCGGGGCCCTGTTCAGCGGTGCTCTTGCAGTATGTCAAGGGAGTCAGACCTGGCCTGGACACCCTGCTCACTCGCCCTCCGACCGTGCTGTGTCAGGCCCCTTCGGGGAGTGAGTCCTGGGCCCTTTGGTGTCGTCCCTTGCAGCCGGGATGGGGCTTGTGGGGCCCTCCTGCTCCGCGCTCCTGGTGGTTGTCCTCTCCGCCCTGCTGTGCTTCCGCTCCTTAGATGGGGCTCTCGGCCCCTTGCCTCCCCTGGCTGCTGTGGCCGGTGAAGTGGCCGGAGTCACCTCCTTGGGGGCAGCCGTCTCTGTCCGCTCACGGCGGCCCTTCAATTTCCGGGTCCTCTTGCCTGGGGGGGGGGCTGGCTGTCCCCTTGCTGCTCACCGAAGTGTTACTGCCGCCAAAGGGTGGACTCCACATGCCATGCACCACTTGCACTGTAGAAGTTGGGCTGGTGGTGGCTGAGGTGCCCTTGGGACTTTTCCCAGTTGGAGGGGGTGGGTCGGGGGAGGGAAAGAGGTCAAAATTGGAGAGGTAATATTTCTTGGGACCAAGGTAAGGGGTAGGAGTAGTGGTGAGAGAAGTGGAGGAAGAGGATGTGGTTGTATGAGAGCCAGGTGTGCTGTCCTTGGGTGCAGGTGACTGGGACGTAGGCTGTGGTGAGGTGGTTGGCTGTTGTTTGGGTGTCTGCCTGCGTTTATGTGTCTTGGAAGAGGGGGTGACAGACACAGTGGGAGAGGACACAGGGGACGTGTAAATGCCAGTGGGGGTGGTGACTGCAGGTGTGCGGACTGTAGTGGAGGGTTTGCTGGTGGTGGAAGAACTGGCTGATGTTGGGGTGCATGCAGGTGTGAGTGTAGACGTCACAGGGAGGGAGGAGGGAGACGAGGAGGACGGGGACACAGAGGTGGTAGTGACTGTTGATATGTCTGCATCTGTGTGTTGCTTGGGTGAATGCTTGTGTTTTCTGTGGTGCTTATGTTTGGATGAGCTGGCCTTGGGTGTTGAGGTGTGTGCAGGCTGGTCTGATGGTGTGGATGGGATAGGTTGAGGTACAGGAGACAGAGAAAGGGTGGAGGCAGATAGAAGAGGGAGACTGGAGACAGGGACAATGGCTGCCGTCAGTGCTGAGGCCAGAGCAGTGAACGCTTGTTGATGGGCAGCCTGACCCGAATGAATGCCCTCCAGGTAGGCATTGCTCCGATGCACCTCCCTTTCCACCCCCTGGATGGCATTCAGAAGGGTAGTCTGCCCAACAATGACCGTCCTCACCAGGTCAATGAGCTCCGCACTGAGGGCAGCAGGGGTAACAGAGGCAGGGGCTGAGGTGCCTGGGGCGAAGGAGACGCGCGCCTTCCTGGCCGAGCGGCCACGGAGCGGAGACTGAGGGGCTGCTGGGAGGGCGGTGCTGGTGCGCTGGGTGGCGGCTGTACCTGTTGTTGCGGGGGGCACAGATGGTGCCGCCACCGCTAGGGAGCTCCCAAACGAGGACGTGTCCGTGTCGCTGGTGTCTCCACCGGCCCCCGTTGTGGTGCTCCCCTCGCCCTCCGGATCACTGGTGCCCTCGGTGTCTGTGTCAGTGCCCACCGGGGCCTGGTGACCTGCAGCTCCCTCCTGCTCCGACGCCAAATCTCCTCCGCCTGATGATGCTAAAACACAAGAAGACAAAGATTTAGGGTGGGGGGAGAAATTAAACAAAGTTGAGTGCATGCCTTAGCAATACCCTTTGCGGAGAGGACAGACACAGGTGCCTCGTGCACTAAGTCACGAACTTGGGGTACACTACTCAGTACTTCTGACTAGGCAAACAGGTCTAGGGACAACAGACGCGCACATGTGTGATGCTGGAGCATGGGTAGCTGCACTTGGCACCCTACAGAGGTGGGGGGCGGGGGCACAGGGCCATGCCTAAGGGAGAGGACTACACTACAGAGAGCGCCCTGGCCTAATGTCACCCACAGCCCTCCTCCCCCACCCAGACGCCTCACCTGCGCATACAGATAGGAGAATGTGCAGATACTCACCCCCTTGTGTCTGCTGTGCTGTCCTCAAGCGCCCATCCAAATTAGGGTAGGCCACCGCCAGGATCCGGGACATCAGGGGGGTCATGGTGCGACTGGCACCCCTCCTAGGTCGGGAGGACATCCCCAGCAGTGTGTTGGCATGCAGGAGTTGGTGTTGGGATGGGTGGGTTGTGCTGGTGAGACATTGTCAGGGAGGATGTGTGCTGGGGGGTTGGGGGTGAGGGTGGGGGTGTGGGTTGGCTTGCTGGTGGGGTGGGGGGGATATAGTAGTTGAGATTGGACTTACCAGAGTCCATTCCTCCGGCTACTCCAGCGAGGCCCTGAGGATGCAGGATGTTCAAGACGTCTTGCTCCCACGATGTAAATTCGGGAGGGGTGGGTGGGGGTCCGCCGCCAGTCTTCTGGACCGCGATGTTGTGCCTGGAGACCATCGATCGGACCTTCCCCCGTAGGTCGTTCCATCTTTTGCGGATGTCCTCCCTATTCCTGGGATGCTGTCCCACCGCGTTGACCCTGTCCACGATCCGCTGCCATAGCTCCGCCTTCATGGCTATACTGGTGTGCTGCACCTGCGTGCCGAAGAGCTGGGGTTCCACTCTTAGGATTTCCTCCACCATGACCCGGAGTTCTTGGTCCGAAAAGCGTGGGTGCCTTTGGGGTGCCATGGGGTGGTGTGGGTGAGGTGTGGGGTGGTGTATGTGATGAGGAGTATGTTGGTGAGTGGTGCTTTGTGCTACTATGTGGTGTGTGTGATGGTGTAGTGTGCCTCAGTGTGTCTTGCTATGGATTGTCTGCTGTGTCTCTCTCTCCTTCTCTCAGTAATTATGGTCGCAGGGGTTTGTGGGTGATGAGGGTGTGTGTTTTATAGTTGGTTGATTGTGTGGGAGTGGTGTGTGTATGTGTATCAGGTGTGTGTATTTCAAATTGTCCAATGTGGCTGTGTTTTGGTGATGTGTGTGTATTCTGACCGCGGCGGTGTGTAGCGCCAATGGAATACCGCGTTTGAATGACCACCGTGTGGATTCGTGGGTCGTAATGGCATGGGCGTATTTCTGTTGGCGTGATGGTGGAGGTTTGGTCATCTCCAGTTTATCGCTGCCCGCTGATGTGGCGGGCTGCAGTGGAGGACGGATTTTTGGAGGTTTGGCCGTTGTGGGTCAGAATGACCGTGGCGGTTAACCGCGGCCGCGGCGGTGTTATGGCGGTCTTCTGACCGGCGGTAAGGGCCTTTTACCGCCGAGGTCAGAATGACCCCCTATGTGTTTTGATTTTTCACACAAAAACTCTGCATGAACCAGAATGGGTTGATGCACAAAGAGCTTCCCACGTTATTCCCCATTTACTTGTAATACTTGTTTTTTCACCACACTTTCATTTAACAAACTACCGGTAACAGTACTTCCAGGGTGAAGAAATACCAGTGATTTAAAGAATCATTAAAAATGGGGATTTTTGTGTTTACATTTTTGAACATCATGAGAATACCGTTGGAACCTATGAAGTAAAGACTTAAAATGCCTTGCTTCATTCCAGGAGATGCCCTCAAATTATGCCCACTTGTTCTTACAAAAATGAAAGCTGGCACTTGGAATCCAGTGGAAATTTTTGTATAGAATTACTTCTCACTGTCAACACTGATGCTTTTGTGGCTATCTCATTGTTAAGCTTTATCAAGTCACTGGGGCAGTTCCACTGTTTTGATCCACAAAGGCTGCAGAATGCTAGTATTTAGAATCACATCACAGCTCATCTGCCTACAGAAAGCAAATAACCATTCTCCAACATATTGGAGAAGCCTATCTGACACCACTTCATAATTCCTGGTCAACACTAGTAGGACATAGGTGTCAGAGCTGATAACCTCTGAAGACAACACAGACTGAAGAGCGATACATGTAAGTAGCATTTCATTACTTCACTTTACTTATAACACGGAGACCAGATTATGTCCAACTGGCTTTAAATGACAAATAATGGATGAGAAATAGGAAGATGGCCACTGAAACTAGGCGTGCAGGTAGCTGGAAATAGGGAATTAGCCCTTAGGAGAAGGGAATCGCAATGGATTCTAAAATTGGGGGCTGTAGAACGAGGTCTTAATACGGACTACGAATTGGAATATTTTTTGGGAGAAAAATAATTTAGGTTATGGATTAAATTTATATTCAGATATATGTGAAATATCCAATATATTACAATTCTTGAAAGTATTCTGTTGTATATTAATGATGAGGTTACACTACTAGGTATGTAGGTATTATTACAGTAGAATAGAATTTTAGAATCCATAATGCTAAATAAAGTATTAGAATAGTGCGTTTCTTTAAATAGAATCAGATTTACTTTAGGAGTTCTTAGAGAAGCTCTTATGTATTAAAAACACCTGTCTGGATGTAATTACAGGCGGGGTTTAAACTGTATTATTTGGATTTTATAATAGAATGAATTACGAGAAGCCTCGGCAATCTCCGATAATTTTGTTAAAGTATTGTCCGTTTTTAGTTTCAGTTATGGGATACATACGGACGCAAACTAGTTTAGTCCTTTCTCTATTTTAGTCAAAGGACGGCTGTATAAAGCGTTCTCAATTCAGGAGTGTCGGCTTTGACACTCGGAATAGCGTACTCGCTTAGCACGGCTTTAATTTTGGAAATAATGAGTAAGTGGCAAAGCGAGGTCGTTGTACCTCGGATTTTTTCTTAAGATTTATGTTAATACCAGATTATATTACTCAATCGAGCTGGGCTAATAGGTCTTGTTTACATTTATTAAGGAGATACTAATACGGAGAGCTAAAGGGAAACTAATGGAGATTGAATCTCATTAAATTACTAGAGACACGGCATAGGGTAAGTCATGTGTTTAAATTATTTAAGCAAAGAAGTATATTAGCTTTAGCACAATAGGGAGCCAGACAACTCAATACTCGCTACTTTTTCTTTTTCTTTTTCTTTATACAGAAGTTTATGTCGAGGATTTGCGTAAGCTAAGAACTCTTAAATTAAATAATTGGAGATATTCTGTGAGGTAGGGTCAGCTGCAAGGATTTATTTTCATAATGAGATTTATAAGGCAGCTGTCACTGAGTCATCACAAATAGGGTGTTGTGGTTTGGGATATTGCATGTTTATATGTTTTATTAATTTCACATTTGTGCTTACATGGACATTGTTTAAACACATCAGTAGATAATTTGTGTGTTTAATTTGGGTAAAATATATGTAATAGATTTGGTTTCCAATGCATATTTCCTATGTCAATTTTTTATGTTGAAGGATTACACTGTGGCTTTTCTTACATTGGTGTTTATGATGATATTATTGTAGGAGGTCCTGATGAAATCCAGGGGTACCCCCCGGATGAAACACGTGTTGACGACAGGACGGACATACCAATAGAGGACAGTTCTGAATTGGATTGGATCGTGCTTGGATATCTTGAATATATTTTGGATTCCCAATTGAAATTGAGGAAATGTTAGGACTTATATTAGAAAATGGACTACTAATCAACTTGTGATTGGATTCTTGTAACAAAGATTCTATATATCTTGCTCAGTACTCCTATGTATATTGTTGATCTAATTTGTTATAAATAATGGTAATTTTTTGGATTGTATTGTATTTGAATTGAGTATTTATTACTGGGTTAATTCTATGTGACATTTAACGTGTGCTAATACTTTGCGTTATGTTCTAGGTAACGTTGAGTTACCAATTGAGGGAATTGGAGGGGTTTACCTCAGTATTAGGCACCGTTTAATATTGGATGAGTAGTTAGTAATATTATGAAGGTAGGAGCGCCATTCACTTGGTTTTCATAACCCCCCCCTAGAGTTTATAGGCGTGCAGGTGGTGCTGCAGCACACCAGAGTTCCTGGAATAAGTTTAAAAGGACAATGAACAAAAAAGATGCACTTCAATTTTGTTTTCTTGAGGTATTAGTTCTGTGTTGAATCACTTCTAAAGGTCAATCGCAATTATTATTAAGGAGAAGAGGAGCATCAACATTTTCCCAAAAAACGGGGACAGAGATTTGATCTCATGGAACTGTATTTCTCTGAGGTCTCTGCCCTTTTTTAATCTTAATCCCCTATGGCAAAGCACCAGGTCAAGATGGCCTAATAGGAGAAGTTTATAAAGAGTTAGCAGACCTGCCCACACCTCGCCTTCATGCATTGTAAGAGAGGGCCTTACTTATTACACTCCTAAAACCCGACAAACAGCCTAAATACTTTGACTCCTATCACCCACTATCGTTATTAAATACAAACACACACTTATTAGTGAAAATCATAGCTCTTAGACTACAACCACTGATGACAAACCTGGGTCTTTCGGATCAATCAGGATTGATCCCAACTCACTCCACTGCATACAACATATGTACGTTATTCTTGCTATGGCACTATTTTAATCCCATCACAGAGGCGGCGATGGTGTTGCTTGATGCTGCTAAAGCCTTCAACTCCATTGAGTGGACATACTTGTTCACGAACCTATGCGGCATGGGAATTCCAGAGGCTTTCTTGTGGTGGGTGTCTGCTGTATAGGGACCCAGTGGCCAGAGTCTGTATCAATGGGAACACATCTGAATTGCTACCTATTCACCGGGGCACACAACAGTGTTGAACCCTGTCCCCAATCCTGTTTACACACACTCTAGAACCATTGGCATGCGTGATCCTCCAAAGACATGCAAGCATTGCGATTTAGATTGCGACCAATTGGTATATCTCTTTAACCTATGTGTCCACAACCCTGCATCACATTTAGCATCGTTGCTCCATGAATATATGTGCTTCGAACATCCCTCTGGTTTAGGCACAAATTGGGAAAAATCAGTTGTGCTCCCTTTAACCCCACCACGCAACCACATGACTTTGAATTCCCTCTAGGATACAGCCCAGATCCCATCAAATACTCAGGGATGTGGATACATGAAGAGCCGGAATTGGAGATACCCAAAAATTATGGAACCGCAATATCGAAGTTGGAGGACCAAGAAGAAAGGAGGTCCAAAATGCTGCTGTCATTGGATGACAGGGTTGCGATAATGAAAATGATTGTACTCCCTCATTTTCTCTACCTCTTTATTAACATCCCTATTGCATTACCAGCCTTCCTCACACATAATAAAGCTTGCGTGGGCGGGGAAACAACCGCACAAAAATACAAAACAACCCTGGATATCTCTAACGGGTTCTTCTGCCAGAATATACCGCCTGAAAGCAGGGATTTAACCTTAGGCTCGCAAATAAAAAATTGTAGGCTGCCACAGGTGCATAAGAACAGCCCTTGACTGTTCTCAGCACATGTAACATCCATTCTAAATTGACCAGTTTTTATTTTGGCCCACATTTTGATCTGTTTGCTTGTCAACATGGACATTTCATTTTATACATTTTAGGCTAGATTTTAAGGTTATAGGGGGGCGTGTCCAAGATGGCGACCGGGTCGGACGCATAAGCTGCAGCTCCGACCCGGCCTACAACTAAAATCCTGAAAAAACAATGCCGGGTGGGTGAAAACGATCCCTACCCGGTTTGGAAGTCAGCGTGGCGGTGGCGAGGGCGTGCACGGACCCGGAGGAGCTGACCGGGCTGTCCAGTGCGACCCGAGGGATCCCAGCATCGCCGCTCTCGGCCGCGCTGCTGCGCGGCCGCTCGAGGAGACGCCCGAGCGATTCCAGGCTGGGGATCGGAGGCGGCTGGGGATCGGAGGCGGCTGGAGCCGCGCTGGTATGCGGATCGTGTAGCTGCTCGAAGAAGAGCCGGGGCGGCCCCGGGCTGAAAATTGGAGGCGGCTTGAGTCGCGCTGACCGCGAAACACGTGGCCGCTCGGAGAGGCGCCTGGGCGGACCCGGGCTGAAGGCCAGAGGCGGCCGGAGCCGGGCTGGCTACGAATCGCGGTGCCCTAGGAAGATCGTGAGTAAGAGCCTCGCATGTAAAGACGTCCCGCTACGAGAGTGAGGACCATCCGTCCCTGACTGTAATACTGGTGAGACAGAGGCGAGTGGGCGCGCGGCCCCGGGGGGTCTGATTGGGACATATGCCGCAATTCAAACCTGAATGTGGACTGCAGCGTGACACCAGGTCGATTGTTCGCGCAGGGAGGCACCAGGGTGCTGATGACCTTAAAAAAAAAAATAACAGTTGACTGATTTAACCTCGAATAACAAAAATGGCTGGGAAACAATAGGCTCGAATCTCGAGGAGCCCCGTTTTGCCGTGCTCACACTAGAGGGATACTGAACGGCCTGAGCAGCGTACCCCACAGTCTTGCTGGATCCCTAAAAAGGATAGGTAGACCTCTAGACGGTAGACCAATGCTCGGAATGCCTCTGCACACATAGAAGCATAGATTTTAAAAGAGCGTAAAGGGGACGTGTTGGATCCTGAATAGGCGATAGCAATGTGAGAAAGTGATGGATCAAAGTAATTAAGGCATGGAAAGAAAAATAGTACCTACTAGGCAGTTTGCAGAAGCTCCGTTGCTATAATAGCGCAGAAATAAACAGTAATAAAGTCGGTCCTTGGTAGTGCCGTACGGTGAGTGTGCGGTGAGAGGAGGAAAGTAAACTACCTGACGTCTACAGGCATTGGGCCTACTCAGCGCCAGAGATAAACTGTCGATAATCTCTGTGTCACAATCAAACAATGCTGGGCTGAATTCAGAGTTCAACAATAACTTTAAACGCGAATCACCTGATGGGAAAGCCAAAGACCCCACGTGTGCCACCTGAAAACATGGACCCAACTAAAATGCCTCCATCATCTGAGACCACAGTCACGCACCAAACCCTTCAAGATCTAAAAGAGACACTGCAAAAGCACTCAACACAATTTGAAAAAGTGTTGCAAGCTATACTGGATACCAAAACAACTCTGGAAGCGAAAATTGGCTCAATCGCAGAAGATGTTAACTTGCTTCGGGCGGATCAACAGGTGCTGGCGGAAAAGCTCGCCGAGCTTGAAAAAGATACGTCACACCTCACACCAGACATGTCAACAGTTAAATCCCAATTAAGTGTTATAACAACAGAAGTCGAGACACTCAAGCGAAGAGCCGAAGAAGCTGAAAGCAGATCGCGCCGGAATAACATCCGATTCGTTGGATTCCCAGAACGAGCCGAAGGCCCAAACACAGAACTCTTTATTGAAAAGTGGCTGACTGAAACGGTGTTCAAGAAGAATGTTCCGAAGTTCTTTTCGGTGGAGCGCGCCCACAGGATACCAGGCAGACCCCCGCCACCAGGTGCCTCTCCACGCCCCCTAATAGCAAAATTATTGAACTATCGTGATAGAGACCTTATATTACAACTATTTCGTAAATTTAACCCAATGCACTTTGAGAACACACAAATAACCGCTTACCCGGACTTCACAATGGAGGTACAAAAGAAACGTAACTCATTCTACCGGATCAAGGAGCGTCTCAGAGAACACAATATTAAATATTCTCTGCTGTTCCCAGCTAAACTCCGAATACAAGATGCCTCCCGTACTTTATTCTTTACTACTCCTGAAGATGCATGGACATGGCTTCATGCAAAAGGCCTAGCTGACCCTCCATCTCCTATTGATAAAAGTCTACCCCAGAGAAATAAGCACAAACCTCGCAGTAAACAAGGCGGCAGACCTTCCCCTGAACAATCTCGAGCTGAGAGATCGCATCTGTTACAATCCGCGCAACGCTTTGCCAATGTGTCACCGACACATTACTCTGAGCAATCAGAAGCCGAACCTGATCTAGAGTTAAATTCAGACTCCACGGAAACTGACCGGGGTCCAGTCCTCACTCCACGCGCAGCTGATGACATTTGTTAAAAACTTGCTACCAGATACAGGATACTATACAACCTGCTGTCCTTGGTTGGGCACTGTCGTTGTTTGAAATAGAATAAACCCTCCCGGGGAAATGTGTGCCCGCCCCGCCGCTGCTTAGATCTGGCAACGTTTATAACATACGTAAAATAGGCCGGTTCTACATCATTCAACTACCCGTAGCCATGGAACACCCTCCGCACTATAAGGACTGTTACCCCAAGATGACAAGTTCTGTCACCCCCTTGTTCATATCATATCCGCTACTGTTGTTAAATATAGCGGATCTTGTAGTTGTAGCAGAACGTTCAGTTTTATTGTTATTCGTATTGACATGTATTAATTTCAGAGCGTCACACCATAATGTAAACTACAAAAATAAGTCACATATCTCAGGAGCCGGGAAGCTAGTTGTAGGGTATAGATATCAAAGCACAAAGAAAATTTGGGCATACATAACCACAGGTGGTAACCCCACCAAATATCTAACTCAAATTCCATGTCATCCCAAAATAAGAGCTATGCTACTCAATATAAAATCTTAACATGGAATGTAAAGGGCATGGCTTCCGCAAATAAAAGACAACGGATTTATACATACCTTAGGCGGCTCCAAATACATATTGCCATGTTGCAAGAGACCCATTTGGATAAATCCTTGCTTGCACTAACTAAAACAAAGTGGAAGGGTCAATTACATGGAACTACCTTTTCGTCATATGCCAGAGGGGCTGGAATCTGGATAGCCCCAGGGGTCCCATATGTTGTGCTCCGTATACAGTGCGACCCAAATGGGCGGTACGTAATTTTAGAGGGCGCGTTAGATGGCGACCCATTAGCCCTGATAACCTTATACTCCCCTAATACAAACCAACGTGAGTTTCTTAGGACAATGGGCAGCAGCCTGCTCAGGGATCCTGCAATCGATGCCATATGGGGCGGAGATTTCAACGGTGTTATTGATATCCTAAAAGATCGCTCCACCCCCCCACTAGAACAAGCCCCTGCTAAGCGAGCATCGCTTGATTTGATGGAATGGGCTGCCAATAACAGGTTAACTGAAATATGGAGAACCTCTCATCCCACTTCACGCGAATACTCGTTCTATTCACCAGTACACAAACTCTACACTAGGCTAGATATGTTTTTCACTACGTCTAACATAATCCCAAAGGTGATTACATCTGGGTACTTAGCCCGCACTATATCAGATCACAATCCACATTACTTAACGCTGATCTGGGGTTATACTCATGCTCGCATCCCAACGTGGCGCTTACAGACAGACGCCTTGACTGACCCCCCTTTCAATACAGAATTAGCATCATGCCTGTCGACCTATTTCTCTCTTAATAAGAATACAACGGCAACTCGAGCTACTGAATGGGATGCCCATAAAGTAGTAGTCAGAGGACATTGTCTGGCAGCATCAGTGGGCATTAAGAAAATGCTGTCCTCAGAATTATTAAAACTGGAAGCCAAAATACGCAAGGCGGAGATAGAGGCCTCAATAAATAAAACACCGTCAGAAACACTTATATCATTGAAAGCTAAGTATAGAGAAGCAGACAACAGTCTTGGCAGACATGACTATAGGCACTTTAAAACAAGACAACACGCAGAGGGAGACAGATCGGGCAGACTATTGGCATGGTTGGTACGACAAACACCGGAATCATCGCCGATAGGGGCCATCAAGTTACAAACAGGAATAGTAGTCAACACTCAGGCCGACATCAATAAGGCATTCTATACATACTATAATGCGCTATATCAATCCTCTACTTCTCCCACAGAACAGCAACTGGCCGAATTTCTCACACAGATTCCCCAAAATTCGAATATTGTCAACAATGCTGATATTCTAGACGGCCCTATTACTATTGAAGAGCTTCGTTTAGCTCTATCTCAAATGGCGCGAAGTAAGACCCCAGGCACTGATGGCTTACCACCAGAATATTATAACTCGCATAGCACTCACCTGCTACAACCCTTGGTAGAGGTGTTTAATGAAGCGCGGAATAGAGAACAGTTACCAGACTCTATGAGGGAAGCATTAATAGTGGTGCTACCAAAACCGGGGCGAGACCCTACGGACGTTAGATCATATAGACCGCTCTCCTTGTTGAATACTGATTGCAAACTTTTGGGAAAAATCCTAGCAAATAGGTTGCTCCCCCATGTAGCAAGCTTGATACATCCCGATCAGTCGGGATTTATCCCGGGTAGAAACACTTTTATTAATATAAGACGCCTAATCCGCATCATGCATAACACCACTGATCCAGAGAGTGTGACTGTATCACTGGATATCGAGAAGGCGTTTGATACGCTGGGCTGGAAATACCTATTTAGCGCACTCAAAACGTTCGGATTTCGGAATGGCTTCATCAGTTGGATTGCCACATTATACTCCAAACCAACAGCCCGAGTTAAAACAGGTCGGGTAGTATCAGAAGCCTTTCCTGTGAATAGAGGAACCAGACAAGGATGCCCGCTATCGCCATTGCTATTTGCAATAGCTATGGAACCACTTGCCATTAAGCTTAGGAAATATGCACATAAATGGGGCATAAGGGAGTTCGATACATATCATATAATTTCCTTGTATGCAGATGACGCCCTGATATACTTACGCAACCAATCTGACTCATTACCCAAGATAATGCATATATTAGATAGGTTCGCTCTTATATCTGGCCTACGAGTGAACTGGACTAAATCCTGTATCTTCCCCCTTACTTGTTTGCCCCCTGAGCAACAAGCACCTCCCTCTATAGACCATTTACCTTGGTCGTACCAAACCTTCAAGTATTTGGGTGTACAGGTGTATCATTCTATGGCAGACCTAAGGGAAGGTAACCTAGACAGATTGCTCCGCTCCACCCGAGGCTCCCTGGAATTTTGGAGCTCCTTGCCATTATCACCCATGGGCCGGATAGCAATAGCCAAGATGCTAATACTGCCGAGATTCTTGTATTACTTCTCAGCACTCCCGTTGGCCTTGCCACGTTCTTTTTTTCATAAAGTACATTCCCTCCTAACTGACTTACTCTGGGGCCGAGACAGACGCAGGGTAGCCCTAAACATCACGCAATATCCACAAGAAGAGGGAGGCCTGGGCATGCCGAACCTCGAGCTCTATTATGCAGCAGCCCAACTTCAGTGGGTCACTAAATGGCTCACTGAACCGTCTAACACAGAGGCTACAGCAATAATGGACTACATAAAACCCACACAGATATTGTCATGGCTATTAACAGGTCTTCCTCAACAACGACACAATACTCCCCTGCTTAGTGCGGCCAGACATTGCTGGAAGAGATATGTACAAGGAAAACTGCTACCTCCTCCCTATTCTCCCTTAATTCCAATATTACAGCTCCCGGGCTTTCACTCCCTATCCCTCTATCATGACACACGAATGGTTAATACTCTGAATACAGGGGACCTATATAACGAAACCAAAGCCATTTCGTTTGCAGATTTGACGGCGACAGGGGTAATGCAACCACAAGCTTTTTTGACATTCAATGCCATCAATAGTCTCCTACGCAACATATGGGGTTGCGGGCAAAATGAACCAAATGAATCCCTCCTACTTTCTGCAATTCTATCTATGGGGGAGGCAAAACATACTGTTACTAAATTGTACAAAATTCTCCTGACAAGAAATAGTAAAACCCTAACACAGGTCAAACTTCGCTGGGACTCCGCTCTTACTACACCATTAGCACAAAAAACCTGGGACACAGCCCTCACGTCGATTAAATCCGTATCTCGCAATTTTAGACTAAGATATACGCAATTTAATTATGTGCACCAGGCTTATCTTTCTCCAGCCCGCATTCAGAAAATATACATGGGAGCTAACTCCATATGTCCAAGATGTGCCGCTCCTGCGGCAACCTTCTATCACATGGTCTGGGAATGCAGCACGATCAATACAGGCTGGAACCAAATTGTAAATACAACTATAGACCTAACAGGACATCCGCTTATCCAGACTCCAGAATCCTGCTTGCTTAACATACGATACCGCGCAAAAAAAGACAAGCATATACACAAGTTTACAGATCTAGCATTCGTGACATATAAACGCCTGATAGCTACACATTGGAAGGCCCCTGGCGCTCCTCCCCATTCACTTTGGTTACGTGACCTACATGTTTATGCACTGGCGGAATCTCAAACCCTGAAGCAATCACAGTATGGAAGTCAATCAAGAGATGGGATTGAAAATTGGGATCTTTTTGTAGTCAGGATTGAAGCTAGGGATGACAAATATCCACCTTGAGGTACGCCGCTTAATAATTTTTAGATTACCTAAAAACATACACATTAATTGAGGCTGCCAAAAATAGATCCAAACTTTAACATTGCTAGGCCTAGTACATATCACATTTACCCTTTGAATGACCCATGATACAACGACACCTCTACACTAAAGAACACATGCGGAAGCACAACCCTTGTGATAAATATCGCTCTACGCTTCCCTCACCATCATGGACGCCAAAATACATATCTAATAATATCAATCATTATGTCAAATGTTAAATGTTGTGGAATGTTTATGGAAAGCCGGGGCATCGTAATAAAGTTATGCTGTGCAATGTAATGTACAATTGCTAGAAGATAGGTGAGTAATCACCAAAGCATATGTAATGTACTGCCATTTCCAAAACCTTGTTCATGTTAAGTTTAATAAACAGATTTAAAAAAAAAAAATAGATTTTAAGGTTATAGATTTAAAATATTTAATCAACGCACACTTATCTTCTTGTGAAAGTGTATCAAATTAGACTCTACTTTTATCGCTGTGCTGCCCAGCCTCATCTGAGCACTCCTTGTAGTAATTGATTTGTTTTGCTGTCAGTGAGACCCCTCTACTGCCAGGGCCTGGATGCACTTTACATAAAATCCTAAGGGTCTTTTTTCATTTCTGATTTTTGCCAGTGTCAATATTGAAACTTTTCAAAACTTTATGGTTTAATCTTTGTCTTTATTTAATTGAATCTGTAAATCATCCTCTATTGAGTATACATGAGATCATCCTCCAGCATTTTTCTAAAAGTGCTCATGAGTTAATTCACACTGTGTTTTATAATAAACGATGATTCTGGCATTCTCAGACTCCCAACCCTTATCACGAATAAGGCACATTGGCAGTCAATCTGATCCCGAGGGACACCACCATCCTTAAAAACCATGAGGAAGGGTCTTTGCATCCAAAATGCTTTGGGATGGGAGTCTGAGAACGCCACGATCATCACTTATAGATGTAGAAATGGCAGTTTTGTTTTAGGCTTATTAGGGACCTCTACACTTTGAACCAACAATGGGGAGGGTGTTGTGAAGTTACTTTAGCTATTACACAGCACGTTATTTTAGCCTAGGCCTCTAGCTTGTTCCCTTTCACTCCGAGACACGCATTACATTTTTCTTATTATTTTAGCAAAAGCTTTATTTTAGTGGAGATGTTTTTATTATTTTATCAGCTTGTTCTTTCACACAGATGTGCAGAGGCCAACCCGCCACAATCATAATGTGGCGGTTTTCACCGCCGGCCCATCAGCGGTGAGACCACCACCGTAGAGGGAATGCACAAAGTTTAACTGTCACCCACCCCAGATGTGTATTGGAGACAGGCTTCAGGCACACACAGCTAGAAAAGCAGAGAAATACCTATTTTCTAAAAGTGCTATTTCTAAAATAGTGATGTTAAGTCTATTTTTCCCAGTAAAGAGGCTTTATCGTTACCTTTCCAAAGATATGAAACATGATGCAGCTTATCCTTTCTGATCAGGAATTACAGCTCAAAAGTGTATAAAGGAATTCCCACTGCTAGCCTTTGAGAGGAGTAGGCCTCATAATAGTGAAATACAACTTTGAGAGATTTTCACTACCAGGACATGTATCTGTAAATTCCGAAAGTGAACATCCAACCTTTTAGTTACAATGCACCTTGCCCTATGGGATACCTAGGACCTACCTTAGGATGACTTATATGTAATAAAAACATAGTTTAGGTCTTGGCAAAGGATTTTAAATGCCAAGTCGAAGTGGCAGTAAGCTGCACACATAGGCCATGCAATCGCAGGCCTGAGACGTATTAAAGGGGCTACTTGTATGGGTGGCACAATCAGTGCTGCAGGCCCACTAGTAGCATTTAATTTACAGGCCTTTGGCACATGTAGTATACTCTACTAGGGACTTACAACTAAATTAAATATGCCAGTTGGGTATGAAACAATATTACCATGTTCTAAGGATAGAGAGCAAAAGTCCTAAAGCCAACAAAAACAAGGTCAGAAAAAGAGGAAGGCAAAACGTTTGAGTTGACCCTTCACAGAGGGTCATTTTCCAACACCTACTTATTCTCTTGGTGAACACCTTTCTATCTCTGCTATAGGACTGTGCCACATGTGGTGATTCATTATGTATGTGTTTTTGTTCCAATAGCAAATCATTCTTCTTATCTCATAATTACAAAAAATTAGTTATGCTTTATTCAGGTTCTGAAGACACAAATGCTCCCTTAATTCTTCCAAATCTCTTTGCTGATCATTCTGATATAGTATGGAGATATAACTAAGTATGATGTTGTGCATGTTTCAAAAGCTTTTAATTATTTACTACTGTCCTCATCAAATATACCTGTTTTCAGAAACTGTGTGATGCAGCTTGCAAAACATTGAGTTTTAGTTGAAGTATTTGGTGATGTTTGCATGGCGTTGTCCTGCACTCCAAGCTGGAAAATAGTATAAACCATGTGTAGAAATAATGTCCCTTTTTGTGTGGTCAACCCCACTTTTTGCTATCTTTTTATTGATGTTTTTAACTCTGAGTACTGGGACACTTCAAACAAGGCCCCAGTCCACGTATTCTGACACCTGAAAACATGTCAAATTAGTATACTCCTATTTGGCATATTTATCTTATCTATAAATCCCTAATGTATAGCACAAAGTGTACCCTGGGCCTGCAAGTAAAAAACCGCAGACAAAGTCCTGTCAAAGTGTCAGGGCCACCCCTGGGAACTCTTACTGTGGTCTGATGTTTCCTCTGCCCAGAGGTTTGCACTGGGCATGAATGTGGCACTCCCCTATTCTCTTCAGAAAACTGAGGGACCTGTGGAAGACAAAAAAAAGACAAAAAAGGAATGCACCTCTTGATGTTTCCTGCAAGGATCTTATTCAAATTGTACCCAGATCCAAGAAATAGACTTCAAGGCTCAGGTAACTGACCTTCTGTCAAGCCAAGAGTACACAAAAGCTGCAGTAACCCCACTTTCCTGAAGAGCAGAGCTGACCAGTTCCAAGTGGACCTGCCCTGGATCTTACTGGTGGCTTCTACTGGAGTAAGTCCTGACCCATAAGTTGTGTCCGTATGGTCCTAGAGCCCTTAGAAAAATGCCAGAGTGTACTCCTCCTGCCTAACCCTAAAAGTTGGGACATCAACATTTTTAAGACTTTTTGTCTGGAGAACCAACAGTGAACTGGGAACAAACTTGCCAAGCCAATCCAGTAGAGTTGTGTCGATGGCAGGCCAAAAATTCAGGTTGTTCCCACTCTTAGTTTTTCCGCAGCAGCAAATCTTTTTCAGCAGGACATTGCGGAGAAGGTATCTGGCCTCGTGGAGCCTTATTCAGTGATAGCTAACAGCCTTTCCCCGCTGGAAGAATCCAAGCTCCAAACAATTACTAAGTTCATAGGAAGGAATCTTTACCATGGCAAAGGTTCCAAAAGAACCAAGCCAGTAAGGGACCTCACCTGGGCACGAAATTTGAATTTCCCCCGTATGGAGATTTCCTGCCTAAAGTCAGTGGGTTCACTGGGACTTCCTCCCATGACTATGCAGCCTCATAGAACCCACCTCGGCCACAACCTGCTTCCTTGTCATGCTGAGGATTTTTGACTTCCATTTCACAGACCATATCAGAAAGTAAAACGTCTGACTAGGACAAACTTGGTCTCTGTAACAGACCTGTGCTCTATCTTAGTTGGCCTTAACTTGCACCTAGGTACTGGTCAGGGGCAACCGGATGACCATGATTGGCGCTTAACACTATTTAGCTCTATTTTTAGTTAACACTTTTAAAAATTCACATCTTCCATCTCCCCATTGGAATTTTGTCCTTTTGGTGTAATGTTTTCCCCAAAAATATTTTAATAGGACTTTTGTTGTGCAGTGTTTTCAACTTTTTAACTCTTTTGGTACTACTGAATGCATTGCACATTTTCCTATGTTAAGCCTGTCTGTATTGTGTCATAGCTACCTGGGTTGAGCTCAGGCTTAAATTACTGAAACCTTCACTGGACGTATCAAGAATAGTGACATTAGTATTTGTGCTGAACTACCATACATCTGAATAAATAATCTACTTTCTCACACAATGTTTTTAGGCATTGGATTCATATCACAAAATATGCCTATGTAACAACAGGTGCTGGATATTGTAGAGGGTCAATGAACAATGAGAACAGGATACAGTACACCAGGGATGGAAATCATACAATATACATTGAAATGTCACAGTGTATTCAAATACATTAGTAGGCGTGCAACCTTTCATCAAACAGAAAAGGAAAAAAGCCAAAGATAAACCTTGAACCTGCAGACCTTGAGTCAAACACCTTAATCAACAGATCTAAATATTTAAAAAGTACCACAAAATAAATATTTCCACATCTACATAACCAAATTGGAACAATAAAAAATTAGTACTTACAGCTTCAAAGCTGTAAAGTTTCCAGAGCAATTTGCTTCCTCTGCAAATAATCCACATGTGAACATCCAAAACAAAAGTATTAATAAACAAAAAGCCAACCAAATCGGTAAGTTTATATATAAGATCCAATGATTCCTTCAGAACCCAATCACATTAAAAAAGGGATTGCAACTGAAAAATAAAGGAACATGTAAAGAATAATCATCCAAAATATTTTCCTTAAAAACATACCAAAAAAGTTAACTGAATGCAGCATCCAAAACAGAATGATCTTTAGAAATGAACTTCACTCACTGTAAAGAAAAGGACTAGACATTACAAGGCCCACCCCAAAATATTTAAAATCCCTCAATTCAATAGAAATACCGTGCATACACAATATAGGCCTTTCATATTAAGCACACAATTCATATAAATAACTTACAACTGACCACCTCCTTAAACAGCCTACTTTAAATAATAAAACATAGACTGAAACATTTACTAAAAACTATAACAAATATACTTACTCATGAATACTTTAACTTTGTTGTAAATATAATATAGTAGTAGTTTTATGCAATGAAAAGAGCCACGATTCTGCAGTGTCTGTGCTTGACTCCTGCCTGAAGGAAAAATAAAGAAGCACATTATAATCGGCTGAGCTTTATGGATAAATTGGCTGCAAAATGAAAAAAGCTAACTACAAATAAATTGAAGTCAATTCTAGAATGTCTTTTTTGTTTAAGATAAAATAAAGAAATTAAAAATACATATTAAAAAATATTTTTTGCAATGTATTTAAATAACGATAGTTACCAAAAAAGATTTTCAGAAATTGATTTTGTTAAAGTCCTTGTCAATTATTTCCAATTAATTAGTTTTGTTGTCTATATTTAAAAAAACATCTTATGAAAATACAAGGTATATACCAATACTTCTATACTGAATATATTAAAGCACGAAAAAATATGTTATTTTATTTAAACAAAAGTAAACCTATAGATATATTTTTGTTTCCTATAAAGGTCAATACAAATTGAAAACATTATTTTTGTTGTCATTATAAAAACCTATTATTGTTTTAATTCATAATTTCAATAACTTACAAATGTTAGGAAAATATTATAGTTTATTGTTATAATTAAATAATGTAAAAATAACTTTATAAATGACTAATGTACTTTTTCTGATGTTCAATAGAGTTTGTATTTTATTTGAGTTTAACATGTTCCAATTATTTTAAAGTGTATTAATTTAAAATTGTACTATTAAAATAATGTTTGTCAATGTCATATGTAATACATATGTAATAGAAATAGTAGCAATAATATTTGTTCACAAACATTTAAAAAATGTTTTACTAACCATGTGTCATGTAATATATGAACTCCAGTTGTGTAAAAATTGTTTAAAAGACCTATATTATTAAATGGCATATTTACTATTCTAACTCAGCCCCTCAAGCATTTAGGAAAGTCCATTCATTCTAGATGGTCACATAAAAACTCCAAGTCCCACAAACATCAATAAATATATAGGAAGAGGGTCAGATGCGCTATTCTACCTCCAGTGCAACAAACATCACTGAAAATACTTACATGAGAAGGAGAACACATGTACTTTTCTAAACCCACTCCAACAAACATTAGGAAGATTACAAGTAATGGGGGGTATGTTTACTATTGTAATCCCAAACTTCACAAACATTGAGGAAAGTGGTTATATTAGAGGGGATAGCGTATTATTCTAAATTGAAACCTGCATACTCTCGGAAAAGTGATTTTATTACATGGGTTCAGATTTACTATTCTAGTTCAAATCCCATAAAAGTGGGGAAAGTGCAAATGGGCCAAGCAGCTGACTATTTTTAGTTCAAACTCCTTTCCAATAAACTTTGTGGAAAGTGCAAGCATGGGGGTAGTGGGTGGGGAGTGGTATTGGAGAGCAAGTTTACTATTCTGGCTCATATACCACAAACATCTGGTAAACTGTTTATGTTAAAGGGGAACCGATTTAGTATACTAAGTCTAATCCAACTACCTAACTAGAATTTTGGTAAATTAAATAAAATAGAGGTACATTATAATACTACTAAAAAGTAAATTATATTCAAATGTTTTAAAAAAATAGTTACTGGATAACACTAAAATATCTATTATACATAACAAATAATAAAACACCACCACCCAAAATATCTAAATCAGCAAACCTCCATAAATAGTACAACTAAATAAATACACAGAAACATTATAAATTGTATTAATATAAATAATATTAAATACCATTATTTTTATGCAATATAAAAGAACAAAATGGCTATATTTACTCTCAATGTAATGTCACATACTATTTTCTGAGCACAATACTATAGTCATACATTATTTTGATACTCAGGTGCCATAGTGTTCCGCTAATTTCGTACTAATGACTTTTAACTTCTCCTTTTTTTAAGTACTGTAAATAACGGCAGTATGTAATTTATCAACTTTGCAAGGATGAAAGGCTGAGTCTTCTTTCCTAGAATTGAAACTAATGACTAAGAACAGACCAGATTTGTTACCAGTGGATGTTCAGCGAAGAAAGCTGTCTAGCTGACACCATTAGATGCATCCTTTATTCTATACTTACCATTTGAATTGTTGGAGTATCTGACAGTTCTCTGAAGCCTTAAACCGACAAATCTGCATCTTGTGCTAGAAGCAGGGAAAACAGTGCCCCGGCACTGTCTTCCTTTTGAATTGCAGAGACATTTCATCGCATTTAAAATAGACGAGTCAGACCTCTGTCACTTTCACTTTATTTTTAAGTAGAATGTCTACGTGCAACACACAATGCAGTGCCCGTCTGCAAAGCAGTACCTTGCAAATATTTTACCTGGTGTAACAATGGTTAGTTTACATGAGAATCAAAATAAGGCCTTTAGAGACAAGACAGACTGACTTTACGGTGTGTGAACCAACTGCTTCACATCCAGCCCCATTTCTAAGGCTGCATTTTTATATATTGATCCTTTTCTAACTTCTTCGGAAATTGAATAAGCAATGCACCTAAAGACGTTGCCCCAAACTACCATTGCAACAATGCCCTATGACAGCCTTGCAGCCTGGCTTTCAAACCTCTTCTTTCTAGTTTCAGTACCATGTCTGCTATTATTTATCCACATTCTGTGAGAAGGACACTGTTTATATCAACACGTTATCATTGCACCTCATTCACAGAGAAATGGGTGCGCTGGACTATTCCATCTTGGATCAAATCCCTCGATCCCAATGAAGTTATGGCTGAACTCTTTGTTCTGACTTAAGCTTACAGGTCTGTTTTTGCTATTAGCCAGCTTGATCCTGTACCAAGTAGTCTCTGTGCTCTCATGATTCACTTCCAGCTGGGTTTGACTTACCTGTTGGGCAATCTGGCATAGCCAGGCGGCCTAGCTTGAAAGAGCTAGCGTATATGCTGTATATTTTGTCCCTCTGGTTCTAAAGGGACCATAAAACTGGTCTGCACATTGGCTCTTACAAGCTGGCCTATGTGGCTGAGCCAAAGTGTCTGATAGGCTCGACCAACAGTGATTTCCAGTTTTCCAACTTTCTCCAGTAGTCTATACTACCTGAAAACCAGGTTTTAAATATTCTGCAACAAAAGTATTCTGGCCACAATATTGACTACCAAAATGTTATAAAGGTAAACAAATATATGTAATCAAGTATAGATTTACTGTTCCAAAATACGCATCCACATGCGATGTGGAGTCAGTGACTGTGTTATCCTCAAGCACAGATGAGGATACGTGTCCTTAAACACAAGATTGAAACAGGCTCTCTAATAGCAAGCAATGGTTAAGAACTGACTCAAATTAGAAAAGCATAAGGATGAAGGTTCATTAAAGTTATTCAAGACCATTACAGAAGGAAAAATCTAGTTAGGCCCAATAATCCAGTCATAAGGTTCATAAATCAGTTGCCATGAATGTTCTTTCCATTTAATATAGATGCAGTGTAAACAGAATCTGGAAATAGACTACACTCAGAGTGTGCAGCAAATCAACAGATAATCGGGCAGCATCCCTAGACATCACAGGAAGCGACCAAAAAGATCTGGCTCACCCATGAAAATGCATCCTTTGATAATAAAATTATCCACAGAAAGCTATGAAAATCACACAGTCAGCATGAGGCAAGCAAACTAGAGCATTATAGAACATCTTTAAAAATCAGCATCCTACCACTATCCTCCTAAATGAATAATAATGAGTCTCCTTCTGACCTAATGAGATTGGCGTTGTCAGAACAAATCTGTTTACACAAACAGTGAAAACGCTATGACTGAATAGACATCATAGTATGCAGAACAGAATGAGGCCTTGGAATGCATCATTTTAACAAAATAACTTTCTCAAGCACTCTCAAGAACAGCATATCATTGCAAAACATCAGTGCACATTTTTCTGTGTGAGATGTCAATGAAAACACACTTGCATACAAGATGGAGTCAAGGCCTAACTGAGATCACATTTGGCCTATGCCAGTAAAACATAGGGCCTCATCTACAATGATCTTGCTGCGCCGAGCTGCATCATTTCCAAAACGCAGAGATGCGCTGTATTTGAAAGAATATGGATCATCCCTGCATTTCCCACTGCACCAGTGCTAAATTAGCTGCCTAGCGCCAACGCCCTCATCCCTGTGCCATGGTGCAAGGATGGCTGCGTTGTGGGGGAGACAGCTTTGGTGCAGGAAGGCATACCTTCCTGCACAAAAATTATCTTTAATGGCGATTTGATCCTTCTATGTGTGCTGCAAAATGCAGCACACATAGAGCAAAACATGAGGAGAAATAAAAGTAGTTCTCGTTGTGCCATTCTAACGCCTAACCTGGGGAGGCGTTAGTTTTTGACGCTGCCTCAGGTTCACTAATTCTCATAAATCTGAGACAGTGTCAATAAGCAATGGGTGTTGCGCATGTACGCCCACAGCAACACCAATTGCACACCCCTTAGCCGCAGAAAACTGCATGGGGGCGGCCCATATCTACAAAGCAGTGTTAAGTTAGGAAATGTTTCTCAACGCCACTTTGTAGATACAGTGCACTGCACAGCACCACCGGAGCACCGCATAAAATGCGGGTCCGCTACCACTGGGGCCTCGTAAATGAGCCTCATAGTTTGTATATCACAGCATTATCGTTTCATTTAAAAATTGTTCTTGTTAATAGCCAAGTATAAATTAATCAGAAAATAGCTAAAACACGTTTTCCTTGGTCACATCTACATGCCTTGAAGACATGTTCCCCGAACTTTGACATGCAGTTAAGAATAGTAAATTTGTACTGTGCTTCACAATATTTTGGTAGTCCATATTCTGGCTATAAATCTTTTATATCATAACATTTTTGTGCTTGATAATATGGCATACAACAATCCAGCAGACCTCTACTGTTCCTTCTTGTACTCCTGTCCGTTCCGCATTGCTGCTCCCTCTTGCACTTCTGTCCCATCCTATACTTATTCCCCGTCCTTCACTTCTCCACCACCTTGCATTTCGTTACTGTTCTGCCCTTAACGTCTGTGGCCTACACCTGTGCCATTTATTTTCCTATCGAACATCTGTGCTGTGCGCCACAGAGGAGGAGTACAGTAGAAAAAACACTGGCAATATCTGAGCGAAGGACAGTCTAACATAGGTCATGGTAGGGTAAGCATTGAGAGCGACAAGCTCACGCTGAAGTGCTTATGTTCTATACTTTATTTTTCAAGCTTCTCTGCTATGCTTTGTCTTGGGTCATAGCCTGTCATTTCACTCCCAGATGACCTTTTATTGTGTCCAACTGTCAAGGATTTCTCAGCGCTGCTCACTGTTTATTACTTTCTCTTCTGGATCAAGCTATGTAAGATATGACTAATAAAGAAGCTTTTTTTGCTTTTGCCTAGGTTCTCTAATGTAAATAGATGTAAGCAGATAATGCCTCATCTGCCTGTGTATTTTTCGTTTTGCTTTATCGTTATTGATTTTTTATATATTTAAGTAGAGACATGAAAAGAGCTATCTATGAAAAACATTTATTAAGATGAAGTTCAAGGTAGGATCCATTTATAAAAATTAACAGATGCTTTCTATGAAAATAGAGCAACAAATCCCATTTTTTTATTTAAATTGCACACAAAAATACATGTAGTTTATAAGTATTATTATAAGAAGATCTTCAATATAGGATTGTCTAGGGACTTACGTTCGCTTGTATAGAACTCCTCATCTGTAGATCTATGCCTTGGTGGAAATTTCCTTGTGAATGAAGCCCACCATCTCCATGTGTGGATGTACACCTAAATGCAGACCTACAAGACCCCCCCTCCTCAAATGAGGGCATGGAGTCTCTTACTAATGGATGTAAACTGTAGACTTACAACCAACAACTTTAAACTCATATTTTACATCATGCCTGATTGGGGGTTCTCCGCCACATGGGCGTCCATCTCCAAATTGATGTGAATAGGGGAATGGTTCACGCTTGAAGTAAATTAAACACACTGGACACACATTCACACAGCAAACACAGAAATACTTCCCACACTCTCTTACCCTTGGACTGCCTAATTACCAGGACCTCACATTCCATGTTACAGCTGGCCCTACTCAAGCGGAAAAGGAACTTCACTGAGGAGGAGAGAGACTTTATAGTTAGTTTAATTTTAAATCGCTACAGGCAACTATATGGGCTGCTTCCACATATACTCTCATTAGAGTAGACAGTGGAGTAAAGAATGCAGCCTTGTGGAAGAAAGATACTAACTCAGGTAACACATTGGGGCAGGGGGCATGCAATAAAAAGACAAGTCAAGATAAGAAGAAGTGTGTAAGGAAGTTCTCCAGAATTCAGTTGGTAAAGTCTATTGCTGAATGTGACTGAATTGCATGTTTGTCTTATCTACCTCGAGGAGTATGATCTCTACACTATGCACCTTGACGTGCTGTATATATATATATATATATATCGGCTACCTATTCCTGAGAACCCCAATGTAAGCCAAGGTAAGAAATCTACACTCTTGGATCCCAACTAGTTTTCATTTAACCACTGATGGCACTTTGTCCTTCACCCCCCACCCTACATAAATAAGCACATATCACACACATACCTCTCACACACAGGCATTAAAAATGCCATTCTTAAAACTGTAAACTGTTTATATTTATGTTAAAACATTCCTTTTTTTTCTTAGTGTCATTTACAAGTGGTCTGGTAGCTATAGTTGAGGCAGTAGGTGCATCCACATCTGGGCAACACACAGGCCCTGTTATAAAACACACCCATAAAACATACACAGGTATGTTATTAGGCGATATATCAGAACAAAAATAGTTTTGATTTTTTAAGCTTTTTAAATATTAAAATAATTGCTAGTATGTTTTTATTCTTTTAATTAATAAAGCATTTGTACTTAAAGAGTTAACCAATAGAACTATTAAATACTTTTCAATGCTTTCCTTACTCTACTTTCACAGTCCTATGTTGTCCTGCCATCCTTACCTTCCAAGTGCTCCAAGCACTTTATCAACATGTGGACTAGACAATGACAGCATATAGATAATTGAGACTGGCAAACCTACTAAATGATTGTTTGTGTTTGGTGTAATCATCTCTATCTATGTGTTATGATACGTTTTACATAATGTGGACAAGACGTTCTTCATGTTTTATTAACACGGCTAGTGGATGGACCAATCAATAGGCCACGTGTGTGTGTATTCACATCAAGATATCTATCTCTATGTTTTCAACTTTATGTGCAAAGATATGTTGATACTTCCTATTACACATATATAGTTTCACCCATGACCTTGCAGTACTTAAACTGTTAATATGTTATCCATTGCCACTTTATCTAACCCTCTAATATGGCTTTGCGATACCAGCACAATTATGTAATTTTAATTCCAGTTAACATGCAGGCATGGGGGTACTGTTGTTGATTTTATGTGTTTCTAAAACATCACATTAGTATCATACTGTTAGTGTTTTGCTTTATCATTGCTCTATAGTGCCTCTCCTGTCATCCATGGTGATGCAACAGTTCTTGATGTCCTCAATGCATCCAACAACATGAATGACATCACGGGACATTCTAATAGCAATTTGACCCTTCACCTTCTGCCAGTAGGGTCAGGATATCACATCCACCACTGTATGGCATCAGTTATATTTTCTCATCATCTTTTCGTATTCATTATCAATGTTTCCCTTTGATCATTTTATCCTGGTAAGCAGAATATTGTACATCTATCTGCACTAACATAATTGTTGTCAGCTCTTGCTGTTCTCTTCAGTTCCATACTCATAAAATTGTATATGAAGATTACTCTTCTCTGGTGATTCTTTAAGGCAACATTATATTTGACAGATATTTTTTGTTCTTCCTGTTGCAGGTTATGAGACACTCAGACTGACAATGTTGCAGCACTATTCATAAGCAGACAAGGGAAGGCAATCCCAGGAGAAACTCTTATATTCCACAAAGCAGCTTTGTCATTGGCCACCACTGAGAAGAGGAGGGAGGAGAGAATGACATTGTTGGTTTCACCAAGAAACCATCATGAAAAGCCACCTCATATCAGCAATCTTACTCTCCTTATAATTGCTAGCCCTCATGCACCAGCTAAGTAGCCAATAATGCTTGTCACAGATATGCCAGACTCATGTCCACTTAGCCCTCAACGTACAAATACCTCAGTTGACTTGCCTATTCACTCCTTCCATGCAAGTGCAACTCTGATCTTCTTTAAATCATCTCAGTCAAATAGCAACCCTTGTGAGTAGCAGCTATCCAGGCTCATCATGGCTCCCCACAACCTTACAGATGGCACCCGTCTCCATGATGAACAAGGTGCTGGCCATGTCAGATGGCCACATGTGCAGAAGGTGTTGGCATGGCCAAATCCTGTCCCTCTAGCGGATCAGTTTTTTAGACAACTGTTGTTTGTGCAGAAAGGCAGTTGTGAGATAGGTTTGACCCTGCGTGAGATTACAGATATTAAAGAAATCCTTCAGATGTTTGGCAGGCAGACCAGTGCCTTGATGCACATAGAGAAATATTAGTAAGGCATGGCAAAGTTGCATCATGAACATCTTAATTTTTTTGAAAGAGGAGAGTATAAGGCAACATGCCCTGACAAAGCAAATGTTAATGACAATAGCAAATCAGTGCCAGTGTCAATGTGCAGGGCCAAGGCATGTGTAGGACTCAATTCACGAAACACAGAACCAGTCTGACCCACACCAACCACAACCTCTAAAGTTAATATACCTGCGCCATCCACAAACGCTCTATCTTCACCAACAACTCCATCTCCACAATGTCAAATACAGCTTCAATCCCAACCACAATCACAAGCTTCAATGTAACCAGTTATGTCTAGCTAGAGACATGAACAACTGTCCCCAAATGACAATACTTCTCTCACAAAACTTCAGTGACTCAAACACACACTTTATTGAACATTTGTTAGCACCGTTTCCAGATCACCATTGTAAATTATAGGACCTGTGAGCACTTTTGCTAATAAAGGGTCGTAGCAACTAACTTCTAGTTGTGTTTGCTTTTATGTGTGTGTTGCTCTATAAAGTTATTTTTGTAAGTTATATGTATAAAGATGTGTAAAGATAATGTTTAAAATCTTACATATCTCTATCTATAGCCTCAGGTGTGGGGCTTATACATAAATTAAGTCTCAAATTCAGTAGTGTCATGGGCTGATATTACTGCTAGTCGGTGGGTTGTAATATTGTTTCTATCTATAAACAAGCATTGGTAAACACAATCGATTTTCGACTATATGATTAATAATAAGGTCATCAAATAATTGAACACAAAGATTTGTAATTGGGTGATACAAGGTAGCAAGTTGAAATATTCCTTCAGTAGCTTAAGTGCAGAATGTGTAATTGGGAAATTTGGCCTTTAATCCCTGCTTCTACACTTAAGTAAACTGTGATTCTGAGCAAATCATTTCACTTCACTATGCATTATTATAATTAAGTATCATCAGAGACCATTTTGAAGAAATTATATTCAGGATGCCTGTTATGTAAAAACATGAATGATTTAATAGATAATAATGTTGCTTTGCAGACAACAGCAATTTTGGCTTTATAAACAGTTCACATGAGAAACTAACACCTCTTGGTTCATTCATGGCAGTGCTGTAAGGGCACTAGAAATGGGGAAGAGTTCATATTTAACTAACTTAACTGGTAATGCCAATGTAATTATATATTGTAATGTACTAAAAGGAAACAAATCTAAATAACCTACTTTGTGAGAGTTTGTATTACATTGTATATAATACCTGCTCAATGGTTTACATGCTGATTGTTTAGATGGCTCAGTTTGCTCTTTGGCTCATAGAGCCATACAGGAGCCTTTCAGTCACCTCTGCTCTTTCTATGAATTGTCTGCCTAGTCCAATTCTAATAGACAGTCTCAACTAATTAATCCCATTTGCTACACTAAAAAATGTTGATTGGGTACAGTCACATCCCTGGCCCACATTATGTCTCACTGCTTCAACCATCATGGCCCATCACTTTGACAGCTCTGATAGTTTTCAGGTTACAACATAGCAGATTATTGACCTCTAATTCCCCTATGGCCAGGAAATTGAAATTGAGGACATATAGAACAGACTTGAAGCTCCAACTCACAGCAGTCAGCACACAGAATTGCTACCTGAAGAGGTAAAGCAGCATCACCACGTTGACTCTGGAATGCAACACACTCCGTACACTGCTGATTTGCTGATTTGCCCTGCATTTACTACATGCAGGACTGGAAGAGAAGGGAGAAAGTGACATCACATGTAGACGTCAAACTGTTGAAACTCGCAAGCTCTAAGATACATTGTTTGAACATTGAAATCCAACCCATACCATTGGACTGCAGAGCCGAATAAGGCACATGACTGGTGCTATTGCCGAATTGTTTTTTTATTATACCTAGCATGGTCAATGTATTTTCAACAGGAGAGTTCAGCAGCATCCAGTGAGACATCAGAGCACTATCCAGTCACTTAAATGTAAACACTGCTGGAGCCATGTTGAAGTGACAAAAATACACGGCCACTGCTATTGTTCAGTTGGATCATAAAAACATATCCTTTTGAACAATAACAATGAGACCCAGTATTTTATCTATTGATGAAGCTGCAGTAAATGGTCATCAGAAGAGAGAAATCATGTCATAGGCTCAGCGGTCTTTGGCACTGCAACACACTCATACAGGACGGCAATCTTGGAACAGCATTACGTTGACCTTCACCAGTTGAAGAGCACAAATGAAGTCAAAGCGCTCCAATACCCTGATGTTGAATTCGCACTACAATTGCAAAAACAAATACAAAATACAGCTTGGTCTCCTGGCCGACGAGAAGTTGCTGCCACAGAAAGGTCCCCGCCGTCAACAGTCATGTGACCTTCAACATGGTCGAAAAACACGCTTTAAATACACAGGGAGATGAGGTAAAGGAAGGAGGAGAAACAAAAAATGAAAACAAGCATGCTTGTAATGCATGCAGCCAGGGGAAGAATATGTAAATAAGCATAGTGCAAGCGCCGTGCAGACTAAAGCTTAAAAAAGTCCCTCAAAGTGGATGAAAACAGTACTTGGGCTTCTGGACACTGATAAGAGCAAGCACACGAGGAAGAACAGGAAGTATGTTGGGGGAAGGTAGGGGATCTTACTACTGCATTGCAACTGACACAGGGGTCAAGCAGGGCTGTGTTTTGGCACTATTAGAAATTGGGTTTCTGGTTGTCAGAGTATGCAGCCTGTACAAGCAAGAACCACAAAAGTTAGGGCAGGACAGATACACACTAAAAGATTACATGTGCTCACCCTCTAGTAGTTTGGCACAGTTCAGTCAGGCTTATCTAAAGAGGCAATGTGTAAAGTATTTCTGCAACACATAGTAACACAATGAAGACACCACAAAACAATCCACACCAGGTTAGAAAAACAGACAATCTTTTTATAAATAAATCAAGACCAAAATGACAAATGTCCAAAAAGTAGAAGTCGTTATGAATTTTTTGAAGAATAAGAAGAATTCTAGTGCTTAGAACCAATAAGCAGCAATAGGAGTTATCTGGATCGGGGCAAAGTCAACAGGTCAGGTCAACTGCAATGGATCACAGGCTAGGGACAAGAGCCACGCAGGCCCGGTGAACAGAGTACCTTGATCCTGGTCACAACAACAAGAGGTGGGGTGCAGACAACCGATGCTTCGAAGCTGGGTCTGCATTCGAGGTGATGTGCTGATTTTCTTCAGGCAGTGGTAGTGATGTGTTGGTTCCAAAGATGAAGCACCAAGCCAAGATGTGTTGGTTTCAAAGTATGTTGTGCTGGGTTTCTCCAGGCAATCAAGGGGATGCCTTGATCTCTCCAAACTGCTGCGACAGCGATGCACAGTTCAGAGTGTCAGGCTTTCAAGGCGTTGCATTGGTTCCGGCAGCTATGCACCGGTCCTACTTCTGAAACAAGGTAGATGAGATGGTTATGCTCAAAGCAGACTGGAGATGCGACAGTTTCTCTGGTGCAAGTATCTGGATCCACTTCCAGTGAACCAGGCACAGGAGCAGGGGTAGAGACTTTGATATCAGTGAGTCTCAAGCAACAGGAGGCAAGCTAACAAGCCCTTGGAGATCACGCGGAGTGCAAGGCGGAGTCCAGCTCTCCCTCAGCAGTGTCAGAGAGCAGCAGGCAGCAAAGCAGCACAGCAGAAAAGCAGTTTTTCCAGGTCAGCAGCCCAGCAGAGTAACAGTCATTGGTGCCTTACAGCAGTTCAGTTGTAGGTCCAGACGTGTCTGATTTGGTGGGGTCAGAGACCCATTACTTATACCCAGTTGTGCCTTTGAAGTGTGGGTGACTTCAAAGAAGGTTCTTTGAAGTGCACATAACCCTTTCTTCCCAGCCTTAGTTCCAGACTATTAGTAGGGGGTAAGCAGCCCTTTGTGTGGGGATAGGCACTGCCTATTCAGGTGTGTCAGCCCCTCCCTCCTTCCCTGTCCAGGAAGAGCCATCAGAATGCAGATGAGTGCTCAGACACACCTAACCTTCCTGTGTTTGTTTCTGTCTAGAGGGAATGCATAAGGTGTAGCTGTCACCCACCCCAGACATGTATTGGAGACAGCTGTAAGAGCCGAGAAATATCCACTTTCTAAAAGTGGCATTTCTAAATTAATAACGTTAAATCCAACTTTACTAGTTAAGAGAAATTATCATTGCAATTTCAATGATATTATGCATGAAGTAGCTTTTCCTCAATCAGGAATTACAACTTCAAAGTGTAATAAGGAATTCCAAATGTTAACTTATGAGAGGAGTAGGCCTCATTGTAGAGCAAAATTAATTTAGGTGTTTTTCACTACTAGGACATGCAAAAACTTGAAAGTACATGCCCTACCTTTTACTTGCACAGCACCCTGCCCTATGGACTAACTATGGCCTACCATAGGGGTGACTTGCATGTAATAAAAGGGGAGTTTAAGGCTTGACAAAGGGTTTTAAATGCCAGATCGAAGAGCAGCAGAACTGTACACACAGGCTCTTCAGTGGCAGGCCTGAAACACTTTTAAAGGGTTACTTGTGTGGGTGGCACAAGCAGTGCTGCAGGACCACTGGTAGCATTTAATTTACAGGCCCTGGGTATGGGGTATACCACTTCACAAGGGACTTACACATAAATTAACGATGCCAATTTATAGACACCAAAATCACCATGTGTAGGGGAGAAGCACATGGTCAGCAGTGGTAAAGTGATCAGAGTCCTGTGGCCAACAAAAAGGTTCAGCAAAAGAGGAGAAAGAAGGCAAGACGTTTGGGGTGACCCTTCAGAGAGGGCCATTTTTCAACAGGCACTAACACTTTTCTCACTTTACATTGATGGAGCTATTGATTATCTTAAAGCCTGTAATAATGACTGCCCTAAAATGGCCAGAGCATGGTTTCCTGATCACTTAGTTGCTGATGATACTATGCTTAAATTGAAAACCATATGGGTCTTTGATCCCTTTTAAATCAATGTGTGGGTATTTGTGATGCTCGACGATTTGAGCTAAACTCCCCAAAAACGGAATATATAAGTTTTAATCCAACAGATTGCAGCAGCTCTTGTTGCATCTGAATGAGTCAGTGATAGAAAGAGTCCTGCGCTTTACTATCTATGGGTGACAATTTTAAAGTTTATGTCCTGGTCCTTACAAATCTCTTAACGTCTGTTAGCATTTCAATATTCTGTCTCAAATGTACAAAAGCACTTTAAATTGACAATTGCTAGAATAATTTCATGAGCATTGGAGGTTTATAGAGCAAACACTAGAGGGGCTGCAATTTACGGCGCTGGCTTATACGGGCTTCAGTCAAGTTCTTGGTCTTTCCCAGGCCCAGAATATATTTTTAAAAGCTTTGCTAAACCTACCACAGACTGCCCCCATATTACCGCTCCATTTACACATGGACATTAAAGGTATTTCAGATGTAATCAAGCTGGGATCATTGTTACACTGGTGTAGAATGTGGTACACAGAGGAATTAGCTCCTTCTGCAGCGCATTTAAAAGCGTTTATAGATATTGATTTCGGTTGTGCACCCCCGCTCAAGTAAGTGGAATTCTTGTTGATAATCATGGGACTCCATGAGTTGTGGGCTGCACTAATTACGATCACTAGAACTGCATGCAATCTCTTAAAGACACATTTTTAGTTGCATGTAACTGAGTCTTGGTGTCAGTTTGTGAGAGTGGCATATATTACTGACAACGTTTTGGATATTAAAAATGCTCCAATTTTTTAGTTACTTTTAGATGATATTACTCCTCAATCAGCCTCACACCTGTATACAAAATTTAAATATGGAATCCTTCCATTAAGAGGTTTTACAAGCAACTGGTTTGTTACCAGTTCTCCTTTACTCCGAGACAGTTGTTCAGGGTGCCTCTCACAGAAGGAAACAAAGCTAACTTACCTTTTGTTTTCTATAAGTGGTTGAACAAAAAGATAGATTATGCCAATGTGCTGTTGGCATGTGCTATACAGTAAAAGAGGGCCTGTGGATGCTGAAATCTGATACAAGAAGTGCTCTTGATTTTAGTGTGGCTCACTTTTTACAAGTAACTTGGCATGTGAGAGGTAAAATGTTATCATGAAGTAATTAATAATTTGTACACATAAAAAACATTTTTAGGAGTTTCTATACATATTTTATTTGTCTTTTTACAATTTTTATTTTAATGCTGATTTAATTAATCTATTTTTGTCTTATGGGGAAATACCCTTGAAATAAACATATTGATTGGATATGCCCAGACCCGTAGGTCCTCCCAGCACTTGAGCCCATCTTCCCTCCGTGGTGAGGACACCCAAAACATTACAGCATGTGGTTTTGTCCCTTCAAATTTGGGTCTATGCTGCATTGTTCAACTGGGTTTCTGGACGCCCAAAGAGCTGAGTGTAATGCAGGGGTACCTCCTCACAAATTATTTCAATTTCTTGAGCAGTGAAGCTGGGAACCATCTATTTTTATCCTTTAGCCATGTTAGGGATTTTGATGCCTGCTCAAAGAAGCAGATGTATACAGGAGTATGTTGTTACAGTGATAGAATGTAACACAATGACTTACAAATTAACTGCATTCATGTATCTAATTCACCGTTTGTAGTAGTATGTGGAGAATTCTGTCACAAAATTGTCAATCTCCTCCCAAAAAAAGGGGTATTGACAGTGCTTAATCTGTGCTTGTTGTTTACTACACTTATTTTTGAGGGCCGGCACATTGTTTCTGCCTCAAGCATTTCCTGCGATCAAAAGACGCATATGGGAAAGACGGAGAAAGAGAAAAACTAAAAAGTGTCACAATGGGAGAAAGCAGAAAGCTGCAAGAGTGAGCTGAAGGGGCAGAGAGTGGCTGTAAATGGATTAAAGAGGCTCAAGATGGCTTCGGGATTACGCTGCCTCAGTAGTCCGTGTTTGCACATGAATTGCAGCAGCCCGTATTTAAGAGGAGGGCTTTGGGCACCAGCACGTTTTTATTCACAAATTAAGCACTGGGTATGGATGGCTCTGCCCCACATGTGGAAGTCTCCATAAACAGAGTGGCAAGGATTACATGGTAAAGGGATTTGACTTTTATTATGAACAACAACATTTAAACGGTAAAACATGCATGTGTGTGCATACTTGTGTAAAGTATGTGAATGGTTTTTCTTGTGTGGAAATATAGAATTGTGATATGAATGAGTGTTAGAGTCATTTAAGTGTATTAATGAATCAAGTATGGCATGTTTGATTGTGATATTATGGAAATGCAACAGCATCCTCTTAGGATGGTATATGTGTAATAGTCTAACATTCACCATTGACAAAACAATGTCCAATCACAATAATGGAGCAGCCAAAGTAGTGGCACAGATGAAAAATGAGGCCACTTGTTGATCATACACCTGCACATCCTGACCTCAGCTCTGTGCCTCACCCGGCTACCTGGATGTGGCCAAAGATTAAGGGTTATGTCCATATGTAGGTCCCTTTGAATGGCAATGTTGGGCATGCAACAGACTACATCTTTAGTGCACAGAAGCAACCTCCATATATGATCAAGTCATCTGAAACATGACATGGCCTACTGTACCTCACTTGAGGATGTGTGGCTGGGCGTGAGGAGATGAGGAGAGAGGAACACCCAGGAACTGCTCGCAGATCGATACCTACGAATCCAAATCAATTCAATTAGCTGATAAATTACAGCAAAGGGGTTATAAAAAACAACAGTTGAATCAGACTATCAAAGTAATTGCCCAAACTCCAAGGGATTGCCTTCTGACAAAAAATCTAAAAACAACAAAGACAAATCCAATGTGTATTTATAACATGCTTCACAAGGGTCCTTGTCGTATGCGATGAGTCTTACATAAACACGGGCATAATCAATCCATCAATGACAGTTTTTCAATACAACCTCAGATGGGGTCTTGGAGACCTATGAATTTAAAATAAATACTTTGCCAATCAGAATTTGTAGATATGTGACATTAGACTACATCCTTTCTTACCACACCCACAGACTTTTATATCTGTCATGATTGCTCAAGGTGTAAATTTGGACTCAATAAAAAGCAGGGCTTCAGTCATAATGAATCAATGAATATCCAGATTAAGCAGTGGATTAACTGCAATAGTACACATGTAACATATATCATACTCTGCCCATGCTCACAAATCTACATTGGCAGTACTATCTGACCATTGAAAAAAGGATACAAGAATATTACTGGAACAGACACAAAAGAGCATGGGCCTTCTACTGATGGAACACTATACCATGTTTCATTAACATGACCGAAACTTTAAATCCCTTGAGTTAGAACACATCTAAGAGCACAAATCAAGAGCTGAAAATGAGACTGAAGGAGATTAGATACATTTTACAACTTCATACTGTTCAGAATGGACTTAACAAGGATGATCAATTGCACATTTTGGCTGAAATAAACTAGTATTCAGGACACATTGGCCTTGTGTTTAAAAGCTCCTTAAAATAAACTACTGGGAGCTATGTTCCTGCTAGGGTGTGTACCTGTGATCGTGCGTACCCTGCTACCCAGAAGAGCCTGAGTCTTTCATCCAGCGAGCAGCTCGCATCAGAAGCAAGGAGAGCCTTTGTTGTAGCCGCACGTCTTTTAGACTAGCACATGACAACTATTATGTTGGTTGGTGGGCTGCACTAAGAAAGGATCATGGAACCCATCTGGGAAGGAGGTGAGACATTTGTTCTGCCTAGAGGAGATGAAAATGCATAGGTCTTGTCAGAAATTGAAACGGCGGCTCTCACTAATGCCACTTTATTTACAAATAGCTTGGGGCTACTTTTCTGAATCTTTCCTTCCCAATGCTCATCGATACCCCAGCACTCCTGAAGTGTGGAACCCTAAATGTCTAGCTTAAGGGGACAAAGTATAGAGAGAGAAAATAGGTGGGTACTTGGTATAACGCCTAATGTTAAGAAAGGCCAGTCTCCAAGCACCATTCTAAAAGTATATAGAACACCTGACAATGCCTCAACCTGCATTCTCCCGCTGTCCAAAGCTTCCCAGTATTGGAATGACATATTATAATATTGCACTGAGACATATATCAAAAGTGATAGTTTTAGAACATGAACTTTGACACATTTAGGCCTCAGGCTATGATGACAATGCAAGAGCCAGGTCAGTGTCACGTGTACCCAGTATGTGGCCTACATTCTTATCCATACTTTGAGAAACACTGTCGTGGACAGGACAAAAAATTAATAGGGAGGGAAGAATCCAGCCAGGGGTAGGCCCATGCAACAGACATTATGTTAGAATGAGATAAGGTGACTTTATATTTCAACAAAGTGTATTTCTTTAACACATGAGTACTTTCCACCTTCATGCATCAGATTGTTCTAACAATATTTATTAAAAGTGAGAGTTTTTAAGCATGCACTAAGAAGCATTCCTGCACCCCGCTAATGACAATGCTATTAGTACAACAGGAGGCGAGTTAGTTGTAATGTGACCTTACACAAGGATTAGATTCTTATTATAAATAGAGCATCATTTTAGATTTTTAAATCAAGTACATAGGGTTTCTTCTACAGAGGACACCCTGAATAGGAGCACATTCTGAATGGACACATCCAAAGATGCTCTCCTATGGTATAATCAACAAAAAGGAGATTAGAAGAAATAAAATATTTTCCTTCGATTACAATTTGCTCAATCAGTTTCACACTGCAATTCAACAACTAGATGGGTATCTCTGACATCAAAGGTTAATACTTTGTTCGTAATTCTTTAAGGATGGGATTAGAAAGTAGGTGTCTGTTGAAAATGGCCATTTTTACAGGGTCATCCCCAAACTTTTTGCCTCCTTCCTCCTAGTTTTTCTAACCTGTTTTTGATGGCTTTAGGACTCTGGGCACTTTACAACTGCTAACGAGTGCTAAAGTGCATATGCTCTTTGTGTAAACTGTATTGGTGATTGGTTTATCCCTGATTGGCATATTTGATTTAATAGTAAGTCCCTAGTAAAGTGCACTAGAGGTGCCCAGGGCCTGTAAATCAAATGCTACTAGTGGGCCTGCAGCACTGGTTGTGCCATCCACATGAGTAGCCCTGTAAACATGGCTCAGACCTGCCACTGCAGTGTCTGTGTTTGCAGTTTTAAACTGCCAATTCGACTTGGCAAGTTTACCCACTTGCTAGGCCTAAACCTCCCCTTTTCATACATGTAAGGCACCCCTAAGGTAGGCCCTAGGTAGCGCCATGGGCAGGGTTCAGGACACGTCAAAGGTGGGACCTGTACTGATGTGTGTTACATGTCCTAACAGTGAAATACTGCTAATTTCAGTCTTCACTGTTGCAAGACCTATCTCTCTCATAGGATAACATGTGGTCTGCCATTAAACATTATTAAAGTGCAGATTCCATTTGAGAGCAGATATAAATGCAGAGTTTGGGGTCTCTGAACTCACAACTTAAAAAATACATCTTTTAGTGAAGTTGGTTTTTAGATTGCTAGTTTGAAAATGCCACATTTAGAAAGTAGGCATTTTCTTGCTTAAACCGTTCTGTGACTCTGCCTGTTTGTGGATTGCCTGTCTGGGTCAGTTTGACAGGTGGGCTGTTTGTGAATCCCCTCTAGACAGTGAGACAAAGGGAGCTGGGGTGTAGCCTTCATATCCTGATGTGCCATCTGTGCTAGAGTGGAGGGAGGAATGGTCACTTACACCTGAATGGGCTGTGCCTGCCCTCTCACAATGCAGTCTCCAACTCCCTGGTATGTGTCTGGGGCCTGGTCTGGGCAGGGCAGGATCTTGTGAAAAACAGAGACTTTCCTTTGAAGAAGGTCTACTTCCAAGGCTGAAAGGGGTATAAGTATTGGACTCAAAAACCCTCAAAATTAAATCACTTCTGGATTCAAGAGGAACCTCTGCTGAGGAGAAGAACTGAAGAGCTGAGGAGAAGTGGTGCCCCTGCCTGTGACTGTGATTTGTAGGGCTATCCTACAGTTGCTGCTTCTGCCTATGAAAGGGGACAAAAACTGGACTTTGTTGTGCATTCCTGTTTGTGAAGAATCTCCAAAGGCTTGAATTGAGCTTGCCTCCTGTTTTGAAGTCTTAGGGCCATCAATGACTTCCTCTGCTAACATCTGAACTCTCTGCTGAGACTCCTCCCCTTCCAAGTGGTGTCCTATCCAGTCCCTGGGCCCTTGAAAGGTGAAGTTGGCAGACAAGATCTGAAAATCCACGCACAGAACTCTGTACGGGGGGATTTACGATGCACCATCAGCACCATCAGCAACGCGGCTGATAAACGATGTGCTGCCGGCTTCACGGCTAAAATCAACGATCCACCTGCTTCACGGCTGGGAGATCAACGCATTGTGGCTGGAGAAACGATGCGCAACACCTGCTTGCGGCTGCTGATAATGATACAAACCCCACGGAGCGTAGTTTTCTAACACCGTGCAACAGGATTTTCCACGCATCGTCTCTAGGCATCAAAGTTAACGCAAAGCCTGCCCAGATCCAAGGTGCCCACACGGAAATCGACACACTGCTCTCTTGGGAGGGAGAAAAACGACGCATCGCCAACCCAACTGGAAAAGGAAACGATGCAGGGCCTCACTTGTGAGGAAGGAATCAACACATCACTGACTTTTCCAAAGCAAGCTCGCCCGTGCAGTTTTATTTTTGATGCTAACAAGGTACAGTGTTCTCACTGTTTTCTAAGTATTAAGATTCTTAATTTTCTTAAAATTCATATCTTGACTCGTGTATGCTGGATTTTGTCATTTTGGTCTTGTTTTAGTTACATAAATATTTCCTATTTTTCTAAACTGGTGTGGTGTCCATTTTGTAGTATTTTCATTGTATTACTGTGTGTGTTGGTATACATACTTCACACATTGCTTCTCAAGTTAAGCATGCTACTAAGGGGGTGAGCAGGGGTTACCTGAGGTGATTCTCCTTTACCCTGACAAGAGTTAGGGTCCTTGCTTGGACAGGGGGCAACCTGACTGCCAACCAAAGACCCCAGTGAGAAACAGAATTCACATTTTATTTTTGGCATGATTGTACAGCACCTAGTACAAGTCTTACCTGAATACATAAGAGCTCTTCACAGCAACACCTGCTACAAATGTTCTTTTCACCATAGTGATGTTCAAAGCGATTTGAGCCGTATTTCCCATGTGACATGGTCAGCTGCTATAGATATGAGGCCACATTGCCTCCTGCAAATGTTCAGCTCTTTTGGGCTTGCTGGTCCAAGAGGACTTCAAGCTGAGCCACAGCTAGGCTTGAACATGCTGTCATATGTAATAATGGAGGCTCATTAACATAAAATGTTTTCATAGAATCACACAATCAGGGGAAACAGTGAAGCTGGGATTAAGTCCAGTTTGTTTCAGATCCATATTTTGCAGTTAAGCCAAAAGATGGGTGTATGTATCTTCCTCTTGCCTGCTTTACAACAGAGTACTGCTTTGTTTTTAACTCTTGGTGTATGAGGTTAGAGCATTTTGACAGGCAGAAACCACATAAAAGCTTAACTCATTTTGTGTGCCAGGGTCCAAGACGACCTTGAGCTGGACCAAAGCCAGTCATCTGGCTTGATCTTTCAGTGGCTTATTCATCTCTTCATCAGATCACCAAGTGCTAGCCTACCGCAGTCCATTGAGGGGAGTCAGGCTGTGTACACATGCAGTTAGGCTCAGAGCCAAAGAATTCAGAAGCCCACAGAGAAGGGATTTCTTAAGTGAGGGAAAGGGAGCACATAGTTATGGTAAGGATACATTAATCACTTGTCAGATACAGTGCGAGGCATAGCCTCATTTATGAATGACTCATTTGCTGCACTATTAGCCTTCAAAACATGTCTTTGGTGCACGCAACCTTGGCTGTGGTGCACGGAGATCTTTCCTTGCTGCACACAGAGAAATAAAATTAGAGGGAACATTGACTGGGAGATATTACAATGTTGGTAACACAGTCTCCCAATGTTGCCTAGTTTGAATGTTTAATCTTATGTCTTCTTCCAAAACTCCTTATGGTGTTTAATTAGTCTCACCCTCATTGAAATTGTGTGTCTTATAATATATCTCATTTATAACATGGCAACAATTGATTAATACATCTCATTATGGGTGTTTTTTGTACACACATAAAGAGGTTTTGAATGTAAAGGAGATGTCCAATTCACAATGACTATATGTGTACAACACAATACTGTGGATTATTATATGTAAATTATTAACATTATGTCTCTGTTTAAATATGGACCTTTAATTTACCATTGTAAGTATTTGCTATATCGTCTGGATCACTCAACTACAACAGAATAAACAGCATGTACTACTTTAATTATGGTCTGTCTCTACTGACTCTTGGTTCATTAAGAATATACTAGTTGACCACCATATCAAATTCATATGACCTAATATCTCTGTTGTTTCATTCCCTCGGTTTTCCATGAATGACACATAAGGAATAAATACAGCCCCAATGCAAATCACAGTACTTCCCAGTTAACAGTTTTGCCACTACAATATTGCCGCCATCGAACCCACCTACTTCATCACATCCCCACTTCTGGGTTAGACTGACTCGACCAAGTTATATTACATTCTCTCATTGCTTTCATTTACAACTATATCGCCTGACAAGATGGCATGAGATACAATGGGATCAGACAGCAGGGATATTACATCCTGGAACGCCCATATAGATAGGTATGATGTTGCGGCCACCCCCAATCCTTGATTTTCAATATGCGCATCATTTGTTTCCTTGAGAGGGAAACATGCTTCCATTTCATGACTATTGTCTCACCTCCTATCTTACAGCTCTATCATCTAATAGGAACAACATATACTTTCAGGTAAATTTATAGGCATGCTATAACCTAAGACAACTGCACAATTAGTAATGGATAAACTCATCAATAACTTCTGCTGTTTTCATGCCTCCTATATTGTCAGAGTGACTGTTAATTATATCTGGTAGTTTCTCAATGGAGAAATATTTCCTAAACTATTTTAACCCCACTGATTTGGATCTGTGCAGTCCTGTCATATGGGTTATATAAAGTGTATCCCACAACTAATTTTATTTGCACTGAGTGCACAAGTGATATAATCCTTATGCTGTGGGTCTTTTCACAATTGCTGTGGACACACCGGTTTATTCATGAATATTGGATTGGAAAGTCACCTGATATCACGAACCCTCATGGCGGAGACTCCACACATAAAAAGGCAGGATTGTCCTATCTTTGCATGTATAGAGTCTCCACCGTGAGAGCAGAAACTCCTCAGTCGTAAAGATACTACTCATGAAATTAATTTGTGAATTGCAAAAAAATGTAAACTTGCATAAAAGTGTAAGCTTACCTTTGTAAATCAGCCCCACAGTGCTCAGAAATTGTGTCATAATCTTGATAACCTTTCTTCAGAACAGGTGGAGTGTTTAGAAAGCCGAAGCTTGGATGGGACCATTATGGCTCTGCCTCAATAGGATGACAAATTCACTCTTGCTCATATCCTTGAGTCCTCTTTGAGGAAGTAGATGCCCCAGAGCCTGGATGATGCCCCTCCCCCCTTATGGAGAAGAAGGCTGTGAGAATCTGTAAAATAAATATAAGCCCAGGAGAAGAAGGAGGGAACGATTTTATGACCTGTAAATGATGAAAAACTCGTGAAAGGATACTCGGAGGAGTGCAGCAGCAAAGTAGAAACCTCTACTAAGAACATAAAGTCTCATGTTCTCAAAACTGAGTGCAATGACTAACACAAAAAAAAAATAAAGGAAGAACTATAGGGAGAGGTTAAGAAATTATAGGGTTAAGCCTCAGGTCTATGCTTAGCCCAGTTGAGAGTGGTAGTAGGCAACAAGACCGCACACAGGTCAAAGCAGCGGAAGTATTAGTGGGCAATCTCGTGCTCACAGTGGATGTGGACTATGAATCACAAAAATATGTTTGGTAAGTCTTCTTCTTACTCCTCTTTCATCTTTTGTCCTGTTCAGGAGATCTGAAACATTATTGCTGCAAACTCATGTTGATACCTCTTTGACCTGACCTCTCTTCAGGGTCACTAATGAACATTATGCCTTCATACCTCTTATTTTGAGTGAATTTGCTTTGTCTGCTTTAGGACTCTGTGCACTTAACAACTGGTAATTAGTGCTAAAGTGCTTTACATTTTTATAGCACAAAACAGGTAAGAGGGATAGGGAGGAATCAGAAGAGCCAGGTTTTAAGATGTGTTTTAATAAGGTTAAGTAAGGACACAACTGTATATGTATAGGTATTTTTGTTCAATTGTAGTGCACTAGGTATGAGAATAATCTTTCCCCGTATCTGGCCCTACGTATGCAGCGAGTGCGTAGCAAACATTTCCCACTGGACCTTAGGCTGCATGTGGGTAGATAGGGCTGAGCTTGTTTTGTAGGTAGAGGCAGATGTTTCCAAATAGGGACTTGTGCACTACACATAGGAGTTTCAAGAGGGCATGCTTTTTTATTGGAAAACAATGCAGAGATTTGAATGTAGGCTTGGAGGGAGTGTGGGATGGAAGGCTGCATAAATGGTGAGCATCAGGATTCTGCACTACCTAAAGTTTAGCTAGGAGAGCTTCATTTGCTGCTACCATGAGAGCCTTGCGGTAGTCTAGGCAGCTTACAATGGAAGATTGAGGAAGGGATTTTCTGGTCTGGAAGGGCAGCCATTGGAAATCCTTTCGCAGTAGGCGAATGATCCCGAAATAGGGACCATAGGTGGAGTTAACCTGCTCTTTCAAAGAAAGGTTGTCATCTATCAGGAAACCCAAGTTTCTCAATACCTTTAAAGGGATGGGCAGTCATCCCCAGTTCTGGGGCACACCAATCCTCTGACCATATGATATGGGCCTTACCTAAAAGCAGCATCATGATAAGAAACATGACAAGATTAGCCTACACATAATTGTCAAATTTTATTTACTTTTAAGTCCCTAGTAAATTGGTACTGCATGTACCCAGATTGTGCCACTCACTAAAGTAGTACTTTAAAACATGCCTCAGGCTGCCACTACAGCCTGTAGTGCAGTTTATAAACTGCCATTTCGACCTGGAAAAATAAACCTGTTGCCAGTCCTAAGTCTGCTTTGTAACACCCATAAATCCCTCCTAAAGTAGAATGTAACAGCTTAGAGGGCAGGGTGCACAGTATTCAAGAAGTAGAAAATGTGGTTTTACGATTTCCATGTTCCAGTAGTTATCAACTCCTAACATTGTCTTTCGCCATTGCAAGGCCTATCTTTCCCATAGAATAACATTGAGGCCCTCATTCGGAGTTTGGCAGAAGGAAAAATACTCCTTCCCTCTGGCCCTATGTAGGAGGCTGGCCTTGCTTATAGTGGGTACCTGATGGTACTTACACCTTGTGCCAGGTCCAGTTATCCCTTATTAGTAGATTAGTAGTGTTCTAGCAGTTTAGGCTGATAGAGGTAGCTATAGCATAGCAGCTTAGGCTGAACTAGGAGACATGCAAAGCTCCTACTATACCACTTATATCATATAGGCACCATATCATAAGAAACACAATACTCAGAGTTACTAAAAATAAAGGTACTTTATTTTAGTGACAATGTGCCAAAATATCTCAGAGGATACACTCCCTTAGGAGGTAAGTAAAATACACAAAATAAACACACAAACCAAAATCAGGTAAGTAAAAGAGTCAGAAAGTAGTGCAAACACTGTAGAATACAATAGGATGCAATTGGCCTAGAGGGCAACACAAACCATATACTCTGAAAGTGGAATGCGAACCACGAATAGACCCCTAGGCTAGTGTAGTGTGTAGAGGGTCACTGGGAGTGTAAGAAAACACTAAGGGTGTCCAAGATACCCCACCCCAAGACCCTGAAAAGTAGGAGTAAAGAGATACTACTTCCCCAGAAACACACTAAACTTGTGATAGAGGATTCTGCAAACACCACAACAGACTGCAAAGCACTGAAGATGGATTCCTGGACCTGAGGACCTGCAAAGGAAGGGGACCAAGTCCAAGCGAAAGTGTCCGGGGGGGCAGGAGCCCACTAAACCCCAGATGAAGGTGCAAAATGGCTGCCTCTGGATGGAAGAAGCTGAAGATTCAACGAAAGGTGCTAGTAACTTTTCCTTTGTGCGGAAGATGTTCCATAGAGTGCTGGAGGATGCAGAGTTGTTTTCTTGGAGAAAGACTGCAAACAAGCCTTGCTAACTGCAAAGGTTGCAGTTGAAGAAAAAGGGTGCTGCCCGGGCCCAGGAAAAACCAGGATGTGGCCACTTGGGAGAGGAGACAGAGGGGGCCTTTAGCAACACAGAGAGCCCATGCACAAGAAGGCAGCACCCACAGAAGTCCTTGAACACGGGTTCAAGAAAACTGAGCATGGCGGTCATCTCAACACTACAAAAGAGGGTCCCACAAAGCCAGAGCTCAACTCAGCGAGTTGAGCAATGCAGGATGGAGTGCTGGGGTCCTGGGCTAGGCTGTGCATGAAGGATTCCTTGCAAAAGTGCATAGAAGCCCTAGCAGCTGCAGTTTGTGTGGTGCACAGAATTACTGTCTGGAGAGGAGAGGCAAGGACTCACGTCCTCCAAATTTGGACAGTTGGACCACTGGACAGTCTGGGTCACTTGGGTCCACCACCTGTGTTCCAGGGGCCAAGCTCGTCAGGATGAGAGGGGTCCCAGAGTACAACAACGCTGAAGTTTGATGCCTGCTGGAGCAGGGGGAAGATTCCGTCAACCCACTGAAGATTTCTTTGTGACTTCCAGTGCAGGATGAAGGCAGGTAGCCCCCAAAGCATGCACTACCAGGAAACAGTTGAGAAAGCCAGCAGGATTAGGCGCTACAATGTTGCTGGTAGTCTTCTTGCTACTTTGTTGCAGTTTTGCAGGCATCCTGGAGCAGTCAGCGGTCGATCCTTGGCTGAAGTTGTGCCAGGTCCAGTTATCCCTTATTAGTAGATTAGTAGTGTTCTAGCAGCTTAGGTTGATAGAGGTAGGTATAGCAGAGCAGCTTAGGCTGAACTAGGAGACATGCAAAGCTCCTACTATACCACTTATATCATATAGGCACCATATCATAAGAAACACAATATTCAGAGTTACTAAAAATAAAGGTACTTTATTTTAGTGACAATGTGCCAAAATATCTCAGAGGATACACTACCTTAGGAGGTAAGTAAAATACACAAAATATACACACAAACCAAAATCAGGTAAGTAAAACAGTCAGAAAGTAGTGCAAACACTGTAGAATACAATAGGATGCAAGAGGCCTAGAGGGCAACACAAACCATATACTCTGAAAGTGGAATGCGAACCACGAATGGACCCCTATGCTAGTGTAGTGTGTAGAGGGTCGCTGGGAGTGTAAGAAAACACTAAGGGTGTCCAAGATACCCCACCCCAAGACCCTGAAAAGTAGGAGTAAAGAGATACTACTTCCCCCGGAACACACTAAACTTGTGATAGAGGATTCTGCAAAGACCACAACAGACTGCAAAGCACTGAAGATGGATTCCTGGACCTGAGGACCTGCAAAGGAAGGGGACCAAGTCCAAGCAAAAGTGTCCGGGGGGCAGGAGCCCACTAAACCCCAGATGAAGGTGCAAAATGGCTGCCTCTGGATGGAAGAAGCTGAAGATTCAACGAAAGGTGCTAGGAACTTTTCCTTTGTGCAGAAGATGTTCCACGGAGTGCTGGAGGATGCAGAGTTGTTTTCTTGGAGAAAGACTGCAAACAAGCCTTGCTAACTGCAAAGGTCGTAGTTGAAGAAAAAGGGTGCTGCCCGGGCCCAGGAAAAACCAGGATGTGGCCACTTGGGAGAGGAGACAGAGGGGGCCTTCAGCAACACAGAGACAGTCTGGGTCACTTGGGTCCACCACCTGTGTTCCAGGGGCCACGCTCGTCAGGATGAGAGGGGTCCCAGAGTACAACAACGCTGAAGTTTGGTGCCTGCTGGAGCAGGGGGAAGATTCCGTCAACCCACTGAAGATTTCTTCGTGGCTTCCAGTGCAGGATGAAGGCAGGCAGCCCCCAAAGCATGCACTACCAGGAAACAGTTGAGAAAGCCAGTAGGATTAGGCGCTACAATGTTGCTGGTAGTCTTCTTGCTACTTTGTTGCAGTTTTGCAGGCATCCTGGAGCGGTCAGCGGTCGATCCTTGACAGAAGTTGAAGAGAGAGGTGCAGAGGAACTCTGGTGAATTCTTGCAAGTCGTTATCTGAGGAAAAGCCCACAGGAGAGACCCTAAATAGCCCTCAGAGGAGGAATGGCCACCTAGTCAGGTAAGCACCTATCAGGAGGGGTCTCTGACGTCACCTGCTGGCACTGGCCACTCAGAGGCCTCCAGTGTCCCCTCACACCTCTGGATTCAAGATGGCAGTGGTCTGAGACACACTGGAGGAGCTCTGGGCACCACCCCAGGGGTGGTGATGGACAGGGGAGTGGTCACTGCCCTGCAGGGACTGAGGGTTCCCTGAACCGGTGTAGACTGGCTTATGCAAGGAGGGCACCATGTGTGCCCTTCAAAGCATTTCCAGAGGCTGGGTGAGGCTACTCCTCCCCAGCCCTTAACACCTATTTCCAAAGGTAGAGGGTGTAACACCCTCTCTCAGAAGAAATTCTTTGTTCTGCCTTCCTGGGATTGGGCTACCCAGACCCTAGGAGGGCAGCTTCCTGTCTGTGGGGTGGCAGCAGCGGTAGCTGCAGAGAAAACCCCAGAGAGCTGGTTTGGCAGTACCTGGAGTCCATAGTGGAGCCCCTGGGATGCATGGGATTGGCACCCCAATACCAGATTTGACAGTACTGGGGGTCAATGGTGAAGCCGCCAGGATGCAAGGAATTGGATCCCCAATACCAGATTTGGAATGGGGGGTCAATTCCATGATCTTAGACATGTTACATGGCCATATTCGGAGTTACCATTGTGAAGCTACACATAGGTATTGACCTATATGTAGTGCACGTGTGTAATGGTGTCCCCGCTCTCACTAAGTCTGTGGAAATCGCGCTGAACTATGTCGGGGCACCTTTGCTAGTGCAGGGGTGCCCTCACACTTAGTAACTTTGCACCTAACCTTCAATAAATGAAGGTTAGACATATAGGTGACTTATAAGTTACTTAAGTTCAGTGTAAAATGGCTATGAAATAACGTGTGTGTTATTTCAGTCAGGCTGCAGTGGCAGACCTGTGTAAGATTTGTCTGAGCTCCCTATGAGTGCCAAAAGAAATGCTGTAGCTGGTTGGTCTTTTGTGTCGGTTACATGGACATATCAAACTTGAGACTTGTCCTGCATCTGCCCAGCTGATCAGATGTAATTGGCCTGCCTTTGCCCAGGTCCGATATTGTGGCCTGTGCATGGAGCTTTAAACTGCCATTTCGGCTCGGCAAAATGAACCTTTTGGCAGGCATAAATCTTCATTTGTAACACATATAAGTCTCCCCCAGGTAGGCACTAAACAGCCCGTAGGACAGGGTGCAGTGTATTTAAAATGTTGGACATGTACTTGTACGTGTTATGCGTCTGGGTAGTGAAAAACTCCTAAATTCATTTTTCACTACTGGGAGGCCTTCTTCTCCCTGAACATAACATTGGGTTGCCTTATTACATTTAACAGGTGATAACATTTGATTTGGATCAGGCAAAAAAACATGGTTGGTGTCTGAACATTTTTAAGTTAAAACCCTCTCTCATGGTAAAGGCAGATTTAAGTCACAATTCTGAAAATGCCACTTTTAGAACGCTGGCATTTTCTCATTCTAACTATTTGGTGCCTGCAGACTGTTTCCTGGGTCATATGACTATTTGTAATTGACAGTGGCCTTTGTGCATTCCTCCAAGACAGTCTCACTAAGGAGGGTCTGGGTTTTGGCAGGATTGTCCACCTCTATATTGATGGGAGGGGGGAGACATCACCTACTATGCTTTCACTTCAAAGGCACTGGCTCAACGCACATACAAATTACTTCACACAAGCGTACTGTGCCTCCGGATACAGACTAAGGGCAGGACGTGAAGAAAACCTTTCCCAGTTCAAAGCTGGCACCAAGTATAAATACTGGACCCTCAGATTCACTCTTCAATACACTCCTGGACCTGTGGATACAACAGAAGAAGGGTACCCTGCTGCTCTGCTGCTTGAGGCCTGCACTGCTTGCTGACAAGGAAGACTGGACCAGCACCCTTCATCCCAAGCTGAAGTGACTCCAAGGTTTAGCTGTCAACACCAGGACAGTGCGCGCTCTACGGGCATCTAGAATGCAAAAACCCAACACTTGCAAGATAAAGTAATTTATGCATTGTGATGATATGTTATTGTTTAACCTTTTGCATTGCAGAATTCCATCCAAAAGATTAATTTTTAAGGTGCTTATAAATACTGTACATTTACAATGTATTGCTGCAGACATTCAGAGTGTGTTAGGGTGTGGTCCCTTTCCAAGGCCTTCTGGAGACTTTCCCTGCAACATGCCTGGGCGTGGTTCTAGGCTGGGCCAAGACTCTATAAAAAAGAGTCAGCCCAACTTCCAGTGCTCACTATTCAGAGGTCCCGGTGCAGAGCAGCAGCTTCTTCCTGAGCTCCTGTCCTGGCGGCCTATTTGGATTTTCCAGTCTTCTGCACTCATCTCTCATTGGTGATCACTGTTTCCAGGCGGTAAGATGGTGTTTGGACATTTCCCAACACCGTAATTGAGAATATTCATATTCTTGCTTTTCGTAAAATGAATAACAGATTACTTGTGCGCTGCCATTTTTTGACATTTGTATAGTGGTTTGCAAATAGGGAGGACGCGCAATTTATTCCATAAAGATTTGACTTCGTTATTACATTATTGTTCATTGCGCGCTGATATTTCTTGACATTTACATGATGTTTTAAGAGTTGGCAAGCCGTGCAACTCGTTTCATGAGCATTCAACTTTGTTGTTCATTGCGCGCTACCTTTTCTTGACATTTACATGGTGGCATTCGAATCAGCGAAACGCGCGATTCACTTCTCGTGTGTAATTCATGCTGTTCATTGTGCGCTACCATTTTCTGGCATTTACATGGTGGCATTCGAATCGGCAACACGCGCGATTCTTTCCTTGAGTGTTTTTTCATGTTATTCATTGTGCGCTACCATTTCTTGGCATTTGTATGGTGGCATTTGAATCGACAAGACGCGCGATTCTTTCCCTGAGTGCTTTTCATGTTGTTCATTGCGTGCTACTATTTCTTGGCATTTGAGGAAACAACTCAGTGGGGCATATCAACAAGACAGTGTCTACATTTAAAGATAATTTGATATCTTAATGAGATGAGATGGAAAAACCTATTGAAATCTAACTATAATACTTAATATGTTGTCTCCCTTTCCTGAGAAGTGTACACAAACTATTCAAAGAGTATGAAATATACAAATGTAAAACTAACCGAGAGAAAAATATGTCCATGCAAATAGAAGTTTTAATACAAAAAGAGAAAATCCTATTATACACATACACATATATACATATACACAAAACATATCGAAAAACAATAGAAAGCCATCAGCCAACACGTGTTTCGTCCTGACTGGACTTCTTCAAGGCTGAGAAAATCATAACAAGCAACAATCAATAACAACAAATATAAACAACAAATATACATGTACAATTTTATACAAGAATTAAAATATATATACATCTGACATTTTGTTCTTTAATTTTTTCAGAACACATAAACAAAGAAGTTTTTTAGTCAGTCAAATGCACAAACTCTTATATACACATCATGTTTATAATATGGCACTTGATTTAAATCTGAACAAGAGACTACAAAGGAAAGGAAGAGAACCACCACCACGCAACCTTAGTGGCAAAGTGTTTTTTTCTAAATGTCCGAAAGTATAATGTAAAATACCTCCCATGTCTCCAAGAGTGGGTCCATTACAGCCACAGCGATATTCAACCCTGCTGCATGCAAACCCAAGTGAAAAGAAGATTCTTTTTTGTTGGCATATATCGCTTAATATCCTAAATTTCCCTTTTATCGGCAATGAACCGCTTTCTATCCAAAACAACCCCTCTTTGTGTAATGGTGAGGAAAGAAAATCCCATAAGTATATACCTTTAATCATTTCTATGTCCGTATGTTCCTATCCCTTCTACCATCCTCTACAGAAAATGGTAAAAGGGAAATTTTGGATATTAAGGTTGGGTTTGCATGCGGCAGGGTTGAATATCGCTGTGGCTGTAATGGACCCACTCTTGGAGATATGGGAGGTATTTTACATTATACTTTCGGACATTTAGAAAAAAACACTTTGCCACTAAGGTTGCGTGGGGGTGGTTCTCTTCCTTTCCTTTGTAGTCTCTTGTTCAGATTTAAATCAAGTGCCATATTATAAACATGATGTGTATATAAGAGTTTGTGCATTTGACTGACTAAAAAACTTATTTGTTTATGTGTTCTGAAAAAATTAAAGAACAAAATGTCAGATGTATATATATTTTAATTCTTGTATAAAATTGTACATGTATATTTGTTGTTTATATTTGTTGTTATTGATTGTTGCTTGTTAGGATTTTCTCAGCCTTGAAGAAGTCCAGGCAGGACGAAACACGTGTCGGCTGATGGCTTTCTATTGTTTTTCGATATGTTTTGTGTATATGTATATATGTGTATGTGTATAATAGGATTTTCTCTTTTTGTATTAAAACTTCTATTTGCATGGACATATTTTTCTCTCGGTTAGTTTTACATTTGTATATTTCATACTCTTTGAATAGTTTGTGTACACTTCTCAGGAAAGGGAGACAACATATTAAGTATTATAGTTAGATTTCAATAGGTTTTTCCATCTCATCTCATTAAGATATCAAATTATCTTTAAATGTAGACACTGTCTTGTTGATGTGCCCCACTGAGTTGTTTCCTCATTATTAGAACAGGTCTACTTTTAGCAGACCTGGCTTTACGCATCAAGGCAACGATGTGTGTCAGTGTATGAGCACTCATAAGTTCTTTTTTATATATTTAGAATGTGCATTTATTTCAAGTAATAAGTTGCCATTTGTTGTTGATTATTTCTTGGCATTTATATGGTGGCATTTGAATCGGCAAGACACGCAATTCTTTCCTCGTGTATAAATAATGTAAGTTACTGTGCGCTACCATTCTAAGACATTTTCTTGGTAGCATTTCAAGTTGACACGTCGCGTGATTTATTCCTTGAATCTACGTTGTGTGGTTTCATGGTGCACAAACCTTTATGGTGTTTAATACTGATATAAAAATCTGCAATGTGCGCAATTTACTTCCAAATGTTTTTTCTGAGATGAACACAACAATACCAGAGTTCTAGATGTAATGCTGTGTGTTCCTGATATGTATTCATAAAAGGAGATTCATATGGTTGTTTAGAAATTGCTCAGAGTGTTTCCTGATTCTCATGCTAAAGAAAGTACTTGAATCTGAAAGTCCTATTTAACTTTTCCTGTTTCCTCCTAAGGTATTCGGTCATCTAAAGCCTAGTCAGTTTTAGGATTATTCCAGGGTTGTTCATGTTTTTTTTAGAAAAGACTAAGCTTAGAGTTGTAGCATGGTACTGATTTCATGAGATGTAATTTTGATGTTGTGTTTTAACCTTTTGCTTCCTACAGGTCTCCTTCCCAGCTGTTCCCGTCCTAATCCCCTTTTCCCCACTTGGACTCTCTTAGGCTCTGTGATAAATCTAATCTGAGTATTGGAGCTGTCTTGTGGTGAAAGTGTTGGGAACGTGCACGGACCCCGAGGATCTGGTGACTCTGACAGAATAGTGAGCCCACAAATTATTATCCTCCTGGTTTGTGTATGTTCTCAGCATGGCCACACTGGACAAGCTAGTCAAGGCTATCACCCAGCTCCAGTCAGAAGTGGTATCATCAAAGGATTTGACAAATAGTCTAGCTGAGAGGGTGAGTCAGTTACAGAATAAGGTTGAGAAGAAAGAACAAAGTCCCACAGGTGTGTCTTGGCCAGGTACTTCTTCTCAGACTTCTGGAGGTAGTCCGACTAACATTTCCCTCAATGTTCCTTCAGCCATTCCTTTAGCTCCCCCAGAACGCTTCTCAGGTGATCCCTTGAAAGCGCAATCGTTTCTGGTTCAAGTGGAACTTCACTTCACCTGCAGACCACATACTTTCCCCGATGCCAAGTCTAAAGTAGCTTTCTTGTTGTCATATCTGTCTGGAGATGCAGCTTCCTGGGCTATTCCTCTTGTGTGTAAAAATAGTCCCCTGTTGTACAACTGGAAAATTTTTGTTCGTGAATTTGAGAGAGTTTTCGATCGTAGAACTGTAACACAGTCAGCAGATCGTGAATTATTAGACTTACACCAAGGGAATCAGGACTTAGGCCCTCATTCTGACCTTGGCGGGCGGCGGAGGCCGCCCGCCAAAGTCCCGCCGTCAGGTTACCGTTCCGCGGTCGAAAGACCGCGGCGGTAATTCTGACTTTCCCGCTGGGCTGGCGGGCGGTCGCCTTCAGACCGCCCGCCAGCCCAGCGGGAAAGAGGCTTCCACGATGAAGCCGGCTCGGAATCGAGCCGGCGGAGTGGAAGCTGTGCGACGGGTGCAGTTGCACCCGTCGCGTATTTCACTGTCTGCGCAGCAGACAGTGAAATACATGTAGGGGCCCTCTTACGGGGGCCCCTGCAATGCCCATGCCAGTGGCATGGGCACTGCAGGGGCCCCCAGGGGCCCCGCGACCCCCCCTACCGCCATCCGGATCCCGGCGGTCGGACCGCCGGGATCTGGATGGCGGTAGGGGGGGTCGGAATCCCCGCGGCGGTGCAGCAAGCTGCGCCGCCGTGGAGGATTCAATGGGGCGGCGGTACACTGGCGGGAGCCCGCCAGTGGTGCCGGTCCGACCGCGGCTTTACCGCCGCGGTCGGAATCCCCATTGGAGCACCGCCGGCCTGTCGGCGGTGCTCCCGCGGTCCTCCGCCCTGGCGGTCTTTGACCGCCAGGGTCAGAATGAGGGCCTTAGTGTCATATTTATCCAACTTTAATCGGCTGGTCGCTGAGACATCCTGGCCTAAAGAAAAACAAGCGGCCTTGTTTTACAGGGAACTCAAAGAGGAGCTAAAAGACATCTTAGCGCAAATCGACCCACAACCTGCAAACTGTCAAGATTTAATAAACCTTGTCTTGAGGCTTGATCATCGTTTAAATGAATGAAAAGGAACGCGTAAAAAGACTGAAAAACATTATTGGCATGCTCATGATAACAAAGACTCAAGAACTCCGAGAGAAAGAACGCCGGAACCAATGGAAATTGGAACCATCAGGAGACCTTTGACCAAAGACGAAAAGGACCTACGCCGAAAAAACGGGCAATGTCTCTATTGTGGGCGGAAAGGTCATTTCGCCAAAGATTGTCCAATCAAAACAAAGAGCAAGCGAGGCCCAGTTCAGAAAGTTGCAACCAATGCATCAGTCGAGTTGGAAAATCGAAAGCACCCAAGTTGCAGAGAAGGGTTGCTCTTGGGTGTCACCGTGGATTCTTCACAATTCAAACATCTAAAATTGGGAATAAGAGTTCAGGTCAAGAAAAAGACCTTTTTCAAGAAGGCTCTAGTCGACTCTGGGGACACCAGAAACTTTTTTGACGCCCAATTGGTTCGTGCATGGGGGATCTCATGTATTGAAAAGAAGACTCCAGAAACCATCCAGGCAGTTGATGGAAAACTCTTGACTGGAGGTCCGATAACTCTTCAGACTGTCCCCTTGACAATAATTTGTGAAGGTAAAAATCAAAGAAAGAAACATAAAGAGGAACTCATCCTTGACGTGATCCATGCTCCCCAGTATGGGATCATCCTTGGCTTGCCATGGTTAACTCATCACAATCCAGAGATTAATTGGGCTGAACGAAAGATCATGTTCTCATCAGTGCTATGTAAAGAACATTGTCTCCAAAGGACTCAAGAATCGGAAGTTCGCCATTTTTACATAGCTACCGCCGCAGAGAAAGAAGTTCAGTTGCCCAAACAGTATTCGTCTTATGAAGATGTATTTGATGAGAAGGAAGCAGAGAACTTACCTCCTCATAGATCTTATGACTGTCAAATTGATCTAGTCCCAGGGGGGATACTTCCCAACTGTCGTGTGTATGCCCTGTCAGAATTTGAAAATCAACATTTACGAAAATACTTGGATAAATTCTTAGAGAATGGTTTCATCCGCCCCTCTAAGTCTCCCACAGTTTCTCCTTTGTTTTTTGTTCCAAAAGCGAACGGAGAGCTTCGAACTTGTATCGACTATAGGGGCTTGAATAAAATCACCATCAAGAACAAATATCCTTTGCCTCTAATTCCGGTCTTACTGGAACAAGTAAAGAAAGCAAAAATCTACACGAAGCTTGATCTTCGAGGTGCTTACCATTTGGTCAGAATGAGAGAGGGTGATGAATGGAAAACGGCATTCAAAACAAGATATGGCCTTTTTGAATACACCGTCATGCCTTTTGGTCTGTGCAATGCTCCAGCAGCATTTCAATTTTTCTTAAATGACGTTCTTAGAGAGTACCTCGATATCTTTGCCATAGTTTACATTGATGACATTTTGATCTACTCAGACAATGAGAATGAACATGTTCAACATGTCAAGAAAATTTTGACAGCCCTTCGTAAACACCATTTATATTGCAAGCTAACCAAGTGTGAGTTTCATGTTACCACAGTTGAGTTTTTAGGAGTTATCCTTACCCCTCAAGGTATGGTGATGGCAGAAAGGAAAGTAAAAGCCGTATCTGAATGGCCCATCCCAAAGACTGTTCGTGATGTACAATGTTTCCTGGGCTTTGCTAATTTTTACCGGAGGTTCATCAATCATTTCTCCCAGACGGTAACTCCAATTACAAAGTTATTAAGAAAGAAAGAAAAATTTGTATGGTCCCCAGAAGCAGACCAAGCCTTTTCAACTTTGAAAGAAGCTTTCTCCACTGCCCCAGTCTTGACTCATCCAGATGCGGATCGACCTTTCATAGTGGAACCTGATGCTTCAGATGTGGTGATAGGAGCAGTCTTGTCACAACGAAACAAAGACACTGGTCAGCTTCATCCTGTAGCTTACATGTCTCGGAAGTTGAACGAAGCCGAACAGAACTATGTCATTGCTGAAAAAGAGCTTCTGGTGATTCGTGATGCTTTTAAAGAATGGAGACATCATTTGTTGGGAGCTAAATATACTGTCACAGTATATACTGATCATCGCAATCTTCAATTCATGAGTTCTGCCAGACTTTTGACTCCTCGGCAATTACGCTGGATGCTGTTTTTTGCCGAGTTTGATTTTGTGGTAACCTTCCGGCCTGGTAAAGATAATCGCAAAGCTGACGCCTTGTCCAGCCAAGAGACTACCACATTGTCTGCAGTTCAATCCTCCAGAGCTATCGTTGCTCCTGACAAGGTCCTATGTATCATAAAAACAGAAGATTTCTTTGAAGACACCCGCAATTCATTCACTGTTGAAAAATGGCAGGCGTGGGCCCAAGCAGATCCGAAAAGATCAATCAAGCAAGGATTACCCTTTTACGATGCTCGTTTGTTCGTGCCCACTACCAAACTTCGCAAGATAGTGTTTCATTGGTTGCATGTTATACCTACAGCAGGTCACCCTGGTACTCCTAAAACTCTTGAATTAATCCAACGCTATTTTTGGTGGCCTACCTTAACAAAGGATGTAAAAACAATGGTAAACAACTGCGAAGTCTGTGCTCGCACTAAAACAAGTCATTCAAAACCGAAAGGGTTGTTACACCCACTCCCAACCCCAAGTCGTCCGTGGGAACACATCTCTTTAGAATTTATTACAGGTCTGCCAGTGGTTCAACAGCATTCAGTAATTCTGGTGGTAGTAGATAGTCTCACGAAATATGGACATTTCATTGCCTGTAAGAAATTACCCACCTCTAGTGAACTGGCAACTATCTTACTGAATAGAGTGGTTTGTTATCATGGACTGCCAAAAGTGATCCTCTCCGATCGGGGATCGCAATTTGCCTCCAACTTCTGGAAGACATGGTGTAAAACACTCCAAGTGACATCCACCCTATCTACTAGCCACCATCCTCAAACAGATGGTCAAACGGAGAGACTAAATCAGACTTTGAAGCAATACCTACTTGCTTATGCTGAAAAAGCACTTAATTCATGGACATCAATGCTCTGGTTAGCTGAGTTAGCCTACAACAACTCCTTCCACACTTCTACTGGCGTTACACCCTTCTTTGGTTTGTTTGGCTATCATCCTGACACCTTGCCCATCACAATTCCTCAAGAAAGCTCTCTCACTCCAGCTGTGTCAGAAATCATTCAACATTTGCATCAAACTCAGAAATCGATTCAACAACATTTAGAAAAAGCCAAACAAAAATACAAAAAGCATTATGACAAGAAACATTGTGAGGGACCGCAGTATCAACCTGGTGACAAAGTGTGGCTTTCCACAAAACATATAGGGCCTTACCGCCGGTCAGAAGACCACCATAACACCGCCGCGGCCGCGGTTAACCGCCACGGTCATTCTGACCCACAACGGCCAAACCTCCAAAATTCCGTCCTCTACTGCAGCCCGCCACATCAGCGGGCAGCGAGAAACTGGAGATGACCAAACCTCCACCGTCACGCCAACAGAAATACGCCCATGCCATTACGACCCACGAATCCACACGGCGGTCATTCAAACGCGGTATTCCATTGGCGCTACACACCGCCACGGTCAGAATACACACACAGCACCAAAACACAGCCACATTGGACAATTTGAAATACACACACCTGATACACATACAAACACCACTCCCACACAATCAACCAACTATAAAACACACACCCACATCACCCACAAACCCCTGCGACCATAATTACTGAGAGAAGGAGAGAGAGACACAGCAGACAATCCAAAGCAAGACAAACTGAGGCACACTACACCATCACACACACCACATAGTAGCACAAAGCACCACTCACCAACATACTTATCATCACATACACCACCCCACACCTCACCCACACCACCCCATGGCACCCCAAAGGCACCCACGCTTTTCGGACCAAGAACTCCGGGTCATGGTGGAGGAAATCCTAAGAGTGGAACCCCAGCTCTTCGGCTCGCAGGTGCAGCACACCAGTATAGCTAGGAAGGCGGAGCTATGGCAGCGGATCGTGGACAGGGTCAACGCGGTGGACAGCATCCCAGGAATAGGGAGGACATCCGCAAAAGATGGAACGACCTACGGGGGAAGGTCCGATCGATGGTCTCCAGGCACAACATCGCGGTCCAGAAGACTGGCGGCGGACCCCCACCCACCCCTCCCGAATTCACACCGTGGGAGCAAGACGTCTTGAACATCCTGCATCCTCAGGGCCTCGCAGGAGTAGCCGGAGGAATGGACTCTGGTAAGTCCAATCTCAACTACTATATCCCCCCCACCCCACCAGCATGCCAACCCACACCCCCACCCTCACCCCCAACCCCCCAGCACACATCCTCCCTGACAATGTCTCACCAGCACAACCCACCCATCCCAACACCAACTCCTGCATGCCAACACAAATCATGGGCACCCATCACCTAAGCATGACCACTGCACTAACCCCCCCCCCCCCCACTAACTACCCTCACAACACCTCCCTCAAGGGAATGCCTGCACTGGGGGACAAGGGCACCCATAACACGCACGCTATTGCACACACAGAAACAATAACCAAACTCTCTTACCCCATGCAGGACCCGAACGACAACACACCAGCCAGGAGGGTCCAGAAGTGTCCATCCCACCACCGGAACAGGCCCACACTGAGGATAGCAGCTCTGTCGACAGTGAACCTGATGACCAGCCCGGACCATCGGGGACCTCTGGGCAGTCGGTTCCCCTCAGGCAGCCACAGGCCACACCAGACCCGACCCCCGCTGCCAACACCAGCACAGCTCCCACCCAGCGGGCCCATGCCTCTGTCTCTAGGACAGCTCAATCAGCGGTGTGTCTGCCACTACAGGGCACCCAGGCTAACCCAACACCCCAACACCAACAGGGACCTGGGGGCAGTGGTAGCGGGCACACCGTCCAGGGGACAGAGGCCGGGGGAAACCGGGCAGCTCGGAGGGCTGCTGTGTGACAGGGGGGGGAGGAGAGGCCCAGGGAACCCACTCTCCAAGAGGCCCTCACCACCCTGATGGGGGCATACCCCACTCCCAAGAAACGATGGCGACGGTACTGGCCAGGTTCACTGAGATCCAGGCACAGCAGGAGGAACGCTACATGGGGTTCAGGGAGGAGCTGAGAATCATCGGGACCGCAATGGGGACCATCGTCCTGGCCCTCCACAGGATAGAGGACGCGCTGCGGGACCATGGTGCACCACACAGGGCCCCTGTCACTAGCCCGGACCAGGAACAGCCTTCCACCTCCGCCGGCGCTAGTGGACAGGAGGTCCCAACACCTCGACAGCCCCCCAGAACCCCACCTCCTGCTGAAGAACAACCACCCCGTAAGAGGAGCCTGAGACCAAAAAAAAAGACAGAGTAGGATGTCAAGACCCCCGCCAGCAGGACATACCCCCTCAAGTCTTCCCACTGTCCCACATTGCCACCCTGTCCAACCATGAACTGCCTATGCTCCATCCTTCCACAGGCAAAAGGACAATGCACCTGTGAGACTGAGAACTGGACTCTGTCATGGATATTCCTCCACCCCCACCCATCACCCTTAGAATCACATGTACCGATATCTAGCACTGTAAATAAATCACATTTTGCACACAAATCTGTTTTGAGTCATGCTGTATTATTAACAAATGTATTACATATTACTGTTCAATTTCTGTTCTGTCAATTAGTCATGACAACATACCAATGTCAATACGCTGTATTTCATGGGCGAACCAAGCAGAAGTCAGGTACTGAGTCAGACAGCACTGAGAAGGGAAGGGAAAGGCAAAAATTTATGAAAAACATCTGTGGGGAACTACAGAAAGTACAGATGCAGGAGGCTATAAGCAATTGTGAAATGGCGTGGGTGATTCTTACCTGTGTGTTACTGGAAATACTGTTGTATCACTCTGTCCCTATTGTCTGTGTCGTCCTCAGAGTCTTCCTCCTCTTCACTCTCCACAGGCTCCACGGCTTCTACAACACCACCATCTGGACCATCCTCCTGCAGGAAAGGCACCTGGCGTCGCAAAGCCAGGTTGTGGAGCATACAGCACGCCACGATGATATGGCACACCTTCTTTGGTGAGTACATTAGGGATCCACCTGTCATATGCAGGCACCTAAACCTGGCCTTCAGGAGCCCAAAGGTTCGCTCAATCACCCTCCTAGTACGCCCATGGGCCTCATTGTACCGTTCCTCTGCCCTGGTCCTGGGATTCCTCACTGGGGTCAATAGCCACGGCAGGTTGGGGTAACCAGAGTCACCTATTAGGCACACACGCTGTCTCTGTAGCTGTTCCATCACATAGGGAATGCTGCTATTTCGCATAACATACGCGTCATGCACTGACCCTGGGAACTTGGCATTTACATGGGAGATGTACTGGTCAGCCAAACAGACCACCTGGATATTCATTGAATGGTAATTCTTCCTGTTCCTGTACACCTGTTCATCGTCATTTGGGGGGACTAAAGCCACATGGGTCCCATCAATTGCACCAATGATGTTGGGGATGTGTCCAAGGGCATAGAAATCAGCTTTCACTGTAGGCAAATCACCCTCCTCTGGGAAAATGATGTAGCTCTGCATGAGTTTCATCAGGGCAGACAACACTCTGGATAAGATCTTGGAAAACATAGGCTGAGACATCCCAGATGACATGGCCACTGTTGTCTGGAATGAGCCAGTTGCAAAGAAATGGAGGACAGACAGAACCTGCACTAGAGGGGGAATTCCTTTGGGTTGGCGGATGGGGGACATCAGGGCTGGCTCCAGCTGGGCACACAGTTCATGGATGGAGGCTCGGTCAAGTCGGTATCGTAGTATTATGTTGCGTTCTTCCATTGTGGACAGGTCCACCAGTGGCCGGTACACGCGAGGATTCCTCCTTCTCATCGCTAGTCCCAGCGGACGGTGCCTAGGAAGGACAACATGGAGTACAGAGTCAATCCACTCACAGGTACGTACAACACAGCTTGCACAGTACAGGTAAATGTATGGTTTGATATGTTTGTATGTGTGCCATTGCAAGGCCTAGGCCTGTGTGACGCATTAGAAATTAAGCCATGTGGGCCCTTGAAATGGGCGATGCCTGACCTGTGAAGTGGGACAATGGGATGTGAGGTCACTGCGCTGGCGGGGCACACCGTGGCGGTAGGCGGTCGAAGACGCATTGGTTAACATTGAAGCCTATGGGTTTCAGGAGCCAATGACGATGTGCGCCGGCGGTCGCGGGACGCACCGCCGCGGTACGCACCGCCGCGGGCGTGACCTCCATTTTCTATCTGCTCAATCATTCGAGACCTGATCATCCACAGGAGAGGACCTATACTGCAAGTGCTGCTGTGAACTCGGTCTGGAAATGACAATGGCTGCTGCTACTGGTGAAAGGGCCCCCGCCTTCAGTTCAGAAGAGTTGGAAAAGCTCGTGGACGGGGTCCTCCCCCAGTATGCGCAACTCTACGGTCCTCCAGACCAACAGGTGAGTACACTCAGTGCACATTGAATGGGTTATGCCTGTGTGGAGGGGGGGGGGTGTAAGTTGGTGGGGTGTGGAGGGAATGGGGAGTGCAACGCACGACAGATGAGAGAATGGGAACCATGACAAGGTTGGGGAGGGGGGGCATGTACTCCAAACATGCAGATATGTGACGGTTTCTCTTTCCCACCCTGTACATGTCAAACAGGTGACCGCCCACCAGAAAATCGATATTTGGCGTGCCATCGCCGAGGAAGTCCGGAACTTGGGGGTCCACAACAGACGGGGCACCCACTGCCGCAAGAGGTGGGAGGACATCCGCCGCGGAACGAGGAAGACCGCAGAAACACTGCTGGGGATGGCCTCCCGACCTAGGAGGGGTGCCAGTCGCACCATGACCCCCCTGATGTCCCGGATCCTGGCGGTGGCCTACCCTAATTTGGATGGGCGCTTGAGGACAGCACAGCAGACACAAGGGGGTGAGTATCCGCACATTCTCCTATCTGTATGCCCATTGGAGGCGTCTGGGTGGGGGAGGAGGGCTGTGTGTGACATTAGGCCCGGGTGCTCTCTGTAGTGTAGTCCGCTCCCTTAGGCATGGCCCTGTGCCCCCGCCCCCCACCTCTGTAGGGTGCCAAGTGCAGCTACCCATGCTCCAGCATCACACATGTGCGCGTGTGTTGTCCCTAGACCTGTTTGCCTAGTCAGAAGTACTGAGTAGTGTACCCCAAGTTCGCGACTTAGTGCACGAGGCACCTGTGTCTGTCGTCTCCGCAAAGGGTATTGCTAAGGCATGCACTCAACTTTGTATAATTTCTCCCCCCACCCTAAATCTTTGTCTTCCTGTGTTTTAGCATCATCAGGCGGAGGAGATTTGGCGTCGGAGCAGGAGGGAGCTGCAGGTCACCAGGCCCCGGTGGGCACTGACACAGACACCGAGGGCACCAGTGATCCGGAGGGCGAGGGGAGCACCACAACGGGGGCCGGTGGAGACACCAGCGACACGGACACGTCCTCGTTTGGGAGCTCCCTAGCGGGGGCGGCACCATCTGTGCCCCCCGCAACAACAGGTACAGCCGCCACCCAGCGCACCAGCACCGCCCTCCCAGCAGCCCCTCAGTCTTCGCTCCGTGGCCGCTCGGCCAGGAAGGCGTGCGTCTCCTTCGCCCCAGGCACCTCAGCCCGTGCCTCTGTTACCCCTGCTGCCCTCAGTGCGGAGCTCATTGACCTGGTGAGGACGGTCATTGTTGGGCAGACTACCCTTCTGAATGCCATCCAGGGGGTGGAAAGGGAGGTGCATCGGAGCAATGCCTACCTGGAGGGCATTCATTCGGGTCAGGCTGCCCATCAACGAGCGTTCACTGCTCTGGCCTCAGCACTGACGGCAGCCATTGTCCCTGTCTCCAGTCTCCCTCTTCTATCTGCCTCCACCCTTTCTCTGTCTCCTGTACCTCAACCTATCCCATCCACACCATCAGACCAGCCTGCACACACCTCAACACCCAAGGCCAGCTCATCCAAACATAAGCACCACAGAAAACACAAGCATTCACCCAAGCAACACACAGATGTAGACATATCAACAGTCACTACCACCTCTGTGTCCACGTCCTCCTCGTCTCCCTCCTCCCTCCCTGTGACGTCTACACTCACACCTGCATGCACCCCAACATCAGCCAGTTCTTCCACCACCAGCAAACCCTCCACTACAGTCCGCACACCTGCAGTCACCACCCCCACTGGCATTTACACGTCCCCTGTGTCCTCTCCCACTGTGTCTGTCACCCCCTCTTCCAAGACACATAAACGCAGGCAGAAACCCAAACAACAGCCAACCACCTCACCACAGCCTACGTCCCAGTCACCTGCACCCAAGGACAGCACACCTGGCTCTCATACAACCACATCCTCTTCCTCCACTTCTCTCACCACTACTCCTACCCCTTACCTTGGTCCCAAGAAAAATTACCTCGCCAGTTTTGACCTCTTTCCCTCCCCCGACCCACCCCCTCCAACTGGGAAAAGTCCCAAGGGCACCTCAGCTACCACCAGCCCAACTACTACAGTGCAAGTGGTGCATGGCATGTGGAGTCCACCCTTTGGCGGCAGTAACACTTCGGTGAGCAGCAAGGGGACAGCCAGCCCCCCCCAGGCAAGAGGACCCGGAAATTGAAGGGCCGCCGTGCGCGGACTGAGACGGCTGCCCCCAAGGAGGTGACTCCGGCCACTTCACCGGCCACAGCAGCCAGGGGAGGCAAGGGCCCGAGAGCCCCATCTAAGGAGCGGAAGGACAGCAGGGCGGAGAGGACAACCACCAGGATCACGGAGCAGGAGGGCCCCACAAGCCCCATCCCGGCTGCAAGGGACGACACCAAAGGGCCCAGGACTCACTCCCCGAAGGGGCCTGACACAGCACGGTCGGAGGGCGACTGAGCAGGGTGTCCAGGCCAGGTATGACTCCCTTGACATACTGCAAGAGCACCGCTGAACAGGGCCCCGCCGTGAAGACAGGTACCGCTGAACAGGGCCCCGCCGTGAAGACAGGTACCGCTGAACAGGGCCCCGCCGTGAAGACAGGTACCGCTGAACAGGGCCCCGCCGTGAAGACAGGTACCGCTGAACAGGGCCCCGCCGTGCAGAAGAGCACTGCTGAACAGGGCCCCGCCGTGCAGAAGAGCACCGCTGAACAGGTCCCCGCCGTGCAGAAGAGCACCGCCGAACAGGGCCCCGCCGTGCAGAAGAGCACCGCTGAACAGGGCCCCGCCGTGAAGACAGGTACCGCTGAACAGGGCCCCGCCGTGAAGGCAGGTACCGCTGAACAGGGCCCTGCCGTGAAGACAGGTACCGCTGAACAGGGCCCCGCTGTGAAGACAGGTACCGCTGAACAGGGCCCCGCCGTGAAGACAGGTACCGCTGAACAGGGCCCCGCCGTGAAGACAGGTACCGCTGAACAGGGCCCCGCCGTGCAGAAGAGCACCGCTGAACAGGGCCCCGCCGTGCAGAAGAGCACCGCTGAACAGGGCCCCGCCATGCAGAAGAGCACCGCTGAACAGGGCCCCGCCGTGAAGACAGGTACCGCTGAACAGGGCCCCGCCGTGAAGACAGGTACCGCTGAACAGGGCCCCGCCGTGAAGACAGGTACCGCTGAACAGGGCCCCGCCGTGAAGAGAGGTACCGCTGAACAGGGCCCCGCCGTGCAGAAGAGCACCGCTGAACAGGGCCCCGCCGTGCAGAAGAGCACCGCTGAACAGGGCCCCACCGTGCAGAAGAGCACCGCTGAACAGGGCCCCGCCGTGAAGACAGGTACCGCTGAACAGGGCCCCGCCGTGAAGACAGGTACCGCTGAACAGGGCCCCGCCGTGAAGACAGGTACCGCTGAACAGGGCCCCGCCGTGAAGACAGGTACCGCTGAACAGGGCCCCGCCGTGAAGACAGGTACCGCTGAACAGGGCCCCGCCGTGCAGAAGAGCACCGCTGAACAGGGGCCCCGCCGTGCAGAAGAGCACCGCTGAACAGGGCCCCGCCGTCTCAAGCACCGCTCCGCTGGGCCCTTCCTGTCAAGCACCGCTCCGCTGGGCCCTTCCTGTCAAGCACCGCTCTGCTGGGCCCTTCCTGTCAAGCACCGCTCCGCTGGGCCCTTCCTGTCAAGCACCGCTCCGCTGGACCCTTCCTGTCAAGCACCGCTCCGCTGGACATCGCCATGTCATGCACCGCTCCGCTGGGCCCTTCCTGTCAAGCACCGCTCCGCTGGGCCCTTCCTGTCAAGCACCGCTCCGCTGGACCCTTCCTGTCAAGCACTGCTCCGCTGGGCCCTTCCTGTCAAGCACCGCTCTGCTGGGCCCTTCCTGTCAAGCACCGCTCTGCTGGGCCCTTCCTGTCAAGCACCGCTCCGCTGGACCCTTCCTGTCAAGCACCGCTCCGCTGGACATCGCCATGTCATGCACCGCTGCGCTGGGTCCCGCCGTCTCAGGCACTGTTTATGGTTCACTGTGCCCACCATGCCTCCTCCTTGACCAGTGGACTCTGTAATCCACCTGAGAGACTGTGGCTTTGCACTCCCCAGGATGGCACAGTGGGCAATCCACCCACTGTAGAGACTTGAGAGACTGTGGCTTTGCACTCCCCAGGATGGTCCAGTGGGCAACCCACCCACTGCAGAGACTTGAGAGACTGTGGCTTTGCACTCCCCAGGATGGTACAGTGGGCAATCCACCCACTGTAGAGACATTGAGAGACTGTGGCTTTGCACTCCCCAGGATGGTCCAGTGGGCAACCCACCCACTGCAGAGACTTGAGAGACTGTGGCTTTGCACTCCCCAGGATGGTACAGTGGGCAATCCATCCACTGTAGAGACATTGAGAGACTGTGGCTTTGCACTCCCCAGGATGGTCCAGTGGGCAACCCACCCACTGCAGAGACTTGAGAGACTTTGGCTTTGCACTCCCCAGGATGGTACAGTGGGCATGGTGGCTCCTCGTGGATCTGGCGTCGTGGACTCATGTGGCTGTGGTGGCCCCCCCTTCCCTTCCCCCTGAGGTGCCTGTAGTTTTGACATCGGATGCCCCTGCAGTGTTCTCTCCAAAGGACTCAGGTCTCGTGTGTGGGCTTTGCCCTTGTTTCGCAGAACCTTGGCCCACGGACATGTTAGATTCGTAGGATGTGCAGGACTTGTTACTTCAGTGATACACTGATGTGTATATCTTTTTGGTTTTTGTAAATATTTTTCACGGTTGCTCAATTATTTCCAGGTGCTTTTTTTGTACATGAAAATTTATTCCAAATTTGGTTGTGTCATTGTATTTTTAAAGGGTCTTTGTGTGGTGTCACTGTGACTTCCTGCTCTGCATTGGTGTGTACATATTGGGGGGGTCGCATATGTGTATGCCCATAACCTTTCTTCCTCCCCCCTCCCGTGTGTCGTAGGTGCAGTATTCACCGTTGACGTCTGCGCCGGAGTTCGTACTCGTGGTAGATGAGCAGGTAGACGAGAGCAGGTATGATGTTCAATTCGGGTTCCATGCTGTCTGGATTCCGCGTGGAGTGTCTCGAGGTGAGCGTTTTCCATTGGAAATGTCTGTTTCCGCCGTGTTTTTATCGGCGGGGCTCCCGCCCCGGAAAAGGTGGCGGATTGGTGGGTCGTGATAGGGTGGGCGGTACATTGTCTGCCGCCTGGCTGTTGGCGGTGACCGCCGCGCTGTTTGTTTGTTCCGCCGTGGCGGTCGGAGTGTTAATGCGGCGGGCTGTGTTGGCGGTTCCCGCCAGGGTCAGAATTGCATTTTTTTGACCGCCGGCCTGTTGGCGGGTTGGCCGCCGCTTTATCACCGACCGCCAGGGTCAGAATGACCCCCATAGACTTCAAGACGAAGCACATGTTCAACCCCAAATTTATAGGTCCTTACACTGTTCTTCAGCAAATCAATCCTGTGACCTATAAACTACTATTGCCAAAATCATTATGGATTCATCCAGTGTTCCATACTTCCCTCTTAAAAAAGGCAGTCCAAAAGGTCCGCCCTCATCCAGCTCCTGTTCTAGTACAGGGGGAAGAAGAATATGAAGTCAAGAAAGTGTTGGACTCTAAACTGAGAGGGCGTAACCTATGGTACTTAATCTCATGGAAAGGTTATGGCCCTGAAAGTAATTCATGGGTTTCCGCATCTGATGTTCATGCTCCAGTACTTGTGAGACGCTTTCATCGTCTCAATCCAGATAAACCAGGCCCTAGAGCGCGCCTGGGAGAGGGGAGTACTGTCAACACCAGGACAGTGCGCGCTCTACGGGCATCTAGAATGCAAAAACCCAAGACTTGCAAGATAAAGTCATTTATGCATTGTGATGATATGTTATTGTTTAACCTTTTGCATTGCAGAATTCCATCCAAAAGATTCATTTTCTGAGGTGCTTATAAATACTGTACATTTACAATGTATTGCTGCAGACATTCAGAGTGTGTTAGGGTGTGGTCCCTTTCCAGGGCCTTCTGGAGACTTTCCCTGCAACATGCCTGGGTGTGGTTCTAGGCTGGGCCAAGACTCTATAAAAGGGAGTCAGCCCAACTTCCAGTGCTCACTATTCAGAGGTCCCGGTGCAGAGCAGCAGCTTCTTCTTGAGCTCCTGTCCCGGCGGCCTATTTGGATTTTCCAGTCTTCTGCACTCATCTCTCATTGGTGATCACTGTTTCCAAGTGGTAAGACGGTGTTTGGACATTTCCCAACACCGTAATTGAGAATCTTCATATTCTTGCTTTTCTTAAATAAATAACAGATTACTTGTGCACTGCCATTTTTTGACATTTGTATAGTGGTTTGCAAATAGGGAGGACGCACAATTTATTCCATAAAGATTTGACTTCGTTATTACATTATTGTTCATTGCGCGCTGATATTTCTTGACATTTACATGGTGGCATTCGAATCGTCGAAATGCGCGATTCACTTCTCGTGTGTAATTCATGCTGTTCATTGTGCGCTACCATTTTCTGGCATTTACATGGTGGCATTCGAATCGGCAACACGCGCAATTCTTTCCTTGAGTGTTTTTTCATGTTATTCATTGTGTGCTACCATTTCTTGGCATTTGTATGGTGGCATTTGAATCGACAAGAAGCGCAATTCTTTCCCTGAGTGCTTTTCATGTTGTTCATTGTGTGCTACTATTTCTTGGCATTTGTATGGTGGCATTTGAATCGGCAAGACTCGCAATTCTTTCCTCGTGTATAAATAATGTAAGTTACTGTGCACTACCATTCTAAGACATTTTCTTGGTAGCATTTCAAGTTGACACGTCGCGTGAGTTATTCCTTGAATCTACGTTGTGTGATTTCATGGAGCACAAACCTTTTCTGGTGTTTAATACTGATATAAAAATCTGCAATGTGCGCAATTTACTTCCAAATGTTTTTTCTGACATGAACACAACAATACCAGAGTTCTAGATGTAATGCTGTGTGTTCCTGATATATATTCATAAAAGGAGATTCATATGGTTGTTTAGAAATTGCTCAGAGTGTTTCCTGATTCTCATGCTAAAGAAAGTACTTGAATCTGAAAGTCCTATTTAACTTTTCCTGTTTCCTCCTAAGGTATTCGGTCATCTAAAGCCTAGTCAGTTTTAGGATTATTCCAGGGTTGTTCATGTTTTTTCAGAAAAGACAAAGCTTAGAGTTGTAGCATGGAACTGATTTCATGAGATGTAATTTTGATGTTGTGTTTTAACCTTTTGCTTCCTACAGGTCTCCTTCCCAGCTGTTCCCGTCCTAATCCCCTTTTCCCCACTTGGACTCTCTTAGACTCTGTGATAAATCTAATCAGAGAATTGGAGCTGTCTTGTGGTGGAAGTGTTGGGAACGTGCACGGACCCCGAGGATCTGGTGACTCTGACATTAGCTGACTGACCTCCTGTCTGAGTTAGAGGGGAATAACAAGCTCCAGAGGACTCAATGCAACTGCTCAACTTACCTGATGCACTGGACCTGCAACTGGACCTGCCTAGGCTCTGCTGGCCTCTGCTGGACTGAGTTACTAATTCCTAAGAAGTGTTCCTCAGGTTCTGGACCCTTGGTGTAGCATCAGTTGAACTCCTCCTTGAAGAAGACAAATCCTGAAATTTTTAGCTCATTGCAACATCAAACATGCCTGTTCACACAAACATCTTGCTGCTGGGGCCACCCACCAATGCAAAGCTCTGGTGAACATAGTGATATTTTGTTGTTCACCCTTTTAGCGTTTTCCATGTGGTTCCCAGAGGACTCCATATCAATGTGACTTTATCGCCAGAATGGAATGGAATGAATGCTTGGTTTAGAATGTGGGTGTTCACAGGTACACGCAGAAGATAAAGACGTATGATTTACAGCTCCATGAGTGGCCTAGTCATTGGTGGGTGCCTAGCCACGGGAAGACACTACAATTGGTGATGAGAAAGGGGATAAGTAACATGAAGAAGAAAATGCTCTCCTGGAGAGATTGCTTTGTTCCAAGCATACTGATTGTACATGCAATATGTGCCTTTGTCAAAGTTCGTAATCGAAGGTTGGCATATGTGGAGTCAATGCCCAACTCCAAAGTCATACAAGAAGGTACAGCGCTGCCACAAAAAATAAAGGTATACAGTGTACGGAGCATTAACGCTCAAGGCGGATACAACCAGGCTTATAAAGCACACTTAAAGACAATCATAATTTGTTATATAATACTATGAATAATAGCGCTGGCTGACAAAACAAGTAAAAAGGAAGCATACTGCCATTACTCTTACCTGAGTCTTGATAAGAGAAGCAATATAACCTCAGCACCGGATGGGTAGACCCAGGAAGAAGCACTGGGGTTGTGCTTACTAAGCTGTTAAATCCCTGAAGTGGCACACCATCCAAGCTGCCAGCTGGCGACTCAGACCAACTCCAGAGGTCTCCATGAGTGCCTGGGCTTCGATGGAGACCAAGAAGAAGGTCAAAACTCCAAACCATCACCGGGCCTCAGTGATGATGCAGATTCACAGGGACAGTCAGCAGCATTTGACAGAGCTTCACCCTCAACGTTTGCCAGTCCCATGAACAGGATTAATGCTGCCTCCTTCCTGAATCCACCATCACCTTTGGATGCTGCCAAAAAGAAAAATCTTGGTGATAGATGAACTGCCTGGACAGAGATATTTGAAGATTTCATTAATGCACATGAAGAGACTGAAAACAGAAAGATTATCAAATATCTCAAAAATCTTGCTAGTGATGGTGTGAAAGAAGTCATAAAGAAAATGCTGAGACGTGATGGGCAAGTCACATACCATCAGATTGAAAATGCATTGAATCTCAAATTGAATCCAGTACCAAATGTCGATTATGAACAATAGGTTTTCAATCAATGAGTATATGGAAAGACTCAACACACTCATCAAACACTGTAAGTTCAACGAGTCTAACAATGAGTAAGCCATGTGGCTTGGAGTTATTGATGGATGCTTGATCGATTAATTCAGATGATAAATGCTGTGAGAAACTCATAGGGGCCTATTTAGAAGCTCCCTGCACCACCAGTGCATCACTTTCTATGATGCTTTAGTGGCACAGAGTGCGTACCCTTATGTACAAGGCCATACAGCAACACTTTGCGTGGCTTTTCATGGCCTTGTTGATATGGTATAAAGCAATGCAGAGCAAGTCACTGTGTTGCCTTACACTGCATCAGGGGGATGTTCCATTGACTTTGAGGTGGGTTTTCACATGCAACAACCATGGGTTTTGATGCATTCCCAGATTTACAAGCATCTGTATACCTGAGAATGCGTCAATACCGTATGCCTCCCCAGGGAAGGCATTCTGCAGCACACATAGAAAGAGGAAAAAAGCTTCCATGGATTGTTTTTATGCAGACAGGGGTCCCTTCATGCAGAAAAACAAACCTGACAACAAGCAGACACCCTCACACTGTGGTGCAAGGGTGCCTGCATTGGCTCTAGGCACCAAATTGTGCACTGGCGCTGGCTGAAAGAACAGGAATGCACAATATCTTGTAAATACAGTGCATTCCTGCCCCTTCAAATCGTCATAGGACAGCGCAGCAAAATGACTTGCAGCACTGCCGTATGTCAATTCATTGTAAATATGCCCCATAGTCTGGAGTGAGTGTTGAAGGCTTCCAGAGCTGAGGAACGAGCTGAGAATCAAGCTGCTGATATGAAAGTCAGAGGTGTCCAAGGTGAGTCAGTTATGAGTCTGAAAAGTAATTTGAAACCAAAGGCTGAAGGACACGTAAAAAAGAAGTTGTGTTTCAGGTGTGGATTTTTCGTTTCCACACAAATTGAGGTGTCCCGCCATTGGACAGATATGTAAGGCTATGGTAAAGAGAACCATAATGTGACAATATGCAAAAGTGAAGGAAAGAGTAAGAGCATCACAGCGCGAAGACAAAATGACTACAGAACTTTCCAGATGCAACTTTTGACGCATGCCCTCAAGGCGACATCAGTTGAGGCAAATAGATACTAAACAAAGTCGATCATCTTCTAAATCATCATTAAACAGTTCTTCTTACTCAATAATGAGTGAAAGTGAAGAAAGTAATTGTGTTAGGCTGATCCTTAGTTCAGAAAGATGCGCACGTTGGACTGGTTGTATGTGAAGAAAAAAGTCAGTTAAAGAAAAATCAATGTCAAAGCAACAAAATCATACAAACACTGTCCAAAGAGTACATTGAAATACATGGAAGTTCAATACCTTTCATTATCAACAGCAGTGCAATTAACTGTCTCTGTTAAGGCAGCTTCCGCTGTCACAGAACAAAGTGTATACTTGGGCTGCATCAATGCCCATGAAGAGGCAAAGCTTTTATATAGGGACAGTGAAACTTAAGTAAACAAACGTACAAGCACCAATCCAGTTGCTTCAAGGAACAGCTGCAAGTGCCTGCTTGCTCAGTTTCAACAGAGCTGCTGACATGGGACTGATTTCAGTGAAACATGAATGCTCATCATGAAATAATATGTCAATTCTCTTTGTTGTTTCATGGTTTTGGAAAGTTAAAGACTATGAAAGCAAAGCTGCATATAAATAAGGATATCTGTCCTATTGCAGAGAGCTTTAGACGAGTTGCTTTTTGTTTATAAGAAGATGTTGAAAAAAAACTTAAATTGTCACTTACGCATGATATTATTGAACATGCCACTGGTCCAACTCCATGAGTTTCTCTTATAGTAGTAGTAGTTTCCAAAACGGACTTTAAAGGAGCTGCACGCAAATGCTTTGACATGCACCAGGCAAACAAAGCAATTGAATGAGAACAACATGCAGGTCTGCACATTGCTGACACCATAACACAGTTGAAAGGTGCCAAGGTCTTTTCTCAACTGATTTGAATAAAGGTTATCATCAGTTGGAACTTGAAGAAAGCTGTAGAACCTTTTCTACACATGTTGGTTTGTTTAGATATAGGAGACTTTTGGTGTATTGTCGGCTGCAGAACGTTTCCAAGATGTCATTTGATGTGTCATACAACCTGTTGTGAATGCATCCAGTTATAGCAATGAAATATTAGTTTTCAAAGCTACACAGAAGTAGCACGATAGAGCTCTCCCACAAGTATGGCAGTTACTCAGTGATGCCAATTTGACTTTGAATGCAGACAAGTGTGAGTTCAATAGGACAAAACTGAAATTCTTTAGCCATATCTTTCCTGATGAGGGCATGGTGCCTGGTACCTCAAAAGTAGAAGCTTTGACAAATGCTGAACCCCCACAAGATTTTTCAATGGTACATTCTTTTCTTAGAAAGACCAGTTACTGTTCAAGATACATTCAAGACATTGCCATTACGAGAGTTGACGAAGAATAACATTTCTTTTCAGTGGCCAAAAGAATGTAAGCAAAGTTTCAAGAGAATCAAACATGTCATTTAAAATGCTAAAGAAATGGTGCACTTTATCCAATGCTTCCAATAGAGATTGTGGTTGACGCTAGCTAGGTCGAGTTTGGCCCTATACTTGCAGAGCCTGGGGGACGCCCAGATGATAGAATGCATATTGTAGCCTATGCTAGTAGAAACTTGTCTCAAACAGAAGTACTTATTCATAGCCTGATAAAGAATGTTTGGCTGTGGTATGGGCTCGTGAACATTTCCATATGTTCCTGTATGGAAAGCTGTTTAGGCTGGCGACCGATCATCAAACTTTGGTGACCATCTTTGGCAAACCAAAAGCCAAAATGTCACCTTGAATTGAACAATGGGGATTGAGATTTCAAGAGTACGATTATGCAATTGTGCATCACCCAAGAAAGGATCACAATCTTGCTGACTAATTTTCGAGAGTGCCTATACAATGTCACGGTACTCCATCCAAGATGGCCTACATCAATATCATTATCAAGTCAAGTACACCAGCTGCTGTGTCATTAGCCTACATTGTCAATGACACAAGTCATGATAGTGGCCTGCTGAAGTTAAAAGATATAATTACACATCAGATGTGAAACAAACACTTTCAACCTCTCAGTAATTGTGATGAATATAAAAAATACAAAAATGTCAAAGATGAATTGTCCAAAACTCAGGAAGGAATTATATTGCGAGGATCCTGATTCTGGAGAGTCTACAATAAAAAGGGATTGAGGTTGCTCACAAAGGACTTCCGGGTATTGTTGCCACAAAGAGAGCTCTCGAGACCAAATTTGGTTTCAATACTTAGACACAAGAGTTTAAAATTAACTCAAGGTCTGTCACATTTGCAATTGACTGTCAACCAGAGTTACTCACCGTACTCTGAACATTTCAGAACTCCCTAAACATGCTAGGGAGGGAATAGTCATCTATTTCTATCGTCCACTTGATAATGGACATCATTTAATGGTGATTGTAGATGAATAATCAAAGTTTCTTTGGTTGGAGCTCTCTCATCCATGACTCATGCACGAGTAATCAAAAACGTTGATAGCATCTTTGCAACATGAGGCATACCAGCCATTGTAAAGTCTGGCAGTGCTCCACCCTTCAACAGTAAAGAATTTAAAGAATTTCTGGAACATAAAGCATAAAAAGAATACACATTTACGATTTGTTTAGTATTTTAAGAGTACACTAAAGAAGACAATGCAGCATGCAACCCTTAAGAAGCTCAGTTTGAAAACAGTATTGAATTCTACTCTACAAGCGTATCGTTCAATACCTCACTCAACCACAGGTGAAAGTCCTTTGATGTTTGAGAGAGCAATGACAACCAAGTTACCCCAGAGGACCACCTTAAAAGATAAAAATGGAAACACGATTCATACAAAGGACTTGGTTAACAAACAGAAAATGAAAGTGTATGCAGAAGATAGCTCATTCAGAAAAGGAGATGTGGTGATTCTTCAACATCACATCTCTTCCTCTGTTGCATAAAAAGTTTGAATGTTTAGAAAATCATTAGACATGCACATACATATAGAAACATGTACAATTATATCTCTTCAATCAGTCTTCTTGGTGTTTTGATCATCCCAATCAGTTACTGGTTACTGGAAGCTGTAGTCTGTCATTTTAGTGGTCAGGGGTTAATAAAGATGGTAGGGGAACAGCAACAGTCACTGGGTTTTCAGAATCAGTCTTTCTTTCACCGTCTCAAGTTGAAGACTGATGAAACACAGGCCTGAAGTAAAAACAGTCTCGCGTAATAGAATTCCCAGGACACTGGGCAGTCACCATGTGTCCTTTGGTAGACACCACTTGAAAAGGTTTCACATGATAAGGAGCATCAGATTTTCTTTTGTGTATCTGTTGAGCAATCAACTGATGATGTGTGTGACTTCTGCAAAATATATAGCGTATGAAGATGTGTTCAGTGTGCTTGATCATGCAAGCATTTTGAATTACCAATATGAATAAAAACTCTTTTTATATGTAAATCTAGTGGATGCTGAGAAATGGCTGGTACATCGTAGCGATGTCACTGAACCTTTGGAGAAGCATGGAATGTAATGACATCTCTGGAATGTGTGAGGCATGTGTGTTTCATGCCTCCACTTGGCAGTTGCTTTCTGTGCACCTTAATGTAACCGACGTGTCCAATTTACCTCTGCAATAAATACCTTTTATTTTCATAAGAAGGGTATGGAAATCATCATTACAAAGTAGACGACAAAGAAAACTAAAGGCTTGGTACATATAGACATTAGCCCTAGGGTCCTCCAAGGGAGATTCCTGCTTCCTGCTTTGGTGCAGCTGAAGTCTTGCCAACACCAGAGGATGCACAGCCATGGAGATGTTGAACTTGCTGGAAGGAGCCGGAGAAACAATGTTGCAAGTTGAGGTTGTCTCTGGAGTTCCAGGCTTGTTTGGTCCCTGTGAAGTCCAGCAGCGGTTCCAGTGGCAAGAAGCAGAAGAGGTCAATGCAGAAGAGTCCTGGTGGAGTCTTGCACACCAAATCTGGGGACCCACCGGTAACGGGAGTCCCTAAATAGCCCTAAATTAGGGGGCTTGGTGACTCTGCAGGGTGACCACCTAGAGGAGCTCTGGGCACCACCTCTGGTGTGGTGATGGACAGAGGGGTGGTCTCTCCCCTTTCCTATGTGTGGTTTCATGCCAGAGCAGGGACCGGGAGTCCCTGGACTGGTGCAAACCAGATTATGCAAAGAGGGCACCAAATGTGCCCTTCAAAGCAAGCCAGTGGCATGGGGAGGCTACCCCTCACCAGCCTTGTAGCACTGATTTCCAAGGGAGAGGGTAGGGTGTTGCATCCCCTCTCCCACAGGAAATCATTTGTCCTGCCTTCCCCTGCTTGACCTAGTCAAGCAGCAGGAGGGCAGCAACCTGTCTGAAGGGCCGAAAGCAGCGTGGGCTGCCTGCAAACCTTCGAGGAGTGGTAGGAGCAATGCTGGGAGGACCTTTAAGGAGCTCCCAGAGTATATGGAATCATGCCACCAATTTTGGCATTAGTATTGGGGTATGATTCTGACATGTTTGATACCAAACATGCCTTGAATCAGAGTTACCATGATGTAGTTGGACCACAGGTCAGAACAGGCCAGCACAATTATAAAATGGCTTCTCTGCAATTATAAAGTCCAGTGCATTGGTATTGGAGTTCCTAGGGGCACCTCTGATCATTCAGGGGTGCCCTTACACACAGGGACGTGCACCCTACCCTTTTGGGCTGAAAGGGGCTACCATAGGGGTGACTTACAGTGACCTGGTGTAGTGACCAGCAGTGAAAGGTTGCATGCACCTTTTCACACAGTCAGCAATGGCTGGCCTGCAGACACAGTTTGCATGGGCTCCCATGGGTGACCTAATACATGCTGCAGCCCATGAGGGACCCCTAGTGTAACAATGACCTAGGTACCTAAGTACCATATACTAGGGACTTACAGGGGTACACCAGTATGCCAGTTGTGGTGTTTAAAGAGTACCAAAGCAACCAAATTTAGAGGAGAGGGCACTATCACTGGGGTCCTAGTTAGCAGAATCCCAGTGAAAACAGTCTAAGGACACTGATAACCGGCAGAATGTGGGGGTAACCATGCCAAAAAGAGTGACTTTCATATACAAACCCCCCCCCGCCCAAATCAAGGACAATAGGGCTAACCTTGCCCAGTTGAGTCTTCATTGTCTAAGTGGAGATACCTGGAAAGTCCATCTGCATGGGAGTCAATGTTTCATTGTATAGTCTATTCCCTATTGGAAGATTGACCATCTCAATAATTTGGGATTTTCAACTTTCATCTGTTTAAGCCATAGTAGGGGTTTGTGGTCTGTTTGAACAAGGAAGTGGGTGCCATCTTATCTCGAGCACATAATCTATGTCCTGTTTGGGGGCTTGAGAGGTTGCTCCCAACCTTCCCCACAAAGGCAAGTGGGCCCCCAACAGGATGTTCAAACAAAAGTTCAAAGGAGTTAACACCCACTCCCTTCTTTGGAACCTTCCTGTCGGGGGATCCCATCTCCTCCTGAGTTTCTCTGAGAGTCCCATGATCATGCCTTTGAGGGTTTTGTTGAATCTCTCAACTAACCCATTTGTTTGTGGGTGATAAGGGGTGGTGAATGTATATGGTAGACCACACGCCTTCTACATGGATTTAAGGTATGCAGACATGAAGTTTCCCAATAATTTGTTCTGTTAGTATACACATCATCACTTTCAAATACAGTGTAATCTTGCAGCTCACCAAGCATTAAATCAACTGACCCAGTCATCAGAAATAACACCAGATGTAATTACATCAGTCATTGACATTTTGAAGACATATGGAATTTGGATAACCTCAGCAGGCCTGCATATATCAAATGGAACTTTGTCTCAAACAATCCTATCTGAAATTGGTACTGCTGAAATGTTCACAAGGGACAAGTCTCTTTGGACCTTATGTGAGGAAAGATAGGGAGTTAGAACTTCATCCACTAGCTTGACAGAAGAGCGTTCAATTACCATTTATCAAGAGAGAGAAAACAGTCACAAAACCAATCCGAAACAGAAAGGCAAGCAGTGTCAGACATATAAACAGATAATTCCATGGATAAATCAAATAGTTGTTTTTAAGCTATATGTACAGCTTATGTGTCTTTGAAACAGTTTCAGTTGCAGGTGTGGATGAAGTTTAAGAAAAGTCATCAAGGTCAATGATATAACCAGAAGCAGTCTCTGCAAACACAGGAGCCGGTGCATTACTAATGGTTGAATCCTCTTCACATGCTGGTTCATAGCAGGCAACGTTGTCTGTTTGTGTTGAGTTGGAGTACAAGACAGCCACATCTTGGACAGTTGTTGTTAGGGAAGTGGTAACAGGAATCAGCAAAGGCTCATTTTCCACCCTCCCCATGCCTGAAGATGTATTTGTAACATTGTTGTACATGCTGGTCTAGTCAGAAGTGTTGTTGTTTCTTCTTTGAAGTGGTATGTCCTGTTGGGTAGTGGGAGGGAACCGGGAACTACCCAAGGGACCTCTGGGTCTACTGTGCAGAATCGGCCACATGATGCAGTTTGATGTTGTTGATGGAGACAAATTTGTTGCCTTTGTAACCTGGCAGCGGTGGTAAGATGATAGTTCCGGTGCCTTGTAGTCCCAGGAGTAGGAGCTGTGCTCTGTAGGATGGGCCGAATTCCTTCTTCACAGCAATCTTATCACAAACCAGATCCTCAACTCTAAGAATCCAGCCTGTAAAGGTTGTTGGCAAATCCCTTATTCCTAAGGTGTCAGCACTGACAGATGAATTGGCATCACAAAACTGCTGAAGCTCCTATTGGACAGTGAGACATTCATTTATGTCAAAAGGTGTGTCTGCTGCCACCAAACCAGGGCCATCTAGATCTGGGACATACATAAGTATCCCAAAGAGGAGTTTGTAAGGAGTGCATCCTCCCAAGGACCGTCTTGGCAGATTATTCAGTGCTATTTGGACCCCCATATAGATGATTAAGTCAACTGCAGCCTGAACCTATCACTCTAGTTGTTAAGGACTGCTTTACATCTCGATTCCTTCTCTCCACGACCAAATTACCTTCGAGATGGTAGGGTGAGGAGTAATGGAGGTCAATACCCATCATCCTCATGGTGCCCCTGAATGACCTAGAGGCAATGGCAGGGTGCTGGTCCGAATGGAATGCTGCCACCACACATGTACTGATAAAGATCAGCAAGTCTTTTATAACTGATCGAGCATCAGCCGACCACTGTGGCCATAAACACAGGAATCTGGAACAAGAATCTACAGCGACTAAGATATATTTGTGCACACCATCACGTTGTGAGGAACCACAATGTTCCAGGTACACACTTCGTAGTGGCCTATAGGACACTAAGAGGGATGTCTGCGGTGGGCTCTTAATTTGCTGGCAAATGTCACAGCAAAGGACATATTGCTTGGTCTGTTTGTATGGACCTCGCCACCAGAAGCGTTTCGGTATGAGTGTTATTGTGGCCGTGACACCAGCAGGAGCGGATGCAACACCCTCATGATCTGCTTTGATGAGATCTAATCTCTGGTCCTGGATGGGAATCACTCGATCTCCAACCCTAGGAATTGTTGTAAAAGCAACATTCTGTACACTGATGTGGTTAGAATATTTAGTGGGGTATGCTTTTGGGAGAGGCTTGCCTTCGGCCAAAGATTTCATGGCAGCCAAGATGTCATTAACCAATCTCATCTGGGAACCAGTCACTGCAGCAACAGAAGCCGTGGCTACTGAGGGCTTGGCCGCTTCATCAGCCAAGGTGTTTCTAATAATGTGTACTCGTACACATTGGTGACCCAATGTATGGACTACATGAGCATCAGGTAGCTTATCTTTAAGATAAGTCACCCTTCCCCACAGAGTTCTGTGTTTTATGGTGTTCCCCTTTGAGTCTCTGAATCCATTCCTCTGTCAATGATTGACATAATCATTGTAAGACTGGACACAATAGTACGACTCACACACTATCAATGTAAGGTGTCTTGGATCTGTATGTTCCAAGGCCAGGATGAGGGATTTGAGCTCAGCCAATTTTACTGCGCAGTCCCCTAGGGTCTGTGTGTAGGTATTGCGAGGGAGGAATACACCATCCTTCATCACTCCGCTCACGGCTGCGCAAGCGGCTGAGTATTGATGTTTTGTACCTACAGCTGGTTGTGCTGAACCATCAGTATAAATGACAGTGTGGTATCTGTCAAGTGGCAATATGTGAAGAGGTGCAGGGTACTCCTGTTCATATTGGAGAAATTCTTGTGTTTAAAGTTTTTGGTCAAAGATGGAATCAACATCAGTGGCAGTCAGGGAAGTTGCTCATTGAATCCAGCATGAATGTTATGCTTTACCGTTAGGAACGCTTGCTTTGGTGACAGCCTCTAAGGCTGGCACTGGGGTAACAACAATAACACGTTTCCCTTGGGCAAGTGGCCTCTCCTTGATGACATCCATCTGTATAGCAGTCAGAATTTTTTCTGTGGGTGCACATCGTTTTTCTGCATTGGAATATAAATGTGATTAATATGCTTTGGGCACCTTGTCGCCTTCGTTAAAGGTGACATAATTAAACCCAATGGCACCAGCTAATATTCTGATGGTCAAATTTGCTTTGGTGTCACTGGTGTGTAAGTGTTTTGCTTTTAGCATGTCCTGCAATCCTCTAAGGAAAGTGTTTTCAACTGTTCAGTGTCTACTTGAGAAATCTGAGCAAATTAAATCATGAAGTAGCTTGATGAGTTCTACTTAGTCAGGAATGTAAGTTGTGCCAAAGTTAAAGAAACCAAGTAAAGACTGCAGTTTCTTGATAGTATTTGGTGGCTGGAACTGAGCACATTTTTCTAGAGAGTGAGGGGCCAGGATCTTGCCCTCGTTTGATAGGTCTTATCCAAGGAATAATACACTGAGGAAGGCTATTTTAGCTTTCTTCAAATTGAGTTTGTAACCAAGGGCTGTGAATCCTAGAACTCTCTGATCGACCCTGGCAAGATGAATGTTGAGGTCACCATCTGTGAGATAGACATTATCTACATGGGACAACGACTTAACAACATCAATATCATGAAATATTGATGTTACACGGGCTGAGAACAGCCCTGGGCTCTTCTTGTATCCCTGTCAGGAATAAGGCTGGGCGCGCTCCAGGTCCCACCAAAAACTCCGCTGCACGTATTTGCGGCGCTTCATGCGCAACACTTGTCATCCCCTCTTGTTCTAGAAGTGGTCATCAGCGTCGCCTGCCCTGTGGTAAAGCTCATGTAGCTGTAGGGTCAGGACATTGGTGGACAAGATGCACTTATCAGTGCTATTCTATGAAGGGACTACAATTCCCAGGTTTCTAGAGGCAGCGGCCATCTTGGGGTGTGGCAGCCCTATAAAGCCCAGCCACACCCAAGCACATTGCTCACTATTTTGAAGACTTTGATGCGGTCAGACCTCGTGGGGGTTCCTCTGAAGAAGAGCAGATTTCCTGCATTGACATCAAATCGGAGTATCCTTGTTTTCTATGGTGAATTCAGATACAAGTAGGTCGTACTCGTAGCGGTAAGGTCTTGATTAGTCCAATCTTGAAGGGAGTTGTTACTTCCAAAGGTAAAGCACCCCTTAGCACAACGAGCAAAGCAGTTCTAAGAGTAAAGCGGCCTTGGCGCGACGATCAAAGCACTTCGAATCACAATGAGCAAAGCGCTTCAGGCCACACATGTAAAGCGCCCTTGGCACAGCAATCAAAGTGCTTTAGTCCACATGAGTAAAGCGCCCTTGGCACGGCAATCAAAGCGCTTCAGTTCACATGAGGAAAATGCCCTTGGCACGACAATCAAAGCGTTCCAGGCCAAAAGAGTAAAGCGCTCCTGGCACAACGTTAAAAGCGCTTCAGGTCAAAAGAGTAAAGCGGCCTTGGCGCGACGATCAAAGCCTATTCAAGAGTCTATTGGTGAGTTATACTGATATGAATGATTATATGCATATTTGTTCTAACTGTTTCTTTTCAGATCTCTCTCCTTGCAGTTCCCTACCCTAACTCCCTTTCCCCCGCATGGCTTCATCATAACTCTGTGCTCTAATAGCTTTCAGGAGATGGTGACGCCGGGAGGTGGGCCTTTTGTTCAGCAGCATGCAGATCCCAAGAAAAGGACACTACGACAAGCCCTGGGGCAAACGACAGAAGCGTTTTTGTGAGCCAAATGAAAATGCACTCAGGTCCTGACTTTCATGTTCTAAGTTCTGACAGAAAAAAATGTTGGAAATATCCAAAGCTGTTTTGTATTTTGTACGTACTATGTTGGTGAATTTTGTTTTGCGTATGTGCGTGTGTGACTGTTTAAATGTCTGTAATCTAATCAATCAGGAATTTGTAAAGTGCACTACTGACCCGTGAGGGTCTCAAGGCGCTGAGGAGGAGGGGAGGAAGGTGCTGCTTCTGCTCGAACAGCCAGGTCTTGAGAAGTTTCCTGAAGGTAAGGAGGTCTTTGGTCTGACACAGGGGGGTGGGAAGAGTGTTCCACTTTTTGGCGGTGAGGTGCGAGAATGATCTAACACTGGTTGTAGTTCTGCGGATGCGTGGGACGGTTGCGAGGGCGAGGTCGGCAGAGTACAGAGGCCGGGTCAGTGTGTAGAAGGAGAGCCATCTGTTGAGGTATTCTGGTCCGGTGTTGTGCAGTGGTTTTTGAGCGTGGGTGAGGAGTTTGAAGGTGAAGCCAGTGCGGGTTTCTCAGGTGGTCTGTGATGTGGCAGTGCCAGGAGATGTCCAGGATGAAGCGTGTGGAGGCGTTCTGGATGCGTTGCAGCCTCTTCTGAAGTTTGGTTGTGGTTCCCGCGTAGAGGGCATTGCCGTAGTCCAGTTTTATGCTTACGAGGGCTTGGGTGACTGTTCTTCTGGTTTCGGTGAGTATCCATTTGTAGATCTTTCAGAGCATGCGGAGGCTGTTGAAGCATGAAGAGGAGATGGCGTTGACTTACTGGGTTATGGATAATGGATGATCTGAGTCTAATTCTAAGACTATTCTATATGAATGGCTGGGCTTAGTGACCTGTAATAACAGGTTACCTATCGCAGAGACACAGGGTTCAATTACACTTTGGTACTCGAGCTGAGTAAGGAGCTCCCTCACCGGAGCTTTGGTTTTGTGTTTAACAGGATATCTGGCCTGACACTGGTGTGTAGACCTGATAGGTATTACATGGTATGGAGAATCCCTATCCCAACCTACATGGTTGCCATATAGTGCAGGTGCCTGTGATAAAGCCCAGTTGGCAGCGTGGGCTTATTTTACCGCCTCTGGAACAAGATCAGAGAAAGAAGGCAAAATGACATCTTCCCCATGTGGGAGCTTACGGACGTGTTCAGGAGGCCAGTCTCTTTCAGCCATTAGGATATCACAACTAAGTTCATCCCAGAATATTACACTAATGGTGCGCTCTATATCTCCCTCAATTTGGATATTTAAATCATAAACCCTGTCGGGTGGGAGAACACGCCCATCTACAGTCTCGACTGCAATAAAGTTGCTAGTAGCTGTTGCATCCAGATGATCTTTCAGACTCTGGCAAAATATTGTGACTTCTGCCGCGCTGTCCATCAGTGTCACTGCCCACATCTTGTTCTTCAGCAATGTTCTCAAGTTTGCTGGCATTTTTAATTGAAAGTGCGGCCACTTGTTTCTTTTTACAATGTGGCTTTTATTCTGGGAACTTGTCTTCTTTCTTGTTCCAATGACTGCTGTGAGTCTTTCTTCTGTTTTTGCGTAGTCAGTACATTGCTATGACCGGCCCACTCTCTCACTCAGTCTATCCGGTGTGTCCCGAAAGGAATGAGAGGGACATGAATTAGTATATCTGTCAGGATCTTTTATGTTTTCTCTATTTCTGAGATTATGGGGGTCATTCTGACTCCCGCGGGCGGCGGAAGACGCCCGCCTGGCGGGAACCGCCGGAAGACCGTACCGCGGTCAAATGACCGCGGTGGTCATTCTGACTTTCCCGCTGGGCCGGCGGGCGACCGCCAGAAGGCCGCCCGCCGGCCCAGCGGGAAAGCCCCTTCAACAATGAAGCCGGCTCCGAATGGAGCCGGCGGAGTTGAAGGGGTGTGACGGGTGCAGTGGCACCCGTCGCGATATTCAGTGTCTGCTTTGCAGACACTGAAAATCTTTATGGGGCCCTGTTAGGGGGCCCCTGCAGTGATCATGCCAGTGGCATGGGCACTGCAGGGGCCCCCAGGGGCCCCACGACACCCGTTCCCGCCATCCTGTTTCTGGCGGTGAAAACCGCCAGAAACAGGATGGCGGGAAGGGGGTCGGAATCCCCATGGCGGCGCTGCTTGCAGCACCGCCGTGGAGGATTCCCTGGGGCAGGGGAAAACCGGCGGTAAACCGCCGGTTTCCCTTTTCTGACCGCGGCTTTACCGCCGTGGTCAGAATGGCCCCTGAAGCACCGCCAGCCTGTTGGCGGTGCTTCCGCTGCACTCTGCCCTGGCGGTTTTCAACCGCCAGGGTCAGAATGACCACCTATATCTCCTTTCGGAGTTCTCCGGGTGTGGAGAGTCTGCTCTCTGACTATCCCAGCAGTTTTTTGAACCCTCCTATGCTTGTTTAATACCTTCCTTAGGGGTGGTACTCTTAATTTCAGGCTTTTTTAGGTTGGCTTCCAAACTATCCCTTCCAATACTAGTATAGGTATCGGAACTAATTTTTGGTAGCTGCTTCTCCTGTTCCAAGTGTAAACTCTCTCGGAGCCTCTGGCATATGGTCAATGCTACCCCTTTAATATTACTGAGTATTATTGAGGCAACTGCATCAAAGTTACGCATCAATTACATCCCTAAGTCCAGGGCTGGTACAGCCCGTGTTCATTCTGAATTTGTTTTAACCCTTCTGGTAAATTTGCAAGTGTTGGGGTACCAGGTGTGGTAGTACATATTGCAGCGATGACTGCACCCCATGTGGTGCAATCGTCCTCTGAGGGAACCATTCCGAATGTCAAGCACATTGCGAGAATTCTATGTTTCTCCTGTTGTCCCGTATGGTGAAACATAGCTTCCAGCTGATTCATTTTCTGGGCTATCCAGAACAGGATTTTCTACCGTTCTGTGGGCACCTTGCCCATGATAGAGTGCACTGTTTGTGGCTTAATCCCAGTAACGGCCAGTTGTTATCCAGTGGGTGCTGGTGGTGCTGGACCCCTGGTGTGACCCCTGACCTGCCTTAAGGCCAGGCACCACTCTACACGCCGAGCAGCACCACCAGCCTGCCCTTGTGTCCCCGACCCCGCCTTCGAGTTTGAGGCCCTCCACCACCTGCAGGGATGCACCTGCGCCTCATCCCTGGTGTCTAGTGGTTGCTGTAAGTATTGTGTGCGTGTCTTGTAATCTGTATTATTGCTTTTTGTGCCGTTTTTCTGTGCCTTTTTCTGTTTATTGCCTTCTTCTGTTTTCTGCCTGTTTATTGCCTTTTTTATTGTCTTTTCTGTTCCGACCTCTCCTTCTCCCCGGTCCCGCTGATGCTTCCCCTGCAGCCCCGCCCCCCTTGCACCCCGATTCGCCACTGTCTCCCACCTCCCAGCTGCTCCTCCTTCCCACCTCCCTGTCTTAATGGCAGCTGCTGCGTGGCGCGGAGAGTGACCCCTGACCTGCCTTAAGGCCAGGCACCACTCTCCACCCCGAGCAGCTCCACCAGCCTGCCCTCATGTCCCCGACCCCGACATCGCTGCTGCCACAAGTTTGAGGCCCTCCACCACCCACAGGAACCCGCCTGCGCCTCATCCCTGGTGTCTAGTGGTTGCCGTAAGTATTGTGTGTGTGTCTTGTAATCTGTATTAGTGCTTTTTGTGCCGTTTTTCTGTGCCTTTTTCTGTTTATTGCCTTCTTCTGTTTTCTCCCTGTTTATTGCCTTTTTTATTGCCTTTTTTATTGTCTTTTCTGTTCCGACTCTCCTTCTCCCCGGTCCCGCCGCTGCATCCCCTGCGGCCCCGCCCCCTCGCACCCCCATTCGCTACTGCCTCCCGCCTCCCGCCTCCCAGCTGCTCCTCCCTCCCACCTCCCCCTCTTAATGGCGGGCGCTGCACGGCGCGGAGAGTGACCCCTGACCTGCCTTAAGGCCAGGCACCACTCTACTCACCGAGCAGCTCCATCAGCCTGCCCTCGTGTCTCTGACCCCACCCTCGCTGCTGCTGCAAGTTCGAGGCCCTCCACCACCCGCAGGTACCCTCCTGCGCCTCATCCCTGGTGTCTAGTGGTTGCCTTAAGTATTGTGTGTGTGTCTTGTAATCTGTATTAGTGCTTTTTGTGCCATTTTTCTGTGCCTTTTTCTGTTGATTGCCTTTTTATGTTTTCTGCCTGTTAACTGCCTTTTTTATTGCCTTTTCTGTTCCGACCTCTCCTTCTCCCCTGTCCCGCTGCTGTGTCCCCTGCAGCCCCGCCCCCCTCGTGCCCCCATTTGCCACCGCCTCCTGCCTCCCAGCTGCTCCTCCCTCCCGCCTCCCCTTCTTAATGGTGGCCACTGTGCGGCCGTGCCACTGGCGCGCCAGCGGCGTGCCAAAGGCAAGCCCGTCTGCGCCCGTCCGCGCCTGGACCGCGCCCGTCCCCCTACCCCTTGCAACTCCCCTGCCGCCACTACACCACTACAGAACTCCTCGCGCTCAACTTCGGCCGCCCCACTGCCTGCATCCAGACCTCCCCTAGGCACACCCACGGACCTTTCTCCTGCCGCACGTGCCACTTCACCTGCGCTCAAGCCACCAAGCACCACATCAACGCCACCCACCTCAGCTGCATCCTCCTCAACACCCGCTCCGTCCACAAACATGCCATCGAACTCTGGGACCTGCTCACATCAACATCGCCTTCCTCACCGAAACTTGGATGAACCCCTCATCGGAACTAGACATCGCCATAGCAATCCCTGAGGGCTACAAAATCACCCGAAGAGACCGCACCAACAAACCAGGAGGAGGAATCGCCATAGTCCACAGAAGCTCCATCAGGATCTCAACCGACACCCACGACGCCCTAGATGCCGCAGAACACCTGCACTTCCAGATATACGTGAACGCCAACACCACAATGAGAGGAACCCTCGTCTAAAGACCCCCGGGCCCCCGCCCACAATTCTGCGACACCATCACCGACACTATCAGCACCCACGCCCTCACCTCCACGGACTACATGCTCCTCGGCGACCTGAATTTCCACCTGGAGAACACCAGGAACAACAACTCCTCAGCTCTACTGGACAACCTTGCCGACCTCAGCCTCAAGCAACTGGTCACCTCGCCCACCCACTCAGCCAGTCACACACTCGACGCCATCTTCTCTTCCAGCAGCCACGTCACTTTCACTCACACCACCGAACTCCATTAGACCAACCACGGTTGTGTTCATTTTTCCTTCCAGAAACCCACCAACAACAGCATTGGATCCCTCACCTCAAGTGGAACAAGATCTCCAAGGACCAATTGATCTCCAACCTCGCCCATGCTTTACCAGCCAAAACCAACGATCACAACACCACCACCCTCAGCCTCAAACAATGGCTCAATGACTGCACCAACACAGTTGTTCCACTCAAGAAAACCACCAACACCCGCGCCAACAAAAAAACTCCCGGGTTCACTACAGACCTTCAGGCCTCCAAACGAGAATGCCGGAAAGCCAAGAAGAACTGGTGCCAAGAACAAACAGAAAGCAACCACGCCACCCTCAAATCTGCCATCCGCAAACATCACCAGCTCATCCGGACCACCAAAAGATCTTTCTACAAAGAACAAATTCACAACAACGCACACAACAGCAGGGAGCTCTTCAGCATCATCAAGGAACTCACCAACCCCAAGTCCTCATCTGCCGACCCACCACACTCGCAAGACCTCTGCGACTCCCTCGCCACCTTCTTTCACTGCAAGATCACAGACATCCATGGAAGCTTCGCACCTGCCGTCCCCCATCACCACTGTGAAGGTCGACCCCAACGCACCTATCCACACTAACATCCTGAGCGCCTGGATCCCCACCAACGATGAGGAAATCACCAAGACCATGAGCACCATCCACTCCAGCTCTCCCACTGACCTCTGCCCTCACCACGTCTTCAATAAAGCCAGCCAAATCATCGCTCCCCAGCTCCGAACCATCATCAACAGCTCCTTCGGGACCGCCATCTTCTCGAAGCGCTGGAAACACGCTAAAGTCAACGCCCTGCTCAAAAAGCCCAAAGCCGACCCAGAAAACCTCAAAAACTACCGGCCAATCTCCCTTCTCCCCTTCCCTGTGAAGGTCATCGAGAAGATAGTCAACAACTATCTATCCTGCTTCTTGGAGGACAACAGCCTACTCAACATCTCCCAGTCTGGATTCATCAAGAACCACAGCACCGAGTCCGCCCTTATTACTTGCACCGACGACATCAGGAGCAGGCTCGACAAAGGTGAAACCGTTGCCCTCATCTGACCTTTCCACAGCCTTCGACACCGTCTGTCACCACACCCTTCGCACACACCTCTATGATGCCGGAATCCGCCACACAGCCCTGGACTGGCTCACATCCTTCCTCTCTGGAAGAACCCAAAGAGTCCGCCTCCCCCCGTTCCTGTCTAAAGCCACCAGGACCATTTGCGGAGTCCCCCAGGGATCCTCACTCAGCCCCACCCTCTTCAATGTCTACATGGCTCTGCTCGCCAACATCGTCCGAACCCACGGCCTCAACATCGTCTCCTACGCAGATGACACTCAGCTCATCCTCTCTCTCATGAAGGACCCCGCAACCGCTAAGACCAACCTCCACACCGGACTTCACGCCATCATCAACTGGATGGAAGCAAGCCTCCTCAAGCTGAACTCGGAGAAGATCGAGATCATCATCTTTGGCCCCAACAGATCAGCATGGGACGACTCCTGGTGGCCTGCCACTCTGGGGTCGGCCCCAACGCCCACCATGCACGCAACCTCGGCTTCATTTTGGACTCTTCGATCTCTATGACCCAGCAAGTCAACGCCATCTCACCCTCATGCTTCAACACCCTTTGCATGCACCGCAAGACCTTCAGATGAATCCCAGTGGAAACCAGAAGAACTGTCACCCACGCCCTTGTCAGCAGCAGACTGGACTACGGCAACACCCTCTACGTGGAAGCGATGGCCAAGCTCCAGAAGAAACTCCAGCGCATCCAGAATGCCTCAGCACGACTCATCCTCAACCTCCCTCACCACAAACACATCTCAGCCCACCTCAGAGACCTCCACTGGCTCCCCATCAACAAAAGGATCGCCTTCAAACTCCTGATCCACGCTCACAAAGCTCTCCACAACGCCAGACCTGCCTACCTCAACGAGCGTCTCAACTTCCACGTCCTGACACGCCAGCTCCACTCCGCCAACCTCGCCCTCACAACTATCCCGCGCATACACCGTACCACAACCAGCGGCAGATCCTTCTCCCACTTTGCCGCCAAAACCTGGAACTCCCTCCCCATCAACCTATGTCTGACCCAGGACTTCCTGCCCGTCAGGAAGTGCCTTGAGACCTGGCTATTCGAGCAGTAGCACCCCCCCCCAGCGCCTTGAGACCCTTCCAGGTGAGTAGAGCACTTAACAAATTACTGATTGATTGATTGGACGTGCTGGTGTTGTGTTCAAAGTTCGCTTTACGAACTGAACAAGTTGTCTACATAATGTCACTAGCTCATTGCAAAGATTGCGCAGATCAGCTGCCTGCAAGTTTTGTACACTGGGGTGTGTTGTATATGTGGCAAACATTGGCCACGTTGGTCTGTCATTACCTAAGGGACCTAATCGCACAGGTTGTATTATGTGTGGTACGCAGCCATTAAACCAGTTCTGATGTTCTTGATAAGTAATCGGTATGTCAAGATACTGGTATGCTTGGTACCCTTGCGGTACAATTGCAACTCTGTATGTGTGGAATGTGTATGTGGTAGAGACTTCCTCAGGAAAGGTGACCCAGGAATAGAATGTTTCTGTTTGATAAGCTTCATGGGCTTCTAAAATAAATGTGATATCCCCATCCCCATCTGTTAAGCCATGCCCTATTAGATGTAGTGTTAATGCATGTCTGACATTCTCAGGAATGTCTATGGCATTAGCCATGTTGAAAAAATGGGTAAAGAGATCGAATACCAAAAGGGGAGAAAAGACCTTTCAAGAGTTCAAGCTCGAACAACCTACAGCCTAGTTAGGTGCTCCCTGTTAAGCTGAGGAGGATTATCCCAAAGACCACGGGCGCCTCCGTATAAGGGTACTTAGGGTACCTGTTGTGTGTGAGACAGAGATACTCAGGGCATCCATAAATAAGTGCCAAAACACCATTGTTAGTGGCGCCATTTCATAGTTGGACTCCTAGGCGAGACTGCTTGTTTAGGGAAGATGGCACTTTTGTTTGCGGGCGACTAAGCCAATCCTACAACAAGTTGCAACTGTTGTCCCAACCCTCCCAGCTCACAAGCAGTACCTCACCACAAACCCAAACACTAAAAGGTGATTTCTGGCAACCTTTATGCATGGACTTCTCAGGGGAGTCATGGTTACACAGAGAGTACCCTTTTGTCACATGAGCAATAAGTCTGAGTCACACAGGCAATGACGGAGATGGAGTAACGTTTTCAATAGGTTTTATGAACAAGACAGCAATCTACTGTAAAATGCATGAGCTGCAATGATTAGGATAATGAACAATGAAAGAAGCAGAATTGTAAAAATGAGAGTCATGAATACAAAGCCCCCACCATCTTGCAATAACACGGAATGTAAAATATCCCGAAAACCCTAGCATGGAGAACCTAATCTCTAACCTAACGAGAGCTAGGTGTGATAAACCTAACCTGCCAGTACCAGGTCCATGAGAAGAGCCCCCACCCATGTTACCTTGAAATTGGGTCTCTAGATCAGACTCCCTATTGACACGAAGGCTGGGTCTGCATGAAGGTGATGAACAACATAGATAGCGTTGATAGGAATCCCTCTGATAACCTTGTCTGTGTGAGATGTATTTATACAGATGTTGTAATACCCCTGATGCAGGTATGTTCCCAAACAATAGATAGGAAGGCATGCTTCGGGTGGCAATTATATAAACAATTCCCTCCAAAAGTACATTATGTTCCTGTTACACATAAGTGGGAAAGAGATATGCTGTGAGTACCTACACATCTCACTTAACTTTGATGCTGATAGTGATGCATTTACAGAGTGGAACTGATAACGTAAAATCAAAACATTTCACTAACTATAAACATAGCAGCTATTTTGAAAGAAATAATTAAATAAATAGGCTCACGGAGCAAGCTAAGTAGGTTAGGCTAAGCTAATCTCCTGATTCCCTTTAAACCTTAATAGGATCCACTACACTGTCACACATCCCTTATTAAGAATAGCCCTCAATTCTTCAGCTGCAGTTAATAGGGCAGTCTCGGTACTGTGCTGGCCTCCATATCCAAATTAAGTATGATCAAACAGGCAATTAGATTCAATGAAGAACATCAGTTTGTTACTTATTGCCTTTTCCACAATTTTGAGAGGGATAGAGAAGATGAGAGATGGGGGATAGTTATCACAGTCCAGGGGATTAAGGTGAGGTTTTTAAACAGAGGCGGAATGGACGCTACCTTCCAAACTTTAGGAAAGTAGCCTTGCTGAAACATTTAATTGAAAATAGGAGTCAAATGAGTGGCAATGGTTTTGGAAACCGAAAGTGAGACCGTGGGAGGACAAGTATCCAAAGAAGAGCCCGATCAAGAAGTTAGAATTAACTCGCGGACTTGCTCCATATTCAGAGAAGAGAAGTTAAAAAACCGGATGGATACTGCGTCAAGGGCATCGTCCTTGCTCAGAAGGGTTGAAGGCAGTGCCTGGTTGTTATTAAACGTATTAAAAATATCCAGCACTTTGGGTTGAAAAGCAGATGCAATGTTATCACAAAGGAAATTGAGAACTCAGGTCTTCCCCTGATCGTCGAAATGGCTACATTTTTGACAGTAGAGAAAAATTCCTTGGGAGAGTTGTGGCTGCCATTATTTTGTGTGCAAAATAAGCGGATTTCTCCACCAGAATTGCAGTCATATACTCGGAGAGTTTTAATTTATATAGCAATTTTTCATTGGGGTCATAATGAAGCCTCCAACGCTCGTCTGCAAACCTGTTTTAAAAGCCTAGGCTTCTCTAAAAACAATTGCTGGGAGGGAGATTGCCTACTGCTAAATGCTACTTGGGGAGGAGCCAGACGATTGGCGGCTGAAGTTAGCCAGTCATTATAGGCCTGACTGTCATCATCAAGGTGACTAGTTGCAGTCGGGAAAGATGATGGGAGAATTTAATTCAGCTACGCCAAATCAGCTTTGTGCCAATGACGCCAATGAGAAATCACTGGGGGGGGGGATCCGCAGTTTGCAATGCCTGTTCTCGGACTGAATTTTAAACATGAAAGCCGATGGTCCGACCACGTGAGAGGTAGTACTTCAAAGAAGGATAAAGAGGTACTACTGTCGCGAAAATGCAAACTAGCGTGTGCCCTGCCGTTTGGGATGGATCTGTGACAACCTGATTCAGACCAAGACTATTCATTAGGTCAAATACATTTCCCGAATCTCTGTCTAGTGCGTTATCTAGATGAAAGCTAAAATTACCTAAAGGAGTGAAATTATCTGTGTTAGCCTTGACCTCTAACAATCCACCTAAGATGTGAATAAAGTCAGACTTCGGTCCAGGTGGTCGGTAGATTAAAAGTCCGTTGAAGGACTTGTGATGATTAAGAATGATTTTAAAATTCAAGGACTCACAATAGGGGGAAGGAGGAGCGGCGAAAAAGCAGCCCTTTAGCTGATTTTTGAAGACAATAGCTAAGCCACAACCCCTCTTACCAACGCAGTCTAGCTTAAAAAGTGAGTAGCCCTCGGGAATTGCTAAAACGAAGTCAGGGCCCGAATGTGGATCTGCCCATGTTTCTGTGGCAAATGTTAGATCAACATGATGGGCTTGCAAGAATTCAAAGAATTCTAGTTTTATTTTTAATTAGTGATTTGGCATTAATAAGTGTGCAGCACAATTGGTTTAGAGCCTACTTGTCTTTGGAAAAGGACGATATATAAGCATCTTCAATGATCTTTAAATTAGAAGTATCCTAAAGACAGCCGGGGCAATATACTTGCTACTCACCATGGTTAATGAGTCCAGCCATTTGCAATTCAGGGATACCGTTGGGGTGCACAAGACTAGAAGAGCTTCCCTAGCATAAGTTAGAGGCCGACTGATAGCAGGCCTCAAACCAGCAGCATGGCTGCTACTGAGCACAGTCCGTGCGCGGACCGGCGCAGATAGTCATGCCTTTAGCGTGCCCGCTGCGCAGATGCTCAACTTTGCAGTTTTTATAACCCTCATCCGGGGACGGTGGGGTAAAGGCCTTGTCCCAAGCGCTTCAAGTACAATAATGATGAGGGCAAACAAAACAACGAAACCAGGGGCCAGCAATCCCTATGCAATTGGCAAGCTCCCTTGACAAATTGCATATACTGGTAGGTAATAGCCAACTAAAACAAAAGTGAGAAAAACGGTGAATCCATAAAACAATTAAAATAGCTATCAAGCCTTCCAATATGGCGTTCCAATCGGCCAAAGATGGGAGTCAGACACCTCCCTAAAATGTGCACACAAGTGCTGTACAAGGAAAATGAAAGCAGATTAAGGTGCTTAAAATCTGTCCGTAGTGGCCTCGCAGATTTGCAGTTTTTATAACCACACATCCGGAGGAACGTGTCCCAAGCCCTCCAAGCGCAATAACGGTAAGGGCAAAGAAAACTACATACTGGAATACAGAACCTTCTACTGATTTTTCCTTAAATGACTGGAGATTAATATGGATAACTAATATGTCTGGATGGTCTGCCTGTCACAATTGATTATGGACCCCATGTAAACTATATAAGACTAAACTTATAGATTCATCTCTTTATTAGCATTGTAAACAAAATTAGCTATCTTTAAAACATGTTTATTTGAATGTGTAGTAGTATTACAGTTTTGGCAATATGTTTTGGATAATATTGTTAAAATACTTCCTATTACTGATACTCTCACATATAGTGAGAATTGTCTTCTCACTTATCAGTTTCCCATACTAAACATTTTGATCTCATTTCTATTACCATCAAATCCATCATGTCTTATTGGAAATCTGCTGAAGCAATGCTGATTCTGGCTTGGTGGTCTCATGTTACATTTATTCAATCAGGAGCCCAAATATATTTAAGGGAACATGTACAAATACGTCTTTCTTTCAGCAGCTATGGAGGCCGATTGATGGTTATATGGCTACATACATATAAGGTGTTTATTATTCATAGTTGTTCTCTGTTATAGTGGTAGTTTGAAGCCTATGAGGTCAGAAGTAGCTCGTTTGTTCCTTCTTCGTCAATTATGTTTCTTAAATCTAAGCCAATTGCATATTTAGGTATATTTATATTATAATCAGCATATTTTATAGTTAAGAATATGTTTACTATATATACCATGAATGTATAATTTGTTTAGTGTTGCCTTTTAACTTTCAAAAACTAATAAAATATTTTGAACTAAAAAAAGAAAGAATTGGAAACTGGCATTATGGGATGTGTTATGAGGCTGCACTAATAAAAAGAAAAATGGAAAAAGAAAATAACTATTTACTAAATGCGAACCAAAAATGCAGACAGTGCCCTGGTCCAAGAGACAGGCCTTTCAGAATTAGACTCCTCCAAACTGAAAGTGATTTTGTGGGCTCTGTCATTAATAGCAGATCGCCAAACGAATTCCCAGGGTGCAACAACCTGCACACCGCCCTGTGGAAAGAAATGTGGTGCTGTTATCCTCATCCAACATTTCCTACCACATAAAATATTAAAATCATGTACAAATATAGCCAAGAATTATGTATTTGTGAAGTCGGCTAGTGCAAGCTGTGAGAAATGCCACTTTTTGTGTGGTACTCAGTGTGTATCCTCTCACCACTAAAACATTTATAAATGGGTAACCCCTGATTAGCATATTTAACTTAACAATACAACTCTAGTACCTGGTACCTTGTGGTATCCAGGGCCTGTGAGTTGAATGTCACTAGTGGACTGCAGCACCCATTGTGCCACCATTAAAGTTGCAGTGTAAAAAACATGCCTGTAAGCCTGCCCGGCTGCCTGAGTGTGCAGTTTAAAACTACAAATTCAACCTAGCAAAATCAACCTTTTGCTAGATCTAAGCCTACCTTTTTTAGACGTGTACTTCATATTTACATATTTGTAAGTCATCCATAAGGTAGGCCCTTAATGCCCACAGGGCAATGTGCATGAAATTTAAATACCAGGACGAGTGGGCTGCCTGAATGTGCAGTTTAAAACTGCAAATTCGACCTGGCAAAGTCATCCACAAGGTAGGATCTAAATGCCCATGGCTCAAGGTGCATGGTATTTAAATAGCAGGATGTGCAAGCTTTACTTTATACAGGCATTGACAGGGAAAACTCTCCAAAGTTGTTGTTCACTGTGGACAGGTTGGCTCTGCCATAGAAAAGCACTAGGTTATATAATGTATAACTTTAGTTTGTGAATAGCTAGAACCATGATTCAAGGACTCACATTAATAGGAATTTGAAATCCAACCTGATGGTAAAGTCTGATTGGATTTAAATTACAATTTTGAAAAAGCATCTTTTAGAAATGTGGCATTTTCCTGCCTACAGCCTCTATTAGCCCTTTCTGAGATAATCCCACATTTTCAGTTGGCAGCCTGTTGGGAGGTGTGAATTTCTCTCTGAAAAGGGGTTAAAAGGCCTTTGGCTGGAAGGAAGAGTGACCCCCTCCTGACAGGATAGCCTGGGGAATGTGTCCACCAACTGTACAAGCTTCAAAAGAGATAGTCCCTTTCACAGGCAGATGTAACTCACACCAAAGCCTTCTCCTGCCATTGTCTAGTAGCCAGAATGGCACCAATCCAAGAGTCGGGAAACACATGTCCCAGAACTGGTTTTCCTGCAGGAGTTCCTAATTTCCCTGTACACACCTGAGGAATGTACACAGAGCTCTCACCAAGGGAAGAAAGATTCTGCCATCTTGGATTTTGGCCAAGCAGGTCACTGTGGAATTTTTTAAGGCCATACCACCAAGAAATTATGTTAAACTGAATTTTTCTCTGCTTATTAGGGAGTCAGCCTATCCCACAAGCTAGTGCCAGGCATAAAAGTGGCACCACGGCTACCTTCTTCAGAAAACATCAGGACCTGTAGAAGACAGAAGAAAGACTGCACCTTCTGAACCTTGACTCCAAAAAGAAGACTTCACCTATTATAACATGTGGACAGAGACCCAAAAAGCTGGACCTACTCCCACTTTTACTAAGAACAAGACACTGGTATCTAAGGGCTAGCGGCTAGTCTCTTGTTAAGCTACAGGAACACAAAAGCAGCAAAAGCCTGCTGAGGCCAGCCGACTACTTGCAACTGGATTTGCCCTGGACGCTGCTGGTAGTTTCTGGGAGAGTGAGTCTTAATTTACAAGTGGTCCCCAAAAGGCCCGAACCCTGCCTGGTGTACTCCTCCAACCTTAAAAGTGCAAGGATTGGACTTTAAAAACTCAGTTCAAAGTTTTTCCTAAAAAGAACCAGACGTCCATGCTGGGATGCTGCTGGAGCTTTGGTTGGATACAGCTGGCTCGATGAATTGCACTGAGTTTCTCACATTGATAATAATTGCCTCCAGTTTCCTTGCAAACACACTTCACTGAGACCAGTGTTGAAACTGCATCTGATGAGACCTTCCCAGGTATAGATTCGCTTGCACAGAGCTATTTGCATCAAGAACAACCACCCTGCGTTTCGTGTCAAGTTATGACCGTCGGGTAACACTTCACGATGACAATGACCAGCCCGGGTTTCCCACCATCATGAAGCTCCAACTGAGGAGTAGGACTTCATCAGGCTGCCGTCCACTAACCATTCATTGGATCCATCTTGCAGCCTGGGCTGCACACAACCCAGTCTATTAAGTTTTTTACAGCAGAAAAAGGCTAAGCCAGAAAATAAACTTTTTACCAGGATGACCCTGGTCCCTCTGTCTGACCTGCATTCCATACCAGTCAACCTTAACTTATGACTTTACCCAGTCTAGCTTGACCAGCTACCATGTTAGTGCTTTGTGCTCTTTGGAACTACAAACAACTAAAACTTTGAATAATCGTTTCTCTGGTTCACTACATTTGATTTTTGTTGTTTTGGTGTCTAGTTGCTCATTAGTTCTTTCTTTATGTTTAGAAATTCGAGTGGGATTTTTTGTGTTGTGTTTTCTACTTTTTTATTGTTTTGTTACAGATAAATGCTTTACACATTATTCCTAAGTTAGGCCTGTCTGATCTGTGCTATGGCTACCACGATCAGCTTCTGCTCAGGTTTAAGTCGTTGAGACCTAAATCGGCCTTATCAGAAATGGTGCAATTAGTACTTGAAGAGGACTCCCATTTGCTTCATTTTATAACCCACTTTCTCCCTTATATGTAACAAATTTTACCATTCAGTGATCACTTCCATAGCCTCTGCTGCTCCTTTACTAATTCAGCTTCTCCTTTCAAGAAGCCTACAATTCATACAGACGTGAAGCCAATTCCCATGTTTCTGTTATTCTTATTACAACCTCTAGCTCTAGTCTACTATGTTTTGCACACTGGTTACTTATACGTTTAAGTTGGATCGCACTTTGTAGAAATCAATAAGCCCTACCAAATGCTCTTAGTCTTAGTGAGCCTTCATCCGAACAAGAGCACTTAGCAAGTAATCATCAAGTTGAGTAATAAGGATACTGTCCAATCTACCGAAAAGAGAAATTTCTCATTTCGATGGATAATACTTATCTCTAGTCAATACAGCTCGGGTCCTATCACTTAAAGCGAGCACACAAAGTGCTATTTTGAGGCACGGTGTCAACCATAGTTGTGATTTGACAGGTGTTCTAAATATTTCAAGAGCTGGAGCAACGGTATTTTATCACCTTAGACAGCAAAAAAAGGTTGTCAAGGGAAACCTGAGCTGCAGGATGGAATTGTAGCAGCATTGGTTGCATCTCTAAGTATTTACAGAATACAATAACCAGAGTGGGAAATAAACATAATTAACTTAACAGGTCACGAAATAAGTCAGTAAAACATACAAAACAACACAATAGAACAATACAGCACACAAAACTAATACATCGCCACCACAATATAACACAAAACAACGATAGCAAGCAAACATTCTTGTCACACATCACCACCCACACAAATCTACAATCATGGTACAGGGGTAAAAGATGTTTCGACAATCACTGCTTTTCTTACCATCAAGGACAAGTAACAGTGCAAGTGAAAAATGTGTAAACCTAAGCACATTGCAGACTGTATTGAGAGAAATAAATAACCGGCAACATATATGACCCATATCTTTAAGAAGGTCTGCTGCAAGATGGCACGCAGAAAATGAAGGGTGCACGAGCGCACGACACCACGCCATGAAGTTCACGTAAAGCAAGTCTCGGTCTTCTGATCACTGGAGGCTACTGTCGCCATAAAGTGATTATGAACATGACTCGTGAATGTGTCACGTGGACAGTTCATTGTCTGGTTCTTAATTGCATCCAGAAGTTCAGGTTCGCAGGCTAGCTTCAAGCTTGTATGTGTGTGATTAAATTTCAAAATGTGTTACTGGAGCATCATTCTGCTGCTAAGTGAATTGTGCTGCGCCTTGTTCTGACCTACTTTTTTTGCACAAACTCGTATCTGTCTTTTGCTGACACTGATTGACTAAACAATCCGTATGTTAATTAAAATGTTTGAAATGCCTTCTTTCAATATTTTTAAAATGATTCCCTTATGTAATATATTGTAATGAAAAAAAATATGTGCTACATCTGTCCTTTCAAATAATTGGCAATTATGTTAGGGCCTATATCTGCTCTAAACGATAATAACAATACTTTTATGTAACGGTCGTGACAGCGTTTTTTTCTGTTACTAACAAGCAATGTTACTAGCAAGGGTCATGATTACCTAATTTAGTGTATTCAAATATTTAACCAAGAAGGTGTGAGAGGCCAGGATTCACACTTCTAACCTGTTCATCAGGGCAAATGTTGACACATATAGTCTTAACTCACTGAACAATCCTGTCAGCATTACAATGTGGCATCAATCAGCCCAGCCCATTTTAATTATATTTAATCAATTGGCCCCTAATGCTGAAAGGCTGTGTTGGCCCTATCAGGATGTAAACCTATGACGCAAGTATAAAGCCAAATTTCAGCAGCGATATCAGAACTTGCTGGGCATTTCGTTAGCTACAGACTTTGTCATCATCACATTTCTAAAATAGGGGTGCTTGATATGAAAATAATGGAAGGAAACGTGAATTATAAAGTGGGTGTTTTAAATATGGATGTATGCTTTGAAAGAGCATGGAGTGTGTAACACAAACTTGTTGCAGCGAGGTCATGGAGTCACTCTGATCTGAGCTTCTGTCGCTCACTTAAATGGACCAGGGAATGCACTGCTGCCCTGCTGTATTGCCCACCTGACCCATGTGCAGTAGCATGCACGTACAGCTTTAATACTAGCTCCAGAGTGCTGCTACATGTTTTCTGGAAATATTGAGGTAGTCTGCTCTTCTAGGCCACGCCCGCTGTCAATCAGCCAATAAATGCATCGTTGGTCCTTACAGCTCTCTCTTCGCGACCAGCTGTCACTGGTGTGGTGCTGATGGTCATCTTCCCAAAGGTCAGTTTCACCTTCACAGAATCTCCGTACCAGTCACTGCCCATGCCCTGTACAGAGTCCATGCTGGGCACCGTAGGCTCTCAGAGTGCCTCGCTAGAGGTCTTTAGCATCTTTTGAGAATAAGCAACATAAATAAAAATGTAAATGCTTGACAGATCAAATACATGGACCATCAGCTGCCATCAAAATGGTCCGGCAGCATTTGTGATATTGTGCAGTGTGCAAGTTGGACTTATCCTTTGCCCAGGCTACCATGTGACTAACATGCACATGACCCTGGCAGAGTGAAAAGTGAAGCCCATTTACATGATCTTTGGCCTATTATATCATGATAATATAAATCATGGAATAACTTCTTTATACAAGCAGGAATATGATAGGTAGTGACAACATTAGCATACTAGTGCAGTGGTGGCTGTTGGTATGCTGTAAATGATCCGAGGATGACCATGTGGCCCAGGTAAAGTTAAGGAAAGGGAGTCCTAGTCACTCTAAAAGACTTCTATCATTGTCTTGTAATAAGGAGACAAACAAATTCTTCTCACCGCTGCTCAAAATAGATTCTCACCCATGGTATCCTAGGGCACTTCTGCAGTGGCTTAAAAGAAGGGCCACCTAGACAATTATTTGGATGAAGTCCTGAAATACCAGTGGCTGATGACATAAATGCGCAACTATAAAATTGACAGCCCTCCTCCCTCTCAAACAAATTCTTCAGTTTTAATGACATTGCATTTCTGTAATGCTGGCAATATCTAGGGCAAATTACAGCATGCTATTGAAACATCTCAGATGTGTGTAGACAATAGGAAATATACAACTAAACAGCAGTCTAAAGGTGACGAAGTAGGCAGAGTTGTTGGTGGACAGGTGACATAATTAACTCACAAATAGAGATAAGTGTGACCTTTGCTAAATGCTACAAGAAATTGTACACTCGACCTTAGCGACAGACAAACCTGAAAATCTACACATTTTTCAACACCAGCCTAGACTACACACATACCACTCTGCAGACCACCAGCGAGCTCCAGAATTACCACCCTATGTCTCTGCCCCTGTCCCTCACCAAAGTCCTAGAAAAGGCTATCAACCTCCTACTCACCGGAGAGAACCAACCTGCTAGATCCCTCCCAATCAGGCTTCAGAGCCAATCATAGCACTGAGACAGCTCTGATCGCCGCAACAGACGACATTCGTACCCTGCTCAACAGAGGAGAAGCACCCGCCCTGGTCCTGCTTGACCTCTCCGCTGCCTTTGACACTGCCTCCCACCACACACTGATCAACCAACTACACCAGGTTGGGATCACAGACGACGGGCTCAGATAGATGGCATCCTTCCTCACAGGACACACCCAGAGAGTCCGCCTCCCCCTTCACATCACAGGTCAAGCACACCATCTGCGGTGTCCCCTGAGGCTCCTCCCTAAGTCCAACGCTGTTCAAAGTCTACATGACACCAGTCGCAGACTGTGAGATTGCACACATCAACATCATCTCCTACGCTGAGAAAATGCAGTTCGTCCTCTTGCTCTCAACAGACCCCACCAAGACGAAGACCAACTTCCATAACTATATTAAGAACATATCTGCCTGGATGAAGGACAACTGCCTGAAACTCAACAAAGACAAAACAGAGGTTCTAATCTTCAGCAGACACTCAACCCTCTGGAATGACTCTTGTAGGCAGCAGAGCTCGGACCCACCCCCACACCAAAAGATTACGCCCACAACCCCAACATCATTCTCAACAGCAAACTCTCCATGAAATGCTAGGTCAACACTGTTTCCTCAGCCTGCTTCTACACACTCCACAGATTATATGACGGAACACCGAATTAAAAACAACTACTAACCTTAACAACGAGGTCGGAACACCGACCTCGTCCTTACTACTAATGATTTTACCACGAATGCCTTAACAACGATATTTCATTGTAAAGGCATTCCTGATAAAAACATTAGCAATAGGCACCATTCACCCTACATCCCTCACCCCACCCCACCCCCCCAACCCCACCCCAAAACCTAAAACCCCCTGACCCCCCACCCACTCCCCAAAACCAAAAACGCCCCACCCCCCCAACCCCACCCAAAACCTAAAACCCCCTGACCCCCCACCCCCTCCCCAAAACCAAAAACGCCCCACCCCCCAACCCCACCCCAAAACCTAAAACCCCCTAACCCCCACCCACTCCCCAAAACCAAAAACGCCCCACCCCCCAACCCCACCCCAAAACCTAAAACCCCCTGACCCCCCACCCCCTCCCCAAAACCAAAAACGCCCCAACCCCACCCCAAAACCTAAAACCCCCTAACCCCCCACCCCTCCCCAAAACCAAAAACGCCCCACCCCCCCAACCCCACCCCAAAACCGAAAACCCCCTACCCCCCCATCCCCTCCCCAAAACCAAAAACGCCCCACCCCCCCAACCCCACCCCAAAACCTAAACCCCCCTGACCCCCACCCCAAAACCTAAACCCACCACTTACCTTCGCCAACTCCCTTCTTTGTACCTTAACCACACATGTTCGTTGTTCAGAACATACGTAGTTAAGGCACAAAAATAAGAAGTCGTGGTTAAAAAAAGCGTTGTTACGCTTTCGTTAACCACGACTTTCGTAATAAAAAAGTCTTAAAAAAGGATGTTTACCCACTCCACATGCTCTGCAAGATCTTTAAGTGGCTCCCCATCTGCATGAGGAAGACAGTGATGCAGGCCCTCATCACCAGCTGACAGGCCTACAGCAATGCACTCTACGCAGGCACCACCACCAAAGCCATGCAAAAACTTCAGATGATCCAGAACGCAGCTGCCAGACTGTTCCTCAACCCGCCCAAGAGAACCCACATCACCAAGCTCCCGATCCAGAAAATATGCCACTTCAAGCTCCTGACCCATGCCTACAAAACCATAACCAAGGACCTGCCTACCTGAACCACCGCCTTCTCTCCACTAACCGACCAGGAACCTCCGCTTGGCACACATCTCCCTCACAAAGACACCATGCATACACCGCTGCCGTGCCGGAGGACACTACTTCTCCCACCTCGCAGCAAAAGCCTGGAATGCCATCCCTCTCTACCTCCGGACCCTCGCTGACCCACTTCGGAAAGGGAATGAAATCCTGGCTTTTCAAATAAAACCCTACACCAAGGGCCTGGATACCCACTCGGGTGACAAGCCATGCTATACAAATATCACCTGGTTGATTGATTGATACCCCAGAACAAAGGAAAACTGCCAAAACGTGGTTGGGAACTTATGGCTGTAAAACTGTATTTCCCTTTGTCATTGTTGAACACCAAATACAAAAACTGGGGAAAGACATAGCCAATCGGTTGATGCTGATGACATGTGAGATTGTACACCACAATCAAGGATAATCAAGGTTGGACAAGGATGCAAGGTTCACCTACCTGTTTGAAATCACCATGGCACCACTGGCCTGCATGTTTAGGAGCAAAGGCCCAGAGTAGAGTTTTGCTTGCTGAACAGACAATGTGTAGTATCCTTATATGTAGACGATCTGCTCCTGTACCTCTGTGACCCAAAACAAGGCTTCCCAGAGATAATGACCATACTCAGAGACAATCAACGCATGTTAGGGCTCAAGGTTAACGGGAAGCTTGTGCCTTTTCTCACTCAGTCTATCTAAGAACACTCGAAAATTGTAATGGGTAGAGACCTCACTTCAATGGGAAAAGGAGATGTTATCTGGGCATGAAAATATATCAGAAAGATGGCAAACTGATGCAGGCAATGGCTGCAATCAGATGATTAAAAACAAGAGTCGAGCAATGGACCCTGCTCCTCTGTACCATCAGCTTGTTTCAGTGGCTCCAATACAGTCCCTTCGAGATCAGGCGTTTCTTCAGGACTTTGGGTTTTGGTGTCTCACACAAATATGTCGAAACAGTCTCTAGTTTGTATGCCATGTTAGAACATTAGAATGTTGAGAGCTTCATTGAAGAAACAGCATCTGCCTTTTTCTTTCCCCTACCTCTCAAAAATATATGAATTAGGCAGAGGAAAGCGAAACGCAGAGGACATGAAGGAGGACAAACACAGCCTTCACCCTTCCTTCCTCCTGTACTAAGTGTCACTCGGGCTTCAGAAGAAGGGAGGGGTGAATGCTGCTCAGCTAATGGGTCTCCCTGGTGTGGCTGAGCTACAAAAAGCAGTTCAGCTGGACTGGGGAGAACCAGGGGATAACTTCAGCCCTATTTCACAGCTTTTGCTGTGAGTGTTCAACAGCTAACAGCCTGGCCCTGTGTGTGGTTGTTAACTGTAGAACATTCACAGCAAGTACTGTGAACAAAGGCTTTGGAGCCCGAGGGGGTTTCAACCTCCTCGAGCCCTGACTCCTTTGTTTTTCTAATTAGAACATTCTTCCCTCCTGCGGTGGAATGTTCTAATAGCTTTATAGCTTGTCAGAGCTGAGCTATATCAGCAATTAAAGGCTGATCCTTTGGCTAGGGCCTTAAAGCAGGTCATTAATGGCCAGTAAAGCCCGCTATGGGGGGTATAAAGCTATATTCTGCATGGGCATTCAATATATCCTCTGTCTTCTCATAAGGTGAGCCAAAAGGAGTGGAAGCAACTATTCTATAAACAACATTGGGCAGAAATATTTGAAGCTTCCCACCTTCACAATGCAGGTACAATCCGTGCAGCAGCAGTGGAAGCTTTTTGTACCACAGTCACATACCATTTTAGCATCGGCAGGGCAAGCTCCTCTTCCTCATGGAACAAGTACAGCATGGCAGTAGCAAAGCTATGTTCCCTCTCTCACTTGAGGCAGTGAGTGCAATCGTTCTCTACAGAGTAGTTTCAGCAGGGTAGACTAGTACAAACTTTCATTACAGACAATTTGTAGTTATGGAATGAATAACATGTAGATTACATACAGGTCTCTGGAGTAGATGGTCAACTTACTGAGAGCAATGTGTAGGTGGATGAGTTAGTAAACATGGATTTCTTTAATGATCCTTAGCTTTGTGATAGCGGCACCAGCATCCTGAAAGTCCTGGAGCTGTCATTCAGAGACATGTTTGTATTGCTTCTTCAATTTTCTATGCATTCAGTGTACATAAAGCAGCCCAGCCACATCATAAGTACATATGCACTAGGTACCATACAAGTGTACACCTCTTTAAAAAGCATTAGAATGCATACACATCAGTGCTGTGTAAACCTAGCTTTTATACTGCATCTGTTTAAAATGTTGAAGACTTCCACTGGCCTACAGAAATGCTTAATATTGCTTCTAAATAAAGGGGTGTAGAGTTTGCAAAATATCACATTTGTGTGGGTAGCATGGAAAAGCAAGCCACCCAGGAAACAGGGATTAAGCTTCCATTCGGCAAGCAGGTGGAGTGACTCTGTGGCCCAGAGGCCTGAGAAGCCCACTGAAGCCTGATTATTGCTGTATTTCACAGTTCAAGCAGTGGCCAGGGGCTCTTTTCCTTCACTGCACTAAGGCTCATTATAAACAGAGGACAGCACAGAAAGGTAACAAAACATTAACATTTAATTTGTCTTAAAGTGACACAACTCCTTCAGTTGTCTGTGAAGGAAGATTGTAACCAGTGCTTAATTTGTGGAAAAAAGTACCAGGGGCTCAAAGAGTTTTCTAGGAGCCCAGTAGTGGTGTTGCTTCGTGCAAGGGATTTCAAGAACCAAGGCTGACTAGCCTTGCTCTTCCTCATGCCTCTTTTTTCTACCATCTTACATCTTACACTTTATGTCTCTTTAGGTCATGCTTCTAGGTTCTTTTTCATCTCTACTCTCTCCCTTTGTCACAGTTTTTTAGGGTCGAGCCTGCGTTGCATGCGCTCACGCATGCGTATCGCAGCGAGACGCTTTAGTTATTAGAAAAGGGCTCGGAGCCCTGTCGACTTCACGTCAGTGTGTTTGATTGGTTTGTGGGCTTGCCTAGTAAAATCTGCTTGCTTTCATTAGTGGAAGACATGCACACGTCATGCTTTTTCCGGTGAAAAGCCCTCCTCGAGCGCAGCGACCAAGTACAGAAAACATGCGAGGCTCGTGGACTACTTTTTCTCTATTTTCCTAGCGCGATTTCGCTTGGCAGAAGTCGAGCGCTTTACACATTTAATTTCACTTTTTCGGGTTACGTACATAAAAGCACTTTTGCCGATAGATGAAAAGTCGGGTTAGGAGTTTACAACGCGATCAGCTCTCACCTGAGCAAACGCGAGACCCGTTGCATTGCAAATGCTTGTCTATCTTTCGCTTGCTTCCCTTTCCCCATTCCCTGACTTTCTCTCTCTTACTCTGGGTAAAAGTCTGATGATGCATAATAGGTTCCATCTAGACCCCAAAAAGGAGTGCGGTGTCCAACACTTGCAAGCACTGTCACAAATTAACCATTCGCTACAGCTTGAACTCAAAATGGCTCAAGAGTACCTGTCAGTTGTGCTTCTGAGGGTATCAGTAAGACAGACAGTAGTTAACATTTTAAAAATCTCCTCTTATCATCCTTCCCAAAAAAATCCAAGCAAAATCCATTCATACAGGTGATTCTTTTCAGCTTGTTGTGCTTTTGACAAAATATTAAATGCCAATCAAGGAGCAGCGAAGCACTTGCATGCTCATAATGAGTTTATGGCTGCAGAGGCATGAACTGATAAGCGAATGACGCCATTGTTCAATATGTGACCTTCCTGCATTGAGAGTGTGTGTACGTGCGAGTAAGCGCGTGTCCTTCATTTTCTTTTGTGGCCTTCAGCGAAATGCAAGAGTTCAAGTAGTCAGACGGGGGCCGTTCACAACACACCCGGCCGGATCAAGGCTGAGCACCATTTGTTTGCTCAAGTTTAGAATAAAAAAGAGACTGCTAAAAATACGGCAGCTTGAGGGCTGATCCGGCACCTGCAGAAGTTATTTAACACGTCACTCGAATTAGAAATCTATCTAAGAAGGTATAATGTGCTTAAATTAAATTAACATATTTGGGATAATTTGGCTCATATTTATACTTTTTTAGTGCCGTATTTACATCATTTTGGGACGCAAAAGCGGTGCAAACTTACAAAATATTGTATTTTGTAAGTTTGTGCCGCTTTTGCATCAAAAAAGAACGCAAAAGCGGCCCTAAAAAAGTATAAATAAGGGCCTATGTGTCTGCGCTTGTGTCAGTAAACAACCCTTCCTCCGCTCTGGATTCTAAATCATGGGGGCATATTTATCACGGTTTTGCATTACCCTGGCCCCTCTCAAGGGGCACCAGGGTAATGCAAAACCTAAGTCAGATTTATGAAGCTGTGCACGGCCACCTTTGTTGCCCTCAGTAACTTGATAAACCTTGAGTGGCACAGGGCATCCAAATTGCTGCCTTGCATTACTCTGCCCAGGGAGTCATTCCCTGGGTGGAGCGTAGGTGTTCCAATGCATCCACCCATGGATTTTGGTGCATTCCCAAATTAGGCAACACTAGTAGCCTTGGGAATGCGTCAAAATGCTATGTCTTCCTCGTAGAGGCCCTACAAACAGAAATATCTGCAATACACTTAGAAAGAGGAAAATGCCTCTGAGGATTGTTTCTGTGCAGGAAGGGGCACCTTCCTGCACAAAAACAAACCTACCTGCAAAGTAGACCCCCTTCCACCATGATGCAAGGGGGCGTGCATTGGTGCAAGGTAACAGGTTGTGCACCAGCCCAAGGAAAGGATAGGAATGTGCTGTACCATGTCAATTATGGTGCATTCCTGCTCTTTCCACAGCGCTACGAGATGGCTTGCTGCACTGTGTGAAATAATGATAAATCTGTCCATAGATTTTTGCAGTTTCCCCACATCATTTGCACCAGGATTTACTTGCAGGTGCATTTTCAGGGTTTCATTAGCTAGAGAAAAGGAGTATTGTTGTTTGTAATAATATCTTGATATTGATACCTCAAGTAACTATAACTCGTGCCCTAAAGTAACTATAACTCGCACAGTTTTTTTATCAAATATTTTACTGCAAATAGTACATTGATATTATCAATGATACTATGAAAGATGGTATGATTGTCATAATTTGTGGGGTAATTTACAGTGCATGTTGAGGGTGCGTGTAGGAGGCTGGACTGGCTTGTAGTGAGTACCAAGGGGTACTTGCACCTTGCACCAGGCCCAGTTATCCCTTATTAGTGTATAGGGTGTCTAGCAGCTTAGGCTGATAGATAATGGTAGCTTAGCAGAGCAGCTTAGGCTGAACTAGGAGACGTGTGAAGCTACTACAGTACCACTTAGTGTCATATGCACAATATCATAAGAAAACACAATACACAGTTATACTAAAAATAAAGGTACTTTATTTTTATGACAATATGCCAAAGTATCTTAGAGTGTACCCTCAGTGAGAGGATAGGAAATATACACAAGATATATATACACAATAGCAAAAATATGCAGTATAGTCTTAGAAAACAGTGCAAACAATGTATAGTTACAATAGGATGCAATGGGGAAACATAGGCAACACAAACCATATACTCCAAAAGTGGAATGCGAACCACGAATGGACCCCAAACCTATGTGACCTTGTAGAGGGTCGCTGGGACTATTAGAAAATAGTGAGAGTTAGAAAAATAACCCTCCCCAAGACCCTGAAAAGTGAGTGCAAAGTGCACTAAAGTTCCCCTAAGGACAAAGAAGTCGTGTTAGAGGAATAATGCAGGAAAGACACAAACCAGCAATGCAACAACTGTGGATTTCCAATCTAGGGTACCTGTGGAACAAGGGGACCAAGTCCAAAAGTCACAAGCAAGTCGGAGATGGGCAGATGCCCAGGAAATGCCAGCTGCGGGTGCAAAGAAGCTTCTACTGGACAGAAGAAGCTGAGGTTTCTGCAGGAACGAAAAGGGCTAGAGACTTCCCCTTTGGTGGAAGGATCCCTCTTGCCTTGGAGAGTTGTGCAGAAGTGTTTTTCCGCCGGAAGGACGCCAACAAGCCTTGCTAGTTGCAAATCGTGCATTTGGCGTTTTTGGACGCTGCTGGGGCTCAGGAGAGACCAGAAGGTCGCAAATTGGACCTGAAGAGAGAGGGGACGTCGAGCAAGACAAAGAGCCCTCACTGAAGCAGGTAGCACCCGGAGAAGTGCCAGAAACAGGCACTACAAGGATGCGTGAAACGGTGCTCGCCGAAGTTGCACAAAGGAGTCCCACGTCGCCGGAGACCAACTTAGAAAGTCGTGCAATGCAGGTTAGAGTGCCGTGGACCCAGGCTTGGCTGTGCACAAAGGATTTCCGCCGGAAGTGCACAGGGGCCGGAGTAGCTGCAAAGTCGCGGTTCCCAGCAATGCAGCCCAGCGAGGTGAGGCAAGGACTTACCTCCACCAAACTTGGACTGAAGAGTCACTGGACTGTGGGGGTCACTTGGACAGAGTCGCTGGATTCGAGGGACCTCGCTCGTCGTTCTGAGAGGAGACCCAAGGGACCGGTAATGCAGCTTTTTGGTGCCTGCGGTTGCAGGGGGAAGATTCCGTCGACCCACGGGAGATTTCTTCAGAGCTTCTGGTGCAGAGAGGAGGCAGACTATCCCCACAGCATGCACAAGCAGGAAAACAGTCGAGAAGGCGGCAGGATCAGCGTTACAGAGTTGCAGTAGTCGTCTTTGCTACTATGTTGCAGGTTTGCAGGCTTCCAGCGAGGTCAGCAGTCGATTCCTTATCAGAAGGTGAAGAGAGAGATGCAGTGGAACTCGGATGAGCTCTTGCATTCGTTATCTGAAGTTTCCCCAGAGACAGAGACCCTAAATAGCCAGAAAAGAGGGTTTGGCTACCTAGGAGAGAGGATAGGCTACTAACACCTGAAGGAGCCTATCAGCAGGAGTCTCTGACGTCACCTGGTGGCACTGGCCACTCAGAGCAGTCCAGTGTGCCAGCAGCACCTCTGTTTCCAAGATGGCAGAGGTCTGGAGCACACTGGAGGAGCTCTGGACACCTCCCAGGGGAGGTGCAGGTCAGGGGAGTGGTCACTCCCCTTTCCTTTGTCCAGTTTCGCGCCAGAGCAGGGGCTAAGGGGTCCCTGAACCGGTGTAGACTGGCTTATGCAGAATTGGGCACCTCTGTGCCCAACAAAGCATTTCCAGAGGCTGGGGGAGGCTACTCCTCCCCTGCCTTCACACCATTTTCCAAAGGGAGAGGGTGTCACACCCTCTCTCAGAGGAAGTTCTTTGTTCTGCCATCCTGGGCCAGGCCTGGCTGGACCCCAGGAGGGCAGATGCCTGTCTGAGGGGTTGGCAGCAGCAGCAGCTGCAGTGAAACCCCAGGAAGGGCAGTTTGGCAGTACCAGGGTCTGTGCTACAGACCACTGGGATCATGGGATTGTGCCAACTATGCCAGGATGGCATAGAGGGGGCAATTCCATGATCATAGACATGTTACATGGCCATTTTCGGAGTTACCATTGTGAAGCTACATATAGGTAGTGACCTATATGTAGTGCACGCGTGTAATGGTGTCCCCGCACTCACAAAGTTCAGTGAATTGGCTCTGAACAATGTGGGGGCACCTTGGCTAGTGCCAGGGTGCCCACACACTAAGTAACTTTGCACCTAACCTTTACCAGGTAAAGGTTAGACATATAGGTGACTTATAAGTTACTTAAGTGCAGTGTAAAATGGCTGTGAAATAACGTGGACGTTATTTCACTCAGGCTGCAGTGGCAGGCCTGTGTAAGAATTGTCAGAGCTCCCTATGGGTGGCAAAAGAAATGCTGCAGCCCATAGGGATCTCCTGGAACCTCAATACCCTGGGTACCATATACTAGGGAATTATAAGGGTGTTCCAGTAAGCCAATGTAAATTGGTAAAAATGGTCACTAGCCTGTTAGTGACAATTTGGAAAGAAATGAGAGAGCATAACCACTGAGGTTCTGATTAGCAGAGCCTCAGTGAGACAGTTAGTCACTACACAGGTAACACATTCAGGCACACTTATGAGCACTGGGGCCCTGGGTTACCAGGGTCCCAGTGACACATACAACTAAAACAACATATATACAGTGAAAAATGGGGGTAACATGCCAGGCAAGATGGTACTTTCCTACAGTGCGAGTTATAGTTTCTCTAACGCATGGGTTTATAGTTACTTGAGGCAACTCTAACTATAACTGGTGAATTTCTATGGTTTGGTACAGTTAAAATCTGAGCCTGACTATAACTTCCCTGTAACCTTTGTTTTTTTTCAGTGAATTTTTATGGTTTGTTTATGTTAATCCAACCACCACCGTGCATGGCCTTCGGACTGCGGCCAGGTCACAACACAAACCTCCCTAAAAATGCCCAACTTTGCACCATGAACAGCCTTCACCCGTGTGCAGGGATGGTTTCCCGCAAGAACTGGCATGCAGTTGGGTGTGAGAGTGCATACATCAGTGTTTTACTGGGTGTGTCAGTGTGTTCGTGGGACTGTGAGTGGGTGCATCAGGGTGTCAGTGGGTCTGTGAGTGGGTGCATAACTGTCTGAGTGGTTCTGAGGGGGTTCGTGTGGGTCTGACTGGTGCTGTGAATGAGTGCATGAGTGTTTGAGTGGGTCTGTGTTTGGGTACACGAGTGTCTGAGCAGAACTGTGAGTTGGTTCGTAAGTGTCTGAGTGGGGGTGTGAGAATTCATTGAAAGAGAGACAGAGAGAGCGAAAGAAAGTGAGAGGGGGAGGGATAGAGGTTTTTAGTCTTTGATGTCTAATATACTTAGAAAGAGACACTTGTTTCCAATTTAAAATCAAAAATGTATTTTTTTTATATAACATTTTTTATTTAAAAAAAATTGAAATGAGTCCAGCTGGTCTCAAATCGCTAAAGCTCAGAGCGAAGGTCTGCGATTTTCACACTGAACTACAGTTTTTTTTTTTTTTTTTTTTTTGCCCTATCTGGGACCACGGGGGCGCCCTCCATATTTATTTATTTATATATTTATTTATTTATTTATTTTAAATTGTAACTAAAATGCCCTTTACGGGCTCTCTGAGACCGTAGGGGAGCCCTATCCTTATTTATTCTTTCACTTTTTAAAATAAAATGCCCCCCTTACGGACTACCTGAAATGGGAAGCCTTTAGGCTTCCCCGATAGTGCCATTGCTTCAGCAAGCACAGAAGTGCTTTGACAGCAGCTCCGTGCTTGCTGAAGCATTTCATCTCTGTCCTCTGTACGCATGCAGGGGACAGGGATAAAAGCTCTGCAGTTTAACAGCGGAACCTGCTTTTAAGGTCAAACAGCAGAGTGTTTGCTGTGGGTTGGCTGCAGGTGCAGCACTGCAGCCAAGCCACAGCAAACAGCTATGTCCCAGGGTGGGCTCCCAGGGACATAGCGCAAGTTGACCCTGGGGGGTGGTGGTCCCCAGAGTCACCTGTGGCTCCACAAGGGGGGCCACGCAGCCCCCTCCAATGAGAATAGCCCTGGGGGGTGGTGGTCCCCATGGCGCGGGGGGTCAAAAACAGACCCCCTTTTGATTTTTTACTGTTTGCCCCGGGAGTGGTGGTCCCCATTTCTTTTTTTAAAGATTTGCCCTGGGGGTACTGTTCCCTGCGGCAGCAGGGAGGCCGTGTGGCCCCCCCACACATACAATGCATTTTGCCGGGGGTGGTGGTCTCCAGGGTGTGGGGGCCACAGGCATCCGCATGAAATTAGCTCAACGCCGCAGGGAGGTGGTTTCCCAGGGGCAGCGGGTGTCCACAGGACTCCCCTATACAAAAAAAAAAGCTCCAGGGAGGTGGTGGTCCCTGTGGCATTGGGAGGGGGCCAGGAGGCCCCCTTTATTTCTTAAAAGCCCTTCAGACTTGCCCCACCAGGAGGCAGTAGGCTAACAAAGTGCAGCATACCATGCTTCGTTTTTTATTTTATTTTATGAGTGGAGTCGACGATCCATCACCGATCTCCAATCGTAAAATGAAAAAAAATGCTTGCCCCCACCACCTGAGCTAAGGGGTCAGGATGTTCGTACCCTGGTCATTTTGGGGTTTTGGGTAACTGACAGGACTGGCCAATGTTTTGGGAAAGTTCCGTGAAGATATATATAAAACAACTCCTACAACAACATGCGGAAATCACATCAGAGTTGAAACAGAGTGGCAACATGGTGTCACTCAGGTTGAAAAAGGCACTGTGTGCCAAATCACGTTCCATGGTGTTGCTGATTAAATTCACTATTTCACTTGACGTATTCCAAGTGCTGTCCTCTTTGTTATATTCATGAGGAGGGAGTTGTTGTGGATACAAACATGGTGGCGAGCCATCCTGACAGCACCACCGACGGTATGCTGCAACGTGGCATCGCCGTAATGGAGCATTGCTGGGGATAGATCTATATACATAAAGGTATATGTATTATTTAATGTTTTTTTAATGCAATAAAATACCTGACTCTAGGCTTTCCATCTTTAAAGGCCTATTGGCTTTGACATATGTATTTCACAGTAAATAAATCAGGCCTTCTGCATTTTTGGCAACCCTTCAGAATAAACAGGTCAGACCTGTGGCATCTGAAAAACCTCTCCCCAGTAGACTAGTTATGCCTATGGCTGTTATCATTGGCTTGTCACTATAATGAATGCAGGCCTACACAATGAGTTAAGATTTCCTTAAAGGCACCGATCAGTCATACAATCATAAAATTACAAAATTATGCAAATTACTGTTGGCAAAGCAAAACACTATGGCCTCAATTACAAGGCCCTTGGAGCAGGACGGAGCAGCAAGTGCCTTGCTGTGCTGCCCTGTGCACCAGGAAAGGGTAGAAATGCTCTGTCTCTACAAGACATAACGCATTTCTGTCCTCTCCCCCTGGAGCACTAATTACCATGTGCCAACGCAGGCACCCTTTCACCATGGTGCAAGGGTGACTGTGTTGTGGGGATGATTGTTTTTGTGCTGGACGCAATACTTTCCTGCACAAAAACAATCACAAAAGGTGTTTTCCTCTTTCTACGTGTGCTGAACAATGCAGCTCACATAGAGAGAGGAAACTACAGTGAGAAATAAAGATATTTCTCCCCGTTGCATCACTCTTATGCCACCCCTGAGGTGGCGTAGGAAACTGACGCATTCCCCATCTTGTAAATGAGAATGTGACAGATTCCTTCGGGTTCCCTGGGTGTTGCATGGAAACACCCCAAGCATCACCCATGGAATGGCCCTTTCACACAGTGTTATGCAAGAAAGGGGTCCATATTTACAAGGCCATGAAAAGCCATGCAATGTGGCTTTGCGTGGAATTGTAAATGTGGGCTGGCACACTGTGCCATCAGAGCGTAAAAAAATGAAACTCTGGTGGCGCAGTGTGCCTCTAGGGCCTCGTAAATGAGGCCCTATTGCTCCTAGGAGGACTTAACAAGGATTGACACAGTGAAAATCTTCTGTACCCAAGGGTTGTGAGAGGTGATAACAAACACCAATACCATTAATTACTCTGGTAAACTGTGAGATTCCAAAATACCCATCTTGTCACTATAACCAACTCAAACCTATTGTGTAGGGTATTAGCTTTCCAGCAAGGCTTCCATCATGTATACCATAATACAATTACAAATATGTGCAAAATTACAGTTCGCAAAATAATATAAAATCCTTACTAATAGCACCTAATAAGGATTTTTAATGCACATCTTCTAAACCCCATGGCTTGTTCAGGTGGCTGACCAACACCAAAACACCTGCCTACTATTGTACTCTGTAAGATTATCTGTAACAAAATAAATGCCTACAGGCTTCACCACAGAGTAATAACAATCCATCCTTAAAGGTCTATTGCCTTTAACATATGTTTTTCACAATAAGTGAGTCAGGCCTACTGGATTTGTTGTAAAATCTCATGAAAACAAATCAGTCCGATGGAATCTGGCATAACGTTTCCAAGTTGTCCAATACAACCTATAGCATTTACCATTTGCTTGACACAATTGCTAACTCAGGCACATTACTAATTGAAGTGCACATAAACTGACAGCTATCATACATGTAGGTTGTAAAACTACAAATATGTAGAAAATACAGTTTACAAATAGGACAAAACAGCAGTCATCAAAGTGAAAACCCCCAGGTCAGAGTGGATGGACAACACCAATATTGTTGCCTCCTACGGTAGTCTATGACATTACATGCAACAAAATACCTGTCAATAACCTGTCACACATGTTTCTCACAATAAAAAGGCTGGGCCAACTGTTTTTCATAATAAGCAGATCAGGCTTATGCCATCAGTCATAAATTTTCCAATTGCATTAATTATGCCTGTATCTTGTCACCATAATCAATTCAGGCATACTATTCGGGGCATAAATTTTGCCATAAAACAACTACTAGGCACACAGTCACAAAATTAAAATGGTAAGCAGACTTATAGTTGGCGAAGCAAAATACCATGGGCCTGATTACAAGTTCCATTATATCCTATGGAACTTGTAAAATGGCGGGTGGGATATCCCACCCGCCAAGGTCGTAATCTGCCCTATGTCTCTTAAGAGGACATAGCAATGATTCCCACAAATCAAATCTTCTATATCCATGGATCATCTCTGGAATAACCAACACCAAACAATACTCAAGCCTACTATAATAATCTGTGAAAGTAAATGTAACAAAATTCTCCTTTATAGAGTAATAACAATCTACCCCTAAATGGACTAATGTTTAGAGACACTTTTCACAATACATGTGACAGGCCTACTGCCTATATTGTAATATTTCATAATTAACACATCAATCCAATAGACATGATCATTGTGTTTCCACCATAACCAACTCAGTCCTGCTGTCTTGAGTGTAAACTTTGCCACAAGCCAAGGAGTGCAATAGATTCACTTTTTTCAGTGGAAGCACACAACTTTGATGGAATCGGAACTTGTACTCAGGACAACCAATGTGCGAGGAGCTAAACCCCTCTCTCAGCAGCAATCTGACAACTCATTTTTGTTGGTTAAGGTTTGTTGACAGCTAGAATGCAGACAGGAACCTGCACTGGGGCGTGCAAGGCACTTGAAACATGCACCACTGGTTTCAAACCATAACCTCATCTTTCATTACAGTACAACTTGTCCAATTTTAAAGAGGGAAATAGGGTTACCCGTGGTTGCAGGTGAAATGTGTGATTAGACCTGCGTGTGAAGGGATGCCAGGAAGTGTATACCACTTCCTAGGTGGTGAAAAACAATGTGCCTCAAATAAGCATGTTTGCCTCTGGTCCTGCATCTGTCATATGACGTAGGCACAATTGCAAACAATTTCCCTCATTTGCACTGGCCACACCACATGCAAATGATGTAATGTTTCCTTGTTATCATACTGGCATAAAATATGTAATTGTGAATACAGAAGTCCTCTGGAGCTGCAAAAAAATGTCCATATGCCTGTTAGACCACCAGGTCCATCTGTTATGAAGCATCTCTTGTGTACAATGCTTAGAAAGGGGAGGTGTCTCATTGTATTGCATTGTATTGTATAAACATGTATAAAGCGCAACTGCAACCATGAACTGGTATCCTGATGCTGAGACAATTGTTTCATACAGAAAGGAGCAAACTAACGAAGGAGAACAGATTACTGTTTTGGGAAGAGCCATCTTTTCATGGCTTTCCTGAAACTTAGCAGCTCAGTATGCGCTCTCAGAGTCACGGGGAGCGCATTACACATCTGAGCAACTGTAACGAAGAAGGAGCGGCCGTCTAGGCGGGCTCTACGAAATCTTGGTACCTGTGGAAGATTGGCAGATGCAGAGTGAAGATCTTTCCTTGGGACATATCTTTCCAATCTATGCTGCAGCAGTGCTGGAACTTTCCCCTAGAGAGCTTTGAAAGGTATGCACATTGATTTAAAAATGATTCTCTGTTTTACCGGGAGCCAGTCCATTTCTCTGAGAGTGTTGGAGGAGAATGAGCTTCGAGGCTTATTCAGCGACAACTTTGCAGATGCTGATTGGACTCCAAGGAGTCTCTTAATTAAAAAGTCTGAAGCTCCAAGGAGGATGGCATCACAATTAGTCGAGCCTAATGAGTGTAATACTTTGTGCAATTAATGGTTTGACAGATGTAGGTAGAGAAGATAACAGTTTTCTTAGGCCGCACAATAGAGTAAAACAGGTGTCAGCAACTTTGTTTACATGTTTCCCAAGTGTAAGATGGACATCAAATGTTACACCAAGGCTGCAACCTATTTCAGATGCATACAGTTCAGCTTCAGTAGGAATTGGCCAGATGTTAGGGGGTAATGAAGGCCGAATCTTAGCTGGGGAACAACAAAGAATTTCTGTTTTGTCTCCGTTAAGTTTCAGAGAGTTAGTTTTCATCCACGTTACAATATCAGTCAGACAATTCTGGATAGCAGTGATTGTGTTGTGCTAATTAAGAGACAGAATCAGTTTGGGTGTCATCGGCATAACTGATCACAGAAATGTTATGTTTTTTTATTAGAGAAATCAATGACTTTAAATACACATTAAAGAAAACCGGGTTAAGTGCCGACCCTTGCAGTACCCCATGCTGAATACATCTGAACTCTGACCGAAAAGGGGATAGCGTCACTGCCTGGCAGCGAACCAACAGATATGATTGTATCCAGTTTAACGCTGTGCCACCAACACCCAAAGATGATAACCTGGTTAGCAGGGTGTTGTGGTTAACCGTGCCAAATGTTGCAAACAAATCAGAAATGACTAAGACCACAGTCTGATCATCATCCACTCTCAACATACTTCATCCAATGTGCACACTAAAGCTGTCTCAGTGCCATGGCCTGGCCTGAAACCAAATTGTTCTTCCTCAGCAAGGAATGATCTTCTAAATAATGGGCCATGATCTTACAAACGTATCATTTCAAAATCTTTACCAGGTAAGGGAGGAGAGAAATGGCCCTAAAATTGTTCTACTCCCCTGGGTCAGCTGATGTTTTTTTTAGAAGAAGTGATACAATGGTGTTTTCCAAGCTTGAGGTACCATCCCTGAGGTCAATGATTGGTTACAAAGGAACCTCAATAGCGGAAAGAGCTCATGCACCCATTTTTTCCATTGTCTAACTGAAAGTGGGTCTAATGGGGAACCAGACATGGTAGTCATAGCAATTCTGAGGGAATTCTCCTCTGAGACTGGCTCAAAGCCGTCAATCAAACAGTTGACTTCCACTTCCAGATCCTGTGAATGATGTAACCTGTCTAGGTCAAAATGGGAGGCCTCAGATGGGAAGGTTCCTCCCTGAATTAAAGTTAATTGCTCTTTATTGGATGAGACTTCAATATCTTCTAAAAATTTTGATATATTTTCAAAAAAGATTACCAAATTGTCACATAATTTCTGCGAGGTGACTATATTGGCTGGGGATGACACTACCACTCGTGACGAGTTAAGGGATAGGTAACCTGAAGATCAACAATCCTCTCCCAGGGAGTTTGCCGTGATCAAGCACACTGCTCATGCATGCCACACATGTGTTAGTCTAAGTAAAGATCAACGTCTGGCATATGTGGAGTCAAAGCGCCACTCCAGCCAGTGTGAAGCTTTTGAAGATATCGAAAGCCTCATTGAGAGGTTTACTCATTGTTGGCCAGAAAATTGCTAGTAAGGCTGTGAAGGAGGTACTGTGCCACTATGTGACACTGAGCTATAAATCATACAGTCCGAAAATTCTGAAGGCAGTGACAATCAGGTACAGAGAATCCCTGAAGCCAGAAAAAAAGAAATACAATGCAGAGGCGAGAAGGGTGAAGAACCTGTGCAAGAAACAAAGCCGCTACTCACTGCAAAAGAAGAAGACATTGCCTCACAGACGGTGAGTGGGCGCGACGACCCAGATGGTAGCATGCAGCTAGTGCTTGACAAAGATGCCAGTACAAGTGGGCAGCAGACACTGCTGGACAAGCTCTGCTCCCGACAGTTGAAAGCTTCACAGGTCATGATGCTGCATTCCTAAAACTACAGCCTCTCTTTGATACCACCAAAAAGCAAAATATTGGTGACAGATGGACCACCTGGATAAAAATGTTTGATGATTTCATCAATTCACTGGAAGAAACAGACAAAAAAAAGATAGTAAAATATTTAAAAAATCTTGCAAGTGAAGGAGTAAAAGAAGTAATAAAGAAACTTCAGCAAACTGAAGAAGTCATATAACATCAAATCAAAGCGCTAAATTTCAAGTTCTAAAGATATATTTTCAGTCAGGAATGACAGAAAGTTGGTGAAGCAATCAACAAATTAGTTGAGAGACTTGATACACTCATCAAACACTGTAAGTGCAATGAATTCAATGGTGAAGAGGTTATACATCTTCGAATTATTGAAGGATGTCTGTTAGATTCATTCAGATGATTAATGCAGAGAAAGCCCTCAGTTTGGAGTGAGCTCTCATGGCTGTCACATCTGAGAATGTGCTGATCAACAAGCCACTGACATGGAGGCTGGCGGTGCCCAGAATGAGTCAGTCATGAACAAGAAAAGAAAGCAGAAACACAAATCTGAAGGACACAAAGTGATGTCTCTAAAGAAAAAGAAACTGTGCTTTAGATGTGGATTTTTGTTGCCACATAAAGGTAAATGTCTCACCATTGGACAAGTATGCATAGGCTGTGGGAAGGAGAACCATTTTGTAAAGGTTTACAAGGCGAGGGAAAAGCTAAGTGCATCACGACAAGAAAGCAAAATGGACGCCCAAACTTTCCAGGAGCAACATTCTATGCATGCCACAAGGCCAAGTGACAACATCAGTTGAGGCAAATTGACACTAAGCAAAGTTGATCATCATCTAAATGTTCGTCCAAGAGCTATTCAGTTTCATTGTCAAATGACAGTGAGGAAGACAGATGTGCCATGTCGATGTTCACCTAAGAAAAACATGTGCATTTCGGGCTGGCTGCATGCAAATAAGAATCTGAGTAAAAGAAAAGTCGACGAGTAAAATCATAAAAGTCATTCAAATATTGTCTGAAGATTGCACTAAAAGTAAATGGTTGCTCCATATCTTTTATTAGTGACAGTGGTGTATCAATAAATATTATGCCTGAGGAGACATACAATGAATTATCTCCATTGTCCCATTTTGCACAATTGAAGATTAAAGTGTATACATGGGCTGTATCAACACTAATAAAGACAACACCATGGGACACAAAAAGACAAAAGTACAAAAATCCATTCACGTACTTCAAGGTACTGTGTCAAGTGCCTGTTTACTTAGTTCCAATACTCCTGCTAATATGGGACCGATATCTGTGAACTACAACATGAATGCTCATCACGAAATAGTAAGCCAGTTCCCATTGTAGTTTCATGGATTGGGAAAACGTAAGTCCTTGAAACTGTATATCAATGAGAACGTTCCTCCTGTTGCTCAAAGTCATAAATTAATTAAAATTAATCTACAAAAACTGTTGAGAAAGAGCTTGAGACATTACTAAAGCATGATATCATCGAGCGATCTACTAATCCAACTTCGTGGGTTTCACCCATAATGGTAGTGCCCAAAAAAGACAGTGAAAGAGCTGTACACATCTGTGTTGATGTGTGTCAAGCTAACAAGGCAATTGAAAAAGAACGACATCCCCTGTCTGCACATTGCCAACATGGTCATACAGTTTAATTGTGCCAAAGTCTTCTCTCGCCTTGATCTGACCAAAGGATATCATCAGTTGGAACTCAAAGAAAACTGCAGGGACATTACCAACTTTTTCACCCATATTGATTTGTTCAGATACAGATGCTTAAGTTTGTGTGTTATCAGCTGCAGAACATTTTCAAGATGTCATTCGTTGTAGCATACAACCTGTGTCACTTTTAATGACAGTGATGACATATTGGTTTTCCAGGCTACCCTAAAGGAACATAATAAAGCTGTTACACAATTGTGTTGTTTACTTGCTGATGCAGATTTAACTCTGAATGCTGAGAAATGTGAGTTTCACAAAGCAAAACTCATATCTTTTGGCCTTATTTGGCCAACAGATGGTGAACTTTGTCGAACAGACTTGTTTTGTGTAAACAAGAGATAAAAGTATTAATGCAGACAAGTGTAGATGTGGCAAGAACATTGTTTTCAATGAAGGAGATCAAATATTCGTGCAACCACAGAGAAAGCACAAATCTGATGTTCCCTTTGAAGATGAACCTTTGGAAGTTGTGACTAGCAAAGGACGCATGGTGACTGCTCTCCGTACTGGAAAGTACATTACGTGAGATTCTTCGCAGTTCAGACACCTGCCTCATATTTCGCCAGTTACTGATGTGAGAGATGAGACTAATTCAATTCACTCAATCAATCGGTGCTTGTAAAGTGCAAGTACTCACCCGTTAGGTTTTCAAGGTGCGGGGGGGGGAGGAGTAGCGTATACCAGTGAGGTGGTTATTAGAAAAGCCATGTCTTCAGTTCCTTCGTGCAGCTGAGGAGGGAGGTGGTTTGTCTGATGTGGAGAGTAAGGGTGTTCCAGGCGGTGGCTGCGAGGTAGGAAAAGAATCGTCCTCCTGTTCTGGTTTTCCTGATGCGTGGTACTTCTGCGAGAGAGAGCTGGGCTGAGCGTAGGGCCCTGTGGGGTACATGGAGGTTGAGTCCCTGGTTCAGGTACGCCGGTCCGGTGTTGTGCAGGGCTTTGTGTGCATGAGTGAGGAACTTGAAGGTATTTCCTTTTTCTAATTGGAAGCAAATACAGTGTACGCAGGTGTTGTGAGATGTGGCAGTGTCGAGGGAGGTTTGAGGATCAGTCTGGCGATGCGTTCTGGATGTTTTGTAGCTTGCAGGTGAGTTTCTTGTTGATTCCGGGATAGAGTGCGTTGCTGTAGTCCAGTCTGTTAGTGATTAGGGCATGTGTGACGGTCTTTCTATTTTCAAGGAGGATCCATTTGAAGGACTTGCGTAGGAGGCGGAGGGTGCGGAAGCAAGTGGAGGCGACTGAGTTGATTTGCTGGCTCATTCTGAGGTTAGAGTCCAGGATGATTCCAAGGTTGCGGGCTTGGCTGGTGAGGGTGGGCAGGTTTCCGAGGGTGTGTGCCCACCAGAAGTCATTCCACACGTTGGGTTGAGGGCCCATGATGAGTACTTCTGTCTTGTTGGTGTTGAGTTGAAGTAGGCTATTTCTCATCCAGTTGGCGACTGCTTTCATGCCTTCGTGGAAGTTGTGTTTGGCTTTGTTGGGTTCGTTGGAGAGGTAGAGGATGAGTTGGGTGTTGTCGGCGTAGGAGATGATGTTGATTCCGTAGCTTCTGACGAAGGTGGCCAGTCGGGCCATGTAGACATTAAACAACGTGGGGCTCAGGGAGGATCCCTGGGGCACTCCGGAGGTGGTGGGTGTGGGGTCTGCGAGGAAGAGGGCGAGTCTTACTCATTGAGTTCTGCCGGTGAGGAAGGATTCGATCCAGACGAGGGGCTTGTCTCTGATGCTAGCTTAGAGGAGTCTTCTTATCAGGGTGTGATGGGAGACTATGTCGAAGGAGGACTGTTCGATTGAGACTGTAGAGAGACCCATGACTGCATCTTTCCCTACATCAATGGTGCCAGTCATGAACACTTCTCTTCTCTATTCACATCTCCAGAGGACATGATCTGGGCATTTGGTCACAGCTCCACGACGGCTTAGAGAAGAGTTGTAATATATATCTGTAAAAAAAAAATATTTAACAGGGGGAGATGTAGTGTCTTGTAAGTTAGCGATGACAGGACACTTTCGGTTCCTGATGGACTCTGTAGAACTGTAACTTAAGTGTTTGGGTATGGTGAATAGATTTCATGTTTAGAATGTTGAGATCGCAATTACACACAGAGCAATAATGATGTGTGTGAAGAATATGACTGGGGAGGACGCTACAACCCAGTTCTCCCAGGGTTTCCCCATTCCCCGTGACATTCTTTGCTTTAGAAAATTAGATGTTTGAATTTAATGTATGCATTTTAATAAAAAACAGCTAAACATGAAACAAGCATTGTCAAAGACAATTGTATTTGCACATGATAAGAAAGTTTGTGTGTGGGGGGCAGGGTGAAATGCTGAATGTGAGAGTGAGTTAGCTTTTGCACGGATCAGTAGGTGCACGGATGGATACATAAATAAAGTGTTACATTTTGGGCTACGTAAGTGCATGCATGAATGAATAATGAGTGAAAGATCGATGAGAGGCTGGGTGAAAGAGTGAGAGCTTGAATGCTTCCAGATAGGTTAGAACAATCCAAAAGGCTAAGTCTTTGGACAACCATAGAGATAATGTTGTAACAGCAACAAGAGGCACCACAGAAATGTCAAAGCAAGCTGTGTTAATCTTCATTAAAAGACAAGCACCTACTTAGTTAATATCTTCAGTATGTTTGTTGCTAAAGCGGAGCTGCAAACAACACGACCATCTCCGTCTCTGTGAACAATTTCAACTGTTTCCCATTTTGAACATAAATATTCCATTTTGGGTCATGCAGCATTCGATAGAATACAGTGAGCCATAGTCCCAGAGTACTACATTACTTTTCCCCTTAAAAGAAAATACAATAGCAACTTTAAACAAAACCTACAACTTCATCATCCTAATGTTAGGAGCATCTAAAATCCTAAGCGTTAAACCAAAGAAAAGATATTGCAGTCAAACAATTTTCCTCACACTCTTCGTCTTATACATCTTCAATTTCCATTGAGGGGAACCTAAACAAGAAATAAGCTCTTGCATGCTTTGCACCTTGAATGTAAACAATATCCGAATGAAATTGCAAGAGCTTTGTTGACAGTCTAGCTATGCAAGGGGTTTGATCTTTGACCTTTTCTCCAATCAATAGTATCATCAAAGGTTTGTGACCAGTCTTTACAGTGAACTTGGTTCCCCACGCATAAGGTTTTCATTTTAGAATAGCCCACTAACAAGCCAAAAGCTCTTTCTCAATAGTAAAAAAGTGTGTTTCGGGCTCACTGAATGTCCTGGATGCATATACAATTATGATTTCTACACCTGACTCACTTTGACTAAGTACAACCTCCAAACCATGATTGCTTTCATCAACCGTTACAGAGCAAGACAGTTTGGAATTAAATGGTCTTAAAAACGTGGAACTTACTAACTCTCTTTTAATCCATTCAAATGCTTCTTGGTACTTGCTATCCCAATCAAATGACATATCTTTGTTTTAACAATCCAGTCAAAGGTTTAAGGTGAGGGGCATAATTGAGAATAAATCTGGCATAAAAGTCACAAAAATCCCATAAATGATTTTGGAGTTGTCTTATCTACGGGTGCTAATGTATTGATAAGAACATCAACTAATCCTGGTCATGGTTCAATGCCATGGCTTGATACCACATGCCCTAAATATTCCACTTTGTCTTTGATTAATAACACTTGGTCAAGAATTCTGTCATGTTCTTTAATGGATGCTGTAAAGATCAATACATTGTCCTAAAATGCCTCCACTCCTTTTATTTCCTTGAACAGATGATACACTATCCTCTGGAATACTTACGTTGCTGAGACCAACCCAAATGGCATCCAGCAATACTGGAATGTGCCAAACGGTGAGACAAATGCTGTATAATGTCTAGATTCAGGCTCTAAGACCACTTGATGATATGCTCAGGGTAAATCCAACATGCTGAACCACTTTGCTCCAGCAATGAGTGCCAGCAGATCTGTAGTCATTGGAAGAGGATGTGAATCCACCCATTTTGCTTTGTTGAGGCAGCGCAAATCAAAACAAACTCACAATTCCCTGTTCCATTTGCGTGCCACCACCAATGAGGAGAACCATAGAAATGATTCAATGGGCTCCATTATACATTTGTCACATAATTGACTCAACTCTTTTACTCGATCAGCTCGGATGGAGAAAGGAACACTGCTAAGTTTGTGTTTGATAGGAATGGACCCCTCTTTATCTTATTACAAAAAGCTTTGATTGCTCCAATTTGTTCCATGAATATTCAAGGGTATTTTCACTTCACTTCATCCATGTGATCCATACCAATGACCGAGACTTGATGTGTAGTTCCTGGCCTTTGAACCATTTTGAAAAGCCCCTAGTGGAACAACCAAAAATGAACAAACGTTTGATTGCCACATATATTTTCCCAAAACTTTTCCTGCCCCTGAAATGCAAAGTTTCTTTAAAAAACCGAACCCAACTCAATTCATCTGCCCTCCTATGAAACATGGGCATGATCTGGGAGCTCTAATATTTTGCCAATCCATTTCTCTTGGAACAGTTCCTCTGTAATCATTATTATCCTGGCTCCTGAATCAACCAGTAATCTGATAATTTTATCACCCGCCACTACATTGATAATAGGATCAACACATATTGATGGCTCCCCTGTTTTACCATACCCTTCCTTGATTACTAACACAATTTTTTTCAATTAATTTTGTATTCATTCAAAATTAGATTCTGCTTCTTCCCCTGAACCTTCCATGACCACATTTATTCATTTGCTGCCCGGATTTCTCTTTGTGCACTGAAACACCTTTTCAAAATGGCCCACTTTGTTGCAATTACTGCACATGACCAATTTTTCTGGACAGACTCTTCCTCCTTTAGGATGGGCAGGGTTTTCACAATGGAAAAAAAAATGTGTTTGATTGAAAAAAATACTTTTACTCAATCTCCCTTGTTCTGTACTTTCTTTAGCTCCACCATCTCTTACAACATTGTTTTCTCTGAGTTTTACAATATTCACCCTGTCATTTTGTCTTCTAACTCTGTATAAGAGATCTGATACATTTCTATGCTTTTATCAATGTGTAATGTTTCATCCAATGTTGGATTGTCTAAAGATAACCATTTTTGTTGGATTTTATTTATTATTGCAGTGACTAATAAAGTGGTCCCGGACTAACTTATCATGAAATTCCCAAAGTTGCATTCTGCAACTATTCTCCTGAGTGCAGAAGCATATGTATCAACAGTTTCACCAGTCAGTTGTTTCCTCATGAAAAGTTATGGCCTAGTACCACAATGCTAGGTTGTGTATCAAATCTAAACTCCAATTTCTTTATGGCCTCAATATATTCATCAATTACGTCAATCTTTTTGGCTCACCGCTCTCTGGAATGTGCGGTTAAGAGATCATGGTGCTCTGGGATACAAGGATGCATATTATGGTGTCCATTAGTGTGGCTCAAGTTGCCTATTTGTGTGTAATGAAATGAGCACACCATTTTGATATATGAATTGGTGGCATATACAGAAGAGTATGGATTGGATTCGGTGTAATATAAGAATAAGAAGTTATTGAACTGGAGCTATTAAACATTAACGCCCTGAGGAAGTTCACAGAAGGTGAACAAAATGATTTGGCTGTGCTGTTTTTGTATCATTGGTGAAAATAAATAAGCATTGAGCATACAATTGGGACTCGGACTCACATTTGGAGAAATATTTTTTGGTGCACTACCAGCTAGATTCATTGGACCTTTGGGCCTCGTTTGGGGACGCACTCTGGGAGCAGGGGGTGCTTTTGGTATTGTGCACATATTGGGATTTCCCATCTGGATGGACAAATTGGGGCTAAGGTGGGAGGTGCAATGTTGTTAAGGCTTGCTACCGCCTTTTGGTTGAGATCAATTGCCTTATCCTCTGCTGTTGCCACCTTAGGTAAGGGTTTAAAACTTGAACGTCGTTCAAAGCCAATAGAATTGAATAGGGGGTATTTCTTTCTTTCTAGGCCAAATCTAGATGCACCTATTGCACCCAACGTTGGAATGCATCAAGCCAGTACCTCCACTTAACAGGAGGATCACTAGGGGATTCCAAGAAAGGAAGTGGTGGATTGACAGATTGCATGCTCTTTCACAACTGAACTCCTTCAAAAGCATAGAAATTACTGAGAAAATTCTGGGGTTTCTGTAGCAAGAAACACAATAGTTGGGATGTATTCAAATAATAATAGACAGTGAGTAGTACTTCCTACCTGTGACTATCACTGACTGTTGATACACTTTCTGAGTGTATGCATCACTGATTCTTGACACTCTTTTGAAATAAATGTTTTAACTAATGACACATTAGTAATTGAGCACACGTGAGTTTTTTCAAGTGTGCTCTTCACTGAATGCTGAAACACTTGAAAAACAGTGTATCACTGATTGTTGATACACTTCTAAAGAGTGTGCATATCACTGACAGTCGCAACTTACTTCAGAAACCACCATGAGTTTGATCGTTCATGAAGATCTTAGTATTGTGTTGCAGGATTCGATGAATGTAAGAAAACCCTCCAAACACATTTGCACTGTAGCAGCTGCAAATGGCTGTGCATGGACGCAAATGAAAGTTAAATGCTTCCCAAACTACAATTGCCTCTTGCTGAAGCAGATGTCCTAATTAGAAATTATTAATTCATGTTTACGTATTTCAAATTATGGCTTTTGTAGAAAAATGAATAACGTATGTGCACGTTTGAAAATGTGACCTTGAAGAATGGCTGCCAGTTGTTCACGAAATGTACTAAATAATTATTAATCCATATGGAATATGGGAAATGTATTAAATTAATGTAGCAATATGTCATATTAAGGGTTATGAATTATGTTCTTGTTTATTAATTGTAGGCCTTAACTTAGCGAGTGTCTTGGCCTAGTTTTGCCAGGCCTCATGCGGAAGCTGTATTTCATAGCGGTTAATGAAAAATGCTGACATAGTGAACTAACTGTAAAATGCTAATTGTCTTGTTAAAATGCTTAGCAGAAGCTTTCTATGGGAACCTACGGACAGGAGATGAGGTCTTTAGTAAAGTAACAAAATGTGGGTAAAATGTGCAAGAGGTTCTTTCCCAGGACGTGAACAATGAAGACACTTACTGGAGATGAAGATGCAACAAATTTGATACCTGATGAGCTGGAGGATCAGAACATCGTAAAGCGGACCAATCGACACCATGTGAAATGTGAAATATTAGAATTCATAGATTTGGTATATGAAAATCATTGGACAGAGTAATAACGTATGATTAATTGACCAATGGGAATTAGGGGATAGTTTGGAAAACTTTGATATAATAACGTGACAGAGGAGAACACAAACAGAGTAGATTGGTTGTTACCCCGTTATGAGATGCGATATTGACTTAAGAAGAGATTTGAAATTCTGGCATAGGGCTCATACTCTCTGACTGAGAGCCTGATGCGTTGCTGATCGATTGAAGACTGATTCTGTTTGCTGACCCATACCGTGGATAGGTAGATATGACAATGTGACTGAATTGCATTTTTATGCCTTTTCTTTCTAGGTACCAACTGCGCTGTCTAATATTTCTCTTTAGTTAGATGTTTTTCCAAATTTGTGTTCTAAATTGTTTTGCATGAAGCACATGCTGATGCTAATCTGGGTTAGTTGAGGCTATGCACATGGCGACTGACGAATTGCAGAGACAAACGGTTGACAAACTATTTTGCTGAACTCTATGGATATTATAGTCTTGCTGAAATTGGTATTACTAATGATTTGTGTTGATGCTTTGGAATGCCTTTGGATTCAAGCTTTGATTAGATCATGTTCCTTGCGACTTGTTGATTAACAATTATTATTAATTTTGTTTGATTTGACTTGGTGATTAAGCTACATGACTCAGTATTGTTAATAGGGAAATAAACTTACTGAAAGTTAAAATAAGGTGTGGTTATTCATGACCTTCCACTCATGGTGTGTGAATTTTATTGACTCCATTGATTATTGACTTGACTAATGATTATTGATTATTGGGCATTGATCATTCTGTTTCCTACTCTGATACCATGGTAAGAACATCCTAAATGAGTCAAAAGGTTCATCAACCTATACGCGTCCCATTGTAAGTTTACTTATTAAGGACCAGGCACTAACACTCTTATGTCGATTACACCACTGCACCCATGTGCACGATGTTGCATGACGATTATTTCTTTAAAATGTATACAGTACACTAGAGTTGGTCGTGGAAAGTATGGGCCTGAAGAGCAAGTGGTTATGCGTCAGTTCCCTAGAGGCACTAGCCTTAGAGATCAGTTGCCAAACCGTTAAAAGCAAGACACTACCCCTCTGGCGTGTAAAAAAAGTCCAGATGACCTAAGCTAAAGGCACATTTTTCTTCTCTGATAAAAAAAATGTAGATCTCAGTGACTCCGCTCGTAGCTGGTTTTGTTGTAGATTCTTATACAGCTGCGCCGCTTGTCGTCATCATAAAAGATGTAGTAATCTTCATTAAAAGACAAACACGCTTCTGGGTGAATGTCTTCAATATGCTTTTTAGTAAAGCGGAGCTGCAAACATCACGATCACCTCCACCGCTGCGATCAATTTCAACGGTTTTCCTTTTTGAACATAAACATTCCATGTTAGGTCATCCAGCATTCTATAGAGAATACAGTGAACCATAATCTCAGAGTACTACACAAGCATTTTAACAGGGCTGCAAAAATCAAAACATATGTTTCAACCAGTTAAAGGTTTCACTAAAAGAATACATAGAATGTCCTACTGAGTGATTTTAACTGGGAAAGAAGCACAAACTGTAAAACCTAAATCAGAAACTGACAATTCATTAAGCCACCACAACCTGAGTGTATTCCATAGCCACCGGTAGCCTGCCCCTCTCTATGAGTGAACATGAAGCCAGATATTTCTCATCAGCCTGGTCATATTCTTTTAAAACAAAGAATAGCACAATATTTACTCTTTCAGCAAAATATTATAAAAGGACGTATCTGTACACTGTGCCTTTGGCAAATTGAGAGGCGACACAAGCTTTTTAAATATGCGCACATACACATTGTTGCAGTTGTTTTCTGTGTCTGAGTATAGTTTGCAGAGCAGCATTTTAGTCTATGGATGAGCTGTGTGTGAAAGACGTTTGCGGTGCTGCTGATCCGGATGTGTTTGTTCAGCATGCAACAGAAGCTAGTATGGCTGGTGCACATGTTCTACTTGATCTGTTCAAGACATGCTGGTAATCGCTGTAAATCTCATATAAACTCATACTATTTTCATCAACAAAAGCAGTAGAGCACTGAACAGTAGACCGACCATCAAAATGATGTAGTAAGTGAAAAGCAAAGCTTGATGATCCTGTGACCTAGTGATGACAACATTTCCTACCCATCTGTAATCGTGGTTTATTAATGAGGGGACAGTCTGGACTGAAGTCCTTCAATGCAGATTTGTTAGCATATTAATGAGTATGAGGTCAGGTGTTTAAGAGGGTGATTCCATAAAGTCAATGGGTACAGGACAGTTTCTTTAGGGTGAATATGCCTGAAAAAAAGGTGACACGTGCCAAATGAGGGTAAGTTGACAGGCACTGCAGTAATAGCAGACCATACTGTGCAAAGACAATGGACCAGATTTCCAAAGCCCCGGCGCCTCCTTGCGCCACATTAGCGTACTTTTTTTTACGCTAATGTGGCTCAAGGAGGCAATTTTTGCCGGGCCATACTTAAAAAGTGGCGCCATGCATGCATTACGCCACTTTGGGACCCCTTGCGCCACATTATGCCTGCATCAGACATAGGTGGTCATTCTAACCCTGGCGGTAAAAACCGCCAGGGCGAATGACCGCGGTAGCACCGCCAACAGGCTGGCGGTGCACCGCTGGGCATTCTGACCGCGGCGGTTCAGCCGCGGCCAGAAACGGAAAGTCGGCGGTGTACCGCCGACTTCCCGCTGCCCTTGAGAATCCTCCCGCTCCGCCGCCATGGGGATTCTGACACCCCCTACCGCCATCCTGTTCCTGGCGGGTCTCCCGTAAGAGGGCCCCAAAAAGAATTTCAGTGTCTGCCTAGCAGACACTGAAATTCGCGACGGGTGCTACCGCACCCGTCGCACTCCAGCAACTCCGCCGGCTCCATTCGGAGCCGGCTTCATCGTTGCTGGGTCTTTCCCGCTGTGCTGGCGGGCGGCCTTTTGGCGGTCGCCCGCCAGCACAGCGGGAAAGCCAGAATGGCCGCTGCGGTCTTGTGACCGCGGTGCGGTCATTTGGCGGTAACCGCATGGCAGGCGGCGACCGCCGCCCGCCGCGGTTAGAATCACCGCCATAATGTCTGCAAGGGGGGTTCTCAGAGCAGGCATTACAATGAAGCACCCATTGAATTACTGGGCCTCCTTGTTATTTGCCACACCAACGTCAACATTTTTGACGCTAGTGTAGCAAAGCGACACAATAGCATCAAAAATGTTGACGCTATTGTTTTAACAACCTCCATGGTGCACCGTATAATAAATACGGTGCACACATGATGTTGTTAGGTGGGGCAAGGGCGACACAAGAAAAGTGGCGCATCAGTACCGATGCACCACTTTCTTGTAAATATGGCCCAGCGTTGGTAAAGATAGGAATATACTGTGCAGCTACCTAGGTTTCCTTGATGGAGAAAAATTAAATATTTTGCTCTTCTTAAAAAAAGAGTTGTCTTGACCTAAAGAACAAAGTTAATATTAATGGTATAGAGCATATCCACAAAATGCAAACAAACTGTATGTAACCCAGATGTATGAAACATTCACTTTAAATTCTATAAAAGCTGCTGTAATTCATTTTGTTGTTGATATGGGAGTTCCTAACGTAATAAGAAAATCGCAGTGAATCGGAGATTGACTGCACTTGACAAGGGCAAAGCATTGTTTTAGCTTCAATAATGTTGCAAGAAAGTTACCTGCAGCAGGGGAGTGAACCTTTATTTGTAGTACTCAAACTTGGAGCACAGGGAACGAAGATATTAGCGGCTGTGTCTGACACATTGTGTGCAGCAATGAAAGATATTTTGACTACCAAACACATTGATATCTATCATGCAGTTGTGTAACAAAGGCCCCATGCAGCCCCTGCGGCATAGGGGGGCCCTGAGCTCCAGGGAGCCCCCTCAGCACAGTACACATTGAATGGGTGGCAGGCCCTGACTGGGTCTAGGTGGGAGGGGAGCCTCTACAGCTACTTTGCAGGGGTGTCCCCCTTAAGTTTCGTTACATCCTGCTATCAGGTATCTGATCCAAGCTTGCCATCAGTAAGAATTAGAGCCACATAAACATTTTTCTAAACAAACTTCCAACATCTGTGGGTCTATCAATGGAAAGAATAGTTGTAACTTTTAAACAAACAGTGCTCCGATACAGGCATGTTGATGGTTCTTAAATTATGGAAGAAATAGAACAAACTGAAGGAGAATGGCAACAATTTTACTGCAAAGCTATCATTAAAATTAACAAGTGGAACTTTATGACGTTGCTACTTGACTAATGTTATTAAAATAAATACTTGTTTTATGACTTATCAAATAGGAATTTAGATACTGTGGTACCAACACAATCAATAAATAGTTTCTGAATGTGGGAAATGTAGGCAGACAAAATTTAGCCTATGGGTTGGTTGCAATGTCCACGTCACTAGCGGTCAAATGAACGCCAACTGTCTGATGCAGAGAGACATTTACAGAAAATGTCAGTCTATTTGAAAGCAAATAAGAGTACAGTTATGAGAAAAAATATACATGGTGAATAAAGATGGAAATTAAACCTGTGGTGGGTTATTGACGCTGTTACTTAGCGGTAATCTTCATTAATCCAATTTGGGGTCCTCCTCATCCTCAGGGTTAGAGACTGTATTGTGTAAGGACACCAACCCAAAGACAGTAATGATGAAGTAAGGTAAGGGGGAGACCAAGTGGCCGCCCTGCAGATCTCCAAGAGGGACACACCCCCAGCCTTCCCCAAGGGGTAGAAACCACCCTAGTGGACCTGCCCTGGACATCAGAAGGAAGAGCCTTCCCAACAACCTCATAGGGGTGGGCAATGGCCTGACTGACCCAGCGACTAAGAGTCTGAGCGGAGAACTTCCTACCTCTCGCCCTGGACCCTTAAGCAATGAACGAAGAGTTGGACAGCCTAAATGGTTTTCTGAATTCCAGAAAAATCAGACGGCCCTTCTGACATCCAGAGTAGAAGGGATCACAGAGGAAGAATCTACAGAAACTGGCAAAATGGCCTCCTGAGTCAACTGAAAGAAAGAAGCTGCGTTAGGAACACGTTTAGAATCCAGGTGAAGCACCACACGATCAGGAAAGAACTTCTGATAAGGAAAAACTTCCATGTGAGGCCCAGTCTCACCAAAACATCTAGCAAAGGTAGTGGCCATCAAGAAGTCCACCTTAGCTGATAACCACACCAACTCTACCTCATCCAGAGGTTCAAAAGGAGTACTGTGCAACCCCTTGAGAACAGGAGCCAGGCCCCAAGAAAGAGCCTCCTTTCAAACTGAGGGACCCTGCAGCAGGAAACTCCGAAGCAACCCAAAGGAGAAACAGTAGAAAGATCATCAGAAAAATACCAGAAGGCCTTAATCACATCCCACTGAGACGAAAGAGTATTAGGCGTCAGACCCTTGAGAAATACATCATGCAAAAAGTCAAGAATTTGAAAAGAGTCAATGACTGTAAGAACCTCAGACCAGGCCAAACACCACTTGGAAAAAGAAGCCCAGTGTTTCTTGTAGGACTTAAGGGTGGACTTTCTAGGAGATGACTAAGGCCCTCATTACAACATTGGCGGGCGGCGGTTCAAACCGCCAGGAAAAGGCTGGTGGTAGGGGGACTCGTAATCCCCTGGGCAGCGCTGCAAGCAGCGCTGCCCTGGCGGATTATCACCGCCGGGGCAAGTGTGGCGGGAAACCGCCGGCCCAGGTGGTGCGACCGCGGCGCTACCGCCGCAGTCCTAATCCCCTCTGAAGCACCGCCAGCCTGTTGGCGGTGCTTCAGCCAAAACAGCCCTGGCGGTCTAGGACTGCCAGGGTTGTAATGAGGGCCTAAATCTCCAAAGTCACCTGTGAGGAACAATCCAGAGACTCCAACCCTATCGGTTCTAGGGCTTAGACATCAGATTCAACCTGAGAAGCATCTGAAGAGACAGACATGGAAACTGAAGAGAAGAGGGTCTGAAAGGGAGATGGAGGACCCGACCTTGGTACAGAGCCAGAAGGAAAGGAAACCAGTGCTGTGTGGGCCAATAAGCGGGTATGAGGATCACCTGAACCTTCTCCTGTCTGATTTTTTGAAGGACCCATGTCAGGAGGGGAATCTGAGGGAAGGCATACAGCAGCACCCTAGGCCATGGGACTCACAGGGCATCCACCGCCCATGCAAGGGAAGACCGTCTCTCCCTACAAAAAAACGGCAACTAAGAATTGTCTTGGGAGGCAAACAGGTCTAGCCAAGGTTCCCTGAACTCCTGGCAGACAAAACAGAAGAGGGGAAGAGACAGCTGGTACATCACTGAGAAAGGGATGTTCTTGCTGATTCTGTCAGCCTAAACATTCAACTCCCCCTGAATGTAAACTTCAGTCAGACCCAGATCATACCCCTCTGCCCAGAGAAAGATACAGGGCAGAGGGGATATGATTGAGGGACCCAGACTTAAAATAAATAAATAAACAAACTTCGTACCCCCCAACTGTTCAAGTATACCCTTGCCACGTATCAGTGTGGACTACTGCATTGTTGCCCCATTGACTGTCCTGGAACACAACCTATGCATTTCAGACAGTCATCAGTTCCCTCCGATTCGAGAACTGCTGACCCTCCCACTGGGACCATGGGGCACTCAGCTCCTGGAAACCCAACACCCTCTGAAGCCCCACATGCTGGCATCTATTGTCACCAGATAAGAAGTTTGGAATTGGAAAGGAACCCCTTTCAACAGGGTGGCCCAATCAAACCACTGTGTCAGGTTCTCCACAATCTGATCTGACACGTGAATCAATACATTGTATTCCTGTGAGGTGGGATCCCAAAGGCAGAGGATGTGGTTCACAATGAGTTTTAAATGAAAACATTCCTATGGGACCACCGCTGTTGAGGCCGGCAAGAGACCTTGCATTTGCAAACAACACCTGGCAGAATTGTGTGACTGGGTCAGCAAAGTCCATACCCCCGACAGGAGGGAGAACAGCCTGTCCTCCGGGAGAAAATCTGCACTTGAGAGTCCTGACAAGCACCAATGAAAGTCTGTTCCTGAGAGGGTTTGAGATGCAACTTGGACACATTCAGCAGAAGATCCAAGTCCTGCAGAGTGGAGAGGACCAGAGTCACATCTTGACTTGGAAAAAGAAGGAGCAGACATCAACCAGTCATCAGTATAAGGATGCAAAACAATACCCTGTAAATGCAAAAAAAGATAACAAATGGTGCCAATACCTTGGGGAGGACACAGGGAGACGTGGCCAGACCAGATAGCAAAACTTGAAACTAGTAATGAAGATCCTTAACTTCGAATCACAGGTATTGCTGACTCTCCACATGAACGAGAACATCAAATTACCTATCCTGCAGATCCAGCGTCACCAGGAAATCCCCTTTCATGATCAGGGGAATGATGGTTTGTAGAGACACCATCTGGAAGTGTTCCAATAGAACAAATGTGTTCAGGGTCTTGATGCTGAGTATAGGACAAAAGGGACCGTCCAGCTTTGGAACCCAAAACAGAGTGGAGTAAAACCCACCTGTCCAGCTGGAACTGGAACATTCACCTTCTTGAGAAGTAGAGACTGGACCCCTGACTGGAGCCACTAAAGCTTGATAGGATCTCTTGGAGAAGGAGTAAGTTTAAGTCTAAAACGAGGCAGTGGAGCGAGTCCTTTGAATGGAATTCTGTAACCACGTTTGACTATCGAATGGATCCAAGCATTCTTCACATCTTTTTTCCACTAAGGTAGAAACAGCCGAAGATGAACTCCCACCGTCATACAGTCACTTAGGCTGCTTCTGGACCTCTGCCACACAGGAAGAGAAAGGCAGGGATTTGCTATAAAAGGTGCCACCCCGACATAGGCCCACCCACAGAAGGGGCACCTCTCAGCTGACAGAAAAGCAGGCTGCTTGAACCCAAGTCGTTTTTTTAACCTGAACCTGTTTAAAAGGCCTCAGGATCTTCTTCTATTCTGCTGCCTTCTCCACTATATCATTCAGCTCAGGACCAAACAGCTTAGGAGCCAAAAAAAGGAAGCTTAAGAATTGGAGATCTCTGGCATGCCTCCAACTTCCATGACTTCAACCACAGGGATCGATAGCCAGAAATGTATGCTCCAGGTGCCATCGTGGAAACCCAAAGACAGAAACAGACAAGAATTGAGACAGCATCTCCATATTGGACAGAAGACCTGTGGGATCATTCTGGGGTTGAAGACAGTCAAAGAGTGCATGGAAGCCTTTAAGAAGCGCCTTGTAGCATACGCAGCATACGTGTTTGCCCGAATACCATAACTGGATGCAGCGTATGTCCTTTTTAAAGGGGACTCAACTCTCTTATCCACTGGATCACAGAGGCCAGCATCTTCTGAGGCCAAGGGTGATGAAGAAGACATGGAGGCCACAATAGTATTCACCTTTGGTACCTGAGGAAACTGCTCATCAAACCCGTCCAACAAGTAACGCTTGGCAAATAAACAGGGGACAGCAGGCTTATCAATTTCTTTCGATTCCTTCTGCAGCAAGAACTGGCTCACTTCACGAAGGGACAGGATATCCTGGGATACTAAATATTATTGGGCCAGAAAGTCCACTTCCACCACATCTGGAGGAGCAGACCCCAAAAGGTCCAGAATACGGGCTGTAACCTCTTTGAGCTGGTCAACTTGAGTTAATCTGCCTTTGAACTTAACAGGTTCATCAGAATCATGATCCAAACGAAGACACTTAAGAGGAATGTCCCTCTCCTGAATAGCAGTGTCAACTGCATCTTTGATTAAGACCTGTAAATTGCTCCTAGAAATATGGAGGAGCTCCTCAGAATCCCTCTGAGGAGGTGCACAACCGAAGCTGCCCATGATCACAAGGCTCTGTGACCGCCACCAGCAGCAGGAAGAAGCAACACACTAGAGAAGCTTTCTGTTTCCTGTTATATATGGTAACTGTTATGTTGGGGGCCTTGAGGGAGTACGGACCCACATAAGTCCTCACAGCACAGTCCAAGGAATGACACAGGACACTGGAGGCTGGTCATGGTGTTCTCTGCCATAAGCGGGAGATGCACCTTTATTAATGCCCTCGGGCCACATTTGGCCCTCAGGATGAGTGCTTCTTCTATTGTATGGTAGTGGGCAGGTGGCTCGCTACATCCCTTATAATCTTTGAGAAAAGAGAAAAGAAAAAAATGTTAGAAATGGGGTCTCTCGTTTACACCCTGTCCAAGTTTGGACCCGCACTCTAGTCAGGGTAAAGGAGTCTCACTCCTAAGATAACCCCTGCTCACCCCCCTGTAGCTTGGCATGAGCAGTCAGGATTATCTCAGAAGCAATGTGTTAAGTATTTGTACCCACACATAGTAACACAGGGAAAACACTACAAATGGATACCAGTTTAGAAAAATAGCCAATATTTATTTAAGTAAAACAAGACCGAAATGACAAACATCCAACTTACACAAATAAAGAGATGAATTTTTAAAGGTGAAATCTCAATAAAGCATTTAGAAACACAATAGCTCTAACTGGTGCTATCACAACATTGTGACGGAGTCGTTCTCCACATTCCGATGCCACTCGCGTGGGAGGGCAGCGCTGGTCACGGAGTCACACGAACCCCGTGTGCAATACCTTAAAAATGAGGCAGAGTCAAAGACGTGGCACAAGTCAGGGAGGTGAAAAGTCTCTGCAGCTGGTGCGGCGTCAGTTCCGTACTGCTATGAAGGATGTGAGGCATTGGTTCTTCATTACTGCGCAGGGGAGGTGAGGCGTTTGTTCCTTATGGAGGCAGCGGAGGTGAAGCAGCATTGGTGGCGAGGCAGCAATTACTTGTGATCTGGTGGGGTCAATGAGTCCAGCGGGTCAAGGTGCGATTAGGTGACCTCCCAGTGTTGCAGTCACACCACAGGGCCACAGGTGTCGTGGCGGAGTCAGGTGCCACTGACATCGGTGACATGGCTCTTGGGACTCACAATACTGCGGGACTTTAGAGGTTCTGTGAGGGTGGCAGGCCTGCGGTGTTAGTGGGGTTCTTGCACTTCAGTGGGGACCATGGCTTCGTGTCCAGCCAGTGGCACAGAATCAGGCAGCGCAGCCGTTTTCAAGTTGTCTGGAGATGGTGTGCATGGATCTTCTTGTTATATGTCAGATTTTGCTCCCCAGGGCACAGAAATTGGAGTGGGCATCTCTTGGCAAGTCAGGGTCCTCAGCAAGAGAACCCAAGGGCTGGCATGTGAAGTCTTTGATCTCCCTGAGACTTCAAAACAGGAGGCAAGCTCAGTCCAAGCCCTTAGAGAAACTTCACAAGCAGGATACACAGCAAAGTCCAGTATTTTTCCTCTCCAAAGCAGAAGCAGCAACTGCAGGCCAACGCAGCAAAGCACACACAGCAAAGGGGCAGTCCTCCTCCACACAGCTGTTCAGCTCTTCTCCTTAGCAGAGTCTCCTCTTGATCCAGAAGTGCTCCAAAAGTCTGGGGTTGTACGTCCAATACTTATACTCATTCCTTCCTTTGAAGTTGGCAAGCTTCAAAGGAAAGTCTTTGAAGTACATAGGACCCCGCCTTTCCTGCTCTGGTGACAGACACTCTCTAGGGGGGTTAGAGAATGTATTGTGTAAGGACAGGTACAACCATATTCAGGTGCATGTGTCAGCTCCTCCCACCACTCTAGCCCAGGAAGACCCATCAGGATGTGCAGGGCACACATCAATTCCCTTTGTGTGACTGTCAAGAGTGAATTCACAAGCAGCCCAACTGTCATCCTAACCCAGACGTGTATTCCGCAGCCAGGCAGAGGCACAGAATGCTTAAGAAAGAAAATGCCCATTTTCTAAAAAGTACCATTTTCAAACACACAAGTTAAAAACCACCTTCACTAAAAGATGTATTTGTAAATTGTGAGTTCGGAGACCCCAAACTCCACATCTCCATCTGCTCCCGATGGGACAGATACGCCTTGCAATAGTGAAAGCTGAATTTGGCAGTATTTCACTATCAGGACATGTAAAACACACCAGTACATGTCCTATCTTTTAAATGCACTGCACCCTGCCCAAGAGGCTACCTTGGGCCTACCTTAGGGGTGTCATACATGTGATAAAAAGGGAAGGTTTGGGCCTGGCAAGTGGGTGCATTAACCAGGTCGACATGGCTGTTTAAAACTGCACACACACACACTGCAATGGCAGGTCAGAGGCATATTTACAAGGCTACTCATGTGGATGGCACAGTCAGTGCTGCAGGTCCCACTAATAGCATTTGATTTACAGGCCCTAGGCACACAAGGTACACTATACTGGGGACTTACTAGTAAATCAAATATTCCAATCAGGGATAACCAATCATAATCACAATTTACACTGGAAGCACTTGCACTTTAGCACTGATCAGCAGTGGTAAAGTGCCCAGAGTACCAAAATCAGTTAAAAGAAATCCAGCACACAGTCATACCCATTGATGTGTCCTGGGGAGTGCAAAGCCACAGTCTCGCAAGTCTCTACAGTGGGTGGTTTGCCCACTGCTTTATCCTGGGGAGTGCAAAGCCACAGTCTCTTAAGTCTCTCCAGTAGGTGGGTTGCCCACTGCTTTATTCTGGGGAGGCAGAGGCGAAAAACAGGGGAAACCATGCCTAGGTTGCCAGGTCTTGAAAGAAAGAAAGAAAAGCCAACTGAAAGAAAGTGATTTGAAGCACAGTATAACTCAATGCTCAGTGCTCAACACACAAAGGCCCTCATTACAACTAAATGCCGCCTACCGCCGAGCTGACACCTGCAACATACGTGACTGCGGCGGTAATCTGCCACGGGTATTATGACCCACACAGAGAATACCGCCACTATACAGGCACCCACAGAAGTCCGCCACACCAAAGGTCAGTGATAAACTGGCGATAGCAAAACCCACACCGTTACGGCAACAGGACCCACCCACAGTATCACGACCCACGAATCAACACGTCGGTCTTTCAACCGCGGTAAACCATTGGCGGTACACACCGCCGTGCTCAAAATGCACACACACTTACAATACACCACCACATTGGACAATTGAAACTGCACACACCTGACACACATACATACACCACACCCACACACTCACAACACTATAAAACACACACCCACATTACCCACAACCCCTTACAACCAAAAAAATAGAACAAGCACAGAGAGACAAGCAAAGAGCACACATACACTCAGAGGCACAGACCACCATCACTCATACACCATCCACACACATCACATAAAACATCACAACACATAACCCCACACATAACCTCACACACATCACTCACACCACAACATGGTACCTCAAAGACACCCCAGGTTTTCTGAGGAGGAGCTAAGGGTCATGCTGGAGGAAATCATCCGGGTAAAGCCACAGCTATTCGGATCACAGGTGCAGCAGACCTCCATTGCTAGGAAGATAGAGCTATGGCGGAGAGACGTTGACAGGGTCAAGGCCGTGGGACAGCATCCAAGAACCAGGGATGATATCAGTAATAGGTGAAATGACCTACGGGGGAAGGTGCCTTCCATGGTATTAAGACAACAGGTTGCTGTACAGAGGACTGGCGGTGGACCCCCACGTCCTCCCCCAAAACTAACAACATGGGAGGAGCAAGTCTTGGCAATAATGCATCCTGAGGGCCTCGCAGGAGTAGCAGGAGGACTGGACTCTAGTAAGTCAAATCTTTACTACTATCACCCCCCAACCTGCATGCCATCACATATCCCCACCCTTACCGTGACCCCCATCACTCTAACACCTCACATATACCACACTATCACAACCCACCCATCCCAATACCAAGCAATGCATGCAACAGCAATGCATGGAGCCCCATCACAGACCAGCATGGACACCCATCATCACACCATTCCCAGTAGAAAGACTCATCCAGCCCACAAAATCACCACACACACAAGTCCAAGGTGACAGGGAAAGCAAAATTCTATAAGGGAAACACACCCATTGCACAAGATGGCACACACAGATACAATAACAATGCATTTGCATCCCAACAGGACCCCTACCCAACGTCACCGGACAGAAGGTGCCAGCTACATCCAGTCCCCCCACAGAAGAGGCCCACAGTGATGACAGGAGCTCTGCACGCCTGGATCACGATGACCAACCTGGCCCATCAGGGACCTCTGGACAGTCGGTTCCCCTGCCACAGTCCCAATCCACCACAGAGCCTCCCCCTCAGGAAACACCAGCACAGCACCCACCCAGCGGGCCCATGTCACTGTCCCCAGGACACGTCAGTCAGCAGTGTGTCCACCACTACAGGGACCCCAGGCAACCCCACAAACACAGGACGATCAGGGACCTGGGGTCAGTGGCAGTGGGCACACGGTTCAGGGGACAGAGGCACAGGACAACAGGGACCCTGGGAGGAGTGCTGTGCGACAGGGGGAGGACAGGCCCAGTTAACCAACCCTCCACGAGGCACTCTCCAACATCATGGGAGCATACCATCACTCCCAGGAGACCATGGGCATGGTACTGGCCAAGTTGCAGGAGACCCAGCGGCTGCAGGAGGAACAGTTCATGGGGATCAGGGAGGACCTCACCAAAATCTACACCATCCTGGTCACCATAACAGGGGTGCTGGCTGATATGGCCACGACCCTGAGGAAGGCAGTGGTTCAACAAAGGGCCCCTGACACTAGCCAAACCGAGGAACAGCCTTCCACCTCTGCTGGTGCTAGTGGACGGGAGGCCCTGCCACACGAACATCAAGTCACCAGCACCCCACCCCCTGCAGAAGGAAAACCACCCCGCAAACGGTCCCTGCGATCCAGGCAGAAGACAGAGAACACTGACAAGACCCCAGCCAGGAAATAGGACCTTCTTGATAGTCACCCTACTGTCCCACTCTGTTACCCTGTCCACCTTGAACTGCCATTGCTCCACTTCCTATGCCCCCTTGGACAATGCACCTGTGATACAAAGAGACTGGACTCTACCATGGACCTTCCTCCACCATCACCCCAGCCCCTTGCACATACCCCTATACTTATTGGCACCTAAATAAACACCCTTGAAACAAATACCAATCTGGATTCAGTCTGATGATTCACAAATGTATTACTACAACATTAACAAAGCATTGCAACGTATATGTTCATTTACTCATACCATTGTATGACAGTTGTTGGGCAGCAGTACACATAGCAGAAGCCAGAATGGGGTACACAGATCTAAAAAAAGGGAATCCAAAGGGAACAGTCAGTATCCATAGACAGAGGATAAGAGGCTGCCATGTACAATGGCCAAAGTAAACTGAAATGTCAAGAGGAGATACAGGGGGTTATTACAACTTTGGAGGAGGTGTTAATCTGTCCCAAAAGTGACGGTAAAGTGACGGATATACCACCAGCCGTATTACGAGTTCCATAGGATATAATGGACTCGTAATACGGCTGGTGGTATATCCGTCACTTTACCGTCACTTTTGGGGCGGATTAACACCTCCTCCAAAGTTTTAATAACCCCCACAGTGTCTTACCTGTGTGTCACTGGAAGTACTGCAGGATAATGTGTGTTCTGTTGTCAACATCTTCTTCCTCTGCCTCCTCTTCCTCACTGTCCACAGGCTTCACCGCTGCCACAAGACCATCACCAGGCTCATCCTCCAGCAGAAAAGGCACCTGACGTCTCAATGCCAGGTTGTGCAACATATAGCATGCCACGATGATCTGGCACACCTTCTTTGGTGAGTAGTACAGGAAGCCACCTGTCAGATGGAGGCACCGGAATCTGGCTTTCAGGAGGCTGAATGTCCTCTCAATGATCCGCCTAGTTCGCCCATGTGCCTCATTGTAACGTTCCTCTGCCCTTGTCTTGGGATTCCTCACTGGGGTCAGTAGCCATGAGAGGTTGGGGTAACCAGAGTCACCTGCAAATATCGTGGGACAATAGTGAGACACACACTAACCCTTAGGGACAACCCCATACCCAGACACCTACTCATACTGTGTGGGGACCTTGGGCTCAACTATTAGCCACAACCGGTGCCTCTGGAGTTGGCCCATCACATAAGGGATACTGCTATTGCGGAAGATATAGGCGTCATGCACAGAGCCAGGATACTTGGCGTTCACATGGGAGATGTACTGGTCCGCCAAACACACCATTTGCACATTCATAGAATGGTAGCTTTTTCTATTTCTGTACACCTGTTCATTCCCGCAAGGGGGGACAAATGCCACATGTGCCCCATCAATGGCACCAATGATGTTGGGGATATGCCCCAGGGCATAGAAGTCAGCCTTCACTGTGGCCAAATCCTCCACCTCGGGGAACACGATGTAGCTGCGCATATGTTTCAGCAGGGCAGACAACACCCTGCTCAACACGTTTGAGAACATTGGCTGAGACATCCCTGATGCCATGGCCACTGTAGTTTGGAAGGAGCCACTTGCCAGGGAATGGAGCACTGACAGGACCTGCACTCAAGGGGGTATTCCTGTGGGCTGGCGGATAGCTGACATCTGGCCTGGCTCCAATTTGGCACACAGTTCTTGGATTGTGGCACGATCAAGTCTGTATGTGATTATAATGTGTCTGTCCTCCATTGTCAACAGGTCCACCAGGGGTCTGTACAACGAAGGATGCCGCCATCTCATCATCTGCCTAAGTTGTTGTAGCCTATGGAGGAGAACGGTGAGCAGAAGGTCATATTTCCACATAGAATGCACAACTGTGTCTGAATTAATGTTACAGAAGCCGTGTGTTAAAGCCTGAGTCAGTATATGTGCCAATATGTGCTGTAACGCAGTTAGCTGCCATGCCATGTGCCCCCCTGAAATGGTGGCTGCCTGGCTTGTGAGGAGGGGCAAGGGGAAATGAGGTAACTGCGCTGGCATTGTGCAGCGTCGCGGTAGGCGGTCGAAGACCGCCGCGCAACTCTGCATTGGTTATCATTGGCCCTATGGATCCTAGGAGCCAATGGCGATGTACGCCGGCAGTGATGGTACGCACCCCCATGGATGTTACCACCATTTTCTACCCATTCACTCACTTGATACCTGACCATCAACAGGAGAGGACCTACACTGCAAGTGCTGCTGTGACCTGAGTCTGGAAGCGACAATGGCTCATGTGCCTGGGGAAAAGGCCCCTGCCTTCACTGCGGAGGAGTTGGAGAAACTGGTGGATGGGGTCCTCCCCAGTACACGCTACTCTATGGTCCTCCAGACAAACAGGTGAGTACACTGTGAGCATGATGCTTGGGCAATGCCTGTTTGGAGTGGTGTCGATGTCAGCCACATGTTGGGGGGTGGCCTGAGTGCTGCATGTGAGGTGGACAGTGTCTGTGCATCAAGGCATGGCTGGGAACTGGTGGGCAATGGGTATGATTGTCCGGACGGGTGAATAATTACCTTTTCTACTGTCTTTTCCCTGTAGGTCTGCGCCCACCAGAAAAAGGGTATTTGGCGTGCCATCGCTAAGGAGGTCTAGGGGTCTATCACAGGCAGACCACCCACTGTCACAAAAGATGGGAGGACCTGCGCCGCTGGACCAAGAAGACGGTGGAGGCCCATCTGGGGCTGGCCTCCCAACGTGGAAAGGGGTGCCCGTCGCACCATGACCCCCCTGATGTTCCCCATCCTGGCGGTGGCCTATCTGGAGTTGGATGGGTGCTTGAGGGCATCACAGCAGCCACAAGGGGTGAGTACAGTTTCAGAAAGCTGACTTTGCGTGCTTTAGGAACTAGCTGGGTGGGGGATGTGGGCTGTGGGCGCCCCTAGGCCAGGACGATCATGCCAGGGTAGGTACCTTGTTTGCAGGCTCTGATGCACCCCTACCCCAATGGTACAAGTGGGCAACTACTACTGGGCAGGGTCCTGTGGTTGTCAGGTGTGCAGGTGCTGGCGGTGGGCATTGTACTCCATGGGCTGGTGACTGTCTTTGTAAATGGTTGGGCATGCCGAGTGCATAGGGCAGCTCAGTGTGTGTTGTGTGCACCTACGGTAGTGGTGTTGCTGACATTGACCATGTTTGTCCTCTGTCTTTCGCCCCCTTTTTGTTTTGTCACCCTGTCCTTGTGTGCATTAGCATCATCTGGCGGAGGGGCAGAGGCACCGGCGATGGAGGGAGCTGCATCCCACATGGCCCATGAGGGTGAATCCACGGAGGGTGAAGGCACCAGTGGGACGGAGGGCCAGGGGAGCTCCACAACGGGGACAGGAGGAGATACTAGTGACAGTGACTCCTCCTCTGATGGGAGCTCCCTGGCGGTGGTGGACACCTCTGTGCCCACCTCAACAACAGGTACAGCCCCCACCCCCTCTACCAGCACTGCCTTCCGAGCAGCCCCTCAGCATGTTTCCCGTGCCCACTCACCCAGGAGGGTGGGCATCTCCTTCGTCCCAGGCACCTCAGGCCCTGCCCCAGTCAGGCCTGCTGACCTCAGTGAGGAGGCTATTGACCTCCTGAGATCCCTCACTGTTGGGCAGTCTACAATTCTGAATGCCATCCAGGGTGTCGAGAGGCATTTGCAACATACAAATGCATACCTGGAGGGCATTCATTCTGGCGTGGCAGCCCAACAGACAGCATTTCAGGCTCTGGCCTCAGCACTGATGGCAGCCATTGCCCCTGTGTTCAGTCTCCCCCCTCCAACTTCCACTTCACAGACCCAATCCCCGCAACCTCAGCCTACCCCAAGCACACCTTCAGACCAGCATGCACACATATCAACACACAAAAGTGGCTCAGGAAAACATTAGCACCATACATCATCACACAGGCACTCACACAAGCACCATACCCATGCACACATACCAACATCCACTGCCTCCACTGTGTCACCCTCCTCCTCGTCCTCCACCTCCCTCCCAGTATCGTCTCCACTCACACCTGCATGCACTACATCATCAGCCACTGCCTCCATCACCAGCACGCCCAGCACAACACACCGCTCACAAGCAATCACCACCCCCACAACCATTCACATGTCCCCTGTGTCCTCTCCCAGTGTATCTGTGATCCCTCCTCCCAAAGTATGCAAACGCAGGCCCATTCCCACTCAACAGCCATCCACCTCACAACAGCCTACAGCCCATGCATCTTCACCCAAACTCAGTAGACGTACACCTCCTACAACCACTACCTCTTCCTCCACTATCACACCCCCTCCATCTTCCGGTCCCAGTGTGTCAAAAAAACTTTCCTAGCTAACATCAATCTCTTCCCTACAACTCCCCCCATCCTTCCCCTAGGGCCAGGATGTCTAGATCCCAGCCCAGCACCTCAACCACCAAATCTGCGTCCGCTGTGGTACCTGCAAGTCCGGGTGGATCGAAGGGGGCACCCGTCAGAGCTGTCAGTGTGCCACCTACAGATATGAAGGACCACTCGATTCCACCACCTGCCAAGATCAAGAAGGGGCCGGCATGCAGCAGGGGAAAGTCGCAACACCCACCCAGCAAGGCCTCATCCAAACACAAAGAGGACAGTGCCAAGGTCCCAGCAGCGACTACCAAGGTGGGGAAGGGACACAAGAGCAAGGCCAAGTCACCTCAGGGAACGAAGCCTCCTGGTGAGGGGCTGGTGACCACCATTTCCCCAGACATGCTAGTGACCTGTACCACGGTCACCACCGCCGCAACGACCGTCACCCGCACCGCCACCTGCACCGCCGCTGCCACAACGTCAGTCAGCAGCATCCTCCCCAGTGATCAGTCGTCCGAGGCTGCCGGAGATGGTCTGGTGTCTCCCTCCACCACTACAGACACCTGCACCACGGCCAGCACCGGCAGCATCTCTGCTGCTGCCACTGCCACCTCCACCGCCACCTGCACCTCCATCTGCACCGCCACGTGCCCAGCCGGTGCTACTACATCGGATGGCAGCAGCATCCACAGTGGGCAGCCGTCCGAGGCTGCAGGTGACGTCCTGGACCCTGGACACACCACATGAGGTACCACCACCAGCACTGGCACTACCAGCAGTTTGCAGCCTAAGTCGCCGCAGGATGGAGTGTGGCTCTGCCTCCATGGAGTATCATGCTACCTGTTCCATGAACATCTTGGTCCGCAGACACCCAGGTGAGAGAATGTGAACTGCCACACCACCGGTACAGCATCACTGGGCACAAAGCCCCCTCCAGAACCAGTGGAGAGATGCATCCACTCCCCCAATCCTTCGCAGGATGAAGCAGACTGGTCACAAAGCCCCCTCCAGAACCAGTGGAGAGATGCATCCACTCCCCCAATCCTTGGCAGGATGAAGCAGACTGGACACAAAGCCCCCTCCAGAGCCAGTGGAGAAAGGCATCCACTCACCCTATCCTTGGCAGGATGAAGCAGACTGGGCACAAAGCCCCCTCCAGAACCAGTAGAAGAAGCCATCCACTACAGAGACTCTGGCCTTGCACTCCCCTGGACCAAGCAGTGGGAAAACCACCCACTTGAGAGACTGTGGCATTGCACTCCTGAGGACCAAGCAGTGGGCAGAGCACCCACTTGAGAGACTTTGGCCTTGCACTCCCCAGGACCAAGCAGTGGGCAAACCACCCACTTGAGAGACTGTGGCCTTGCACTCCCCAGGACATCGCTGTGGGCATGTAGCCCCCTACAGGAGCAGTGGTGTTGTACAATGTTCCAGCTGAGGTGCCCACCCTCCCCTTCACCATGAGGTGCCTGTGTTTTTTCGACCTGATGCCCCTGAAGTGTTCTCTCCGTTTTGAGGCAGGTGTCATGTGTGGGCTTCGCCCATGATTTTTGGGACCACTGGTCCACGGGCTTTACAAGGGACAGTGTACGGCCTTCTGTGCATGATGTAAATATTTGCATATACTGATTATGTTAAATTCTATTGCTATATCTAAATGATCCAATATATCACTGGTTAAACTAATTTCCTTTTGTCCTTGCATTCTTCCATGGGGTGACAGGGTGTATCTATAATGTTGTTGGATGTGTTAGTGTGTATGGTGTTGTGGGTGAGGGTGGGGGTGGGGGTGTTGTGTGCTGCTTGTGTGTGTAATTTTCTTTTACCTCCCCCCCTCCCCTGTGTGCTTGGTGCAGTATTCACCATCGTCGTCGCACCCGCCTTCTTTCTACTTCCTGGTGTATTAGTAGATACACCAACATGGGGAGGACCTGAAGTTCGGGCTCCATGGCGTCCTGGTTCTTCGTGGAGTGTCGAAAGGTGAGTGGTTCCTCTTCGGTGTACTGTTTCCGCCGTGCTTTTGATGTTGTTGGTACCGCCCCGAAAAAGCTGGCGGATTGGCCTGTCATAAAACACTGGGCAGTACATTGTCTTCCGCCTGTCTGTTGGCGGTGACCGCCGCGGTGTTGGTTGATATCGCCCTGGCGGTCGGACCTCAGTGTTGGTTGCTACCGCCCTGGCGGTCGGAGTGTTAAAGTGGCAGTATATGATGGCGGTTTCCGCTGTGGTTGTGATCCCATTTTTTTTACCGCCGGCCTGTTGGCGGTATTACCGCCACTTTAACACCAACCGCCAGGGTTGTAATGAGGGCCAAAGTCTCTCAGTCTCTGGCTGGGTTGAGGGTTGGCCCTAAGTCAGTCAGGATGACTTTGAAGGTGATCCACAGAAGAGTGGGCTGGTTGACCAGTGTCTTCCCCAGATGACAGGGTTTTATTTACAGCATCATTCCTCACCTCCTCCGTGAGGTCACCTTCATTCCTATTCAGCGGACTCTCCTCAGGGACATTCACATCCATTCTCGAAACCTCTGCATTCCCCTTCACAGCAGTTATCATGGTGCTTTGTACTCTTCCAACTTCCCATATTTCCCGCTCAAATGGGGTATGACACTTCCATCCTATATGTCGATGTTTGGTAATGACTCTGTCTCCCACTTGGATATTGGGTTCAAGGGCCCTGTGGTAGTTTTTGGCCTTTTTTGTTGTAGCTGTTAACATCCACAACTGCTGGTCTCCATGATGGCTCTGCTGGCAGTACATCACATTCTGACCTCTTCATCAGCAGGTCTCTGTGTGCACATCCTGTTGTGCAGTGCAGAGTTTGGTGGTAGGCCCTTAGGAACTGTTGCAAGCAGTCTTCCCGGTCTTCTCCTTTTTCCAATCCTATCCTGAGTGCTTTATTGAGGGTCGTCATAAACCTCTCTACTTTGCCGTTGGCCTGAGGCCACTGCGGAGTGATCCTCCTATGTCAGATGTTGAGGCTGTGGAGGTAATCCTTGAAGTCTTTCCCTTGAAATGGGGACCCATTGTCTGTCTTCATCTCATCAGGCAGTCCCAACAAAACAAACACCCGATCCAAAACTGGTTTCAACCAGTCAAACAAGGTAAATCTGACAAGTTCCACTACAAGAAACTTGGAGGGCCTGTCCATGAGTACCAACATGAACCAGTAGTCTGGAAAACTTCCAAAGTCCATGTGAACCATCGTCCATGGTGTGGTGCTGGGAGGTTCGATGACCATGGGGGCCCACCGGAAGTTCGCCACTGGTGAAGAGGCAAGATTGACAGTTCTGTACTCGTTCTTCCACCAGCCGGTCCATCACTGGGAACCAGAGTTTTCTCCTCAGGGGGGCTTTCGTTTGGTGATGCCCTAGAGGCCCTGATGGGGTAGCTCCACCGTACGGCCCCACAATCCACGAGGGATGGCTATCTAGTGACCTCTTGGAATTCGCCCCTATACACTCTTGCTCAACTCATCCCGACACCTGCATGGCTGTGTCTAGGCTTCTCGCTTTTCTCCCATCAGCCCATGACTGCCATCCAGGAAGTTCCTCCATTGATGGCCTTTCAAAGCCTCCTTGATCCTACTGAGGCCTGAATCTGATTGTGTCACTTCCACAAATTCCTCGAGCGAGAGAGCCCTAGGGCAAGCTGCTTCCATGATCAGCCTTATGAACTTTTCAGCTCCAGGGTCTTCCTCTCGCAGGTCACTGGGGTCCAACACCAGACGATGATGGGACAAGTAATCAGCCAGATTGTTCACCCCCCCGGTAGGTACAATACCTCAAATGTGTACTGTTGGAGCTGGGCGGCCCAGCGTTCAATCCTCTGGGGTCCATTACGAGCAGAGTCTGCAAAAAGCGATACCAGTGGCTTGTGATCAGTGATCACTTAAAACTTTTGGCCGCAGAGGTAAAGGTGAAATTGTTTGCATGCCCATTGAATGGCCAACGCCTCCCTCTTTATTTGAGCGTACCAGGTTTCCATTGCTGTAATCGCTCTGCTTGTGCACGCTATAGAAACCCAGTCTCCTATCTCAGTCTGCAGCAATAGCACTGCACCTAACCCCACCAGGCTAGTGTCAACGATGAGCTTGGTAGGCTGCATTGGACTGAAGTAGGCCATGGTAGCGTGTCAAGCAAGGCTTTCTTGATCTCTTGAAATGTCTGTGCAGCCATACTGTCCTATTCCCAAGGGAAGTCCTTTCTGGTCAGTGCTCAGAGAGGATCAGACAGAGTAGCCAAATTGGGGATAAACCAGCTGCAGTAGTTTGCCATCCCCAGGAAGCTGCATATCTCCAACTGGTTCATTGGCACCTCTGCAGACAGAATTGCTTCCACCTTTAGGGGGTCTACCTGTAGCCCCACTTGGGAGAGCCTGTACCCAAAGAACTCCACTTCATTTGTGTAAAACCCACTCCCTTCAGATATCCCAGCCCCTTGAACAACTTCGGAAAATCGGCCATAATGCTCGCCGCATGTGATTCGTGGATCTGTTTCACAAAAAACACAAGGTCGAGGTCCTCCACCGTATGGCAGCCCAGCAGCATGCGTATATCACCTGTGGTCACGTGGAATTTGTGAAAGAGTTTTAGGCCCTTATTACAACCCTGGCGGTCGGTGATAAAGCAGCGGTAACACTGCCAACAGGCCGGCGGTAAAAAAAATGGAATTATGACCACGGCGGAAACCGCTCACACAGACATCCAGTTTAACACACCGACCGCCACGGCGGTAGCAACAAGCACTGTTGGTGGAAACCACCAACAGCCAGGCGGAAGACAATGTACCACCCACACTATTATGACACACCTATTCGCCACCTTTTCCGGGGCGGTACCAACAACATCAAAAGCATGGCAGAAACACTGCACAGAATGGAAATGGCTCACCTCTGGACACTCAGGGAAGAACCAGGCGCCATGGAGCCCGAGTTGCAGGTGTTCCCCACGCTGGTATGCCTCCTTCTTCACCATGAATACCAATGCCGGCGAAGACGCCCACAGTGAGTACTGCCGCCTAACACACAAGGGAGGGGGGAGGAAAAAGAGAGTGACACACACACGCATCATCCCCACCTCCACCCTCAACACCATACACACAAACAGATGCATTAACATTACATATCCATACCGTACCCCTCAGGAATAATGTAAGGACAAAAGGAATTGATTAAAGTGAATGTAATAAGATAAAATACTAGAAATACGTCCTTCAAAATCAAAACAGTATATACATATATACAAATGGAGGGACACTGCCCAGTCCACAATGTCTGTGGGCCACAGGGCCACATCACATAGGCCAAGGTCCCACTTGACTCCTGCATCAACACAGAGAGAGCACTGCAGGGGCATCAGGTCGAAAATACACAGGCACCTCAGGGGGACAGGGTACAGATGGGCACCTCAGCCAGAAGATGGAACAACACTACTGGTCCTGGAGGGAGCTACATGCCCATCACACTGTCCTGGGGAGTGCAAAGCCACAGTCTCTCAAGTGGGTGGTTTGCCCACTGCTTGGTCCTGGGGTGTGCAAAGCCACAGTCTCTCAACTGGGTGGACTGCCCACTGCTTGGTCCTGGAGAGTTCAAGGCCAAAGTCTCTCAAGTGGGTGATTTGCCCACTGCTTGGTCCTGGGGAGTACAAAGCCACAGTCTCTCAAGAGGGTGGTTCGCCCACTGCTTGGTCCTGGGGAGTGCAAGGTCACAGTCTCTCAAGTGGGTGGACTGCCCACTGCTTGGTCCTGGGGAGTGCAAGGCTACAGTCTCTCTAGTGGGTGGTGTGCCCACTGGTTCTGGAGGGGGCCTTGTGCCCAGTGTGCTTCATCCTGGCAAGGAGGGGATGAGTGGATGCCTTCTCCCTCTGGTTCTGGAGGGGGCTTTGTGCCCTGTGATGCAGAACGTGGGGAGTGCAAGGTCACAGTCTCTCACCTGGGTGTCAGACCAACAGGATTTGCAGGGGTCAGGACGCAGTACAGTCCATGAAGGCAGGACTACACAATGCCCGCCGGTGGCGATGGCTGTTCAGTGGTGGCAGTGCTGGTGTTGGGGATGCCAGTGGTGGGGGAGGCTTCAGCCCTTCCCCTACAGCCTCGGAAGGCTGCCCACTGGGGCTGCTGCTGCTGTTGGTGGTGCTGGTGGCAGTGCTGGTGTCGGGGATGCCAGTGGTGGAGAGAGGCTCCAGCCCTTCCTCTGCAGCCTCCGACGGCTGCCCACTGGGGCTGCTGCTGCTGGTTATGGTGCTGGTGCTGGTGTTGGGGTGCCAGTGGTGGGGGGAGGCTCCAGCTCTTCCCCTGCAGCCTCGGACGGCTGCCAACTGGGGCTTCTGCTGCTGGTGATGGTGCTGGTGGCAGTTCTGGTGGCGGTGCTGGTGGCGGTGATGGTCTTGGGGATGCCAGTGGTGGGGAGGCTCCAGCCCTTCCCCTGCAGCCTCGGACAGCTGAACTCCCATGGTTGGTGGTGGGGGCTCAGAATCAGTCCCAGCACCAGGCCTCCTGTCCTTCCTGCCTGCAGGTGCAGGCCCTTTGCCCTTCGCCTTGGCATCTGGTGGTGCCTCTTTGCCCTTCCCCTTGGCAGCTGGTGGTTCCTCCTTGCCCTTCCCCTTGGCAGCTGGTGGTGCATCCTTGCCCTTCCCCATGGCAGCTGGTGCAGGCACATTGCCGGTGCTGATGGGTGGTTCCCTTGAGCCTCTCACACCTGCAGTAGCTGCAGACACTACTGTGGCCATGGACTGGGTGACTGAGGTGCTAGGCTGGGTTCTGACCACCCTGGCCCGATGTGAAGGATGGGGGAAGGGGTAGGGAAGAGGTCAACGGCAGAGAGGAAAAGCTTCTTAGGGACGCTGGGCCGGGAAGAGGGTGAAGGTTTGGGAGTGAAGGAAGAGGGAGTGGTCATTGGAGGTGTCTGTAAGCTGTGTTTGGGTGCAGGTGCATGGGCTGGATGAGGTGGATGGCTGTTGGGTGTCTGAGTGCTTGAGTTTGTGTACTGTGGGAGGAGGGGGCACCGACACAGTGGGAGAGGACACAGGGGACGTGTGCATGGATGTTGGGGTGGTGACTGCCAGTGAGGTGTGTGCTCTGCTAGGTGTGCTGGTGATGGGGGTAGTGGATGAGGATGTAGTGCATGCAGGTGTGAGTGGAGATGCTACTGGGAGGGTGGTGGACGAGAAGGAGGGGGACACAGTGGAGGCAGTGGATGTTGATATGTCTTCATCTGGATGGTGTTTGTGTGAGTGCCTGTGGGATGATGTGTGGTGCTTGTGTTTACCTGAGCCACTCCTGTGTGTTGTCTTGGGTGCATGCAGGTCTGAATGTGTGCTTGGGATAGGTTGGGGTTGAGGGGAATGGGATTGGGTAGACGAAGTTGGAGGGGGGAGGCTAGAGACAGGGACAATGGCTGCTATCAGGGAGGAGGCCAGAGCCTTGATTGATCTCTGTTGGGCCTCCATGCCAGAACAAATGCCCTCCAGGAAAGCATTTGTTTGTTGCAAATGGCCTGCCAGCCCTTGGATGACATTCACTATGGTTGACTGCCCAACAGAGATGGATCGCAGGAGGTCAATAGCCTCCTCACTCAGGGAAGCAGGGCTAACTGAGGCAGGGCCTGAGGTGCCTGGGGCGAAGGAGATGCCCACCCTCCTGGGTGAGCGGACACGGGAAACTTGCTGAGGGGCTGCTGTGAGGGCGGTGCTGGTACTGGGGTGGTGGCTGTACCTGTAGTTGGGGTGAGCACAGAGGTGTCCGCCACCAGCAGGGAGCTTCCATCAGAGGAGGTATCACTGTCCGAACTGTCCCCTCCTGTCACCGCTGTGGTGTTCCCCTCGCCCTCTGTCCCACTGGTGCCCTCACCGTCGGTGGATTCAGCCTCCTGGGCCCTGTGGGATACAGCTCCCTCCGTCGCTGGTGCCTCTGCTCCTCCGCCAGACGAAGCTAATGCACAGAAGGACAGGGTGACAAAACAAAAAGGGGGGGGAAGAGACAGATGATACACTTGGTCAATGGCAGCAACAACACTACGGTATACCACACACACACACACACAGGGAACAGGCCTATGCACTAGACAATGCACTACCAGTCACAATGCTAGTTACCTTGCCATGGACAGGAATACCTACCACCAATTGCAGCATACCTGAGACCCACAGAGACCTGCCCAGTAGTGGATGCATACTAGCTTAGTTGGAGGCGGTGTTCATCAGCCCCTGCCCAACATGGAACCTACTCTGCAATGTCCCCCCTGGCATAGGGGCACCCACCGGCCCACACCCCCCACCTGAAGACCACTCCACTATGCACAACTATTATAATGTGAAACTGTGCTCACCCCCTTGTGGCTGCTGTGATGCCCTCAAGCACCCATCCAGCTCCAGATAGGCCACCGCCAGTATGCGGAACATCAGCGGGGTCAGGGTTCAACGGGCACCTCTTCCTCGTTGGGAGGCCATCCCCAGTTGGGCCTCTGCCATCTTCTGTGCCCAGCGTCTCAGGCCCTCCCACCGTTTGCGACAGTGGGTGCTCTGCCTGCCGTAGACCCCCAGGGTCCACACGTCATTGGCGATGGCACGCCATAATCCCTTTTTCTGATGGGTGCTGACCAGCCATACCGTCCGGCCTCTTACACTCATGGTCCACCATATCCTTAACATCCCCTTACACACAGCTATTGCCCACCATACATGCAGCACGCTGCCCAGGACCCATCCACCACCCCCTTACACGAGGCCCTCACACACAGTACTCCATGCATTCATGCCCCAAGCACCGTGCTCACAGTGTACTCACCTCTGGAGGTCCATACAGCATTCGGTATTAGGGTAGGACCCCATCCACCAGGCTCTCCAACTCCACAGTGGTGAAGGCATGGGCCCTTTCCCCAGTGACACAAGCCATGGTCGGTTCCAGACCCAGGTCACAGCAGCACTTGCAGTGTAGGTCCTCTCCTGTTGAAGGTCAGGTAGCAAGTGAGTGAACAGATAGAAAATGGCGGTCACGTCCACGGCGGTGCATACTGTCACCGCCGGCATACATCACCATTGGCCATCTCTAATCCATAGGGCCCTTAGACAATCAATGAGGAGTTGCATGGTGGTACTCGACTGCCTCCTGCAACGGCACACAACGTCAGCGGCATTACCTCATTTCCACATGTCCATCCACACAGGACAGGCGGACACCATTTCAGGGGGAAGCAGGCCATAGCACCTAACTGTACACATAAGCACTATTTGGGCCTATCCAACAACATACTGTTTCAGTCACAACATGCAATGCAGTGTACATTTTGGAAATGTGGAATACTGACAAGATGCTCATTGTTTCGCCCCCTAGATTGCAACAGCTGCAGATGCATAGGAGATGGAGACATCCCCCATGTACAGGCCCCTGGTGGACTTGGCAACAATGGAGAAAAGGCACATTATCCTCACCTACAGACTTAACAAGGCCACAATCCAGGAGCTGTGTGCCCAATTGGAGCCAGACCTGATATCTGCTATCCGTCACCCAACTGGGATCCCCCCTCTTGTGAAGGTGCTATCTGTGCTCCATTTCTTGGCAACTGGTTCTTTTCAAGTGACAGTGGGCTTGGCAGCAGGAATGTCACAGTCAACGTTCTCTATAGTGCTGACCAGAGTGTTGTCTGCCCTCATGAAACACATGCGCAGCTATATTGTTTTCCCCCGGGTGGAGGATTTGGCCACAGTGAAAGCTGACTTCTATGCAATGGTACATATCCCCAACATTATTGGGGCTATTGATGGTACATATATTGCATTTGTTCCCGCGCTGGAGAAATGAACAGGTGTTCAGAAATCAAAAGAGCTTTCATTCGATGAATGTTCAGATAGTGTGCGTCGCGGGCCAGTACATCCCCCATGTCAATACAAAGTATCCTGGCTCTGTGCATGATGCCTTTATCCTGAGGAATAGCAGCATCCCATATGTGATGGCTCAACTCCAGAGGCTCTGGGTGTGGCTAATGGGTGAGCCCATAGTTCCCACCCAGTATATGTTGGTGTATGGGTATGGTGTTGGCCCTAAGGGTTAGTGTTTGGCTAACAGGTATCCCTCGATATTTGCAGGTGACTCTGGTTACCCCAACCTCTCATGGCCACTGAGCTTTGTGAGGAATCCCAGGACAAGGGCAGAGGAACTTTACAATGAGGCACATGGGCGAACAAGAAGAATTCTAGAGAGGACATTCGGCCTCCTGAAGGCCAGGTTTCAGTTCCTCCATCTAACAGGTGGTTCCCTGTGCTACTCACCAAAGAAGGTGTGACAGATCATCGTAGCATGATGTATGTTGCACAACCTTGCCTTGCGTCGCCAGGTGCTTTTTCTGCAGGAGGATGAGGCTGGAGATGGGCATGTGGCAGCGGTGGACCCTGTGGACAGTGATGAAGAGGAGGCAGAGGATGAGGATGTGGACAATAGAACAGCAATCATACGACAGTCCTTCCAGTGACACACAGGTAAGACACTGTAACTTCACCTCCCATTGACAGTTTTGTATTGGATGTTGTCACTGGCATGCTGACATTCCCACTGCTATTGCCACTTACTGTACCCTTTGGCATGTCTATTTACAGATATCTGTGCCCCACTCTGGCTCCTGGTGTGTTGAGTGCAGCCAACTACAGGTCATACCTATGTATACATAACTGTGTAGTTGAATTGCAATGTTTACAGCTTGTTAAACAAATACATAGTTCAATCAATTGACAGACTCCATACTGGTATTTTTTACAAGGGTGTTTATGTATGTGCTAATAAGTGGATGGGGTATTTATGGGCTGGGGTGGTGGTGGAGGAGAGTCCAGGGTAAAGTTCCAGTCTATTTGTATCACAGGTCCAAGGGGGCATAGGAAGTGGAGCAAAGGCAGTTCAAGGTGGGCAGGGTGACATAGTGTGACACAAGAGTGACATTCAGGAGAGTCTTATTTCTTGGCGCTGGTCTTGGCAATAGTCTCTGGCTTATGCTTGGATCGCAGGGACCGTTTGCGGGGTGGTTCTCCTTCTGCAGGGGGAAGGGTGCTGATGGCCTTTTGTTCCTGTGGGAGGGCCTCCTGTCCACTAGTGTCAGTGGAGGTGGAAGGCTGTTCATCGGTTTGGCTAGTGTCAGGGGCCCGTTGGTGTACCACTGCCTCCCTCATGGTATTGGCCATGTCTGCCAGCACCCCTGCAATGGTGACCAGGGTGGTGTGGATGTCCCTCAGTTCCTCCCTGATCCCCAGGTACTGTTCCTCCTGCAGCCGCTGGGTCTCCTGCAACTTGTCCAGTATCTGGCCCATCGTCTCCTGGGAATGGTGGTAGGCTCCCAGGATGTTTGTGAGGGCCTCGTGGAGAGTCGGTTCCCTGGGCCTGTCCTCCCCCTGTCGCACAGCAGTCCTCCCAGCTTCCCTGTTGTCCTGAGCCTCTGTCCCCTGAACCATGTGCCCATTGCCACTAACCCCATGTCCCTGATCGTCCTGTGTTTGTGGGGTTGCCTGGGGCCCTGTAGTGGTGAACACACTGCTGATTGAGGTGTCCTGGGGACAGTGGTAAGGGCCCGCTGGGTGGGTGCGGTGCTGGTGTTTCCTGAGGGGGGAGGTTCTGTGGTGGCATGGGACTGTGCCTGGGTAACGAACTGTCCGGAGGTCCCTGATGGGCCAGGTTGGTCATCCTGATCCAGGCATGCAGAGCTGCTGTCATCACTGTGGGCCTCTTCTGGGGGGGGGGACTGGATGTTGCTGGCACCTCTTCTCCGGTGACACTGGCTGGGGGACCTGTGGGGGTGTAAATGCAGTGTTATTGTTTCTGCGTGTGACATCTTGTGCATGGGTGTGCTGCCCTGTATGGTTGTTTTTGCCCTTGCAGCTTAGGCTTGTGTGAGTGGTGATTTGGTGGGCTAGGTGATTGTCTCAAGTGTGCATGCTTTGGTGATAGGTGTCTCTGCAGGTCTGTGATGGATGTCCATGCATTGGTGTTGCATGCAGGGCTTGGTAGTGGGAGGGGTGGGTTGTGATGGTAGCGTGTGTGGGAGGTGGTGGAGTGATGGGAGTGAGGGTGAGTTTGAGGGTGGGGTATGTGATGGCATGCAGGTAGGGGAGTGATAGGAATAGGGAATTGACTTACCAGAGTCCAGTCCTCCTGCTACTCCTGCCAGGCCCTCAGGATGCAGTATTGCCAAGACTTGCTCCTCCCATGTTGTTAGTTGTGTGCATCTCCCGCCAAATGTGTGCAATTGAGACTCATTTCTATATGCCATTTTTTTCATTACTGCTATCGTCAGTCTGACCAGATGACTGGTGAATCTGCGCATTGTTGATTGTTCCTTCACTCCTTTTTTAACACTCAGGCCCAGATTATGAGTTTGGCAGGTGGGAAAGCCTATGCGGCAGCACTCCCGCAGTCCCTATTACGAGAAACGGAAACAGAGTTTGGCCACAATACGTATTGTGCACCACGTATCAACATGAGATGTTTTGCATTTTATATAATGAAAGTACTAAAATGAGCTAATGAAGAATGTTTCATTAAAATGTAGATTAAGAATTGAAGCATTAAAATGAATATGAATTAATTGCATTTATATTCATTAATAATGTGAGTTACATGTGTGCAGAAAAATAAATACACCTTTGAATTTGTTCTAACATGTCATAAATGATATTTGCAATTACACAATTTGCTTTGCATATATTAATTGTAAGGTGTGCAATAGATTTGTTAATGTATTAATGTATTGAATGTATAAATATGTGTTAAGGTTTCTTAGCTTGACCAGGCCTGAAAGATTTACTTTACAGCAGTAAGTGAAAATCACTTGTTTATTCTGTCCCCATTTGATCTGAATTAGTTTCCTGGGATGTTAATGTAATTTTGAATGTCCTACTGTACTGAAGGCAAAAAAACATGTTTCAGAATAAAAATGCAGCATTATTTCTTCTAGCTGTGAAACAAGACAGGAAACTTGTAGTTTTCATGGGAAAAGTATTGGTTTAGTATATTGTGTGTTGTGAGAAAGGATCTCAAGTAACAAATAAGAAGAGAATGTAATATTTTGTCAGAAATGTGTGAAGTCATGGGAATATTAATGCACTTTTGCTGAGAAGATCTGGAAAAGTAGCAGAATTAGTGGTGCCATCTGCAGCCATTGGATTTTGAATCTGATGCCCGAAGTGCGCCCACCTGAAGGATTAATCGAAAGGATTGTGCATAATATAGTTAGTGAGAAACTTTGAGTTTGGGGGCAGTTCTTTAGTCAGTGTTGTTGGAGTCAGTCTGTCTTCTCCTCCTGCCTCAAAGCTGTTCAGAACCCTGTTTAAGTCTGCTGTTATCTTCTTATTCCTCAAGTCCCCAGATGTGATTTCTCAGCTTAGTCTTAACAGCTCTATTCTGTTATGTGGTTCAGTATTAATAAGCCCAACTAATTCTGAACTACTGATTTGTCCTATGTGCAGCCTGTGTTCCGCACTGCCCAATGCTACTTTCAACTAACGCCAGATGAAGGTGACCATTCTGTTTGATAAATAATCACTTTATGCTGTCCTATGAGGAGAGGTACAACTAAATGTGGTATCTTGTTTCCTTATAGTTAGGTTCTTACAACCGGGTATTTTTTTTGTGAATTGTTCTAGTTAGATGTTTTCTGAATTATTTTTGTTTCTGTTTTGTTTTTTATTTTGTCTGCATGTGATAGCCCGCTCCCACACATGCAGGTTCAAATTTCTGTTAGTGCTAGGAATGGCCCAGTTTTGAAACCTAAAATCTGAAATTGATTGAGAAAACTGTAATGTGATGATTCACTGATGTCACCATCATCTGCTTTGAATTCTAACAATTATGGGTACATAGTGTTGTTGCTCATTTACATAATTCTCTGGGAGTGTTAAATCTTTTCAGACGTTTCGGTCAGCCTATGGTTTTCATGTATGTTTATAACTTAGTTTTGTGCACTATATATGTGATATTGATTTTGGGATTGTAATAAAGCTTTGAGACTTTATTCGGTTTGGAGTTTGATTTTGTGTTAAATTGTTTATGGTGTTTAGTGTTGTTTATGGTATGTCATTGATTTGTGATTTAATGATGCTGACTACTACACTCTTCGTCAAGTCCAAAGCTCTAGTCGACCTCTAGAGGTGAGATTGGTGATGGTGTACCGCCCACTCACTGGTGGTTGTTGAACCGGAACCTGGTAGAAAATGTTTTCCCGGGCCCAGCACGCCCACACTACACAGGGTAGCTCAACAGTACACTTAAAGAAGAATAGAACACAGCACGTGAAATAATTACAGCTCATACAGCTTTAAATGGCAGCCACTAATTGCCTGAGGCAGTTTTTTGCCATTGCTTCTAACCATAAAGGTTGTTAGCTGGACTTTATTGCACAGATTATTTTATACTGCTGGTGGGAGCCAAGGCAGTCCCGGTTCATAGGCTATCCTCAGCTTGATGTTTTTACTACTGATGCCTATTTGTCATTATCATCATCAAAATTACTTTATTCCATTAGCTACAAATACAGTGCCCATTCTGTAACTGCTTGGTGTGGTGAGGGACACTTGCATGGCTCATACCTCTGTCGTGTCTGTTCTGTGAACCTGAGAGAAGCTTTCAGTTCTAGTTTTGTTGGGTACTTGGGTCTGAGCATAGCATTTGAGGCTGTAAAAGACATTGCGTGAAGGGCTGGCATTTGATGGCTCCTCCGCGGTAATGCTCCTGACATATCATTGTTGAAGCCCAGTTACTAAATGTGTGGTAATTATAACAGACTTACGCTTATCTGCACTAGCAACTATTTTTATATATTATTTTAATGAACATATTGTTTACATTTGAACTTATTTCAGGGTGTTTTTACTGTAGTGATGTCACTTGTGGTGATGTCATATGGGTCAAAGTTAATGTGACATAATTTCCTCTCAGTCCATGAGGGCCAAGATTATGTAATGTCACTTCCTGTGATGTCATCAAGGAGTCACAAATGGTGTCATTTCACTTCCAATACCCCAGACATTTTGGTGAATCGACATCCACGTTGTAAGACCTACCAAGACGGCTTTCTAGTTAAATGCCATCGGAAACAAGACCCCCGTAAAAAATATAAAAATAGCTTGAATGCCATGTTCCGTTCCATCATTGTACATGGCTTGCATAGGCTGGTTTTCGTCGTGGCACCAGTATATCAATGCCTCCTGCTAATGAAAAAAAAAAGTGACTCATCTTTGCTGAATGTTTACCCTTTTAAATTTACCACCAGACAATTAGCGTGATGAGCTACCTTTAGGAAAAGCCAAGTGTACACTGTTCCATTTTAAGATGGCCACGGAGTTTGCTCTCCAATCCATATTACCCTATTAGCTTAATGATGTGCAGCACTCCTTAGGCTCATTACATAGAAGCAAAGAGATCTGCAGCACAATGATTTCGGGACTTTTAACCCCTTCGCGGCCAGGCCTTTTCTCCTCAGGTGCCAGGCCTTTTTTTGGCTATTTGGGGGAGTTTGCGCTTAGGCCCACATAACGTTTTGTCCATATAAGCCACCCACGCCAAATTTGCGTCCTTTTTTTCCAACATCCTAGGGATTCTACAGGTACCCAGACTTTGTGGGTTCCCTGAAGGAGACCAAGAAATTAATAACCAAAATACAGTGAAAATTCCATTTTTTTTTTCAAATGGGAAAAAAGGGCTGCAGAAGGCTGCTTGTTGTTTTTCCCTGAAAATGGCATCAACAAAGGGGTTGCTGTTCTAAAATCACCAGCTTCCCAGCTTTCAGGAACAGGCAGACTTGAATCAGAAAACCCCATTTTTCAACACTATCTTGGAAATTTACTGGGACATACCCCATTTTCACTATTTATTGTGCTTTCAGCCTCCTTCTAGTTAGTGACAGAAATGGGGGTGAAACTAATGCTGGATCCCAGAAAGCTAAACATTTGTGAAAAGTAGACACAATTATGAATTCAGCAAGTTGTAATTTGTGTATATCCTACAAGGTTTTCCTACAGAAAATAACAGCTGAAATAACAAAATATTGAAATTGGGGTGAAAAACACAGCCATTTTTCTCAACGTTTTACTCTGTAACTTTTCTTGCAATAACAGATTTTTTAAAGCAATATACCGTTACATCTGCTGGACTCTTCTGCTTGTGGGGATATATAGGGCTTGTAGGTTCATCAAGAACTCTAGGTATCCAGAGCCAATAAATAAGCTGCACCATGCAATGGGCGTTCATTCTATACTGAGTATACAGCAATTCATTTGCTGAAATAAAAAGAGTGAAAAACAGGTATAAAGAAAACCTTTGTATTTCCAAAATGGACACAAGATAAGGTGTTGAAAAGCAGAGTTATTTGCACATTTCTGAATTCCGGGGTGCCCATACTAACATGTGAATTACAGGGGATTTCTCAAATAGACTTTTTTTTACACAATGTCTTATATTTGGAAGGAAAAAATGTAGAGAAATACAAGGGCCAATAACACTTGGTTTGCTATTCTGTGTTCCCCTAAGCCTCCCGATAAAAATGGTACCTCACTTGCCTGGGTAGGCCTAACGCTCGTGACAGAAAACACAACATGGGCACACCACATTTTCACATGACTTGTTTTTTGCAAAGTGCCTAGCTGTAGATTTTGGCCTCTAGCTCAGCCGGCACTTGGGGAAACTTACCAAACCCATGCATTTTTTAAAACTAGACACCTAGGGGAATCCAAGATGGGGTGACTTGTGGGGCTCTCACCAGGTTCTGTTACCCAGAATCCTTTGGAAACCTCAAAATTTGGCCAACAAAAACACTTTTCCCTCACAGTCTGGTGACAGAAAGTTCTGGAATCTGAGAGGAGCCACAAATGTCCTTCCACCCAGTGTTCCACCAAGACTCCCGCTAAAAATGGTACCTCATTTGTGTGGGTAGGCCTAGAGCCCGCGACAGGAAATGCCCCAAAACACAACATGGACACATCACATTTTCCCAAAGAAAACAGAGCTTTTGGAAAGTGCCTAGCTGTGGATTTTGGCCTCTAGCTCAGCCGGCATCTAGGGAAACCTACCAAACCTGCACATATATGAAAACTAGACACCTAGGGGAATCCAAGGTGGGGTGCTTGTGGGGCTCTCACCAGGTTCTGTTACCCAGAATCCTTTGTAAACCTCAAAATTTGGCCCAAAAACACTTTTTTCTCATATTTTGGTGGCAGAAAGTTCTGGAATCTGAGAGGAGCAACAAATTTACTTCCACCCAGCATTCCCTCAAGTCTCCCGATAAAAATAGTACCTCACTTGTGTGGGTAGGCCCAGTGTCCGCGAAAGGAAATGCCCCAAAACACTATCTGGATACATCAAAACTATCAAAAACAAAATTACCTGTCATTTCTGAAAACTGGACACCCGAGGGAGTCCAGGGAGGTGTGACTTGCATGATCCCCCAATGTTTTCTTACCCAGAATCCTCAGCAAAACTCACATTTAGCAAAAAAATCTAATTTTTCCCACATTTCTGTTTGGGATAACCACACAGGGACACATTTCCCACCACCCAATGTTCCCCTCTGTCTCCCGGTAAAAATAATGCCTCACTTGTGTAGGTGGGCCAAGTGCCTGTGACAGGGAAGAAATTGAGGGGGAACTACAGCGGGTCCAAAAGGGCAGTTCGAAAAAAAACATTTTTAGGCTGAGAAGTGCAGCAGAATTTTTATCTGTATAGATGAGACATTGCTGGGTGGTAGGAATTTTTTGGATTCCTGCAGATTCCGGAAGGTTCCATCACAAAAATGTGGGAAAAATGTGTGATTTCCAGCAAAGTAGGAAGTTTGCAGGGCATTGTGGTTAAGAAAATGGTGTGGGGTGCATGTGAAGCACACCACCCTGTAATCACCCAGATGTTTAGTTTTCAGATATGTCTAGGTCTTTTTCTACATGGCAGCATCCCAAAGTCCTAAAAGTGCAGCCCTCCCTATTCCAAGTAGGACGATTTTGAGAGTTAGCCAAACTCTCATGGCTTAAATGTAAAACCAAAACCAAAAATAATCAAAGTCCTGTTGCTTGCCGTGGGTTGAGATGTTTTAGTGTGCGGGGGAGAGCTGAAAGACTGTTACCCCCTTCAGTTGGGGTAGGGGCATATGTGAGAAAGTAGCCTCTTTCTTGCATGGTTACCCCCACTTTTGGCCTGTTTGTGAGTGTGTATCAGTGTGTTTTTACTGTGTCACTGGGATCCTGCTAGCCAGGACCCCGGTGCTCATAGTTAAAAACCTATATGTCAGTGTGTTTTGCCTGTCTCACTTGGATCCTGCTGACCAGAACCTCTGTGCTTATGCTCTCTCTGCTTTTAAATTTGTCACTGTAGGCTAGTCACTTTATTTAACAATTTCAATTGGCCCACTGGATCCCTCTTATAAGTCCCTAGTATATGGTACCTAGGTATCCAGGGCATTGGGGTTCCAGGAGATCCTTATGGGCTGCAGCATTTCTTTTGCCACCCAAAAGGAGCTCAGACAAACCCTTTCACAGGACTGCCACTGCAGCCTGCGTGAAATAGTGCACACACTATTTCATGGCCATTTTCACTGCACTTAAGTAACTTATAAGTCACCTTTATGTCTTACCTTCACTTGCTGAAGGTTAGGTGCAAAGTTACTAAGAGTGAGGGCACCCTTGCACTAGCAAAGGTACCCCCACATAGTTCCGGGCCATTTCCCAGGACTTTGTGATTTCGGGGACACCATTACACGTGTGCACTACATTTAGGTCAATACCTATATGTAGCTTCACAATGGTAACTCCGAATATGTCCATGTAACATGTCTAAGATCATGGAATTGACTCCCCATTCCAAATCTGGTATTGGGGATCCAATTCCTTGCATCCTGGCGGCTTCACCATTGACCCCCAGTACTGCCAAAGCTACAGTTGCTGCCACCTCACAGACAGGGTTCTGCCCTCCTGGGGTCTGAGCAGCTCAGTCCCAAGAAGGCAGAACAAAGCATTTCCTCTGAGAGCAGGGTGTCACACCCTCTCCCTTTGGAAATAGGTGTGATAGGCTGGGGAGGGGTAGCCTCCCCCAGCCTCTGGAAATGCTTTGAAGGGCATAGATGGTGCCCTCCTTGCATAAGCCAGTCTACAACGGTTCAGGGACCCCTTGTCCCCTGCTCTGGCGTGAAACTGGTCAAAGGAAAGGGGAGTGACCATGCCCCTGTCCATCACCACCCTAGGGGTGGTGCCCAGAGCTCCTCCAGTGTGTCAAAGACATCAGCCATCTTGCTTTGCAAGGTGTGGGGGCACTCTGGAGGGCTCTGAGTGGCCAGTGCCAGAAGGTGACATCAGAGACCCCCCCTGATAGGTCCTTACCTGATAAGGTAGCCAATCCCCCTCTCAGGGCTACTTAGGGTCTCTCCTGTGGATTCTCTTCAGATTCTGCTTCCAGGTTTCCTTCAGGAATCCTCTGCAACTACTTCATCATCCTCTGACCTCGGATCAACTGCAGCCTGCTCCAGGAACCTCTGTAACAGCAACAAAGTATCCACAAGGGATACTTTTCCTCTGCAACTTCAGCTCCAGCCAGGAACTGCAACAGTTTCCACGGTGTGCATGCTCTGAGGACTCCCTGTCTTCATCCCGCACCAGAAGGACAGAAGAAATCTCCTGTGGGTGACGGAGTCACTCCCCTGCTCCAGCAGGTACCTTCTAAGAGGATGACCAGTACCCTTGGACTCCTCTCACAGCGACAAGCATGCTTCTAAGGACACAGAGGTTGGACTACATGAACATAGACTGTCCTGAGGTCCTGCTGATGCAATTTGGAGGACGTAAGACATTGCCTTTCCTGAAAGCTAAGGTACCCCCGTATACTGCATTTTCTTCACCTACTGAGACCTCTATGCACTATTTGTGAAATTCCTTCGTGCACAGCCTGGACAGGTCCCCAGCACTCTATCCTGAGATGCTCAAATCGCTGAGTTGTTCTCCGATGGTGCAGGACCTTCCTTTGTTGTGCTGCACCAACTGCATTTTGCACCTTCTTTGTCCCTGTGTCCTGGGACTCCTGTGAGTGCTGTCTGGCGTCCTGAGAGCTCTCTAAAGTGCTGAGAGCCTCCTCTTCCTCCTCACACAGAGTTGAGGTCCCCAGGTCCCTCCTGGGTCCATCCAGTGCCATTTTGATGCAAAATGCATTTTTGTAAAAACCAAGGCTTGTTGGCGCCTTCCAACACAAAATCATGTCTGCATCCATCTTCATGTCGTGGGACATCCTTTGCATTATGCAGCAACCCGCTGGCATCTTCCTAGGGTGCATTCCTGCAGTCTTCGACTAACCAGGGACACTTCTTTTGCACCCTCTTCCGGGTTGGCAGGGGCTCCTTTTCTTCCTGGAACTTCTTTCGACTTCTGGACTTGGTCTCCTTCTTTTGCAGGTCTTCAGGTCCAGGAATCCAGCAGTTGTTCTTTGCAGACTTGTTGGTTACTGCAAAAACCCAATCACGAGGTGTAGTGTGTCCTAAGGAAACTTGCAGTACTTTACTCCTGCTTTTCTGGGATCTGGGATGGGGTAATTTACTTACATTTACTGTATTCTTACCCTCCCAGCAATTCTGCACACACTACACTTGCCTAGGGGGGAATTTGTGATTCGTAATCCACTTTCTTAGTATATGGTTTGTGTTGCCCCTAGACCTATTTTCTCCCGTTGCAATCTATAGCATTTCCTATTGTTTGCATTGTTCTATGACTATTTACTTGTCTAATTTTGGTGTCTAGTGTATATATAGTGTATAATACTTACCTCTAGAAGGAGTATCGTCTCTAAGATATTTTTGGTACTGTGTCACTCAAATAAATACCTTTAATTTTGGTAACACTGAGTATTTTCTTTACTTGTGTATAAGTACTGTGTAACTTTAGGTGGTATTGCATGAGATTTGCATGTCACCTAGTTCAGCCTAAGCTGCTCTACTATAGCTACCTGTATCGGCCTAAGCTGCTAGAACACTACTACTTCACTAATAAGGGACAACTGGACCTGGTATAAGGTGTAAGTACCCAAGGTACCCACTACAAACCAGGCCAGCCTCCTACAGCATAACCAGGCCCATACTGGTTGGTAGCCACCACCCCACTATTTTATATATTTTTAAAAATTCCCTGGCATCTAGTATGTTTCTGCCCCCTGGGGAGTGGATCCAGGGTAATTGCCCCATCTGCCCACCTGTGGGCAGAACAACTTTGGCCCCATTTATTTGGGATGGGGGTATGGCCACACCCCCACCCTCTGATTTTGGAAAGAAAATCTTCCCTGGTCTCTGGACGGGCCTTCCAAAAATAGGCCAATCTGCCCCCATTGGGGGCAGATATGACCAACAGTAATGTGCCCCCCCATGGGGAGTGACCCTTGCCCAAGGGGCTGCCCCCCCAAACAAAACACACACATACACACACACCAATCCCTGGTGCCTAAGTGGTTTCTGCCCCTCCCGGGGGCAGATCGGCCAGATAGAAATAGGCCGATCTGCCCCCAAGGGGAGCAGAAATGGCCTAAAATAAATTTGCCCCCCAGGGGAACGACCCTTGCCTATGGGGTCACTCCCCTTGAGTGAAATTGACACAAAAAAATAAAATAAAAATCTCTGGTGTCTAGTGGTTTCTTCCCCCCTTGGGGGCACATTGGTCTAACAAAAAGGGTCCGATCTGCCCTCAACGGGGGCAGAAATGGCCTGAAATAAATTTGTCCCCCAGGGGAGCGACCCTTACCCAAGGGGTCGCTCGTCGGTCCTCTTGCGTGAAATTGGCGCAAAAAAAAAACAATCCCTGGTGGCTAGTGGTTTCTACCCCACTTAGGGGCGGATCGGCCTAATAAAAATAGGCCGATCTGCAACCAAGAGGGGCAGAAATGGCCTAAAATAACTTTGCCCCCCAGGGGAATGACCCTTGCCTAAGGAGTCGCTCCCCTTACGTGAAATTGACACAAAAAAAAAATCCCTGGTGTCTAGTGGTTTTTGCCCCCCTTGGGGGCTGATTGGTCTAACAAAAAGAGGCCGATCTGCCCCCAAGGGGGGCAGAAATAGCCTAAAGACAATTTGCCACCCAGGGGAGTGACCCTTGCCTAAGGGGTCACTCCCCACATACAAATTAAAAAGGAAAAAAAAAAAAAAATCCCTGGTGTCTAGGAGTTTCTGCCCCCACTGGGGGCATATCAGCCTAATTATAATAGGCCGATCTGCCCCCAGGGGGGCAGAAAAGGCCTAAAAATATTTTACCCCCCCGGGGGAGCGGCCCTTGCTCAAGGGGCCGCTTCCCTATGACATACACAAAAACAAAACACATTCCCTGGTGTCTAGTGGTTTCTGCCCTCCTTGGGGGCAGATTGGCCTAATAAAAATAGGCTGATCTGCCCCCAAGGGGGCAGAAATGGCCTAAAAGTAAGTTTGCTCCCAAGGGAGCGACCCTTGCCTAAGGGGTTGCTCCCCACATACATAAAACAAACAAACAAAAAAAAGATCCCTGGTGTCTAGTGGCATTTCTGCTGCCCAATTGCATCACGATCGGGCAGAAGAAATGTAGAGGGAGACATGAAAGGAGAAGAAAGGCCTTTCCACTCCTTTCATGCGTCTCTCTCCCCCTCCACGTGATCAGAAGAGAAATGCTTTTGCTGAGCTTCCAGCGAGGTGGGGGCAGCGTCTGATGAGGTCAGCGCGCTTACGTCATCAGATGCCATGGGGGGACGGGGCGATTCCCCTTCCATCCGTGCCGAGGGGAGTGGGATGCCAGGCTCCGGGGGGAGAGCTAGCACTTCCCCTGTGGGCCCCTAGCTGGACGTAACGGTTACATCCTGGGCACCCGATCAGTGCTGCCAAGGACGTAACTGTTACAACCAGGGCACCCGAGGGGTTAAAAATAAATATTATAGAACATAAACTTCCAAAAAGTAAATATTAAAACCATCTCTACCACAGAACTGAACTATCTTTTAGGCAAATGCACAGACATTTGCACAAGCAAAATGTTTCACTCAGTGCAAAGAAGCCAATAGCTGAGGTGCACTGACCCATGGTGTATGCTGTGGTAGGCGGAGCCAAAATGCGAACGGCAGCTGACCAGGTCAATGGATGAAATTGACTGGTGAAAAGAGCTCTATGTATACATATATGGATATTTTTATTAGGATTTGTTGGGGAAACAAGGCTAGTGAGACAGATAAAGCTGTCTCTAGGCGAGACCATAAAGCTAACCTATCAAATTTACACTGGCCCCCAGGGTCTTAATGGACAGCTCTAAAATATCCAAGTGAACTGGTTGCTTAGGATCGAGTTGGCAGATCTGCTCATTCCACACAGAGACCGTAGGAGTGTAAAACATTGGGTTACTGACTGAGGGGGTGGGGTGAAACTCTACTCAGGTAGCAACCACAATTCTTATCTAGGTGAAACACAATAAATCCCCCAAATTAACCTGTGCTTAACCCTCTGGTAGCTTGGCGCAAAAGCAGTCAGGCTTAACTTAGAGGCAATGTTTAAGGTATTTATGCAGCAAACAAACAATAATAAAGTGAAAACACAACACAAAACAAATCCCACACCAATTTAGAAAAATAGCATAAAATGTAATAAAATATTTGACACCAAAACTAGAAAAATCCAATTGGTAGAACCAGAGACAGGCAATTTTAAACATTTAGGTTAAAATAGTCCTTAAACCACAAATCGTCAAGCGTTATCTGGTTGCCCTGGCAGTGGTAAAATCACAAGTTCAGGTCGACTGTGATGGAGCATGGGCAGGATACAAGGAGCAAGTTAGTTCTGCTGAGAAATGTACCTTCAATCCTATTTGCAGAGCATTGGCTGTGCAGCTGTTGTCCTGAAGAGTGATGCACCGAGGATGCATTGTGCAGGGAGGTTCTAATGAGCTGCAAGGGCTGTGATGCAGAATAGCATTAAGGCTGCATATCGCTGCATTGGTTCTGAAGGTCCGCATCATGAATTCATCTCACAGTGGCAGTTCTGATGAGTAGAGAGGGTTGTGATGCAGGCTTGCATTGTGGCTGGTTTGTGCTGCACCGGTTCCGATGAGGTGCTACGTAGCTGCATCGGGTTTGCATTGCACTGTGTTGGTTCTGGGCTATTTAAGTGGGTGGCACAGATAGTGCTGCAGGCCCACTAGTAGCATTTAATTTACAGTCCCTGGGTACAGGTAGTAATACTTTGCTAGGAACTTACAAGTAAATTAAAGGTGTCAATTAGGTGGAAGCCAATATTACCAATGAAGCACAAGGCCTTATCAACGGTTACCAGTCGTAAAGTGTGCAGTGTCCCAATGGCAAAGATGTCAGGTCCTTCATGGAATATAGAGGGGGGAGTAGTCTGACTGTACTGATAATGAATCATTTCCTAGACTTGAGAATGCCCTATCCACATTATTGACAGGAAAATATATTCCTACATTTATTACATCATGAAATACTCACATTTGTTCTAGGTGGTGTGTTTATTTTGTTTTGATTGACTAAAAGCCAAAGGATAGAATTACGTTTATGCCTTCATGGATCTAGTCCACAATTAATATTTGTCTCCTTAATGGTCTTCTACCAGATTCTGACAGTTTCTAATGCTGCCTTTCAGTTCAAGATATGATGTTTTAATGACAATGCCATGCTGTTATGATATGTTGTTTGCAGCTGTATAGTGCTAGCAATCTTACTATAGCATTGTATCACATTCTCAATCAATTGATTGAGTCTGAAGTTTTTTGTGCATTATTGTGAGATTAGTAAACAGTGTATTCAGTGCTTAGTGTAAAGTGATTTGTGTAGGTCAGTCGAAAGGTAAGATGCCCTTAATCTTGGGAAGTCTTTGTAGATATCTATGACCCTGTCTGGGTCAGTTCGACAGTTGGGCTGTTTGCACCTCTCTCTAGATAGTGACACAAAGGGAGCTGGGGTGTAGCCTACATATCCTGATGAGCCATCTGTGCTAGGAGGGAGGGGATGAGTGGTCACTTACACCTGAAAGGGCTGTGCCTGCCCTCACTCAATGCAGTCTCCAGCCCCCTGGTGTTGTGTCTGGGGCCTGACCTGGGCAAGGCAGGATCTTGAAAACAACAGAGACTTCTCTTTGAAGTAGGCCTACTTCAAAGGCAGAAAGGGGTACAAGGAGAGCACCCAAAACCCCTGAAAATCAGATTACATCTGGAACCAAGAGGAATATCTGCCAAGGAGAAGAGCTGGAAGCTGGAGGAGGAGTACTGTGACGGTACTTTGCTGGGTTGGCCTGCAGTAGCAGCTTCTACCTGACAGAGGACAAAGACTGAATTATGTGTAACTTCCCACTGGTGAAGAATCTCAAAGGGCTAGAACTGAGCTTGCCTCCTGTTGTTGATGTCTCAGGGACATCAAAGACTTCTCTCTGCCAGCACTTTGGCTTTCTGCTGAGAGTTCTGCCTGCCAAGTGGCGACCTAACCTGTCTCTGGGCCCTTGAAAGGTGCAACTGGTGGAAAAGGACAGATTTGCATGCAAAGACCGCCGCGCGGGGAAACTTTTGACGCACCACCCGCCTCACGGCTGAAAAACGATGCGCTGCCAGCCTCGCAGCTAACATCGACCCCCCACCTGCTTCGCCCCTGGAAGATCGACTCAACGCGGATGGAGAACCGATGCTCAACATCCGCAGTAGCTGCTGTTAACGACGCAAGCCCCCAAACAGTGCAGTTTCTTGACACCGTGTAACTGGATTTCGACGTAACATCGCTGGGCGCGGAAAATAAACGCAAAGCCTGCTGGACCTGATGTGCCCATCTGCACTGACACATTGCTCTCTTTCAGGAGAGAGAAAACAATGCATGTAGAGCCAACCGGAGGAGGAATGACGCACGTTCTTGCTTGCGGGTGGGAAATCAACGCATTGCTGGCCTTTTCCAATGCACACTCACCCGTGTGGCTTTATTTTGACGCTACCCAGGTACATTTGGACGCTAACAACGTTCTCACTGTTTTCTAAAGGATTTTTGACTCTTTTGCTTTTTAAATTCATAACGTGACTTGTGTATGATGGATTTTTGTTGTTTTGGTCTTGTTTTGTTTAGATAAATATTACCTATTTTTCTAAACCTGTTTTGTGTAATTTTGTAGAGTTTTTACTGAGTTACTGTGTGTGTTGGTACAAATACTTTAACCATTGCGTCGGAAGTTAAGCCTGCCTGCTCATGCCAAGTTACCAAGAGGGTGAGCGGGGGTTAACAGAGGGTGATTCTCCTTTACCCTGATTAGAGTGAGGGTCCTTACTTGAACAGGGGGTAACCTAACTGCCAACCAAAGACCCCATTTCTAACTTTGGTGAGCAGCGGGTTGGATTGGAATTGTACCTGTACTTGACATACAGTGATTAAGTGTGCACTACTGTTTTCAGTGCAGGCCATTACGTGACCACATACTACTTGTCTTTGTGATTTTTTCTTTTTTTTGTGGATTTGTCCCTACTGCCATTTGGTGGTAATCCTTTATTGACTTTTCAACTCCATTTGGGAACTTGTTTTTCTGCCTTTGGAACTTTGCACTTTTAACTCATCATCATTTCTCAATCTGGAGATGCATAAGCTGGAGTTGCTTTTGATTTAGGGAAACTGGAGAGCTATACAGTTGCCCAGCTGAGGCACTTCTGCAAAAACCTAGCTTGTCCCATTAAGGGCTCCACCAGGAAGGAGAAGCTGCAAAAGTCACTGAGGGCCTGGGTAATAGCCAAGGAAGCTGAGGGGAACACAGAGGAGGGGGAGAATGAGGAGGAAGAACAGTCCATCCACAATGGTGTTGTGTGTGGGCCTGTTATGTCCAGGGAGAGGGTCTCCAGGGCAGGTAGCAGTGTGTCATCCAAGGGTCTGACTCCAGAAGAGTTGGAGGACGGTGGCAGCAATAACACAGTGCAGCCTGAGAGGAGGATGCACTTTCCTAAGCATCTTGTGAAGGATTACAAGAGGAAGGATGACATGCTGTTGTGGTTTAAGGGGTATGAGTCTTCTCTCCATATAAATCTAGTGCCTGAAGATCATTGGGGGGCGGGTCTGGGGAATGACTTCGAGGTAGAGGGAAGGGATACTCTGTCATCCTTAGGGGATCCCCAGGGGCTCACTTACCCTATCATGAAGGATGCCCTGATCACTAGGTATAGTTTCACCCCTGATCAGTATAAGAAGAAGCTTAGGTCCTATAAGAAGGAATCCCAAACATTGTTGGAGTGTGTTGATTCTTTTTGCAGGTCACCGAATGGTTGGGTGAAGGGCAGTAAGGTAACAACATATGAGGGGCTTTACAATTTGAGTGCTTGGGAGCAATTGTACAGTTTATGTTTTCCAGAGCTGCACAGTACCTAATTGACAGCAAGCTGACTAACCCCACGAAGCTTGTGCAGGAAGCAGACCCTTGGGAGAGCACCGTGGTCCAAAAGAGGTATGAGGGAGGCCAAGCCAAGGGTGGGCAGGCTCCCCATCAGAAGAAGTGGCGGGGTAAGAGTAAACAGGAGGAGTTCTCTAAAGGGCCCCAACCTAGTTCCCAGGGTAAAAAATCCCAGCCCCCAGTAGAAAAGAAGCCATGGGTCTCTACAGGAAATCCTACAGAGAAGGGGTCCCGCAAGTGCTTTGCATGTGATCAGGAGGGACACATGAGGGAGGACCCAAATGTCCCAAATGGGCACCGGCAGCCACTGGTGCTCAGTCACTGGGTTTGGCCAGTGTAGCGCTTGGGGAGGAGTTGGTTCCAGGTGGGTGGAAGCAGCTGAGATGACCCTTGTCTCACTAGGGTACAGTTAGATGGTCCAGAGGACCCTCGTGCCTGATAACACTAAGAAGTACAGGCGGTGGGTGACCATCAATAAACAGAGGATGGATGCTCTAAGAGACACAGGGTCTAGTGTGACTACAGTAAGGAGTCACCTGGAGTCTGAAGAGCAGATAGATACCCATGTGCTTCACCAAGTAGTTGCAGTGGACAACTCAGGGTGCCTGTGCAGAGTGGTGTAGGTTCCCTTTGAATGGGAGGGGTGAGTCTCAGGTTCCTTGAAGGTAGCTGTGACTCCAATCATGCCTGTAGATTGTTTGCTTGGCAGTGACCTGGAGGATTCCCCTTAGCAGGAGGTGGAACGCAGGTTGCACTTGGAGATGCTGGGTCTGCCTGGGTGTGTGTGTGTGTCTATCCGGTCTATGGCAGTCCGTCAGGGTGATCAGGAGACCCTGGAGCCTGAAAGAGTGGCCCTGGTGTCTGCCAGAAGGAGGAAGTGCAGGGGACTCTGGAAATCAGCCCCAGAAGTTCCCACGGTCCAGGAGGAGGCGGAACCTGAGGGGGAAGCCCTGGAGCCTACAGGGGAACAGGTGGCTGAACTGGGCGAGGGCCCTCAGCTGTCACAGTGGCAGCAGGAAAGGGAGCCCACCAGGAAAGCATTCTGTGAGGCACAAAAAACATGTCCTACTCTGAAGGGTGTAAGGCAGCAGACCAGGCATCTGGCAAAGAAGCCTGGATCACATTTGATCTACTGGGAGGATTGCCTCCTATATAGCGAGCCTAACGTTCCTGAGCCTAGGTCAGCCCATGTGCTGGTGGTACCCCAGTGCTTCAGAGCCTTCCTACTGGGTCTGGCTCATGATGTGCCTTTAGCATGTCACTTGGGACAGGACAAGGCCTGTGAGCGGCTTGTCACCCACTTCTATTGGCCCTAAATGTGCAGGCACTCTGATGCTTATTGTAGGTCTTGCCCAACTTGTCAGGCAAGTGGCAAGAGTGGGGAGAAATGCAAAGCTCCCTCCAACCTTTCCCAGGACAGCCATGGGCAACAGGTTTACCTTGGTCTCGGTGGACCATTCCACCCAGTATCTTGAAGCCATTCCTTTGAGATCGACCACTGCCCCTGGCTGTACATTGATGGGGGTCTTTTCCCGCATGGGGTTTACTCGAGGAGGTGGTTTCCGATAGAGGTACCAACTTCATATCAACTTATACAGAGTCTCTGTGAAAGGTGTGTGGTAATGTACAAGTTCACCACGCCTTACCACCTCCAAAGCAATGGTCTGGTTGAGAGATTCAACCGTACCTCGAAGGGCATGATAATGGGCCTCTCAGAGCCCTTGAGACGTAAGTGGGACATCCTCTTGGCATGCCATCTGTTCGCTTACCAGGAGGTGCCTCAAAAAGGGCTTAGCTTCAGTCCTTTTGAGCTGTTGTATGGCCACCCTGTTAGGGGACCTTTGAGTCTGGTAAAGCCCCTAATAAACCACCCCAGGATGTATTCAGTTACATGCTGGCTCTGAGAAACCAGACTGCCTGCTTCATGAGTCTCACACAGGAGAACCTGGAAGCAAGCCAGGAAGACATGAAATGCTGGTATGACCAGAATGCCACTCTGGACAAGTTTCATCCTGGTCATAAAGTGTGGGTGATGGCGCCAGTGGAGCCTAGGGTGCTCCAGGACCAGTGGACTGGGCCATTTGAGGTGGAGGAGCGCAAGAGTGAAGTCACCTAACTGGTGAAATTGCAGACTCCCAGGAACCCTTCAAGGGTCCTGCATGTAAACTGGCTCAAGCCACACTTTGAGCGGGCTGAGTTGTCCATGCTCCTAGCAACAGAGGATGGGGTGGAGGAAGAGAGTGAGCCTCTTCCTGACCTCCTGTCTGCTAGAGAAAAAGATGGGTCTGTGGAGGGAGTGATCCTCCCCCCCTCCCTGACCCCAGAGCAGGAGAGGGGCTGTTGTCAGGTGTTGGGCCAGTTCGCCTCACTGTTCTCCCTGATCCCAGGGGTCACACACCTGTGAACACATGATGTGGACACTGGGGACAGTCCTCCTGATAAACACAAAGTTTACAGAGTGACAGACAGGGTGAGGGCTAACATTAACAATGAAGTTTCTAAAATGTTAGTGTGGGGGGTTATTGAGTTTTCCAGCAGCCCTTGGTCCAGCCCAGTGGTTTTGGTCCCAAAGCCGGCTGCTCTTGGTGTCACTCCAGAACTCAGGTTCTGAGTGGGGTACTGGGGACTCAATACAGTCACTAAGCCTGACGTGAACCCCATCCCCCGAGCTGATGAGCTCATTGACCAGTTGGGAACTGCCAAGAACCTAAGTATGTTTGATCTTACCTCTGGGCACTGGCAGATCACCCTGACTGAGGGGGCTAAGGAGAGGTCTGCATTCTCCACACCAGATGGGCACTACCAGTTTAGGGTGATGCCCTTTGGGATGAAGAATGCCCATGCCACCTTTCAGAGGTTGGTCAACCAGGTGGTGGCTGGGCTGAACGATTTCAGTGCCTCCTAACTGGATGACATTGCTGTCTTTAGTTCCACATGAGAGGAACACTTACAGCACCTCTGCAAAGTGTTGGAGGCCCTGCAGAAGGCAGGCCTCAGTATTAAAGCAAGCAAGTGCCAAATAGGGCAGGGTTCTGTGTTGTACTTTGGACACCACGTGGGGAGTGGCCAGATGGCACCCCTACGGACAAAAATTGCAACCATTCTGGCTTGGGAGCCCCCAGCACCCAGACTGAGGTGAGAGCCTTTTTATGTCTCACTGGATACTATAGGAGGTTTGTCAAGGGGTATGGCACAATTGTTGCTCCTTTGACTGAGTTAACTTCCAAAAAGCAGCCCAGAAATGTTATCTGGACTGAGTCTTGCCAGGTGGCATTTGATGCCCTGAAGGCTGCCATGTGCTCAGTACCTTTGCTGAAGGCAATGACTATTCCAAGGAATTTGTTGTGCAAACAGATGCCTCAGAGCATGGTATTGGAGCAGTACTCTCACAGCTTAAAGAAGAGGGCCTAGATCAACCTGTAGCCTTCATTAGCAGGAGGTTACTTCCCAGGGAATGTAGGTGGAGTGCAATTGAGCGTGAAGCTTTTGCCGTGGTCTGGGCATGTCTAGGCCAGGCCCCAGACACACACCAGGGAGTTGGAGACTGCATTGTGTGAGGGCAGGCACAGCCCTTTTAGGTGTGAGGGACCACTCCTCCCCTCCCTCCTAGCACAGATGGCTCATCAGGATGTGCAGGCTACACCCCAGCTCCCTTTGTATCACTGTCTAGAGAGAGGTGCAAACAGCCCAACTGTCAAACTGACCCAGACAGGGAATCCACAAACAGGCAGAGTCACCGAATGGTTCAAGCAAGAAAATGCCCACTTTCTAAAAGTGGCATTTTCAAACACACAATCTCAAAACCAACTTTACTAAAAGATGTATTTTTAAATTGTGAGCTCAGAGACCCCAAACTCCATATGTCTATCTGCTCCCAAGGGGAATCTACGCTTTAATCATTTTTAAAGGCAGCCCCATGTTAACCTATGAGAAAGATAGGCCTTGCAACAGTGAAAACCGAATCTGGGAGTATTTTACTGTCAGGACAAATAAAACACATTACTATATGTCCTACCTTAAGCATACACTGCACCTTGCCCATGGGGCTACCTAGGGCCTACCTTAGGGGTGTCTTACATGGAAGAAAAGGGAAGGTTTAGGCAGTACTTTATTTGTAAATAAAAAGGTGTTGGTGCCCAAAGCCCTCCTCTTAAACATGCTGCAATTAAATGTGTGAACATGGAATACTGAGGCGGCGTAATCCTGAAGCCATCCCGGGCCTCTTCAATCAGCATAAAGCCACTCTATGCCCCTTCAGCTCACTCTTGCAGCTTTCTAATTTCTCCCTTTGTGATGCTTTTTTGTTTTTCCCTGCCTCCGTCTTTTATGTGTCTTTTGCACGCAGCAAATGCTTGAGGCAGAAAAATAAGCCCGGCCCTCAAAAATAAGTGCCGGTGCTCAGCACTGGAAACAACAAGCACAAATTAAGCACTGGGTTTAGGCCTGGCAAGTGGGTCCACTTGCCAAGTCTAATTGGCAGTTAAAGTCTGCACACAAAGACACTGCAGTGGCAGGTCTGAGCCATGTTTACAGGGCTACTAATGTGGGTGGCACAACCAGTGCTGCAGGCCCACTAGTAGCATTTGATTTACAGGCCCTGGGCACCTCTAGTGCACTGTACTTTAATATTTAAAATTATTATAATGTCTAATAAATACATTTAAATTAATGTAATACTGTATATAAATAAATACTTATATAAACACACATATGTGTCTGTTCATATGTATACATATATCTAAAATTCAACACTGTTATTAAGAATATATATTTTACATTATGTCACTTTTTTAGGTTCTTTTTTAGTTTACTACTCTAATATATACATATATATATATATATATATATATATATATATATATATATATATATATATATATATATATATATATATATATATATACTGTGAAACATAATAAAACCTATTAACAAATCAACTGCAAAACATTGAATAAATAATTAATTAATTCAATATAAAAACTATAAAATCCCAAAAATATATATTTACTAAAAATAGTATAAAAATGAAATATATGTTTATATAATATATATCTATGGGTATATTAAAAACTAATATAAATTAAACAAATAATAATAATATGTGTATTTAAACAATATTATAAAAGTATTGAAGTATGGAAATAATAGATATACTATTCCCACTCTAGTTTATACAACAATAGTGAAGTGTAAACTTTCTGGGAGAATACTATTTCCACTCGGAACTGTCCAAGAGTAAGGAAAGCAATGAACTTCGGAGAGATAAGATTTACCATTCCCGTTCCAATCTGTACAACATTAGGGAAAGCGTTGGTCTTTTGGGGGGGGGGGGGGTATGATTTACTACTCCCACTCTAGTTTGTGCAACATTAGGGAAAGCGTTGGACTTCGGTGGGATTAAATTTACTGTTCCCACTCCAGTCTGTGCAACAGTAGGGAACACGTAAGACTTCAGAGGAACAGTATTTACTATTCCCACTCCATTCTGTGCAGCAGTAGGAAAAACATTAGGCTTCTGAGGTGTTAGGGGGCTTATTTACAAGCCCTCTAGTGCAGCGCAGCAAGTGACCTTGCTGCACTGCCCTGTGCCACAGGGAAAGGGCAGAAGTGCACCATATCTGCAAGATATGGTGAACTGAATTTCTGTCCTCTCCCCCTGCACTGGAGTGGGCTGCCTAGCGCCGATGCAGGCACCCTTGCACCATGGTGCAAGGATGCCTGAGTCGCAGACAGGATTGTTTCTGTGCAGGAAGGGACATCTTCCTGCACAGAAACAATCCATGGAGGCTTTTTCCTCTTTCTATCTATGCTGCAGAATGCAGCACACATAGAAAGAGGAAACAACGAGGAGAAATATCGATTTTGATGAATTACCAGGTTTAAAGATCCTTTTAAATCTAGGAATGCGTAAAAAATCATGTGTGTTGCATGAGAAAACCCACTGCAACACCCATGGATTAACTCCCTGACGCAGTTGAGAGAGATCGAATTTTACTAATATAATAGTGGCTTAGAAGTTAGCATATGGTGACTTACAATCCTTCATTTACAAAGCCTAACAGAGAAAATAACACACAATGTAAAATCTGCACATTTGAATCATGGTGGACAATGTGACCTCCATTCATATTTGACATCGTACTTTAAGATGAAAGATTTTGTGCATTTATATTCGAGTCAATTACTGACATGAATTAATATCACAAGTATTATTCTTAGAGAAACAATGTATCATGAGTATTAAATTAACATAAAGTAATCGTAGTTATATTGATTGAAATGGAATGTATTAATGTGAGCTACATGTGCAGAAAAAAACATGTTTAAACTGCTTCTAATATGTTGTAAATAATGTTTGCAATTAAATGTTTCACTTTACCTATTTGATTCAAATTGTATGATGCACAGTAGGTTCCGTAAGTAATAACTGTATTAATGTGTGTGTCTACTTTCTTAGCTAGACTAGGCCTGAAGATTCATTTTTACAGCAGTAGAGGAAAATTTATTGTTTATTCTATTGCCCTCTGACCTGAATTATTTCCCTTAGGTTGCTGATGTGATGTTGCATGTCATATTGTATTAGAGATTGAGAACATGTTTCACTGTTAGCATAGTAACAATATTTGTTTTAGCTGTCGAACAAGACAGGAAGCCTTATTAACTTTGTGTTAGAATTGTACAACTCATCCTGTGTACCATGAGAAAGGATCTTGAAGTTGCAATCAGCTAGAAAGTGTAATATTTTGGCAGAACTGTATGAACTGATTGAGAAGATCATGTAATTTCTTGGAGAAAATCCAGAATAGTTGCAAACTTGATGGTGTCTGCAGCTACCATTGGATGCCGATTCTTGTGCATACAATGAGCCCACCTGGAGAACCAATCGCAAACGCTTGGACATTTCTAGTTAGGGAGAGACTTTTGAAACTTCTACCTCCCCGTTTATCACAAAACAAGTTCAAGCCTCATTATTATGGTCCTTTTCTATCCTTCAAAAGATCAATCCAGTTTCTTTTCGGCTGCGTTTGCCTCGGACATGGAAAATTTCACCTGTCTTTCATGTCTCGCAACTAAAACCTTATAGGTCTGATCCTTTTGGCAGACAATTCACCTGTCCTCCTCCTCTTTTGGTGAATAATGAACCTGAGTACAAGGTCCAAGAAATGTGTGATTACCATCTGTTCCCCAATCGCATCCAGTATCTTATCCATTGGAAGGGCTACCCTTTGAGTGAGTGTTCTTGGGAAAATTGCCTTCTCTGTTCACTCCCCCTTTTTGGTTCATACATTTTTCCGTCTGTATCCACACAATCCCGGGGCTCCGGGAGTGGGACCTACTGTTGCGCGCTTGGAGGAACCGAATCGGGACGCGGCTGCGGCCACTGTACAATTCCTGGCCCGCCGGGCATTCCGCTTCCCTTTTTCTCTGTATTTCCTCGCACGAGGCCCTAGGTTTTGCATCGGGCCTCGGCGAGTTAGGGGTGCGGCGCGGCCTAGGAATTAACAGGGGCCCCAATTCCCCCCACTATGTCACATACCTGTTTTTTTGCCTTCCTCTGTTCTTTTCTCTTCTGTTTTTCTTTTTCTTGTCTGTCTCTTTTTTGGGTGGAGCCATGTTTTTTCTTCTTCTTTCCAGTGTGTCTTTCTTTTCCCTGCTTGCATCAGGATCCCTTTCTAACATGTGTCTTCATCTGTATTCTCTATGGTAATTTTTCCCAAACTAACATGGCGTCTTTTCTCTTCTTGAATGTCACTTCCTGTTCTTGGGTATATAAGGACTGAGACACTTGGGGGCATATTTATACTCCGTTTGCGCCGAATTTGCGTCGTTTTTTTCGACGCAAATTCGGCGCAAAACTAACGCCATATTTATACTTTGGCGTTAGACGCGTCTAGCGCCAAAGTATGAGGAATGAGCGTCATTTTTTTGCGTGAACGCCTTCCTTGCGTTAATGAGATGCAAGGTAGGCGTTCCCGTCTAGAAAAATGACTGCGACGTAAATGCGTCGTATTTATACTCCCGGGCAAAAATCACGCCCGGGAGTGGGCGGGGCAAAAAACCCCGCATTTGCGCCTCTTTTTAACGCCTGGGTCAGGGCAGGCGTTAAGGGACCTGTGGGCTCAAAATGAGCCCACAGCTGCCCTCCCATGCCCCCAGGGACCCCCCCTGCCACCCTTGCCCACCCCAGGAGGACACCCAAGGATGGAGGGACCCATCCCAGGGACATTCAGGTAAGTTCAGGTAAGTATTTTTATTTTTTTTATATATATTTTTTTGGCATAGGGGGGCCTGATTTGTGCCCCCCTCCATGCCACAATGCCCAATGACCATGCCCAGGGGACATAAGTCCCCTGGGCATGGCCATTGGGCAAGGGGGCATGACTCCTGTCTTTACTAAGACAGGAGTCATGTAAATGGCGTCTGGGCGTCGTTAAAAATGGCGCAAATCGGGTTGAGGCGATTTTTTTGCCTCAACCTGACTTGCCCCATTTTAAGACGCCCTAACGCCATTTTCCCCAACGCCGGCGCTGCCTGGTGTACGTGTTTATTTTCCACGCACACCAGGCAGCGCCGGTCTGCTAGCGCCGGCTAACGGCATTCAATAAATACGGCGCCCGCATGGCGCTTCAGAATGGCGTTAGCCGGCGCTAAACTTTTTGACGCTAAACTGCGTTAGCGCAGTTTAGCGTCAAAAAGTTTAAATACGGGCCTTGGGGGCATATTTATACTCCGTTTGCGCCAAATTTGCGTCGTTTTATTCGACGCAAATTCGGCGCCAAACTAACGCCATATTTATACTTTGGCGTTAGACGCGTCTAGCGCCAAAGTATGAGGAAAGAGCGTCATTTTTTTGCGTGAACGCCTTCCTTGCGTTAATGAGATGCAAGGTAGGCGTTCCCGTCTAAAAAAATGACTGCTACGCAAATGCGTCGTATTTATACTCCCGGGCAAAAATCACGCCCAGGAGTGGGCGGGGCAAAAAACCCTGCATTTGCGCCTCTTTTTAACGCCTGGGTCAGGGCAGGCGTTAAGGGACCTGTGGGCTCAAAATGAGCCCACACCTGCTCTCCCATGCCCCCAGGGACCCCCCCTGCCACCCTTGCCCACCCCAGGAGGACACCCAAGGATGGAGGGACCCATCCCAGGGACATTCAGGTAAGTTCAGGTAAGTATACATTTTTTTTTTTTTTTTTTTTTTTGGCATAGGGGGGCCTGATTTGTGCCCCCCTCCATGCCACAATGCCCAATGACCATGCCCAGGGGACAGAAGTCCCCTGGGCATGGCCATTGGGCAAGGGGGCATGACTCCTGTCTTTACTAAGACAGGAGTCATGTAAATGGCACCTGGGTGTCGTTAAAAATGACGCAAATCGGGTGGAGGCGATTTTTTTGCGTCAACCTGACTTGCACCATTTTAAGACGCCCTAACGCCATTTTTCCCTACGCCGGCGCTGCCTGGTGTACGTGGTTTTTTCCACGCACACCAGGCAGCGCCGGCCTGCTAGCGCCGGCTAACGCCATTCAATAAATACGGCGCCCGCATGGCGCTTCAGAATGGCGTTAGCCGGCGCTAAACTTTTTGACGCTAAACTGCGTTAGCGCAGTTTAGCGTCAAAAAGTATAAATACGGGCCCTGATCTCATTGCGCTGCAACACTTCCTTTGGTGGTGATCATGCTCCGGTTTCCCAGCCTTTCTTTTGCCTTTTTTTCTGGCCCTTCCAGTTATATTTTTGTTATTGAAAACTTACCTTTGCCTGTGCCTTTTTGTTGTTCCAGGGAGTTCCACCCTTTGAGGTTTTTTCCTTCGGGTTTTTCCTCAGAGACTCCTTTTGGAGGGCACGGACTGCCTTGACGTTCCCTTGTCAGCAGCACCGTGGCTACCAGAAAGGATTGCCCATATATTGGCCATCGCAGGACCTACAAGCTGCAAGACCATCCTGCACATAAATCTGCTAAGCGACGAGTCAACCGTGACAGCCTCCTTTCTTGTTGTTGTTTTTTTACCAATTTGAGCAAGCCATCTAGTGTATTAATCCTTTTTACCAGTTTTCAAAGCAATTTTCTAGGGACATTGATGGTTAGGTATATGCCATTTCTTGTTCATTGTTTTACTTTTGTTCCCTGATGTCAATTGAATGTGCCTGAGGATCATTGGAGTATATGTATGAACATTGTTTATATAATATTAGACGCAGTTTTCTTTCACTCATTGCCCCTAGTGATACACCAGCAACTTATTTTTTAACATTTTCCCTCCACACCTGCCTGCCATAGGTCTTCCTCTCTTAGGCCATAGGTGCATATCAGCATGCATTTTGTAAGGATTATGTAATTTTTTCCCATGCACCTCCTACATTGGCACAGGTGTACATGAGCATTCATTTTTTATGGATGATATCATTTTCCCCTGAACCCCATGCCTGCCATAGGCATACACCAGCATTCATTTTTTAAGGATTAATCTGTTTTCCCCAGCACTCCCTGCCTTCAACAGGCGCATACCAGCATTCATTTTTTAAGGATTTTGTAATTTTCCCCTGCACCCTTGCCTGCTGTAGGTGCACACCAGCATTAATTTTATAAGGATTTCCCCTGCTCCTCCTTCCTGCCGTAGGTGCATACCAGCATCCGTTTTTTAAGCATTATTCCATTTTCAACTGTGCCCCCTGCCTGCCATAGGTGCATATCAGTGTTAATTTTTTAAGAATTATTCCATTATCTCCACACCCCCTGCCTTCCCCAGGTGTCTCCCCTTAGATGCAAATAAAGTGAACATATACATCTGTATGTTTTTATCCTGATTGAAATGTTATGTTATGGTATGGATTGAAATGGATATGTTATGTTGTCTGTACTATGAATAATTGAAACTGCAAAAATGACACATTCTACTAAATGATTTTCTTGTTTGTTTGCTTTTAGATATTTAAGAGATATCACAGACAGTACTGCCAGACAGAAGGCTGGCACAAAGTGAAGTGACCACAACACGTGTCTCCTCTGCATCTGCTTGTGCAGCTAATTGCCAACAGACAGAGCTTGAAGATGGCCCCAAAGAAAGGTGCTGCCAAGAAAGTGGCCAGTGAGGAGGAGGAGAAGAAGCAGATTGCAAGTACTGGCTTGCTTCTCTTCTCCTTTTTCAGGCAACTTCATGTGCCTGCTGCACCATCCTCTAGGTATCGAACTGGAAGCACACTCCTGCATCAACAACAACACCCCCCAATCTAAGCCTAAGCTCATGTCTTTCAGTGAGGCAGCCACTGTAATCATGGTGACGAGCAGTAAGTCTGATTTGGATTGTCTCAGCTGCAAAGTACCCAATTAGTATAGGAACAGAGCAAAGTAGACAATAGGAGTTGCATCCAGCAATTGTTCTTCCTAAAGTAGGAGCAGAACAGTAGGCTGAACTTCAAGCTGTGCAAAATGTACCTTTTTTTGAACCATTGGCTTCCTGAATTCCAGCAAGAAAAAGAGAGGGTACTCCACCATCTTCACCAAGACCCTCTTCTGATGACCTGGACATGGATTGAACCCGGGATGAGTCTGAGACCTTCCACAGGAGACAAGTGAAAAGGAAAGTTCCTGAAAGCCTTAGAACTATGTAAGGGGGTGAAGATGACAAACCATTGATTGTCATAGAAGCTGGCTTAGAGGACACCAACATTACCATCCCTTTTCTGCATGCTCAGAGGGATGTGCAATGGTTCCACCACCACCCTGTCAATTTCTACATTTATAAGGCCCCCACTGAGACCTGCGTACACAGCTACCTCAATTGAAATATGCCCTGAAGAGAGGCAATCTTTGACACACCCATCTAACTCCAGTTTCTCGGGCATTAGCAGTGGTATCGGTGGCACACTAAAAAAGTTCTCCTCCATAGTTTGGGACTTCTTTATGATTAGCAAGCAGGAGGATAACATTTCAATATGCTCTATTTGCCATGCAAGTGTTCATCAAGGTAAGCCTGGTTCACACTATGGTATTGGAGGCCAAACACCCCATATGAAAAAACATCACGCAATCGGGTGGGAGGAGCACCTTAAAAAAGTAGATGGTGGTGGTGATGAGAGAGGGGAAGCAGCTCCAAGTCTGATCATAATGATAAGAGGAGATGATGAGGGACAAGAGGATGACAGCTTTATTACACAAAGTAGCCATGTCCCCTTCAGTGTGTCAGCATCACCCGCACTAGCAACCTCCAAATGGCACCAGACTCAAATACAGAAACCACCACTTGCAGCGATGATTCCCCCAAGATGCACATTAAGTCTACCACCTTCTGGTTTTCTCCAGAAGTCACCTGCATCAGTGGTATTACAAAAGAAAAGAATCCAGGCTGCTATTATGGGCAAGTTTAGGTAGGAGGAGCCCTATGAATGCAACCACCCAATGGCATGTTTGTACAATGAAAAACTAGCTAAAATGTTAGGGCTGGACCTCCTCCCTTTTTCGTTTGTGGAAGGAGTGGGATATTTTAGAATTTGTGGTGGCCGTCTACCCGAAATGGAAGGTTCCCAGTCAGACCTATTTTGCCAGAGCTGTTGTTCCAGCACTCCATCAGGATTTGCTGCAAGTTGTTGGACAAGCTTTGTAGCAGAGTGCTGTTCACACTATCCACCTGATGACAGACATCTGGACCAGTTGTCAAGCAATTGATTACATGTGTTTCGCTGAACACTGACTCTCTTTTGTGAGGGCTAGGCAACAGCTATCTGCAGGTTTCAGCATTGAAGACACCTATATGGGTGTTCGGCAGCATGCAAAAGTAGCAATGTTCACCATGGAGGCTTCCTATACAGCTGCAAACATCTTGAAAGATTTTAACAGCAAGGTGATTGAATGGATGAGATCCAGAGGTCTCAGAATTAGATTTGTGCCCACAGGCAATGGCATTAATGTAGTCAAAGGCATTGCATATGGTAAATATTTCAGAGTCCTGTGTTTGGTGCATAGCATCAACCTGATTGTGGAGGACTTTCCCAAAAAACAAAGACATAGGCCCTCATTATGACACTGACGGTAAATCCCGCTTACCGCCAAGCTGACAGCCGCCAACTTCCCACTGCAGTGGCGGATATCCGTTCACCATATTATGACACACACACACCAATCCGACAGAATACAGCCACATACACAAATCTGCCAAACCAAATGTCACTGCTAAACTGGCGGTCCCAAAACCCACACCGTTACGCCAACAGAACAACGCCCATCACATTATGACCCACGAATCACCACGGCGGACATTCAACGGCGATAAACCATTGGCAGTACATACCACCACGCTCACAATGGACACCCACATACAAAACAACACCACATTGGACAATTCAAGCAACACACACCTGACACCCATACACACACAACACCCACACCACTATAAAACACCCACCCACATTACCCACAACCTCTTATGTATACAAATCATTGGCACGAGACTGACACCAAGACCACTGCGACAACTAGAGCCACACAGCACTCACACTACTCATACCCATACACTCCTCACGCACTATACATCACACACCCCATTCACATTACCCAACACACACTCACCAACACACATCACACAACACCCATGGCACCACAAAGGCACACCCGTTTCATTGAGGAGGAGCTAAGGGTCATGGTGTAGGAAACGTCAGGGCAAAGCCACAGCTATTTGGAGCACAGGTGCAGCAAACATCAACAGCTAGGAAGATGGAGTTATGGTAGAGAATCGTGGACAGGGTCAAAGCAGTGGGACAGCACCCCAGAACAAGGGACGACATCAGGAAGAGGTGGAACGACCTACGGGGGAAGGTACGTTCCATAGCAGTAAGACACCAGCTCGCTATACAGAGGACTGGCGGTGGACCCCCACCACCTCTCCCACAACTCACTGCATGGGAGGAGCAAGTCTTGGCAATACTGCATCCTGAGGGCCTGGGCGGAGTCGGAGGAGGACTGGACTCTGGTAAGTCAACTTTCAACAATTATCGCCCCCCATACCTGCATGCCATCACGTACCCTCACTATCACTCCCATGCATGGACACCTCTCACAGCCCTGCATGGAAACTCTTCACTAAAGCATGCACAGCATAGGGAAATTAACAATCCCAACATACACCAACATACACAGGTAAAAGCTGGCAGGGCAACACCAACCATAGAGGGGAAGCCAGGGATGTACAAAATGTCATGAAGCATAATACATCATTTACATCCCCACAGGTGCCCCTGCGAATGTCACTGGAGAGGAGGTGCCATCACTATCCAGTCCCCCAACAGAAGAGGCCCACAGTGATGACAGTAACTCTGGTCTTCAGGATCTGGACGATCTACCTGGTCCACAGGGACCACTGGACAGTCGGTCCCCCAAGCCCAGTCACAGACCACCACAAAGCCTCTCCCATCTGGAACCAACATCACAGCACCCACCCAGCATCCCCAAACCTCTGTCCCCAAGACACGTCTATCAGCAGTGTGCCCACCTGTACAGGGACCCCAAGCTATACCTCACACACTCGACAAGCAGGGACCTGGGGTCAGTGGCAGTGGGCACACGGTTCAGGGGACAGAGGCACAAGGCCACCAGGGATACTGGGAGGACTGCTGTGTACCAGGGGGAGGACAGGAGCAGGGAACCGACTCTCCAGGAGGTGCTTTCCAAGATCCTGGGAGCCTATCAGCATTCTCAGGACATGATTGGCCAGATCCTAGACAATGTGCAGGAGAACAGGTGGCTGCAGAAGGGGATCAGGAAGGACTTGCAGGCCATCAACAACACCCTGATCTCCATAGCAGGGGTGCTGGCAGACATGGCCAACATTATGAGGGAGGCAGTGTCACACCCGCGGGCCCCTGTCACTTGCCAGTCATCTGAACAGCCCTCTACTTCCGCTGCTACTAGTGACCAGGAGACCACGCCACAGGACCAACTGGCCACCAGCAGAAGGTGAACCACCCCCCACACGTTCCCTGCGATCCAGACAGAAGCCAAAGAAGCTTGCTAAGACCACCTCCAGGAAATGAGACTCTCCTCATTGTCTCCCTTGCGTCCCACTCAGTCACCTTGTCCACCTTGAACTGCCATTGCTCCCCTTCCTATGTCCCCTTGGACAATGCACCTGTGCTATGAACAGACTGGAACAATACCCTGGACTTTCCTCCATGATCATCCCATCCCATTGCACTTTCCCCTTTATATATTGGCACTACAATAAACACCCTTGGATAAAATTTGACTTCAAGTATGTCATGTATTTCAAATATGTATTGATTGAAATAGCTAAAACTATTGCAAATGAACTGTACAAAGAATGAGCATAGATTTCATGACCCGTAGCTGGCTGTTGTGATCACACCAGGAGTATTTGTCAAATCACCAACATCTGCAAAATGAATATCCAGATGTAACAGTAAGTGGGGAAAGAAGTGGGGAATACCAGCATGCTAATGCCACACAGAGTACATTGGAAGTACTGACGGATCACAGATGTTCTTTTGTCCACATCTTTATCCTCTGCCTTCTCATCCTCACTGTCCACAGGGTCAACTGCTGCCACAGGGGCATCTCCAGTCTCCTCCTCCTGCAAAAAAGGTACATGTCGTCTGAGGGCAAGGTTGTGCAACCTGCAGCATGCCACTACTCTCTGGCAGACCTTCTTGGGTGAGTAGCACAGGGATCCACCTTTCAGATGGAGGCACCGGAACCTGGCCTTCAGGAGGCCAAAGGTCCTTTCAATGATCCTTCTAGTTCGCCCATGTGCCTAGTTATAACGTTCTTCTGCCCTTGTCCTGGCATTCCTCACAGGGGTCAGCAGCCATGATTGGTTTGGGTAACCAGAGTCACCTGCAAATATTGAGGGACAACATTTAGCCACACACTATCCTATATGGACAACACCAAAGGCATACACCAACATATACTGTGTGGGAACCAGGGCTCACCTGTTAGCCACACCCTGTGCCTCTGTAGTTGGGACATCACATTTGGGATGCGCAATTCCTCAGGACAAAGGCATCATGCACCGACCCAGGATACTTAGCATTGATGTAGGATATGTACTGGTCCGCCAAGCACACCATCTGCACATTCATTGAGTGGAAACTCTTACGATTCTTGAACACCTGTTCATTGTGGCAGTGGGGGGGACAAATGCAATATGTGTTCCATTAATCGCAGCAATTATATTGTGGCTATGTCCCATTGCATAGAATCCGGCCTTCACAGTGGCCAAATTCTCAACCTGGGGGAATGCAAGGTAGCTGCACATGTGTTTTATCAGGGCAGACAACACTCTTGGCAGCACGATTGAGAACATCGGCTGTGACAAGCCCACTGTCACTTAGAAAGAACCTGTTGCCAGAAAATGGAGAATTGATAGCACTTGCACAAGAGGGGGCATTCCAATGGGGTGACGGACAGCAGATATCAGGTCAGGCTCCAATTGGGCATACAGCTCTGTGACTGTGGCCCTGTCCAGTCTATTGGTGAGGATAATGTGCCTGTCCTCCAGGGTAGCCAACTCCACCAAGGTCTGTACACAGGGGTATGTCTCCATCTCCTATTCATCTGCAACGGTAGGTATCTAAGGGACAAAAGAGTGAGGAGGCTATCACAAACTGAACAATGGAGCCACAACAGCAATCTGCAATCTGCAAACATGTTATGGGACAGTGTAATTTGTGAAGTATGTGCCTATTCATCCTGTGACACAGCATTAATCCATAGGTCTGTCCCACCCCTAAAATGCCGTCCGCCTGTCCTGTGTGGAGGGACAAGTGGAAGTGAGGTAATGCCGCTGACGTTGTGCACCGAGGTGATAGGGGGTCAGGAACCACCATGCAAGTCCTCATTGGTCATAAATGGGCCCTATGGGGTACAGTGGCCTATGGTGATCTACCCTGGCGGTGACGGTATGCACTGCCCCGGACGTGACCGCCATTTTCTTTCCTATTCATCACTTGTTTCCTGACCTTCCATAGGAGAGGACCTACACTGCATGTGCTGTTGTGACTTGTGTCTGGAACCTACCATGGCCTGTGTGACTGGGGAAAGGGCCCCGCCTTCACTTCTGAGGAGTTGGTGCGACTGGAAGATGGGGTCCAACCGCAGTACGGACTGCTGTATGGGCCTCCAGACCAACAGGTAAGTACACTGTGAGCACGATGCATGTGGCATGAATGCATGGAGTACTGTGTGTGAAGGTCTCGTGTAAGGGGGGGTGGGTGGGTGGATGTCCTCTTGGCGGTGTACACATTGTGTGCTGGGCTATGTGTGTGCCAATGGGGATGGAAACGGGTAAGGTGGGTCATTTGTGTTACTGGCTGGACTGTTTGTCTAATGGTTGTCTCCTGTCTGTATTGCCTCTGCAGGTTAGCGCCCATCAAAAAAAGGGTATATAGCGTGCCATCGCCAAGAACGTGCGGACCCTGGGAGTCTATGGCAGGCGGAGTACCAACTGTTGCAAACGGTGGGGGGGACCTGAGACACGGGGCACGGAAGACCACGGAGGCCCAGCTGGGGAAAGGGTGCCCGTCGGACCCTGACCTCCCTGATGGCCCACATACTGGCAGGGGCCTATCCTGAGCTGGATGGGCGCTTGGGGGTATCACAGCAGTCACAAAGGGGTGAGTACAAGGGTCATCATTGAAGCTCACAGCTGGAGGTGGTGGTTGTGTGTCAGCGGGTGCCCCTAGGCCAGGCCAGACATAGCAGCGTAGGTCCTCTGGTGGCTAAGGGTCTGAAGGGGAACTACTGCTTACCTAGCTTGTTAGTATTCACTACTGGTCAGGGCTGCGTGGGTCCCAGGTGTGCTGCAGTTTGCGATGTGTACCCCTCCTCATTACTTGCTGAGTAGCCATTTCATTGGTAGTGCAATGCATAGAGCGTAGGCCTGTTCCCTGTGTGTGAGGGTGCTGTGTACGCCAACGGTGGTGTTGGTACAGTCAATGACCCAGTGTATCCTTTGTCTCTCTCTCTCCCTTTCTTGTTCTGTCATCCTGTCCTTATGTTCATTAGCATCATCTGGCTGAGGAGCAGAGGCACCGGCGACAAAGGGAGCTGTATCCCACAGGACCCTGGAGGCAGAGTTCACCGATGCTGAGGGCACCAGTGGGATGGAGGGCAAGGGGAGCACCACAGCGGAGACTGGTGGGGACAACACAGACTCTGATACCTCCTCTGATGGGAGCTCCCTGGTGGTGGCGGACACCTCTGTGACCATCCCAGTTGCAGGTACAGCTGCAACCCTGTGCCAGCACCACCCTTCCGGCAGCCCCTCAGCGAGTTGCCTGTGCCCGCTCACCAAGGAGGGTGGGCATTTCCTTCACCCCAGGCACCTCAGGCCCTGCCCCAGTGAGCCCTGCTGCCCTGAGTGAGGAGGCCATTGACCTCCTGAGATCCATCTCTGTAGGGCAGTCAACCATTGTGAATGCCATCCAGGGGCTGGCAGCCGAGATGCAACAATTTAATGCATTTCTGGAGGGCATTCACAGTGAATTGGCAGCCCAACAGAGATTGATTCAGGCTCTGGCCTCCTCTCTGATGGCAGCCATTGTCCCTGTTTCAACAGTCCCCCCTGCAACTTCCACTACCCAGTCCCATTCTCCTCATCCCCAACCCATCCCAAGCACACAGCCACACAAGCATGCACACAAGGCAACACCCAAGAGTGTCACAGGCAAACACAAGCACCCCACTTCATCCCACAGGCACTCAACAAACACCATTCATTTGCAGACACAACAACATCCACTGTTTCCACTGTCTCCCCCTCCTCCTCCTCCTCCTCTCCTCCTCCACCTCCCGCCCAGTTACGTCCACACTCACACCTGCATGCCATACATTATCATCCACTACCAGCATCATCACCACACCAAGCAGAACACACACCTCACTGGCAGACACCACCACAACATCCATGCACATGCCCCCTGTGTCCTCTCCCACTGTGTCTGTCCCAACACCCAACAGACATCCACCTCACAACAGCATACAGCTTATGCACCTGCACCCAAGTCCAGCAGACAAACACCTCCAACAACCACTCCCTCATCCTCCGCTCCCATTACTTCTCCCTCTTCCCGCCCCAATGTCCTTAAAAAGTTTTTCCTTTCTTGGATTGACCTCTTCCCTACCCCTCCACCCCCCGTCCTGCACATCTGGGCAGGGTAGCAAGGACCCAGCCAAGCACCTCAGCCAAACAGTCCACAGGCCCAGTGGTAGCAGCACCTACTTGTGGTGAAAAAGATTCCAGGCCACAAATACTGAAGGGGAAGGAGCCTGCACCAGCCACAAAGAAGGGGATGAAGCCTGCACAAGCCACAAAGAAGGGTAAGGATACTGCATCAGCAGCTGTCACGGAGCCCCCACTGCCAGCCGTGGTTGTGCAGCAATCAGAGAGTGCAGGGGCTGAGCAGGAGCCTCCCACAACCACCACAGTGCAGCCATCGGAGGGTGCAGGGGCTGAGGAGGAGCTTCCCACAACAACCACCACAGTGCAGCTGTCACTGCCGGCGGACGCCACATAGTCCAGCCTCCAAGGGCTGCCGTGCGGCCTGCCCCATCCAGAACCAGTGGGCAAGTCACCCACCTGAGAGACTGTGGCCTTGTACTCCCCAGGACCAAGTACAGGGCATGTTGCCCCCTCCAGAACCAGTGGGCAAGTCACCCACTCCAGAGACTGTGGCCTTGCACTCCCCAGGACCAAGCACAGGGCATGTTGCCCCCTCCAGAACTAGTGGGCAAGTCACACACTCCAGAAACTGCAGCCTTGCAGTCCCCAGGACCAAGCACAGGGCATGTTGCCCCCTCCAGATCCAGTGGGCTTGTTTCCGCATTCGGCTGAGGTGCCCTCCCTCCCTCTGAGGTGCCTGCCTATTTGCCAACTGATGCCCCTGCAGTGTTCTCTCCCTATTGGGGCAGGATTCGAGTGGGGATTTGGACTTTGCCCTGTGGCCATGTGGGCCCTGTGAACTATGGACTGGGCAGTGTCCCTTTTTTATACACGTGTACAGACCTGTTTAATGTATAAATCGGATTGTTGACTTTATTGTTGGACTGATTACAATAATTTTCGTAAACTCCTGTTGCCTTCGCATTATTTTGCAGATTTTCGTGATCAAATTGTTTTTGTAATGCATATGGTTGTGTGTATGGTGTGTGCGTGTTGGGTGTGTGTTGTACGTGTGTGTGTCACTCTCTTTTCCTCCTCCCTCCCTTGTCTGCTAGGCTGCTGTAGTCACTGTCGTCATCTTCACCTGCGTTGGTGTTCCAGGTGGAGCATAACGTGGTTGATCATGGGGAAAACTCGCTGTTTTGATTCCATGGCGGCGTGGTTCTTCCCTGTGTCTCCAATGGTGAGTCCTTTGACTTTTGTGCTCTGTTTCCGCCAGGCTTTTGATGGCGTTGGTACCACCCCAGAAAAGGTGGCGGTTTGCAGGGTCATAATATGGTGGGCGGTACTTTGTCTTCCGCCTGGCTGTAGGCCGCTACCGCCGTGGTGGCTGTTGTTTCTGCCCTGGCGGTCGGTGTGGTACATTGGCTGTCTATCAGAGATATCACCCCCATGGTCATAATTTGGCGGTAGTTACTGCTAGCCTGTTGATGGTATTACCGCCACTTGATCACCGACCGCCAGGGTCGTAATGTGGGCCATAGTCAGCAACCTACAGGAGAATCTGTAGTCATTTCAGCCATTCTTTTAAAGCCCAGAAACAGTTGTTGATCATTCAGTGGGCTACTCGAGTATCAGTTAAAGCCCTCATACAGGAGGTGCCAACACGTTGGAGGTCTACCTACTACATGCTGTAACATCTGTTTAAGCAGTACAGACTGATCACCAACTATGTCTTTCAAAGGGGATATTTCACTATACAAGGCGTGGATTGTTGAGTAAGTGAGAGACCTGGAAGAAGAATGGCTGGAAGTTAGAGGCATGGGCAGATGTTCTGGGATGCAGACTTCAACCTCCAGAGAGGGCAGTGCTGTTGTCTCCCAGCAGACATCAGCAACACCAGCAACAGCACCAGCAGCAACACCAGCAACAACACCTGCAACAGAATAAACAGACCCAACCTCTGCAATGGTTTGGTTTTAAGTGGCTGGCCTTATGCCTAGTGCAGAGGCGAAGGCAATAGATGTCAACCAAGTGGCAGCACCAATGATCACTCAGAGGACGGTCTAGGACTATATAGGTGACCCAAAATAGGTCTACCTGGATCAAAACCCATCAGTCTATTAGTATGGGAAGGTGCACCAATGGGCAGAGCTTAGTAGCTTGGAAATAAAGGATTTGGCATGTCTGTTAGCCAATGTGGCTGTGTTCATTGCAGCAAGCACAGTTGTCTCACTCGGAAGGACTTGACACTGTTCCTAAAACACCACAGAAGGATGAGGTGATTAGTCAGGCTCAAGTGCATTCGCTGACAGACAGCTTATTTCTCCACAGGACAAATAGCCTGCATTAGACCACACTGGCTTCCTGGCTTCCCTTCACATCTTACCCAGGTGTGGGAGGGTTCAGGTTTTCCCAGTTTATCTGGCAGAGGGTACTTCTACTATGCTCTCAGCGGTATAGGTAGTTTTAGATAGTAGTGTACAAACACAATCACAAAACCATGGCTGAAGTGTTTATCTTTTTAACCATCTTTGTAATTCTGGCTACCATGCCTTAGTCTCGTTTGCATACTAATCGCAGCACATGTTTTTATGCAAGGAAAAGGCTGTTGCAATAAATGCTCTAAATTACATTTCATATCTTTCTTGTGCATAATCCTGGGTATTCCAAGTGACAATGAATGGGTAGATCTGTTTCTACAATTTCCTTGGGAATCTGATTAGTCATGTTTGAGGTTGTGAAACCCACCTATTACCCTGGTGTGTTTAGTGGTTCAGTCGGAGTACTGTGAGCTAGTTAAGAACTGTGTCAACATTTCCTGATGATATTTGTGAACTGAGCCTCTATGCTCTGACATTTATGTTGACCAGATGCACAGTCCGACTTGATTTGTATGAACTTTATAACAATATAAGTATGTATGCTGCACAATTAACACTAAACCATGCAACATAACGGAGCCATGCTTCTGGGTTTGCGTACTCTCAAACATGTATACGAGTCCCCCCAGATGTTGCATGTTATGTGAACTTATGATTCAAATGGCCCTGCTCTTCTCCAACTCCCTTCTTAAATCTACTACCCTAAGTCCAAACTTAAGTTATAGGCTTAGTTTGGTAGAGTCTGGTGTATGGGACACACTTGGGAGATAACAGATAGCCTATCAGCCTATTACAGTAGACAGTGCTTAGAAGAATGTGATGAACTATAGTGGAGCGAACAAGGTATTTTATGTGTCACAAAATCCCCCAAACTCTAAATCAGAGCGCTAGTCCCACAATACAGAGTCTCACATTACAGCCAGACCTCCAACACAGATTATTCTCAAGAAATACCTCTACGTGGTAGTGGGGAAAATTAGTCCACAAGTTGGTAAGTTATATGGATTGAGCTAGGTAAAGGTTTAGCTATGGAATGGTTGGTTAGATGTCAATAAATGGTAATAACTATGGATTGATGGTTCAAGTAGTTTTCCTCCTATCAATCAATGTGACTAAGAAGAACTTCAAAGTCACATTGATTGATGGGAGGAACAATATTGGAACTGCCCATCCCTAATGGAAGATAGCTTCACTTGGGGCAGAGAAATATGACACAAACATCACAAGCTGAGCCAGAATTAGTATTTTATGTGGGCTGGGACAGAAAGACAGAATTATGAAGTGAAGCACAAGTAGGTAACTGAGTGGGCACTGAGAAACACATCTTGTCTTCAGTATGTGGTTTGTGCATTACAGACCTAGTTCCGTTGTTCCGCTATGCCCCAGCAGACGCACATGAATTCAATCACCGTCTGCACTCACTGCAACAGCACCACCAGAGATTTAATGCACTGCAGTTTAAGGTGGCAAGATACCAAGGGCAGAGTGTAGACTCTGGAGGTGATGGGCAGGATGTCTGCCTTGTTTACCCATTATAGTACATTGTCAAAAAGAAAGCAAGGTGACTTACCACTTCTCCCTGCCTCCACTGGGACAACATCTCCCTCTCCCTCTGTCACCTGCACCTCCACCGACATCACTGCTGCAGTGGCACTGCTGCTGGTGACCTGTGCACATGGTGAAAAACAAAATCCACCCATTATAGATACCAGATAGCCACCTAAGTATTTATTGTGCACAAGATACAACAGCAATACCTCTCTACATTTAGGTTAGCTCAGCTATCTCTCAGCATCTTTTTCTACCGAAAGTAACAGTTTGGGAGGTTTGTGTTATTTAATGCCTGACAGCATTTTAAAAAACAGGTAGCTTTTGCGTTAACCATAAAAAACCTTTTCTCCTAATGGAGGAATGGGGATCAGGATTAGGAGGGCTCAGAAAAAAGGAAAGGACATAATGTAAGGTTATGATTCTTTGAGTTGATAGGTAGTAGTAGGGAATGCAAAGACATATTGTATTGGTTGTGGGTGTGGTATCTCATTTTTACCATGGTGCACTGTCATAGAAACAACTATTATAAGACAACATTGGGGGCCATGACCATGATTACCACTCTGTTTCTGCCGCTGTTCTTTTTGACTGTTTGATTGATCAAGAAAACCACCAACATATTTGGTGACTAGACTATTACTTGGGCCTGACTGAGAGATACTCTTTATATCCTCTTTACATGACGAAAAATGTTGTTCCCTCTTTGGCACTACACAACAAGACATGTGACTTTTAAAGAGGAGCAAGGGGAAGCCTAAGAGAAAAGAGCAGAAAAAAGGTACAGACAGGAGAAAGTCAGCTGTGGAAACAAGAAATATAGACAAACCACAGGGAAATGAAGGGGTAACAAAAAACATTGAACATGAAAAAGTATACAGAAGCCCATAAGTTTAGGAGAGGGGGATAATAATGACTCACAGGGGGCTGCAGAACTATTGGCTGCCGTGCTGGTGGTGGGGCTGGTGGTGGTGGTCACACCCACTGAGGCACTGGTGTTTGCCAGAACAGATGCCTTCTTACCCTTGGGTGCTTAAGAAAGAAGAAAAAAAAAACAATGATTGGTGGTATTCTGTACAAACCCATTTTTTGGACAGGCACAGCATTGTACGTTTTCAATCAGATAGCCTTTTTCCTTGTTTTGTAATTCTAAACCTCAAACCATAATATTTTGAACTATTCATTCATTCCAAACAAAGAACTTTGTTTCTCTGCCTCATTTGATGAGTCAAATTGGTCCCTCTTTGCGTACTGCACACATCCAGTAGATTGGGACTATGAGCTACATAATGATAAAGCCACAGAGAATGTGAGTTAGTTACACAACAGCCTTGATATACTACTGTTGTAAGAGTGAGAGGGACTTGATGAGTTGACAATCATGCCTTAAATCAGCCCAAGAGTGTGCCTGGCTAGCTCACACTGGAACACAATTCTGGAAGTATCATTCACTTGACTTCCACTACCCTCCACCATTCCCAACTTCCTACGTCCTCCCCGTCAGGCTGGCTCCATGTACCACTACTATACTCTATTAAGGGTTTGTGTTGCCTTTATCTCTAAGCAGAAACAATCAAGGGTTGTGTGCCTTATATATATATATATATATATATATATATATATATATACATTCAAAACAAAGGTTATAGGGATGTCACTAAAAAAAACAAAAGGTTACAGACACTGCTACTTAGTTATACTTAGGGGCATATTTATACTCTGTTTGCGCCGGAATTGCGTCGTTTTTTTTTACGCAATTCTGACGCAAAACTAACTCCATATTTATACTTTGGCGTTAGACGCGTCTAGCGCCAAAGTCCATGGAGTTTGCGTAATTTTTTAGCGTGGACACCTACTTTGCGTTAATGATATGCAAGGTAGGCGTTCCCGTCTAAAAAATTGACTCCGAGGCATGTGCGCCGTATTTACACTCCCGGGCAAAACTCACGCCCGGGAGTGGGCGGGTCAAAAAAAATGACGTCCAGCCGCTTTTGCGCCGTTTTTTAGTGCCTGGTCAGGGCAGGCGTTAAGGGACCTGTGGGCTCGGAAGGAGCCCAGAGGTGCCCTCCCATGCCCCCAGGGACACCCCCTGTCACCCTTGCCCACCCCAGGAGGACACCCAAGGCTGGAGGGACCCATCCCAGGGACATTAAGGTAAGTTCAGGTAAGTACTTTTTTTTATTTTTTTGTGGCATAGGGGGGCCTGATTTGTGCCCCCCTACATGCCACTATGCCCAATGACCATGCCCAGGGGACAGAAGTCCCCTGGGCATGGCCATTGGGCAAGGGGGCATGACTCCTGTCTTTGCTAAGACAGGAGTAATTTCAATGGGGGTTGGGAGTCGAAAAAAATGGCGCAAATCGGGTTGAGGCGAAAAATTTGCCTCAGCCTGACTTGCCCCATTTTTTGGCGCCCAAGCTCCATATCCCCCTACGCCGGCGCTGCCTGGTGTACGTCATTTTTTTTCACGCACACCAGGCAGCGCCGGCGGCTAACGCCGGCTAACGTCATTGATTAAATACGGCGCCCGCGTGGTGCTTCAGAATGGCGTTAGCCGGCGCTAATTTTTTTGACGCAAAACTGCGTTAGCGCAGTTTTGCGTCAAAAAGTATCAATATGGCCCTTAGTTTCTATAGAAAAGGCGGTTTTTTTTTATTGCCTATTTGGCGCTGCTTTACGAATCTTCATGAAATATTCCAAAAAACATCAGCTGCTGCCTGGAAAATTTCATGTTGATCCGTCACGCAGGGGTCAAGAAAAAGGGGGTCAAAAAAGGTGCGTTTCCAATGTTATTTCCCGAAGGGATTTTGAACAGGTCTACTGCCTGAAATTCAGCTGATATTGCTAGAGTTATGTCAAGTAACTATAATTCATGCTCTAAGGTAACTATAACTCACACTCTCGCCATGCACAGTTTTCTCATCAATAATGTTACTGCAAATGTTACAGTGATATTATCAATGATGTCATGGAAGATGTCATGAGTGATGTAATATCTGGGGTAATTAGCAGAAGATGGTGAGTGCGCAAGTTATAGTTACCTTAGGGCACGAGTTATAGTTATTTGAAATAACTCTAACCATAACAGCTGAAGTTCTATGGTTTGATATGTTTAAAATGTGAAACTAACTATAACGTCCCTGTAACCTTTGGTTTTCTCAGTGAATTTATACTTTTTTAATGTTAAGTAAAATGCCCATCGCAATGTATTGGAGGGGAGTTGGGTGCAGGGCCTGGCCTGGCATTGTGTTGCTCCCACCAAAGCTTGCAGCTCCTGCCTCCCCATTGTCCAAGTCCATGCCCATGATCCCCAATTACAGTCCTGTGTGGCAGTTGTTCTGCCACTGCCCTTCCCACCTGCCCTGAACGGTTAGTTTGCTGCCCCATCCACCTCCTCACTACCCTCTATTGTCCAAGTCTATGCACCAGCCCCCTCTCTCCTGTCCTGCATGGTCTGATGTGCTGCCATTGCCCTACATTTAGCTTGATGTCCCTGCCCACTTCTCCTGCCCTCTCAGTTGCCCAATTATATGCCCATCATTGCCCTCCTTCGTAGCCTCTGTTCTAGCTTGCTGCCCCTACCCTCCTTTCCCCTGCCCTCCTATGTCTGTGTGCTTGCCCCTGCTTCAACCATTTTGCTCACTATGTCCACGCTCCTTTCACTTTCCTTCATATCTACTCTGAGGGTTCTGTTGAGCTGCCACTGCCCCTCCCACCTGCCTAGCATGGTCAGATGACTGCAGCCTTTCCCTGCCAACTTCACCCTGCTTGTCCACGTTCCATGCACCTATCCCCTCCCTCCTCTCTTCCATGGTCCATTTTGCTGAAGCTTGCCTTGTAAGGTCAATTTGGTGCCCCTGCCCATCTCCTTCCTGCTCTCTGTTATCCGATTCCATGTCCCTACCCAGTTCCTTCTGCCCTCAGTGATCCAATGTCCCATACTTGCTAACATTTTGAACTTAATAAGAGGGAGATTTTGAAAAGAAATGGGGTATTGATTTTCCCCTTTGACTTACACTGAAAAAGAGGAGATTTGACATAAAAAACAAAGTCGTTTAGGATCACTTGATTATGGTGGTCATTACAACCCTGGCGGTCGGTGTTAAAGCGGTGGTAAGACCGCCAACAGGCCGGCGGTAAAAAATTTGCAATTACGACCGTGGCGGAAACCGCCAGCAAAGACAGCCACTTTAACACTCCGACCGCCACGGCGGTACAAAAAAACAGCTTGGCGGTCACCTCCAACAGACAGGCGGAGGACAATGTACCGCCCACAGTATCACAACCTACCAATCCGCCACCTTTTCTGGGGCAGATTCACAGCAGACAAAAACACAGCAGAAACAGGACTCCGAAGGGAAAACGCTAACCTCTACACACCCCACGAGCAATCAGGACGCCAGGGAACCCGAGCTCCAGATCCTGCCAGCCCTAATCTTCTTGCTCCTCTACCAGGAGCACGAACGCCGATGGCGAAGACAACGGTGAGTACTGCACCTACGATACAGGGGAGGGGGGAGGGAGAAAACAGGGACACACACACGCAACACCCCCACCCTCACCCACTACAACACACACACTAATACAGCATGACACATTACAGTTACACCCCCCAAACCCCCTGGAAGAATGCAAAGACAAAAGCAAATGAGTGTAACCACTGTAATATATGAAAATATATACACCAAGAATAATAGTCCAGGTAGTGCTCCATTGAAGTCCATGGAACACTGGGGTCACATGGCATGGGCGAGGCCCACACTCAATCCCCGAACATGACAGAGAGAACACTGCAGGGGCATCAGATAGCAATAAAACAGGCACCCCAGGGGGAAGGGAAAGGGGGGGCACCTCAGCCGGTTGAGTGTGCGACGCCAAATCCACGAGGGGGCCACATGCCCACTGTCCAATCCTGGGGAGTGCAAAGCCACAGTCTCTCAAGTCTCTACAGTGGGTGGGTTGCCCACTGTTCAATCCTGGGGAGTGCAAAGCCACAGTCTCTCAAGTCTCTGCAGTGGGTGGCTTGCCCACTGTTCAATCCTGGGGAGTGCAAAGCCACAGTCTCTCCAGTCTCTACAGTGGGTGGCTTGCCCAATGCTTTATCCTGGGGAGTGCAAAGCCACAGTCTCTCAAGTCTCTACAGTGGGTGGGTTGCCCACTGCTTTATCCTGGGGCGTGCAAAGCCACAGTCTCTCAAGTATCTACAGTGGGTGGGTTGCCCACTACTTTATCCTGGGGAGTGCAAAGCCACAGTCTCTCAAGTCTCTACAGTGGGTGGGTTGCCCACTGTTCAATCCTGGGGAGTGCAAAGCCACAGTCTCTCAAGTCTCCACAGTGGGTGGCTTGCCCACTGCTTTATCCAGGGGAGTGCAAAGCCACAGTCTCTCAAGTGAATAACAGTCTCCACTGGTTCTGGAGGGGGCTTTGTGCCCAGAGTGCTTCATCCTGCCAAGGACTGAGGTAGTGGATGCCTTTCTCCACTGGTTCTGGAGGGGGCTTTGTGCCCAGAGTGCTTCATCCTGCCAAGGACTGAGGTAGTGGATGTATCTCTCCACTGGTTCTGGAGGGGCCTTTGTGCCCAGAGTGCTTCATCCTGCCAAGGACTGAAGTAGTGGATGCCTTTCTCCACTTGTTCTGGAGGGGGCTTTTTGCCCAGAGTGCTTCATCCTGCCAAGGACTGAGGTAGTGGATGCCTTTCTCCACTGGTTCTGGAGGGGGCCTTGTGCCCAGAGTGCTTCATCCTGCCAAGGACTGAGGTAGTGGATGTATCTCCCCACTGGTTCTGGAGGGGGCTTTGTTCCCAGAGTGCTCCATCCTGCCAAGGACTGAGGTAGTGGATGCCTTTCTCCACTGGTTCTGGAGGGGGCTTTGTGCCCAGAGTGCTTCATCCTGCCAAGGACTGAGGTAGTGGATGCCTTTCTCCACTAGTTCTGGAGGGGGCTTTGTGCCCAGAGTGCTTCATCCTGCCAAGGACTGAGGTAGTGAATGTATCTCCCCACTGGTTCTGGAGGGGGCTTTGTGCCCAGAGTGCTTCTTCCTGCCAGGAGCACGAACGCCGATGGCGAAGACAACGGTGAGTACTGCACCTATGAAACAGGGGAGGGGGAGGGAAAAAACAGGGACACACACATGCAACACCCCCACCCCCATCCTCACCCACTACAACACACACACTAATACAGCATGACACATTACAGTTACACCCCCCAAACCCCCTGGAAGAATGCAAAGACAAAAGCAAATGAGTGTAACCATTGTAATATATGAAAATATATACACCAAGAATAATAGTCCAGGTAGTGCTCCATTGAAGTCCATGGAACACTGGGGTCACACGGCATGGGCGAGGCCCACACTCAATCCCCGAACATGGCGGAGAGAACACTGCAGGGGCATCAGATAGCAATAAAACAGGCACCCCAGGGGGAAGGGAAAGGGGGGGCACCTCAGCCGGTTGAGTGTGCGACGCCAAATCCATGAGGGGGCCACATGCCCACTGTCCAATCCTGGGGAGTGCAAAGCCACAGTCTCTCAAGTCTCTACAGTGGGTGGGTTGCCCACTGTTCAATCCTGGGGAGTGCAAAGCCACAGTCTCTCAAGTCTCTACAGTGGGTGGCTTGCCCACTGTTCAATCCTGGGGAGTGCAAAGCCACAGTCTCTCCAGTCTCTACAGTGGGTGGCTTGCCCAATGCTTTATCCTGGGGAGTGCAAAGCCACAGTCTCTCAAGTCTCTACAGTGGGTGGGTTGCCCACTGCTTTATAATGGGGTGTGCAAAGCCACAGTCTCCCAAGTATCTACAGTGGGTGGGTTGCCCACTGCTTTATCCTGGGGAGTGCAAAGCCACAGTCTCTCAAGTCTCTACAGTGGGTGGGTTGCCCACTGTTCAATCCTGGGGAGTGCAAAGCCACAGTCTCTCAAGTCTCCACAATGGGTGTCTTGCCCACTGCTTTATCCTGAGGAGTGCAAAGCCACAGTCTCTCAAGTCTCTACAGTGGGTGGGTTGCCCACTGCTTTATCCAGGGGAGTGCAAAGCCACAGTCTCTCAAGTGAATAACAATCTCCACTGGTTCTGGAGGGGGCTTTGTGCCCAGAGTGCTTCATCCTGCCAAGGACTGAGGTAGTGGATGCCTTTCTCCACTGGTTCTGGAGGGGGCTTTGTGCCCAGAGTGCTTCATCCTGCCAAGGACTGAGGTAGTGGATGTATCTCTCCACTGGTTCTGGAGGGGGCTTTGTGCCCAGAGTGCTTCATCCTGCCAAGGACTGAGGTAGTGGATGTACCTCTCCACTGGTTCTGGAGGGGGCTTTGTGCCCAGAGTGCTTCATCCTGCCAAGGGCTGAGGTAGTGGATGCCTTTCGCCACTGGTTCTGGAGGGGGCCTTGTGCCCAGAGTGCTTCATCCTGCCAAGGACTGAGGTAGTGGATGTATCTCTCCACTAGTTCTGGAGGGGGCTTTGTGCCCAGAGTGCTTCATCCTGCCAAGGACTGAGGTAGTGGATGCCTTTCTCCACTGGTTCTGGAGGGGGCTTTGTGCCCAGAATGCTTCATCCTGCCAAGGACTGAGGTAGTGGATGTATCTCTCCACTGGTTCTGGAGGGGCCTTTGTGCCCAGAGTGCTTCATCCTGCCAAGGATTGAGGTAGTGGATGCCTTTCTCCACTGGTTCTGGAGGGGGCCTTGTGCCCAGAGTGCTTCATCCTGCCAAAGACTGAGGTAGTGGATGTATCTCTCCACTGGTTCTGGAGGGGGCTTTGTGCCCAGAGTGCTTCATCCTGCCAAGGACTGAGGTAGTGGATGCCTTTCTCCACTGGTTCTGGAGGGGGCTTTGTGCCCAGAGTGCTTCATCCTGCCAAGGACTGAGGTAGTGGATGAATCTCTCCACTGGTTCTGGAGGGGGCTTTTTGCCCAGAGTGCTTCATCCTGCCAAGGACTGAGGTAGTGGATGACTTTCTCCACTGGTTCTGGAGGGGGATTTGTGCCCAGAGTGCCTCATCCTGCCAAGGACTGTGGTAGTGGATGTATCTCTCCACTGGTTCTGGAGGGGGATTTGTGCCCAGAGTGCTTCATCCTGCCAAGGACTGAGGTAGTGGATGCCTTTCTCCACTGGTTCTGGGGGGGATTTGTGCCCAGAGTGCTTCATCCTGCCAAGGACTGAGGTAGTGGATGCCTTTCTCCACTGGTTCTGGAGGGGGCCTTGTGCCCAGAGTGCTTCATCCTGCCAAGGACTGAGGTAGTGGATGCCTTTCTCCACTGGTTCTGGAGGGGGCCTTGTGCCCAGAGTGCTTCATCCTGCCATGGACTGAGGTAGTGGATGTATCTCCCCACTGGTTCTGGAGGGGGCTTTGTTACCAGAGTGCTCCATCCTGCCAAGGACTGAGGTAGTGGATGCCTTTCTCCACTGGTTCTGGAGGGGGCTTTGTGCCCAGAGTGCTTCATCCTGCCAAGGACTGAGGTAGTGGATGTATCTCCCCACTGGTTCTGGAGGGGGCTTTGTGCCCAGAGTGCTTCTTCCTGCCAAGGACTGAGGTAGTGGATGCCTTTCTCCACTGGTTCTGGAGGGGGCTTTGTGCCCAGAGTGCTTCATCCTGCCAAGGACTGAGGTAGTGGATGCCTTTCTCCACTGGTTCTGGAGGGGGCCTTGTGCCCAGAGTGCTTCATCCTGCTCGTGACGGACTCAGTAGCGTCAGTGCCCTTGGTGCTCATGGGCCAGCGGTGCTTGTTGCGGCGGTGTCCTTGGCAGCGGTGATTGTTGCAGTGGTGTCCTTGGCAGCGGTGCTTGTGGTAGCAGTGTCCTGTTCAGCGGTGACTTTGGCAGCGGTGCTTTTGGCGGTGGTGTCCTGTTCAGCGGTGCTTGTGGCGGCGGTGTCCTTGGCAGCGGTACTTGTGGCGGAATTGTCCTGTTCAGAGGTGCTTGTGGCGGCGGGGTCCTTGGCAGTGACTTAGCTGCTGGCGGTCCTGTCTGGCCCAGCGGGCTGGTGCTGTCGGTCCTGTCTGGCCCAGCGGGCTGGTGCTGGCGGTCCTTCATGGCCCAGCAGGGCTGGTGCTGGCGGTCCTGTCCTGGGCAGCAGGGCTGGTGCTGGCGGTGGCCTCCTGGGCAGCATGGCTGGTGCTGGCGGTGGCCTCCTGGGCAGCTGGGCTGGTGCTGGCGGTGGCCTCCTGGGCAGCATGGCTGGTGCTCGCGGTGGCCTCCTGGGCAGATGGGCTGGTGCTGGCAGTGGCCTCCTGGCCATCAGGGCTGGTGCTGGCGGGGGCCTCCTGGGAGGCGGGGATGAGGGCGGTGGCCTCATGGGGAGCGGGGATGATGGTGGTGGCCTCCTGGGCAGCGGGGATGATGGCGGTGGCCTCATGGGCAGCGGGGATGATGGCGGTCTTCTCCGCCGTGCTGCTCTTCCCAGACTTGCTGACTTTCTTGTGGCCCTTCCCCACCTTGGAAGGTGTTGCAGCTGACTCCACACTCCAAACCTGTACCCTTGGGAGCGGCTTTGGTGGCTGGAGTCTTTCCCCTCTCCCGCCGGGCACTGGCCAACTTTTGATGCTTGACAGGTGGGGGACTGTCCGTGCTGTGGCTCCGTGCCACACTGGCTGCCCTGGTGGCTGGTGCACTCCAGATTCCGGTGACTACAGGCACCACTGGTCCCGGAGATGTTGTGGCTGAGGTGCTAGGTTGGGACCTGGAGAGTCGGGCCCTAGGAGACGGACTGGGTGGGGGAGGTGAGGGAAAGAGGTCAAGGTTGGACAGGAAGAGTTTCTTGGAAACACTGGGACGGGTAGCTGGAGGGGGTTTGGGAGTGGAGGAAGAGGTTGTGGTTGTAGGAGGTGTTCGTTTGGTGACCTTGGGTGAAGGTGCATCCGCTGGAGGCTGTCGTGAGGTGGATGGCTGTTGGGTGGGTATGTGCCTGCGTTTGTGTATCTTGGGAGGTGGCGTCACAGACACCCTGGGAGAGGACACAGGGGACATGTGAATGGCAGTGGGGGTGGTCACTGCATGTGAGTGGGGTGTGGTGGTGTGTGTGCTGGTGATGGAAGTAGTGGTTGTAGATGTAGTGCATGCAGGTGTGAGTGTAGACGAGACTGGGAGGGAGGAGGGAGACGAGGAGGAGGGGGACACAGTGGAGGCAGTGGATGTTGGTGTGTCGGCATGTGTGTGATGCTTGCGCGAGTGCCTGTGGGATGTGTGGTGCTTATGTTTGCCTGAGCTTCCCTTGTGTGTTGACGTGTGTGCATGCTGGTCTGAAGGTGTACTTGGGATAGGCTGAGGTAGAGGGGATTGGGTCTGGGTAGAGGAAGTTGGAGGGGGGAGGCTAGAGACAGGGACCATGGCTGCCATCAGTGCTGAGGCCAGAGTCTGAAAACTCGCTGAAGGGCCACCTGACCAGAATGAATGCCCTCCAGGAATGCATTTGTTTGTTGCAACTGCCTTTCTACACCCTGGATGGCATTCAAAATGGTAGACTGCCCAACAGTGAGGGACCTGAGGAGGTCAATGGCCTCCTCACTGAGGGCAGCAGGGGTGACTGGGGCAGGGCCTGAGGTGCCTGGGGCAAAGGTGATGCCCACCCTCCTGGGTGAGCGGGCACGGGGCAAAGGCTGAGGGGCTGCTGGGAGGGCGGTGCTGGTAGGGGGGGTGGCGGCTGTACCTGTAGATGCGGGGGGCACAAAGGAGCTCCCATTAGGGGCCGAGTCCGTATCACTGGTGTCAGCTCCTGTCCCTGCCGTGGAGCTCCCCTCGCCCTCCGTCCCATTGGTGAACTCTGAGTCCGTTGTGTCGCCCTCCAGGGCCATGTGGGATGCAGCTTCCTCCTGCTTCGGTGCCACTGCTCCTCCGCCTGATGATGCTAATGCACACAAGAACAGGGAGAACACAAAAAGGGGGGGGACGACAGAAGAAAGACATGTTGAGTGCATACATTACTGCGACCTTTGGCGGACTCGACAAACACAGAAGCCCCCTGCACTACGCCGCGCACTTGGGCTCCACTGTTCAATCTCTGGGACATGGCCTACAAGGCTCTGGCAAACATCTGCACACATGGATGACACAGGAGCCTGACTAGGTGTACTTGGCACTGTACACAGGTGGGGTGGGGTGCCACAGGTTCTGCCAGAACAAGGGGACCTAACTAGCACACTCACCCTGGCCTAGAGAATCCCACAGCCCACCTCCCCCACCCAGACACCTCCACTGCGTGCAAAATCAGCAGAATGAGAGTGTACTCACCCCCTTGTGGCTGCTGTGATGCCCTCAAGCGCCCATCCAACTGTGGGTACGCCACTGCCAGGATCCTGAACATCAGGGGGGGTCATGGTGCGACGGGCACCCCTCCCACGTTGGGAAGCCATCCCCAGCTGGGCCTCCGCCATCTTCTTGCTCCAGCGGCGAATGTCCTCCCATCTCTTACGGCAGTGGGTGTCCGTCTGTGGTAGACCCCCAGGGTCCGGACGTCTTTGGCGATGGCACGCCAAATATCCTTTTTCTGGTGGGCGCTGACCTCCATGAATTGTACAGGGGGAAAAGAAAGTTATTACCAACTGCACAGTCATTGGCCCCCATCCCTACCCTTGCCATATGGCACATGCACTCACCGTCGTTTCATGCACTCCTCAATCTCCCCTTCCCATCTTTCATCCACCCCACTCCACATAGGCATAGCTCATACAGCATGCTCCCAGTGTACTTACCTGTTTGTCTGGAGGACCGTAGAGTAGCGTGTACTGGGGGAGGACCCCATCCACGAGCCATTGTCTCTTCCAGACCGAGGTCACAGCAGCACTTGCAGTGTAGGTCCTCTCCTGACGAAGATCAGGTATCGAGTGATTGCACAGATAGAAAATGGCGGTCACGTCCGCGGCGGTGTGTACCGTCACCGCTGGCGTACATCGTCATTGGCTCCTGGGACCCATAGGGTCCAATGTTAACCAATGCAGAATTGTGCCGCGGTCTTCGACCGCCTACCGCAACGGTGTACAACGCCAGCACAGTTACCTCACATCCCATTGTCCCACTTTACAGGTCAGGCAGCCGCCATTTCAGGGGCCCTCATGGCTTAATTTTTAACTGCGTTACACATACCTAGGCCTTGCCTCAACACTCATACAGGCCAAATTTCGGATTATCATTCGTGTTCTGTGTAAGCTGTGTGTACGTACCTCTGAGTTGGTTGACTCTGTGCTCGCTGTTGTCCTTCATAGGCACCGTCCGCTGGGACATGTGAGGAGATGGCGGCATCCTCCGGTGTACAGACAGCTGTTGGACCTGTCGACAATGGAGGAAAGACATGTGATCATCACCTACAGGCTTGATCGTGCCACAATCCTGGAACTGTGTGCCGAGCTGGAGCCGGACCTGATGTCAGCTATCCGCCATCCCACAGGAATCCCCCCACAAGTGCAGGTGCTGTCAGTACTCCACTACTATAGCAGCATCCCTTATATGATGGGGCAACTCCAGAGGCACCATGTGTGGCTATTAGGTGAGCACCTGGAAGCAAGTCAGTGGGAATGGTTGTCTGGGGATATCCCTACAGGTTAGTGTGTGTCTAACAGTTGTCCCTCGCCATTTGCAGGTGACTCTGGTTACCCCAACCTGTCATGGCTACTGACCCCAGTGAGAAATCCCAGGACAAGGGCAGAGGAACGCTACAATGAAGCCCATGGGCGAACTCAGCGGATTATAGAGCGGACCTTCGGCCTCCTGAAGGCCAGGTTCAGGTGCCTCCATATGACAGGTGGATCCCTATTCTACTCACCAAGGAAGGTGTGCCAGATCATCGTGGCCTGCTGTATGCTTCACAACTTAACTTTGTGACGACAGGTGCCTTTTCTGCAGGAGGATGGTCCAGATGGCGGTGTTGTTGCAGCTGTGAAGCCTGTGGACAGTGAAGACGAGGAAGCAGAAGAAGAGGACATCGACAAAAGGAACTCGGTGATCCTGTAATATTTCCAGTGAGACACAGGTAAGAATACAAACCTGCTTCCTACATGTACTTTAACACTTTTACCTCTCTACTGTCTGTTGTTTTCACCCAGTGTATGGTCACTGAGTTGTCACTTTCCCTTACGATTTCACAGATGTGGGTCCCACTGTGTGACATCTGCTTTGTTTCCTCATGGACTAGAGCTGTGTGACATAGGTATGTTGACATTACATTTGAAAGAGCATTTTGACACTGTAATTGCTAATACACTATTTCGAAATCACAGACTGACTCCAGATTGTTTTGTGCTTCCAGGGTGTTTATTTAAGTGCTCAATATTGGAGGGAGTTGTAAAATGGTGAGGGGTGATGGTGGAGGAATGTCCATGGCAGAGTCCAGTCTATTAGTCTCACAGGTGCATTGCCCAAATGGGCATAGGAGGTGGAGTTGGGGCAGTTTGAGGATGGACAGGGTGACAAAGTGGGACAGAAGGATGACATTCAGGGTGGTCTCATTTCTTGGCGGAGGTCTTGGCATTGTTCTCTGTCTTTGTCCTGGATCTCAGGGACCGTTTGCGGGGTGGTTCTCCCTCTGCAGGGGGTGGGGTGCTGGTGTGGTGGTCCTGTTGCGGTGCCTCCTGTCCACTAGCGCCGGCGGAGGTGGTGGGCAGTTCATCGTCCAGGCTAGTGTCAGGGGCCCCTTGTTGTGCCACAGTGTCCCTCCTGGTGTTGAGGACTTCCTTCAGCACCCCTACGATGGTGCCCAGGGTGGAATTGATGGATCTGAGTTACTCCCTGAAGCCCAAATACTGTTCCTCCTGCAGCCGCTGGGTCTCCTAAAACTTGGCCAGTACCGTTGCCATCGTCTCCTGGGAATGGTGGTATGCTCCCATGATGTTGGAGATGGCCTCGTTGAGAGTGGGTTCCCTTGGCCTGTTCTCCCCCTGTCGCACAGCAGCCCTCCCAGTTCCTCTGTGTTCATGGGCCTCCATCCCCTGGACCTATATGTTGAACTTAGGGGAGAGAATGTGGCGTTACAGCCAGAGCTGCAGAACTTTCAACAGTGTCAGCTCAACATCCTGTGATTCTGGGCAAATCACTTAGGCCCTCATTACAACCCTGGCAGTTGGTAATATAGTGGCGGTAATACCGCCAACAGGCCAGCGGTAATAAATATGAAATTATAACCACAGTGAAAACCGCTCAGACAGCCACTTTAACACACCAACTGCCAGGGCAAAATCAACAGGCACCACTGAGGTAACCGCCTACAGCCAGACAGAAAACAATGTTCCACCCACTGTATAATGACACACCAATCCGCCACATTGGGGCGGTACCAAAGACAACAAAAGCTTGGCAGAAACACTGCACAGAAGGGAAACGACTCACCTCTGGAGACTCAAGGAAGAACCACGCTGCCATGGAGCCCGAGTTGCATGTGTTCCCCATGCTCTTCTACGTTCTGCTCCACTATGAACACCAACACCGGCAAAGACGACCACTGTGCGTACTGCCACCTAGTACACAGGGGAAGGGGGAGGAAAAGGAGAGTGACACATGCATGCAACACGCAACATCCCCACCCCCAACACCATACACACAAGCAGATGCACTAACATTACATATTCACCCCATACCCCTCAGGAATAATGCAAGGACAACCAAAATAGAGTAAAAAGAGTGTAATAAGATAAATATATTAGTAATACGCATCCAAATTAAAAAGTACATACATGTTCACAAGTCAAGGGACACTGCCCAGTCCTCAATGTTCGTGGGCCACAGGGCCACATCACAAAGTCCAAGGCCCCACCTCACTCCGGTAACAACACGGAGAGAACACTGCAGGGGCATCAGGTTAAAAATAGCCAGGCACCTCAGGGGAATGGGGAATGGGGGGGCACCTCAGCCGGAAGATGGTACCACGCCACTGGTCCTGGAGGGGTCAACATGCCCTGTGCTTGGTCCTAGGGAGTGCAAGGCCACAGTCTCTCAAGTGGGGGACTTGCCCACATGCTCTGGAGGGGGCAACATACCCTATGCTTGGTCCTGGGGAGTGCAAGGCCACAGTCTCTCAAGTGGGTGACCTGCCCACATGCTCTGGTGGGGGCAACATGCCCATTACTCTGTCCTGGGGATTGCAAGGCCACAGTCTCTCAAGTGGGTGACTTGCCCACATGCTCTGGAGGGGGCAACATGCCCAGTGCTTGGTCCTGGGGAGTGCAAGGCCACAGTCTCTCAAGTGAGCTACTTACCCACATGCTCTGGAGGGGGTAACATGCCCTGTGCTTGGTCCTGGGGAGTGCAAGGCCACATTCTCTCAAGTGGGTGGCTTTCCCACTGGTTCTGGAGGGGGCATCGTGCCCAGTGAACTTCATCCTGGGGAGGATGGGGTGAGTGGATGGCTTCTCATCTGGTTCTGGAGGGGGCATTGTGCCCTATGAGATTCATCCTGGGTAGGATGGGGTAAGTGGATGGCTTCTCCACTGGTTCTGGCGGGGGCATCGTGCCCTGTGATGCAGATCTTGGGGAGTGCAAGGTCACAGTCTCTCACATGGGTGTCTTACCCACAGGATTTGCAGGGGCCAGGCTGAACAACAGCCCATGGCCGCAGAACTAAACACTGTCCGCCGGCTGTGCTGCTGCTGGTGGAGCTGGCAGAGGTGGGGGGATGCTGGTGGTGGTGCTGGTGGCGGTGCTGGCTGTGGTGGGGGTGGCTCCAGTCCATCCCCTGCAGCCTCGGATGGCTGCCCACTGGGGCTACTGCTGCTGGTGGCAGTGCTGGTGGTGGTGCTGGTCGCGGTGCTAGCAGTGGTGGGGGGAGGCTCCAGCCCATCCCCTGCAGCCTCGGACTGCTTCCCACTGGGGTTGCTGCTGCTGGTGGCAGTGCTGGTGCCCGTGCCCTGGAGCCTCGGACTGCTGCACCACCATGGTTTGTGGTGGGGGCTCCGACTGAGTCCCAGCACCAGGCCCCTTGTCTCTACTGCCTGCTGATGCAGGCCCCTTGCCCTTCCTTCCTGAAGCTGCCTCCTTGCCCTTCCTTCTAGCAGCTGGGGCTGCCTCCTTGCCCTTCCTTCCTGCAGCTGGGGCTGCCTCCTTGCCCTTCCTTCCTGCAGCTGGGGCTGACTCCTTGCCCTTCCTTGATACACTTGGGAAAGGCACCCTTTCTGTCTGGCTAGCTGGTGGCCGGGATCCTTTCCCACCTGGAATAGCGGGGGACACTATTGTGCCCGTGAACTGGGTGGCTGAGGTGCTTGCCTGGGTTTTGACCACCCTGGCTGACGTGAGGGACGGGGGGTTGACTAGGGGAATGGTTAATGTTGGTGATGAAAAGCTTCTTAGGAACATTGGGGCAGGAAGAGGGAGATGGTTTGGGATTGGAGGAAGAGGGAGTGGTGGTAGGAGGTGCAGGTGCAGGTGCATGGGCTGGATGCTGTTGTGAGGTGGATAGCTGTTGGTGTCTGATTGCTCGTGTTTGTGTACTTTGGGAGGAGGGGGCACAGACACAGTGGGAGAGGACACAGGGACGTGTGCATGGATGTGGGGGTGGTGACTGCCAGTGAGGGGTGTGTACTGATAGGTGTGCTGGTGATGGCGGCAATTGATGAGGATGTGGTGCATGCAGGTGTGAGTGTAGACGCTACTGGGAGGGAGGTGGAGGATGAGGAGGAGGGGGACACAGTGGAGGCAGTGGATGTTGGTATGTCTGATTCTGGATGTTGTTTGTGTGAGTGCCTGTGGGATGAAGTGTGGTGCTTGTGTTTGTCATGTCCACTTTTGTGTGTTGTCCTAGGTGCCTGCTTGTCTGCCTGTGTGCTTGGGATAGTTTGGGGTTGAGGGGAATCGGATTGGGTGGAGGAATTTGGAGGGGGGGAACAGGGACAATGGCTGTCATCAGAGAGGAGCCCAGAGCCTGGATTCAGCTCTGTTGGACCACCAAGCCAGTGTGAATGCCCTCCAGAAATGCATTGGACTGTTGCATTTGGGCTGCCAGCCCCTGGATGGCATTCACAATGGTTGACTGCCCAACAGAGATGACTTACAGGAGATCAATAGCCTCCTCACTCAGGGAAGCAGGGCTAACTGGGGCAGGGCCTGAGGTGCCTGGGGCGAAGGAGATGCCCACCCTCCTGGGTGAGCGGGTATGGGAAACTCGCTGAGGGGCTGCTGGGAGGGTGGTGCTGGTATGGGGGGTGGTGGCTGTACCTGTAGCTGGGGTGGGCAGAGAGGTGTCATTCACCACCAGGGAGCTTCCATCGGAGAAGGGATTTGTGTCGGAACTGTCCCCTCTAGTCTCCGCCGTGGTGCTTCCCTCACCCTCCGTCCCACTGGTGCTCTCACCGTCGGTGGATTCAGCCTCCTGGGTCCTGTGGGATGCAGCTTCCTCCATCGCCGGTGCCTCTGCTCCTCCGCCAGATGATGCTAATGCCCATAAGGACAGGGTGACAAAACAAAAATAGGGGGGAGAGACAAAGGATACAGTTGGTCAATGGCGGCACCAACACAACCATTGGCATACACAACACACTCACACACAGGGAACAGCCCTGCAACATTATGCAACATTATGCAATGCACTACCAGTCACAATGCCAGTCACCAGCCCATGGATAGGGACACCTAATGCAAATTGTAGCATACCTGAGACGCACAGACCCCTGTCCAGTAGTGGATGCCTACTAGCTTGGTTGGAGGACTTTCACATCAGCATCCTGCACAACATGGGACCTACTCTGCAATGCCAGTCCTGGCCTAGGGGCACCCACAGGGCCCACACCCCACAACCCGGATACCACCCCTCCAGGCATAAGTTGTAAATTAGCACACTGTACTCACCCCCTTGTGGCTGCTGTGATGCCCCCAAGCAACCATCTAGCTCCAGATAGGCCATCCCCTGTATGCGAGCCATCAAGGGGTTCAGGGTTCGATGGGCACCCCTTCCTCATTGGGAGGCCATCCCCAGCTGGGCCTCTGCCATCTTCTTTGCCCAGTGTCTCAGGTCCTCCCACCGTTTCCGACAGTGGGTGCTTTGCCTGCGATAGACCCCCAGGGTCTGCATGTCCTTGGCGATGGCATGCCATATACCCTTCTTTTGATGGGTGCTGACCTGCAGGGAAATAGACATAAGGAAAGGTGTCAGTTTAATGTGCCTGAGGATCATTGGAGTATATGTATGAACATTGTTTATATAATATTAGATGCATTTTTTTCACTCATTGCCCCTAGTGATACACCAGCAATTTATTTTTTAACATTTGCCCTCCACCCCTGCCTGCCATAGGTCTTCCTCTCTTAGGCCATAGGTGCACAGCAGCATGCATTTTGTAAGGATTATGTAATTTTTCCTATGCACCTCCTGCATGGCACAGGTGCACATGAGCATTAATTTTTTATGGATGATATAATTTTCCCCTGAACCCCATGCCTGCCATAGGCATTCACCAGCAATCATTTTTTAAGGATTAAGCTGTTTTCCCCAGCACCCCCTGCCTGCAATAGACGCACACCAGCATTCGTTTTTTAAGGATTATATAATTTTCCCCTGCACCCTTGCCTGCTGTAGGTGCACACCAGCATTATTTTTATAAGGATTTCCCCTGCTCCTCCTTCCTGCCGTAGGTGCATACCAGCATCTGTTTTTTAAGCATTATTCCATTTTCAACTGTGCCCCCTGCCTGCCATAGGTGCATATCAGTGTTCATTTTTGAATAATTATTCCATTATCCCCACACCCCCTGCCTGCCCCAGGTGTCTCCCCTTAGATGCAAATAAAGTGAACAGTTGCATATGTATGTTGTTATCCTGATTGAAATATTATGTTATGGTATGGATTGAAATGGATATGTTATGTTGTCTGTACTGTGAATAATTGAAACTGCAAACATGACACATTCCACTAAATAATTTTATTGTTTGTTTGCTTTTAGATGATCAAGAGACATCACAGACAGTACTGCCAGACAGAAGGCTGGCACAAAGTGAAGTGACCACAACATGTGACTCCTCTGCTTCTTCTTGTGCAGCTAATTGCCAACAGACAGAGTTTGAAGATGGCCCCAAAGAAAGGTGCTGCAAAGAAAGTGGCCAGTGAGGAGGAGGAGAAGAAGCAGATTGCCAGCACTGGCTTGCCTCTCTTCTCCTTTTTCAGGCAACTTCATGTGCCTGCCGCACCATCCTCTAGCTATCGAACTGGAAGCAGCACTCCTGCATCAACAACAACACCCCCAATCTAAGCCTAAACTCATTTCTTTCAGCGAGGCAGCCACTGCAATCATGGTGATAAGCAGTAAGTCTGATTTGGATTTTCTCAGCTGCAAAGTGCCCAATTAGTACAGGAACCGAGAAAAGTGGACATCAGGAGTTGCATCCAGCAATTGTTCTTCCTAAAGTAGGAGCAGAACAGTAGGCTGAACTTCATGCTGAGCAACATTTACCTCTTCTTGAACCACTGGCTTCCTGAATTCCAGCAAGAAAAAGAGAGGGTACTCCACCATCTTCTCCAAGCCCCTCTTCTGATGATCTGGACATGAATTGAACCCGGGATGAGTCTGAGACTTTCCACAGGAGACAAGTGAAAAGGAAGGTTCCTGAAAGCCTTAGAACTATGTAAGGGGATGAGGAGGACAAACCATTGATTGTCATAGAAGCTGGCTTAGAGGACACCAACATTACCACCCCTATTTTGCCTGCTCAGAGGGATGTGGCAATGGCTCCACCACTACCCTGCCAATTTCTACATTTATAATGGCCCAGCTGAGACCTGCATACACAGCTACCTCAATTGAAGTATGCACTGAAGAAAGGCAATCTTTGACACACCCATCTAACTCCAGTTTCTCTGGAATTAGAAGTGGTATCGGTGGCACACTAAAAAAGTTCTCCTCCATAGCTTGGGACTTCTTTATGATTAGCAAGCAGGAGGTTAACATTTCAATATGCTCTATTTGCCATGCAAGTGTTCATCAAGGTAAGCCTGGTTCACACTATGGTATTGGAGGCCAAACACCCCATATGAAAAAACATCACGCAATCCGGTGGGAGGAGCACCTTAAAAAAATAGCTGGTGGTGGTGATGAGAGAGGGAAAGCAGCTCCAAGTCTGATCATGATGATAAGAGGAGGTGATGAGGGACAAGAGGATAACAGCTTTATTACACAAAGCAGCCATGTCCCCTTCAGTGTGTTAGCATCACCCGCACTAGCAACCTCCAAATGGCACCAGACTCAAATACAGACATCACCACTTACAACGATGATTCCCCCAAGATGCACATTAAGTCTACCACCTTCTGGTTTTCTCCAGAAGTCACCTGCATCGCTGGTATTACAAAAGAAAACAATCCAGGCTGCTATTATGGGCAAGTTTAGGTAGGAGGCACCCTATGAATGCAGCCACCCAATGGCAAGTTTGTACAATGGAAAACTGGCTAAAATGTTAGGACTGGACCTCCTCCCTTTTTCGTTTGTGGAAGGAGTGGGATTTTTTAGAATTTCTGGTGGCTGTCTAGCCGAAATCGAAGGTTCCCAGTCAGACCTATTTTGCCAGAGCTGTTGTTTCAGCACTCCTTCACGATGTGCTGCAATTTGTTGGACAAGCTTTGTAGCAGAGTGCTGTTCACACTATCTACCCAATGACAGACATCTAAACCAGTTGTCAAGCAATTGATTACATATGTATCACTAAACACTGGCTCTCTTTTGTGGGGGCTAGGCAACAGCTATCTGTATGTTTCAGCATTGAAGAAACCTACATGGGTGTTTGGCAGCATGCAACAGTAGCAATGTTCACCATGGAGACTTCCTATACAGCTGAAAACATCTTGACAAATTGTAACAGCAAGGTGTTTGAATGGATGAGATCCAGAGGTCTCAGAATTAGATTTGTGCCCACAGGCAATGGCATTAATATAGTCAAGGGCATTGCATATGGTAGATATTTCAGAGTCCTGTGTTTGGTGCATTGCATCAACCTGATTGTGGAGGACTGTCTCAAAAAACAAAGACATAGACCCTCATTATGACACTGGTGGTAAATCCCGCTTAATGCCACGCTGACGGCTGCCAACTTTTCGCTGCAGTGGCGGATATCCATTCACCAGAATATTACACACACACACCAATCCGACAGAATACAGCCACATACACAAATTCGCCAGACCAAAGGTCAGTGATTAACTGGCTGTCCCAAAACCCACACCATTACGCTAACAGAACAACACCCATCACATTATGACCCACAAATCACCACGGTGGACATTCAACAGCGATAAGCCATTGGCGGTACATACCACCGCACTCACAATCGACACCCACATACAAAACACCACATTGGACAATTCAAACAACACACACCTAACACCCATAAACACACCACACTTACACACCCACACCACTATAAAACACCCACCCACATTATGTATACAAATCATTGGCACGAGACTGACACCAAGACCACTGTGACAACTAGAGCCACACACAGCTCACACTACTCACACCCATACACCCCTCACACGCCCCAGTCACGTTACCCAACACACACTTACCAACATACATCACACAACACCCATGGCACCACAAAGGCACACCTGTTTCATTGTGGAGGAGCTAAGGGTCATGGTGTAGGAAACGTCAGGGTAGAGCCACAGCTATTTGGAGCACAGGTGCAGCAAATATCAATAGCTAGGAAGATGGAGTTATGGCGGAGAATCGTGGACAGGGTCAAAGCTGTGAGACAGCACCCCAGTCCACGGGCGACATCAGGAAGAGGTGGAACGACCTTCGGGGAAGGTACGTTCCATAGCAGCAAGACACCAGCTCGCCATACAGAGGACTGGAGGTGGACCCCCACTACCTCCCCCACAACTCACAGCATGGGAGCAGCAAGTCTTGGCAATACTGCATCCTGAAGGCCTGGCCAGAGTCGGAGGAGAACTGGACTCTGGTAAGTCAACTTTCCACAATTATCACCCCCTATACCTGCATGCCATCCCATACCCTCACCCTCACTCCCATCACTCTACTCCATCCCACACACTCCACCATCACATTGCACTAATCCCAGTGCCAAGCCCTGCATACTGTACCAATGCATGGACACCCCTCACAGCCCTGCATGGAAACTCATCACTAAAGCATGCACAGCATAGGGAAACTAACAATCCCACAATACAACAACATACACAAGTAAAAACTTAAAGGGGAAGCCAGGGATCTACAATATGTCATACACATGATGCATAATACATCATTTACATTCCCACAGGTACCCCTGCCAATGTCACTGGAGAAGAGGTGCCTTCACTATCCATTCCCCCAACAGAAGAGGCCCACAGTGATGACAGTAACTCTGGTCTTCAGGATCTGGATGATCTACCTGGCCCATCAAGGAACAGTGGACAGCCGGTCCCCCAAGCCCAGTCACAGACCACCACAAAGCCTCCCCCATCAGGAACCCACATCACAGCACCCACCTAGCGTCCCCAAACCTCTGTCCCTAGGACACGTCAATCAGCTGTGTGCCCACCTGTACAGAGACCCCAAGCTATACATCACACACAAGACAAGCAGGGACCTGGGGTCAGTGGGCACACGGTTCAGGGGACAGAGGCACAAGGCCACCAGGGACACTGGGAGGACTGCTGTGCACCAGGGGAAGGACAGGAGCAAGGAACCGACTCTCAAGGAGGCACTTTTTCAAGATCCTGGGAGCCTATCAACATTCCCAGGACACAATGGGCCAGATCCTAGACAACGTGTAGGAGAACAGGTGGCTGCAGAAGGGGATCAGGGAGGACTTGCAGGCCATCATCAGCACCCTGATCTCCATAGCAGGGGTGTTGGCAGACATGGCCAACATTATGAGGGAGGCAGTGTCACACCAGTAGGCTCCTGGCACTTGCCAGTCATCTGAACAGCCCTCTACTTCCACTGCCACTAGTGGGCAGGAGGCCATGCTACATGACCAACAGGCCACCAGCACCCCTCCCCCCTGCAGAAGATGAACCACCCCGCACACGTTCCCTGCGATCCAGACAGAAGCCAGAGAAACTTGCCAAGACCACCACCAGGAATTGAGACTCTCCTCATTGTCCCCCTTGCGTCCCACTCAGTCACCTTGTCCACCTTGAACTGCCATTGCTCCCCTTCCTATGTCCCCTTGGACAATGCACCTGTGCTACGAACAGACTGGAACAATACCCTGGACTTTCCTCCATCATCATCCCATCCCATTGCACTTCCCTCTGTATATATTAGCACTACAATAAACACCTTTGGATAAAATTCAACTTCAAGTATGTCATGTATTTCAAATATGTATTGATTGAAACAGCTACAACCATTACAAATGAACTGTACATAGAATGAGCATAGAATTAGTGACCCGTAGCTGGTTGTTGTGATCACACCAGGAGTATTTGTCAAATCACCAACATCTGCAAAATGAATATCAAGATATAACAGTAAGTGGGCAAAGAAGTGGGAAATACCAGCATACCAATGCCACACAGAATACAACCAAAGTCATTGAAATGTAAAGTTGCAGTGTCTCACCTGTGTGTCATTGGAAGTACTGACGTATCACAGATGTTCTTTTGTCCACATCCTCATCCTCTGCCTTCTCATCCTCACTGTCCACAGGGTCCACTGCTGCCACAGGGGCATGTCGTCCGAGGGCCAGGTTGTGCAACATGCAGCATGCCACTACTATCTGGCAGACCTTCTTGGGTGATTAGCACAGGGATCCACCTGTCAGATGAAGGCACCGGAACCTGGCCTTCAGGAGGCCAAAGGTCCTATCAATGACCCTTCTGGTTCGCCCAAGTGCCTAATTATAACGTTCTTCTGCCCGTCTCCTGGCATTCCTCACACGGGTCAGCAGCCATGATCAGTTTGGGTAACCAGAGTCACCTGCAAATATTGAGGGACAACATTTAGCCACACACTATCCTATGTGGACAACACAATAGGCATGCACCAACATATACTGTGTGGGAACCAGGGCTCACCTATTGGCCACACCCTGTGCCTCTGTAGTTGGGACATCACATTTGGGATGCTGCTATTCCTCAGGACAAAGGCATCATGCACCGACCCATGCTACTTAGCATTGAGGTGGGAAATGTACTGGTCCGCCAAGCACACCATCTGCACATTCATGGAGTGGAAACCTGTTCATTCTGGTGGGGGGGGACAAATGCAATATGTGTTCCATCAATCACAGCAATTATATTGCAGATATGTCCATTGCATAGAATCCGGCCTTCAGAGTGGCCAAATCCTCAACCTGGGGGAATGCAATGTAGCTGCACATGTGTTTTATAATGGCAGACAACACTCTTGGCAGCACGATTGAGAACGATTGAGAACATCGGCTATGACATTCCTGCTGCCAAGCCCACTGTCACTTAGAAAGAACCAGTTGCCAAGAAATGGAGAACTGATAGCTCTTGCACAAGAGGGGGGGATCCCAGTGGGGTGACGGATAGCAGATATCAGGTCAGGCTCCAATTGGGCATACAGCTCTGTGACTGTTGCCCTGTCTAGTCTATAGGTGAGGATAATGTGCCTGTCCTCGAGTGTAGCCAACTCCACCAGGGGTCTGTACACAGGAGTATGTCTCCATCTCCTATTCATCCGAAAAGGTAGGTATCTAAGGGACAAAAGAGTGAGGAGGCTGTCACAAACTGAAGAATGGAGCCACAACAGCAGTCCGCAATCTGCAAACATGTTATGGGACAGTATAATTTGTGAAGTATCGGCCTATTTATCCTGTGACGCAGCATTCATCCATAGGCCTGCCCCCCCCCCCGAAGTGACATCTGCCTGTCCTGTGTGGAGAGACAAGTGGAAGTGAGGTAATGCCGCTGACATTGTGCACCGTGGTGATAGGGGGTCGGGAACCGCCGTGCAAGTCCTCATTGGATATAATTGGGCCCTATAGGGTACAGTGGCCAATGGTGATCTACCCCGGCTGTGACGGAATGCACCGCCACGGACGTGACCACCATTTTCTATCATATTCATCACTTGTTTCCTGACCTTCCATAGGAGAAGACCTACACTGCATGTGCTGCTGTGACCTGTGTCTGGAACCTACCATGGCCTGTGTGACCGGGGAAAGAGCCCGAGCCTTCACTTCTGAGGAGTGAGAGCGACTGGTGGATGGGGTCCAACCCCAGTACGGACTGCTGTATGGGCCTCCAGACCAAGAGGTGAGTACACTGTGAGCACAATGCATGTGGCATGAATGCATGGAGTTGTGTGTGTGAAGGCCTCGTATAAGGGGGGTGGGTGGATGTACTCTTGGTGGTGTACATGTTGTGTGCTGTGCTGTGTGTGTGCCAATGGTGATGGAAATGGGTATGGTGGCCCATTTGTGTTACTGGCTGGACTGTTTGTCTAATGGTGTTCTCCTATCTGTATTGCCTCTGCAGGTCAGCGCCCATCAAAAGAAAGGTATAAGGCGTGCCATCGCCAAGGACATGCAGACCCTGGGAGTCTATGGCAGGCAGAGTACCCACTGTTGCAAACGGTAGGAGGACCTGAGACGCTGGGCACTGAAGACCATGGAGGCCTAGCTGGGGATGGCCTTCCAACGAGGAAGGGGTGCCTGTCAGACCATGACCCCCCTGATGGCCCGCATACTGGTGGTGGCCTATCCTGAGCTGGATGGGCGCTTGAGGGCATCACAGCAGCCACAAGGGGGTGAGTACACTCTAATTCAGCTGACGCGGCGTGCTTTATGAGGTGTCTGGGTGGTCGAAGTGGGCTGTGGGTTCTCCTAGGCCACTTGGTAGGCTAGGTCCCTTGTTAGGCAGGCTCTGTGGCACCCCAACCCCACTACTGGTAATAGCCATCTACACCTAGTCAGGCTACTGTGACTACCAGGTGTGCAGCAATTGGGCTTAGGCCTGGTCCCCCATGGGCATGTGAATTTGCTAAGAACTGTTAGTGCATGGCTTAGTGCATAGGGCTGCTCCCTGTGTGTTGTGTCTGCCAACAGTAGTGGTGTTGCATGCACTGAACACGTGTTTCTTCTGTCTTCCCCCCCCTTTTTGTTTTGTCTCCCTGTTCTTGCATGCATTAGCATCATCTGGCGGAGGAGCATTGGCACCGGATCAGGAGGGAGCTACAACCCACATGGCCCTGGAGGGTGAAGCAATGGAGTCTGAAGCAACCAGTAGGATGGAGGGCGAGGGGAGCTCCACGACGGGGACAGGGGCATACACCAGCAACAGTGACTCCTCCTCTGATGGGAGCTCCCTTGCGGTGGCGGGCACCTCTGTTCCCACCGCATCAACAGGTACAGCCGCCACCCCCTACCAGCACCCCCCTCCCAGCAGCCCCTCAACGTGTGTCCCGTGCCCGCTCACCCAGGAGGGTGGGCATCTCCTTCGCCCCAGGCACCTCAGGCCCTGCCCCAGTCAGCCCTGCTGCCCTCAGTGAGGAGGCTATTGACCTCCTGAGATCCCTCACTGTTGGGCAATCTACCATTTTGAATGCCATCCAGGGTGTTGAGAGGCATTTGCAACAAACAAATGCATACCTGGAGGGCATTCATTCTGGGCAGGTGGCCCAACAGAGAGCATTTCAGGCTCTGGCCTCAGCACTGATGGCAGCCATTGTCCCTGTGTCCAGCCTCCCCCCTCCAACTTCCTCCACCTCGACTCAATCCCCTATACCTCAGCCTATCCTAAGCACACTATCAGACCAGCATGCACACTCATCAACACACAAGAGGGGACATGGCAAACATAAGTACCACACATCCCACAAGCACTCACACAAGTACCATCCCCATGCAGACATAGCAACATCCACAGCTTCCACCGTGTCCCCCTCCTCCACGTCCTCCTCCTCCCTCCCTGTCTCGTCTCCACTCACACCTGCATGCACTACATCCTCAGCCACTACCTCCATCACTAGCACGCTTATCACCACACACCGCTCACGTGCAATCACACATCCCCAGTGTCCTCTCCCAGTGTGTCTGTGAGCCCTCCTCCCAAAGTACACAAACGCAGGCACATCCACCCAACAGCCATCCACCTCACAACAGCCTCCGGCCCATGTATCTTCACCCAAATTCAGCAAACGTACACCTCCTACAAACACTACCCCTTCCTCCACTCCCACACCACCTCCATTTCCAGTCCCAGTGTGTCTAAGAAGCTTTTCCTGGCTAACATTGCCCTCTTCCCTACACCTCCCCCCCATCCTTTCCCTAGGGCCAGGCTTCCCAGGTCACAGCCCAGCACCTCAGCCACCAAATCTTCAGGCACAGTGGTGCCAGCAACTGCGGTGTCATCGAGTGCGCCACCCATCAGGGGTGCCAGTGTGCCACCTAGCAAGGCCAAGGACATTCCGACACCTACCAAGGTGAAGAAGGTGCCCACATCCCAGAGGGAAAAGCCGCACATACCAGCCACCAAGGGCTCCTCCAAAACAAAAGGGGACATTGGCAAGACACCTGCGGCACCATCAAAGGTGGGAAAGGGACACAAGCCGAAGAGCAGGTCAGTATAGGGCACGGGGACTCCGACTGAGGGACTAGAGTCACCCCTTCTGTCAACTACTACACCAACCTGTACGGCGGCGAACACCGCCACCTGCACCGCCACATAAACCGCCACCTGCACCGCCACCAGTACCGCCACCTGCACCACCATCTGCACTGCCACCTGCACCGCCACCTGCACATCTGCAGCCTCAGCAACAGTCCCCAGCATCTTCCGCAGTGGGAAGCTGTCTGAGGCTGCAGGAGACGTCCTGCTGTGTCCCTCAACAGGTGCTGACACATGCACCACTGCCAGCACCTCCGCCACAGACACCGCCGCAAGCACCGCCACCAGCCCCGCCACCAGCCCCGTGACGTGCTCAGACAGTGGCACCACAGCTGACATAGCTACCATCCCCAGTGGGCAGCTGTCCGAGGCTGGACGAGACTTCCTGGACCCTGCCGAGCTTCCATGAGGCATGACTCTCATCACTGTTTGCACCTGCAGGTGGAACGCGAAGCTGCAGCAGGGTAGGGTATGTCTCTGCCTCCACGCCGTATCATGCTACCTGTTCCTAGGCAATCTCGTGGCACACACAACCGTGTGAGGTAATGGGACCAGCCACACTGCATGTGGAGCACTCTGAGCACCAAGCTCCCTCCAGAACCAGTGGAGAATCACATCCACTACCTCTGTCCTTGGCAGGATGAAGCACTCTGGGCACAAAGCCCCCTCCAGAACCAGTGCAGAAACACATCCACTACCTCAGTCCTTGGCAGGATGAAGCACTCTGGGCACAAAGCCCCCTCCAGAACCAGTGGAGAAAGGCATCCACTACCTCAGTCCTTGGCAGGATGAAGCACTCTGGGCACAAAGCCCCCTCCAGAACCAGTGGAGACTGTTATCCACTTGAGAGACTGTGGCTTTGCACTCCCCAGGATAAAGCAGTGGGCAAACCACCCACTGGAAAGACTTGAGAGACTGTGGCTTTGCACTCCCCAAGATAAAGCAGTGGGCAAACCACCCACTGGAAAGACTTGAGAGACTGTGGCTTTGCACTCCCCAGGATAATGCAGTGGGCAAACCACCCACTGGAAAGACTTGAGAGACTGTGGCTTTGCACTCCCCAGGATAATGCAGTGGGCAAACCACCCACTGGAAAGACTTGAAAGCCTGTGGCTTTGCAGTCCCCAGGATACAGCAATGGGCATGGTGCCCCCTCGTGCAGAAGTGGCGTCGTGGGTTCATCTGGCTAAGGTGCCCCTCCTCCCCTTCTCCCTGAGGAGCCTGTTTAATTTCGATCTGATGCCCCTGCAGGGTTCTCTCCGTTTCGAGTCAGTTATCTTGTGTGGGCTTCACCCATGCATTTTGGGACCACTGGTCCACGGACAATGATTAGAACACTATGCAGACTTGTGAAGTTGGTGTACATATTTGTATATACTGATTTTTGAACTTTCATTATCTGATTTTTCTTGATTACACTCGTTACAATCATTTTCTTTTGTTCTTGCATTCTTCCAGGGGGTGAGGGGGTGTATATGTAATGTTGCTGCATGTATTTGTGTGTATGGTGTTGTGGGTGAGGGTGGGGGTGGGGTATTGCGTGTTGCGTGTGTGTGTCACTCTCTTTTCCCTCCCCCCCTCCCCTGTGTTGTAGGTGCAATACTCACGTGGTCGTCGACGGCGTCTGTCCTGCTCCTGATACAGCAGGAGGAAGACCAGCATGGGCAGGACGTGTAACACGGGCTCCATGGCGTCCCGGTTCCTCACTGGGTGTTGAGAGGTGAGTGGTTTCCCTTCTGTGTACTGTTTCTGCCGTGCTTTTGATAGCGTTGGTTCCGTCCCGGAAAAGGTGGCGGATCAGCATGTTGGAATGCAGTGGGTGGTACTTTGTCCTCCGCCTGTCTGTTGGAGGTTACCGCCGCAGTGTTTGTTTCCACCGCCGTGGCAGTCGGAGTGTTAAAGTGGCTGTCTATGTTGGCGGTTTCCGCCATGGTCGTGATTCCATTTTTTTTGTGCCGGCCTGTTGGCAGTATTACCGCTGCTTTAACATCGTCCGCCAGGGTTGTAATGAGGGCCTATATGCCCTACCTTAACCATACACTGCACCCTGCCCTTGGGGCTAGATGGGCCTACCTTGGGCCTACCTTAGGGATGTCTGACATGTAAGAAAATGGAAGGTTTAGGCCTGGCAAGTGGGTACACTTGCCAAGTCGAATTTACAGTTAAAACTGCACACACAGACACTGCAGTGGAAGGTCTGAGACATGATTACAGAGCTACTTATGTGGGTGGCACAACCAGTGCTGCAGGCCCACTAGTAGCATTTGATTTACAGGCCCTGGCACCTCTAGTGCACTTTAATAGGAATTTACTAGTATACCAAATATGCAAATCATGGATAAACCAATCACATACACATTTTGTAAAGGAACACTTACACTTTAGCACTGGTTAGCAGTGGTAAAGTGCCCAGAGTAACAAAAATAGCAAAATCAGAGTCCAGCACACATCAACAACCTGGGGAACAGAGGCAAAAAGTTAAGGGAGACCACGCCAAGGATGAAAAGTCTAACAGTGGTAATGGATGAGGATGTGGTGCATGCAGGTGTGAGTGTAGACCCAACTGGGAGGGAGGTGGAGAATGAGGAGGAGGGGGACACAATGGAGGCAGTTGATGTTGGTATGTCTGATTCTGGATGTTGTTTGTGTGAGTGCCTGTGGGATAAAGTGTGGTGCTTGTGTTTGCCATGTCCACTTTTGTGTGTTGTCCTGGGCGCCTGCTCGTCTGCCTGTGTGCTTGGAATAGGTTGGGGTTGAGTGGAAAGGGATTGGGTGGAGGAAGTTGGAGGGGGGAGGGTGGAAACAGGGACAATGGCTGCCATCAGAAAGGAGGCCACAGCCTGGATTGATCTCTGTTGGGCCACCAAGCCAGTGTGAATGCCCTTCAGAAATGCATTGGACTGTTGCATTTGGGCTGCCAGCCCCTGGATGGCATTCACAATGGTTGACTGCCCAACAGAGATGACTTACAGGAGATCAATAGCCTCCTCACTCAGGGAAGCAGGGCTAACTGGGGCAGGGCCTGAGGTGCCTGGGGCGAAGGAGATGCCCACCCTCCTGGGTGAGCGGGTATGGGAAACTCGCTGAGGGGCTGCTGGGAGGGTGGTGCTGGTATGGGGGGTGGTGGCTGTACCTGTAGCTGGGGTGGGCACAGAGGTGTCCTTCACCGCCAGGGAGCTGGGGTGGGCAGAGAGGTGTCATTCACCACCAGGGAGCTTCCATCGGAGAAGGGATTTGTGTCGGAACTGTCCCCTCTAGTCTCCGCCGTGGTGCTTCCCTCACCCTCCGTCCCACTGGTGCTCTCACCGTCGGTGGATTCAGCCCCTGGATGGCATTCACAATGGTTGACTGCCCAACAGAGATTGATCACAGGAGGTCAATAGCCTCCTCACTCAGGGAAGCAGGGCTAACTGGGGCAGGGCCTGAGGTGCCTGGGGTGGAGGAGATGCCCATCCTCCTGGGTAAGCGGGCACGGGAAACTCGCTGAGGGGCTGCTGGGTGGGTGGTGCTGGTATGGGGGTTGGTGGCTGTACCTGTAGCTGGGGTGGGCACAGAGGTGTCCTTCACCGCCAGGGAGCTTCCATCGGAGAAGGAATCCGTGTCCAAATTGTCTCCGCCGTGGGGCTTCCCTCGCCCTCCGTCCCACTGGTGCCCTCACCATCGGTGGATTCGGCCTCCTGGGTCCTGTGGGATGCAGCTCCCTCCTTCGCCGGTGCCTCTGCTCCTCCGCCAGGTGATGCTAATGCACATAAGGACAGGGTGACAAAGGATACACTTGGTCAATGACGGCACCAACACCACCGTTGGCGTACACAACACACTCACACACAGGGAACAGCCCTACACATTAGGCAATGCACTACCAGTCACAAGGCTAGTTACCAGCCCATGGATAGGGACATCTAACGCAATTGCAGCAAACCTGAGACCCACAGACCCCTGCCCAGTAGTGGATGTCTACTAGCTTGGTTGGAGGACTTTCACATCAGCATCCTACACAACATGGGGCCTACTCTGCAATACCAGGCCTGGCCTAGGGGCACCAACAGGGCCCACACCCCCAACCCGAATACCGCCCCTCCAGGCATAAGTTGTAAATTAAGGCACTGTACTCACCCCCTTGTGGCTGCTGTGATGCCCCCAAGCACCCATCTAGCTCCGGATAGGCCACCGCCAGTATGCAGGCTATCAGAGGGGTCAGGGTTCGACGGGCACCCCTTCCTCGTTGGGAGGCCATTACCAGCTGGGCCTCCGCCGTCTTCCGTGCCCAGCGTCTCAGGTCATCCCACTGTTTCTGACCGCCTGCCGTAGACCCCCAGGGTCCACACATCCTTGGCGATGGCATGCCATATACCCTCCTTTTGATGGGCGCTGACCTGCAGGGAAATAGACACAGGGAAAGGTATTAGTCAGACCGTCCTGCCTGTAACACTCATGGCCCACCATGCCCCTTCCCATCTCCATTAGCACGGACATGGCCCACCATACATGCTCTACACTGCCCAGGGCCCATTCACCAACCTCCCCCTACATGAGGCCTTCACACACAGCACTCCGTGCACTCACGCCCCATGCATGGTACTCACGGTGTACTCACCTGTTGGTCTAGAGGCCCATACAGAAGTCGGTACTGGGGTAGGACCCCATCCACCAGTCGCTCCAACTCCGCCGAGTTGAAGGCAGGGTCCCTTTCCCCAGTAGCACAAGCCATGGTCACAGCAGCACTTGCAATGTAGGTCCTCTCCTGTTGAAGGTCAGGCAGCAAATGAGTGCACAGCTAGAAAATGGTCACGTCCGCAGTGGTGCGTACCGTCATCACCGGCATACATCACCATTGGGCACTGGACCCCATAGGGCCCAATGAGGAGTTGCGCAGCGGTTCTCAACCGCCTCCCACAATGACGCTCAACGTCAGCAGAATTATCTCATTTCCACCTGTCCCTCCATAGAGGACAGGCGGACGCCATTTCAGGGGGGTGTGCAGGCCATGGATCCTAACTGCATCACAGTACACAAAAGCACTATTTGGACATCTCCAACAAAATAATGTTACAATCACAATATGCATTGAACTGTAGTCATTGGAATGTAGAGCTAATGACCAGCTGCTCACTCTTTTGCCCCATAGATTGCAACCGCTGTGGATGAATAGGAGATGGGGACATCCCCCGTGTACAGACCCCTGGTGGACTTGGCAACAATGGAGGAAAGGCACATTGTCCTCACCTATAGACTTGACAGGGCCACAATCACAAAGCAGTGCGCCTAATTGGAGCCTGATCTAATATCTGCTATCCATCACCCCACCGGGATCCCCCTTCTTGTGCAAGTCCTATCAGTGCTCCATTTCCTGGCAAGTGGCTCTTTCCAAGTGGCAGCAGGAATGTCACAGCTAATGTTCTCAATAGTGCTGACCAGAGTGTTGTCTGCCCTGATTAAACACATGTGCAGCTACATCGTTTTCCTCCAGGTGGAGGATTTGGCCACAGTGAAAGATGACTTGCAATGGGACATATCCCGAACATCATTGGGGCAATAGATGGAACACATATTGCATTTTCCCCCCCCTGGCGAAATGAAAAGGTGTTCAGAAATCGAAAGAGTTTTCACTCCATGAATGTCCAGATGGTGTGCCTGGTGGACCAGTACATCCCCCACGCCAGCGCAAAGTATCCTGGGTCTGTGCATGATGCCTTTATCCTGAGGAATAGCAGCATCCCAAATGTGATGGCCCAGCTTCAGAGGCACAGGGTGTGGCTAATAGGTGAGCCCTGGTTCCCACCCAGGGGATGTTGGTGTAAGGGTATGGTGTGGGCCCTAAGGGTGATTGTGTGGCTAACAGTTGTCCCTCGATATTTGCAGGTGACTCAGGACACCCCAACCTCTTATGGCTACTGACCCCTGTGAGGAATGCTAGGACAAGGGCAGAGGAACATTACAATGAGGCACATAGGCGAACAAGAAGGATTATAGAGAGGACCTTCAGCCTCCTGAAGGCCAGGTTTCATTGCCTCCATCTAATAGGTGGTTCCCTTTGCTACTCACCCAAGAAGGTCTGCCAGATCATTTAGGCATGCTGTATGTTGCACAATCTTGCCTTGCGTCACCAGGTGCCTTTTCAGCAGGAGGAAGAGGCTGGAGTTGGTCGTGTGGCAGCATTGGATTCTGTGGACAGTGAAGATGAGGAGGCAGAGGATGAGGATGAGGACAACAGAAGTGCAAAATTTGTCAATACTTCCAATGAGACACAGGTAAGACAGTGTTATTACACATTTCATTGAAAGTTTGATGTGTGACATTGTCACTGGGAGGCTGTGTATTGCTACTTCTATGCCCACTCACGGTACCCTATGGCATCTCTTTTTGCAGATGTTGGTGCCTCACTATCGCTCCCTGTGTGTTCAGTGCAGCCAACTACAGGTCTTTCCAATGTAAACATTACTGTACAGTTGAATTCCAATGTTTGAACCTGGTTAAACGAATACATTTTGGTAAAACATTTTACATACACCATGATTGTATTTTATCAAAGTGTGTTTATTGCAGTGCTCTGAAGAAGAGGGGTAGTGGAATGGTCTGGGGTGATGATGGAGGAAAGTCCAGGTTAGAGTCCAGTCTATTTGTATCACAGGTGCATTGTCTAAGGGGGCATAGGGAGGGGAGCAATGGCAGTTCAAGGAGAACAGGGTGACAGAGTGGGACACAAGGGTGACAATCAAGAGAGTCTCATTTCCTGGTGGGGTCTTGCCAATAGTCTCTGGCTTCTGCCTGGATCACAGGGGACATTTGCGGGGTGGTTCACCTTCAGTGGTTTGGCTAGTGTCAGGGACCCTGTGGTGTGCCACTGCCTCCCTCATACTGTTGCCCATGTCTGCCAGCACCCCTGCAATGGAGACCAGGGTGGTATTCATGTCCTTCAAGTCCTCCCTAATCCCCAGGTACTGTCCCTCCTGCAGCCACATGTCCTCCTGCAACAGGCCCAGCGTATCCTGGGAATGGTGGTATGCTCCTAGGATTGTGGTGAGTGCCTCCTGCATGGTCAGTTCCCTGGGCCTGTCCTCCCCCTGTCACACAGCAGTCCTCCCAGCTTCCCTGTTGTCCTGTGCCTCTGTCCCCTGAACCGTGTGCCCACTGCCACTGACCGCAGGTTCCTGATTATCTTGTGTTTGTGGGGTGCCCTGGGGTCCCTGTAGTGGTGTACACACTGCTGATTGACGTGTCCTGGGGACAGAGGTATGGGTCCGTTGGGTGGTTGCTGTGGTGGTGTTTCCTGAGGGGGAGGCTCTGTGGTGGTGTGAGAGTGTGCCTGGGTAACTGACTGTCCGGAGGTCCCAGATGGGCGAGGTTGGTCATCCAGATCCAGGCGACCAGAGCTGCTGTCATCACTGTGGGTCTCTTCTGTGGGGGGACTGGATGTTGCTGGCACCTCTTCGCCGGTGACATGGGCTGGATTACCGGTGGGGATGTAAATGAAGTGTTGTTGTTTCTGTGTGTGACATATTGTGCATGGGTGTGTTGCCCTCTTTGGTTGGATTTACTCTGGCAGCCTTTCCTTGTGTGAGTTGTTATGTGGTGGGCCAGGTGATTCTCTCTAGTGTGCATGCTGTGGTGATAGGTGTCCATGCATGTCTGTGAGGTGTCCATGCATTGGTGTTGCATGCAGGGCTTGGCATTGGGATGAGTGGGTTGTGATGGTAGGGTGTGTGGGGGGTGGTGGAGTGATGGGAGTGAGGGTGAGGGTGGGGTATGTGATGGCATGCAGATAGGGGGGTGGTAGTAATAGAGAGTTGACTTACCAGACCCCAGTCCTCCTGCTACTCCGGCCAGGCCCTCAGGATGCAGTATTGCCAAGACTTGCTCCTCCCATGTTGTTAGTTGTGGGGACGAGGTGGGGTTCCACCGCCAGCCCTCTGTACAGCTAGTTGGTGTCTTGCTGCAATGGAACGTACCTTCCCCCGTAGGTCGTTCCACCTCTTCCTGATGTCATCCCTTGTTCTGGGGTGCTGTCCCACGACGTTGATCCTGTCCACAATCCTCTGCCATAGCTCCATCTTCCTAGCAATGGATATCTGCTGCACTTGTGATCCAAATAGCTGTGGCTCTACCCGTATGATTTCCTTCACCATGATCCTTAGCTCCTCCTCAGGGAACCTGGGGTGTCGTTGTGGTGCCATGAGTGTGGTGTGAGTGGTGTGGGCCAGGGTGTGTAGGGTGATGTGTTAGGGTGTGTGTTGTGAGGTGCGTGGATGGTGTATAGGTGATGGTGGTATGTGGCTCTGGTTGTGTGGGTGCTCTTGCTGTCTCTGTTGGTAATGGTTAGTAGTCGTAATGGGTTGTGGGTAATGTGGGTGTGTGTTTTATAGTGGTGTGGGTGTGTGGGTGTGGTGTGTGTATAGGTGTCAGGTGTATGTTGTTTGAATTGACCAATGTAGTGTACTACCAATGTCATAATGAGGGCCTTAATCTCCATGTGCTTAAAGCCCAAAAGGAAAGTCTTCTCGTGTAATGTAACTGATGCCCCTGTAAAGTACTCCAATACCTTCAGCTAAAAACTGTGCTATATAAGACAAAGTAAGTGCTCTGTACACTTCTGTCATTGGGCTATACGTGGGCTACATTTGGGTGATATTTTGCTACATATCGGCTCTTTTTTGTCTAGTGGTAATTTTAGGAGATTTCTTTGTTATGAAGCTCCCTAATCTCCTCATTTACTCCAGTATCCTCAGTAGAAAACGCTTTCAGTTTTTGACTTCTTTTCATCAAAATGGCCATCAGATGTGCCACACTTTTGGCATAGATCCAGAATGTGCATGTTTCAGTGCATGTTTCAGTCTACATGTCAGGATGTTTTAATGAAATTGAAGAGAAAGATATTTGAAATCTCACTTAAAATGTGCCCTAAGGCTTCTGTCTACAGCACTAATCATAATTTCTGTGACAAAATGAACCCCTCATTTTGTTCTTTTCTAAATTATGGCGGTGATTCTAACCGCGGCGGGCGGCGGTCGCCGCCCGCCATGCGGTTACCGCCAAATGACCGCACCGCGGTCACAAGACCGCGGCGGCCATTCTGGCTTTCCCGCTGTGCTGGCGGGCGACCGCCAAAAGGCCGCCCGCCAGCACAGCGGGAAAGACCCAGCAACGATGAAGCCGGCTCCGAATGGAGCCGGCGGAGTTGCTGGAGTGCGACGGGTGCAGTAGCACCCGTCGCGAATTTCAGTGTCTGCTAGGCAGACACTGAAATTCCTTTTGGGGCCCTCTTACGGGGGCCCCTGCAGTGCCCATGCCATTGGAACAGGATGGCGGTAGGGGGTGTCAGAATCCCCATGGCGGCGGAGCGGAGGTCTCAAGGGCAGCGGAAAGTTGGCGGTACACCGCCGACTTTCCGTTTCTGGCCGTGGCTGAACCGCCGCGGTCAGAATGCCCAGCGGTGCACCGCCAGCCTGTTGGCGGTGCTACCGCGGTCATTCGTCCTGGCGGTTTTTACCGCCAGGGTTAGAATGACCCCCTATATGTTTTAAGTTCTACCAATTTGATTCAATTAAGAACAGAAGGGATGGCTAGCGCACTAGTTGTTCTTTTGAACACTCTGTGAGGCTGCAGTAGAACACAATAAAATTAACTGGCAGGCTCCTTCTGTTGGAGGCACATGTTTTACTGAGAATATCAGACTTCATTCTCATATGGGTGGGAAAGAAAGTGTGAATTTACAGAAAATATGCTCTAATTTTAGCGTCTGGAGCACCTTTCAACACCTCTATGGGAATAATCATGAGAAAACTGATTTCTCTCAAACATGATTCATGAAATCCCAGCAGGGTAAAAACACCTTTGAATACACCATAATTCCTGAAATTAGTATGGAACCATAAACAAATAATTTATATTGTGTCTAAAATTTGTGATCACTCTTCATACGTTCTCCTTTTTGTGACCCTCAAAACCTGCCATTCACTTTCATGGGGTGCTATCATGTATATTGGTCCCAAGATGGCTACCAGCACTTTCTGGGCAAATTGCTGACAGACAGTCAGATCTTAGCATGAGAAATGTGCTCATGCTCTGCCCAGAGATACAAATTTGAATTTCCTTTAATTTCTCCTAAACTACTGAACAGATTTATACCAAATAAAAAAAGCACAATCTGCTGAACAAAATCTAGCTTTCTGCCAAATTTAGTGCAACTCTGTCCAGTGGTTTGGGCTGTAGTTGTATTCATAACCCCTATCGGCATTAACAAGGGAAATGCTCTTTTTTTACCCTCCCTTTTTTCTCACCCCCACCCGCTTGACGTATCACTCTGAAACTTTCTATGCACAACAAGAATCACTGGCACACTTTTTTGTGAAAGATTTCATGAAGATTAGTCAAATTTGAGGATATAGACAAGTCAAAAAATGTTTTTTCTATGGAAACATGGTCCTCACTATAACTACCTAGTGGCGATCATCATCTCCCTGCGGCTCTGATCAAATGCAATGCAGGGGGAGCCGTGCTGCCCGCCACAGCCCTGAGGACGACCAGCCCCCAGGGGCAAATTTACATGGGGAGGGGCCCGAGAGGATCCATAGATGGTCCTGGGGACCAAAACCCCTCAGGGCCGGCTCCTGCTATGTTCCAGGGTGCCCACCCCCAGGACATAGCTGTTCCCTCTGACTTGGCAGGAGCTTTGACAGCTCCCGCCAAGTCAGAGCAAGCACTTTACTTTCTGCAAGTGAAAGCTGTCAAACAACTCTCACTTGCAGAAAGTGAAGTTTTTATCTGTTTCCCCTGCAAGCAAATATGAGTGCAGGTAAACAGATGAAAACAATGCTCTCACAAGCAGGGAGCTGCTATTTAAAGCAGCTCCCTGCTTGTGGAAGCAATGACGGCTCCTGCAGGATGTGGGGAGACAGCTAGGACTGCGGTGTCCTTCAGGCTCCCTCACAGTCCCGTCACTCTCTCTCTCTGTCTTCCATGGAAGAAAGAGAGAGATTGTTATTGCAATGGTCTCTCCATACAATTACTTTAAAGAGTCAGAATTTCAAGATGTTTGGTAAGAATGTGATAGTTACGTTTGAATGCAGAGCAGAACAGAGTCTCTTCTGGCCTAGCGGTCAATGTCTTGTGCTGTCACTCAGTAGGCTGAACATTCAAATACTAGTATCCCTCAACAGTGTGTCTGTTTATTTTCTAGTGTTTTCACTGTTAAACATTCCTACTGAAAGAACTTACTATTGTTCTCCTTAAAAACTGTTGGTTGAATGTCAAAGCTAAGTCTGGACACTGCACAGTAAGGAGTCACCTCGGGCCCCCAGCAGCCCCATGGTCCACCACCTCTGTGAGGCACTTATCAAATACGGGTGCGGAGGGCTGCATGGCCTCCTCACAGCCCTGGGGACCACCACCTCCCGGGGGCTATAATAAAAGAGTAGAGGGTGGGTCCGTTTCAGACCCCCGGGTCCCAGGGACCACCACCTCTCAGGGCAATGCTTGTTGGAGGCCAACATTGTCCCTGGGGATCTCCAACCCCTAAGGCCGTCTCCTGCTATGTCCTGTGGTGTCCACCTCGGGACATAGCTATATGCTGTGAATTGGTGGGAGCTGACAACTCTCACCAAGTTACAGCAAACACTCCACTCGCAGTGAGGGAGAGCTGTAAAACAGCTCTCCCTTACTGTGAGCAGAGGTCTCCTCTGTTTCCCTGCCTACGAGATGCAGGCAGGGAAACAGAGGAAACATTGATGTCACAGAGATGGGGTTGCTTCAGGTGGTAAAAGCATGCGTAGTAAAGACAAATGCATTGTAAAGGCAAATAGGGACTCCTTCCCTGTCACTGGTAGGAGGTACACCCCCCAACACTGCCCACTCCATCCACTCTCCCCTCTTCCAATCCTCTCCCCCATACACGCACACTCGCAGGCACACACCACGCATTCATACACTCACTCACACAGGCATACATGCATTCATACATGCATTCATCTATTCATTCACGCTCACATCTGTACACACACCCAAACTTACACGCAGGTATGCATTCACATTTGCATTCACACATGCAGTCTCACACATGCACACACACACGCAAGCAACACTACACACTCATGCGCATGCACGCACACACTCACACATTCATGTACACACCCCCACACACACACACAACAACCCCCACCCCTTTCCCATGTCGGAAAACTGACTTACCTGAATCCAGGGGGTCTTCAGGCAGGGGACGAGACGGGGCGCTACGGCTGGCGGCGGTCTACCTGCGTCACGCTGCTGGTGGTAGCAGCGCCACCTTAACACCGTCTGACAGCATTGCCACAGACGTTTTTCCACCCTTCTTCTGGTGAAAATCCGGCTGTGGTCATATTATGGCAGATGGATGTTAGTCGCAGCGACGCTCTCTTGGCGGCCATCGCCGAGGCAGTGGTAGGAGGCATTTACCGCCAAAGTTAAAATGTGGGCCATAGTGTCCAACGAAGGTGAGAAATAAGGGCCAACCCTGCAGACAGGACAAATTTCCTTTGGTGGCACTACCAGAAACAGGGGGAGGTGAGGCGCTCTGATCAGGGGCCAGTGTAGCTCTTGTCTCTTTATTATGAATAGTTTTCAGTTTGGAGTAACTGAGTGGAACTTTAAGCAATATTAAATAATGCAAGCTTTTTTCTTTAGTAGTACCTATTTCTTTTTCACTGACTATAGTATTTTCATACTTGTATAAAGTCACAGAATTGATATGCAAATATCAGGCCATTAAAAAACCAGCCAATTAAAAAACAATGCCATAGCATTTGTAGACTGGGTCTCAATGGCACTAGACTGATTTGAGTTAGCAATAGTGAAAAAGTAATTAAGTGATGTAACAATACAATTTGCTGACTGTGCACCAAAAATGTTCAACTGAATTTAGTTTTAACCTTTCATTTGCAACACCCCAAGTGTGCCATTAAGTAGTGTGCCAACATTCAAGTGCCTTTTGGCATGAACATATCAATGTAACACAATTATCATGTTAAAATATGCTGCATAGTTGCCTCTGTGGGCATAACCACCAATTGTTATTCGCAATACAAACAAAATATAGCAAGTGTGCTAAACTGCTGCTCACAGGCTGGCATTCAAACTAATGTTAAATTATGATTGCTACATTTTAATATTAATGGGGTGGGCAAAACTCTCACAACTTGCATTTGCATAATTACATGAAAGTTCTGGGAAATATGCAAATTTCACTCAATTGCATGCAATGTACAATCGCTTATATTTTCTACTAAAATCCTTTCTCACGCCCAGTTTTCAATTCAAGGGCCCAATTTCGCTCTAAAAAACAGCGCCAAAATCCACAAGCACTACAAACAGCATCCACTCACAATCTGGTAATTTGCATTCTTCCTGAGGGCTCATACTAAATTGTCCCGTGAACGGTGCATAATTACGTGATGTGGTATAATAGTGTAAGAGGAATTTTACAATCGTAATGCAAAATTACGCCAAATTAAACATGCATAACAGAATTTCTCTCAGATCTAATTATTATCCGATTACATGACATAGCAAAACATTTCATCCATATACTACTTTCAAAACTAGGTCCTGTAGTGAGAAGATTGCTTTTAATTCTTGTGTCACAGTCCTGAACTGCATGCAGGTTTACCAACTATCTTGTTAGGATATGTGTCAATCTCATTACATGATCTGGAGGAACTCTCCCTACAAGCTTGATTTCTAAATTCTTCTCAAAGTATGGCATTACAAAAAAGTCAATTCCATTTTATTGGTGTCCACTTATTTTGAAAATGTTCTATGCAGTGCAGGAACACGTAGGTCCCTTGTTTCGACTTTAAGAAGACCACCCCATGTCCCATTTATTTAACCTCCTCCTCTGTTCTGTCTTTGGACCCGATTCAGATTTAGCGGATGGGTTACTCACAGCTCAACGGTGACGGATATCCCATCCTCCAAAATCTAAATCCCATTATTTCCTATGGGATTTAGATTTTGGTGCATGGAATATCGGTCACTGTTGTGACCTGTCTGTCAATATCTAAAACAGGCCCCTTGTTTTGTTCGGAGAGTGCAAATCCCTATCATTTCTGCTCTCCTCCCCTCTTCATCCCTCCTATTACTTGGTATACCCTGGTACTTTCACCTCTTCTCTATCTATAACTTAGTGTCCTACCTATAACCTATTATATCTATTCATGGCATTGTGCCACCACACTGTTACCCATTCCTTGTACCTTTCCATGACATATTCCTTAGAATAACTTGCCTTAACAATAGTTTCTAGAATCCTGCCTATAACCTAATACCGCTATCCCTGCTTCAGCGACCCAACTCCTGTCTACTTCCTAGTATAACTACAAACTACATAAACTCTAGTAACTTGGCACCGTTCTGAAGCTTACTGCTCATACTCATGCTTATAGTACCCCTACCTATACGAGAAGCACTATCCCATCTACACTCTAATAGCTGTACCCTTAAACAGTGCGTAGCACCTCTGTTCCTGCTAATCCACTACGCACTATGAACTCTAACCCTGATTACAATTAAATCCTTAATCCCCGATTTGCACCTGGTATCTCTGGCTCCTAATAGACGTACCTTATCCCTTTCACCTCTCTCCATTTCCTCTGCCTCTTTTTCTTCTTCCGAAATTTTCATATTCTGTTTCCCAGTATTGTGTCTTTCCATTTTCTGGTTTTGTATTGTTATGTTTCATCAAACGTTTCGAAGAAAATGTTTTCGTCATTTTGGATACTCACCAAAATAAAATTTCTCCATTGTGGAAGCATTAGGCTGATCTTTTTTTCTCTGAAATGAGATCACCCCATTAATGATTATATTTGGTACTGGAGATTCACGATGCTGAGCTCCAGTTTGGATTTTCTCCAAAACTAGGTAGAGCCAGATATTTTTCAGTTGTCTGTCAACGTGCCCGGTACAACACACAATTATTGTATTTCTCAGCACTAACAAACTGTGTTACACTAACAGAGGGTGCCATTGGTATATATTCATGAAAACTAGAGAGCTGGTGGTCATTATATATGGGTGTATTCTTTAGCATCATGGTAACGGAGCTGCAGACTATATGCAGCAGAAGCCGCACAACACTTTGGCCCTCATTACGACTCTGTCAGTGAATGATAAAGTGGTGGTAATACCGCCAACAGGCTGGCAGTAAATACCGCCAAGTTATGATCATGGCAGTGATAACTCCCATAGACAGCCAATGTACCACACCAACCGGCAGGGCGGAAACAACACTCACCACGGTGGTACCCAACAACAGCCAGACAGAAGACAAAGTACCACCCACCATATTAAGACACTGCAAACCACCACCTTTTTTGGGCCGGTACCAACGTCATCAAAAGCCTGGCAGAAACGCATCACTGAAGAGAAAGGACTCACCATCGGAGACACAGGGAAGAACAACGCCGCCATGGAACCTGAACTGCAAGTCTTTCCAATGATCTTCTATGTTATGCTCCACCTGGAACACCAAAGCAGACGAAGATGACGACGGTGATTACAGCCACCTAGCACACAAGGGAGGGAGGGAGGAAAACGAGAGTGACACACACATGCACAACAAACACCCGACACACACACCATACACACAACCAGCTGCAAATGTAACAAATTTGTCCCTGAAAAACGGCAGAATAATGCAAGGAAAACAGGAATGTACTAAAGTGATTGTAATCAAAGCAAAATCAAAATCAATCATTCAATATGGTAATGAAATATATATATATATATATATATACATGTACACAAAGGGACACTGCCCAGTCCAATGTTCAAAGGGCCCACATGGCCACAAGGCACAGGCTAAGGCCCAACTCGAATCATGACCACATACGGATAGTACACTGCAGGGGCGTCAGTTTACAAATAGGCAGGCACCTCGGGGGGCACCTCAGCCGGATGCGGGAACAAGCCCACTGGTTCTGGAGGGGGCTCCATGCCTATTGCTCTGTCCTGGGGAGTGCAAGGCCACAGTCTCCCAGGTGGGTGACTTGCCCACTGGTTCTGAAGGGGGCAACATGCCCATTTCTCTCTGCTGGGGAGTGCAAGGCCACAGTCTCTCAGACGGGTGACTTGCCCACTGGTTCTGGAGGGGGCAACATGCCCATTGCTCTGTCCTGAGGAATGCAAGGCCACAGTCTCTCAGATGGGTGACTTGCCCACTGGTACTGGAGGGGGCAACATGCCCATTTCTCTCTGCTGGGGAGTGCAAGGCCACAGTCTCTCAGGTGGGTGACTTGCCCACTGGTTCTGGAGGGGGAAACATGCCCATTGTTCTGTCCTGGGGAGTGCACGGCCACAGTCTCTCAGGTGGGTGACTTGCCCACTGGTTCTGGAGGGGGCAAAATCCCCATTGCTCTGTCCAGGGGAGTGCAAGGCCACAGTCTCTCAGGTGGGTGACTGGCACACTGGTTCTGGAGTGAGCAACTCACACAGCAGCCCCTGGAGTGTGACCTACATGGCATCTGCTGGCGGTGACAGCTGCACTGTAGTGGTGGATGGAGGAGCCTTCTGGCCCACCTCTGCACTTTCTCATGGCTGCAGTGTGGTGGTGGATGGAGGAGCCTCTTTGGCAGCCTCTGCACTTTCTGATGGCTGCAGTGTGGTGATGGAGGAGCCTCCGGGCAGCTTCTGCATTTTCTGATGGCTGCAATTCAGCAGTTGGCAGTGGGGCCCGTGACAGCTGGTGGAAGTGTCACCCTGACAGCCTCTGCTGGAGTAGAGGGCTTTGTCTCCTCCAGTATATGTGGCGTGGATCCCTTACCGTTCCTGGCAGGGGTGGATGGGCTTTTCTCCTTATTTCCTGGTGGTGCATGCTCCTTCCCCTTCTTTCCTGGTGGTGCAGGCTAATTTCCCTTCTTTCCAGGTAGTGCAGGCTCCTTCTCCTTCTTGCCTGGTGGTGCTGGCTCCTTCCCCTTCTTGCCTGGTGGTGTTGGCTCCTTCTCCTTCTCCTTCTTCAATGTAGGTGTGGTATCCTTACCACCAGGAGTAGGTGGTGCTACCTCTATCTGTTTGGCTGAGTTCCAATCTGGGAAAAGGAGTTCAAGCCAACTTCTTTGATCAGCACTTACATCAAGAGTTGCTATGCTTTTCAGAAAAAGACAACTCCACTAGGTAACAGCTGCAGACAGCTTTCACTCTTTGTTGGCAACAGACCTATAGAATCCAAACAAGAACTAGAGAGGACTTTGAGTCCACCCTTTGTTCATAATTCAACGGTTATCTTTTCTATCTCAATTTTCTGCTCTTAATTCAGTGACTTTTCTCTCTATTTATCTCTATCCTTGCGTTTGTGCACCCAAGGGGCATTATGGTCTCACAATGTTTTGATTGGATTTGTTGTGTCTTCCCATCACTGACAATAGGACCTTGCATTGCAGTACACAAGCAATTATTTTCTCTCCCTCTCTCTGTCTCTCCTTGTTCTTCCTATCACCCCCTCTTTTTTCTGCTTCACACTCTTTATTTAATAAGTAGCCTCTACAGGGCTTGTTTACCTCACTCTGGGGGTTATTCTAACTTTGGAGGAGGTGTTAATCCGTCCCAAAAGTGACGGAAAAGTGACGGATTTACCACCAGCCGTATTACGAGTCCATTATATCCTATGGAACTCATAATTCGGCTGGTGGTATATCCGTCACTTTACCGTCACTTTTGGGACGGATTAACACTCCTCCAAAGTTAGAATAACCCCCTCTGTCTGCTACCTGCCATTGAATCAGCAGGTGACCATCTTTTGATGGTTTTAAAATTACTCCTCAATGGCTGCCTGTGCATGCACAGCCACTGCAACCATCTTGGAGTCTTTTTTCCTTAAAGCAAACGAAAAGAAATGGCATGATTTCCACTGTGTGTGTGCATGTTTTCATGAGCTTGCACACTGACCATCTTAGAATGCTAATCAAAAGAACATTTTTTATAGTATAGCTGCAATGTCCAGTCCAGACACACTAACTTTCTCAGAATGTTTTTTTTAAACTTAAGAAACGTTTACAAAAACAAAAACATTCTAAGATGGTAGCCCAGCATGGGCATGCATGAGGCAATAGTCTGTGTCCCGGTATCATGAGTTAGATTTTGAGGCTTTTTCAATGCTTCTTCTCAGCAGGGTTGTTGTAAGAAATTGCATTATTATTTGGGATGGGTGATTACCCACCTCATAGAAAAGTCACAACCCTTTTCAAAGTAAACCCTCAAAGTCACAAAATTAACTTGCGCTCAATCAGCTTGTAGCTGTGCTGCAGAACAGACAGGCTTATTGTAGGGCAAGGTGTAAAGTATTTAGGCAGTATCAAACTGGAAATATGAATTGTTTGTCATTTTAAATAGAAATGGCAACAAGAAATATAAAGGACTTAAAGACCATATGGCAGTCCATGATTGCAGTAGACTTGCACCTAAGTGCGAATTGACTCTGACCACTATAGAGCATGGGTTTAATACACCAACCAGTTGCTTCCTGTTCAAAGATTTGACCTTCTGACTTCACCACAGTACTGCACTTCTAGAGCCCTTCAGGAGAGGCAATTAAAGGCTCACAGAGAGACAGGCATAGGTCAAACAGCAGGGTCCAGGCCCAGTTGGAACTGGTCAGCTGGGTAGGTGAAAGAAATGGCCTGTACCTTTAACAGCAGATCAGCATTATGACTTTTGGAGTCAATGTCTTTGTCCTGAGTACAAGAGTGAGCAGGCTCAGTCCTTTCAGGGCTTGTCTCAGGTCGCAACAGCAGGTTCAATCCTCTTCTGATCTTCCTAAGCTCCACGAGAGTTGTGAACTGGGTGCCTAGCATGAGCTAATTGGTGAGAATGCCTTCTAGGCATGCCCTAACCAATAGACAAAATGTCCCAGGGTTGTGAAAGTCTTCTGCCACACTAAACCTGGGCTGTGAGGCATGGGTGTGTGTGCTTGGACTGTATTATGGGAATCCAAGTGTCCTTCCACATCTCAGACTAAAATTCCAGTTTAGGGAGCCATTGTTCCCACAATAAACTCAGCAGTCTGTAAGAACAAAACAGGATTCTCCAGCAACGAGGCAGTGGATACACAAGAATTATTTTAGGATCCCGTTCTCGCCCTTTGAAGTGCACTCCAAATGTTCTATGTAAAACACTGGCAGATATGACACTCCAACAGAATTTGACACTGTGACGACAAAAAGAATGCTAACAGCTTCACCATGTAAATTCAGTCAGGTTCAGAGGGGTCATCACTGCCCATTCAGGTCACCTATTGTTTGCTCGTGAGAGACATTTCACACCAATTCACATTCACATTTATTGATATACCAATTAATGGCTGGCTGAAGGAGGAGAGCAAATGCAAATGGGCCTGGAGCAGATTTAGGCAGGGAAAAGATAACATTCTAACCTTCTTTTCCATAACATTGATTAAAAGTCAAATTTCATTATTGATTTGGATTTTGAATAACTATTACAAATAGTTGTTTTTTTCGAGGTGATTCCTAAAAAAAATAAGCATTATTAAATGTAGTAATATAACCCAGTATTTCCTGTATAATGACCAGTCTTGCTACAGTGAAAATAGCTTTGGGGCCTTTTTCACTTTCGGGACATGTTGAACATTAAGGGCCATATGTAGCAAGTACTTTTGCCCATTCTGTGTCTATGGGAAAATGTGTTCGTACATATGGCCCTAAATCCCTAGGTGTCCTACTTTTATACACCATGCACACTGCCTTATGGGCAATAAGGCCTACATCAGGGTGGCCTATAAATATTTGAAAGAAAAGTTTTGACCTGACCTGTCAAAAAGGTGTTGCTTTAGCATGTTGAATTTGCAGTTTCAAACAGACACAACCAGGCTACAAATGGTATGAACAGCAATCATGTTTTCACTCTTACTGTAGTGGGTGACACAATGGTTGCCGCAGTCAACTTGTGACATTTAACTTATAGCCACTGGGTATACTTTGTACAATATACTAAGGACTTATAGGTAAGTAAAATATGCAAATAAGGCATATGCCAATTTCACCATGTTGAATAGGGGAGCAGAGGCTCTCTATCCCTGGATAGCAGGGGTGAAGTGCCCAGAGGTCCACAACTCGCAAAAACATAGGGGATCATTATTACCCCTGCGGTCTGTGGAAATGTGGCGGTAGTACCACCAACAGGCTGGCGATACATACCACCACATTATGACATTGGAGGGTTGGCTGAAGCCAACCCACTGATGTACCACACCGACCTCCATGGCGGTAGCAGCTGCCGGGCTGGAGATAACAATCTCCAACCTGGCGTCTACTACTATCCTGCTGGCGGTATTATGACCCTGCCTACGGCCATGGGTTTTGTGGCGTTCGTAACGCTATGAAAACCATGGCGCTAGGCCCTACCAGTGACAGGGAACTCCTTCCCTGTCACTGGTAGGAGGTACACCCCCCAACACTGCCCACTCCATCCACTCTCCCCTCTTCCAATCCTCTCCCCCATACACGCACACTCGCAGGCACACACCACGCATTCATACACTCACTCACACAGGCATACATGCATTCATACATGCATTCATCTATTCATTCACGCTCACATCTGTACACACACCCAAACTTACACACAGGCATGCATTCACATTTGCATTCACACATGCAGTCTCACACATGCACACACACACGCAAGCAACACTACACACTCATGCGCATGCACGCACACACTCACACATTCATGTACACACCCCCACACACACACACAACAACCCCCACCCCTTTCCCATGTCGGAAAACTGACTTACCTGAATCCAGGGGGTCTTCAGGCAGGGGACGAGATGGGGCGCTACGGCTGGCGGCGGTCTACCTGCGTCACGCTGCTGGTGGTAGCAGCGCCACCTTAACACCGTCTGACAGCATTGCCACAGACGTTTTTCCACCCTTCTTCTGGTGAAAATCCGGCTGTGGTCATATTATGGCAGATGGATGTTAGTCGCAGCGACGTTCTCTTGGCGGCCATCGCCGAGGCAGTGGTAGGAGGCATTTACCGCCAAAGTTAAAATGTGGGCCATAGTGTCCAACGAAGGTGAGAAATAAGGGCCAACCCTGCAGACAGGACAAATTTCCTTTGGTGGCACTACCAGAAACAGGGGGAGGTGAGGCGCTCTGATCAGGGGCCAGTGTAGCTCTTGTCTCTTTATTATGAATAGTTTTCAGTTTGGAGTAACTGAGTGGAACTTTAAGCAATATTAAATAATGCAAGCTTTTTTCTTTAGTAGTACCTATTTCTTTTTCACTGACTATAGTATTTTCATACTTGTATAAAGTCACAGAATTGATATGCAAATATCAGGCCATTAAAAAACCAGCCAATTAAAAAACAATGCCATAGCATTTGTAGACTGGGTCTCAATGGCACTAGACTGATTTGAGTTAGCAATAGTGAAAAAGTAATTAAGTGATGTAACAATACAATTTGCTAACTGTGCACCAAAAATGTTCAACTGAATTTAGTTTTAACCTTTCATTTGCAACACCCCAAGTGTGCCATTAAGTAGTGTGCCAACATTCAAGTGCCTTTTGGCATGAACATATCAATGTAACACAATTATCATGTTAAAATATGCTGCATAGTTGCCTCTGTGGGCATAACCACCAATTGTTATTCGCAATACAAACAAAATATAGCAAGTGTGCTAAACTGCTGCTCACAGGCTGGCATTCAAACTAATGTTAAATTATGATTGCTACATTTTAATATTAATGGGGTGGGCAAAACTCTCACAACTTGCATTTGCATAATTACATGAAAGTTCTGGGAAATATGCAAATTTCACTCAATTGCATGCAATGTACAATCGCTTATATTTTCTACTAAAATCCTTTCTCACGCCCAGTTTTCAATTCAAGGGCCCAATTTCGCTCTAAAAAACAGCGCCAAAATCCACAAGCACTACAAACAGCATCCACTCACAATCTGGTAATTTGCATTCTTCCTGAGGGCTCATACTAAATTGTCCCGTGAACGGTGCATAATTACGTGATGTGGTATAATAGTGTAAGAGGAATTTTACAATCGTAATGCAAAATTACGCCAAATTAAACATGCATAACAGAATTTCTCTCAGATCTAATTATTATCCGATTACATGACATAGCAAAACATTTCATCCATATACTGCTTTCACAACTAGGTCCTGTAGTGAGAAGATTGCTTTTAATTCTTGTGTCACAGTCCTGAACTGCATGCAGGTTTACCAACTATCTTGTTAGGATATGTGTCAATCTCATTACGTGATATGGAGGAACTCTCCCTACAAGCTTGATTTCTAAATTCTTCTCAAAGCATGGCATTACAAAAAAGTAAATTCCATTTTATTGGTGTCCACTTATTTTGAAAATGTTCTATGCAGTGCAGGAACACGTAGGTCCCTTGTTTCGACTTTAAGAAGACCACCCCATGTCCCATTTATTTAACCTCCTACTCTGTTCTGTCTTTGGACCTGATTCAGATTTAGCGGATGGGTTACTCACAGCTCAACGGTGACGGATATCCCATCCTCCAAAATCTAAATCCCATTATTTCCTATGGGATTTAGATTTTGGTGCATGGAATATCGGTCACTGTTGTGACCTGTCTGTCAATATCTAAAACAGGCCCCTTGTTTTGTTCGGAGAGTGCAAATCCCTATAATTTCTGCTCTCCTCCCCTCTTCATCCCTCCTATTACTTGGTATACCCTGGTACTTTCACCTCTTCTCTATCTATAACTTAGGCCCTCATTCTGACCCTGGCGGTCGGTGATAATGCGGCGGCCAAGCCGCCAACAGGCCGGCGGTCCAAAATATGCAATTCTGACCCTGGCGGGAACCGCCAACACAGCCCGCCGCATTAACACTCCGCCCGCCACGGCGGAACAAACAAACAGCGCGGCGGTCCCCGCCAACAGCCAGGCGGCAGACAATGTACCGCCCACCCTATCACGACCCACCAATCCGCCACCTTTTCCGGGGCGGGAGCACCGCCGATAAAAACACGGCGGAAACAGACTACGAACGGGAAAACGCTCACCTCTACGCACTCCACGCGAGATTCCGGCAGTATGGAACCCGAGTTGCAGGTCATCCCCGCACTCCTATACCTGCTCCTGTACCAGGAGCACGCCCGGCGGCGCGGAAGACATCGGTGAGTACTGCACCTACGACACAGGGGAGGGAAAAGAGTACCGGCACACACCCACCCACCCACACCCACTACAACACACACATCAATGCATTCCCACAGATCACTGTCACAACCCACAAACCCCCCCCTCCGAAATAATGCAAAGACAAAAAGAAGAGATCATAAACGGGCAGATATATTGAAATATGGACACCAGTAATCCCAATAAATAAATAAACTATGTACAAAATATATACAGCTACTAAATGTAGTCCAACCACTGTCCGTGGACCACAGGGGTCCTGTGCAAAGGGGCAAGGCCCAGTCCCACGACAAGAACTCCACGGAGAGAACACTGCAGGGGCATCAGAAAGAAAATAGGACAGGCACCTCAGGGGGAAGGGAAGGGGGGGCACCTCAGCCACTTGAGTACACAACGCCAGATCCACGAGGGGACTCCATGACCACTGGCCCATCCTGGGGAGAGCAAAGCCACAGTCCATACAGTCCATACAGTGGGTGGCCTGCCCACTGGGCCATCCTGGGGAGAGCAAAGCCACAGTCCATACAGTCCATACAGTGGGTGGCCTGCCCACTGGGCCATCCTGGGGAGAGCAAAGCCACAGTCCATACAGTCCATACAGTGGGTGGCCTGCCCACTGGGCCATCCTGGGGAGAGCAAAGCCACAGTCCAAACAGTCCATAACAGACTCCACTGCCACTGGAGGAGGCATGTTGGCCAGAGGACATCCTGCAGCCCTGCCCGAGACAGATCCTGCCCTGCCACGTCTGCCAAAGGGCCAGCGGTTCTTGCCTTGAAGGGCCCAGTTCAGCGCTTCTTGCCTTGAAGGGCCCAGTTCAGCGGGTCTTGCCTTGAAGGGCCCAGTTCAGCGGTTCTTGAGACGGCGGTCCCCAGCGGAGCGGTGCTTGAGACGGCGGGGCCCAGTTCAGCGGTGCTTGAGACGGCGGGGCCCAGTTCAGCGGTTCTTGAGACGGCGGTCCCCAGCGGAGCGGTGCTGGAGACGGCGGGGCCCAGTTCAGCGGTTCTTGAGACGGCGGTCCCCAGCGGAGCTGTGCTGGAGACGGCGGGGCCCAGTTCAACGGTGCTTGAGACGGCGGGGCCCAGTTCAGCGGTTCTTGAGACGGCGGGGCCCAGTTCAGCGGTGCTTGAGACGGCGGGGCCCAGTTCAGCGGTGCTTGAGACGGCGGGGCCCAGTTCAGCGGTGCTTGAGACGGCGGGCCCAGTTCAGTGGTTCTTGAGACGGCGGTCCCCAGCGGAGCGGTGCTGGAGACGGCGGGGCCCAGTTCAGCGGTTCTTGAGACGGCGGTCCCCAGCGGAGCTGTGCTGGAGACGGCGGAGCCCAGTTCAGCGGTGCTTGAGACGGCGGGGCCCAGTTCAGCGGTTCTTGAGCCGGCGGGGCCCAGTTCAGCGGTGCTTGAGACGGCGGGGCCCAGTTCAGCGGTGCTTGAGACGGCGGGGCCCAGTTCAGCGGTGCTTGAGACGGCGGGGCCCAGTTCAGCGGTTCTTGAGACGGCGGTCCCCAGCGGAGCTGTGCTGGAGACGGCGGGGCCCAGATCAGCGGTGCTTGAGACGGCGGGCCCAGTTCAGCAGTTCTTGAGACGGCGGGGCCCAGTTCAGCGGTGCTTGAGACGGCGGGGCCCAGTTCAGCGGTGCTTGAGACGGCGGGGCCCAGTTCAGCGGTGCTTGAGACGGCGGGGCCCAGTTCAGCGGTTCTTGAGACGGCGGTCCCCAGCGGAGCTGTGCTGGAGACGGCGGGGCCCAGTTCAGCGGTGCATGAGACGGCGGGGCCCAGTTCAGCGGTTCTTGAGACGGCGGGGCCCAGTTCAGCGGTGCTTGAGACGGCGGGGCCCAGTTCAGCGGTGCTTGAGACGGCGGGGCCCAGTTCAGCGGTGCTTGAGACGGCGGGGCCCAGTTCAGCGGTTCTTGAGACGGCGGGCCCAGTTCAGCGGTTCTTGAGACGGCGGTCCCCAGCGGAGCGGTGCTGGAGACGGCGGGGCCCAGTTCAGCGGTGCTTGAGACGGCGGTCCCCAGCGGAGCGGTGCTGGAGACGGCGGGGCCCAGTTCAGCGGTGCTTGAGACGGCGGGGCCCAGTTCAGCGGTGCTTGAGACGGCGGGGCCCAGTTCAGCGGTTCTTGAGACGGCGGCCGGTCTATGGCCAACTGCTCATTGCCAGGTGGTGCCCTCCTGGGCAGCGGGGATGGTGCTCCTTCAATGCCCACCTGGGCTGTGGGTGGTGGGGCCCTCCTGGCCAGCTGGGCTGGATCCTCCCTGGCCAGCGGCTATGGGGGTGGTGGGCTCCTCCTGGGCAGCAGGCCTGCAGCCTGACCTCTCCGACTTGCTGCCCTTGCCCTCCTTAGTCGGGAGTCTGTGGCCCTTTCCTCCCTTTGGAGCTGTGGCTGATGACTGTGTCTGGGTGGTGTCCGGGGGGGATGTAGAAGCCGGGCTCCTGCGGCGCCCCTTCCGCCTTCTGCTCCTCTTCCCAGGGGGTGGGCTGGCTGTCCCCTTGCTGCTGGGCGAAGATCCAGACATGCGGGCTGGTGGGCTCCAATACCCCTGCACCCTTGTCAAGGGGGCTGCAGGGCTGGTGTTGGCTGAGGTGCTCTTCTTACCCCGACGAGAAGGAGGGGGGAGCTCAGGGTCAGGAAAGAAGTTAGCAGTGGCGAGGAAGAGTTTCTTGGGACAATGGAGAGTGGTAGGTACAGTGGGAATGGGAGTGGAGGGAGAGGATGTGGTTGTAGGTGAGTCACGTTTGCTGTCTTTGGGTGCAGGTGCAGGAGGGATAGGCTGTCGTGAGGTGGATGGCTGTTGGGTGGGTGGGTGGCTGCGTTTGTGTGGTGTGGAAGAGGGGGTGACAGACACAGTGGGAGAGGACACAGGGGACGTGTAAATGGCAGTGGGGGTGGTGACTGCACGTGTGCGGACTGGACTGGAGGGTGTGCTGGTGATGGAAACACTGGCTGATGGTGAGGTGAATGGAGGTGTGAGTGTAGACGTCACAGGGAGGGAGGAGGGATACGAGGAGGTGGGGGTCACAGAGGTGGTAGTGACTGTTGGCATGTCTGCATCTGAATGTTGCGTGTGTGAATGTCTGCGTGATCTGTGGTGCTTATGTTTGGATGAGCTTCTCTTGGGTGTTGAGGTGTGTGCAGGCTGGTCTGATGGTGTGGGTGGGACAGGCAGAGGAACAGGAGACTGGGAGGAGGGAGTTAGTAGAGGGAGGCAGGAGACAGGGACAATGGCTGCTGTCAGTGCTGAGGCCAGAGCCTTGAACGATCGCTGATGGGCAGCCTGACCCGAATGAATGCCCTCCAGGTACGCATTGCTGCGATGAACCTCCCTCTCCACCCCCTGGATGGCATTCAAAAGGGTAGTCTGCCCAACAATGAGCGTCCTCACGAGGTCAATGAGCTCCGCACTGAGGGCAGCGGGGGTAACAGGGGCAGGGCCTGAGGTGCCTGGGGCGAAGGAGATGCCCGGCTTCCTGGCAAAGCGGGCACGGGGCGAACGCTGAGGGGCTGCTGGGAGGGCGGAGATGGTGCGCTGGGTGGCGGCTGTACCTGTAATGGCGGGGGGCACGGATGGTGCCACCCCCGCAAGGGAGCTCCCTTCCGAGGACGTGTCCGTGTCGCTGCAGGGTCCAGTCGTCCCCGTTGTGGAGCTCCCCTCGCCCTCCGTCTCACTGGTCCAGTCAGACTCTGTGGCATGGCCCTCCTGGGCCATGTGAGATGCAGCTCCCTCCTGCCCCGATGCCACTTCTCCTCCGCCTGATGATGCTGATGCACACAAGCACAGAAAGACAAACAAAAAGGGGGGGGGAGAGAGAAATAAAGGGATATTGAGTACATGGATCTCCGGTACAGTTAGCGGACATGACAGACACAGATGCCCCCTGCACTAAGTTGCGCACTTGGGGTCCGCTACGCATTCCGTGGAACATGCCCTACACGCCTAGAGTTGACAACTGCACCCATGGATGACACGGCCCAGGGATGGCTGTACTGACACACTACTGAGGGTGGTGGCTGGGGACACAGGGGCTTACGGGGGTGCCCAGCCTACAGATATCGCCCTGGCCTAGGGGGACCCACAGCCCTCCTCCCCCACCCAGACACCTCCACTGCGCGACAACAGAGTAGATAATGCTTGGACTCACCCCCTTGTGTCTGCTGTGCTGCCCTCACGCGCCCATCCAAATCAGGGTAGGCCACCGCCAGGATCCGGAACATCAGGGGGGTCAGTTGACGGCAGGCACCCCGCCTACGTTGGGAGGCCATCCCCAGCAGAGACTCAGCGGTCTTCTTGGTCCCGCGGCGGATGTCCTCCCACCTCTTGCGGCAGTGGGTGCCCCGTCGATGGTGGACCCCCAGGGTCCGGACTTCCTTGGCGATGGCACGCCAAATCCCGATCTTCTCATGGGCGCGGACCTATGTGACACGTACAGGGAGGGAGAAATACCACGTTCAAGTTTGTCTGCATTTTCGTTGCCAGTGGCCCAACGCCCCCTATCCCCGCCAGGCCCCCCGCCATGCCCCCGCCAGCCCCAACATGCCCCCCATCCCCGCCAGGCCCCCCGCCATGCCCCCCGCCAGCCCCAACATGCCCCCCATCCCCGCCAGGCCCCCCGCCATGCCCCCGCCAGCCCCAACATGCCCCCCATCCCCGCCAGGCCCCCCGCCATGCCCCCGCCAGCCCCAACATGCCCCCCATCCCCGCCAGGCCCCCCGCCATGCCCCCCGCCAGGCCCAACATGCCCCCCATCCCCGCCAGGCCCCCCGCCATGCCCCCGCCAGGCCCAACATGCCCCCCATCCCCGCCAGGCCCCCCGCCATGCCCCCCGCCAGCCCCAACATGCCCCCCATCCCCGCCAGGCCCCCCGCCATGCCCCCCGCCAGCCCCAACATGCCCCCCATCCCCGCCAGGCCCCCCGCCATGCCCCCCGCCAGCCCCAACATGCCCCCCATCCCCGCCAGGCCCCCTGCCAGGCCCCCCGCCAGGCCCAACATGCCCCCCATCCCCGCCAGGCCCCCCGCCATACCCCCCGCCAGCCCCAACATGCCCCCCATCCCCGCCAGGCCCCCCGCCATGCCCCCCGCCAGGCCCAACATGCCCCCCATCCCCGCCATGCCCCCCGCCAGGCCCCCCGCCAGGCCCAACATGCCCCCCATCCCCGCCAGGCCCCCCGCCATGCCCCCCGCCAGCCCCAACATGCCACCCATCCCCGCCAGGCCCCCGCCATGCCCCCCGCCAGGCCCAACATGCCCCCCCATCCCCGCCAGGCCCCCAAGCCAGCCAGTGGCCCCAAATCCATATTGAATTAAACTCACTTGTTGGTCTGGAGGACCGTAGAGTAGCGCATACTGGGGGAGGACCCCATCCACAAGTTTCTCCAACTCCTCTCCAGTGAAGGCAGGGGCCCTTTCCCCAGTCGCAGCAGCCATTGTCCCTTCCAGACCGAGGTCACAGCAACACTTGCAGTATAGGTCCTCTCCTGTGAAAGTTCAAGTCGCAAGTGGATAAGTAGATAGAAAATGGCGGTCACGTCCGCGGCGGTGCGTACCGCGGCGGTGCGTACCGCCACCGCCGGCGCCCTTCGCCATTGGCTCCTGAAACCCATAGGCTTCAATGTTAACCAATGCGGCTTCGCGCCGCGGTCTTCGACCGCTGACCGCCGCGGTGTGCCACGCCAGCGCATTGACCTCACATCCCATTGTCACACTTCACAGGTCAGGCAGCCGCCATTTCGAGGGTCCACATGGCTCAATTTCAACTGCGTCACACAGGCCTAGGCCTTGCATAGCCACTCAGACACGCCATTCACTGCATAGAGAATCGTTTACTGTGCTAGCTGTGAGTACGTACCTGTGGGTTGCTTGACTGTGTGCTCCATGTTGTCCTTCCTAGGCACCGTCCGCGGGGTTTGGCGAGGAGACGGATGAATCCTCGCGTGTACCGACCGCTGGTGGACCTGTCGACAATGGAAGAACGCCACATTATCCTGACCTACCGTCTTGACCGTGCCACTATACATGAACTGTGTGCCCAGCTGGAGCCCGACCTGATGTCCCCCATCCGCCAACCCACAGGGATTCCCCCTCTGGTGCAGGTCCTGTCAGTACTCCATTTCTTGGCAAGTGGGTCATTTCAGACAACAGTGGGAATTGCTTCTGGGATGTCTCAGCCCATGTTTTCGAAGGTGTTATCCAGAGTGTTGTCTGCCCTGATGAAATACGTGAGGAGCTACATCATTTTCCCTGAGGTGGGCGAATTGGCTACAGTGAAGTTTGATTTCTACACCCTTGGACATATTCCCAACGTCATTGGTGCCATTGATGGGACCCATGTGGCTTTGGTTCCCCCAAGAGACAGGGAGCAGGTGTACAGGAACAGAAAAAGTTACCATTCCATGAACATCCAGGTGGTGTGTTTGGCTGACCAGTACATCTCGCATGTAAATGCCAAGTTCCCTGGGTCAGTGCATGACGCCTACATCCTGAGGAATAGCAGCATCCCTTACGTGATGGAACAGCTAGAGAGACACCGTGTATGGCTATTGGGGGACTCTGGGTACCCCAACCTGTCGTGGCTACTGACCCCAGTAAGGAATCCCCGGACCAGGGCAGAGGAACGGTACAATGAGGCCCATGGGCGTACTAGGAGGGTGATCGAACGCACCTTTGGCCTCCTAAAGGCCAGGTTTAGGTGCCTGCATATGACAGGTGGATCCCTAATGTACTCACCTAAGAAGGTGTGTCACATCATCGTGGCCTGCTGCATGCTTCACAACCTGGCTTTGCGCCGCCAGGTGCCTTTCCTGCAGGAGGATGGTCGAGACGGTGGTGTTGTGGCAGCGGTGGAACCTGTGGAGAGTGACGAGGAGGAAGACGACGGGGCTGAAACAGACAACAGGGACAGAATCATTGAACAGTACTTCCAATAGGACACAGGTAACAATTCAAAGATAATTTAGTAAATGTGAACTACTCTCCTGCATCTCTGCTGCCTGTCTATTTGCCCCAGTGTATGATGACTGAGTTGTGGCTTTTCCCTCCCTATTTCAGATCTGGGGTCCCCACTACGAGTCCTGTGCTTCGTTTCCCCATGGACTACAGCTTTGTGGCAGCTGTTTGTTGACTTCACTATGTACAAGGACATATTTGCACTGTCATGTCAATTACAATATTTTGAAATCACAGCCAGACTCCAGATAGTTTTGTGCAAAATAGGTGTTTATTTCAGTGCTCAAAATGGGATGGGTGGTTTCAAGTGGGTGGGGGCTATGGTGAAGGAATGTCCATGGCAGAGTCCAGAGTAACAGTCACACAGGTGCATTGTCCAGAGGCCTGTGGAGAGATGGAGCATGGGCAGTTCAAGGATGGACAGGGTGACAATGTGGGACAGTGGGATGACATCAGGTGGTATCCTTTGCTGGCGGGGGTCTTGACATCCTACTCTGTCTTCTTGCGAGATCTCAGGGCCCTCTTGCGGGGTGGTTCTTCTCCTGCAGGAGGTGGGGGTCTGGTGGGCTGCTGTTGTGCGGGGGCCTCCTGTCCACTAGCGCCGGCGGAGGTGGTTGGCTGTTCTTGGTCCAGGCTAGTGGCAGGGGCCCTTTGTTGTTGTTGAGTGTCCGTCCTGGTGTTGATGAGGTCCTGCAGCAGCCCTACCATGGTAACCAGGGTGGAGGTGAGGGCTCTGATGTCCTCCCTGTACCCCCGATAGTGTTCCTCCTGCAGTACCTGGATCTCCTGGAACCGGGCCAGTACCGTCGCCATCGTCTCCTGGGAGCGGCTGTATGCTCCCATGATGGTGGTGAGGGCCTCGTGGAGAGTGGGTTCCCTGGGCCCGTCCCCCCCCTGTCGCACAGCTGCCCTCCGAGTTGCCCTGTTTCCCTGGGCCTCTGCCCCCTGGCCGGTGTGCCCACTACCACTGCCCCCAGGTCCCTGTTGTTGTTGGGGTGGTGGGTTATCCTGGGTGCCCTGTAGTGGTAGACACACCGCAGATTGACGCGCCCTGGAGACAGAGGCATGGGCCCGCTGGGTGGGAGCTGTGCTGGTGTTCCCAGAGGGGTTTGGGTCTGTAGTGGCCTGTGCCTGTGTGAGGGGAACCGACTGTCCAGAGGTCCCCGATGGTCCGGGCTGGTCATCAGTGTCCAGGTCGACAGAGCTGCTGTCATTGCTGACGGCCTCTTGGGTGGGGGGTGTGGAGAATTCTGGGCCCTCCGCGGCGGTGTGTTGACGGTCGGGTCCTGCAGGGGTATAGAGGTATGGTTATAGTTTCAATGTGTGGCATATGGGTGTATCTGTGGGTTCCCGTGTCCCCAACTGCTGGCATTCGTGTGTGGGGGCTTTGGTGAGGGTGGCTTGTGGGGGGGATGTGTATATGCATTGGGCATGCTTTGGTGATGGGTGTCCATGCTTAGTGGACGCATGCAGGCCTAGGTTTTGGGATGTGTGGGTTGTGATGGTGAGACATTGGCAGGGAATAGGTGTGCTGGGGGTGGGGGTGAGGATGGTGGTGGGGGTGAGGATGGTGGTGGGGGTGAGGGTGGGGGTGAGGATGGGGGTGGGGGTGAGGGTGGGGTTCGAGGATGGGGGTGAGGGTTGGGGTATGATTTGGCATGCAGGTGGGGGGGAAGCAGTAGTGAAGCTTCAACTTACCAGTATCCATTCCTCCGCCGACTCCTGCGAGGCCGTCAGGATGCAGGATGTTCAAGACTTCCTCCTCCCATGTTGTAAATTTTGGGGGTTGAGGTGGGGGTCCTCCGCCAGTCTTCTGCACGGCGATGTTGTGCCTGGATACCATGGAACGCACCTTCCCCCGTAGGTCGTTCCATCGCTTCCTGATGTCTTCCCGATTTCTGGGGTGCTGTCCCACAGCGTTGACCCTGTCGACAATCCTCTGCCATAGCTCCGTCCTCCGGGCAATGCTGGTGTATTGGATCTGTGTGCCGAACAGCTGGGGCTCTACCCGAACAATTTCCTCCACCATGACCCTGAGTTCTTCGTCTGAGAAGCGGGGGTGTCTTTGGGGTGCCATGGGGTGGTGTGTATGATGTGTGGGGTGGAGTATGTGTAGTTAAGTGTGTTGAGTGTGGTGGTGTGTGTTGTTTTGTGTGTGGATATTGTGTGGGTGATGGTGTTGAGTGGCTGTGGCTGCTAGTTTGTGGATGGTGGTGTCTCGCTCTGGCCTTCTTTCTGAATTTTTGGTCGTAGGGGTTTGTGGGTGATGTGGGTGTGTGTTTTATATTGTATTGTGTGTGTGGGAGTGGTGTGTGTATGTGTATCAGGTGTGTGGAATTCAAATCGTCCAATGTGGCTGAGTTTTGTTCGTTTGTGTGTATTCTGACTGCGGCGGTGTGTCCCGCCAATGGAAAACCGCGTTTGAAAGACCGCCGCGTGGATTCGTGGGTCGTAATGGCATGGGCGTATTTCTGTTGGCGTGACGGTGGAGGTTTTGTCACCTCCACTTTTCCGCCGACCGCTGGTCTGGCGGTCTGTTGTGGCTGTCGGATTTTCGGAGGTTTGGCTGCTGCGGGTCAGAATGACCGTGGCGGGTTTCCGCGACCGCGGCGGGATTATGGAGGATTTCTGACCGGCGGTAGGCGCCTTTTACCGCCGAGGTCAGAATGACCACCTTAGTGTCCTACCTATAACCTATTATATCTATTCATGGCATTGTGCCACCACACTGTTACCCATTCCTTGTACCTTTCCATGACATATTCCTTAGAATAACTTGCCTTAACAATAGTTTCTAGAATCCTGCCTATAACCTAATACCGCTATCCCTGCTTCAGCGACCCAAATCCTGTCTACTTCCTAGTATAACTACAAACTACATAAACTCTAGTAACTTGGCACCGTTCTGAAGCTTACTGCTCATACTCATGCTTATAGTACCCCTACCTATACGAGAAGCACTATCCCATCTACACTCTAATAGCTGTACCCTTAAACAGTGCGTAGCACCTCTGTTCCTGCTAATCCACTACGCACTATGAACTCTAACACTGATTACAATTAAATCCTTAATCCCCGATTTGCACCTGGTATCTCTGGCTCCTAATAGACGTACCTTATCCCTTTCACCTCTCTCCATTTCCTCTGCCTCTTTTTCTTCTTCAGAAATTTTCATATTCTGTTTCCCAGTATTGTGTCTTTCCATTTTCTGGTTTTGTATTGTTATGTTTCATCAAACGTTTCGAAGAAAATGTTTTCGTCATTTTGGATACTCACCAAAATAAAATGTCTCCATTGTGGAAGCATTAGGCTGGTCTTTTTTTCTCTGAAATGAGATCACCCCATTAATGATTATATTTGGTACTGGAGATTCACGATGCTGAGCTCCAGTTTGGATTTTCTCCAAAACTAGGTAGAGCCAGATATTTTTCAGTTGTCTGTCAACGTGCCCGGTACAACACACAATTATTGTATTTCTCAGCACTAACAAACTGTGTTACACTAACAGAGGGTGCCATTGGTATATATTCATGAAAACTAGGGAGCTGGTGGTCATTATATATGGGTGTATTCTTTAGCATCATGGTAACGGAGCTGCAGACTATATGCAGCAGAAGCCGCACAACACTTTGGCCCTCATTACGACTCTGTCAGTGAGTGATAAAGTGGTGGTAATACCGCCAACAGGCTGGCAGTAAATACCGCCAAGTTATGATCATGGCAGTGATAACTCCCATAGACAGCCAATGTACCACACCAACCGGCAGGGCGGAAACAACACTCACCACGGTGGTACCCAACAACAGCCAGACAGAAGACAAAGTACCACCCACCATATTAAGACACTGCAAACCACCACCTTTTTTGGGCCGGTACCAACGTCATCAAAAGCCTGGCAGAAACGCATCACTGAAGAGAAAGGACTCACCATCGGAGACACAGGGAAGAACAACGCCGCCATGGAACCTGAACTGCAAGTCTTTCCAATGATCTTCTATGTTATGCTCCACCTGGAACACCAAAGCAGACGAAGATGACGACGGTGATTACAGCCACCTAGCACACAAGGGAGAGAGGGAGGAAAATGAGAGTGACACACACATGCACAACACACACCCGACACACACACCATACACACAACCAGCTGCAAATGTAACAAATTTGTCCCTGAAAAACGGCAGAATAATGCAAGGAAAACAGGAATGTACTAAAGTGATTGTAATCAAAGCAAAATCAAAATCAATCATTCAATATGGTAATGAAATATATATATATATATATATATACATGTACACAAAGGGACACTGCCCAGTCCAATGTTCAAAGGGCCCACATGGCCACAGGGCACAGGCTAAGGCCCAACTCGAATCATGACCACATACGGATAGTACACTGCAGGGGCATCAGTTTACAAATAGGCAGGCACCTCGGGGGGCACCTCAGCCGGATGCGGGAACAAGCCCACTGGTTCTGGAGGGGGCTTCATGCCTATTGCTCTGTCCTGGTGAGTGCAAGGCCACAGTCTCCCAGGTGGGTGACTTGCCCACTGGTTCTGAAGGGGGCAACATGCCCATTTCTCTCTGCTGGGGAGTGCAAGGCCACAGTCTCTCAGACGGGTGACTTGCCCACTGGTTCTGGAGGGGGCAACATGCCCATTGCTCTGTCCTGAGGAATGCAAGGCCACAGTCTCTCAGATGGGTGACTTGCCCACTGGTACTGGAGGGGGCAACATGCCCATTTCTCTCTGCTGGGGAGTGTAAGGCCACAGTCTCTCAGGTGGGTGACTTGCCCACTGGTTCTGGAGGGGGCAACATGCCCATTGCTCTGTCCTGGGGAGTGCACGGCCACAGTCTCTCAGGTGGGTGACTTGCCCACTGGTTCTGGAGGGGGCAAAATCCCCATTGCTCTGTCCAGGGGAGTGCAAGGCCACAGTCTCTCAGGTGGGTGACTGGCACACTGGTTCTGGAGTGAGCAACTCACACAGCAGCCCCTGGAGTGTGACCTACATGGCATCTGCTGGCGGTGACAGCTGCACTGTAGTGGTGGATGGAGGAGCCTTCTGGCCCACCTCTGCACTTTCTCATGGCTGCAGTGTGGTGGTGGATGGAGGAGCCTCTTTGGCAGCCTCTGCACTTTCTGATGGCTGCAGTGTGGTGATGGAGGAGCCTCTGGGCAGCTTCTGCATTTTCTGATGGCTGCAATTCAGCAGTTGGCAGTGGGGCCCGTGACAGCTGGTGGAAGTGTCACCCTGACAGCCTCTGCTGGAGTAGAGGGCTTTGTCTCCTCCAGTATATGTGGCGTGGATCCCTTACCGTTCCTGGCAGGGGTGGATGGGCTTTTCTCCTTATTTCCTGGTGGTGCATGCTCCTTCCCCTTCTTTCCTGGTGGTGCAGGCTAATTTCCCTTCTTTCCAGGTAGTGCAGGCTCCTTCTCCTTCTTGCCTGGTGGTGCTGGCTCCTTCCCCTTCTTGCCTGGTGGTGTTGGCTCCTTCTCCTTCTCCTTCTTCAATGTAGGTGTGGTATCCTTACCACCAGGAGTAGGTGGTGCTACCTCTATCTGTTTGGCTGAGGTGCTGGGCTGTGTCCTGGTACCCTGCTCATACGGGCAGGATGGGGGGAGGGGTAGGGAAGAGGTCAAGTTGGGAAAGGAAAAGCTTTTTAGGGACGTTGAGGAGGGAGGAGGGAGGAGTAATGGGAGTGAAGATTGAGGGAGTGGATGTTGGAGGTGTATGTCTGCTGGACTTGGGTGCAGGTGCATGGGCTGTGTGCTTATGTGAGGCGGATGGCTGTTGGGTGTCTGAGTGCTTGTGTTTGTGACCTTGAGCGGGGAGGACAGACAGGGTGGGAAAGGACAGAAGGGACGCGTGCATTTCTGTTGTGGAGGTGTCTGCCAGTGAGGTGTGTGTCCTGCTTGGTGTGGTGATGCTGGTAGTGGATATTGATGTAGTGCATGCAGGTGTGAGTGTGGACGTGACTGGGAGGAAAGTGGTGGAGGTGGAGGGGGAGACAGTGGAGGCAGTGGATGTTGTTGTGTCTGCAACTGTATGGTGTTTGTGTGAGTGCTTGTGGGATGAAATGTGGTGCCTGTGTTTGCCTGTGACACTCCTGGGTGTTGTCTTGTGTGCATGCTTGTCTGTATGTGTGCCTGGGATGGGTTGGGGTTGAGGAGAATGGGACTGGGAAGTGGGATTTGGAGGGGGGACAGTAGAAACAGGGACAATGGCTGCCATCAGACAGGATGCCAGAGCCTGAATCGATCGCTGTTGGGACACCAGTCCACTGTGGGAGCCTTCCAGGAATGCACTGCATTGCTGCATCTGGGATGGCAGCCCCTGGATGCATTCAAAATGGTTGACTGCCCTACATAGATGAATATCATGTGGTCAATAGCCTCCTCACTCAGGGCAGCAGGGCTGACTGGGGCAGGGCCTGAGGTGCCTGGGGTGAAGGAGATGCCCACCCTCCTGCGTGAGTGGGCACAGGCAAATCGCTGAGGGGCTGCTGGTAGGGCAGTGCTGGTTCAGGGGTGGCAGCTGTACCTGCAGCTGCTGTGGTCACAGAGGTGTCCACCACCATCAGGGAGCTCCCATCGGTGGAGGTATCTGAGTCTGTGTTGTCTCCTCCAGGCTCTGGCGTGGCGATCCCCTCGCCCTCCGTCCCACTGGTTCCCTCAGCGTCAGTGGATTCTGCCTCCTGGGTCATGTGGGATGCAGCTCCCTCTGTCCCCGGTGCCCCTGCTCCTCTGCCAGATGATGCTAATGCACAATAGGACAGGATGACAAACAAGAGAGGGGGAGAGAGACAAAGGATGCACTGGGTCAGTGACTGCACCAACACCACAGTTGGCATACACATCACCGTCACACACAGAGAACAGGCTTCAGCACTATGCATTACACTACCAGGGATATGGCTAGTCATTAAGGCAAGATGAGGACAACACACCACCAACAGCAGCACTCCTGAGACCCAAGATGCCCTGCCTGAAATAGACTGCTAACAAGCTAGGTCATCTGTATTTGCCATACACCAATTACCTTTTAGATGTCCCACGCTGCAATGTACTGCCTGGCTTTAGGGGCATCCACTAACACACAACCACCACCCGGATACCACCCCACCAGCAAAAATATGTATTGATACCCACTGTACTCACCCCCTTGTGGCTGCTGTGATGCCTTCAAGCTCCCATCCAGCTCTGGGTAGGCCACCACCAGTATGCGGGCCATCAGGGGGGTCAGGGTCCGACGAGCACCACCTTTGTCTTCCGTGCCCAGCGTCTGAGATCCTCCCACCGTTTCCGACAGTGGGTGCTCCGCCTGCCATAGACCCTCAGGGTCTGCACGCCCTTGGTGGTGGCACGCCATAATCCCTTCTTTTGAAATGAACTGACCTGCAGAGGCAATACAGACAGGAGAACACCAGTAAACAAACAGTCCAGCCTGTCACACAAATTGCCTACCATACCCGTTTCTATCACCAATGCCACACACATAGCCCAGCGCACAACATGTACACCACCAACAGACAATCCCCCAACCCCCACTCATCCGTTACACAATGCTTGCACACACGTCTCCATGCATCCTTGACACATGCATCGTGGCCAAAGTGTACTCACCTGTTGGTCTGGAGACCCATACAACTGTCCGTACTGGGGTAGGACCACATCCACCAGTCGCTCTAACTCCTCCGAAGTGAAGGCAGGGTCCCTTTCCCCGGTCATACGGGCCATGGTAGGGTCCAGACACAGGTGACAGCAGCACATGCAGTGTAGGTCTTCTCCTGGTGAAGGTCAGGAAATAAGTGAGGATTGAGATAGAAAATGGCAGACACATCCGCGGTGATGTACACCATCATCGCCGGTATAGATCCCCATTGGCCACTGTACTCCAGAGAGCCCCATTATATCCAATGAGGAATTGCACGGTAGTGCAAGACTGCCTTCCACCACGACTCCCAATGTCGGCGGAGTTACCTCACTTCCACCTGTCCCTACATACAGAACAGGCGGTCGCCATTTTGGGGTGTCCCCACGCTACACCCATGGAACCAGAAGGAATCTGATAAATTAGCAGATTTACAAGTCTGGGAATTTGTCAGATTCCTACGCCACCTCAGGGTGGAGTAAGAATGACGCAACTGGGAGAAATATCTTTGTTTCTCCCCATTTTTCCCCTTTCTATGTGTGTCCCTTCTCACACAAAAACAACCATCCCAGCAATGCAGGCTTCCTTGCACCATGGTGCAAGGGTGCCTGCATTGGAGTTAGGCAGCGATTTGTGCACCAGCGTAACAGGAGAGGACAGGATTGCCCCATATCTTGTAGATATGGCACATTTCTGCCTTTACCCAATGGACCAGGGTGGCACAGCAAGGCACTTGCTGCACCACCCTGCACCACGGGCCTCATAAATAAGGCCCTAAATGTCATGATACATAAGTAGAACCTCGAGTTTATGATTCACTGGCAGTCACAAAGTAACTTCATGTGGTGCTTGTCATAGGAAATGACAAATCAAGACAACAGAGAGGTCTGTCCCAAGTGAAGAAACCTATTACATCCCTAATACCCACCACACCAGCATAGCCAAAAAGATCTCACTTTGTGTTTATAGACCCTCACCCAGATGCTAGTCATGTAGCATGCTTCCTCATCGAGTCCACACTCGACGTGGCTGTTAACACAGGATGGGCTCAACTGCACTTTTGGAGGGAGCACTTAAATGACAAAAAGCATGTGCTTTAGTCTATTGTGGCAGAAGTACAGAAAGAAAGCAGGAATCTCAGAATAAGGGTTAAAATTGCCTAGGGGAAAAGCCCCACTGGAGTTTTATTCGAGGGAACCCTGGCACTATGTATGCTGCCCTGGAAACATTTACTGTGCTTTATGCATCATCCAATATTTCATGAAAGTGGTAGGATTACAGCATCTTGCGCATGCAAATGCAGTGACGAAAGTCGCAGATCTCCAGTTTGGCATTTGAAGTTATAATTAATATTAATGGGCTAGTGTTCTGTGAATTCTAATGGATGTTGTTTGTGCAATGTGACACATGACTATATTTGTTTCACTGAAATATGTATTTGGCTTCTATCACACATGCTCTGCATAAATAGAATCTAGGACTGAAACTCTCAATTCTACATCAGTCCCAATATATTTTGGGTGCATGGAACAAGGTAACTGTGTATACCAACCGCAGAAAGTTCGTGGAATCTATTGATGGACATAAACACCATCCTAGTTCTGACAATGCCAATTTTTAAATGAAGATAATTTTGGCATTATTGTTCAACCAGTTTCAGTGAATGCAGAAACAGATACCTTGTCTAAAGATAGAGACATATCTGCACATCAAACTGAAGTAGCAACCTCTATTTGCTCGGTTTTTGTGGTTTAGGGGATTGTTGAAAAATATCCTGTGACAGAAGACGTATGCAAGGCTATGTTCCCGAGGCAAACATGCTTGGACAAATGGCCATTCCAGAAATTACATTAAGAACAATTACTAAAGCATCAGGGCAAACTGTATTTGTCCACAGGGGATTTACGAGAAAGGTGATTCAAGAAGATGACATTCTCCTGCTCAGACTCCAAGCCTAAAAAGCCACCTAGGCACTAGTGGTGAAGCATTTCTGGTGGACAAAAATGCTGGACTCGCTAGAATACATTTTATCTACAAGTGCAACCTGCATCGGAGATAGGGACTCTAGGCACAAACCCCACAGACTTATATGACCCTTAGACATAGGGGGTCATTCTGACTCCCGCCGGGCGCGGTCACTGCGCGCCCGGCGGGAGCCGCCAAAATACCGTACCGCGGTCGGAAGACCGCGGCGGGTATTTTGAGTTTTCCCCTGGGCTGGCGGGCGGCCTTCAAAAGGCCGCCCGCCAGCCCAGGGGAAAACGACCTTCCCACCATGAAGCCGGCTCGTAATTGAGCCGGCCGAGTGGGAAGGTGCGACGGGTGCTACTGCACCCGTCGCGTATTTCACTGTCTGCTATGCAGACAGTGAAATACAAGCGGGGCCCTCTTACGGGGGCCCCTGCAGTGCCCATGCCATTGGCATGGGCACTGCAGGGGCCCCCAGGGGCCCCGCGACACCCCCTACCGCCATCCTGTTCCTGGCGGCCGAACCGCCAGGAACAGGATGGCGGTAGGGGGTGTCAGAATCCCCAAGGTGGCGCAGCATGCTGCGCCGCCTTGGAGGATTCTGACGGGCAGCGGAAAACCGGCGGGAGACCCCCCTAAGGGGCACCGCCAGGCTGTTGGCGGTGCTCCCGTGGTCGGTGGCCCTGGCGGCCACTGGCCGCCAGGGTCAGAATGACCCCCATAGTGTCCTTTTCACAATTTACCATTCATTTGGATTTTGACATTGGTTTTCCTTCTGCTCAGGTCATGCCAGAATGCATCTTCCTCATATTGTCTTAGCTGGGGAGTATTTTCCAACATCTTGAAATCTACATTAAGATCCATTAGTCATTAAGGCCCATATTATATACTTTTTTAGCGCCGCATTTGCCCCGCTTTTTGATGCAAAATCGGCACAAACTTACAATTGTATTTTGCAAGTTTGCACCGCTTTTGCGTCAAAAAATGACGCAAATGCGGCGCTAAAAAAGTATAAATATGGGCCTAGGGGACATCTTCAATGGTATCTGATAGACGACCTCAGATCACCCATCTCCATGGGATTTTTGTCAATTTCGTTATGATCAATGTTTGTTTATCATTCATTATTTGCAATGTATTGTGTTATTGGGGAATGTCACTTTGGTCAATCTATTCTGACTATCAAGATTAGGTTAAAATAATTCAGTTATTTACTTTACCAAGCCATCCCAATTCGTTTCCATGAATGACTACCACACAAGATATGCTTATAGTAGAAATGTGGAAATAGTTGATAGCTGTGAGAGATTAGCACGATCTGCTGCACTGCACGTAACAGGCCACAAAACATAATTTGAGGACTGAAAGAACTGAACAAAGTACAAGCTGAAAATCATTACATAATGGAGATCACCTACGGAGGCCGACCCGCGGAGTTTCTATCATTTAAGAACTTTTGCCTATCTATTTACAGAATTGTAAAAGGAACAAGTTCAAATTCTCAGAATGTTGTAATGTTTTCTCTTTATTTTTCATTTAAGGGTTTAGGATGGATTTGGTTTCAAGACATTGCCTGGGTTTCGAAATTACCTCCTTTAGAATTGCATAATGTTGAAGTTTCTGGAACTTCAGCCTTAACTTCAGGAGCTCTATTGTTTCTTCCTGTTTCTATTTCTTAAGGGTGTATTCTTGTTTGAGAGATGGTCTTGCAACTGGTAAGGAACATGTTTACCTTTATATTTTTTCTGTTCAGCCCTTCTCTTTAAAATGCCACTTTTTGTTTTGCATGGCTAGGACTTCTTAACAGATTTGCCGACATCCATGACTCTTGCTTTTCTAGGAGGTGAATATTTTCATCCCTACTCCCTTGTCCCTTCTATGATAATATTTCAGCTTCTATTTCACCTTTTTATTCACCCAGATGGGACCCTTGTTATGCTTGTGTAGTTGTTGGGCCATTGTAGCCCATAGATCCCTTCTTTCACCCCTTTTGATGCCCATCTTTGATTTATAGTCATGTCTTAAGGTGAAAGGATCCGTTTAATAGCCGTGTCTCTTTGATTTTTATCCGTGCCATCTCGTTCCTGTTTGTGTCATCACCTTCCTTGGGAGTTGGGATTTCTTTTTTCTATGACTGACCTAGATCATGAGCCTACTTTTCCTTCCTCGCAGTGCACACGACTGCTCCTCTAGTTGCATCCAGATATGCTGGTCCCTAGAAAATCTCTTATGGTGCTCCTCTTCCTCCTCCTATAGAATTAAGGCGTCCCCTTTCTCGCCAGCAGACTCTTAATGCATTCCTGCTTTCTGTCTAGCATTTGTCACTCGCACCATGGGGGACTGCATTTACAAAGGCCAGCCCTCTGTTATTTCTGGCTCCTTTCCCAGTCCACTAACACTTACAGGATCATGGTTTCCTTTATTTGCAGTTAGCTCTGAGGTCCTTGAGGCTCTTAAAAACAAGCATTTGTAATGCAATGGGTCTCGAGTTTGCTCGCATTAGAGCTATTAGCTTTGTAAATTCCTAACTCGACTTTTCTTGCCACATAAATTGAAAATGAAAAGTAAAACTGTTGGCATAAGCAAGCAGATTCAAAGGGCCAAAGCTGCCTTGAGCATAAGCACGGAGGAGAGACACAAAAGGAAACAAGCATTTGCAATGCAACGGGTCTCGCGTTTGCTCATGTTAGAGCTGATCACGTTGTAAACTCCTAACCCGACTTTTCATCTATCGGCAAAAGTGCTTTTATGTACGTAAAAAAGTGAAATTAACTGTGTAAGCGCTCGACTTCTGCCAAGCGAAATCGCGCTAGGAAAATAGAGAAAAAGTAGTCCACGATCCAACAGAAAACAGCGAGCCTCGCATGTTTTCTGTACTTGGTCGCTGCGCTGGAGGAGGGCTAACCACCGGAAAAGGCATGACGTGTGCATGCCTTGCACTAATGAAAGCAAGCAGATTTTACTAGGCAAGCCCACGAACCAATCAAACACACTGAAGTGACGTCGACAGGGCTCCGAGCCCTTTTCTAATAACTAAAGCGTCTTGCTGCGATACGCATGCGCGAGCGCATGCAACGCAGGCTCAACCCTAAAAAGAAGTTTGCTCGCAGTCAAAGGTATTGGCAAAAGTGAAACTATCCATGTAACAGGGTTGATGGCCTAAGGTGGTAACAAAACTGCCCCAAGGAGAAACAAACTTAAAGCATTTACCAATGATTACAAAGGATTTTTGAAAGGCAAGCTCACAAACGAGCAATAGTGATGGATGTGCGTGGTTAAAAGCCCATAGGTAGATTGCAACAGGTCAGACAGCTTGCGCACTCGACCTTAAAAAACATGTCTTGGGCCTACTGTTAAACCACGTATCTGCCCTGTGTATGCTTTTATAGCCACATCACTGGCATGAAAAGTAAACAGTCATTTGTTTATCAGAAAAAGGAATGTAACTTTTGTTTACATTCTCAAAAAGGACACCTGTTTTTTAAGCAGCCCTAGTTCCTTACTTGCCATTTACAAATCAGTCAGTACAGCCTTTAAGGCGTTGGTAACTGAAAAATGGTTTGTGACTACAATTGCAGCCATAAATTGTGAATACCATTGTGACACACCATTAGGAAGGGAAACCCTTTGTACGCTCCCTCCTAATTCCAATTGAGGATGTATCACAAAGTTTTTTTTTGCAAGTCGTACTCGCAAAGCGCGTTTAGTACATTGCACATACCACTTTTGCATTTGCACACCCTGTGATTGTGTAAATCGCAGGGTTTGTGAAAACAAACATGTTTAGTACATTGGGTCCTTCCTAAAAAAACTGCCTCTTTACCCTCTCACGTCACACAGCATCACATAGTCTGTTTTCCATGTCACAGAGGAATGCATGCCATGTGCAGGGGCGAGGGGAACCTTTCTTGCAATCCTGACCTCTAAAACGCCACCTATGACTGTCCTCTGGCTGTCTGAATAATCTATCAGACGATGTCACATCAGAAACTGGTGTAAACCCCTAGAGAGGTCCCCTGTGCAGCACAGAGCTGCTTTCACCGGATATTTTGTTGAACGCAAAGAGTATCATTATGTATTTGTAGTCTGTGATTATAGAAAGCAGACTTCCATGCCCTTTTCAAGCTCTACTGCAGTCAGAGCATACAGTGCGATCCGGCTCGGTGGGGAGTCTCATCGTTTGTTAAGTGAAGGCTTGCTCTAAACTACTGGAACAAAACGCGTGAGCGATTCCGAGTTTCTAGCGATGTTTCAGGATACTGTGCCATATGTCTACGCCCCAACCTGCAAATGAGGTTCTCTTGTAGCATTATGGCAAGATGTCAAGAAAACCAGTGGGCTGCCTTTATGTGCTGCATTAATACTCTGGACTTAGAAAGTGGTAAAGGGAGAATACAGGGGCCACACAGACGATGAATGAAATTCAGCTTATCCAATTTTTTTTTTTCTTTCCTTACTACCCCTTTCTACTCCCTTTCTTTTATTCCACACTAGGGGAAGAGATGCTCACATTATCGATTTGTAAAGGTTCGTTTAACAGGGCATGACATTATGAAGCTAGTGTCTGGAGGTCTCAGGGCAAGCTTTATTTGTTCGAAGGTAGCCTGACCCTGTGATCATAAAACAAATGTCAGCGACAGGCTCTATAGACATATTTGCTTGACTGTTTGATAACATGGTGGTCAGAGAGATATCTACTCCTGGCTTGAGGCAGACCTATCTAAGGAGAAACTGTGAGATTTCATGGCAGGTTGGTGCCTAGCAAGGGCAGGGAAGCCTGCTCTTGAGTAATTCATGCTTCCACTTGACTCAGCACTGCTGATCCTTTAAGAAATACTTTTCAGTTTTGCCATTGTGTATGAGATTCGTGGAAGAGTGGCACCAGAACTGCACGTGTATTCATTAATTTTGTTGTTTAGGTCTTCACAGAGAGAAACGTCTTCCCTGGAGGGAGGTACTTAAAATAACATGATTGTGTTCAGCTTGTCGGATGATGGCTGTAAGCACATTTCCTGCTCAGACTTCGTAGGTCGACATTTGCCAAAGACCACACATTTCATCACTCAATAGCCACGATTTGGATACACCGTGTTTTCATTCTTATTAGAATTTATTACCATCAGACCACACCGTGATACACGTTGAAAGGCAAGAAAATATTCTTTCAAATACATCCATACACTGGTTTACTTTCAAGGGCTGGAGCCAATGTAATTGCCCCCAATAGAGCCCATGCCACCGTGGGGTACGCCTTCTTTCTGCCCTCTATCGCCTATAGAATTCCCTCTGTGCCAGGTGTACTGTGAAAGAGGTGAAAGGGTTATCGGGAATATATCTGCCAAGTCTTCACGACCAATGCTCCGCGACTTTGGGAATATAAAGTGACTAGAACATTAAAAAAAACAAGCGCGATCGTGCTGCTAAAAAATGGAAATGGAAATAGAACAGTCTCAGGGTCGATGTCATGCAAAGATCTCGACTTCTGCCAAGCAAGATCGCGCTGCGAAAAAAGATAAAAAGTAGTCCCCAAATCAAATGGAAAACAGGGAGCCTCATATGTTTTCAGTACTTGGTCGCTGCGCTCGAGGAGGGATAACCACTGGAAAGTCATGACGTATGCATGCCTTCCACTAATGAAAGCAAGCAGATTTTAAAAGGCAAGCCCACAAACCAATGAAAGACACTGATGGGACGTGGGCGGGGCTCCGAGCCCTTTTTTAACTACTACAGCATCTCGCAAGTGATACGCATGCGCAACCACATGCTATCCCAGGCTCAACCCAAAAAAGATGAGCAGAGACTGAACAGACAAAGGAAAACCCTGTCACACCCAGTTAACATGGAGTTGCACTTAGTTGCTCATTTTATGGGCACTCAATGTTCTACATTTCTTTCTCGCTCATGTCTCTTCTGCGTTTATGATATCTAGCTACACCAGGTTTGGATTTAGTTCATTAGGACCTTTGAATATCTGGTACTCCTTATTAGTGGTGGTATTCGGATATGCTGATTGAATGATATGAAGAGCTGTGGTCCAGAACCGAAAGAATGCTCCGTAAGGCCCATTTAGTTCAGTCATTTACCTAATGTGGAAGTCCATTTTTTAAGATGTTCCTTGGAAAGCACAACCCTTACTCCACCTGAAAATGAGAGTGAAGTTATGGTACATTGTAGAAGCAATTTATACCCTTCTCGCCGCCGCCCCTACCCCCCTACACACACATAAAGTTTTGCTCCCTCATTTGGAATTCTCATTGCCCATTTTCTTTCCAGACCCCCCCAAGTCAGAAAGCGGTCTTGCAAAAACAAAAAGGTTGTTAGTTGTCTCATAAACACCATGTTTCCTACAGGACTTTTTTAATACACTTCTTCTCCCTTTTCTCGTCAGGCATTGGGATATAGATTTGTGTTTCTTGTGATCAGGATCCCACTGTGTAGAGGTAAAGAAGATCCTGGGACAATGCTCACTCTATAGTTCCTGGAATAGGCTGTTTAACGTCTCTTGCCAACTTATTTTGAATGCTAAATGCATGCCTTATCTGATTCTAATATTTAGAAAAATTAGAAAGAAGAGCATCTGCGTGATTCCACAAGATCTGGGCTGCAGCTGCAATAGTTTATTTTTATTATGTCTTTTGCAAGACTCAGCAGGAAGCAGCCACAAGTATGTCCTCCTTCTCACACGTCATAGATCTTGAAATCGGAACTTTCCTGTTTTTAATAGCCAGAAATTGCTAGAAGAAGCTATACCATTCTTCACAAGTCCATCTTTAAAATTTTTAGTGCCAGATGTATTACCTTTTGTTTTGCGGCTCACAATTAACAATCTGTTCGGGAATTGCAAATTGTGAGTCGCAAAGCAAAATGTACAACAGTGTTAAGCACACTGCTTGCGATTCCGAATGGGGTTGCAAATTACCTACCTCATCAATATTCATGAGGTGGGTCAGAATTTGCAACCCCATTGGGAATTGCCAGCACTCACAGGGATGGTGTCCTGCTGGGGACAGCAGACCTCCATGTCTGTGACTGCTTTTCAATAAAGCAGTTTTGGTTTTTCAATTGCAGCCTGTTTTCCTTAAAGGAAAATTAGATGGATTCAAAAAGAAAAATGAAAAGTTTTTTTCAGGGTAGGCAGTGGTCACAAACTCACAATGGGAAGGGGTGCCGTGGGGACCACCTTCCCGTTTGCAAATGGATCTGCACCAATTTGAAATTGGTGGCAATCTGCAATTTTTTTGTGACCTCATTTTGGTCGCAAACACGAGCAGCTCCTTCGCTATGGTGAAGGAGCATCACCCCCTGGCCAAGAGCCAGGAGTTGCACTGTTGTTTTATTTTTCATCTGCTGGCCCAGCCAACGGTACAGGAAGGGGCGGGAGGAGAGAGTGCACCAAAGTGCGCATGTGCATTTGGCCAGCCATCTCAGGCCAGCCAGACAAACAAGCACATTTAGGTTTCTGCAGCCTGGCTGTGTAGAAAAGCTGGGCTGGAGAAACTGCACAGACCCTAGGGCTGTGACTGAGCGGCAGCCACTGCTGCTCAGAACAATCCTGATGCTGCTTTCATGCTATGTTTAGCATGTAAGCAGAGCCAGGAGTTCTGGGAAGCCTTTGCTGTTGTCCCAGTGAATGCTGGGACACCACATGGAGGGAAGAGGAGCAAGGCAGCAGGAGACAGAGACAGCAGCAAGGTAAGTTTATTTTATTCATTTTTTTATTTTCCTCTCCACCGTCTCCGTCTCTTCACCCCGCCCGTCTCCTTGAGAGTTGCGGCGGCCACCGCTGATTGCAAAGCATTTGTAAATACCTTTCAGACTCAGGGGCATATTTATACTCTGTTTGCACTGAATTAGCGTAATTTTTTTATGCTAATCCAGCGCAAACTCAATACCATATTTATGTTTTGACGCTAGACCCATCTAGCGTCAAAATATTGCTACTAACGTCATTTTTCGGATGCATGAAACCTCCTTGTCTCAATGAGATGCAAGGTAGGCGTTCCCATCCAAAAAATGACTCTAACCCCCTAGAGCCATATTTATCCACCTGGGAAAAAATGACGCATGAGTAGGAGGTGGAGACAAAAAATAACGTTAACTCCAATTTGTGTCAACATTTAACGCCTGGGTCAGGGCAGGCGTTAAAATGAGGTAAACACATTACTACTTAAGAAAAACACACAGAAGCAACATTACCAACCAAAAGGAGAAGATGGAGTTGATACTGATCCAGCTTGCAAGATGACGCAGAGGACAGCAACAACTACAGCAATCACCACCACCACCACAGCGCAGCCCACAAAGGCAATGCAGAAGGCAGGAGAGGGTCTTCAGAACCAGGACAACCTTCCTTGGCCTCAGGGACCAAGACATCATAAAGACCTACAGACTGAACCAGCAAGCCATATTACACCTGCTGCACCACATTGAGTCACAAATCACAGCTAGCCTGCAGACCCCACACAACATACCACCTGTGACAAAGCTGCTAGCTGTCCTGCACGTGCTGGGAAGTGGCTCATTCCAAACAACGGGTGCCCTGGTTGCTGGTGTCTCACAGCCATCATTCTCTGCGTTCCTGCCAAAGGTGTTAGATGATATAATCTCCCTGTCACCCCGCCACATCAGCTTCCCCAACACCCAGCAAAAGCAGCAGGAGACAAAACAGGGGTTCTACCGAATCCATGGCTTTCTGCATGTGCTTGGTGCAGTTGACTTCACCCATGTCCAGCTCGTACCACCTGCAGCAACAGAGCACTTATACTGGAAATGCAAGCACGCACATTCCATTAATGCGCAGGGCATAGTGGACCACCGGGGACTATTCATAAACATTTTGGCCAAGTACCCTGGGAGTGTCCATGATGCTTTCATATTCTGGCACAGCAGGATCAATGGACAATTCCAGGATGGACAATATGGAAATGGCCTACTTGTGGGTAAGGCAACAAACCTAGCAATACACACACAACACACCAACTCTGTAGGACACACAAGACATACACCACTACATTAACACATGGCCAGGGTATCACAGATGTGCAGGTAACAACACATATGAACCAGGCTGTAGCACAGCACATTCTGTGCACACCACAAACACATACACCCACATGTACGTAACACATGCACTACTTGACAGGCACACCACGTGAAGGACAGGTACAGACATGTACCCTTTGCTAACAGAAGAACTACGCAGACTACTACAAGTGCCAACAGGTTGCCTACTATGTACACTTCACATACAGTACACCAAACAAAGAATAACACAGCCATGTCAATGACATACACCATGCTCATGTTATGTAAGTTCCATATAGGCACAGATCCCACAAATCATGCAGTGCAAGTCACTGCCAGAACAAACATCAAATGCCAGACAACTGCTGCCTATACCAACCACATCTCATCAACACATACCTGACTTACCTATAGTGTGCATAGACATCTGCCTGACGCTTTGCCTCACACACATGGGAATACAAGATCAATGCCCATCACATACCATGTGCCAGATGTGCAATAAGTGGCACCACACCTACTGAAGTGCCACCTCACATGCACCACTTACTGACCCACAACACCATCATGTCTGTACCAGATACAATAAATGGCCCACCATGGGTCAGAGTCACTGTCAGAAAGAGCAGATCATGGATGCCAAAGTGAAACCCTGTAGGAGAATACAGGACATCACTGACCTCACATACACTATGCCAAGGGACACATGTGCTAAGTAGCTGAGCTCCATTTCATAGCCTGCACTGTGCATGTGTTGACAGTATAAATGCTGTATCATGTGTTGGAAGATAGGAGAGACACTGGTAGTTGTGATGATCATCCCTAATCCATGGGATACACACCCTTGGACACCTGATGGCTGCCACAAACATTAGCTGACACTCTGGATCACCAAGGGACCTATGTAAAAGCCCACAGTGCCATTGCCATGACCTGCACTGTATGAACAACTTGGCAGATGACCATTTTCTAATGACTTGAAGCCACATTGTAAATCGGCCACCATCCCATGCAGTATGTAGCGTGGAAGGAGTGTGCAATGTGTGTTGCTGCAAGTCTCTCACCACAAGATACATAGCATGATGATGCTGACTCAGATGTAGGTGTCACTTAAAACGTGAGGCAGCCCGGGGTGCCGTTTGCAGGTTGCAATAAGGAAGTAGACTGTGCTTTGAACTCATATGATTGTGGCACCAATGCATGCTGCATACCGCTGCACACACATAAAGAGCCAATTGTCCATCGAAACAGCATATGTATAGGGCGGTGTCCCTTCCTGCACAGCTACATCTATCTCCACAGGGCAGCTAGCCAAGTACCCTAGTGCAAGGTTGGTAATGTAGGTGCACGGCTGCATATGTGCAACTGGTGCAGGGGACAACAAAGGGTTGCCTAGTAACATGTCATTCTTGCTTAGTCAAAATTTTGCCAGACAGTGCTGCCAATCTTAGAGATGTGTTGTGCATTGTCACTTACCCATTTCAATGGGCCTAAGTGTCACACATCATCTGCAATGAATCATATCAAAATGGATGGGAAGTCCAGGCTCTCTAGTGCTACCATGTTGCAACTATATCTGACCCCAATGTCTTGTGAGGATGTGTCATGTCCCCTCTAGTGATACAGCACTGACACAAAGGTACAGACATACTGACCATCAGTTAGGAATCCAAATAATTTGTCCCAGGTCCACAAGTCATACACAAGATTGTCATGTCCAACAATCCAGTGCTGAGAAGACCTTACACAAGGCCAGGAACACACAGCATACCATAAACACATATGAGTCACAACTAACTCAAAATATCAACTGCCATGCTACATGACAAACCTTTTGCAAGCCTTAACAACAACTTACTTTTTTAATCTTTTGCAGCGGATCAGGGTTATGGCATACAGCCGTGGATAATGATCCCATACCCCAAACCCAAGCACAGCAGCAGAGCGTGCATAAAATGATGGACATCGGAGGACACAGACTATTGTGGAGAGGACATTTAGCATCCTGAAGTCAAGATTCAGGTGCCTGGACATCACAGGAGGCAGCCTCCTATATGCGCCACACATCGTCTGTAAGATCATAATGACATGTGCTATCCTGCACAACATATGTGTGCGGATGAACATCCCCCTTTATGAGAAGGTTGATGACCTCCCTTAGGAGGAGGAGGAGGATGGTGGTGAAGAAAATGAGGGAGAACAGCACAACACAATTGCTGGGATATGCAGCTGAATGCACATAGTTGATAACTTATTCACTTAAAAATCACTTAACTCACCTTGTACATTTTGTCAATAAACACCTCACTTATTCACACAATCCTGCTTTGGTCTTTTCAGTCTCCACAACATATTCCTCAGGATTGTGAGTCCAACCTCAGGGAGCACGTTATAAACACTAATCTGAAAAGTACAATTGCTACATCACATGTGATGCGTAAGATTGTACTGCTACGATCACACACATCACAAATAGCCTCATCACTTAAATGTGACAACTGAAGGACATAATCTCTGAACCACAACATATGAATAACATCCACGTTGCTAACTTGTACAACAATAGCTCATCACACACAACTACAACATGTCTAAATAGGAGGTAACCAAGGGCCCCACACATGAGGCAGTTAATGTCAAAATTTAGAAATACAGTAATGTTTGAACAGACCACTGTCACAACTCAGTGTGAGAGTCGCAATGGCTGCATGGAGCATATGTGATAAAGGAGGGACATCATTGGTAACAATGGTCATCATGATTAGCCCAGGTATGATAAGCAATGGTATAATTTGGGCATGCGCAGTACATCCATGGTAATCAGTCCTGCCACTGCCACGCAGCCCAATACTGACACAGGGTACACATGACCTCACACTTTGCACGGACACGTCTGTGGAATGTACATCGGAATGGATAAGAAAATATGCAGCTAGGGCTGCAGGTCCACCACACAAAAACAACAACCATTGCTAAATGTAATGATTTTAATCAAACATTTGTGGACAAAACATAATATGGGTGGAATGTAGATAGAGTGTGTCAATCACTGTATGTACCAAATGTGTACACATGTCAGACATATGTGTAGTCCACACACTAGTCACTATAAACTCAAAATCTACATATAGAGACAGTTTTCAGGTAACATTTGCTAGGTAGCATTTATCAACCATCATCAACAATGCCTGAGCTGTGTATGTTGTCTTAAATGTTATATACTGTAAACACAATTCACAATCACAAACCAGAACTGTTGCATAGTACTGACTGCCATACATATGTGGATACACTGTTATCACACATGCATAGATATGCATATGTGTGACTCTGTGACACACACATCGGTGTAACAGACAAATCACACCCACATCACATTGTTGAATGGACAACCACATGTGGCCATACACAATATGCCACCCTGCAGCACAGCCCATTTCATGTGTATGTTGATACAGGGTGCATCCATACACAATGGAACGAAATCATGCAATCAGGAATAGAGTGAAAGAAATCAACGCAAATTCGTCAAAAACATCCACAGGTGCAAAGTATTTGTCCCATTGGCCCTTAGCTTGAATTTCACCTTTGCACTTTTCTCAATGCTGATTTTCTGTTAATTCTATGCATAAAGGAAATGCGTAGAAAAAATAATGACACACATAGGTCAGGCTTCCAAAATACTTACGGATATATCACATGTGTCAAATAAATACACGCATAACAGAAAATGTGACGCATGGGGACAGGAAGTGATGTAGTAGGAAATCCTGTTTACAGGCATGGTACAGTGGGTGTACTTTCACTTTCTCTTTACAGTGTGTGCCTCTTTTGACTGTGTGGTTGTGTCCTGGAGTTGGTTCCTGCATTTTGTATCTTGTGGTGTCCCTCCTGTTGTGTTTCCTGTATTTTTGACTGTACTTTGTCCCAGTGTCAGTAAATTTGTGTGTGTTTTTTGTCTATCATTGTACTTGTACTGTGGGGTGTCTTTCCGGGATAGTTGATAAATTGGGTTAGTTGGGATTCATTTTTGGGCCTTATGTTTCCTTTATATTCATTTTATTCTTTGTTGTCGTCAACCTGTACCATCAAAATATGTCTGGTAGGGGGAGGTTGACAAGGATGATAGAGGAGGAATTGGCTGGTAGCCTTCTACCTGCCATTGATGTTGTAAATGGGGGGCTGTGTAATTCAAAGTTACCGGACCAAGGCAAGGCGGCTGCGGTGGGACAAGGCACCACAAGCGGGTATTTCGCAGCACCAGGAACGAGCACCAGCTGAAGCATCGCTGGGCAGATCTGTTGGCCAGGGACCAGGATTTGCTTGACCATCTTAGTGTGGTGATCAGTGGTCCTGTTGGTGAGTCTCCCATTGACATACTATTTACTGTTCACTGCTCTTGAATGTCAGTAGCAGATGTGCTGGAGTGCTGCATGCAATGCATGTGGACAGGTTGAATGCAACCAGAATGAAGTGTAACTGCGCCAGTCTAGACATGGAGTTCACATGTCCTACTATTTTAACAATGCAAGTCAGATGTCTGGTGAGTCATGCACAACCATCACAACCATCACTAAGTCACACATTTCAGGGGCCATGGCGACACCTGTGCCCCGGCATAGTGTCATGTACGATATGCCAAGGCACTGCCTAATTGGATTGTGCCAACAAAGTAGGGCAATGCATGTATAGCGCTACATTGTCATAATTTCACACACATGATCCGTGCCATCATCTTAGCAAAGGGGTCTTACCCACCTTAGGGGGCACTGTAAATGTGGCATTTGATTATTACAGACTAAAAATTGAGTTGCATGTCCATCACAAAGTGCCTCTGGGTGCCTTGCAGGACAAGCCTGAATACCCGAGTCAATTGTCTTGTAAAGCACTAGGATAGTGTCATGTATTTGGCACCCAACTCCCCCTCATACCATGGAGTTCCATCTTCTATAGGTTGGCCACATATGGTTGTTGCAGGTTATCACACTACCTGAATCTCAGGCCCAGTGTAAGTGTGCATATGTGTGGCTTTCACTCACCTGAGTGTCAGTGTCATTGTGAGTTTTCAGTGATGTGTCTGTTGCACTATGTTGCACCAGGATAACTTGCTCACTCCTCTAAAATAGTACCCACTGTAATATGTTGTCCACTAGTAGTGACAGTGATATGACACTAAACATGGCTTTCCATCCATATCTTACAGGTGGACCTTCCCACTACACCATTGGTGAGGTGGCAAGATTTGAGGACCCAGATGTATCCACTAAATGTGATAATGTCTGTCCTGTGTAGTAATTGAGTGTTTGGTGTGAGTGAGTCATGTGTGTTGCACACAATGCTAGATGTCCTAAGCTGTCAAATGATCAGATATCAAAGTAGGCTGGATGGTGACATTGTGTCCCATTTAAAGGCTCCCCATGCACGAGCAGAGAGTCATATCTTGTGAGGCTGGTGGTGCACAATGTGCAGCATCATGTAAACAAGGTGATGACAAGTCACATGTAGGCCCATATGTGACTAAAAAGTGCACCGCTGTAGGAATATTGGCACTGGGACACACCGTCTTTCTCACAACACAGTGATGCAACATTTTGAACACAATTTGGTGCATTCCTGTATTGTAATGTATATGTAGGACTGGGTGGGCTATTGCCCCCAAGCATGGTGCTCCATAATTTGTACTCCATTTACGTAACACTTATGTGGAATGTGCAGGTCAAGGCCAGATGTGTGCTGGCATGGATATGGGTGTGTAAGGAATAGTATTGGCAGATCAGGTATTGATGGTGTCTACACCTGGACACATGAATAGATGTGATAAAGCTATGGATCCCATCTTCCTAGTTGGCAGCTCTCCTAACATATGGTCCACTCCCTGACTCCATGTATGAGTGAGCATGCCTTGGTGGATGACCAGGACAGTTGAGATGATGGATTGCATGGCCACCCCCCCCTGAGGCACAGGTGGAGAGGACCAACAAATTTGTAGGTAGATGTGATGCTCACAGTGTAGGTGACAGTCATATTCAGGCCTGCATGTGTACCTATCAACACTGACCCTTTATGGTTGCCAATTGCATCCCATACTACCAATAACATATTCAAGTTACTGGTGATGTATGGTTGAAAATTGACACGGATGATGAGGAATTTTGTCTCTGATCTATTGTGAAGTTGGCGCTGCCTTTGCATTGTAACACATGGCACAAAATCAATGCACACCTAATTTGATTCCTAATCTTGTTGTGCGTCTCTTTGGTGTCAATGAAATGATGCTAAGGCAGCATTGTCATTGTATTTATCAGGGCCATTGTCTTTTCTGAATGTGAGTTGGAGTGCATGTGCAATTAGATGTAGAGTGTAAGCTAATAGTCTGAACACACAATGCTGACACTGATGGTTGCCTGTCTCAATTTAACAGCTGCCAACATGAACAATGAGGAACTGTGGGCATTTCAGAAGAGGGCAGTCCACTATAGGCACATCCTGGCAGTGGAATCTGGGTTCCAGAGGATGGCACGCCACTATCGCAGAGAGAGAGCTACCGAGTAATGGCGGGCATTCAACCAAAGGGGACCCACACTGGCCATACAGAGAGGACCAAGCTCCAAAGTTTGTGCAGGAGGGCACAGCTGCCACCACCACTACTGCCCCAGTGCTACACCGTCCCCGTCTATACCATAGCCCACACCACCTGCTGCCATGGACATGAATGTGATCAAAGATCTATAGAGGGATGTTACACAAGTCCTGAAAACAATTGACAGTCTGGAGAAGGAGGTGGCAGCAAACACGAAGAGACTAAAGTTGATTAAAAAAAAAACTCAAGAGGGCAAAGCTGTAATTGGCTTTGTGACTGTCACCCCCAGTTCTGTCCCCTCATTCCTCATTTGTTTTAATGTTTTTTAGGGGTTTTTAGCTGGTTACTGTCAGGTTAGATTAGGTTAGTAGTTTAGTTAGGATGAGTGAGTTTGGGGGGGTGGGTATTCTACTTTTTATATGTTACTTTGTGGGTGGATGATAATGTTGGGGCACTTATGTGTTGTAGAAAAATTAAAAAGTTAAAACAATATGCCAAAAAATATATATTTGTTTAGATATAGGTAGTATATGTGTAGTTTAGTATATGTTGTCCTGCATGTGTCTTGTAATATAAAGGGGGTGGGAGGGCCAATGTTTAGAGTGTGTTGTTAAATTTGTTAGGTAAGTTTAGCATAAGGTAGTTACAGTCAGTTGTTTGTTAGTGTACTTAGGATAGGTTAGGTTAGGTTAGGTTAGGTTAGGTGTTCTTCATTCATATTAGTTTAGTGTAATTTTTTATTAAACATCTTTGGGTAGCTCTTTACTTCATGTGTCATATGCTTGGGTCTCAGGGTCTTCCCATGAGTGTACAGTGAAAATTGTTTATTGGCTTAGGGATTCCGTCCTGCCTCCAAATCCCTCTCTTGACATGTTCATCACCTGCTTACAACTGAGCTGTCACATTGGCAGCTACAACACATCTACTTGTCTATGCATCTGCCATCCAGGGTACCCACTATTCAAGGTGACTATGTTAACTTTGTATTGGACAGGTAGGTGTGGTAATTCAGCTGTCATTGTTTGGGTCCTGTGTAGGAATGTTGGGAACTGTGGGACATCTGACAAGAGCCTACATTTTATATCTATCATGCTACACTGACCAGTGGCAATTACAGATGAGGTTCAGTACCTCTGTTTCACACCAATATGTTCTACTTATACTCACAGCTGACGATATTGCCGGAGAACTGTTTCACAGCCATTCGTATGTAGTTGGTGAAGCATGCATGTGTTCAACATTTTTGATATACATTAGAGAATTGGTTGTAGGGGATGAGACCAGCATTGTTGTTCATCATGTAGGAACCTTGTGCGTAGATATGTGCACCCATATTCCTGCACTCATGTACTGACACTCTGTGACTAAAGACATGTTACACACATCACAATTTCTATGTGTAGTAGATGTGTCACCATAGACAAAGACATGCTGGTTGTGTAGGTGGTGTTTATTTACAAGTGTCGTAGTGCAATTTTTACAATGTCCAGTTCTGTGACCCCATTAGTGAAATCCATCCAATTGTGGCACAACACAAGTCCAGGGTTGGGGACATGTCATGGGACATGCATGGGTAAAGTGTTGTTCAGTGCAGGGTAACATGAATTGCCAACTGAAAACTGAGAGACAATTGCAGTCCATAGCAGAAAGGTTAACAGTGTGTCACAGAAGAGTGCATATCTCCAACTATGCTAACACTGGCATGATGTCAAGCACAGTACAAAGGAAAATCACTGCCCATGAGGCATGGGCTGGTGCTACTGGGAACTCCTACAGGTGACGATGATCTGTTCCACATCTTCATCCTCCGAAGTGTGTGGTGTCTCCTCTGCCCTTTGGTGGTGGTGGGGAGGTATGGGGGGCCACACACACACTTCAGTGGTTGGAGATGTAGACTCCCAATTCCCAGCAGCTGCCATCTGTGGAACTACATATGGCAACACTGCAGCAAGGAAGAGCTGCTGATTTTTGAGGATAGCAGCAACATCCCTGTGGTAGGCAGGTATGTCTGCCCTGAGGCAGGCCACTTCCCAGTGCACGGAGTCCAGCTTGTCCTCAATCCCGCTGCTGCCAGTTTTGGAGGGTAGTTGTGGCCTCTCCCTCATGGCAACAGCTATGTCCCTCAGACACTGCTGGAATACATGCATTGGGGAGTGTGTGCCTCATTTGACTGCAGTCTGTTCATTGGCCATAACAATGCACGTGCACATACCCTCTAGGCTGGCTGCCATAGTTTGCATCCCCACCTGCACCTCCTTGGCCAGCTCTCGCTGGACTCCTACTACCTTCCTCTCAAAGCTGGTCCCTGGGTCTTCGGAGTCCTCAGCTGTGTTGGTGCTGGCAGGTCATACTATTGGGGTGTTGGGTGGGGCCTCTGGGATGGCTGCTACATCAATACTCCTCCTTGCGACTGAAGGTGGTGTCTGGAGGGATACGAGGACTTCATTGATGGTCTCCTTGCTGATGGGTGTCAGCTGCTGATCCAGGTCATTGGGGTACTCCAGGACAGGCATATTCACAGGAGAGCTATCATCCTCTACAATGAGATGGTGTAAGATCAGTCTATCTGTATTGTGGCAGTTGATATGTCACGTCACTGACTTGCTATTGGAGGTTCATTGTCATTTTAGTTCCCAAACATTGTTTCTGTGCAACATGGTTGCAGTCTATCAGCCCTATGCCCCACCTGTGTGTCACATGAAGGAATGCCAAGTTGGTACAATTGCCTGCACCATATCTTCTAGGTGTGATGTATATCCTGTTTTGTGGATTGACACCATCTTGTCGTTGTCAACCCTCCCTATGCATCCATTTGCATGGTGAAGCCTTGCAATGGGTGTGGCTGTGCTCATGCCACATCACCACACATGGCAATTTCCCCTGTCCCAATCTTACATGTTTCACATACACCCATGCAGTGCTGAGACCTTGCACCACCCCAGGGTTGACATTGCCAGGACACTATGCTCTTGTTACCATTGATAGTTCCTCGTGTTGATGTATGTGTATGTGTGCTACATTGCACAGCACTCATGGACCTAGCAAAGTTCAATTTCATCTTCTGCCTGTACAGGTGTGTTTGCTTTCCTACAACCATATGTCCTCAACCCTCAATGCAGCCCTCCTTGCACCATGATACATGAGTGCAGCATGGTGGCAGTAAGGCTAATTTTAGACAAGCACAGGGTTAGACTCAGGGATGGACAGCATTGGTATGATATTTCAGTTGTGTACATCATTATGTATGTGACAGTGCCTGATGGTAAATAAGTCTATTGACATAGCCAGTTAACAGGAATTGTGCTTAGGTCAGGGCCTGAAGCTAGTTTGATGGTGTTTCTGCAGGTAGTCATATTGGTCCTTCATTTCAAGTGCTTCAGTCCTATGGGCACCTGACTGCCATTGTCTATTTGACCACCCCCAATAGCACAGGTGGTAGTGGAAACTGTTGTCAATGTGGAATGCCCCATGGGTAAAACCCCATGCAAAGGTTGTTGGTGATGTGGTGTGGTGTGCCCCTGGGTGCCCCTGCACTGGCTATGCACCTGGCATGGGCAGTGCAGGGGTTCCCATGCCCTGTCCCTTTGTCCTTTCCACTGCCTGATTTGCAGGGCTGAGTGCAACGTGTCCTGTCACACTCAATGCACCCCAAAACCTGGCACTTACTCTATTTGATCCATTAACAATGCTGTACTAAGTGCCCCACAGAGCTACCATTAGGAGACAGATTTCCAGCCGCCAACCCAACGTGTAACTCATACTGCCAACTGCAAAGGGTACACTGCAATGGCAGTCTTACCAACACCTGACTTGCCCATGCACCATCCCTCGCCTGTCGATGTGGAATAAAACACCATTATGTTCACAGTCATACCCCATGTGTTGTATGTGGTTGTTTATTTCCCCATTCATATGTGTCCCACATAGTTGTGTCAGAGTAGTTGTGGGCTCAGCCTGTGTCTGTTGTGACCTACAGTTTGCAATCTGTGGTACATATTTTCTGTAGTGGCACATTTCAGTTCAGCATCAAGATGTGTGGTTCAACACTACAGCAGTTTAGTTTGTCTGGGTAGTGACATGTTGTGGTGGCTGCCTTATGTGAATGTGTTGTCAATGTGAGGGGTGGTGGTGGTACAGGCACATGTCTGGGTACTGTTGGGACAGTTGCAATAACTTGTGTGTTGTGAGATGCATGTGTTTGGGCAACGTGGCAGGCAGTTGCAAGGTGTTACTGCAAGGGACACCACCATGACAGTACCCCAGGAGTGGTATTGACTGAGTACCTAGTCTCTGAAGTTTTGGTCGTGTTGGTAGGGTTCATATGACTATATACAAGGATTGTTGTGATGACACAACCAGAGGCACAGTGATTATACATGCCATCCATCCCATGTGCTGCATATGTACATGTAAGTATTTAGGCCTGGTGATCAACATATGTCCAGGTTGTGTATGTGTTATGGTACATGGCACTACCAAGACGTAGGTACATGTGTAGCTTACATCAGCATAGTGCAACTTGCTTCATGTTCAATGTGTCCCTCTGCACTCCTTTGACATGCATTGTGTGAGTCCTCTGTGCCTCCCCCTTCTTGCACTTGACATTTTAGCATTAATTTCCCACATGCAACTTACCCTGCATTTGTGGTGTTTCCTGGTAGTCTGTGCTGTCCAGTTCTGCGATTCCTGTGACAATTTCCTCTGGGATGACCGCTGCAACCATCTCCTCCATCTCGTCCAAGTTCTCTTGTGGTGACGGACTCCTACCTTCAGTTTACAGTGCTGCCTTCCTGTTCCTTGCCATGTTTTCCTTTGTCTTTCACTTGCAGTCATGCCAGCGTTTCTTGCACTCTGGTACAGTTCTCCTGACCTCTGCCACACTGTTAATCTTGTCTGCTATCTGCTGCCAAATTGCCTCTCTCCTTCCAATTGGCAATTTTGAGGTGACGAAGAGTTGATTATGATGCTCTGTCACCTCTCTCACCAGTATTTCATGCTCCTCCTCACTGAAATGACACTTTCTCTTTTTCTTCTCAGTCCCCTGGGTCTTGTCTGTGTCCTGGCTGTTTCCTGGTTGATTGGAGACTCCCTGGGGTCTCTCCTGGCTTCCTGGGTCCATTTTGCCTCTCCTTTAAAATGTTTTCTCCGTTAGCATCTGTTTTTGATGCTATTGCGGGCAAAAATGGTGTATTTCTGTTTTGCGACATGTTTCATTTTGCCCTACAAGAAGACGCAACGGTTAACATTGAAAAAAAAAATACTGAGTATAAATATGAGGCCCGGGTGGTGTTAAATAATGGCGCTAGTCAGAGCTAAACCTTTTGATGCAAAACCGCATTCGAGCAGTTTTGCATCAAAAAGTATAAATCAGGGCCCGAGTATTAGGAAGGGACGTTCTGAACACACCCCTTCCTAATACTGAATCACAATTTGGGCTTTGTACATCCCAAAAAGCATTTTTCTATTCGCAAATGGGCCTATTCTGCGAATCGGCCCATTTACAGAAGGAAAATACTTTCACAATGACAAGAATGGGTAGGTTAGTAAAAAAATCCACTCCGTTGCCCTGCACGAAATGTCCCTCCCCTACAGTACTATTTTAAAAACACTGTAGTTTTTGTGGGCCTGCAATCACATAGCTTTTCTGATAAAAAAAAAACCTAAATGATTATCAGTCATGCAGAATTCATCCCCCTACCCCGACCCCCAAAGAAAAACAATGCAACCTTAACATGCAAGGGCTAACTATCTCACCCGACGATAACATATTAATACTATTAAAAATACTCACGCCCCGTCAACCCTGTGCAATAGGGCAAGTCACAAGCAGGTGACTGAGAGATCACTGTAATTATTTACATTTCCAGAATTTATCACATGATGTAACCCATATATAGATTGAATGTGTTTCGGAGAATGTTTCATTAGAAGTTAGTGCCGTGGTCCTGAATAACTAACTCCTTGCAGATATGTGATAGGAACTAATCTTCTTTAAAAAAAAATATTTTTCCAAGTACATAATGGTCATCATCCAGTAACTTAGAACTTGATACAGCTGAAGCCATTGAGATATGGGGATTAGACAGATCTGAGTGTAAAATTGCTGAAATGTTAACAATTATGTTGTTATTATACACTAATATATTGTTTTTTTCTTACATCTTAGTAATGGTTGCTGGGCGGTGATCACTAATGTCTAAACTATGATACTGCTTATGCATGTGAAAAAATGACTAAATTATATACTCAAAAATGTTTTCCATGGTTTCAGCTTCAATCGTCAGGGGTCCTCGGTGAAGAAAAGTCATAAAGGAGAAAAGCCTAAAAGCAAGTGAAGATGCCTCGGTGTAAATGACTGCTGCATCCATGCTGTGATGTTCTCTTGTTTAGTGCTGATTTACACATTTCACAGGGCAGACACCACCTTCGAGGGGGACAGCGACATGCAGTTAAGACTCTTTGGGACTTTTAAAATGCACTAAGGTAAGGCAAATGTCACAGGCTGAGAAGGTGGGCCTTCTCCAGTGCATATCAGCAGTCTCTACCAGTCACTCATTGATGTGTTCTTTTCGATCAAACTAGGCGTTTGTAGGGCTTGAAATATCAAGTTCTTGGTACACATTGGAAATCTTCCACACTTATAAATACAATCATTTCTGCCACCATTTACATAGTTTCAGTATAATATTTAGTTTATTCTAAATTGCAAAGTGGCATTGCCCAGGATCTTTTGTGTTCTGAGTACACTGCTTTGTGTCTCTCCTATAGAATTGCCCGAGAGACCACTTGACCAAAAAAGATTCCATTGTGCCCTGTCTCCTTGAGGTATTGGACAATAAGCTACCAGGTTCTGTTTCACACCACGTCAGGGTGCTTGGACACTAAACATCAAGGCAGACACAGAAAAGCCACAGCAACACAGATAGAGACCCCCAAGTACTACCCACGAGATTGGCCTTCTTAATCCTGGGTTTGACATTCAGTCTGGAAGGGGCAACAAGCAACCAAAGAACTCTTCATTAAGGAAGAATGAGATGATCTCTTAAAATGTACAACTTCAAGGTCACACAATATGGTCCAATAGCGTAATAACAATTACATGTTGTGAGGAAAGTGGCTTATTATATGCTGTGGTGGTGCAAACTCATCGTTTAATAAAGACCCAATTCCGTATCAGGTCCAATCAGGTTAGTTTGTGAGTCCTGGGTAGCTGTGGCTCAGGGCAGTAAAGCTTTATCAGGTGTAAAGCATAAAGACGAACCAAAACAGTTGAATAAAAAGAAAATGCAACACAACAAAAATCTGACACTAATTTATAAAAATAGGTTGTATTTTTATCTTTAAATAGACACCTCAATGACAAAAGTCTGCTGGGGGGTACTCGAAATATGAATTTTTAAAGAAACAATATATCACAGCTTTTCACTTAGCACAATAAATCATTGTAATCTACTGCCACTTGCGGTTTGGGGTTAGCCACAACAAGTAACTTGAAAACATATATACAGGCATTCTTGTGGCAATCCGCGCCAGCGGAAAGTCAGTCATGAGGACCAACACTGTCCAGTCCAACAGTTATCTCACAGCTAAAGCAGTCTCCAGGCCAGTTCCATGGGTCATCGCGCGAACCGCCATAGAAATAAATGGAGTGGTCCTGTTGCAAGGGATACTGGATGCTGAAGATGCTCAAGGATACTGAAGATGTTAAGCCGATGTCAGGGTATTCCTGTGGCCACCCCTCTGTCCACTAACAAAATGGGGTAACTTTGGCCTCAAGGGCCAATGTCCCTCAGAGTCTGGGTGAAATCCAGCCAAAATCCAGTTGTAAATTGGTCTACTGGTCTCTGGCAGTTACAGCGATACCAATGGTTCTCTTTAACTGCCAGTAACTTCCTTGCTAGGTGACAGCCCTTCTATTATTAGCCCTGCAAAGGCAGCTTTCCCTCTGAAGCTAACCTTTTGGGCTCACACCATGTTTGGCCATCCTGCCAGGTGGAGGTCATACCGCTTCCCTCAGCAGATCCTTTGTGTTCATTCCTGAGAGCCCTTTACACCTCAACTTAGGAGCATCATAAAGCTGTCCCGATAACAGCAGCTTGTGTGCAACTGTACACAGTCACTGGAAACTTTTGGGCAACAAAATGGGAACTTACTAAAGTCGCCATTTGTGCAAAAGTTACAGTGAAGTCGACTTGAGCAACAAGTCCAGTTTATTGCAATTATTCTTTCACTCCATTGACGTAACATGTTAGTAGACCAATTCAGAAGCTAACACTGTTCGGTTGTCACCATGTAATGCTGTACTCGCCAATGGGGCTACTAGCCTTTCCACAGTAAAGGTGACAATGCAGGGTTTTTACTGTCAGGAGATATAAAAACATATGTCCTACTTTTGATTATATAGCACCCTTAAGGCTTGTTAGGCCTGCCTTAGGGGTGACATATATATTAAAAATAAATGTTTTGACATCAGTCCAAAGTTACCAAAAAATGGGGCAAAAAATGAGGGTGATCCCTTCAAAAAGCCATTTCTTTAAACTTGTGTTTTATACAGAATGTCATACATCATTATTGACATTTCTAAGTAATCTAAAAACGTGTAACATTGGTTGATGATGCAAAGTTTTGTGTTGATTGGTTAGTTTGTATGTGTGTGTGTGTGTGTGTATTACCCGGTGGCAGTCACCATTGGGCAGTTATAGTTAGGTCAGCATTTCCATAGGAAATGCATTTTTGTTTTTGCTAATAACTTTGGCACCATTTGACGAATCTCCACAAAGCTTTCCAAAAAAGTGCTCTCCTTTGCCTAGTTTGTGCACAGAAAGTTTTGGGGTGATCCAGTAAGCAGGGTCTAAGAAACAAGGGGGGGGGGGTCTCAAAATGCAAAATCCCCATGCATTTTCTATGGACTTCCTTAGGCAGGGCTACAGTAAAAACTGCTGAACTGAATTACTCCACATTTAACAGGAAGCTAGATCTCAGTACACAGATTTTGCTTTTTTGTGATTTGGTCTAAATCGGTTCAGTTGTGTGTGAGTAATTAAAGTGTAAAAATATTTGTATATCTGGACGGTTGGGTTTGAGGGACTCTCACGAAACAAATACAGTGTAATACAGTGTATTTTCAATTTTTTACATATTATGAGGCATATTTATTAAAATGTCATGCAACGCAGAGCAACAAGACACCTTGCTGTGCTGTGATGTGCTGCATAACATGGGGAGGGCAGGAATGATATGGTGCATTCATGTCCTCTCCTTGCACTGATGCACTAATGCTGCCTAGCACCAATGCAGTCACCCTTGCACCATGGTGTACCTCCCGGAGACAGAGTAACTGAAGGCAGCAACTTGTGCTCCAGATTTACCAAGCACCGCAGGGCCACACAAGATGGCCTTAAGTGGCTTGGTAAATATCACCTAGGTTTTGAGTCACCCTTGCATTACCTTGCATGGTGCAAGGGTGGTGCAATACTTTGATAAATATGGCCACTAATTATTTACACAAAGTCTATAGAGTACCATGATAATGCCTACAAATTCCTGCGTAACCATTTAAAGTTAAAAAGAAAACATGTAATTTGTTAAAACATTATAAATACACTCTTCTACACTATATTTCACTAATATAGTGTACTACAGTGCATTTTTTAATGTTTTGATTTATTGTTTTTTCCTATAACTACTGCAGTACCTTGTGGGTACTAGAATGGTTCTCTAAAGGAAAAAATATATAGAAAAATATAAATACATTTCACTTCCATACCACTCATATAAAATGGTAAAATGTAGGGAAGAACAATAACAACTTCTACTTACCATATCTGAGATCCTAGCCTACAATGCAGCCAGAGTGTGCTAACTACATGGCTGCATTTTACGTTTTGGAAAGACAGCCATTAGTCAAACATATACTGCCTTGTCACAGGCATGTACTGCGGTATACCTCAAAGGTACCATGGAATACTGTGGCACAATATATAACTAAGTATTTCAGAATTTATGCCTTTAAAATTCCTCAAACTATTTTCACCTTTGATCATAATTATCATTCCACTCCATATTTTATATCCCTACCACATTACATCTACATCTGTTCACCCACTTTTATGCTACATCTGCTTAAAGTACCACACTCCACTCAATGTCACTCCACTCTGCACCACTCTACTCTACGGTATTGCACTCTATGCCACTCCCCTCTGTTTCACTTCACTATATGCCACTCCACTTTACGCTAGTCCCCTGTACGCTACTCCACTCTACTCTACTCCACTCTATCCCACTCTCTTCTACACCACTCCACTGTATGCTATTACACTCTACACTGCTCCATTTTATGCCACTTCAGTCTACACCAATCCGCTCCTATCTATGCTCTTCCATTGTACAAAGCTCCACTCTAAGCAACTACACCATACGCTATTCCACTTTATGACACGCCACTCTATGCCACTCCAATCTATGAAACACCACTCTTTGACATTCCACTGTAGTCCCTCCACTGTATCCACTCCACTGTAAGACACTCTACTATACATCACTCCAGTCTACAACATTTCACTGTACACTATTACACTCTACACCACTTCACTCTATGCCACTCCAGTCTCTGCCACTCCTACTCCACTCTATGATATTCCACTGTATGACACTCCACTCTATGCCACTGCACTGTACACTATTCCACTATATGCCACTTCACATTGTCGCTCCACTGTATGCCACTAGTCAATTGTAATCCAATTCACTTTACACCATTCCACTCTTTGCTATTGCACTCTACGTCACTCCAGTGTAAGCCACTCCAGTCTATTGCCACTACACTGTACACCACTACACTCTATGTCACTTCACTCTACACAATTCTACTGTATAAAACTCCACTCTGCGACATTCCACTCTGCGCTAGTCCACTCTATTTCACTCCACTCTAAGCCACTCCACTCTACACCACTCCTCTGTATGCTATTTCACTGTATGCTTATCCAGTCTATGCCACTCCACTGTACAGCTCTCCACTCTACCAACTTCACTCAATGGCAATCCCTTCTAAGCTATTCCATTCTACGCCACTCTACTCAACACTACTCCAGTCTATGCCACTCCACCGTATGCTATTCCACTATAGGCAAGTACACTCTAAACCACTCCACTGTACACTATTCCACTGTACACTGCTCCCCTATACCCCCACTCCACTCTATACCAGTCCACTGTATGATCTCAATGTATGTCACTCCATTCAATGCCACTTCACTGTAGGCCAATCCACTCTATGACACTGCATTGTATGCTATTCAACTCTAAGCCACTCCAGTCCATGCCACTACACTGCACGCCACACTAGTCTACACTATCCCACTCCATGCTATTTGACTTTTACCCTACTCCACTGTATGCTATTCACTGTACTCCTCTCCAGTCTACCCCCACTCCACTTTAAGCCATTGCACTGTACACTATTCCACTTTATGCTACTCTATCCTATGCCACTCCAGTCAATGTCAAACTTCTTTGGCCACTCCAATCTACACCAATTTATGCTATTCTACTGTATGTAACTCCACTCTACGCCACTCTAGTGTACACTATTCCACTTTATAGGGCATATTTATAATGCCCTAACGCCACCTTGCACCACATTAGCGTCATTATTTTTCACATTAATGTGGCCCAACAAGGCCGAAATCCCTGCGCCATATTACAACATTGCGCCACTCTGTAACCCTTTGTCCTACATTATACCTGCGCCAGGCATAATGTATACAAATGGGGAGTTCCCCCGTTAAGAGGCCGAAAAAATGGTGCAAGGAAATCTATGAGATTTTCTTGTGCCATTTTTTATGGCACTTTTAACGCCTGCTCAGAGCAGATATTAAAAGGGGGCTTCCATTAACTAAAATGGGCCCCTATGTATTCTGCAGGAGTAGCGCCGTATTTTAAATACCGTGCACACATGGTGGCAGTAGGGGGGTGCTAAGGGGCGCAGGGAAAGTGGCGCTGCACTTGATGCAGTGCCACTTCCCATAAATCTGCCCCCATGATACTTCACTCTACGGCACTCCACTATGAGCTATTCTACTGTACAGCACACAGCTCTATGCCAATCAACTCTATGCTACTCCACTCTACTCCACTCCGCTCCACTCAATGATATCCAAGTGTATGCCACTCCAGTGCACCAACTCCACTCCATGTTACTCGAATGTACTCTGCTGAACCACACTGTATTCCCCTCTACAACAGTCTACGCCCCTCAACTCTACCACATTTTACTGCACTATACTGCACTCTATAGCACTCCAGTGTACCACACTGTCAATGTCTACAGCACTCTACATTACTCACTAGCACTGCATGACACTCTACTCCAGTCTATGACACTCTACACAACTTCCTCTATACTGCTCCACACCACTTTATGAGACACTACTCCACTCTACTCCACTACTGCACTTTGTGCCACTCCATTGTAAACTACCCTATGAACTCAACACTACATTAGTCTGTCACTCCACTCTATGATACTATACCGCACTCTACTCTACTCCACTCCAATGTACAACACTGTAATCCATTCTGGGGAACTCCACTCTAATCCACTCTATGATACTTTCCAACACTTTCCAAACACCATCTACTCCACTGTATGAAACACCACTCCACTCTATAACTCTTTACTCTACTGTATGGTACATGGAGGAGGCTGGCCCTCTATGCAGGGTGCAAAGCTAGGCACACTGTGCAGGGGGTCCAAGCAACCACAAGTTGGTTTACAGGGGTAAATACTAGATCCCTTAATGCTCTAATTTTTAAGGCAGCTTGGTCAAGCAGGTAGGCCAGTCTTGGAGAAGTGCAAACCATTTCCTGTACACACAGTATCAATCATGCAACTCCCACACTCAAAGGAACAACTCGAGACCAATTTATAAAAATACTTCAGATTTCTGTGTAATTTTTAAGATCAAGATTATCAATATTGTTTAAGTATTTTTTGAGATATGATTTTTTTAAGTTCAATAATAGTCTTTATGTGCGTAATTACACACCATAGGAAACAATGTAAGATCACCTTTAAAATACATATAAAATCGTGCAGTTGGTTTACCAAGTTCTTCTTTTGCAGGTTGGTTAAGGTCCTTGGTAGGCACACGGTGCCACCTTGAAAGGTTCAGGCAGGTACCGGTTCCGGCGGGAGCAGTGGGAGAAGGTCTCTGGAGCTGGTGCAGGGCCACTGTGGAGGACCACTTGGAAAAGCACTGCACAGGTATGTTTAAAGATGGTTCCTTGGGGTCGCCTTGGAGTGTCGCTGTTGCAAGGGGTGGGGGACTCCTGGGGCACAGCAGGTTCTTTGGTGCAGGGCACAGGGCTGCCAGGTGCAGAGCAAATTGGTGAGCCAGGACCTGTGTGCAAGGATGCCCTCAAGGGCAGGAGGTAAGTTGGTCACAAGGTCGTTCACAGGACAACGGGGGCACTCTGGTGGGAGGTCTGGGTTGCTTCTGGAGTCCCTTGACTGGAGCTTCCACCTAGTCCTTTTTCAGCCCCAGGTGGGCTGTCTTCCCTGATGTCTAATGTGGACTGACCAATATCCCTGTTATTTTCAAGGTTTGGCCACTGGAGGTCGCAGTGCCACCAAGCTTAACACACCAGTAAGGTTTATCCTTGTGGTCATTGGGATGTAGTTTGGTCTAGCTGCGGTGTCTGGTTCAGGAGTTAGCAGCCGGTCAAAAAAATAGCGACTCGGTGAGCCAGGAGCTGTGCGCATTTTGCCATCAGAAGCAGAAGGTAAGTTGGTTCAAGGGTTGTTTGCAGGAAAATGGGGGCACTCTGGTGGAAGGTCCAGGCTGTTCCTGAAGTCCCTCAACTGGGGATTCCTCTTGGTCCTTTTTCAGCCCCAGACAGGCTGGTTTTCATGGTGTCCGACATTGGCTGACCAATACCCAGGCCATTAGCATGGTTTAACCATTGGAGGATGCAGTGCACCAAACTTGGCATACTAGCAGGGTCTGTCCTCATAGTTGTCAGTGTGTAGTTTGCCCAGCCGTGGTGTCTGGTTCAGGAGTTAGTGGCTGGTCAGTGAAGTGACCATCACTGGCTTGCTGTTTTTTTGCTGTTGTAGAGTGGTACCTCCACTCTGGAGGAAGTTCTATGGCAAATTTTGAAGCCCAGATATCCACCGGGGAGCTTTAGAGCTTCTTAGTGGTGATTGTCAGGTCCTGGGTGCAGCAAGCGGGGTTTGGCACAATTTCTTTGTTGCTGCAGGTCCACAGTTCTCATGCCTTGCTCTTCTTGGTGCTAGTCGTCTTTTGTCCATCGAATCTGATTTCATGGTCTAGGGATGCTCACTAAATACTGTATTTAGTGGGTGTTTTAGGGGGAACCTGGTAGTGATCAAAGGGTAACCTACCTTTGGGTGGCTACACCCACTAAAGTGACCACTTCCTGTGAGAAGGGTCACTTTCCTATCCCTGATTGGCTATTTTCCTTCCATCGAAGATGGAGGAAAATGAAATGGAGTGCCCACCTCACAGGCAACACCTTTGTTTGAGTTTCCCGCCATTGCTCCTGCCAAAAGTGGGAGTTTGCACATGGGTTACCATCTGCTGCAAGCAGTAGGCCTGGGGGTCGAGTTATAAAAACGGTTAGCCTTTTGTAGCACAGCCAGGGCAGTTCACATTCCTGAGGGAGGGGGTGTTGGCACCTCCACCCAAGAAGGGCTTTGTTCTACAAACCAGAGAGATGGATCTCTCCCCCAAGGCTTGTGTGTCTGGAGGTGGCAGGCTGAATAGGCCAGTCACCAAGCATGCCAGGGTAGTTAGCTTTGGCAAAGGCATCTCTAAGGTGACCCCTGGGTACTCTACTTTTAATAATAAATCCAACACTGGCACCAGTGTGGATTTATAATTCTGAGTTGTTTGATACCAAACATCCCAGGGTTCAGAGTGGCCATAATGGTGCTGTGAAACTGACCAGTGTCCATCACATGTACTTTAAAATGGCTGCTCTGTTCACTCACTATGTCCAAGGTTTGGCAAGGGCACAGTGGGGGCATATTGCTCATGCAGGTTTGCCCTCCCATACAATAGAGTGCATCCTGCCTTAGGGTTGAAGGTCTGCCAGAAGGGTGACTTACCTATATGATATGAAGTGTGGAGTGGACAGGGCACACAGGTAGTGTGCCATGACAAATTTGTGTTTTAGGTTTGCACCAGGACACCCAGCTTGCAATGGCAATGCTGCGTGCATATGGATGCATAACCCTAGAGGGTGGCACAATCAGTGCTGCTGCCCTCAGGGGCCTATCCTTAGTACTCCATGCCCTGGGTAAATAAGTACCTTTTACAAGGGACTTATAGTGGTAGCTAAAGGTGTATCTAATTGTGCCAATGTATCATAACCCATAACAGGTTTAGGGAAAGAGCTCTGGGCCAGGGAACATGGTTAGCAGGGGCCCTAGGCACTATCAGAAAGAGGCCTTTTTCTGACAGTGTGCCACTCCACTCTGCTCCACTCCATGCCACTCTACTCTACAGCATGCTACTCCTCTCTGTGCCACTGTATGGCACTCCACTCTACGCTGCTCTATGCAACTTCACTCTACAAAACTCTTCTACACTCTCTGCCAGTGTACAACCCTGTACTCCACTTTAGCTCCCTAAATTACACGATAAAACACTTGATGCCAGTCTATGCCCCTAGGCTCTACAGTACAACACTCTACTCCATTCTACAACACTTTCCAACACTCGACAACACACCACTCTATTGTACAAGACGCAACTCCGATTTCTGACTGTTTACTCTACTTCACACTTTGCCTTCCAACTCTACTGCACTCCATGCCAATTTACTGTCCAACACACTACTCCAGTCTATGACACTTTACTCCACTGTATGCCATGCCACCTCACTCTACTCCACTCTAATCCGGTCTATGACACTATGCTCTATGACCATGTACTAAATGACACTCTCCTCCACTGTATTCTGATACACTCCACTTAACAACACTCCACTCAATGACACTGGACTCTACGATTTGAAACACTAAAAGAAATTTACATTGAATGAAAAAACAAAGGTTAAACCTTAGTTATAGTTAAGAAACTGTGTTTATTCTTTCTATACAAACCAAACTACATAAACTTTAGAAATTCTAAAATTATACCTTAAATTATTATTTACACACCAGCCTTAAATTACTATAACTTTATTCATTCTTTCTATAAAAACCAAACTTAGACCACACAAACATTACAAATTGTAAAGTTATAACTTAAATTAATAATTTACACAACACCTTAAAATTATTAAACTCATGCACCTCCATACGCAGTCTGTTGAACTCAGTAGCCACACTACATTAGCGATAACTCACCACTCTACCACGCACTGTGGTCTCACAAATTATGTGATTTGTGTTGCTATAAGTGCTGTTGTAAGTGCTATGATTTCAGGTGGTATAAGTGATGTAATATAAAATGGTACAAGCAGGTTAGGTAGAAGGCTTGAGTTAAAGTTAATGTAGTTTATATATAGTATATATAAATACATCATATAGTATATAGTTATTTAGAATACAGTTTATAATTTTTGATCCTGCTGGTACCCCTAGAAGGGGCAGGGACATCACCACGCAACTGTCATTAAATGGATGACCCAAAGAGAGCTAACCGTATTTTGTACAGAACCCTAAGATGGAGCTGAATTCTTTTCAGTTGGAATGCACAGCCCCCTTGTGGTAGGTTCCATGGCTGTACTTTATGGCCAACAAATTGTAAAAAGAAAGACTCAAATACTTTTTGATGTTAATTTTAGTAAGGTTTATTAGAAAAATATGTCAATCACTTTTATTAAACATTGGAATGTGTGAATATGTATAATAATGTTTGTGTGAACATAAATATTACTGATGCTTTGATAAAGATAATGGGGGTAATTCTAACATTGGCGGGCGGCTACCGCCGGCCTCCAGACGGGAACCACCGAGCGGCCGCCATGCGGCCGCAATAACGCGGCCCCCATTCCAACATTCCCGCTGGGCCGGCGGGCGCTACCCATGTTAGCGCCCGCCGGCCCAGCGGGAATGAGGCCGCAACACAGGAGCCGGCTCCTAATGGAGCCGGCGGTGTTGCGGCGGTGCGACGGGTGCAGTTGCACCCGTCGCGCTTTTCACTGTCTGCCATGCTACTAATGGCCCTGGCCTTGCACCCAAATCCACACCATGCAAGACCAAAAGATCTGTGCTGTGGAGTTTTGGGCACCACTGGGGTATTGGGCACAATGCCTGGCTGCAGGCATGTGCTCACCCCACACCATATGCAGCAATGGACATGAAATTCACTGAAAAAACAAATGTTAAAGTGATGTTATTGTTAGAAAGTGTAATAATATGTTAGTTTATAATAAAAAAAATCAATGAAAAAGACACAGGTTAAAATGACATTATAGTGAGGTGACAATTTCAGTTACAAACAAACCCACTGAAATACACCACTTATAGTTATCTCAAGTATGTGTAACTTATGCCCTTGCCATGTACAGTCTTGTTATCAATTATGTAATTTCAGATGTCATTATGGATATTATCACTGCAGACACTGAATATGTCATAATGGATGTAATATAATGCAATTTACAATTAAATGTAAAGTGTGATATTAGTACCAGAGTATTAGAAATTGGGTCTCTGGTTGGCAGAGGTACACACCCTTGTCCAATTAGGGACCACAATCCTAGTCAGAGGAATTCACAACACAATCCAAATTATCCTGTGCTCACCCACTGGTATCTTGGCACAGAGCAGGCAGGCTTAACTTAGAAGGCAGTGTGTAAAGTATTTGTGCAGTAACTGATACAGTAACTCAGTGAAAACACCCCAAAAAAATACACCACACATGTTTAGAAAATAGATAATATTAATCTGATAAGAAATAAGGTCATAACGACAAAAAAAAACTATGTACACAAGCAAAGTTATGAATTTTTGAAGATTAAATCCAATTAAAGCACTTAGAACACAATAGCTCTAACTGGGGCTAGCACAACGTCTTTGACGGAGTTGTTACCAACAGTCCGATGCCACAGGCGCTAGTCACGGAGTCGCATGGACCCCCAGGCACACTACCTTTGAAAACGAAGAAACAGAGATGTCGCACTGAGTCGTGGAGGTGATGCGTTGCTGTAGCAGGTGCGGTGTCAGTCCCTTACGGTTTCCAGGGAGGTGAGGTGTTAGTTCCGTACTGTGAGGGAGGAGAGGTTTCTTCTGGCTGCAGGGAAGCTGGTGCGGTGTTGGAGGTCAGGCGTCGGTTCCTTGTGACCCAGCGGGGTCGATTAATCCAGTCGGTCAAGACGCGATGAGTCGACTTTGCAGTGCCGCGATCACACTGTGGGATGTCAATGGCATCACAGTGATGTCAGACTTGTGTTGCAGGCGGCAGTCGTTGAGTGCAGAAAGGACCACAGAGCCGGAGCAGGCAGCGATGCAGCAGCGGGCAGCGGTGACAGTGCTTGAGTCGCTGAAGTCAGTGCTGCAGTCGCTGAAGTCAGTGAACTAGCTAGGAAATAGTAGATGAAGTCTTTGTTGGCCCTGAAACTTCAGAACAGGAGGCAAGCTCAATCCAAGCTCTTGGAGGGCACTTTTGGGAAAGGCAGAGTCCTTCCATCAGGATCAGAGGCCTGCAGTCAGCAAGGCAACAAGCAGGACAGCAGTCCTTCTCAGCAAAGCAGTCCAGATGAGTCCTTTGGCAAGCCAGGCAGTCCCTCTGACAGAGTCCAGGTGTAGATCAAGAAGTGCCTGATATGGTGGGATCAGAGACCGAGTATATGTAGCCGAAAGTGCCTTTGAAGTGGGGGAAACTTCAAAGAGTGGTTTTGAAGTGCACAAGTTCCCCTTTCAGCCTCTACCCTTCCTGCCCAGGGAGACCCATTCATTATGCAGATGAATGCAGATGTAACTGAGTGTCCCGTGTTTATTGCTGTATGGGTGGAATGCCCAAGGGGAGCTGTCAACATGCACAGACCAGGTGTGGATTGGAGTCAGGCTGTAAGGCACAGATCTCAGTAAAAGCAGAGAAATGCCCATTTTCTAAAAGTGGCATTTCTAAAATAGTAATAATAAATCCAACTTCACCAGTAAGCAGGATTTTCTATTACCATTCTGGTCGTACTAAACATGGTAGGGCTACTCCTTCCAGATCAGAATCTACCACTTCAAAGTATATTAGGGCAGTGCTAATGCTAGTCTATGAGAGGAGCAGGCCTCACAGTAGTGGAAAATGAATTTGTGAGTTTGTCACTACCAGGACATGTAAAACACATAAGTACATGTCCTGCCTTTTACTTACATAGCACCCTTCCCTATGGGTTACCTAGGGCCTACCTTAGGGGTGACTTATATGTAGAAAAGGGGGAGTTTAAGGCTTGGCAAGTAGTCTCAAATGCCAAGTCGAAGTGGCAGGGCAAGTGCACACACAGGCCTTGCAATGGCAGGCCTGAGACAAGATGTGGGTGGCACAATCAGTGCTGAAGGGCCACCAGTAGCATTTCATTTACAGGCCCTGTACTAGGGACTTACAGGTAAATTTAATATGCCAATTGACTAGGAACCAAGGTTACCATGATTAGGGGAGAGAGCACATGGAATTTAGCTGTGGTCAGCAGTGGTAAAGTGTGCAGAGTCCTAAACCTAGCAAAAACAGGGTCAGAAACATAGAGGGAGGCAGGCAAAAAGTTGGGGGATGACCACTCTAAGGCTGTCAGGTCTAACACAGAGCTAAACTATAACAACAGTTTCTGCTTTTTTAACATAAAGTAGCAATATTAAGAAATGTCATTTTAAGTATGCTAGACATATGGGGTTTGTCAAACAGCCAGAAAAAGAAAATATATAATGTGGCCCTACTAACTTTAGCAACCAGTCAGCATATTAGCCTATTCAAAAATAAACTATTGTCAAAAGTCACCACAGTAATTTATCAATAGCGATATTCTAAAGAAATCCTTAAAAATACACACGCTAGGAATGCATAATAATTATTTTCTCTAAAATATGTAAAATGAAGCATTGTTATTACAAACATATTTTAAGATATGTACATTTTTAAACACTCTTAAGGCCACAAAAATCTGCCATAGAACCAACCTCAAGAGGTCCCTACAATCCTGCTAAAAAAACATACAGCTCCAACTCATAGCTCTTAAAAAGTAATAGTAAGCTCACCTGGAGTAATTCATGTAATGTACCAGGAAACTTACAGTCTTTAAATAAATAAATAAATCCTGGTGGGCTGCTGTGCTTCTTGGCCAACATTTTTGCAACATGTTGGTAGTGCCCTTGGCCAGATAGGGGCACCACAAAAACACAAATGCCCATATTTATACTTTTTTAATGCCGCATTTGCATTGGCACCCATTTTGCATCAAAAAACGACGCAAATGTGGCACTAAAAAAGTATAAATATGGGCCAAAGTGTGTAAAGTATGTAAATAAACACTTGAAGGGCATTATGGGAGCATCTGACCCGGAGCAGTGAACAATAAATAAAAGGCTCCTGTCATTTATTTATTATTCATTTTTAATGTTTAAATTAATTTTCGGTGTCCCTAAAGTTGGGAGCCACAAGGGCAACCCCAAGGCCCTACACTGTTCCTTTGGGGTGGCTCCAGCCAGTACTCATCCCTACTTCCGGGCATCCTCTCATCGGGCCTGGTGGGGGGGTCAGGTGATCCCTACCCTGCCCCTGTATATTTTTGGACTAATTTTATGAGGACAAGGGGACAGCATCTCTGAGTCCTAAGTGGATGTGTATAAGTGAATTTGCTACATCTTTTTTTAAAAACAAATATTTTTTCACCAGGTACGGTTCGCCATCAGCAGGCCTAGGGGGTCAAGGTATCTGTCCCCTGCCCCTATGTCTTATTTTGCTTTCTTAGGACTTGAGACTCGGTCCAGAGTCCCAAGTCTTAATAGGGCTGCCACCTCTTCTTGGTTGATGTGGTGGCAGACAATCAGATCTCAAAACCTGAGATCTGTTATGTCCACAGAGCATCCGCATCATGATATACATAGATTTTTAACCTTTTTCTCCACAACTGCAAAACAGATTTATATCAAAACAAAAAATTACCTCTTTCTGGACCTAGATCTATCTTTCTGCCAAATTTGGTGAAAATCCACTGATCAGTTAGAGCTTTAGTTGTGTCTAAAGTTCCTATGGGAAAATAATGTGGAAAATGCAATTTGGGACCTCCTCTTTTTCTTGACCCCTCCTTGACAGATCACCCTGCAACTTTCCACGAGAATACTATCAAAATTTATCACTTTTTTGGAAAGTTTTTTGGCGATTTGTTAAATGGCACAAAGCTGTTAGGAACACAAAGTAGACATCTCCTATGGAGACACGATCCTAGCTATAACTACACATTGGAAAAACACACACACAACGATGTAATATGCTATTTATTATCATCATTGAGTGTGGGGAGCCTAGACTGAGGCTGTGGCACACGAGAAGGTAAGCCTTGACTGAATCCTTTGGCCCCCTCCCCACCCTCAACGGCCTTTATTGCAAACCTATGCAAAGGGTTAAATTGGTGCAGTAAGGTAAAATCACTTTGAAGAGGCCTCATGTCTATTAGGAGAGTAATGTCCACATGTAAATGTAGGAAATAAAAAGCTTATTTTTTAAACACATGCATGCCGGGATCCTATGGACTGATTCTGAGGGGCATATTTATACTCTGTTTGCACCGAATTAGTGTCATTTTTTTTTACTCTAATTCGGTGCAAAACTAACTCCATATTTATAATTTGGTGCTAGACCCCTCTAGCACCAAATTTATTGAGTTAAAGTCATTTTTTGAAAGTGGAGACCTACTTTGCCTTAATGAGATGCAAGGTAGGCGTTCCAGTGCAAAAAATGACTCTATGGCCTTAACGCCATATTTAGGGGCATATTTATACTCTGCGGCATATTTAAACTCTGTTTGCACCGAATTAGTGTCATTTTTTTTTACTCTAATTCGGCGCAACACTAACTCCATATTTATACTTTGGTGCTAGACCCATCTAGCACCAAGGCCCTGATTTAAACTTTTTTTGCACCGCATTACGTCATTTTATGACGCAAAAGTGGCGCAAACTTACAAAATATTGGCCCTTATTTATACTTTTTGCTGCAAAACTGCACTAACTCAGTTTTGCACCAAAAAGTTTAGCACCGGCTTGCACCATTTCTGTGCACCAGCCGGGCACCATATTTATGGAATGGTGCAAGCCGGTGCAAAGGGTAGGGTAGAGTTTTAAAAAATGACTTTAGTCGGGTGGGGCTGGCAGTATAGAAGAAGAAGGTTTAGCACCACAAAAATGGCTTTAGGCAGGTTAGAGTAAAAAAAATGACTCTAACCAGATTAGCGTCATTTTATGGTGCTAAACCTACCATTCCACATGACTCCTGCCTTAGAAAAGGCAGGAGTCATGCCCCCCACCCCAGTGGCCAGCACAGAGGACAGGGGTCCCCTGGGCATGGCCATTGCACCCTGTGCCATGTATGGGGGCCCATTTCAGGGCCCCCTATGGCACTTAAAAAAATAAAATGGACTTACCTGTACTTACCTGGGATGGGGTCCCCCATCCTCCCAGTCCCTCTAGTGTGGGTGGGGGTGCCCCTAGGGCCTAGGGAGGGCACCTCTGGGCTTATTCCATGGTGTTCCACCATGGAAATAGGGCCACAGGTCCCCTAACGTCTGCCCTGACCCTGGTCTTAAAAAATGGGGCAAAGCAAGCTTTGCCCCATTTTTGGACCCCTCCTCCCTCCCTTGCACCATTTTTACATGGGAGTATAAATATGGTGTTAAGGCCATAGAGTCATTTTTTTTGCACGGGAACGCCTACCTTGCATCTCATTAAGGCAAGGTAGGTTTCCACTTCCAAAAAATGACTTTATCTCCATAAATTTGGTGCTAGACGGGTCTAGCACCAAAGTATAAATATGGAGTTAGTTTTGCACTGAATTAGAGTAAAAAACAAATTACGCTGATTCAGTGCAAACTGAGTATAAATATGCCCCTTAGCGTCAAAAAATGATGCTAATCTGGTCAGAATCATTTATTTTGACTCAAAACTGCCTAACATCATTTTTTTTTAAGCTAGCCTACCCTTTGCACCGGCTTGCACCATTCCATAAATATGGTGCCCAGCTGGTGCTAAAAAAATGGTGCAAGGCGGGGCAAAACTTTTTGGGGCAAAACAGCCTTAGTGCAGTTTTGCCCCAAAAAGTATAAATAAGGCCCTGAATATTTCCATTATTGCCAAAAAATCAAGAAGAAGAGTTTTCAGTGTAAATCGATTGCTCAAGAAAGCAAAATTCGACTAAATGGGGGTAGGGGTCTCGAATTGCAACCATAACTCCTAGTTCCAAAGTTTGAAGCTTGCCCACGTGATCACTCTGAAGTAGAAGTTAATCTGATGCGAGGCCAAGTGAGCACCTTTCCGAGGTAAATTTAACTGTGTTCTTGATCCTGCATGAATGTATAATCCAGATTTTATTTACAGCATATTTAGGCAAAGTGGTATAGTTGAATTTAGGGTCTCCTATTCCCATGGCTATCGTATTTGTTGCCATCGACACTTTCTTCTGCTGAGATCACATCCGGCGTGTATTAAATACCCCTCTGTAAGGCAATGGAGCAGTCATACATGGCGTGCTCTCACCAATCTGAATGACATACGGGCACAGCAATTAAAAGGGAGGCTGCTGGTCTGTGGTGCACAACATCCAATTAAGACAAAATGCATCACTCGGTATCCAGCATTCTTAAAGCACTGTTGTGCACCGCATTCTCTGAAAGGATCCTGTTCTGCCAGCTGACTCGGTTTAGAAAGTCTGTCACCCCCAAAGTATGAAGATTTTAAAGTGATTCCTCTTTGTCAAATGTGGCGAAAGGAGTGTGCATTAAATTCTAATTAACTATTGCCCCTCTAGAGTAAATGCAAATATTTAACTTCAGCAAAATATATTAGTGGCAGGAAAACAGCAACCAATGATAAATTACGTATTAAATTGCTAAAGGAACGGTAATGTTGTTCATTTTCCAGCGAAATCACCTTCATTCCCATGGTAAATCCGCTGCTTTGCTAAGAATAACGTTTTACAAAATTATGAATTATATGTTTGAACTTTACCCTGGAAGCCACTACCTGCGCCCCTACCTCCAGAACATGGAAACTCAAAAATCAGACCCAGTGGCATAACGCAAAATGAAGGGGCTCCCCTGCAGAACGTGAAGGGCCTCCTGTATCCCACGGATATTAATTGTCCATGTGTTGAATGGGGGGGTTCCCCTGAAGGTTTGAGGGTAGGGGGTAGAGGGATTGTGGGTCCCTCTATGCCGCAGGGGCTGCAGGGGGCTGCGTTATGCCAGAGCAGAATATATCAAGTACAAGAACAATGAAAACATAGAACTGAAAAAAAAATTGCCACCTTGTTTAGCAGGATATGGGGAAAAAATCCCATAGTTAAATGTAATTGTAACTGTGAGATGCTTTCTAGGACTTCCAATAAAAAGACTACATTGCTTTCAAGTAAAAATAACGCTGTGAAAAGTCAGTGGCGTGGTAGAATTACTCTAGATGTGATGGCTGAACGAGTATTTAACAATCTTTTAGTCTATTGTGTGATTGATGGAAAATGTAGTAGTTCCAGGCTTATCTGCCGATACTGCAGCAGCTTGTGAGAAGTTTGTAAATGAATATGCCTCATTAATTCAGAAGAAAATTGCGTTTGCATTGATTTATGATATGACCTTGAAAATGTATATGTTTAAGGGATAAAAGTGTTTTTCAAAGAAGTCACCACAGAAATCTCCGGGGCTCAGAGCTGGCTCCACTCATGCTTTCCTGATGCATTGCCAGGAGGGCATTGTGTTCAGCGAATCCTTCTTTTATGGAAATAGATTCATTTTGTATGCATCATTGTAGCAGCGATATGGGTTGCAATTTGTTTTTTTCATACATATTGGGTAATGCACAATATACCAGTACCTCATCCTGGTTCATAGGCTGTCTTCATTGGGCTGCTGTGTGTTATAATTTTTGTTTAAACTGTCCTGTGGGAAATGTTTCATTCCTCAGAAGCAGTTATTCACAATCACTGTCAAGGACATTTCTCAACTTTTATCATTTCTTCCTATATATTGTTCCTTTTGTTTTTTGTCCCAACTTTTGAACCCACTGAAGAAGTACATTGGACAGGTTTTCAGTCACAAGACGAATACTTAGTTGGTCATCTTAGTAACAGTCTGTTCTCCCCTACCAAAGACTTACTAATAATGTAAACAAACGCACTAACTCTGATTACAAGCTGCATGTTAATATAGAAAATGTTAGATCGAAGTTGACCTCTGTAAAGGTCATTCTTCCAACACCATCTAGTTCACATGGCTAAAGGGTTGCCAATGGTGAAAGACAAGGTAGGCAATCTGAACTGAATCCATAAAATTGAAAGTTATGATTGAGCCCCACTGTTAAAAATCATCTTGGATGCAATAGCCATGATGGATTTAAGGCTTGTTTCCAAAATGCTGGTTAAGTCTGGGGACAGACACCTTTAGCCATTGTGCAGAGATTATACCATCAAAATGTTCCGTCTCCATCAGACATTGGCTTGGTTTTATTCACCCCGATCTCCCCACATCACAGTGGTTACTGTCATTGATGAGCTATGGAGTATACAGCCTTTTCACTATATAGCCATATTGTTGGGGCACAAGGGTGCATGAGACTACACAGTGAGAGGGCACTTTTGTTTACCATTTATTAGTCACAGGGTTCTACTTTCTCTACATTACTGCACAGAGTTGAGACTTGTGGCATTAATATCAGACGCATGGATGCTCTAATCTAGGCCACCTAGTGGCCTAGATTAGACTAGTGCAGGTTTCCTCGGCGGAGTCATAAGACTAAGGAAAAAAATAAGCACAAATGAGTGCCAAGAAAATATATATATAGCAGTGTTTGCACTTGTATCAATTAATGGCGTTAGCATGACGTGAAGTGGTGCATGTTATTCACTATCTAGTGAAAATCTGTTTTGCCATGGAAAGCTGTCATTTTTCTCAACGCAAAAACTGCTTTGCTTCACTTTGTGTCACGAGTCAAGAGGGCATTACTGGGGGGGGGGGGGCAGACCAGCCCGAACACCAAAAGCTTTTCATAAACATTTTAATTGTGTACATATCTTCATATTTAAAAGGCACATAAGATTTTTGGTAAGGCATTTTATTTGTCTTCACTCCCTTAGTCTTTGTCCATTAATGGTGGGAGTACGTCAAAGGTCAGTGAAAAAATGCAAAATGTTCATGTGCCTTGTTTCTGCACTTATTACATCGATGGGCTGATTGATGGAATAGAGCTATGTATTAGTCTTTAGAGATAAGGGTCCTAAACAACAAAGTGTGTAAATTCAAAGGATTCACATAGGAAATTCCACACAGGGAAAAGCACACGAGTCAGGGTTCAAAGTACACACTATAAAAGTTTATTTAAAATTCAAGAAATTAATACAGAAGGAAAAGGTAGTGGAAAGTCAATCAGTTCCAAATTCTCTAAATGCAAATACGTTGCATTGGCAGTGGAAGCTGAGCCCTAATGTAATCATTAGCCAAAAACGGTTACGGTCTAATACATAACAAAATAAAAATTAAAGAGCATTTTTCATAAGAACTGCTCAATTAACAGAAAGAAGAACATGAAAAACGTATTCTCAATTATGATGAATGGAAAGTTTGACATGATGTCTGCCTCTATAGGAGCCTGTGGAAATCTCCGACTCGTCTCCCAAAGGGTAAGATTTCATCCACTGTTATACCGAGAAACGTACAGTCACCCATGGTTCAACATAAAAGTTACATTGAGTTAACCAACAGTAAAGGAGAAAACACATCATATAGTATAATTACTTTTACTATATGGCTCTACAATAATCCTGTATTTTGCCTACAACACAAAACAAAAGCACTTTGAATAATATAAAGAGCACCTTAATTTGGTTAATGGAAATGACAAATTCTACACAGTTGGAAATCCTTCATCTCCCGGAATATCATGAACAGAAAATAATACATTTTTAAAGTTACGGTGCCAGGAAGATCATAGAGCTAACTGAATTTCATACAATTAATATGATTCTGAAGGTCACATTTGAGGCACCTCAATGCAGAACAGAGAAAAAAAAACCTACAGTGTCTGACACTTTACCACACACACATATATTAAAGTTACATTGAAAATAGGAATAGGCCTACCTATGTCAACAATCAAACTATGTTATATTAAACAAAGTAAATACATTGCATTTTCATCTCTCCAGTATTAATTAAAAATGCAGAATAATCAGTTGTGGAATTTGCTTCCGCACTTGTTCTAGAAGTATAATATGCGGGCAATGCTATTGTAAGGGACGCCAAGTGCCATGATAAATGGCATTCATTGGGCAACTATCCTTTGATAATAAATGGCAATGTCAGCATTTGTAAATAAAACGCCTATAGTGCCTGCACATAATACACTGCACTATTGAAATGCTAGCAGTATTTTGGTAAAAACAGTGTTGTGATGCATGTTCTTGGAGCTATGCTCAGCATCTCGCCTCCCAGGTTCTTAGGCCTGGAGCGTGGAATGCTGAGCAAGGCCGAGGTGGGAAGATTCTATGGGGTGGCAGCTGGACAGTGGAAAACTTATTTCTAGAAACTTGTGATAGTTGGAGTCGTGTATGAAGATCAGTCACCACAAACAGGTATTCTGCTTATCTCACAATTTAGATCTGCTGTTTCAGCTTTCATAATAAGACAACCGCCATTAACAAATACGTTCATGAAATTGCCTTTCTTCTGATTTGCTGTGCAGTAAATTGTGGCATTACCATGCAAGCAAGTGGATCCAAAGAAAGATCTTTGAACCCGAGCTGCAATGCACTTAATTGACTGTTGATTAAGTAGTCAATGTTTTAAATAACTTTAGCCGCAGCCATAGCCTACTGGGTTAAAGTAACACCAATAAACATCCCAGGGCACCTATTAAAAGTGGGAAGCAGTGCTCTGGTCTGCGCTATGATGCTCCCTTACCTGGGACACTGGGGACAGTACTGCACAGTGCAATCTGTTCAGCCCAGATTTAGTAATGGCGGACCTAGCATGACTCAAAGCCATGCAAAGAGGAGCACGCTATTTACTATCTAGCAGGAAAGAGGGTTTGCGCTGCAAAGCTGAACTTTTCACATTGCACAACTACTTTGCCCCACTTTGTGCCACTAACGTGACTAGGGTGAAACAACGCAAACACCCATGGTTTTTAATGCAAAGCCCAATCTACTAAGATAGACTGACCTTTGCGTCAAAAACTAACTCCTGCCTGAAGAAGCTACAAGGATAAATGTATTCACTTGTCAAAAAATGATAATGATCCACCACCAGTAAAGCCCCCTTGACGCAAAGCAACAGAGAACAGTTTCGCCCTTTTGCAAAGGCCACTTTTCCAGTAGAAAGCACCTTTACGCAGGGCAGTAGATAGCATCACTGTGCGTTGTATTGCATCACTGAATCACATTAGCGTGGGCTCATTATCTTAGAAAATCTGCCCTTTATCGTAATACTACCCCAGATGCGGCCACTGAAAGAGGTAATTGTGATACATTAGAAAGGTTTCTGAGACCAGGGAAAAGATACTACTGCTATGATTAAGTATTGGAAATAAGGTGCCTTGAAAGGAGCTGAGTCGCAAATCACAGTTTTAAATTACTTTCGTTCACTACCGCCCACAGTATGAGGCAACGGGCGGCGCTATTGTCAGTGACTGCAATCGGCTCTGCCATAAAGCACACATCCTCACAAGTTATTTACCTTCACTGCCAGGGTCTACTGTGGCAAATTGTGCTTTGTGACGAATAAAATAGTTATGCTTTTAGACAATGTTTTTATTTTTTATTTTAGCGTGGGGCTTTCATCTACACAAAAATGTAAAAGTTTTACAAAAATCGTGACAAAACAAAACATGTATTGACAAAGTCAAAAGGGTTTCAGCCAGTGGCAGAGCTTTAGGCTGTGTTAAATTTCGCTTTTTTAGATTCTGTTCCTTGGTTTAGAGATCTGACCTAGGTGCTGCTTTCTGTATCAGTAATTGGGCAATTTTCATGCCGTTTAAAATTATTTGCACATATTTAATCAAGAGCAGGCCACATAATGCATTGTGACTAAATAGCCCTGCCTCTTTTCTGAGCGCTAGAACAGCGTCTGCCTCGCAGCGGTAGAAGCAATGTCAATACTCTTGCCAAAATCATAGCTCTGCAGGTTGCCCAGCTTCCAGTAGGCATCTTTTGAGTAAATTGCAGGCTGCAGATCACAATCCAGTGGGTTAGGTCACCTCAAACTTTTGTTATCAAAACTCCATAATTAAATACAATTGAGTTAGTAATTAAGAAGCTTTATATTTAAGGCACAAACAAACATACAAAGGTGTGGTGTCTTCCATATAAACATCAAAAGAATGCAATTCTCAGTGAGTTGCTTCCATTTGTAGACGACGGAGCTTTGCAATATTGTTTCTAAGCAAAATTGTAATTTGCATATTTGATCAGAAGTAAGATGTATTTTGTGTTTTAACGTGTCATTTGCGTCTGTCTTCGAAAATATGTGTACACATAATGTCTCCATGACTGTGTGCAGACATTAGTGGGCCAATCACTGATATTCACCCTGGGCGCCTTTTAATTACATGCAATAGACTGTGACATCTTTTAATTTATTTATGTTAATGTCTTTCACTAATGGGAAAGAACCCCTGTGGAGAAGGCATGTAAATAGATGAACATTGCGAGAATTTCAATGAAGGAAATCTGTGACCAGATGCACTATTTGATCATGTTTCTGTGCTGGGCAGGCTTTCCTTTGCAAATATTCAACAGTTTCCAATAGTGTGATTCCATCCGGTGTACTAAAAATGGATCCGAATTATTTTTTTATTGTTTATTAATTTTCGTGCGCAAGGAAAAACTAGAACAACTTTATTGGGGTATGTATGTCAGACATTCAGTACATATGTATATATGTGAAATCGATAGCTGGGGTGGAGCATTGTTTTCTGTTACTATAAAATACATTTAATTGAGCAATATATATTTTAAGTAAGGTAAATCTCCACAACATCTAAAGGCCCCTAGATGTACAGGATCAATATATAAGCCTCGGTACTATAAGAATACTATGTTAGGCCGGTTCTCCCTCGTCCTGTTTATTGGCTAGATATGATCTGAGATGTATGCATGAGATGCAGGATCTGTCATGTAGTGCCTGTAGATCTACAAAGGTCTTGGCGTTGTATGCTAGTAGTGGCATCCCACAACCATTCTACAATTTTAGGGGGAAGACCTTTCATCCAGGAGTGTAGAAGCCGCCTTTTCGCCAGCAACAGCATGAATACCAATAATACTACATTAAGTGGAGGGGAACAGACACCAGAATGAATTGTGCATTCACAAGTGGGTGCCTACCTTCACTAGCCTACCATCTGTCATTCACCTTCAACATTATTTCCACTCATATGCCTACCCCTTCACACTCACCCAGTCACACACATTCACCCACCTGCTTATTTAGCATGCATATTGAGTGACATACCCATCCATACAGACTTGCTGTTCAGTTTCCAAGGACTTTCACTAATAAAAAGCCAGACCTATTGGTCTTGCTTTTGCTTACTTGGTTTTGTCCTGTTGCCATTATCAATCCTCAGTCAACTTTTACTTCCATTCATCACTAGTGTTTTCAAGGCATTTTGTAAGTTTTATAGATTTATGCCTCTCATAATAATAGTTCTTCAGCTGAGAATTCTTTTCGTGGCTTGTTCACTATTGTGAAAAGTGTCTTAGGACAGCTATGCTGAGACTTTTTCAACCACTGTCTTGAAGGATGAAGGTGTGCTGGAACTGCTGTCAGCTGGGCCAGAGTCCTGTCTGCAGTTGTGAAGAGGAAACTAGGCCAGCTGTCAACTATCACCAAACTTCAAAGACTGCAAAATTGTCTGCCTTCTCTTCAATGGAACTGCTGCTGCAGTGGTTACTCTGAAGGCATTGAAAGTTTGCTGAGTGGCCAATATTAGACTAGACTTGACAACCTTAGTCATCCTCCAACTCATCCCTTAGTCATCCTTAGTTGGTCATCCCCCAACTTTATTCCTGTGTCCCTCCATTTTACTGATCCTGTTTGTGCTGGTTTTAGGACTCTGCACACTTTACAACTGCTGTCCAGTGCTAAAGTGCATATGCTCTCTCCCCTAAACATGGTAACATTGGTTCCTACTCAATTAACATATGTATTTTCACTGTAAGTCCCTAGTAAAGTGCACTACATGTGCCCAGGGCCTGTAAATTAAATGCTACTAGTGGGCCTGCAGCACTGATTGTGCCACCCACATAAGTAGCCCCTTAACCATGTCTCAGGCCTGCCATTGAAAGACCTGTGGGTGCAGTTTCACGTCCACTTCGACTTGGCATTTAAAACTACTTGCCAAGCCTTAAACTCCCCCTTTTCTACATATATCACCTCTAAGGTAGGCCCAAGGTAACCCATAGGGCAGGGTGCTACGTAGGTAAAAGCCAGGACATGTACTTATGTGTTTTACATGTCCTAGTACTGAAAAACCCATAAATTCATTTTCCACTACTATAAGGCTTGCTCCTCTCATAGACTAGCGTTAGAACTGCCCTCACATACTTTTGAGTGTTAGATTCTGATCTGGAAGCCCTGTCATATTTAGTATTGCTAGAATGGTAACAGAAAATCCTGCTTATTGGTGAAGTTGGATTTAATATTTCTATTTTAGAAATACCACTTTTAGAAAGTGGGCATTTCTCTGCACTTGATTTCATCTGTGCCTTATAGCCCTGTCTCCAGTCCACGTCTGGTCTATGCTGGTTGACAGCTCCCCATGTGCATTCCACCCAGACAACCATACACACATGACACTCTGTCTCATCTGCATTTATCTGCACACTGAATGGGTCTTCCTGGGCAGGAAGAGTGAAGGGTCTCTCTCTCTCTTTTACATTTCAAAAGCCAGTGGCCTGCCAGCACACAAAGGACTGATAACTCCCCACAGGGATCCTGGCAGGCAGAACGTGGTTGAAAGGGGAACATGTGCACTTCAAAACCACTCTATGAAGTTTCCCCCACTTCAAAGGCTTTTTTGGGTATATAAGCTGGGCCACCAAATCAGACACTTCTGGATCCACACCTGAACTCTGTCAGAAGAACTGCCTGGCTGCCCAAAGGACTCGTATGGACTGCTTTGTTGAGAAGAACTGCTGCCCTGCTTGTTGCCCTGCTGCCTGCTGGTCTCTGACTGTGCTGGAAGGACTCTGCCTTGCCCAAATGTGCTCTCCAAGGACTTGGATTGAGCTTGCCTCCGGTTATGAAGTCTCATGGACAGCAAAGACTTCATCTACTGCCTTTTAGCTAGTTATCCAACTTCAGCGACACCTGGAACAACTTAATTGATGCCAGCACTGGTGCCAGAGCCTGCTCTTGCTCCACGGACATTGCTGCATGCAATGACCATGGCCTGCAATGCAAGTCCAACATTGCCGCAACACCACTGACATCACTCAGAGTCATCGCGATACTGCAAAGTCGACACATCACGTCTTGACCGACTGTATCCATTGACTCCGACGGGTCACAAGGAACCGATGAGTCAACACCGGCGCCACACCAGCTCCCCCTGCAACTAGACAGAACTGACGCCTTGCATCCATCTGTCCCGCAGTGCGGAACTGACCCCTCATCTCCGCGGCTGCCATAAGGGACTGATGCCACACTGGCCTCCTGCGACGCCTCATCTCCCCGACTCCATGTGACATCTTTGTTTCTTTGTTTTCAAAAGGTACTGTACCTGGGGTCCATGCAACTCTGTGACTGGCTCCTGTGGCATCAGATTTTGGGGAACGACTCCATCAACGACGCTGTGATAGACCGAGTTGGAGCTATTGTGTTTCTAAACACTTTAATGGGATTTAATCTTTAAAATTCATAACTTAGCTTGTGCACATTGGATTTTCATTGTTTTTACCTTATTTTATTCAGATAAATATTATCTATTTGTCTAAACTTGTGTGGTGTATTTTTGTGGTGTTTTCACTGTGTTAATGTATGATTTATTGCACACATATTTTACACATTACCTTCTAAGTTCAGCCTGACTGCCCAGTGCCAAGCTACTAAAGGGTGGGCACAGGATAATTTGGATTGTGTTGTAATTCACCCTGACTTGGATTGTGGACGCTAGACGTTTTCTCAGCAGAAACATGCACATTTGTCCAACTATAAATAGGCCAAAGGGCTGTCTGTTTGGCAGACAGGGTACCTCTCTACATTTATGGTGGAGTACCCTCCCTGCCAAACTCCAAATGAGGCCCTAAATCCTGAAACAAACTCACAGATGCTATTACACATCATCATCCATCTCATTTGCTAGTAAATCTCAGTAGGTCCCTGGTTGAGTATCTGAATTTATAAAGGTTTCTTAAGAAGCATGTAATGATGATTCTGAATGAACATTTGAGGTTTTTGTCAATGAATGTTTGTGGTGCGTAAATAACTGTTTGACTGTGTATCTGCTATCCATGTGTCTCACCATAATCATAAATGTCGCAAAATGTCCTTGTCGGAAAGTGCATCCAGTTGTAAGGGGGAGTGTGCATCTTTTGATCTTGTGTGAGTGTTTTCACTCACTGTTGGAATGCATCCATGTCTGGGGTGTCTCCAGTATGATTGTGTACATGGTTGTTTAAAGGTCTGCTTGGATTAATGAATTTGTGCATTCCTGTCTTTTGGAATACGTTAGTGTCTACTGGAATTGATGGGCATCTGATATGTCTAGGTGTGTGATAATGTTTATAGTTGTTTGAGTGTATATAGGTGTCCGATGGCATGCATGGGTGTTTTGTTTCTGATGGTAATCATTGGTACCTGATAATGTTGATGAATGTGCGTTGGTGTTTGTGTCAGGAAATGAAAACGAGTCTTACCTTGTTGCTTCGCAATGAACATCACAGAGAAGATATGGATTGACCTCCACTTTGCCCTACCTTTCCTTACTAGAAGAAAGAGTTCTATCCAAAAGTGGTCGAGCTCAGAGAGGAGGCCCTGGTCCACTACATGCCTGGTCGGTGTGGAGTCGTCTACTGGCACTGTGTTCTGTTGTTGAACCTCATCTAAAAAAGGGAAACTATTAATACTTAAGTCCAGTCCTTAAGTTGTAATCACTTTTGAGTTCCCTTATACTGTTGTGTGTGCAAGATTATCACATTCATCCCTGCAAGGCACCTGGAGCGATATCATCTTTGGGGAATCAGATGACTGCTCTGACTCTCATCCAGTAGCGCTCACAAAACATGAAATGAGGGACCCTTCGGGCCACTATCAAACACATAAATATAATCAGAGACCAGAGATTTTCACACAAACGTGACACAAACGCATAAAGCACAGAATAATAATGCCACGTAGTTATGACTGTGTGCGCTTTCACAGTGCGCAATATACATTCAATAAAACAGCTATGAGCAGTCTCAATGCGTAACATAAACAATATCTTGCATAACTGTGTGTTTCCTTCTCAATCGAATAGTTCTCTCCATGATGTTTAATTCTTCTGTCTTTTAGGTAACTTGTTCTATACTAATATCTCAAGGTTAAGAAAAGCAACCGTTCTTTGATTAAAAGTATGAGAAAGCAAGAGTTCTTTGTTAGCAGTTTGAGTTAGGCAACAATTCTTGTGTTAATGTTCTAGTTAAGTTCCATGCCAAGGTTAGTTCTAGTGGATATAAATAATGCTCTTTATACCTGCGTTTTGCGTGGTAAGCATTTACTGTTCTTGTTTTACCTTTCAGATGCAGGGTTTGTAGCATCGCCAGTGATCGGAGTGGTCAGAAGCAAGGCGCCAAGAGCAGTGGAACACTGGGATGTGGTGAGACGGCAGGGAAGTCTTCCTTGGTAAGATGCGATGCGAGAGAGAGAGATCCGAACTCTCCGTGAGACTCGAGCCAAAATGCTTGCATCAGGCTTGGTCGTGGCTTAACTGGAAGGCCGCTCCCAGCTGCACCCAAAATGGCTGCCGAGGTTTGCTAAACTCCTACGAGAGGTCAGCAATATTCCTTGTTTCTCAGAGCAAGTCTTATGACCATAGTGGAGCACTATTGACACTGTGATTTTATATGTCCAGCCAGCACATGGTAGTGCACGACAAGATTATTGTAACATGCACATTGAAGGATACCGATTGCATAACCTGGCAGTGCTGGGAGGACTGAGATCCTACCCAATGGATGAGGGAGGAGGTGCAATGGGCAACGGGGTATCCAATGAATCACTAACTGGTGGAGAGGCCACAAGACATGAAGGGTGGCACAGGGCAATGAGACACCAAATGAACCTGTGCAGGAGCCTGGGCATTCGACTCTTGACAGTTTGTGACTATTTGGTAGTGTGTGGATGTCCAGTGTTCTTTTTTGTGTGTGGGTGTGTGTGTGTGCGCACGCACCTGCATGAGTGTCTGATGGATTGTATGGGTATTTGTTGATTTTTGTGGACATCAGAGGTTGTGTGTGAATGATTGCATGTTGTGTCAGTGCCTCATAATGTGTGTGTGTGGTCATATGACGATGAGTCAGTGGGCATCTAATGGTGTGTTTAGGTGTAGGCTCATCTATATGGGACTTTTTACTGATGTGTGGTCATTTAATAGGTGGGTGGATGTCTGATGTTCAGTGTGTAGGTGTTTATGAGGGGCCCTAAGCTCCCACTACTGGCTTTTGGGGAGGGGATTTCTCTTTATTTGCCTTTACCATTCACAGACTTAAGCAAGGGAAAGGGTGTGTTTTTAGCCCTCTCCCCAATGAGTTTCTCAATTGATGGGTAGTGTTTTGAACCATGGGTGTTGGAAGTGTAGTGGATGCGGAGGATGTACCCACGAGTTTTGGAGTGGGGAGGGCATGGGGGACAAGGGTGGGGGGATGATGGAACTCAAGAATTTTCCCTGTCTCTTTTGTGATTCACAGGGCCATTAGCATGCAAACGTGCGACATATAATGGCCCTGCACCTGACCCGTGACCTGCCTCCAGTTACGTGACCAATCTGATAATCAGAGCATAAAGGTGACATTACAGGATACCCGCCCTCTACATAACAATGCTGCAACCCTCCAGGAATTATTTAAAACTGTGCTACCACCGCTGCTTGTAGTCTGCAATTCTAAGGACAAAGGAAGAGAGGTCCTTTGTTGGTTACTGTCCGCATCGTGCCCCTCCTAAGCCATAATCTACCATCAGTGGTGTTGTTATCCCCCTTCCAATTGCCCTCCACCAGTTTAAGTGAGCATTAGGGTTCTTGTAACATACACATAGGACTAGGAACCAAGCAGTGCTGTCTGAGTGACAGGCAGAACAAAGTAGGTCTGCAAATTGTAACCCAAAGGCAGCATCCTTTAGCTAGACGCCTGCCTGTTTCTGATGACAACTTCCTCTGGTCCTTTTATGGTACTTTGGTGGGTGGGTGACACTGGCTGCACTTCGATGTTCAAAATCAAAAGAACAGTGTGAGCATCATGACGGAGGATGGATTTGAGCGCAGCATTGGAGAGTAGAGCAGGCGTCCATTTTCACAACCACATTACAAGCACCTGACTCTGGAGGTGAGCAGCTCTGGTTTGTCCAGTGTTTTATGAATTGGTTTGTACTAAAATTAAATAAACCTTAATCTTTGACATGAGTAGGTGCGCGTACTGATTCACAAGTAAGGCATAATTGCACTGAAATATTTGTTTTGTTTTTTCCATGATTTTGCAGTTGACATTAAACTTAGAATGGCTGCTGCATGAGGAACGCACAAAACGTATGATGATGAAAATCTGATATACACTATTAGTGGTCCGGGCAAGTTGATTAGCTGCATTATTTGGATCTTTAGTATGCTATTGAGTTACAGGCACCAAAACATCTTGGAGCCAGCCCCCCAAAAATCCAGTCAAAGATTAACCTCAGCAGACAGACCTTGGTTTTTTGAGCACTCCTCAAAAATGCACGAAAAACGTGAAGCTTCTATAGTCAAATGTTCTGATAATTCTACTTTACAAGGCGCACACCCTAGCCTCTTCACCCACTCAAGACCATGCCAAACGTTGTCAAAAGTAGGGAGTAATTTATTTTGCTGGCTACTCCCCTGTCTTCCTGCCTCCTTGAAGACTGAGCCTTGAAGGCAGCAGGAAGATTTGAAGAAGCAAGGTAAGGAGGTTTGGGAAAGTATTTTATTTGCCTGAGGTTACAAAGTTGGTGAAACAGTGAAGCCGAGATTGATCCCTGATTTTACTGGTTGACATTGCGCAATTCAGTTACACAAAGGGTTTCTCTTACTTAGATCAAAGGTTAATGTTTTGTAGAAAGCTTTATTTTGAGCAGTTTAAACTAGCGTGAACCTTGGCCCCGAACATAAGATCATTTAGTAACAGACATAAACTTTGCAACCTAAAATCAAGTAAGCACACATCTTCATTAGGATGTCTTGTTTTTTAATAGGGTCTGTTCTTCGTTGCTTTTTCTTTGTGTAGGCGAAACTACACATTTTTTATCAGCATTCAGATATCAGCACAGCTTAAAAGATGTGATATGTTTGTTTAAAAACAACACGTTGTGTTGTGCGACAGCTCCGCCACAGACTGACTCATGTTGTAGTTGCTCACTTCCAATATACTGGAAGTCGTTTTCCGTGACACTTCTGCAAGTTTCCCTTGCTCATTGCTATTTGTGTCTGAATATTCTTTTGTTTAATGAGAGAAGAGAAGATTTTCACTACAGCCAGTGTGGAGGCAAATCTTTTATTCCAATTCTTTCTCCCCCTACACCTCCACTCAATGTAATGTGATCCTGGACATGTCACTCAATCTAACGTAGCTTCAGGCATTCATAAACTCTTAGAAAGTAACTTCTAAGAGGCACATATAAAGTTTTGTAAACATTTGCATTGCACTTCCCCAACAATTTAACTTGTTAATAGGAAAATAATACTTATGCACCAATGAGGGTCATGGGTTAGGGTGACATGTCTCTCTACCACGCCTCCTGCTGTTTGATGACCAGGCCCAAGTTTGTCAGTATAGTTTGACTTTACTACTCTTTAGTCTGACTGCGGTGTGGAGTGGCGAGTGGGAGGGTATATGGGTCTCTCCCTCGGCCCACAAATGTTTCTACATACCAGAAGATGTATTTTTTTTTAGTTTAGTGATTATAACATAGCATAGGCATCAGAGCGCTGTTCATAAGAACAAATATTAAACAGTCACACTGAGTATCTTTGCAAAGTGCACAGAACAGGAGGATAGCAGAAGTAAAGATAACATGGCATTGTGGAGTAGCAAAGGGCAACTGTGAAGAGCTGCAGACAGAGCCTCTTTATCTATGCCTAAAAAAGAAATGTGACCTTGTCAAACAAAACAGGTGCTCATGAAAAACAAGGTTGCACTATAGAAAACTGCAGGATAATACAGTGGAATTGGGATGTGTTAGACCTGACATGCCTTAGGGTGGTCACCCCTAACTTTTTGCCTGCCTCCCCCCACTTTTTGGACACTGTTTTTCCTGGCTTTAAACTCTGCGCACTTTACCACTGCTAACCAGTGCTAAAGAGCATATGCTCTCTCCCTTTAAACATGGTAACCTTGAATCACACCCAATTGGACTATTTAATTTACTTATAAGTCCCTAGTAAAGCGCACTGTATGTGCCTAGGGCCTGTAGATGAAATGCTACTAGTGGGCCTGCAGCACTGGTTGTACCACCCACTTAAGTAGCCCCTTTACCTTGTCTCAGGCCTGCATTGCAAGGCCTGTGTGTGCAGTTCCACTGCCACTTCGACTTGGCATCTAAAAGTACTTGCCAAGCCTAAAACTCCCCTTTCTCTACATATAAGTCACCTCTAATGTGTGCCCTAGGTAACCCCTAGAGCAGGGTGCTGTGTGGGTAAAAGGAAGGACACGTACCTGTGTAGTTTACATGTCCTGGTAGTGTAAAACCCCTAAAATCGTTTTTACACTACTGTGAGGCCTGCTCCCTTCATAGGCTAACATTGGGGCAGCCCTCATACATTATTGAAGTGGTAGCTGCTGATCTGAAAGGAGTAGGAAGGTCATATTTAGTATGGCCAGAATGGTAATACAAAATCCTGCTTACTGGTGAAGTTGGATTTGATATTACTATTCTAGAAATGCCACTTTTAGAAAGTGAGCATTTCTTTGCACTTAAATCTTTCTGTGCCTTACAATCCACGTCTGGCTAGGTTTAGTTGACAGCTCCTTGTGCATTCACTCAGACACACCACAAACACAGGGTACTCAGCCTCACTTGAATACATCTGCATTTTGAATGGGTCTTCCTGGGCTGGGAGGGTGGAGGGCCTGCTCTCACACAAAGGACTGCCACACCCCCTACTGGGACCCTGGCAGACAGGATTGAACTGAAAGGGAACCTGGTGCACTTCTAAGCCACTCTTTGAAGTCTCCCCCACTTCAAAGGCACATTTGGGTATAAAACAGGGCCTCTGCCCTACCACCTCAGACACTTGCTGGAGAAGAAACCTGAACCAGGACATGCATTCTGCCAAGAAGAACTGCCTGGCTGCTCAAAGGACTCACCTGACGGCTTTCTACAAAGGACTGCTGCCTCGCTGTTGGCCTGCTGCCTTGCTGAACTCTCGCCTTGCTGCAGAAGTGCTCTCCAAGGGCTTGGATAGAGCTTGCCTCCTGTTCCCTGAAGTCTCAGGACCAAAAAGACTTCCATCTTTCAACTGGACTCCTTGTGCGCCGAGAAATTCGATGCACAGCTTGCTCCGCGGTGAAAAATTCACTGCACGCCGATCTGGAAAGACGCCGCTCGACCCGCAAGGAAAAGATCGACGCAACGCCTGCATTGCGACCAGAACTTCGACGCACGGCCCGCCTGGACAACGCCGCCTGACTTCCAGAGAGGAAATCAACGCGACACCTGCCGTGAGGGAGAAAATTCTACGCACAGCCCAACGGAACAACGCGCAGCTGGACAACAAGCCCAGAAATCCACACACAGACCCCGGGGCGTCTGAAAACCCCGCGACCCACAGAGGAGCCTGTCCGCGCGCCGGAAATCGACGCAACGTCTTCCCCACGTGAAAAATAGCAACGCAAGTCCGTGTGTGAATGGGCGAAACCGATGCACACACCATTTTTCTACCCATCTCCTCCTCTGCGGCCCTTTGCCGTGATTTTCCACTCCAAATCAGGTACTTTGTGCTTTAAAGAGACTTTGTTTGTTTTTTAAAGACTTAAGACACTTTGGGGGTCATTACAACCCTGGCGGTCGGTGTTAAACCGGCGGTAAGACCGCCAACAGGCTGGCGGTCTTACTTTGGGGAATTATGACCATGGCGGTTACCGCCATGGTCATTCGCCGGTTTTCCGTTCCGCTCGCCAGGGCGGAGACGACTGCTGGGCTGGAAACCTGGGTCTCCAGCCCGGCGGCCGTCACTATACCGCCGGCGGTATTTGGACCCGGCTTACCGCCGTGGATTTCCAGCGGTTTGAACCGCCATGAAATCCACGGCGGTAAGCACTATCAGTGCCAGGGAATTCCTTCCCTGGCACTGATAGGGGTCTCCCCCACCTCCCACCCCAACCCCGACTCCCTCCCCTACACCCCCCACCACCCCTGCCACCCCTCAAAGGTGGCAGGGCCCCCCTCCCCACCCCGAACCCCAACAACACATAACCCATACCCACACAACACACACGCAGGCACCACCTACACCCTTACACGCACACACGCCGACATACATGCCAACATCCACACACACACTCAGACACGCACACCCACATTCAGACATACACGCACACATCCATACAGACATACCCACAGACATACACGCACTCATTCCCATACACACAACACCCCTTCAAGCATACACGCACTCACACACCCCCTCTATATACACAGACTCACACCCCCATGCACCCACACAACACACAACATCCCCCCACCCCCCTCCCCTAACGGACGATCGACTTACCTGTTCCGTCGCTCCTCGGGGAGGGGACGGGAGCCATGGGGGCAGCTCTGCCGACACCACACCGCCAACAGAACACCACCACGGCGAATCACAGGACGTGATTCGCTGGGCGGTGTTCTGTTGGCGTGGCAGTGGATGTGGAGCAACCTCCACTTCCCCGCCTCCCACCAGTATGGCTGTTGGCAGCTCACCGTCGGTAAAAGGACAGAGAGCTGCCAACGGTCATAATAGGCCGAGCGGAAAACCGCCACCACTGGTGGTCTTCCACACGGCGGTACCTCGGCGGTCTTCAAAAAAGACCACCGAGGTTGTAATGACCCCCTTTATATCACTTTTCAGTGATATCTCTACAATTTCATATTGCATCTTTTATCGTTTTGACCTGCAAATATCAAGATAAATATTATATATTTTTCTAAACACTGTGTGGTGTATTTTTGTGGTGCTTTATTGTGTTATTGTATGATTTATTGCACAAATACTTTACACATTGCCTCTAAGTGAAGCCTGACTGCTCAGTGCCAAGCTACTAGAGTGTGGGCACAGGATAATTTGGATTGTACCTTACTATAAAATGCCAGGCCATATAATACCATACCACACTATACTGTACAATGACAGGCCGCATCATGTTATACTACCCAATCACGTCACCGTCACAGCTTTTCACCTCTGAGCACCATTGAACTCTCAAGTTACTCTCACTTACCTTGACCCATCCCCGAACACTGAAGTCACCCTCACCTTCCTTTACCTATACCCACCTCACGTCACCTTTACCTCCCCTTACCTCTACTCATCCCTAATCCCTCAAGTCACCTCCACCTACCCCGGAACTGTTAAGTCATCCATTCTTTGAAACAGTGAATTACGGAGAATTGAGCCAAATATCTCAGCCTAGACATCCAAAACAAAGTTCTTCAGTTATTGTCACATGCAATTTTGCATCAAATGCATAAGAATATTGGTGGCAATCCATACGCAGTAATTGTTGATGGCACATAAGATATATCTGGTCAGGAACTAGAAAGCTTTTGTATTCATTACACTGACCAAGATCTGTACCCTCATGAACATTTTATTGGACTGTATCAGGCTGATAACACTACTGGTACTGCAATTGCTACAACTGTAAAGGATGTTTTATGCCACCATGGTCTTTCTCTGTCAAAACTGAGAGTATAAATTAAAGTTCATAATTTTATTGAAACGGAAGCTGTCTGGAGCAAGAAAAAACTATTTCCAATTAGTCCAATCGCATTTTGAGGGTTAGGAATGTCGCTAGGAGAATTTAGTTTATTCTTCCTTTTTTTCATCCTACTTTTGTTTGCGTGGTGCATGAAGACGCAAGATTCATAAGCGTGTTTTCTTTCATATTTAACCTAATTTCTTTGGGTATTTAAATAACCTCAAACCATATTTGCAAACTATGACTACATGCATTAATTTTGATGCAAGGATGTATCTCGCACTACAGAAATTGTGCACAAAATAGAAAGCACCGGGAACAACAGCTGCTCACATTCTGTTGTTCCTGTCAATTCGAAGTAACTTGTCAATGTCTTCATACTACATTTTTACTGCCAATGTCTTGTAATTATGCAAAGTGGCAAAGCTGCATATTATGTGGAATTTCACATAACAAGCATAATGCAAAATTCTCCAAAGTGTGTGAATTACGCGGAGTTAATTTAAATTTCTCCCACACCTATTTTAAATCCATGGACTGCACTTTTTTACAACTTACAGAATTTCCTATCAGTTAATCCTATCTGCATCTTATTCTGAGCATTTCATTCCTGTTATGTTATGTTATGTTATGCAGATTTGCAGAGCACACGATCACCCACAAGATTATCCTAGCTCTAAACAGGCGTGAGCCTAACAAAACCCAGGATCTAGTAGGACTACTCAAGAAGCCAGGTCTTCAGTTTCTTGCGGAATTCAAGAAGTGAGGAGAAAGCTCTTGTGTGAAGTAGCAGGTGTGATGTAGGAGAAGGCTTGACCACCGGATCTCATTTTCCATATGCATGGGTTGTGTGCAAGTAGGAGCCTCGATGAGCAGAGGTGTCTGTATGGTTTGTGAAAGTAGGTGCAATTGTTGAGATATGCTAGAGCAGCATTATGTAGTGCCTTGAAAGTGTGGATGAGGAGTTTGACTTGTGCTCATTTGTGTATGGGGAGCCATTGGAGCTCCTTCAGGTGTGGTGTGATGAGACTGAGGCGTGGGAGGTCGAGAGTGACTTTGGCCATCGAGTTCTAAATAGTCTGCAGCCTTCTGGTGAGTTTTTTGTAGATCCTGTCAAAGAGGTGGTTCTCGTAGCCCAGCTTGCTTGTGACAATGGCAGACAAGGCTGTTTTCCGGGAGCTAATTTGGAGCCATTTGAAAATCTTCAGCATGTTCATGGTTTAGAAGCATAAGGCAGTCACTGCAATGACTTGGGTCGTCATGCAGTTTGCTTTCAACGGTGATCCAGAGGTTCTTGGCCTGAATGATGAGGGTGGGTGTCAGTCCGAGCTCTGTTAACCACCAGGTGGAGTCCCACAATGACGTGCTCATACTGAAGGTCACGTTTTCGGTCTTGTCTGTGTACAGCATTAGACAGTTGGTCTTCATCCAGTGGGCGATTACAGTCATACAGGCATTAAACTTGATCCAGATACTGGGCATTTTTTCTGTGAGGGAGAGAATGATTTTTGTGTCATTTGCGTAGGAGAAAATGTTAATGTTGTGAGAGTGGATGATGCTGGCTAGAGAGATCAGGTGTGCATTGAAGAGGGTCAGTTGAAGAGGGTCAGTTCCTGCAAATCAAATCAGCAAGAGCCCAGGGTCTTCTCTAATATCTTCTCTCCATTAATAAGTCATATTTTATCTGATCAACTATTGACTATGTATACCCTATAGACCTAAATCAAAGTGGGGTTATATTGGGGATATGAAGAATCACTCAAATACTTTCTGCCCATAAGGCTGCAGGGTAAAACGATTATTTTTCTGTCTACACAATGTTCAAGGTTCAGCAAAAGGAAAGTGGAATATACTGCATTTACGGCATTTAAAATAACTGAATACATTGTTATATTGTATACTGTATACTTGGAATGGCATTTGGGCAAAATATTGAGTCTTAAATATCAAGTTACAGATATATCGGAAAAACAATATCATGATACATAAATATTGTGATGCAGAAATATTGCTGTAAAGAAGTTCAATATTTTAGGTATGTAACATTGCTTTCAAGTTTATCTTTGTTGTTAATATCATTTTTGATAATATAGTTGTAAACATTGTTTTTTAATTACCTTTATGTTATTTAATTCATATAATATTTGAATGTGTTATTGCTTGTATAATTAATACTAGAATTTTGAAATACAGTTTGTACTTTGCGATTTATAATTTTTACTTCAATTACTAAAAGTAACGTATAGTGTTGTAGTTGTTGCTAGGTTTATAAAGAATCAAGTGGCAACTTAATTAAGTTTAATCAATTAACATTTAATTATCCATTTATTGTTACTTATTTAATTGATTAATAATTGTGTAACTTGAGTAATAATTATATTGTTTAAGCTATATATTACGTGTGGGCTTCTGGGTTTGAGGGAGTATTAGAAATTAATTAACAATCAATTATTAATTTAGCAGCGCCCGCCATGATCCCATGTACCTTTAGATGTTGCTTAGTTCCAGTTATAACTTTCTTTAGAAGAGTTAAATACCCAAATGTGCTGTTCACATTATAACTGGTGCACATTTAGCTGTAATCTTTCTGCTTTCCTGTTCTTATTAAAGCAAGCAAATGTCTCTTAGCACAATCAATCAGCAGAGCCTTTTCACCCAGCCGTCTCTTGTACACTTTTTATGTCTCTCCCTATTTGAAAGCTGTAGTCTGGTGACTGGCGCAAAAACATGTAGTCATGTCCTGAAAAAACAGCAGGAATTTAGGAGTTTAAAGGGGAGCGGCAGGTCTGGCAATAACAATTCAATCCTTTCGCAAATGCCACCAATATTGCTGAACACTTTTCGGATGGGTGCTTCCTTCGTGCAAGTGGCAGGCATGTGAAATATAGCAACCAAACAGGCTCCACTTCAGAGCCAAAAAGGAGCACTCTCCGGATTCTCAGCCACATTGATTCCACCTAGCCTGACGCGTTTCAGCAGATTGCCTTTCTCAACTGCCGGTAAAGAAATAGACATTTACTCATAGGTGCTTTAAATAGTTTTCCTTCATTGTTATTTCATGATACTCGTAAGTAAAAAAGGACTATGAGTCTCCATAAATCACACAGCTAGCAGCGCCGCCATGATACCATGTACTTTTAGATGTTGCTTAGTCCCAGTTATAACCTTTTTTTAGTAGAGTTAAATACCCAACTCTACTAAAGAAAAGTTATAACTGGGACTCAGCAGCATCTAATAGTACATGGTATCATGGCGGCGCTGCTAGCTAGAGTGTTGAGACATATATATATATATATATATATATATATATTCCTATTGAGAGCTTTATATTTCTTGTAAATTTGTATGGTTATTTAAATATGTTATGTGTTTGAAATGAAGTAATTACTCTACTGCTGCACAGACTGGAATAGGAATAGTAACTTCAACTACTCCAAAGTCCAACCCCTTCCCTACTGTTGCACAGACTGGAGTGGGAATAGTAAATTGAACCCCTCCGAAGTCCATTGCTCTCCTTACTGTTGCACAGACTGGAGTGGGAATAGTACATTTTACCACGTTGAAGTCTAACGCCTTTCCTAACTTTGTGGCCCAACGCTTTCCCTACTGTAGTGGGGATTGGAGTGGGAATGATATATGTTAGACTTTTCATCCTTGGCGTGGTCTCCCTTAACTTTTTGCCTCTGTTCCCCAGGTTGTTGATGTGTGCTGGACTCTGATTTTGCTGTTTTTGTTACTCTGGGCACTTTACCACTGCTAACCAGTGCTAAAGTGCAAGTGCTCCTGTTTAAATTGTATGTAAGTGGTTCATCCATGATTGGCATATTTGAATTACTAGTAAGTCCCTAGTAATGTGCACTAGAGGTGCCAGGGCCTGTAAATCAAATGCTACTAGTGGGCCTGCAGCACTGGTTGTGCCACCCACATAAGTAGCTCTGTAATCATGTCTCAGACCTGCCCCTGCAGTGTCTGTATGTGTATTTTTACACTGTAAATTCGACTTGGCAAGTGTACCCACTTGCCAGGCCTAAACCTTCCCTTTCCTTACATGTAAGGCACCCCTAAGGTAGGCCCTAGGTAGCCCCAAGGGCAGGGTGCAGTGTATGGATAAGGTAGGACATATAGTAATGTGGTTTATATGTCCTGACAGTGAAATACTGCCAATTTCGTTTTCACTGTTGCAAGGTCTGTCTCTCTCTCATAGGATAATATGGGGGCTACCTTTAAATATGATTAAAGTGTAGATTCCCCTAGAGAGTAGATGGACATGTGGAGTTTGGGATCCCTGAACTCACAATTTAAAAATACATCTTTTAGTAAAGTTGATTTTGAGATTGTGCGTTTGGAAATGCCACTTTTAGAAAGTGAGCATTTTCTTGCTTAAACCATTCTGTGACTCTGCCTGGTTTGTGGATTCCCTGTCTGGGTCAGTTTGACAGTTGGGTTGTTTTTCACCTCACACCAGACAGTGACACAAAGGGAGCTGGGGTGTGATCTGCATTTCCTGATTAGCCATCTCTGCTAGGAGGGAGGGGTGGAGTGGTCACTCTCATCTGAAAGGACTGTGCCTGCCTCTGACAATGCTGTCTCCAGCCCCCTGGTGTGTGTCTGAGGCCTTGCCTGGGCAAGGCAGGATTTCACAAGAAGGTGTGAGTCCCCTTTGAAGAAAGGTGACTTCAAAGACTAAAATGGGTATAAGAAGGGCACCCAAACTTACAAACTTTAGAAACACTTCTGGAACCAAGAGGAACCTCTGCCTGGAGAAGAGCTGATAGCTGAGGAAAACGTGCTGCCCTGCCTGTGACTGTGCTTTGTGGAGCTTTCCTGCAGTGCTGCTTCTGCCAGAGTAAGAGGGCAAAGACTGGACTTTGTGTGCCTTCCATCTTGAAGAAGAAATCTCCAAGGGCTTGATGTAGAGCTTGCCTCCTGTTGTTGAAGTCTCAGGGATAGCAAAGACTTCTTCCTGCCAGCACCTGGAGTCTCTGGAGAGACCCCTACTCTGCTCTGTGGTGCCCTTCCAGTTCCTGGGACCCTGAAAGGAGAGGCTGGCAGCCTAAGGACAAAAATACACGCACCGAGCGCCGTGCGGAGAAAAGATCGACGCGAATCCGATCGCGGCTGAGAAAACGACGCGACGCCGGTTCCGCAGCTGAGAAACGACGCCGCAGGAAACGCGACCGAAAAACCGACGCCCGGAGCAGGAGAAACGACGCGCAGCATCGCTGACGGAGGCTGAGAGATCGCACCCTGCGCCGCGGGACTTTCGGATCGTCGTGTGGCTGGCTTTTTCAACGCGCACCGCCGTGCCGAGTTGTTTTCGACGCACACAGCCGTGCAGGGTTACTTTCGACGCACACCGCCCGTGCGGGGTTATTTTTGACGCAAACCAGGTACATTTTCACGCTAGCAGCGCTAGTGTGGTGTTACAACTACCTAAAGACTCTTTTTATTTTAAACCTTTAAAAAATCATAACTTGACTTGTGTATGTTGGATTTTTGTCGTTTTGGTCTTGTTTTGTCTAGATAAATATTTCCTATTTTTCTAAACTGGTGTTGTGTCATTTTGTAGTGTTTTCATTAAGTTACTGTGTGTGTTGGTACAAATACTTTACACCTAGCACTCTGAGGTTAAGCCTACTGCTCTGCCAAGCTACCAAGGGGGTAAGCAGGGGTTAGCTGAGGGTGATTCTCTTTTATCCTAACTAGAGTGAGGGTCCTTGCTTGAACAGGGGGTAACCAGACTGTCAACCAAAGACCCCATTTCTAACATTGGTGGCAGCGGTGGGATTTGGACTTGTATTTGTACTTGACATACAGTAATTAAGTGTACACTACTGTTTTGATCTCAGACCACTACGTGACCACATACTACTAGTCTTGTGATTTTTGTTTTTTTTCTACTTGGACTGTTTTTCTCTGCATTCAGTTTCTTTTTTTTCGCTGATCCCGTGATTGACTTTTCTGGAACTTCATTTGAGAACTTGCTTTTCTGTTTTTGGAACTGTGCATATTTTTTTAACCTCTCATCATGTCTCAGTCTGGAGATGCCCTAGCTGAAGCTGCTTTTGACTTGGAGAAATTGGAGAGCTACAAAGTGGCTCAGTTGAAGCAGTTTTGTAGTAATGTTGGCTGTCCCATTAAGAGCTCATCCAAGAAGGATGAGCTGCAAAAGGCGCTGAGGGCCTGGGTGACAGCCAAAGCAGCTGAGGGGCACACAGATGAGGAGCCAGAGGGGGAAGAGGAGTTGCAAGTCACTCACACTGATGTAGTGGGTGGGCCTGCTATGTCTCAGGGGAGAATCTCCAGGGCAGGTAGCAGTGTGTCCTCCAAGAGTCTGACACCTGGAGAGTTACAGGACAGACAGGCAGAGAGGGAGTACCAGTTGGAGCTGAAAAAGCTCAGTCTAGAGGTGGAACAGAGAAAGCTGGCCCTTGAGGAAAGGAAGATAAACATGGCTCATGAGCTCAGTTTAAAAGAGATTGATCAGAGGAGTCAGTCCAGTAGGGATGGTGGCAGCAATTCTACAGTGCAGCCTGAGAGAAGGGTACACATCCCAAAAGACCTTGTGAGGGATTATAAGAGGGAGGATGATATCTACTTGTGGTTCAAGGGTTATGAGTCAGCTCTCCACATGAACCTGGTCCCTGAAGCTCATTGGGGGGCAGCCCTGTGGAAGCATTTTGAGGCAGAGGGGAGGGACACACTGACGGCCTTAGGGGATGCTCAGAGTCTCACCTACCCTGCCATGAAGGAGGCCTTACTTACCAGGTATGGTCTCACCCCTGAGCAGTACAAGGAGAAGTTTAGATCCTACAAGAGAAAGGAATCCCAAACTTGGTTGGAATGTGTTGATTCTTGTTGCAGGTCACTGGATGGTTGGGTGAAGGGCAGTAAGGTAAACACGTATGAGGGGCTTTACAATTTAATTGCTTGGGAGCACTTGTACAGTTTATGTTTTCCAGAGCTGCGCCAGCACCTCATTGACAGCAAGCTGACTGACCCCAGGAAGCTTGCACAGGAAGCGGACCGCTGGGAGAGCACCAGGGTCCAAAAGAGGTATGGGGGAGACCACGCCAAGGGTGGGCAGGGTCCCTCTCAGAAGAAAGGGGGGGGTAAGGGCAAACAGGATGAGTGCTCTAAAGGGCCCCAAACTGATTCCCAGGGTAAGGATTCCCAACCCCCCAGTGAAAAGAAGCCATGGTTCTCCAAAGGGAAGCCAATGGCAGGTGGTCCCCTACGTAAGTGCTATTCATGTGACCAGGTGGGTCATGTGAGGGGGGACCCCAAATGCCCCAAAAGTACACCGGCACCCACTGGTGCACCGTCCCAGGGTTTGGCCAGTGTAGCGCTTGGGGAGGAGTTGGTTTCAGGTGGGTGGGAACCAGCAGAAATGACCCTTGTCTCACTAGGGGACAGTGAGATGGTCCAGAGAAACCTAGTGCCTGATAACACTAAGAAGTACAGGCAATGGGTGACCATCAATGGACAGAGGGTGGAGGCTCTAAGAGACACAGGAGCCAGTGTGACTACAGTGAGGAGTCACCTGGTGTCTGAAGAGCAGATTGATCCCCGGGTACTTCACCAAGTAGTTGCAGTAGACAATTCTGAGCGCCTCTGCAGAGTGGCGCAGGTTCCCTTTGAATGGGGGGGGGTCTCAGGTTCCTGGAAAGTAGCTGTGAGTCCAACCATGCCTGTTGATTGTTTGCTAGGCAACGACCTGGAAGATTCCCCTTGGAAGGAGGTGGAACACAGGTCTCACTTGGAGATGTTGGGTCTGCCTGGGTGGGTATGCGTATCCACCCGGTCTATGGCAGCCAATCAGGGTAGTCAAGAGCCCCTGGAGCCTGAAACAGTGGCCCAGGGGACCGCCAAGAAGAGGAAAGGCAGGAGGCGCGGGAAACCCGCCCCAGAAGTTCCCACGGTCCGGGAGGAGGCAGAGCCTGAGGGTGATGCCCCGGAACCTACAGGGGAACAGGTGGCTGAACTGGGGGAGGTCCCTGAGCTGTCGCAGTGGCAGCAGGAAGGGGGACCCACCAGGGAAGTATTCTGCACAGCGCAGAAGGAGTGCCCTACTCTTGAGGGACTGCGGCAGCAGGCTGCAGCCCAGGCGGCTGGCGGGGCGCCAGGTACTCACCTGATTTATTGGGAGGATGGCCTCCTGTATAGTGAGCCTAAGGTTCCTGAGCCGGGGTCAGCTCGTATGCTGGTGGTACCCCAGGGCTTCAGGGCCTTCCTACTGGGTTTGGCTCATGATGTGCCTTTGGCAGGACATCTAGGGCAGGACAAGACCTATAAGAGGCTTGTCTCCCACTTTTACTGGCCCTTGATGAACAAGCAGTCAGCTGCTTATTGTAGATCTTGTCAGACTTGTCAGGCAAGTGGCAAGAGTGGGGGGAAATGCAAAGCTCCCCTCCAACCTTTACCGGTAGTCAGTACTCCCTTTGAAAGGGTAGGAATTGACATTGTGGGGCCTCTGGATCCCAAGACAGCCATGGGCAACAGGTTCATCCTGGTCTTGGTGGACCATGCCACACGGTACCCAGAAGCTATTCCTCTAAGGACGGTCACCGCCCCCGTGGTGGGACGTGCCTTGATGGGGGTTTTTACCCGCATGGGGTTCCCCAAGGAGGTAGTATCTGATAGGGGTACAAACTTCATATCCACTTATATGAAGTCTCTGTGGAAGGTGTGTGGGGTAACCTACAAGTTCACCACCCCTTACCACCCCCAAAGTAATGGTCTGGTTGAGAGATTCAACCGCACCTTGAAAGGCATGATTCAGGGCCTGTCAGAGCCCTTGAGGCGTAAGTGGGACGTCCTCTTGCCATGCCTTCTGTTCGCTTACAGGGAGGTGCCTCAAAAGGGACTTGGCTTTAGCCCCTTTGAGCTCATCTATGGCCACCCTGTGAGGGGACCGCTCAGTCTGGTGAAGGAGGCTTTGGAGAAAGCTCCTAGTAAACCACCCCAGGATGTATTTAGCTACATGCTGGCACTAAGAAACCAGACTGCCCGCTTCAGGAGTCTCGCTCAGGAGAACCTGGAAGCAAGCCAGGAGGATATGAAACGGTGGTACGACCAGAATGCCACTCTGGTTGAGTTTCAGCCTGGACAAAAAGTGTGGGTCATGGCACCAGTGGAGCCTAGGGCTCTCCAAGATAAGTGGACTGGGCCTTTTGAGGTGGTGGAAAGAAAGAGCGAGGTCACCTATCTGGTAGACTTGCAATCCCCCAGGAACCCCTTGAGGGTCCTACATGTCAACCGCCTCAAACCACACTTTGAGCGAACTGAGCTATCCATGCTCCTAGCGACAGATGACGGGGTGGAGGAAGAGAGTGAGCCTCTTCCTGACCTCCTGTCTGCAGGAGAGAAAGATGGGTCTGTGGAGGGAGTGATCCTCTCCCCCTCCCTGACTGAGGAACAGCAGAGGGACTGTCGCCACGTGCTGGGACAGTTCGCCTCGCTGTTTTCCCTGATCCCAGGAGTCACACACCTGTGCACACATGATGTGGACACTGGGGACAGTACACCTGTTAAACATAAGGTTTACAGGGTGACTGACAGGGTGAGGGCTTGCATTAAGGAGGAAGTCTCCAAAATGTTAGCCCTCAGGGTTATTGAGCACTCCAGCAGTCCTTGGGCCAGCCCAGTGGTCTTGGTCCCAAAGGCTGCTGCTCCTGGTGCCACTCCAGAACTTAGGTTCTGTGTGGACTACCGGGGTCTCAATGCGGTCAGCAAGACTGACGCACACCCCATCCCCCGAGCTGATGAGCTCATTGATCGGTTAGGAGCTGCCAAGTACCTCAGTACGTTTGATTTAACATCTGGGTACTGGCAGATTGCCTTAACTGAAGGGGCAAAGGAGAGGTCAGCATTCTCTACCCCCGATGGGCACTTCCACTTCAATGTGATGCCCTTTGGGATGAAGAATGCCCCTGCCACCTTTCAGAGGTTGGTCAACCAGGTGTTGGCAGGACTGGATGAGTTCAGTGCCGCCTACCTGGATGACATTGCTGTGTTTAGTTCCACATGGGAGGAACACCTGCAACACCTCTGGAGAGTGTTAGAGGCCCTGCAGAAGGCAGGCCTCACTATTAAGGCGAGCAAGTGCCAAATAGGGCAGGGTTCTGTTGTGTACTTAGGACACCAGGTGGGGAGTGGCCAGGTGGCACCCCTACAGCCTAAGATTGACACGATTCTGGCTTGGGAGCCTCCCAAGACCCAGACTGAAGTGAGAGCCTTTTTAGGTCTCACAGGATACTATCGGAGGTTCGTTAAGGGATATCGTACCATTGTTACCACCTTAACTGAGTTGACTTCTAAGAAGCAACCCAAGAAAGTGATCTGGACAGAGGCTTGCCAGAACGCTTTTGATGCCCTGAAGGCTGCCATGTGCACAGCACCTGTGCTGAAGGCACCTGACTACTCCACGGAGTTTGTTGTACAGACAGACGCCTCAGAGCATGGTATTGGAGCAGTACTCTCACAGCTGAATGAAGAGGGTCTAGATCAACCCGTAGCCTTCATTAGCAGGAGGTTACTACCCAGGGAACGTAGGTGGAGTGCCATAGAACGTGAAGCGTTTGCTGTGGTCTGGGCACTGAAGAAGCTAAGACCCTACTTGTTTGGGACTCACTTCCGAGTTCAGACCGACCACAGACCCCTCAGATGGTTAATGCAGATGAGGGGTGAGAACCCAAAACTGTTGAGGTGGTCCATTTCCCTACAGGGGATGGACTTTACGGTGGAACATCGACCCGGTACAGAGCACGCCAATGCTGATGGTCTGTCCAGGTTCTTCCGCCTTAGTGATGAGAACTCCCATGAGGTTGGGTAGTTGCTCCCCACTTTTAGCTGGGGGGGACACGTGTTAGACTTTTCATCCTTGGCGTGGTCTCCCTTAACTTTTTGCCTCTGTTCCCCAGGTTGTTGATGTGTGCTGGACTCTGATTTTGCTGTTTTTGTTACTCTGGGCACTTTACCACTGCTAACCAGTGCTAAAGTGCAAGTGCTCCTGTTTAAATTGTATGTAAGTGGTTCATCCATGATTGGCATATTTGAATTACTAGTAAGTCCCTAGTAATGTGCACTAGAGGTGCCAGGGCCTGTAAATCAAATGCTACTAGTGGGCCTGCAGCACTGGTTGTGCCACCCACATAAGTAGCTCTGTAATCATGTCTCAGACCTGCCCCTGCAGTGTCTGTATGTGTATTTTTACACTGTAAATTCGACTTGGCAAGTGTACCCACTTGCCAGGCCTAAACCTTCCCTTTCCTTACATGTAAGGCACCCCTAAGGTAGGCCCTAGGTAGCCCCAAGGGCAGGGTGCAGTGTATGGATAAGGTAGGACATATAGTAATGTGGTTTATATGTCCTGACAGTGAAATACTGCCAATTTCGTTTTCACTGTTGCAAGGTCTGTCTCTCTCTCATAGGATAATATGGGGGCTACCTTTAAATATGATTAAAGTGTAGATTCCCCTAGAGAGTAGATGGACATGTGGAGTTTGGGATCCCTGAACTCACAATTTAAAAATACATCTTTTAGTAAAGTTGATTTTGAGATTGTGCGTTTGGAAATGCCACTTTTAGAAAGTGAGCATTTTCTTGCTTAAACCATTCTGTGACTCTGCCTGGTTTGTGGATTCCCTGTCTGGGTCAGTTTGACAGTTGGGTTGTTTTTCACCTCACACCAGACAGTGACACAAAGGGAGCTGGGGTGTGATCTGCATTTCCTGATTAGCCATCTCTGCTAGGAGGGAGGGGTGGAGTGGTCACTCTCATCTGAAAGGACTGTGCCTGCCTCTGACAATGCTGTCTCCAGCCCCCTGGTGTGTGTCTGAGGCCTTGCCTGGGCAAGGCAGGATTTCACAAGAAGGTGTGAGTCCCCTTTGAAGAAAGGTGACTTCAAAGACTAAAATGGGTATAAGAAGGGCACCCAAACTTACAAACTTTAGAAACACTTCTGGAACCAAGAGGAACCTCTGCCTGGAGAAGAGCTGATAGCTGAGGAAAACGTGCTGCCCTGCCTGTGACTGTGCTTTGTGGAGCTTTCCTGCAGTGCTGCTTCTGCCAGAGTAAGAGGGCAAAGACTGGACTTTGTGTGCCTTCCATCTTGAAGAAGAAATCTCCAAGGGCTTGATGTAGAGCTTGCCTCCTGTTGTTGAAGTCTCAGGGAGAGCAAAGACTTCTTCCTGCCAGCACCTGGAGTCTCTGGAGAGACCCCTACTCTGCTCTGTGGTGCCCTTCCAGTTCCTGGGACCCTGAAAGGAGAGGCTGGCAGCCTAAGGACAAAAATACACGCACCGAGCGCCGTGTGGAGAAAAGATCGACGCGAATCCGATCGCGGCTGAGAAAACGACGCGACGCCGGTTCCGCAGCTGAGAAACGACGCCGCAGGAAACGCGACCGAAAAACCGACGCCCGGAGCAGGAGAAACGACGCGCAGCATCGCTGACGGAGGCTGAGAGATCGCACCCTGCGCCGCGGGACTTTCGGATCGTCGTGTGGCTGGCTTTTTCAGCGCGCACCGCCGTGCCGAGTTGTTTTCGACGCACACAGCCGTGCAGGGTTACTTTCGACGCACACCGCCCGTGCGGGGTTATTTTTGACGCAAACCAGGTACATTTTCACGCTAGCAGCGCTAGTGTGGTGTTACAACTACCTAAAGACTCTTTTTATTTTAAACCTTTAAAAAATCATAACTTGACTTGTGTATGTTGGATTTTTGTCGTTTTGGTCTTGTTTTGTCTAGATAAATATTTCCTATTTTTCTAAACTGGTGTTGTGTCATTTTGTAGTGTTTTCATTAAGTTACTGTGTGTGTTGGTACAAATACTTTACACCTAGCACTCTGAGGTTAAGCCTACTGCTCTGCCAAGCTACCAAGGGGGTAAGCAGGGGTTAGCTGAGGGTGATTCTCTTTTATCCTAACTAGAGTGAGGGTCCTTGCTTGAACAGGGGGTAACCAGACTGTCAACCAAAGACCCCATTTCTAACAATATATCTAAGCTTCTCATACTTTTCCTAATATTGTTTAAATATATCTATTAATATTATTTGTTTATATTTTAATTCATGTAATATATGTATATATATATATATATATAGAGAGAGAGAGATATACATACAAGTATATATGTATATATTAATATCCATAAATAAATTCACTGAAAAAACAAAGGTTACAGGGATGAGATATATATATATATATATATATATATATATATATATATATATATATATATATATACACATATAAATGTATATACACAGAACTATCTTTGCTCCAAACGGGCCCGCTACCCAAGGGGAGTGGAGCAAAAGCCAGTGGAGCACACCGGCAAATAATGTCCAAACATACCCAAAGAGAAAACGCTCACTCAGGTGGAAAGTGATAGAAGTTTACTTAAAAATGACAAGTTTCGGCCGGCTATGCGGACTGGATCACATGACCTGTGCATCATATTCGCCTTGGCATATACTTGTGATAAACATAAAAAAAGAACCAATGACAACAAGTGTAAATTGTCGTCATATTGGATTTGTAAAATACAAAAATTTAAGTAGCACATAATATATAGAGTAGCAACCTTTAACCAATTCATTTGTATTCTGTTGCTGTTTCTGGGAAGTTTACAATGGCGATCCAGGAAAATTGAAATTTTATGGCATTAAACATGTCAAGCGCCATCCACGTCTGGGTGATTGTGAATTGGAGCTATGGAGGGCTGAGTCTAGGTTAATTATACAATTAGGAACAGAAAAACTATGTGGCACAACCTTGATACTGAATTACATGTATATTTCTGACATTTATAACATCAAGTTCCCTACTGAGACTTCCTAATAGTATCTAATGGCTTGGTCTGCGAGACTGTGATCGTTCTTTAGGGTGCTGTTAGAAGGCCATAACTGATGAATCATGAAATATCCAGGTCTTTCTCTTGCTTAATATGAATATATGGTTCATGTATTGATAGTTTCTGCACTGTCCATTAAGTCTTAATACATTGTGTTTTTTAAGTTTCATATTGGTGGACATCCACCTTAGTTGTCCTTTCCTGTTGCTGTTTTTGGCACAACATTTTAATGTCTTCCTTATAGGGTTTAGTGTGAGTTGGAGACTTTCCAGATTACTATCACATGGTGTTTATGAGTTTCATAAATTGTTGGTGTTACAATATAAGATGAATATTGCTCCTATGGACCATTGATATTTGATTGACTGTCAGATGCTTGAGGACATAGTACTGATTTTACGCACCTCAATAATACCTCCACGTTGCACAGCACATAGCACTTTAATACACAAAATGTGGTAATAAATCAGTATTGGATCATTTATAGTATGACATTTGTGCCTGGGGTTAGTTCAATGTATTTGTTGTTATTGATGTAAACTTCTTAATGGTTGACCTTTTCTTGGCCCTGTGACGAACATTTGATTGGTTAATGCTTGAAGACTTGATAGTTGTTTATTGACTTTTATTATTACCTTTTTGCACAGGACACACCACTTTAATTGAAATTTTGCAATGCAGGGATGATTAGAACAATATGTTTGTATTTGGGTTATGAAGGCAGCTACATGGCCTTTATTTATATCTTTTGTTGTACAGCACACATCACACAGCATTGTAGTCAACATCTAGCTTTATATATATATATATATATATTCACATATCTTATACATGCTTCAAAAGACGGCGCTGCGCCGCGTCCTCACACAGGCAGCAGAGACAAGGGTCGCGGAGCCCCTTATTGTAGACAAACACGTTTCCACTTAAGGAAAAAAGTCTCTGCCACGTACGATGTCCAAATCTTATTCTTTTATTCGGCAAACAGCAAAATTCAACGCGTTTCGGCAGTCCTCGCTGCCTTGTTCAAGAATAATCCCTACTTTTATTTCTATTCCTATATATTCTTTTCTAATAACACAAACATAAAAAACTGACCACTCCTTTCTTGCATCAACAGCGGCCATCTTTAACTTTCATATTATACCAAACCAAACAAATAGTTGTCAGCTTATTTTTCAGCTTATTTTTACAATTATTTCTTCCATCACCCCTTAAATGGAGTTCTACTCAATTAACCATTACAATCAAATTAAATTTTCCATGACACTGTAATTCATAATCATATCTTTATGTTACTTATATACTATCCAAATAAATACATACATATATAACACTATTCATACACCAGAAATTAGTTAATTTTACTTCACCTGTATCTTTTATGATACAATAGCTCTTCTGCTTTTCCGTTTACTTATTCTATAGTTTTAAGATACAATAGCTGAATAAAAGAATAAGATTTGGACATCGTATGTGGCAGAGACTTTTTTCCTTAAGTGGAAACGTGTTTGTCTATATATATATATATATATATATATATATATATATATATATATATATATATATATAAAATGGATGACTAGAACAATATGTTTACTTCTGAGATTAGTGCAATACATTTGCCATCATTGGAATGGTTAAAAAGCATAGAATCCTTGTTTGCTCTAGTTTTAATTGCTAGATTATGTGGTGCTGTTAATAATAATATAGATTGGCTCATCCGTCTACAACTGTTTAATGTGTACACAGAGCTCATGTGGGTTGAAGCCATGTATTTCCTACTTATCTTCTACCCTTTTGTGATTATGTTGAATGATTCATAGAGCACTAGTCCCTTTGAGAGTCAAATATATTATGCTATCAGAGTGTATAACACAGGCGACAATACAAACCAATATATATGTCTAGGGGTTGAACCATATAGAAAAAATGCTATGTTTTTTTATATTTGATAGGATATATATGTCTGAAGTACTTTTGAATTATGAAACAATAATTATTTCAAAGATGTCATATTTCTGTCTAGGCCCAGTATGAATAAATGTTTAACAACCATTATTATATATATTGATACAAACATGTGGGACTGTGATGACACATCATGATAATTGTTGTTTGGCAACTTTTGATTTAGCATGAGCAACACCATAGTTTATGAATGTATTGGCCATTGAGGTGGTCTTAAGATGGCTCCTGCTTTGAAACATTGGTACTATGGGGGAGAACATAAATCGTATAGCTGCTTCAGAGGCAGGGATGAGAAATGGAAGAAGGACTGTTGAAAACATGGTAGTTGTGTATTAAGGTGTCAAGTCGAAGGTGTAAGCCAAAACGAGTTGGCCTTGCCTTGTGTTTTTTTGCTGTTTTTCATGAAAAATTCTTGCAATTAATTCCTGCTGTGTCTGAGATTTCCTGCCCTGTCGGAGAGCACGGATGTTGTGAAGTATGTTGTGGCTGGAGTCATTTGTGTTGCCTTCGAAGTTGTGTGTGTGTGTGTGTGTGTGTGTGTATATATATATATATATATATATATATATATATGTATATATATTTTTATATATATATATATATGTGCGTGTGTGTATATATATATATATATATATATATATATATATATATATATATATATAAATGTGTGTATATATTTATATGTATGTATATATATAGGAAGTTATAATTAGCACCTAGTTTCTACAGAAAAAGCATCTTTTTACTTTATCTTTGGCACCAGTTGACAAATCTTCACAAAATTTGCAAAATAAATACGAGCCTCAAATCAGCTGCCATCTGAAAAGTTTCCGGGTGATCTGTTGAGTGGGCTATGAGAAAAACGGGGGTTCGAAAACTTGTTTTCACCATGTTAATTTCCATTTTGAACAGGAAAAGCAGCCGAACCACCACATTTTGAACAGGAATAGCATCCGAACCACTGGACGGGTTTGGCACACATTTGGCAGAAAGCTAGCTCTTGGTCAGGAAAGCGACCTTTTTGTGATATGGTGTAAATCCATTTAGTAGTTTTTATGATATTACAGAAAATTCAAATATATATATATATATATATATATATATATATATATATAGTGATGCAAAAGGCTCTGCGATCCCTCCCGATCTTGTGCTGAGATCTGATTGGATGCCAAAACTTCAACAAGGAAGTGTTAGCAACCGTCTTTGGATTCTGTTTCAGCCAAGTCCCAGAAAAAAAAACAAAAAAATGAGAAAAGGGGCCAGGGTAGGGACACCCTAACCCCTTAGCTCTGGTGCTGTATTCAAGACAGAACCCCCAGGGGAACAAAAGTATTAAAAACAAACTTTTACTGCAAATTTGCTATGGGGTTGAAAGTCCATGGTAAAAACTTCTTTAAAAAGCAAGCGCGGTCTCCCACTCTTGTTTTAAGAAAGCCCCCTAGGGTTCAGGCCTCGGAGGCATGTTAAAAATAAAGGAGAGGGGTACACAGGCCCACCTCCAGGGCTTATTTATGCCCCAGGGACCTCTGCCTTCCCAGGGCTTAATTTATATTGAATGCAGGGAAGCAGCTTGGCTCTAAGCAGCCCAAGGGACCACCACCTCTCTGGGGCTAAAGAAATAATGAATGCGAGGAACAACATGCCCCCCACACAGCCTCGGGGACCACCGCATCCGTGGGGGCTAAAGAATTAATTAATGCAGGGGTGCGCTGTCCCTCCTCAGAGTTGATTCATGTAAATAGGAGGGGGCCGTGTGGACCCCACTGAGCCCCTGGGGGCGACCACCTCTCTGGGGCTATTAATGCAAATTCACAGGGGGAGTGTGCCCTCTCATAGCCCCAGAGAGCACCACCTCCCTGGGGTAGAATTTAAAGGATGAAGGGGGTCCATTGCGAGCCCAGGCCCCTAGCACCACCACCACCTCCCTGGAGCACATACAACATTGGAGCGGGCCATGGGGCCACCCTCCAGGAGCCCTAAATGGCCCTGGGGACCACCACTCCCCCAGAGCCAGCTAATGCTATGTTCTGGGGTGTCCAATGGCTAATGTCAATATGAAGCAAGCTATTACTATTAAAACAAGAACTAATATAGATTTGAGGAATCCTCCTCCTTTTGCCTTAAACCAACTGGCCACATTAGTAAATCCCTTTGTAAAGCTTTTAACTATACTAATTGTTTATAGAGCTCTAGATCAATACCTACATCAAATATATTATTGCATAATCTACAATCTACAATCTTTCTACTCTCATCAGGAATGTAGGTACAGCAATTCTCAATCTTTAACATCTTGCAGCATCCCCTTTCACAGTAAGATACATAACGTGTATCTATTTTTTAAAACCGTAGATCTAATCGCTACAAGCTCAGTGTTTCTACTAATAAAGCTCCAGATGTACTGGTAGCCAACCTATCAACTACTGCTAAAAGCTTCCTAATCTTTTTATCATTCATAATAACTCCTAGAGCCGGTGTGAATGCTCCAAATATGTCTGTCACTAACTGTGTTCATTCATTTGCATCTTTTGTGTGCTGGTGCCATTGTTAATGCATCTAAGTTTTGTATATGATACATCTTTGGAAATAGCAAGCCTCAGAAACAAATACCCTCAGAAAACTCAGGCAACCTAAAATATGCATTATCTCTACATGTGAAATATATTCCAGGTATAGTAGGGTCATCTTCACATAAAATTTGCCAAGATCATCCAGACAATTCAAAACATGCTCACAATTGCTGGGATCGTTCTCCCACTAATTCTTCTCTTAAATACACATATATTCCTTTTGTATTTTGTGCAACTTCATTCTAGGTACAGACATTTTCTTTCTAAAGTCATCCTCTTCCTTTCTCCATACATTTTTGTGAGCATCCTCTCTTTTATATGCACTTTTTACAAACTGTTCATTTCTCTCTTCTAACATTACTATAAAAGCTTTTTCTTGCTGATTCATTATGCATGTTAAGCCTCTCTCATGAGCCTTAGTAGTGTTAACAGGAAGAAACGGTTTAAAGTAATGCCATGCAGTCTCAATGTCCTTAGCTTATGGATGTAAATTCATGCTTTTCATTGGTGGAACTTTAGCAAGCACCATGTCAGACTTTGAATAATAATACTCAAGTGTTGTTGCCTGTGCACTAAACTAGATACTACAAGAAATAGCACATGACAGTGGAATATGACAGGAAACCTGTTCATCAGTAGAAAATGGCATGTGTGCGCATACGTAACAATCTTTAATTTCTAAAGCCAAAGGGCCTGATTTAGATCCTGGTGGAGGAGTTACTCTATCACAGATGTGACGGATATCCGCTGTATTACGATCCTCATAGATCATAGTGGGATTGTAATACAGCAGGCGGGATATCCATCTCATTTGTGACACAGTAACTTCTTCTTCAGGAACTAAATCAGGCACTTAGGCCCTCATTCCAACCCTGGCGGTCGGTAATAAAGCGGTGGTAATGCCGCCAACAGGACGGCGGTAAAAAAAATGGGATTACGACCACAGCGGAAACTGCCCACATAGACAGCCACTTTAACACTCCGATCACCACGGGGGTAGCAACAAACACTGTGGCGGACACTGCCAACAGACAGGCGGAAGACAATGTACCCCCACCCCATTACAACCCGCCAACCCGGCAGCTTTTCCGGGGCGGTACCAACGCCATCAAAAGCACAGCGGAAACAGTTCTCTGAAGGGAAACCACTCACCTCTCGACACTCAACGAAGAACCAGGACGCCATGGAGCCCGAGCTGCCCGAGCTGCAGGTCCTGCCGATGCTGGTCTACCTCCTCATACACGAGGAATATCAAAGGCGGCGGCAACAACCACAGTGAGTACTGCACCTAGCACACAGGGGAGGGGAGGAGGAAAAAGAGAGTGAGACACACACGCAACACCCCCACCCACAACACCATACACACAAACACATGCCACAACATTACATATTTAGGAATAACGCAAGGACAAAAGGAATTGAGTTAAATCAGTGATATATTGAAATATGCAGATATACTTAACAAATATAAAAACAGTACATACAAATATTTGCAATCTGTACAGAAGGCCATACACTGTCCGTTGCAAATGTCCGTGGCCCACTGGGCCAAAAATCATGGGCCAAGCCCACACTTGACTCCTGCCTCAATACGGAGAGAACACTGCAGGGGCATCAGGTCGTAAACACACAGGCACCTCAGGGGGACGGTGAAGGGGGGCACCTCAGCCGGTAGAAGGAACAATGCCACTGCTATTTGAGGGGGGTCCATGCCCACTGCTAGGTCCTGGGGAGTGCAAGGCCACAGTCTCTCTAGTGGGTGGGTTGCCCACTGCTTGGTCCTGGGGGGTGCAAGGCCACAGTCTCTCTAGTGTGAGTGCCTGTGAGATGAAGTTTGGTGCTTATGTTTGCCTGAGCCACTTTTGTGTGGTGATTTGGGTGAATGCTGGTCTGAAGGTGTGCTTGGGATAGGCTGAGGTTGAGGGTATTGGGTCTGGGTAGAGGAAGTTGGAGGGGGGAGGCTAGACACAGGGACAAGGGCTGCCATCAGTGCTGAGGCCAGAGCCTGAAATGCTCTCTGTTGGGCCACCACGCCAGAGTGAATGCCCTGCAGGTATGCATTTGTTTGTTGCAAATGCTTCTCGACACCCTGGATGGCATTCAGAATGGTTGACTGCCCAACAGCGAGGGATCTCAGGAGGTCAATAGCCTCCTCACTGAGGGCAGCAGGGCTGACTGGGGCAGTGCCTGAGGTGCCCAGGGCGAAGGAGATGCCCACCCTCCTGGGTGAGTGGGCACAGGAAACACGCTGAGGGGCTCCTGGGAAGGCAGTGCTGGTATGGGGTGTGGCAGCTGTACCTGTTGTTTGGGTGGGCACAGAGGTGTCTGCCACCGCCAGGGAGCTTTCATCGGAGGAGGAGTCGCTGTCTGTGGTGTCCCCTCCTGTCCCTGTCGTGGTGCTCCCCTCGGCCTCCGTGCCACTGGTGCCCTCACCGTTGGTGGATTCGGCCTCAAGGCCCATGTGGGATTCAGCTCCCTTCGTCACCAGTGCCTCTGCTCCTCCGCCAGATGATGCTAATGCACACAAGGACGGGGTGATAAAACAAAAAGGGGGCTGAAGAGACAGAGGATACACTTGGTCAATGCCACCAACAACACCACCGTTGGCATACACTACACACAGGGATCAGCCCTATGCACTAGGCCTTGTCCAACCATTTACTGAGTCAGTCACCAGCCCATGGGGTACAACGCTTAATGCCAGCATCTGCACACCAGAAACCCACAGGACCCAGCCCAGTAGTAGGTGGCCACATACACCATTGTGTAGGCGTGGTCCAGAGCCTACCCAACAAGGGGCCTACCCTGCCATGATCGCCCTGGTCTAGGGGCACCCACAGCCCACATCCCTCACCCAGCTACCTCCTAACACGTGCAAAGTCAGCTTTCAGAATCTGTACTCACCCCCTTATGGCTGCTGTGATGCCCTCAAGCGCCCACCAAACTCCGGATAGGCCACCGCCAAGATGCGGAACATCAGGGGGGTCATGGTACGACGGGCACCCCTTCCACGTTTGGAGGCCAGCCACAGCTGGGCCTATGCCGTCTCTTTGACCAGAGGCACAGGTCCTCCCATCTCTTACAGCAGTGGGTGCTCCACCTGTGAAAGACCCCCAGGGTCGGCACCTCCTTGGCGATGGCACGCCAAATACCCTTTTTCTGGTGGGCGCTGACCTGGAGGGAAAAGAAAGCAGAAAAATAAATAACTCACCCGTCCAGACCGTTATACTCATTGCCCACCAGTTCCCACCCATGCCCTGACGCCCATACACTGACCATCCTACATGCTGCACTCTGGCCAGGGCGCCTCAGCACCCCCAAACATGTGGCTTACATCCACAGCACTCCAAACATTCAAGGCCCTCGCATCATGCTCACAATGTACTCACCTGTTTGTCTGGAGGACCGTAGAGTAATGTGTACTGGGGTAGGACCATATCCACTGGTTTCTCCAACTCCTCCGCATAGAAGGCAGGGGCCCTTTCCCAAGACACATGAGCCATTGTCACTTCTAGACACAGGTCACAGCAGCACTTGCAGTGTAGGTCCTCTCCTGTTGAAGGTCAGGTAGCTAGTGAGTGAATAGTTAGAAAATGGCAGTCACGTCCGTGGCGGTGCTTACCTACACCACCGGCGTACATCACCATTGGCTCCTGGAACCCATAGGGCCCAATAATAACCAATGCGAAGTTGCGCCGCAGTCATCGACCGCCTACTGCAATGGCGCACAATGCCAGCGCAATTACCTAATTTCCACTTGTCCCTCCTCACAGGTCAGGCAGCCGCCATTTCAGGGGGGCACAGGGCATGGCACCTAACTGAGTTGCAGCAGACATTGGCACATCAACTGACTCTCGAGTTCACAAACTGCTTCTGTAAAGTAAATTAATCAACATTAGTGCAATAGGTGTGGAAACATGACCCTCTGCTCACCGTTCTCTTCCATAGGCTTCAACCGCTGAGGCAGAATATGAGATGGCGGCATCCTCTGGTGTACAAACCCCTGGTGAACCATGCGACAGTGGAGGACAGACACATTATCATCACATACAGACTTGATCGTGCCACAATCCAAGAACTGTGTGCCCAATAGGAGCCAGACCTGATGTCAGCTCTCCGCCAGCACACAGGAATCCCCCCTCTAATGCAGGTCCTGGCAGTGCTCCAATTCCTGGCAAGTGGTTCCGTCCAAACAACAGTGGCCATGGCATCAGGGATGTCTCAGCCAATGTTTTCTAACGTGTTGACCAGAGTGTTGTCTGCCCTGCTGAAACACATGCGCAGCTACATCATGTTCCCCCAGGTGGAGGATTTGGCCACTGTGAAGGCTGACTTTTATACCCTGGGACATATCCCCAACATCATTGGTGCCATTAATGGTACACATGTAGCATTTGTCCTCCCCCCCGGATAAATGAACAGGTTTACAGGAATAGAAAAAGCTATCACTCGATGAATGTGCAGATGGTGTGTTTGCCGGACCAGTACATCTCCCATGTAAATGCCAAATTTCCTGGCTCTGTGGATGACGCCTTTATATTGAGGAATAGAGCATACCATATGTAATGGGCCCACTCCATAGGCACCGGGCGTGGCTAATAGGTGAGCCAAAGGTCCCCACCGAGTATATGTTGATGTCTGGGATTGCCCCTAAGGGTTAGAGTGTGTCTAACAGTTGTCACCCTATATTTACAGGTGACTCTGGTTACCCCAACCTCTCATGGCTACTGACCCCAGTGAGGAATCCCAGGACAAGGGCAGAGGAACGTTACAAAGAGGCACATGGGCATACAAGGACGATTATAGAAAGAACCTTTCGCCTCCTGAAGGTCAGGTTCCAGTGCCTCCATCTGAAAGGTGGGTCCCTGTACTACTCACCCAAGAAGGTGTGCCAGATCATCGTTGTATGCTGCATGTTGCACAACCTGGCCTTGAGACGCCAGGTGCCTTTTCTGCAGGAGGATGTGCCTGAAGATGGTCTTGTGGCAGCGGTGGAGCCTGTGGACAGTGACAAAGAGGATGCACAAGAAGAAGATGTGGACAACAGAACAAATATAATACAGCAGTACTTCCAGTGACACACAGGTAAGGGACTTAACATTTCATTAATCTGTTGGACATTGTACAAGGCTGCCTCTTACCCTATGTCTATGGCCACTGAATGTTCCCTTTGGATTCTCTATTTTCAGATCTCTGTGCCCCATTCTGGGTCCTGCTATATGTACTGCTGCCCACCAAAGTTCATCCAGTTCCAGTAGTATATTTCATTGTACATATATGTTGCAATGCTTTGATAATGTTGTACTAATACATTTATGAATCATTTGACTGACTCCAGATTGGTATTTGTTTCAAGGGTGTTTATTTAGGTGCTAATAAGTATAGGGGTATGTGCAAGGGGCTGGGGTGATGGTGGAGGAAAGTCAATGGTAGAGTCCAGTCTTTGGTATCAGAGATGCATTGCCCAGGGGGCATAGGAAGGGGAGCAATGGCAGTTCAAGGTGGACATGGTAACAGTTTGGGACAGAAGGGTGACTAGCAGGAGAGTCCTATTTCCTGGCGGGGTCTTGGCAATGTTCTCTGTCTTCTGTCGGGATCACAGGGACCGTTTGAGGGGTGGTTCTCCTTCTGCAGGGGTTGGGGTGCTGGTGGCCTGTTGGTCCTGTGGGAGGCCTCCTGTCCACTAGCGCCGGCAGAGGTGTAAGGCTGTTCCTCAGTTTGGCAAGTGTCAGACGCCCTTTGTTGTGCCACTGCCTCCCTCATGGTCTTGCCCTTGTCAGCCAGCACCCCTTCAATGGTGACCAGGATGGTGTATATTTTTGTTAGGTTCTCCCTGATCACCAGGTACTGTCCCTCCTGCAGCCGCTGGGTCTCCTGCAACTTGGCCAGTTTCTGGCCCACAGCCTCCTGTGAATGATGGTATTCTCCCAGGATTTTGGAGAGTGCCTCATGGAGAGTGGGTTCCCTGGGCCTGTCCTCCCTGTCACACAGCAGTCCTCCCAGCTTCCCTGTTGTCCTGTGCCTCTGTCCCCTGAACCGTGTGCCCACTGCAACTGACCCCAGGTCCCTGATCGTCCTAGGTTTCTGGGGTTGCCTGGCGACCCTGTGGTGGTGGACACACTGCTGATTGACGTGTCCTGGGGACAGTGGCATGGGTCCACTGGGAGGGTGCTGTGCTGGTGTTTCCTGAGGGGGAGGCTCTGTGGTGGCTTGGGACTGTGGCAGGGGAACTGACTGTTCAGAGGCCCCTGATGGGTCAGGTTGGTTATCCTGATCCAGGCGTGCAAAGCTGCTTTCATCACTGTGGGCCTCTTCGGGGGGACTGGATGTAGCTGCCATCTCCTCTCCGGTGATGTTGAGTAGGGTTCCTGTTGGGATGCAAATGCAGTGTTAATGTATCTGCGTGTGCCATCTTGTGCATGGGTGTGTTTCCATCTATGATTGTGATTTCGCCTGTCGGCTTGCCCTTGTGTGAGTGGTGATTTTGTGGGCTGGGTGAGTCTCTCTACTGGGCATGCTGGGGTGATGGGTGTCCATGCAGGTCTGTGATGGGTGTCCATACATTGTTGCTGCATGCAGGGCTTGGTATTGGGATGCGTGGGTTGTGATGGTGGGGTATATGTGAGTTGGTGGAGTGATGGGGGTGAGGGTAGGGGTAGCAGTTTGTGATGGCATGCAGGTAGGGTGGGGGGGATGAAGTAATTAAGAATTGACTTACCAGAATCCAGTCCTCCTGCTACTCCTGTGGGGCTCTCAGGATGCATGATCGCCAAGACTTGCTCCTCTCATGTTGTTAGTTGTGGTGGAGGAGGTGGGGGTCCACCGCCAGTCCTCTGTACAGCTATCTGGTGTGTTGCAACCACGGAACGCACCTTCCCTCGTAGAACGCTCCACCTCTTCCTGATGTCATCCCTTGGTCTTGGGTGCTGTCCCACGGCATTAACCCTGTCCACGACTCTCTGCCATAGCTCCATGTTCCTTGCAATGGACGTCTGCTTCACCTGTGATCCGAATAGCTGTGGCTCTACCCGGATGATTTCCTCCACTATGACCCATAGCTCCTCCTCTGAAAACCTGGGGTGTCTTGGGTGCCATGGATGTGGTGTGAGTGATATGTGTGAGGATGTGTGGGGTGATGGGTGGGGTGATGTGTTGTGGTGTATACTGTGATGTGCGTGAATGGTGTATGGGTGATGGTGTTCTGTGCCTCTGATTGAGTGGGTGCTCCTTGCTTGTCTCTCTCTGCTTGCTATCTTTTTTGTTCGCTGTAAGGGTTGTGGGTAATGTTGGTGTGTGTTTTATAGTGGTGTGGGTGTGTGGGTGTGGTGTGTATATGTGTGTCAGGTGTGTGTATTTTGAATGGTCCAATGTGGTGTAGTTTTGTAAGTGTGTGTGTATTTGGAGCACAGCGGTGTGTACCGCCAATGGTTTACCGCGGTTGAGAGACCGCCACGGTGATTCGTGGGTCATGATACTGTGGGCGTATTCCTGTTGGCGTAACGGTGTGGGTTTGGCTATCGCCAGTTTATCACTGGCCTTTGGTCTGGCGGACTTGTGTGGGTGTCTGTGTAGTGACGGATTTCTATGTGTGGGTCAACATTTCTGTGGTAGATTACTGCTGCGGTCACGGTATGTTGGCAGCCATCCGCACGGCGGTAGGTGGCATTTACCGCCAGGGTTGTAATGAGGGCCTTAATGTATTTGTGTACTAATCTAGAATAAACATTCATTGAAAAATCTTCATTCATTCAGTCTACAAATGATGGCCCTCATTACAACCCTGGCGGTCGGTGTTAAAGCGGTGGTAATACCGTCAACAGGCCGGCGGGAAAAAAAATGTAATCACGACCATGGCAGAAACCACCAACACAGACAGCCACTTTAACACTCCGACCGCCACGGCGGCAGAAACAAACACCTTGGCGGTAACCGCCAACAGACAGGTGGAAGACAATGTACCGCCCATTGTATTACAACAGGCCCATCTGCCAACTTTTCCGGGACGGTACCAGCGCCATCAAAAGCATGGCGGAAACAGTCTTTGGAAGGGAAAACACTCATCTCTCGACACCCAGCGTGGAACCAGGATGCCATGGAGCCTGAACTTCAGGTGCTACCAATGTTGGTTTACCTCCTCTTCTACCAGGACCAGCAAGGACAGCGGCGACGACCACGGTGAGTACTGCACCTAGCACACAGGGGAGGAGGAAGGAAAGAGAGAGTGACACACACACGCAACACGCAACACCTCCACCCCCACCCTCACCCACAGCAACATACACACACATACATGCATCAACATTACATATACACCCCGTCACCCCCTGGAAGAACGCAAGGACAAAATGAAATGATTGTAACAAGTGTAACCATCGACAATTCAGATATGGAAACAGCTCTGTAAAAGATAATTATATACAAATATGTACAGCAACTACACAAGTCCGGATAGTGTTCCAATCATTGTTCGTAAACCAGTGGTCCCAAAATGCATGGGCAAAGCCCACACATGATACCTGACTCTAAACGGAGAGAACACCACTGGGGCATCAGCTCAAAAATAAACAGGCACCTCAGGGGGAAGAGTATGGGGGGCACCTCAGCCGGTTGAAGAGACAATGCCACTACTCAACGAGAGGGTTCCATGTCCACTGATTGGTCCTGGGGAGTGCAAAGCCACAGTCTCTCAAGTCTCTCAAGTGGGTGGTTTGCCCACTGATTGGTCCTGTGGAGTGCAAAGCCACAGTCTCTCAAGTCTCTCAAGTGGGTGGTTTGCCCACTGATTGGTCCTGTGGAGTGCAAAGCCACAGTCTCTCAAGTCGGTGACATGTTCCACTGGTTCTGGAGGGGGCGTTGTGCCCAGAGTGCTTCATCCTGCCAAGGACTGGGGTAGTGGATGTTTTTCTCCACTGGTTCTTGAGGGGGCTTGGTGCCCAGAGTGCTTCATCCTGCCACAGACTGGGGTAGTGGATTCTATTCTCCACTGGTTCTGGAGAGGGCTTTCTGCCCAGAGTGCTTCATCCTGCCAAGGACTGGGGTAGTGGATGCTTTTCTCCACTGGTTCTGGAGGGGGCTGTCTGTGCACGTTGCAGGGCTGGTGGCGGTGGTTGCGGCGATGTCTGTGGCGGAGATGCTGCCGGTGTTGCATGTGTCAGCACCTGTGGAGGGAGACACCAGGACGTCTCCTGCAGCCTCGGGCGGCTGCCCACTGGGGATGATGCTGGGGACTGTTGCTGAGGGAGCAGACGTGCAGGTGGCGGTGCAGGTGACGGTGTCCACCGCCATACAGGTTGCTGTTCTGTTTGCTAGAAGGGGTGACACCAGTTGCTCAGCTGGTGGGTCCGTGCCCTGTGCTGACTTCCCCTTAGCCTTGTGTCCCTTCCCCACCTTGGATGTCACTGCTGGGCCCTTGGCACTGACCCCTTTTGGCTTAGAGGAGGCCTTGCTGGGTGGGTGGTGCGGCTTTTCCCTACAGCATGTGGGCCCCTTCTTCACCTTGGCAGGTGGCGGAATTGGCTGATCCTTGGCCTCGCTAGGTGGCACAATGGCAGCCCTGATGGGTGCCGCCCGCGAAGTAACAGGACTTGCTGGCACCACAGTGCTGGAGGATTTGGTGGCTGAGGTGCTGGGCTTGGACCTGGACATCCTGGCCCTGGTGGAAGGACGGGGGGAGGTGTAGCAAAAGTGTTTTAGACACACTGGGATGGGTGGTTGGAATGGGTTTGGGAGTGGAGGAAGAAGTAGTAGTTGTAGGAGGTGTACGTCTGCTGAATTTGGGTGAAGGTGCATGGGTTGGAGGCTGTTGTGAGGTGGATGGCTGTTGAGTGGGTGTGTGCCTGCGTTTGTGTAATTTGGGAGGAGATCTCACAGACACACTGGGAGAGGACACAGGGGACGTGTGCATGGTAGTGGGGGTGGTGAGTGCGGATGAGCAGTGTGTGGTGATGGGCATGCTGGTGATGGAGGTAGTGGCTGAGGATGTAGTGCATGCAGGTGTGAGTGGAGATGAGACTGGTAGGGAGGTGGAGGATGAGGAGGAGGGGGACACAGTGGAAGCAGTGGATGTTGGTGTGTCTGTGGGATGTGTGGTGCTCATGTTTGCCATGTCCACTCTTGTGTGTTGAGGAGCGTGCATGCTGGTCTGATGGTGTGCTTGGGATAGGCTGAGGTAGAGGGGATTGGGTCTGGGTAGTGGACGTTGGAGGGGGGAGGCTGGACACAGGGACAATGGCTGCCAGCAGTGCTGAGACCAGAGCCTGAAATGCTTCTCTGTTGGGCTGCACGCCAGAATGAATGCCCTCCAGGTATGCATTTGTTTGCTGCAAATGCCTCTCAACACCCTGGATGGCATTCAGAATGGTTGATTGCCCAACAGTGAGGGATCTCAGGAGGTCAATAGCCTCCTCACTGAGGGCAGCAGGACTGACTGGGGCAAGGCCTAAGGTGCCTGGGGCGAAGGAGATGCCCACCCTCCTGGGTGAACAGGCACGGGAAACCCGATGAGGGACTGCTGGGAGGGCAGTGCTGGTAGGGGGGTGGCGGCTGTACCTGTTGTTGCGGTGGGCACAGAGGTGCCAGCCACCGCAAGGGAGCTCCCATCAGAGGAGGAGTCGCTGTCGCTAGTGTCTGCTCCTGTCCCCGTCGTGGAGCTCCCCTCTCCCTCCGTCCCACTGGTGCGTTCAAACTCCGTAAATTGAACCTCTAGGGTCATGTGGGTTGCAGCTCCCTCCGTCTCCGGTGCCACTGCTCCTCCGCCAGATGATACTAATGCACACAAGGACAGGGTGACAAAACAAAAAGGGGGGGAAGACAGAAGAGACACATGGTCAATGCATGCAACACCACTACAGTTGGCGAACACAACACACAGGGAGCAACCCTATGCACTAGACCATGCACTAACAGTGCAGGGGAAAAGCACATGCCCATGGGGGACTCTGCCTAGACCCATTTGATGCACACCTGGAACCCACAGGAGCCTAACTAGGTGTAGAGGGCCACTACCACTTTTGGGATTGGGGTGGCACTGAGCCTGCAAAACAATGGATCTACCTTGGCGCATCTGCCCTGGCCTAGGGGAACCCACAGCCCACTTCCCCCACTCAGAAACCTTATAAAGCGTGCAGAGTCACCTGAATGAGACTGTACTTACCCCCTTGTGGCTGCTGTGATGCCCTCAAGCGCCCATCCAACTCAGGATATGCCGCCACCATGATCCAGTACATCAGGGGGGTCATGGAGCGTCGAGCACCCCTTCCCTGTTGGGAGGCCATTCCCAGCTGGGCCTCCGCTGTCTTCTTTCTCCAGCGGCGCAGGTCCTCCCATCTTTTGCGTCAGTGGATGCTCCGTCTATGGTAGACCCCAGGGTCCGCACTTCCTTGGCGATGGCACACCAAATCCCTTTCTTCTGGTGGGCGCTGACCAAGAGGAATAGTGAAGTAAGAATGGATGTTACTCCCCTGTCCAGTTCTTCTTACTCATTGCCCACAAACCTCCCACCCTGGCCCAGAAAAACATACACTCACCATCCTCACATGCTGGCCTGTGCCCCCCTGTCTCTTCCATCCACCACACTCCATACATTCATGTGCCATCCACCATGAACACAGTTTACTCACCTGTTTGTCTGGAGGACCGTAGAGTAGCATGTACTGGGGGAGGAACCCATCCACCAGTTTCTCCAACTCCTCCGCAGTGAAGGCAGGGGCCCTTTCCCCAGACACTGTAGCCATTGTCGCTTCCAGTCTCAGGTCACAGCATCACTTGCAGTGTAGGTCCTCTCCTGTTGAAGGTCAGGTATCAAGTGAGTGAACAGATAGAAAATGGTGGTCACGTCCGCAGCGGTGCGTACCGTCACCTCTGACGTACATCGTCATTGGCTCCTGTAACCCATAGGGCCCAATGATAACCAATGCTGAATTGCGCCGCGTTCTTGGACCGCCTACTGCAACGCTGCACAACGCCAGTGCAGTTACCTCATTTCCCATTGTCCCTACTTACAGGTCAAGCAGCCACCATTTCAGGGGGCCACATGGCAGGCCAACTAACTGTGTCACAGCACTTTTGGCCGGGAATATGGACAGACAAAGCCACACACCGAGTATATCACGATTGTGCTAAACAGCCTTGTGAAACCTATATGGTGTATGACCCTCTGCTCAACCTTCTCCTCCATAGGGCATGTCCGCTGGAGCAGGTGATGAGATGGTGTCATCCTCTGGTATACAGACCCCTGGTGGACCTGTCGACAATGGAAGACAGACACATCATTATCACCTACAGACTTGATTGTGCCACAATCCAGGAACTGTGTGCCAAGTTGGAGCCAGACCGGATGTCAGCTATCCGCCATCCCACAGGAATCCCCCCTCTAGTGCAGGTCCTGTTAGTACTCCATTTCCTGCCCAGTGGTTCCTTTCAAACAACAGTGGCCATGGCATCAGGGATGTCACAGCCAATGTTCTCTAACGTGTTGTCCAGAGTGTCGTCTGCCCTGCTGAAACACATGCGCAGCTACATTGTTTTCCCTCAGGTGGAGGATTTGCCCACAGTGAAAGGTGACTTCTATGTCCTGGGACATATCCCCAACATCATTGGTGCATTGATGGTACACATGTGGCATTTGTCCCCCCGCAGGAATGAACAGTTGTACAGAAACTGCAAAAGCTATCATTCTATCAATGTGCAGATGGTGTGTTTGGCAGACCATTATATCTCCCATGTGAATGCCAAGTATCCTGGCTCAGTGCATGACGCTTACATTTTGAGGAATAGCAGCATCCCTTATGTGATGGGGCAACTCCAGAGGCAGCGGGTGTGGCTAATAGGTGAGCCCAAGGTCCCAATACAGTTGACATAGGTGTCTGGGTATGGGAGAGTCCCTAAGGGTTGGACGATGTCTAACAGTTGTCCCTTGTTATTTGCAGGTGACTCTGGTTACCCCAACCTGTCATGGCTACTGACCCCAGTGTGGAATCCCAGGACAAGGGCAAAGGAACCCTACAATGAGGCACATGGGGGAACTAGGAGGATAATAGAGTGCACCTTTGGCCTCCTGAAGGCCAGATTCCGATGCCTCCATCTGACAGGTGGCTCCCTGTACTACTCACCGAAGAAGGTGTGCCAGATAATCGGGGCATGATGTATGTTGCACAACCTGGCTTTGCGACGCGAGGTGCCTTTTCTGCTTGAGGATGGGCTTGATGCTGGTCTTGTGGCAGCTGTGGAGCCTGTGGACAGTGAAGAAGAGGAGGCAGAAGAAGATGTCGACAACCGAAAAAACATCATCATGCAATACTTCCAGTGAGACACAGGTAAGAGGCTGGCACTGCTTGTCACACATCATACTACTGTAGGACATTGCATAAATCAGCCTTTTTGCCTCTGTGTATGGACCCTAACATGTCACTTTGCCTTTCCATTTCACAGATCTTGGTCCCACTTTGTGCCCTCTGCTATGTTTACTACTGCCCAACAACTGTGTAACATTGGTATGTGAACATGAACATTGACATTGCTATATTTCTGAGAGGTTGCAATTACACATTTGTGAAAGTACAGACTGACTCCAGATTGATTTGTGATTCAAGGGTGTTTATTTCTATGCAAATAAGTGGAGGGGGTGTGCAATGGGCTGGGGGTGATGGTGGAGGAATGTCAATGGTAGAGTCCAGTCTCTTGGTCCCACAGGTGCATTGTCCAGGGGGGCATAGGAAGTGGAGTAATGGCACTTCAAAGTTGTCAGGGTGACAAAGTGGGACAAATGGGTGACATTCAGGGGGGTCTTATTTCCTGGGGGAGGTCTTGCAATGTTCTCTGTCTTGTTCCTGGATCTCAGGGACCATTTGCGGGTTGGTTCTCCTTCTGCAGGGGGTGGGGTGCTGTTGGCCTGTTGGTCCTGTGGCAGAACCTCCTGTCCACTAGCACCGGCGGAAGTGGAGGGCTGTTCATCATTCAGGCTAGTGTCAGGGGGCAGTTTGTGTGCCACTATGTCCCTCACAGTGTTGGCCAGGCCTGCCAGCACCCCTGTAATGGTGACTAGGGATGGTGCTGATGGACTTCAAGTCCTCCCTGATCCCCAGGTAGTGTTCCTCCTGTAGCCGCTGGGTCTCCTGAAACTTGGCCAGTACCGTGCCCATGGTCTCCTGGGAATGATGGTCTGCTCCCATGATGTTTGAGAGTGCCTTGTGGAGAGTCGGTTCCCTGGGCCTGTCCTCCCCCTGTCCTCCCCCTGTCGCACAGCAGTCCTCCCAGTTTCCCTGTTGTCCTGTACCTCTGTCCCCTAAACCGTGTGCCCATTGCCACTGACCCCAGGTCCCTAATTGTCTTGGGTTGGTGGGTTTGCCTGGTGGACACACTGCTGAGTGACATGTCCTGGGAACAGAGGGATGGGCCCGCAGGGTGGGGGTTGTGGTGGTGTTTCCTGAGGGGGGAGGCTCTGTGGTGGTTTGTGTCAGTAGCAGTAGTAGTCTGACTGTCCAGAGGTCCCTGATGGGCTGGGCTGGTCATCTTGAGCCAGGCGTGCAGAGCTGCTGTCGTCACTGTGGGCCTCTTCTGTGGGGGGACTGGATATGTCGGGCACCTCCTGTCCGGTGAGGTTGGGTATGGGTCCTGTTGGGGTGTAAATGCATAGTTATTGTATCTATGTGTACCATCTTGTGCAATGGGTGAGTTACCCTGTACTCCTGTGCGTGCATTATTGTGTTTGCCCTTGTGTGATTCGTGATTTGGGGGTCTGGGTGGGTATCTGTACTGGACATGCTTTGGTGATGGAGTTCCATTCATAGGTGTTACATGCAGGGCTTGGTATTGGGATGGGTGGGTTGTGATGGTGGGGCATATGTGAGGTGTTGGGGTGATGGGGTGAGGCTGGGGGTGGGGGTATGTGATGGCATGCAAGTGGGGCGGGGGATGTAGTAGTGAAGATATGACTTACCAGAGTCCAGTCCTCCTGCTACTCGTGCGAGGCACTCAAGATGCAGTATTGCCAAGACTTGCTCCTCCCATGTTGTTAGTTGTGGGGGGTCCACCGCCAGTCCTATGTACTGCTACCTGGTGCCTGGATACCATGTACGCACCTTCCCCCGTAGGCCGGACATCTGGACACGTTGCCCAGTGGCCCTCATTGTGTCCATCCCAAGTTGAGGCCCACCTGCTTATGATAACCTTGTTTATGACTCCAAAACAACTGGTCACATTCTTTACCCAGGTAGGAATGTTGTAATTGCTTTATTGTACCCAAAGAAATGTATAATACACCGCTCAGATCGATTGTACACGGACAGACAGCCCTCAAACCCCGTTTTCTGTAACTGCTATCCCGGCCATAATTTTTGATTAAACAAACCAATCCTGTTTTACCAAATGCAGCTTGTCTTTTGTTTTTTAAAGTAAATTCACATTCAACCATCACATTCGCATCCAGTTCAAAGGTCCTCCTGATCTTCGTAATTGACCCAGTGTAACTTGTGTTCGTGTGACAACTGTCATGCGCTCACCTTGTTTCAATCCGTGGAGACAACACAGGAGCTGATTCTGGGCCCCTACTCCCAAATCTGGAAGAAGGCGAGCCCAAGGAATATAACTCCTAGTACTCACCAACCTACAGAAGGGGTGAGGAGGGAAGGGACAAAATAACAAATTAGAAAACCTGAGATGCTGGCTCTGCTCCACTGCAGCACTACTCTGCCAAACTGGATCTACACTTCTCGATCTTCTGATCCTAACAGTGCTGGGTGTTGCGAGTCAGTACCTCTGGTTATCGTGAAAACACTATGCAATAAAAATAACAAGAAAAGGCGATTACCCATAATGTAGTGAATCCTAGTTTGTTTTAATGGGAAATGAGTTAGCTTAGCCTTTGGCTTGCAGACTCGTGCTCCCGTCACCTAGTGGCTTTTACCCTACTTAGTTTGCTCTGTTTTAGCGCATTTATTTAATTATATCTTTTAAGATGGCTGCCTTATTTCTAGTTAGGCAGATGTTTCATGTTATCAGTGCCACCGCGCTACGGCGTCAATATCAAGCCACAAAGATAAATAAACTGTAGGTGATCACATTAAGTACTTTCCCTCTTAACGCCTTCAACTGAATTGTTTACATAAATTGCCGTCCCAAGCATGTCTTGTTATCTGTTGTTTGGGCACAGACCTACATCAGGCATCCGAGCAGATCTGTATAAATGCACCTCACTTAGACAGATAGTCAGAGGGATTCCGACCAGATGCCATTGCTGCCATCGATGCTGCACGTCTCTTTGACGCTGACCCAGTCTTCATGTCCCTACGGAGTCTGAGCTAGAGAACTCCTTCCAAGGTAACAAGCGTTGGAGGGGGTCTCTTCTCATGGACATGGCATTGGCAGATTAGGTTTAACATACCTAGCTCTCCTTTAGGTTAGAGATTAGGTTTACATTATTAGGTCATTAGGACATATTTAATATCTCATGTCATTTCATGTCATTTCAAGATGGTGGGAGTCTTTGAATTAATGACTCTTGTCTTTACCATTCTGTTTCTTTCATTATTCATTATCCTAATCATTGCAGCCCATGCAACTTATCATAGATTGCAGTTTTGTAAAAAAAGAAAACTATTGAAACCTTACTGCATCTTCTTCATTGCCTGTGTTTGATTGAGACATGTTGTTAATGCGAGGAAGGGGTAATCTCCGTTTAACCACAACACTTCCTGAGATGTCACACTCTTGAGTCCATACATAAAGGCTGCCACAAATCACCTTTTAGTGTTTGGGTTTTTGGTGAGGTGCTGCTTGTGAGCCGGGAGGGTTGGGACGACAGTTACAACTTGTTATAGGACTGGCATAGTCGCCTACAAACATAAGTACTGTCATCCGTAAACCAGCAGTCTTGCCTAGAGCAAGAGTCAAACTACGACATGGCGCCACCAACGATGCTGTTTAGACACTAATTTACGGATACCCTGGCCATCACTCTCTCACATACAACAGGTACCCTAAGTACCATTATACGGAGATGGCCGTGGTCTTGGGAAAGATCCTCCTCAGCTGAACAGGGACCGCCTAATTAGGCTGTAGGTTGTTCGAGCTCGAACGATTTAAAGGACTTTGCTGCCCATTTGGTGTTCCATCTCTTTACCCATTACACAACATTGCTAATGCCATAGACATTCCTGAGACTGCTAGACAAGCATTAACACTACACCTAGTAGCGCATGGCTTAACAGACGAGGGTGGGGATGTCACATTCATAGTAGAATCTAGTGAAGTCTACCAAACAGAAACATTCTACTCATGGGTAACCTTTCCTGAGGAAGACCAAAGATCATTCACATTCCACACATACAGAATTGAAAACAGACCTCAACTGTACCAAGCATACCAGTATCTTGAAATCCTGATTACTTATCAAGAACATCAGAACTGGTTTAATGGCACTCTACTACATGTAATACAACCCATGAGATTAGGTCCTAATGGCAGACCACCGTGGCCAGTGTTTGCCACATATACACCTCACCCTGGTGTACAAAACATGCAGGCAGCTGATCTGCGCAATTTATATATTGAAATATTAACACTATATAGATGACTTGTTAGTTCTTAACGCGAACTCTGAACACTACACCAGCGCATCCAGCACCACCTGCTGGATACCAATTGGCTAAGGGGATTAATCCACAAACAGTGCAAACTATCATGGGTAAGATACCGAATGAGAGAAAATCCTGTTCTGGATAGCCCAGAAAACAAATCAGCTGGAAGCTGTGTTTCCCCATAGGGGACCACAGGAGAAACATAGAATTCTCACAATGTGCATGCCCTTTGGGATGGTTCCCTTGATGAATGACTGCGCCACATGGGGTACAGTCTTTGCTGCAATATACACTACCACACATTGTACCCCGACACTTGCCAATTTAGAGGAAGTGTTAAAACAAATTCAGAATGAGCACAGGGCTCCTCCAGCCCTCGATTTGGCGATTAGATTAATCCATAACTTTGACTCAGTCTCCTCAATCATACTCAATACCATTAAAGGGGAAGCTGTAGCACTGGCTGTACGTCAGCGCCTCAGAGAGATTCCACAGTTGGACCACGAGAAGCAGCTACCGAAAATGATTTCTGACACCTATACCAGTATAGGACGGGATAGTTTGGGAGCCAAGCCGAAGAAGCTTGAAATACAAAGTACCATCACTAAGAAAGGTACTAAGCTAGGGCAGGAGGGTTCTAAGAAGCACTGGGATAAAGATAGACGAAATCAGAGAGCAGATTCTCCACACCCGTAGAACTCCGACAGGAGATATACTCTCAGAAATAAAGAAAATATAAAAGCTCCTGATAGATATAGTGATTCATGTCCCTCTCACTCCTTTCAGGACGCACCGGATAGACGTAGCGAGAGAGAGGGCCGTCCTGATCGATTTCCTGAATAAATGAAACAGAAGAAAGACTCTCCACAGTCTTCAGACAAAAAAGAAGATAAGTCCCCACAACAAAAGCCACAGTTTAAAAAGTAAAAGGTGGCAGCACTGTCAGTTGAAAATGCCAGTAAACTTGAGAAGATTGCTGTAGAACAAGACGTGGGCAGTGACACTGTTAGTCAGTGCAGCAGAGGTCATGATATGGCTCCAGATTCTGAAAGATCATCTGGATGCAACAGCAACTAGCGATTACAATGCAGCTGAGACTGCGGATGGGTGCGTCTTTCCACCCGACAGGGTTTATGATTTAAAAATCCAAATTGAGGGAGACGTAGAGTGCCCCATTGGTGTGATATTCTGGGATGAATTTAGTTCTGATAGCCTACTGTCCGGGAGGGACTGGCCACCTGAACAAGTCCATAAGCTGCCACATGGGGAAGATGTCATTTTGCCTTCTTTCTAGGACCTTGTTCCAAAAGTGCTGAAGCAAGCCTACGCTGTCAATTGGGCTTTAGTGCAGGCACCTCGCTGTACCATAATCATGTAGGTTGGGACAAGGATTCTCCTTGCCATGTAATACTTATCAGGTCTACACCCCAACCTCAGCCACAATATCCTGTTAAACATGAAACAAAAGCTCTAGGGAGGGAGATCCTCACTCAGCTCAAGTACCGGAGAGTAATTGAGCCCTGTGTCTCTGCAATGAATAACCCTTTATTCCCCGTTGTAAAACACGACCAATCGTACAGAATAGTCTTAGATGACAGCCACTTAAACAGTCATACACAAACGTACGCTATACGAAATTCACATAGCACAGTACTAATTTACAACATAGTGTGCAAAAAATACAAAATAACCTTGGACATTTTTTCTGCCAGAACTTAGCACACGAAAGTCGGGACCTGAGTGCATCTCATTTGGCTCACAAAAATGTTTCTGCCGTTTGCCCCAAGGCTATAAGAACAGCCCAGGACTGTTCTCAGCCTATGTAACATCAATATTGCATGATATTGATTCTGAGGCGTTGTCTTACATGGATGCCATCTATCTCACAGATGACAACCTCAACATTCATCTTGCCAGGGTGGATCGGATCGTTTTAGAATTCGCAGCATTTGGCTACAAATTTGATTTTAGGAAAACTAAAATAGCCTTTCTCAGTGTATTGTTCCTGGGATACGAGCTATAAAACGAGGGGAAGACCTTGGCCCCGCACTTTCTAGAAAAATGTGCTCAACTCCACCCACCTAACACTCTAAAAAACTACAGTCTTTACTTGGTTCCTTTAATTTTGGCAGAACATACATTCCTGACTATGTACAACGTATGAAGCCACTCTATGACTTAATATGCCCGGATTTTTCTAGCAGACACTGGATAGTTGAACACACACGCACCCTTAGGGAATTTCAACAAGACATGCTAGAAGCAAAACACGTCCACACACAAATGTGGTCATCAGAATAATTGCTGGTGCCATTGGGATCACTTATGTCACCTTTAATGAGGGTGACACAGTGCCCATAGCATAGAAATCACATTTCTACTCCAATGGAGAACAACGTTTTGCACCTACAGAAAAAATTCTAACTGCAATTCAGATGGCTGTCATGAAGGAGAGGCCACTTGCCCAAGGGAAACACATTATTGTTGTTACCCTGGTGCCAGGTTCAGAAGCCGTCACCAAAGCAAGCGTTCCTAATGCTAAAGCATAATATCCACGTTGGATTCAGTGGGCAACCTCCCTCACTGCCACCAATGTTGATTACATCTTCGATCCACAACTTCAGAAACAAGAATTTCTCCAATACGAACAGGAGTACCCCGCTCCTCCAGATATCCTGCCACGTGACAGATATGCTGTCATTTACACTGTTGGTTCAGGACAACCAGCTGTGGGTAACAAACATCAATACTCAGCCGCTTGCGCAGCCGTGAGCGGAGTGACAAAGGATGGTGTATTCCAACATCACTGTACCTACACACAGACCCTCGGGGACTGCACAGCTCAGCTGGCTGAACTCAAAGCCCTCATTCTAGGGCTAGAACACACAGGGGGTCATTCCAACCCTGGCGGTCATCGACCACCAGGGTGGATGACCACGGAAGCACCGCCAACAGGCTGGTGGTGCTTCCCTGCCCATTCTGACCGCGGCGGTAAAGCCGCGGTCAGAAAAGGGGATCCGGCGGTTTCCCGCCGGATTTCCCCTGTCTGGGCTGAATCTCCATGGCGGCGCTGCAAGCAGCGCCGCCATGGAGATTCCGACCCCATTCCCGCCACCATTTTACCGCCAGGAACTGGATGGCGGGAACGGGTGTCGTGGGGCCCCTGGGGGGCCCTGCACTGCCCATGCCACTGGCATGGGCAGTGCAGGGGCACCCTAACAGGGCCCCAGCATGATTTTCACTGGCGAACTGCACCCGTCGCACCCCTGCAACACCGCCGGCTCCATTCGGAGCCGGCTTCTGGGTTGCAGGGCCTTTCCCGCTGGGCCGGCGGGCGGACCCTTGGCGGGCGCCAGCCGGCCCAGCAGGAAAGCCAGAATGGCCTCCGCGGTCTTTTGACCGCGGAGCGGCCAATTGGCGGTTTCTGCTTGGCGGGCGGCGTCCGCCGCCCGCCAATCTCGGAATTACCCCCACAGTGCCAGGATTGCTGACTTTAATTGTCTGTGACTCATACTACTGCGTCTAGTCCTACAATGATTATCTTAATCATTGGTGAATGAACAGGTTCAGATACTCCATAAAACACAGAACTCTGTGAGTGAGGGTGGCTGATCTTAAGGATAAGCTACTTTGTGTCCATGTAGTATATACATTGGGCCACCAATGTGTAGGAGTACACGTTATCTGCAACACTTCTAATCTGCAGTTGCTATGGCTTCTGTGGTTGCAGTGGCTCGTTCTCAGACAAGATTGGATAATGAAATTCTGGCTGCTATGAAAGCTTCGGCTAAAGGGAAGTTTCTTCCAAAAGGACACCTAACAAAATATTCTTACCACATCAGTGCACAGAATGTTGCTTACGCAACACTTCCTGGGATTGGAGATCGAGTGACCCCCAACCAAGACCAGAGATTAGATCTAATAAAAGCAGCGCATGAGAGTGTCGCTTCTGCTCATCCTGGTATTTCAGCCACAGTAACACTCTTACTGAAACGCTTCTGGTGGCCAGGTCTATACAAACAGCAGAGAAAACAGTACTTCTTTGTTGTGACATTTGCCAGCAAATTAAGGGCTCCAACAACAAACGCCCAATGCAGACATCCCTCTTAGCGTCCAGCAGGCCACTACAATGTGTGTACCTGGACCATTGCTGTCCGCTCCAACCTGATGGTGCATACAAATACATCTTAGTCACTGTAGATTCTTGTTCTAGCTTCCTGTGGGTATGGCCATAGTGGTCCGCTAACGCTCAAACTGATATAAAAGATTTGCTGATCTTTATCGGTACCTATGCGTTGCAGCATTCCATTCGGACCAGGGCCCTGCCTTTGCCTCTAAGGCTTTCAGGGACACCATGGGGACGATGGGTGTTGAACTCCATAACTCCTCACCATACCATCCTGAAATTTGGCTGTCGAGGGGAGGAATTGTGATCTGCAGCAGTCCTTAACAGCTAGAGTATTAGGTTCTGGCCACAGTTGGCTTCATCACCTATATGGGGTCCAGGGAGCACTGAATAATCTCCCAGGATGGTCCTTGGGGGGACGCACTGCCTATGAGGTTCACTTTGGGATACCTATGTATGTCCCAGATCTTGATGGCCCTGGTTTAGTGGCAGCAGACACACCTTTTGACATAAATGAACATCTCACTGTTTTACAGGAGCTTCAGCAATTTTGTGAAGATAAATCATCCACCGGTGCTGCCACCTTAGGAATAAGGTATTTACAAACAACTTCCACTTGCTGGATTCCTAAAGTAGGGGATCTGGTTCATGACAAGATGGCTGTGAAGAAGGAATTCGGTCCATCCTACAGAGCACCGGTCCCAGTCCTAGGACTAAAAGGTACCAGAACTGTCATCTTACCACCGCTGCCTGGTTCCAAAGTAAGCATATTCGATTCCAATGGTGACGTCAAACTTAACCATGTGGCCAATCCTGCACAGTAGACCTAGAGATCCCTTGGGTAGTTCCCGGTCCCCTCTCCTCTCACTACCCAACAGGACACAACTCTTCAAAATAGAAATAACAACACTACTTTGGGCTACACAAAAATGTCCAACGATGCTACAAATATCTCCTCGACCTTGGGGAGGGTGGAAAATGAGCTCTTGCTTATTCCAGTTACCACTTTAATGACAGCTCCTGTCCAAGATTTGGCTGTTTTCTCCACCACCTCAACAAAGATTGAAGACACCGTCGACTATGAGCTTCCACGCAAAGTGGATCTATCCACCGGTAATGCACCTGCTCCTGCATTTGCAGAAACTGCTTCTGGTTACTTCATCGACATTGATGACCTTCCTCATCCACACCTGCTATTAAAAAAATTTCAAAGACACGTAAGCTGTACTTATGGCTTAAAATAAATATTTTATTCACTCATGGAACTATTTATGGTTCTGCTTTACATTTTTTCCATTGTTTCTATGGATTGGTTTTGTGGCAGTTTTCTTTTTACTTATCAATGGTCATTACCTCCCTGAACGATCCTTTGTTGAGCCTGTGGATGAAATCTTAATCTTATCATTCCTCAGAAAAGGTCCGAAGAGGCTTGTCCCTTGTGAACATTTCAGCTGTACCTATTCCTGATGGGATTGTGTGGGACAACATTCCATTTGATATATACAGATCTAGTGAGGTCATTCAGATTCCATACGTCTTCGAAATTTCTATGAATTATGTAATTACACCTGGTGTTGTATCTGATGATTGGGATGTTCAGACAGCTGATTCTATGTTAACTGAAATGAAGGAATATTCAGTATTTGAAAGTGATGATGTATACACAAGTACAAAGAATTATGGGGAACTGTTCTGCTATAACAACTGGGGACATACTACATGTACTGTGCAACTAGACATAGACCAAAACTTGACTACACACAGTGGGAACACTGTTCAACACCACCTGTGCAGAGCCCAAAATGTTATTCAGATAAATGTACTTGTTTTTCTGGGCCTGGCACAAAACATCCAGAGTCATATTATTTCAAATTACCTCCTTCAAAAATTAGGAAACGTTTGCTAACTGACACAAAACTGATTTATTCAGACTCCTTTGTTTCCGTCTTGCATTTGAAGATTATGAATACTGAAAGCACACTATTGATTTGAAGAGTGTATGGGGAACACAAGATTGGCAAATACAGGGTAGGGAAGCTTTGTTTAGAGAGTGTCGGATTCCTGTGTAAATTATCTTTTTAAATGACACCATTCAACAACATTGTGTCTGGGGTTAGCAAAAATAAAAGAAATAAACATGCCCAGTATCCCCACACCAACAAAGTTTGATAATTGACAATCGTTGCTGAATGTCACCAAGAAAGAACTAGATTTCAAAGGTTCAGGCTGGTACTTATAACTCTTCACTTTCCAGTCCCGGCAGTTGGTTGATATGGCCAATAGATACAAATGGGTGTCAGGCACATTTTGTCAATTCCTCAGGGGGTTTCAAGATTAGCCGGCCAGTCCCTCGCTTTGTCTCAGGTCAACACATAGGTACAGTCTAACACGTTAGCCGCAGTTATGGAACATCTTAAAACTCTTTCTGAAGATATAGACTTGAAGGACTTTTTGTTAGGTCCTAGGAAGCCACGCTCTAAAAGATTCCTCTATTCCATATATAATGAGATCTGAAAGCTTTCCCAGATAGAAGCTTCTAAGGCAAATAGACAATGAAAACTTAGAAAAGGCTTTAGCTGTTGTCAATAACGGCATGAACACTCTGTCCAACAGAATGTATTCCCTGACAAACATAGTATCATCTGTGATAAATATAATTCAGACAGATATGTCCTTTTTATATCATGGGCAAAGTCAGCTGTGTTCCATCATGCAGTTAGGTTGGATGTTACACACTTTGAAAAATGGCTGAATTCCATGGAAATAACGGTAGTGAATTGTTCACTGCCTTTAATTTATCCAGGGAACAACAGACAATGGCTAAAAGGGAAGTGAGTTTCACCATGCTTCACATGGAGAAGTTAGAAAAGTTGCCTTTCACTGTTGCAGGGAGTCCTTCAACAGTATGGCTCCTACATGCCATTATTAATCTGCCCATTTCCATTTTTCGTTTTTTGAAATGCCTGAAACATCTTGCTGTGTAGAGGTATGAGTGACATGGCGATAGTTATATATTAAAGAGAGTTGCCCTTTGAATACAAATATTTTAACAGCGAAACAGAGGTCTTTCTCAGCAGAAGTGAATGTGAGACTACTGTTAGTCCTTCAATAATCTGCAAGCAGGTGTCCCTTCACTGCCTTTGCAATGCAGGGTTGCAAACTTATTTCTGAAGGGCACTCCCATCCCTTTGATTCGACCAGCATTTCATGTACTTTCGAATGGAAGTTATGTGGTGCTGAGCGACCAAAGCTGTTGCAGTATACAACCAGGAATTGCCTACGCAATTTCAGTCTCTATGGTCGTTTTGTGTTGTGGACAAGTTTTATCACCCCCAAGAGAGAGATAATAGTATCAGAAATGTGGCCTCAAACTGATACTGCTAATGAAATTCATGACAAGCTGAGCAGACTAAAGGAGCTACTGTTCCAAAAACAAGTCACGTTGACATCAGTATTCAGTACTTGACATCTACTCAGCATAAAATTGCTTCACACTAATGTTTGCTGCTCAATAACGTCAGCCTAGAATTAGTAAGGTGCTGAGTTTTAGTAGTAAGCAATACCTCAACAGAGTGAGGAACCATAACAGTTAAAGGATATCCCATCCCACAATGTTTTCACATTATTCAAGACCGGCACTAACCCGAGCTACCGCTTTAAGGCAGCCAGGCAAAGTGGCGGCCACAGGATCAAGAATCACAGAAAAATAGACCACTGGCTTTTTTCCATCTCTATGATTTTGAGTTAGCACTGAGAGAGTGAAGCTCTCCCTCTCACCACAGAACAGTATGAAATCTTTGATGTAATCTGGCATTCCTAGTGTCAGGGCATGACAGAGACTTTTCCTCAGCTCTAGGAACACTTTAATACATTTGTTGTCTCGTGGAATTGAATGTGGTACATATTTGTGTGTCAGTTTCAACAGAGGTTTTGCAACCAGGGAAAAGTTAGGTATCCACTTTCTGAAGTAGGCAACCTTTCCCCAAAGCATCCTGACTCTTGTCTGCGTTTTAGGTGGAATCATTCTCAAGATTGCTTCAACTCTCTTTCGTGATACTTTTCTTGTTCCTTTCTCAATGATATGTCCCAAATACTGGGCTTCATTTTGACTATTCAGCAGTTTATTTGTTGACACTAGGGCCCTTATTTATACTTTTTGTTGCAAAGCTGCACTAAAGCAGTTTTGCACCAACAATATTAGCACCTGCTTGCACCATTTCTGTGCCCCACCTGTGCACCATATTTATGAAATGGTGCAAGCCGGTGCAAAGGGTACGCTAGAGTAAAAAAAATGACTTTAGTCGGGTTGGTATCATTTTATGGTGCTAAACCTACCACGCCACATGACTCCTGCCCTAGAGAAGGCAGGGGTCATGCCCACCACCCCAATGGCCAGCACAGGGGACAAAGGTCCCCTGGGCATGGCCATTGCACCCTGTGCCATGTATGGGGGCCCATTACAGGGCCCCCATGGCACTTTAAAAAATAAAATGCAATACTTACCTGTACTTATCTGTACTTACCTGGGATGGGCTCCCCCATCCTCTGCAGATCCTCTGGTGTGGGTGGGGGTGCCCCTGCGGCCTGGGGAGGACACCTGCGGGCTTATTCCATGGTGTTCCACCATAGAAATAGGCCCACAGGTCCCCTAACGCCTGCCCTGAACCAGGAGTTAAAAAATGGGCCAAAGCAAGCTTTGCACCATTTTTCGACCCCTCCTCCCTCCCGTGCACCATTTTTGCACAGGAGTATAAATATGGCGTTAAGGCCATAGAGTCATTTTTTGCACAGGAACGCCTACCTTGCATCTCATTAAGGCAAGGTAGGTTTCCACTTCCAAAAAATGACTTTAACTCCATAAATTTGGTGCTAGACGTATCTACCACCAAAATAAAAATATAGAGTTAGTCAAAGGACTGAATTAGAGTAAAAAGAAACTATGCTAATTCAGTGCAAACAGAGTATAAATATGCTCCTAAATGTCCATTCTCTGCCAAATGATTCAACAATGCAATGGCATCAACTCTGCAAGATTCTTTTGTCCTTGATGCAACCAACAGGTCATCAATATACTGGACCAACACTGAACTTCGAGGTAAACCCAAGGTTTCTAGAATCTTTTTCAAAACTTTATTATAAATGGAGGGACTCTCAGTGTACCCTTGTAAAACACAACACTATGCTAACACTTTCTCTTGGAAAATGAAAGAGAACAGATACTGACTGTCTTCATGCAAGGGAATTGAGAAGAAAGCTTGACAGAGATCAATCACTGAAAACCATTCAGCTGTACATGGAATATGATAAAGTATGATGGTTGGATTCAGTACCACAGGACAACATGGGATCACAATGTCATTCACTTTCCTCAAATACTGAACTATCCTACATTTTCCTAATACCATAATTGGTGAGTTGCATGGACTTCCAATTATTTCCCTCAAAATGCCCTTTTCTAACATGTCATTGATGAAACATGTTATTCCCTCTATTACTTCTTGTGTCATGTTATAAGGCGGTGTTCTGTAGACAAACTACATCTGGTCTCACATTTACTTTTACAGGTTCAACTCCTTTTATTAATCTAATATCCTTTCCAGTGAAATCCCATACTTCTTGGATCACTTTATCAATTAGATCTGCAGATAAATCTTTTGTTGTTAACAATGGGTAGATTCTTAATGTTTCTTGCTGAACAATTTTATACTCTCCGTCTTCATCATAAGTTTGAAACTCGATTCCAAGTGATATGCAATAGATGGTGCAATTTAACTTGCACAATAAACCTCTCCTTAACAGACTGACAGGACTTCAATCACACACTACAAACATGATTTTCCACAAAGCATCATATTTTTTTTGTCAAAACTGTTTTTATTTTATTTTGCATAGTGTCACATAACAGCAGTACATTAAATATAGATCCAAGCAAATCCATCACAAACTTGCTATAGCAGTTGACATTATCTGTTGTAAAGGGGGAGCACTCTGCTACAGGACAAACAACCTTTAGAAAATACCCCCTAACCCCAAATAAAGGGAGAAAGAAACGGAAAAGAAAGGAAAACAATTGAGATACATGGATGCCTTGCACTCTGATTCAACAGTGTGTTGGGTAGCTAAGGGGGCTTCATACATGAAGCAGGATGGCTCCACTACCAGTCACAGGGCTTAATTCTACATTGTTAAATATGGAAGAGGTGGAGCACCCTTGTACGTAGCGAACATGCAAACAATCAAAGCCCTCTGAAGAGGTATGTCACCAAGGGTCCCCAAGCGAATTCTAAGTTTTTTTGGTTGTCGAAGAAAATGTCTACCATTTTTTCCAATGTAATGGCTTGCCAGAGACGGGTGTGCCATTCTGAAAGCCATGGAGCCTCTTTACTCTTTCAGGCCGCAGCTAGCACCAGCTTAGCTGCACCCTGACATTGTCACATTATAGCTCCATAGTTTGCCATTTAAGATTGTCATTGCGAAAGTCCCAATATCTCAAAACCTGGTGTATCTGGAATCAGGTATCCCAGGATTTCTTTGATTTGTGCTAGGATCTAAGACCAAAATGGGTGAATCTTTGGACAGTCCCACCCTATATGGCGGAAACCACATAGCCTCTCAAGCAAAAATCCCAAGTGTTTGGGAATTTTATTTTTAAAGTTCGGTGGGATATAGGTACCAATCAGAAATAATTTTGTAATGTGCCTCTCACATGCCAATAGAGTTGTTACGCTTTGGGATGCCTCAACAGAGTTTCTGTCACTTCGCCTCAGGGATCCCCTCTCTGAGAATCTGCTCTCAAATGGCAATGTGGCATGGTTGCATGATGAGAAGTGTGTTGAGTAGTAGAGAATATAGAAAGGAGATGTTTTCCCTGGTGGATCGCATCCTTCTTACAAAGTGCTCAATTGGGTTAAGTTCTCTAGTGGCGGTTTCTCTTATGTCAGGGTGAAGTGCCCAGTGTTTCAATTGTGTATAGCGGTAATATTCCGAGTCCGTGAGGTGGAAGTTCCACTGACAGTGTTCTAATGTTAGAATGTCCCAATTGTAAAAGAGTTTGGAAAGAGTGAGACGTCCTCCCTCTCTCCAGGTGCCAAAAGGGCCCGGCAGAAGAGCTGGGGGGAAAGGCTGGATTATAGTTTACTGGTGTGAAAGGGAAAGGGAAGGTAGTCCATTCCACAGCTCTATTCACCTCATCCCAAATCTTAAGATTCATTTTTGTGGAGTGCTCATATGTGCATTGGACGGGTGATCTGCTTTCGGTTTTCATAGCACATCCCATATATATCTCCCCACTACCACCCTATCCATAAGCAACCAATGTTTGCCCGATTCCCTGAGTCACCATTCGGAAATAACTCTTATTCGTGCTGCTTTATAACAGAGTTGGAAATCTGTAATCTTAACAGTTTAAATGACAGCTTTGGTAAGAACTCTCGGTCTAGCTCTACTGGAAGCCCTTGAAAGAGATATAGAAACCTTTAGCAGGACTGACATTTTGACGACATGCATACGGCCTAGCCAGGAAATATTAATGGGCACCCAATGTTTAAGGTCTATCATCAGTTGCCTAAGGAAGGGGGAAGTTGGCACTGTACAGGTTTGATATTGCCAGTGTGATATTAATACCCAGATAAGCGATGTCTTTTTTAGTCCACTGAAAGGGGGTCGAGGCCACTAGAGTCTCTATATCTATGTTGGGCAGTGGCAAATTCAGTAGAAAAGATTTAGGTGGTCATTACAACCCTGGCAGACGGTGTTAAAGCGGCGGTAAGACCGCCAACAGGCCGGCAGTAAAAAATCTGGAATTATGACCGTGGCGGAAACCGCCAACAAAGACAGCCACTTTAACACTCTGACCGCCACGGCGGTACAGACAAACAGTGCGGCGGTCACCGCCAACAGACAGGCGGAGGACAATGTACCGCCCACAGTATCACAACCTACCAATCCGCCACCTTTTCCGGGGCGGATTCACCGCGGATAAAAACACTGCGGAAACAGGCATTTCAAAGGGAAAACGCTCACCTCTACACACTCCACGAGGAAGGAGGGCACCATGGAGCCGGAACTCCATATTCTCCCTGCGATAGTCTTCCTGCTCCTATACGAAGATCATCAACGCCGGCGGCGAAGACCGCGGTGAGTACTGCACCTACGACACAATAGAGGGGAGAGGCAAAACCACAGAGACACACATAACCAACATCCCATACCCCACCCCGACCCTAACCCACCACAACACGCACACCAATGCATATCTATACATTACAGTAACACCCCTCAACCCCCCCTGAAGAATGCAAAGACAAAAGGAAATGAGTGTAACTATTGTAATATATCAAAATTCAGTAAGCAAAAATATACATACTGTATATATATACACTATAATCAAAATATACACCACGATTTGTAGTCCAGGTTTTGCATCATTCATAGTCCGTGGACCACTGGGCCCAAAATGTATGGGCGAGGCCCACACAAGATACCCAATCAAAACGGAGAGAACACTGCAGGGGCATCAGATAGAAAGACAACAGGCACCTCAGGGGGAAGGGAAGGGGGGGCACCTCAGCCGGATGAGTGCACGACGCCAGATCCACGAGGGGCCTCCATGCCCATTGAGGTATCCTGGGGAGTGCAAAGCCACAGTCTCTCCAGTCTCTGCAGTGGGTGATTTGCCCACTGTACCATCCTGGGGAGGGCAAAGCCACAGTCTCTCAAGTCTCTACAGTGGGTGGTTTGCCCACTGTACCATCCTGGGGAGTGCAAAGCCACAGTCTCTCAAGTCTCTGAAGTGGGTGATTTGCCCACTGTACCATCCTGGGGAGTGCAAAGCCACAGTCTTCCAAGTCTCTGCAGTGGGTGGTTTGCCCACTGTACCATCCTGGGGAGTGCAAAGCCACAGTCTCTCAAGTCTCTGCAGTGGGTGATTTGCCCACTGTACCATCCTGGGGAGTGCAAAGCCACAGTCTCTCAAGCGGGTGGTTTGCCCACTGTACCATCCTGGGGAGTGCAAAGCCACAGTCTCTCAAGCCTCTACAGTGGGTGGTTTGCCCACTGTACAATCCTGAGGAGTGCAAAGCCACAGTCTCTCAAGACTCTACAGTGGGTGGTTTGGCCAATGTACCATCCTGGGGAGTGCAAAGCCACAGTCTCTCAAGTGGATAACAGTCTCCACTGGTTCTGGAGGGGGCTTTGTGCCCAGAGTGCTTCATCCTGCCAAGGACTGAGGTAGTGGATGTATTTCTCCACTGGTTCTGGAGGGGGACTGGTGCCCAGAGTGCTTCATCCTGTGCAGGACAGACGGAGTGGATGCATGTCTCCACTGGTTCTCGAGGGGGCTTTGTGCCCAGAGTGCTTCATCCTGCCAAGGACTGAGGTAGTGGATGTCAATCTCTACTGGTTCTGGAGGGGGCTTTGTGCCCAGAGTGCTTCATCCTGTGCAGGACAGATGGAATGGATGCAGGTCTCCACCGGTTCTGGAGGGGGACTGGTGCCCAGAGTGCAGCACACACCCCGTGACGGTCCCAGTTGCGTCACTGCCCCTGCCACAAATGGACTAACAGTGCATTCCATGGCGGTCTTTGCCCTGTTCAGCGGTCCCTGGCCTGTTCAGCGGTGCTTGAGTTGCCAGTGTCAGACCTGTTCAGCGGTGCATTCCATGGCAGTCTTTGCCCTGTTCAGCGGTCCCTGGCCTGTTCAGCGGTCCTTGCCAAGGCGGTCCTTCATTGCCCAGCAGGGCTGTGGCTGGTGGTCCTTCATGGGTCAGCTGGGCTGTGGCTTGCGGGGCCCTCCTGGCCAGCTGGGCTGTGGCTGGCCAGTGACGATGGGGCTGGCCTCCTGGGCAGTGACTCTGGCGGTGGCCTCCTGGCCAGTGACAATGGGGCTGGCCTCCTGGGCAGTGACTCTGGCAGTGGCCTCCTGGCCAGTGACGATGGGGCTGGCCTCCTGGGCAGTGACTCTGGCGGTGGCCTCCTGGCCAGTGACAATGGGGCTGGACTCCTGGGCAGTGACGATGGGGCTGGCAGTGGCCTCCTGGGCAGCGGGGATGATGGCGGTCTTCTCCGCCGTGCTGCTCCTCCCAGACTTTGGAGATTTCTTCTGCCCCTTCCCCACCTTGGGAGGAGTCACAGCTGAGTCGACACTCCCCCAGGGACACTTGTGAGCGGCTTTGCTGGCTGGAGTCTTCCCCCTCTCCCACCGGGCACTGTCCAACTTCTGGTGCTTCACAGGGAGGAGACTGGCTGTGCTGTGGCTCCGTGCCACACTGGCTGGCCTGGTGGCCGGTGCACTACACATACCTGTTATACCTGTAACAACAGGCACCACCAGTCCCTGAGATTTTTTGGCTGAGGTGCTAGTGTGTATGAGTTGGAAGGGGGGGTATTGGGAAATAGGTTAAGGGTGGACAGGTAAAAGTTTTTGGGAGACACTGGGACGGGTAGCTGGAGGGGGTTTGGGAGTGGAGGAAGAGGTGGTGGTTGTAGGAGGTGTAACTTTTGTGAATTTGGGTGCAGGTGCATGGGCTGGAGGCTGTCGTGAGGTGGATGGCTGTTGGGTGGGTGTGTGCCTGCGTTTGTGTATCTTCGGAGGGGGCGTCACAGACACACTGGGAGAGGACACAGGGGACGTGTAAATGGTAGTGGGGGTGGTGACTGCACTTGAGCGGGGTGTGGTGGTGGGTGTGCTGGTGAGGGACGTAGTGGCTGTAGTGGTAGTGCATGCAGGTGTGAGTGTAGACGAGACTGGGAGGGAGGAGGGAGATGAGGAGGAGGGGGACACAGTGGAGGCAGTGGATGTTGGTGTGTCTGTATATGTGTGATGCTTGCGTGAGTGCCTGTGGGATGTGTGGTGCTTATGTTTGCCTAAGCTTCCTCTGTGTGGTGAGGTGTGTGCAGGCTGGTCTGATGGTGTGCTTGGGATAGGCTGGGCTACAGGGGATTGGGTCTGGGTGGAGGAAGTTGGAGGGGGGAGGCTAGATACAGGGACAATGGCTGCCATCAGTGCTGAGGCCAGAGTTTGCAGGGTTCGATGAAGGGCAGCCTGACCAGAATGAATGCCCTCCAGGAATGCATTTATGTGTTGCAATTCCCTTTCTACACCCTGGATGGCATTCAAAATGGTAGACTGCCCAACAGTGAGGGACCTGAGGAGGTCAATGGCCTCTTCACTGAGGGCAGCAGAGGTGACAGGGGCAGGGGCTGAGGTGCCTGGGGCGAAGGTGATGCCCACCCTCCTGGGTGAGAGGGCACGAGGCGAAGGCTGGGGGGCTGCTGGGAGGGAGGTGCTGGTAGGGGGAGTGGCGGCTGTACCTGTAGAAGTGGGGGGCACAGATTTTTCCGCCACCAGAAAGGACATCCCATCGGAGGACGAGTCTGTGTCGCTGGTTGCAGATCCTGTGACCGCCGTGGTGCTCCCCTCGCCCTCTGTCCCACTGGTGTTTTCTGAGTCTGTGGTGTGGTCCTCCATGGCCATGTGGGATGTAGCTCCCTCGTGCTCCGGTGTCACTGTACCTCCGCCTGATGATGCTGATGCACACAAGAACAGGGAGACCACAAAAAGGGGGGGGTGACAGAAGAAAGACAGGTTGAGTGCATGGCTTACCGCTACCGTTGGTGGACAATACAGACACAGCAGCCCCTTGCACTGCGTCGCGCTGTTGGGCTCTACAGATGCAATTCCTGGGATATGGCCTACATGGCTATGGACGACATCTGCACCCATAGAAGACACAGGGGCATTATACCTGTACTTGGCACTGTACAGAGTTGGGGTGGGGTGCCACATGGCCTGCATTACAGAGGGGCCTAGCCTATGGAACTCGCCCTGGCCTAGAGAAACCCACAGCCCTCCTCCCCCACCCAGACACCTTCACTGCGCGCTAAGTCCGCTGAATGATGTTGTACTCACCCCCTTGTGTCTGCTGTGATGCTCTCAAGCGCCCATCCAACTCAGGGTAGGCCTCCGCCAGGATCCGGAACATCGGGGGGTCATGATTCGACGGGCACCCCTCCCACTTTGGGAGGCCATCCCCAGCTGAGCCTCCGCCGTCTTCTTGCTCCAGCGGCGAATGTCCTCCCATCTTTTCCGGCAGTGGGTGCTCCGTCTGTGGTGGACCACCAGGGTCCGGACGTCCTTGGCGATGGCACGCCAAATATCCTTCTTCTGGTGGGCGCTGACCTACATGACATATACAGGGGAAGAAGAGAAGTCATTACCAACTGCACGGTCTAAGTGAGTGGCCCACATCCCTACCCTTGCCATGTGGCACATGAATACACAGTCCTTCATGCACGCAGAACTGTGCCCCCTTCATTCTTACAACCAGCCCTCTCCACACAGGCATAGCCCATACAACGTGCTCCCTGTGTACTTACCTGTTGGTCTGGAGGACCGTAGAGTAGCGTGTACTGGGGAGGACCCCGTCGACGAGCTTCTCCAACTCCTCTGCAGTGAAGGCAGGGGCCCTTTCCCCAGACGCATGAGCCATTGTCTCTTCCAGACCGAGGTCACAGCAGCACTTGCAGTGTAGGTCCTCTCCTGTCGAAGATCAGGTATCGAGTGATTGAACAGATAGAAAATGGCAGTCACGCCTGCGGCGGTCACGTCCGCGGCGGTGCGTACCATCACCGCCGGCGTACATCGTCATTGGCTCCTGGGACCCATTGGGGCCAATGTTAACCAATGCAGCATTGCGCCGCGGTCTTCGACCGCCTACCGCGACGGTGTACAATGCCAGCGCAGTTACCTCACATCCCATTGTCCCAGTTTATAGGTCAGGCAGCCGCCATTTCAGGGGCCCACATGGCCTAATTACCAACTGCGTCACACATACCTAGGCCTTGTCTCACAACACAAATACAGGCCACATTTTGTGTATGAATGGTGTTCTGTGTAGACTGTGGGTACATACCTCTGAGTAGTTTGACTCTGTCGTCGCTGTTGTCCTTCCTAGGCACCGTCTGCTGGGACATGTGAGGAGATGGCAGAATCCTCCGGTGTACCGACCGCTGGTGGACCTGTCAACAATGGAGGAAAGACATTTGATCATCACCTACAGGTTTGACCGTGCCACAATCTAGGAACTGTGTGCCCAGTTGGAGGCTGACCTGATGTCAGCAATCCGCCATCCCACAGGAATCCCCCCTCAAGTGCAGGTGCTATCAGTGCTCCATTTCCTGGCAAGTGGGCCATTTCAAACAACAGTGGCCATGGCATCAGGGATATCCCAGCCTATGTTTTCCAACATGTTGTCCAGAGTATTGTCTGCCCTGCTGAAACACATGTGGAGCTACATCGTTTTCCCTCAGGTGGAGGATTTGCCGACAGTGAAAGGTGACTTCTATGCCCTTGGACATATCCCCAACATCAAAGGTGCCATTGATGGGACCCATTTAGCTTTGGTCCCCCCCACAGGAGTGAACAGGTGTACAGGAACTGGAAGAGTTATCATTCCATGAATGTACAGATGGTATGTTTGGCAGACCAGTACATCTCCCAGGTAGATGCTATGTTCCCTGGCTCTGTGCATGACGCCTACATCCTGCGGAATAGCAGCATCCCTTATGTGATGGGTCAACTCCAGAGGCACCGGGTGTGGCTATTAGGGGACTCTGGTTACCCCAACCTGTCATGGCTCCTGACCCCAGTGAGGAATCCCAGGACCAGGGCAGAGGAACGCTACAATGAGGCCCATGGGCGGACTAGGAGGGTGATCGAACACACCTTCGGCCTCCTGCAGGCCAGGTTCAGGTGCCTCCATATGACAGGTGGTTCCCTATTCTACTCACCAAAGAAGGTGTGCCAGATCATCGTGGCCTGCTGTATGCTTCACAACTTGGCTTTGTGACGACAGGTGCCTTTTCTGCAGGAGGATGGTCCAGATGACGGTGTTGTGGCAGCTGTGGAGCCTGTAGACAGTGATGAGGAGGAAGCAGAGGAAGAAGACATTGACAACAGGGACTCAGTCATCCAGCAATATTTCCAGTGACACACAGGTGAGAAAACATTCCTGCCTATTACAAGTACTTTAACACTTCTACCTCTATCCTGTCTGTCGATTTCAACCAGTATATGGTCACTGAGTTGTACATTACCCTTACGGTTTCACAGGTGTGGTTTCCAACATGTGTCATCTGCTTAGATTCCTCATGGATTTGAGATGTGTGACATAGGTATGTTGACATTACATTTGAAAACGCATTTTGTCACTGTCACTGCTAATACACATTTTCGAAATCACAGACTGACTCCAGATTGTTTTGTGCTTCAAGGGTGTTTATTGAAGTGATCAATATTGGAGGGGGGTTGTAAAATGGTGAGGGGTGATGGTGGAGGAATGTCCATGGCAGAGTCCAGTCTATTAGTCTCACAGGTGCATTGCCCTTATGGGCATAGGAAGTGGAGCTGGGGCAGTTTAAGTATGGACAGGGTGACGAAGTGGGACAGTAGGATGACAATCAGGGTGGTCTAATTTCTTGGCGGGGTCTTGGCATCGTGCTCTGTCTTGTTCCTGGATCACAAGGACCGCTTGCGGGGTGGTTCTCCGTCTGCAGGCAGTGGGGTGCTGGTGTGGTGGTTCTGTGGCGGTGCCTCCTGTCCACTAGCGCCGGCGGAGGTGGTTGGCAGTTCATCGTCCATGCTAGTGTCAGGGGCCCCTTGGAGTGCCACAGTGTCCCTCCTGGTGTTTAGTATTTCCTTCAGCACCCCTACGATGGTGCCCAGGGCGGAGCTGATGGTTCTGAGTTCCTCCCTGAACCCCAAATACTGTTCCTCCTGCATGCGCTGGGTCTCCTGAAACTTGGCCAGGACCGTTGCCATCGTTTCCTGGGAGTGGTGGTATGCTCCCATGATGGAGGATAGGGCCTTGTGGAGAGTGGGTTCCCTTGGCCTGTCTGCCCCCTGTCGCACGGCAGCCCTCTCAGTTCCCCTGTGTTCCTGTGCCTCCGTCCCCTGGACCGTGTGCCCACTGCCACTGCCCCCAGGTCCCTGTTGTTGTTGGGGTGGTGGGTTATCCTGGGTTCCCTGTAGTGGTGGACACACAGCTGATTGACGTGTCCTGGGGACGGAGATATGGGCCCGCTGGGTGGGTACTGTGCTGGTGTTACCAGAGGGTGGAAGGTCTGTGGTGGGCTGTGCCTGTGTGAGGGGAATCGACTGTCCCGAGGCCCACGATGGTCCAGGCTGGTCATCAGGTTCCAGTTGGACAGAGCTGCTGTCATCACTGCGGTCTTCTTCTATGGGTGGGGTGGAGATGTCTGGACCCTCCTGTCTGGTGACGTTGGGTAGTGGTCCTGCAGGGGTGTAAAGGCATGATTATTGCATCTGTGTGTGTCATGGTGTGCAATGGGTGGGTGACTGTGTACCCCAGTGCTAGCATTCCTGTGTGGGGGCTTGTGTGATGATGGTTGAGGGGGGTGTTATGGGTATCTGCAGTGGGCATGCTTTAGCGATGGGTGTCCATGCTTTGTTGTGTCATGCAGGGCTTGGTGTTGGGATGTGTGGTTTGTGTTATTAGTACATTTGTGAAGAGTTGTAGTGATAGGGGAGGGGGCGAGGGTGGAGGTCTGTGATAGCATGCAGGTAGGGTGGGGGATATGGTAGTTAAAGGTTTGACTTACCAGAGTCCATTCCTCCACCGACACCTGCGAGGCCCTCAGGATGCAGAATAGCCAAGACCTGCTCCTCCCATGTTGTTAATTGTGGGTGAGGAGGTGGGGGTCCGCCGCCAGCCCGCTGTACCACCAGGTGGTGTCTTGAGACCACGGAACGCACCTTCCCCCGTAGGTCGTTCCACCTCTTCCTGATGTCGTCCCGATTTCTTGGGTGCTGTCCCACTGCGTTGACCCTGTTGACTATTCTTCACCATAGCTCAATCTTCCTAGCTATGGAGGTGTGCTGCACCTGTGCTCCAAATAGCTGTGGCTCTACCCGGACGATTTCCTCCACCATGACCCTGAGCTCCTCCGAGAACCTGGGGTGTCTTTGCCGTGCCATGGGGTGGTGTGGGTGATGTGTGGGTTGGTGTGTGTTGTGCTGTGTGTGGTGATATTTAGTGGTGTGTTGTGTGAGGTGCGTGGATGTTAGGTGGGTGATGGTGTTGAGTGCCTGTGAATGCTAGTTTGTGGATGCTGGTGTCTCTCTCTGGCCTTCTCTCTGTAATATTTGTCGTAGGGGTTTGTGGGTGATGTGGGTGTGTGTTTTATATTGTATTGGGTGTGTGGGAGTGGTGTGTGTGTATGTGTATCAGGTGTGTGTATTTTAAATTGTCCAATGTGGTGGTGTTTTGGAGATGTGTGTGTATTTTGAGCGCGGCGGTGTGTACCGCCAATGGAATACTGCGGTTGAAAGACCGCCGCGTGGATTCGTGGGTCGTGATAGCATGGGCGTATTTCTGTTGGCGTGACGGTGGAGGTTTTGTTTCCGCCAGGGTTGTAATGAGGGCCATAATGGCAATTCTTCTTGAAGTCCTGCCTAAGAAGTCGAGGGGAGGTGAGAGCCAATAGCGCATCATTTGCCAACAAGGAAATCTTATGTTCTAGAGATCCAAAATGAAGACCTTTGATTATTGGCGTTGCACGCATTTTGGCCACTAAGGGTTTGATACTCAAGGCAAAGAGAAGTGGAGAGAGAGGACATCCCTGACTTGTTCCCCTCCTCAGACGGAAAGCTTCCAAGCTCACTCCATTAGCGAACACCCTAGATTGTGGTGCTGCGTAGTTAGTCCTTATCATCACTATAGATTGGTCACAGAAACCAAAGTGATTTAAAGTGTGGAATAAGAAGGGCCAATCCACCCAGCTGAAGGCCTTCTCATCTTCAAGCGTGAGCAGCACTGCTGAAATCTTTTTCTTATTAGCTTTTTTGACCAAGTGGATAAACCTCCTCAACTCGTCATGTGTTTGTCTGACCCTAATAAAACTTGACTGATCCAGGTGGATCTGGCCAGGCAATATGTAATCAAGCCTGAAAGCTAAGATTTTCAAGTATAGTTTGGCATCTAAGTTGAGTACTACGATAGGCCTATATGAGCCGCACACTCGTCGGTCTCTGTCCGGCTTCAGGATGATAGAAACTAGGGCTTCACTCATGGAGGGTGTGACTCTGCCATCCTCGGCCATCTGATTAAAAAGAGTGGTAAACTGAGGGACTAAGTCAGAGCTGAAGATTTTATAGAATTTGGCTGTGAGACTATGTGGCCCCAGTGATTTATTGGTATCAGAGCTTTAATAGCCATCTGAACTTCTTCCTCACTGATGGGTTGCCCCATGATCTAATTTTGGGCCGTAGTCACTTGTGAGAGGTCTACGCTGCCGAGATATTTGAGATGGGTTTGATTGTCCTTGCGCTCAGCTGAGTAGAGCCGTTGGTAAATGCTGCCAAATATTTGGACCTTTTCTGCATCAGAGTTTGTTAGGTCACCTGTCTCCCACTGGATTTACTCTACATATTGCCTTTTTCGCTTAACCCTAAGTTGCTGCGCCAAATGTGAACCTATCTTGGTGCCTTGTTCATAGGAAGTACGCTTAAGACATAAAAGAGTACATTCCACTCTATTCGTATATATAGCATCAAGCTTCCCCCTTAAAGTTGTGAGTTTCTGCTGAAGGGTTAGTGTCAAAATGGCCTTATGGGACTATTCCACCCTATTTAGTTCTGTTTCAAGTGCCAGTTGATCCTTCACTCTCTGCTTATTAAGTTCAGAGCCTAATGCAATGTATTTCCCTCGGATTACCACTTTAAATGTGTCCCAATTGTTAAAAGCCGTAGTCTCCCATGGGTTTTTGAACTGAAAAAAACTCTTGAATAGCCTTCCTCAAGTTGTCTCGAGAGAAGTGACCTCTGATAAGAGAGCTAGGGAAGAACCATCTGCAGTATTTTGGTGGAGGGGAGCACCATGCTAACATTACAAAAAAGGGGCATGGTCAGAGATCGAGATTGGATAGAAGGATGTCATCATCAGGTCCTGAGTGAGGTATTGGCTAATAAATATGTAATCTAGTCAAGAGTGAAAAAAGAAGTTGTAGTCACAGGAATCAGGAGATACAGTTCTCCAAGCATCAATAAGCCCCACTGCATGCATTGCCAGTTTCAGTGCTTTAGGGAAGATCCCTGTAGTTGATCTGTGAGGGTGTGTGCTATCTATATTGAGGTCCCAGGTAAGGTTAAAATTGCATATCAGAACGATCTCGCCTTTTGCGACCCCCCTCAATAGGGATAAAAGTGAATGTATAAATGGAACTTGATTAGAGTTAGGGGCGTAGTTTGAGGCAAAGGTGCACAGTCAGCTGAAGATATGACCATTCACCAGCACCACTCCCCCCTCCTTATTAGTCATGTGTCCCTCAGGCTGGAATTTTAGAGAGGAATGAAAAAAGAGTTCTACACCCCTGTGTTTGGTGGGGGCAAAGGTCTTGTACATCATGGGGTGAGCTTTGCGCCTTAGTCTGTGACCTTCATCTTGTGTGCGATGCGTTTCCAGTAACGCCACCACAATGTGATGTTAATCTAGTAGATGTTTCCACAATTTATGGTACTTGGCTGGTGAGTTTAGGCCCTTAATGTTCCACGTATGAATTGTAATCACCATAATACAGAAGTACATTTAACCTCTTTAGGTTGTTACTAGTGTGACCTTTCATTAGATCCCCCTTTCAGGTCCACCACCTCTTTATCAGTGAGACCTGCGTTATTAGTAGCCGCCTCACACACACAAATGTTTCTTCTTTATAGTTGTGTCAGCGGTAATCGACATACGCGTCTGACATGAAGGCCCATATTTATACTTTTTTAGCGCCGCATTTGTGTCATTTTTTTATGCAAAAGCAACGCAAACTTACAAAATACAATTGTATTTTGTAAGTTTGTGCTGCTTTTGCGTCAAAAAGCGGCCCAAATGCGGCACTAAAAAAGTATAAAAATGGGCCTTCATGTCAGACGCGTATGTCGATTACCGCTGATCCAACTATAAAGAAGGAAAATTTGTCAAAGATGCATTAGAGCATAATATATAGAACTTGAGAAAGGCAATGTAATCTACTCAAGAGGTACAGATACACATCTCAGCCGTCACCAACCCTCAAACAGGGAGAGGGATGCCCTCATAGCAGGTCATGTAGTGGATTGTCCTTATGTGACTGATGGGTCACCACTGAAGTTGCTGGCGGGTCAGCTTCCGAAGAAGAGTTCCGAAAGGGATATATCTACCCAATTCAAATTAGTGCTTCCTGTGATGTCTAGGTCCATAGGTCCATGCTGGGAAAACCATTATCCTGTGAGCTGAGTTCCACTGGTGCTCGTTCCGGAGTCCCTCAATTTCGTCCCACTAGTTACTGTGCTTTTGGAGCTGGAATGTCCAGTAGAGTCAAGGCCTCCATGAGTTTGGTCATATGATGTGATTTGTTGCGAAGGTTGAACGCCAAACCAATTGGATAGGTCCATCAGCATTTTTTCTCATTGCACTTTGTTGGCTACAGGGTGGAATCGTTGCCGCCAGGCCAGTAATGGAGGAGCTATGTCCTGAAAGGACAAGAAGGTAGCCCCCGGAAATGTGATCAGTTCTGTCTTTCGGACTGCCTGAAGCATGGCCTCTTTCACCCTAAAGGAGTGTATTTTTGCTAGGATGCCACAAAGGCATTTTCTTTCCCTATTTGCTGGGAGGCCAACCCAATGCACTCTCTTGATTTTGACTTTAAGTGGCTCACTTCTAAGCAGTTCCGAGAATACACTTGTGACAAAGGCCTCTAGATCGGGACCCTCTGCCCCCTCTTCCAGATCTTGAATCTGAATGTTGTCACATCTTGATCTATTTTCAAGATCTTCACACTTCAGAGTGGATGCCTGCATCTGTGCTCGGAGGGTCTAGAATAAGTGTTCCATCTCCCCTGTACGTCATTCCTGGCCTATGGCCTTGGCCTGGAGGTTAACTATATGTCTGCTTTAAGCTGTTTGAAGCCTCTAAGGGAGGTAAGCAAATCTTCTTTGGTGAGAGACGTGGTGTTGCAGGTAAGGGCCACTGCAGACAGGTCTGTCTCTCCCCTGGTGAGAAATAGCTAGATACACTGTTGAGCTGGTGCTTCTTTGTGGCATAAAGACTGTTGCACCCACCAGGTGATATGACGCAGTGGTGAGGAAGTAGAGCAGTTTGGCACCATCTCAGCACTGTAGGCAGTCCTCATAGACTCGCTGGCTCACCCTGGCTGCAGGCCTGGCTGTTGACTCCTGTGCATGTGGCCCTCCAGGTGCTCCACGATCAGCAGTTAGACCTCCTAACTCAGTGTTGTGACATAGGTACCCCCAAGGTGATATCCCCTGATCTTCCCCACCATCTGCCTTAAGACTACCTCCAAACCGTTTGTCCCTCACCTGCTGTCCCCTCCACTGGGGAAGAGGGGAGGGTTTGACTAGGTGGGTACAAGCGTGCCTCATTTCTCACTGCCCCCTGGCAAAAGTGATTCTTATCTACAGACTTTGATCTACATTACGACGTTGGCGGTAAATTCTGAATTCTGCTGCAGTGATTGCCGCCAACATACCGCCGCGGAGGCAAATATCCATCCGCCAGATTATGACCCACACACAAAACCAACAGAAAACAGCCACAACCACAAATCTGCCCTACCCACTGAATGTGATAAACTGATGGGACTACCACCCATACTGTTACACCACCAATACTACGCCATCCAAATAATGACCCACGAATCACCACAGTGGACATTCAACAATGATAAACCATTGGCGGTGAACACCGCTGTGGCGGATATGGCCACACAAATACAAAACAAGACAACATTGGCAAGAACAAAAAACCCACACCTGACACAAATACACACACCTCATACACCCACCAACAACACTATAAAACACACACCCACATCACCCAAAAACCTCTGCAAACACAACAATACGGTAACACTTAGCTACGCCAATCCAAAATAGAACTGCACACACATCACAACTACGTATTCATCCGTCATGCACCACACACCTCACACCCTACCACATCACACTCCACCCCTTCACAACCGTGACACACCACACAACACCCATGTCCACATAAAGGCATCATCGTTTCACTGACGAGGAGTTGCAGGTCATGGTTGACGAAATAGTCAGGGTAGAGCCACAGCTGTTTGGAGCTCAGATCCAGCAGATATCTATTGTCAGGAAAATAGAGCTATGGCAAAGGATCGTGGATAGGTGAACGTCATGGGACACCACCCACAAACAAGGGATGACATAAGGAAGAGGTGGAACGGCCTACAGGGGAAGGTGCATTCCATAGGCACCAGCTCGCAATCCAGGGGACTGGCGGTGAACCCCCATCTCCTCCACAGCTGACAGCATGGGAGGAGCAAGTCTTGGCAATCCTGCATCCTGAGGGACTCACTAGAGCATCTAGAGGACTGGTCACTGGTGAGTCAGCATTTACTACCTATCACACTCCATACCTGCAAGCCCCACACAGTGCACCACCACAATTAACAAACCTAAATGCCAAGCCCTGCATACCATACCCACTGCATGCAAATCCCTTCCAGCCCTGCATGTTCACCCACCACCAATGCATGTACAACATGTAGAACTAACAATCCCACAATCCATCACCACACACACCAAAGGTGGTTGGGCAACAGCAATAATATAGGCAAAGCTAGGTATGCAGAATATGTCACAGACATGTAGCATAATACACCACTTACATCCCCACAGGTGGCCCAGCCAAACTCATCGGCGAGGAGGTGCCACGGCTACCCAGTCCCCCACCAGAAGATGCCCCCAGTGATGACAGCAACTGTGGAGTTCTGGATCTGGATGAACTCCTTGACCCATCAAGGACCACTGGTAAGTCAGCTACTCCAACCCACACCCAGTCCACCACAGAGCCTCCCCCTCAGTATCCAACACCACAGCAGCCACCCAACGTCCCCGGACCTCTGTCCCCAGGACATGTCAATCAGCAGTGTGCCCACCTGTACAGGAACCCCGATCCACACCTCACAGGCAAGACCATGAGGGTCCTAGGGGTCAGTGGCAGTGGGCACACCATTCAAGGAGCACAGGAGGCCAGGGACGGTCGGAGGACAGCTGTGTGCCAGGGGGAGGACAGGCACAGGGAACCGACTGCCCAGGAGGCACTAACTAATGTCCTGGGGGCTTATCAACAATCCCAGGACAAGATGGGTCAGGTGATAAACATCATGCAGGAGAACCAGCAGCTGCAGGAGGAACACCACCAGGAGATCGAGAAAGAATTTCAGGCCCTGATCACCACCATGGTCTCCATTGCAGCGGTGCTGGTTGATATGGCCAACATCATGAGGGACTACACAGCACACCAGTGGGCCCCTTCAATTAGCCAGTCTACTGACCAGCTCTCCACATCTGCTGCAGCTAGTGGACAGGAGGCCCTGCCACAGGACCCACAGGCCACCAGCACCCCTCCCCCATAGAAGGTGAACCACCCTGCAAACGGTCCCTTCGACCCAGACAGACACCAGAGACACTTGCCAAGACCACCCCCAGGAAATGAGGCCCTCCTGAATGTCCCACTTGTGTTCCATTGTGTCACTGTGTCCAATTTGGATTGCCATTGCTCCCCTTCCCATGGCCCCTTGGACACTGGACCTGTGCTACAAACAGACTGGCCCGCTACACTGGTCTATTACCACCCATCACCCCACTCTATTGCACTTCCCATTTTATGCCAATGTTCAATAAACACCCTTGGACACGACTTGAGTAATAGTGCTTTATCTACAGGTAATGTACAATGTATTGAACTGTAATGAACTGCATGATCCTGTGCAAATGTCCAGTAACATGTTCATCCGTCTAACAAATATGTCTCAGCAGGCAGTCTGTAAACATCACAGCAGTACACTGTTGGAACAACACCAACATCTGCAATAAGGGATGGCATAGGTGACAGTCAGGTGGGATGCAAAGGTAATGACTTGCATTATGCTGCAGTCACACAGCACAACACTAAAATGTAGAAATGTTTAGTTCAACAGTATTACCTGAGTGTCATTGGAGGTACTGCAGGATCAAATGTGACCTGTTGTCCATAGCTTCATTGCCACCCCCCTCTTCCAGCAGATATGGTACATGCCGTCTGAGGACCAAATTGTGCAACATGCAGCACACAACAATGATTCTGCAGACCTTCTCAGGGGAGTAGCATAGGGATCTACCTGTCAGATGGAGGCACCTGAACCTAGCCTCAGGAGCCCGAAGGTCCTTTCTACAATTTCCTGGTACACCCATGAGCATCACTGTACCTATTTTCAGCCCCTGTTCTCAGATTTCTAACAGGGGTCAAAAGCCAGGACAGGTTTGGGTAGCCGGAATCACCTGCAAGAAGTAAGAGACACATATTAGCGCTGTACAATGACATAGGCTATGACTCCTGAATGCATACACTGACACACATTGGGTGGGGGATCAGGCTCAACTATTAGCCACACTCTGTGCCTCTGTAGTTGTGTCATCAGCTGTGGTACACTGCTATTCCTCAGAACAAAGGCATCATTCACCGACCCTGGATACTTGGCAGTGATGTGTGAGATGTACTGGTCAGCAAGGCACACCATCTGGACATTGAGTGAGTGGAAGCTCTTCCAATTCCTGTACACTTGTTCATTGGCCCTGGGGGGGGCTAAGGCAATATGGGTTCCGTCGATGGCCCCAATAACATGTAGTATATTTCCCATTGTATAGAATCCTGCCTTCACAGTGGGTAAATCATCTACCTGGGGGAATGTGATGTTGCTGCACATATGTTTGAGCAAGGCTGCCAAAACACTTGCAACTACAATAGAGAACATTGGCTGTGACATCCCTGCAGCCAAGCCCACTGCCACCTGGAAAGAGCCAGTTGCCAGGAAACGGAGCATGGAGAGTAACTGCCCAAGAGGGGAGTATTTATTTGGTGCTAAGGATAGCAGGTATCAGATCAGGCTCCAGTTATGTGCCGGTCCTCCAGTGTAGCCAAGTCCACAAGGGGTCTGTCCACGGGTGTTTGCCTCCTCCTCTACCTCCACAGTGGTTGGTACCTAAGGGACCCAAATGTAAGAAAGGAGTGACAACAGGAACCATGAAACCACTACAGCAGTGTACACAGTGCATGCTTGTGTGTTGGACAATGGAATTGTGTAGGTGAGTACATTCGACTACAATGACATACTTATCAATCTGTATATATATACCAGCATTAGAAAATGGCACCTGCCTGTCTTGTATTCCTGGACTGGTGGAAGTGACCTCACTCCGCTGGCGTTCGCGTCATGCAAGAGGAGGTCTGCACAGCCGTGCAATTCCTCATTGGCTAACATGATCCTCTATGGGGAACGGGAACCAATGATGATCAAGGCCGGTGGTGATGGTTTTCACTGCCGCGGACGTGACCTCATTTCCTTTCTACCACTTCACTTGATTCCTGACTTCCCAAAGGACGACATCTCCACTGTGTGTGCTGCTGTGACCTGTGTCTGGAACCTGCCATATCTCGTGCAACAGGTGAAATTGCCCCAGCCATCATATCAGAGGAGTTGGAGAGCCTCATGGATGGGGTCCTACCCCAGTATGGGCAGTTGCATGGGCCTCCTGACCAACAGGTTAGAACACCATAGTTATGTTGCATGCAACATGGCTGCTTGGAGATATGTGTGTGCTAGCAGTGTGTCAGATGGGGGGTATGGCTAGTGGCAGTGCTAATGCAGTGGTACGGGCCATGTGTGTGCCTGAAGAGGTGATAATGCTTTTTGTGGGTCATATGTGTGACAGGCTGGATTGTCTAGTTCATGGTCTCCCACCTTCTGTGGTTCCTCTGCAGCTCCACGCCCATCAGAAGAAGGGGTTGTGGCGTGCCATTGACAAGGGCATGCAGACCCTGCGGGTCTACAGCAGGCGGAGCACACACTGCAGGAAACGGTGGGAGGACCGGAAACTCTGAGCCCGGAAGACTATGCACAGAGGCCCAGCTGGGGACGGCCTCCCACCGAGGGAGAGGTGCCCGTCGGAACCTGACCCTTCCATGATGGCCCGCATACTGGCGGTGGCCTACCCAGAGCTGGATGGGCACTTGAGGGCATCTCAGCAAGTTACAACGGGGTGAGTACAGTATGTTTGTCAACTAACTCTGTTGCCTGGCATGGGATTTGGGTGCAGGGTACTAGTCAATGGATGCCCCAATTAGCCAGTTCAGACATTGCTGCGTGATCCAGCTTAGGGTAATCGGGGGAAAGTGTGTATTAGATAGCTAGGTAGTTGGCTTCCCATCTCAGACAGGGCTTAGCTGGTCCCAGTTGGTGTGTAGCTCACAGTGTTTGGCACCTACCTGCTGTGGTAATAGCCAATGGTATGCCAGTGTGGTTCATACTGCCCATTCTCAGTCTCAGTGTGTGACAGTGAGGTGTCTGCCATCTGTGTTGTTGGTGATGAGATTGACCCTGAGCTCCCTTTCTCTCTCTCCCCTCTCTCGCCTTTTGTCTATCTATCCTTGTGTGCATTAGCATCATCTGGCGAAGGAGCAGGGGCACTGGTGAGTGACGGAGTAGCAGCCCTCCGGACCCAGGAGGCAGAGTCCACCGACGCCAAGGGGACCAGTGGGACAGAGGGCGAGGGGAGTACCACGGCAGGGACAGGAGGTGATTCCACTGATTCTGATTCGTCCTCCGATGGGAGATCCCTGGTGATTGCGGACCCCTCTGGGATCACCCCAGCTACAGGTTCTACCGCCACCCCCGTACCAACACCACCCTCCCAGTAGCCCCCCACCGAGTTGCCTGTGCCCGCTCACCCAGGAGGGTGGGCATCTCCTTTGCCCCAGGCACCTCAGGCCCTGCCCCAGTCAGCCCTGCTGCCCTCAGTGAGGAGGCAATTGACCTCCTGAAATCCATCTCTGTAGGGCAGTCAACCTTAGTGAATGCCATCCAAGGGCTGGCATCCCAGAGACAGCAATGCAATGCGTTCCTGGAGGGCATCCACTGTGGCTTGGCGGCCCTAGAGAGATAGTTTCAGGCTCTGGCCTCTTCACTGATGGCAGCCAGAGTCCCTGTTTCATCCGTTCCCCCTCCAAGTACCACTACCCAGTCCCATTCTCCTCTCCCCTAACCCATCCCACCCACACATTCTGACAAGCATGCACCCAAAACAACACACAAGACACACACAGACAAACACAGAGAGCACACTTCAGTCCACAAGCACTCACACTGCCAACACACAAATGCGCACACAACATCATCTACTGGCTCCACTGTGTCCCCCTCCTCCTCCTCCTTTCTCAGTCACACACTCACTCACACCTGCATGCACTGCATCAACAGTCCAAGAACCTGCCACCTGCACAACCTTGCCCCCAGTCACCACAACAGCAGACCCGTAGACATGCACACCACACACCACATGCACAATCACTACCACCACCACCTCCTGCAGCACACCCACCTCACTTGCAGACACCACCACAACATCCATCCACATGTCCTGTTGGTCCTCCCCACCCTGTCTGCCCCCCTGCAGAGACATGCACGCGCTCACACTCGGACCTCCAACAGCCGTCCACCTCACACATGCACACTGTCCATGCACCTGCACCTAAGTCCAGCACACCTACTCCTTCTACAACCACTCCCTCTACCACCACTTCCATCGTTCCTCCCACATCCCGTCCCATTGGCCCTAAGAAGCTTTTCCTTTCCCTCCCTGACCTCTTCCCTTCCCCTCCCCCCATCAAGGCCCATAAGAGGAAGGTCCCACCACCCCAGTACCTCAGGCATCCAGTCTGACACAGCTCCATCCCGAAAGTCTCCAGCTGCCACTAAGGGGCACATGAGTGTGACGCCAGCCCCCTGCACCACATACACTCCCCCCCCAAAACGGAGGGATAAAGTGCCAACCCCTCCCACACAGACTGGAAGACCATGTGGCCACCTCCAAAACCTAGGGCCAAGGAGGTCTCACCCAAATCCCTGGCCAGGGAGGCCCCACCAGAATCGAAGACCAAGGAGGCCACACCCAAATCCCAGGCCAAAGTGGCCCCACCAAAATCCAAGGCCAAGGAGGCCACACCCAAATCCCAGGTCAAGGAGGCCACACTAAAATCCAAGGCCAAGGAGGCCCGAACCAAATCCAAGGCTAAGGAGGCCCCACCAAAATCCAACGCAAAGGCGGCCCCAACCAGATCCAAGGCCAAGGAGGCCACACCAAAATCCCAGGCCACAGAGGCCCCAACAAAATTCAAGGCCAAGTAGGGCCCAGACAAATCCATGTCCAAGGAGGCCCCACTCAAAACCATGGCCAAGGAGGTCCCACTCAAAACTGTGCCCAAGGAGCCCCATCCGGAACCAAATGCCAAAGATCAGCATCCCAAACCGGAGGCCATGGAGCAGCATCCCGAACCAGAGGCCAAGGAGCACCATCAATACCCAGTGGGTAGGCAGCCCCCCAGAACCAGTGGGCAGACAGCCCCCTCCAGAACCAATAGGCAGAAAGCCCCCTCCAGAACCATTGGGCAGGAAGCCCCCTCCAAAACAAGTGGGCAGGCAGCCCCCTCCAGAACCAGTGGGCAGGCAGCCCTCTCCAGAAACATTGGGCAGGAAGCCCCCTCCAGAACCAGTGGGCAGGAAGCCCCCTCCCAATGAGTGCCTCCCCCAAACCACCTCTGAGGTGCCTGCTCATTTCCAACATGATGCCCCCGAACAGTGGAGTTCCGTTGTTGTCAGGAATCAAGTTGGGGCTTGGACTTTGCCCTGTGGGCATTTGTGACTTTGGACTGGCCTTTGCACCTGTATCTATTTATTTCTGCAATTGTGTATATTTTAGCATTTTACATATTCATACAACAGGAATACAGTGGTTGGAGCTGTGTATGTGTCTTGGCTATCTTTACTCCGGGGTTCTGTTATTGTTATTTTCCTCTGCATCTGGTTCTGTGTGGTGTGTGTATGGTCTGTGCTGTGCGTGTGTGTGTCACTCTCCTCCCCCCTCTCCCTCCCTTGTGTGCTAGGCGGCTGTACTCACCGTCATCGTCTTCATCGGCGCCGTTGCTCCATGGACAGCCATGGCATGGTACAGCATTGGGAAGACTTGCAGTTCAGGTTCCATGGCAGCCGCAGACTCCTGTGTGTCCCTGGAGGTGAGTGTCTCCTTTTATTGGATGTGTTTATGCCAGTCTTTTGGTAGTATTGGTACCACCCTGGAAATCCTGGCGGTGTGCTAAATCATAATATGGTGGGCGGATCCTTGTCTTCCGCCTGCCTGTAGGTGGCTACTGCCGTGTTCAGTGTTTGTACCGCTCTGGCAGTTGGTGTGGTACATTGGCTGTCTATGGGAGGGCTCACCGCTGTGGTCATTATTTGGAGGTCATTACTGCCAGCCTGTTGGAGGTGATACCTCCACATTAACCCTGGGGGACAGAATACCCCCAGGGTCATAATGACCACCTTTGTGTTTTACCAGCCTAGCATAGCTATAGAGTGTAGTGGCCACTCTAAATGGCAGAGTCCTTGGTACTTATGTATGTTGGTGTCTGCTCTCCCATTATTCCCCGGTGTCACAGCATCATAAGTCAGGATTTTGTGTTCTTGTGTAGGCTTGTAATGTTCTCGGCAGCCGAAGTATAGTTTACACTTGTTTAAGGGCCAACTACTATCTGCCTTGCTCTTGCTGTTTTCCTCATGGCTAGTCTGCCATGTCAGGATCAGGCACTTTGAAATGTTCTTTGCCAAGTTCAAGGGTTGTGCATTAAATCATAGCTGGGAATAACAGAAGGCAGTCCAGGGGCACTCATGCCATGCCCTATTGGCTCTTTTTGGCGCAGGGGGTCCCCTCAGGCTGAAGGATTGCATGGCAAGCCGGTTGTTGCACCATTTTTAAGTGGTTTTGTCATGTTGGGGCCTTCAGCAGTGTCACAATCACTGCTAGGCAGAGAGGGGGATGTCCCGTCCATAAGCTTATTCCCTCCCAACTTTTGCAGGTTGTCGCTCTCTTGTAGCCCCCCCCCCCGGATGGTCCACAGCTACTGAGAGGTCCCGCTAGTGTTCTGTAATAATGCAGCTATGTTTATCGGGCCTCCTCTGTCAGGTGTTTGGTTGTCAGAGCCTTACCGGAAGGGGGCAGATGCTTCGGCGGGCATCTCTCCATTGTAGAAGTGACCCCTGACTCAGTGAGGCCAATCAGCTGCCATTACACACCATACGTCAGTGCAATCAGCTGTGATCCTCTGATTTGGGGATTTAAAAGCTCACCCCGGGGCTTTGTTTCCACTCCCCAGATCTTACGGGAGTCCCCAGGTTTCTTTTGGTTACCGTAGGTGTCTCTGTGCCTTGTCTTTCAGCTGTGTTGCAGCAGAGCCTAAGAGGATTACGTCCACTCGGCCATCTAGGTTGGCCGTGGCTCTAGGATCCTAATTTTACAGGAACTTCTTGAAATCAGATTTGTCATCTGTCTATTTGTGACTCCTACAACTTAGATCATTTTTCTTGAGATGGGTAGGTCTATTACTTCCACTGTTCTCACATTAGATCAGGTAACTCCTGTGTCGATGAGGAATAACATTTGATGGCCATTTACCTTACATTCTACAAATGGCTCACTCTGGTCTACCTCTAAGACTGCGCCAAACCCCAATCTGCCTCCCCTTTCAGGCACCGTCGTTGTGATGTGCCTGAATTTGACCTTTCAAGATCATCAAACGTACGTAACTGCTGAACTGCATCCCGATTTTGAATCTGCTTTGCATTTCAAATAATTTTAGGCAGCTGATTCTGATTTAATCTAGCATTGTTTATATTTGGCTGGACCATGGGTGCTTTTGGCATGGGTAAAATCTGATTTTGATTCTGCATCTGTGTTAAAAATGGGGTCTCTAGTTAGCAGTCAATTTACACCCTGTCCAAAATGGACCCTAACTCTAGTCAGGGTAAGAGAGATACACAGCTCAGATACCCCTGCTCACCCCTTTGGAAGCTTGGCACAAACATTCAGGCTTATCTCAGAGGCAATGTGTAAAGTATTTGCATCAAAACACACAGTAACACAGTGAGAACACAACAAAAGGACTCCACATCAGTTTAGAAAAATACTCAATATTTATCTCAATCAAACAAGACCAAAGCGACAAAAATACAACATACACAATCAAAGATATGAATTTTTTAAAGTAAAAAGAGTCTAAATCCATAGGAATCAATGGATGTGTTGTTTTAGCACAACAACGCATCCTAGTGTGAAAAATAAAGCCGCACGGGTGAGAGTGCATCGGAAAAGCAAGCGATGTATCAATTCCTTACTCTCAAGTGAGGCCATGCATCGATTCTTTCTCCACCAGGTAAGCGATGTGTCGGTTTCCCGACCAGCAGCCTCTGGACACACAACAGGGATTAATCCACACTGAGCTGGCAATGCGTCGATTTCATTGGCACTGCGTTGATGTTTCAGCCGCGGTGCAGGCGCTGTATCAATTTTTCTACCACTCAGCTTTGGTGCGAGGATTTTCTCTCTGGTTCTGCCACCTTTTCCTTCCAGGGGCACAGGAACTGGATGTGGCACCACTTGGCAAGTCAGGGGTTCTCAACAAGACAGCTGGGGTTCTGGCAGATGAAGTCTTGATGTCCTTGAGACTTCTTAACAAGAAGCAAGCTCAGTACAAGCCCTTAGAGAAACTTCATAAGCAGAATGCACAGCAAAGTCCAGTCTTTGTTCTCTTTAAGGCAGAAGCAGCAACTGCAGGCCAACCCAGCAAAGCACACATAGCAAAGGGGCAGTACTCCTCCTCCACTTCTTCAGCTCTTCTCTTTGGCAGAGGTTCCACTTGATCGAGAAGTGTTCTAAAAGTCTGGAGGTTTGAGGCCCACTAACACGTTTTTATGCCTTTGAATAGGTCTCTGTTGTTCACAAGATCCTGCCTTGCCCAGGTCTGGCATTAGACACACTCCTGGGGGTTAGAGACTACATTGTGTGAGGACAGGCACAGCCCTTTCAGGTGCAGGTTTCAGCTCCTCCCACCCCACTCTAGCCCAGGAAGACTCATCAGGATATGCAGGACACCCCTGAGCTCCTTTTGAGTCACTGTCTAGAAGAAATTCACAGACAGCACTACTATCAGGCTGATCTAGATATGGATTCCACAGACAGGCAGAGACACAGAATGGTTCAGCAAGAAAATTCCCACTTTCCAAAAGTGGCATTTTCAAGCAGACAATCGAAAAACCTACCCTACCAAAAGATGTATTTTTAAATAGTGAGTTCATAGACTCCCAAACTCCATATCTCTATCTGCTTCCAATGGGAACCTGCACTTAAAAGATATTTAAAGGCAGTCCTCATGTTAACCTAAGAAAGAGGTAGGCCTTTCAATTGTTAAAACCAAATTAGCAGTATTTCACTATCAGGACAAAACACGCCAGTACATGTCCTACCTTTTAAATACACTGCATGCTGCCCACAGGGCTACCTAGGGCCTACCTTGGGGGTGACCTACATGTAACAAAAGGGAAAGTTTAGGTGAATTGGCAGTGCAAAACTGCACACACAGACACCTCAGTGGCAGGTCTGAGATGTGTTTACAGGGCTACTCATGTGGGTGGCACAATCATGCTGCATGCCCACTAGTAGCATTTGATTTACAGGCCCTGGGCCCCTCTAGTGCACATTACTAGGGACTTAATAGTAATTCAAATATGCCAGTCAGAGATAACTCATCATAATCACAATTTATGCAGGGAGCATTTGCACTTTAGTACTGGTCAGCAGTGGTAACGTGCCCAGAGTATCAAAAATTAGCAAAAACGAAGCCCAGCACACAGTCAAAAATAATGGAAGCAGAGGCAAAAAGACAGGGCAAACCATGCCAAGGATGCCAGGTCCTCTCACAGGGTGCCCATATTGCAGCTCAAAGGGGCTAAAACCAAGTCACTTCTGCAGTACCTCTCTATATGCAAAGAGAAGACATGGTAAGAGGACATTGATGGGGTTTTGTACCTGCATGGAGGTTGTATCTGACCTAGCTGAAAGTGGGTACAACTACCCAACGTCATAGGAGTTCTCATCACTAAGGCAGAAGAATCTGGACAGACTATCAACAATGGCATGTTCTGGACCAGGGCGGTGTTCCACCGTAAAGTCAATTCTTGCAGGGAGATGGGCCACCTCAGCAGTTTTGGGCACTCAACCATCATCAGCATTGACCATCTGAGGGGCCCTGTAGTCTGTCTGAAGCTGGAAGTAAGTCCCAAACAAGTAGGGTGTTAGGGCCAGATGTAGCAACCCTTTTGCGAGTCGCAAACGGCGAAAATCGCCGTTTGCGACTCGCAAACGTGGGTTTGCAATGCACAAATGCATATTGCGAGTCGTTACCGACTCGCAATATGCATTTGCGACTCGCAAATAGGAAGGGGTGTTCCCTTCCTATTTGCGAGTCGGAGTGGTATGCAACTCCATTTGCGACCGCGTACGCGGTCGCAAATGGAGTCGCAGTTACCATCCACTTGAAGTGGATGGTAACCCACTCGCAAACGGGAAGGGGTCCCCATGGGACCCCTTCCCCTTTGTGAATGGACCCCAAATTATTTTTTCAGGGCAGGGAGTGGTCCAAGGGACCACTCCCTGCCCTGAAAAAAACGAAACAAAAGGTTTCGGATGTTTTTGAAATGCAGCTCGTTTTCCTGTGAGGAAAACGGGCTGCACTTAAAAAAAAAAAAAAACCTTTATTTAAAAGGCAGGTCGCTAACATGGAGGCCTGCTGACGTCAGCAGGCCTCCATGTTAGCGAGTGCCTATACTCGCAATGGGGTCGCAAACTGCGACCCACCTCATAAATATTTATGAGGTGGGTCTTTGCGACCCCATTGCGAGTTGCAGAAGGTGTCTGAGACACCTTTCTGCATGTCAAATTGCGACTTGCAATTTGCGAGTCGCACAGACTCGCAAATTGCAAGTCGCAATTTGATTTTTTCCTACATCTGGCCCTTAGTTTCTTCAGTGCTCAGACCACAGCAAAAGCTTCTCTCTCAATTGCACTCCACTTCTGTTCCCTGTGGAGTAACGTCCCACTAATGAAAGCTACAGGCTAGTCTAGGCCCTCTTCTGTTAGTTGTGCTAGAACTGCCCCCATACCATGCTCTTATGCATCAGTCTGCATAATGCATTCCTTGATGAAGTCGGGTGCCTTCAGCACTAGCGCAGTGCACACGGCTGCCTTCAGGTCATCAAAAGCAGTCCGACAAGCCTCAGTACAGATTATTTTTTTGGGCTGCTTCCTGGAAGTCAGCTCTGTCAAGGGGGCAACAATGGTGCCATACTCCTTGACAAACCTCCTGTCATAATTGATGCGACCTAGAAAGGTTCTCACCTCTGTCTGGTTCTGGGGGGATCCCAAGCAAATGGCATCACTTTTGGATTGTAGAAGGGCCACCTGGCCACTCCCCACCTGGTGTCCCAGGTAAACCACAGATCCCTGCCCTGTTTGGCACTTACTAGCTATAGTAGTAAGGCCTGCCTTCTGCAGGGCCTTCTGCAGGGCCTTCACAGAGGTGCTGCAGGTGTTCCTCCCAGCTGGAGCTGAACACTGCAATGTCATCCAGGTCGGCAACGCTGAAATCCTCATCCCAGCCAAAACCTGGTTAATCAGCCTCTGAAAAGTGGCAGGGGCATTTTCCAACCCAAAGGGCATAACTCTGAACTGGTAATGTCCCTCTGGTGTTGAAAATGCTGACCTCTCTTTGGCCCCATCGGTTAAGGCAATCTGCCGGTACCCAGACATTAAGTCAAACGTGCTGAGGAACTTGGCAGCTCCTAGCCGATCTATGAGTTAATCAGCTTGGGGGATGAGGTGAGCGTCAGTCTTAGTGACAGCGTTAAGTCCCCGGTAGTCCACGCAGAACCTAAGTTCAAGTGTGGCATTGGGGGCAGCAGCCATTGGAACCAAGACCACTGAGCTGGACCAAGGACTGCTGGAGAACTCTATCATCTCTAATGCTAGCAGCTTGGAAACCTCACCCTTGATGCTGGCTCTAACCTTGTCAGTCACCCTGTAGCTTGTGTGCTTCACAGGTGGACTTTCCCCAGTGTCCACATCATGTGTATGCAGATGAGTGACCCCTGGGGTCAAGGAAAACAAAGAGGCAAACTGTCCAAACAAATGGTGACAGTCCCACTGCTGTTCTAGGGCCAGTGTGGGGGGAGCTGTTCACACCCTCTACAGACCCATCTATGTCTTGGACAGACTTGAGGTCAGGAAGAGGCTCACTCTCCTTCTCCATCCTATCATCTGTTGCCAAGAGCATGGTCAGTTCAGAACTCTCAAAATGTGGTTTGAGGTGGTTTACAGTAGGACCCTCAATGGGTTCCTGGGAGTCTGCAAGCTCACTAGGTAGGTGGCATTGCTCTTGCGCTCGACCACCTCAAAATGCCCAGTCCACTTTGTCTTGGAGAGCACAAGGCTCCACTGGGGCCATGATCCACACAGGCTGAAATTCAACTAGAGTGGTATTTTGGTCGTAGTATCATTTCATGTCCTCCCGGCTGGCTTCCAGGTTTGCCTGAGTGAGTTTCCTGAAGTGGGCAGTCTGCTTCCTAAAGGCCAGCACAAAGCTAAATAAGTCATGGGGGGGCCTCCTAGGAGCTTTTTCCCAACCCTCCTTCACCAGACTCAGAGGTCCTCTCACAGGGTGCCCACATAGCAGCTCAAAGGGGCTAAAACCAAATCCCTTCTGCAGTACCTCTCTGTAAGCAAAGAGAAGACATGGTAAGAGGACATCCCACTTTCGCCTCATGGGTTCTGACAGATCCATAATCATGTCTTTCAGGGTGCAGTTGAACCAACCCATTTCCTTGGGGATGGTAAGGTGTGGTGAACTTGTAAGTTACCCCACACTCCTGCCACCGAGACTGCATATAGGTAGATATGAAGTTAATACCCCGGTCAGATACAACCTCCATGCAGGTAAAAATCCCCATCAAGGCCCGGCCCACCACAGGGGCTGTCACTGACTTCGGAGGGATGGCCTCCAGGTTTTGGGTTTCATGGTCCACCAAGACCAGGATAAACCTGTTGCCCATGTCTATCTTGGGGTCTAGAGGTCCCACAGTGTCAATTCCCACCCTCTCAAAAGGGGTGCTGACTACAGGGAATGGTTGGAGGGGAGCCTTGCATCTCGTCCTAACTCTTGCCAATAGCCTGGCAAGGCATACAATAGGTATCAGAGTGCCTGCACATTTGGGGCTAGTATAAGTGGGTGACAATCCTCTCAAATGTTTTGTTCTGCCCCAAATGTCTTACCAAAGGCACATCATGAGTCAGCCCCAGTTGTAAGGTTCTGAAGCACTCGTGTACCATGAGCACTCATGCTGTCCCATGCTTAGCAACCTTAGGCTCACTTTTCAGGAGGCCATCCTGCTAGTAAATCCAGCGTGATCCAGGCTCCTTGCCAGTTGCCTGGTCTGCAGCCTGCCACCGCCGACCCACCCAGGCAGACCCAACATCTCCAAGTGGGACCGGCCTTCCACCTCACTCCAAGGGGAATCCTCCAGGTCGTTACCTAGTATGCAATAAACAGGCATGGTTGAACTCACAGCTACCCTTAAGGAACCTGAGCCCCCCCCAATCATTCAAATGGATCCTGTGCCAACTGACACAGGAGCTCTGAGTTGTGTACAGCAACTACTTAGTGAAGCACTTGCTCTTCAGTCACCAGCTGACACCTGACAGTAGTCACTCTGGCTCCAGTGTCTCTCAGAGCCTCTACTCTCTGTCCATTGAAGGTCACCCATTGCCTCTATTTCTTAGTGTTCTCAGGCACAGAGATCCTCTGGACCATCTCCCTGTCCCCTAGTGAGACAAGGGTGATCCCAATTGGCTCCCACCCTTCTCTTGGAACCTACTCCTCCCCAAGCGCTACACTGGCCAAACCCTGTGACTGTGCACCAGTGTGTGCCGGTGCCCGCTTGGGACACTTGGGATCACCCCTCATCTGACCCTCCTGATCATTTTATGCTTGCCCATCCTGAAAAGAAACTTAAAAACGGGATGGCCCAGAATTCTCTGGATGCTGATGTGTGCAGATGGACCCAGTCTTGGTCCAGTCTTTTCCTGGGCACAGCCCAGGTGCATCTCCAGCTGCAGCAGTTCTGACCATGCTATAAGCACTCAGAACCCCGTTCCACCATGTTAGAGGTTGATGTGGTTTACAAGTTCTGTAGTCCTGGCTCTCTAGAAGCAGCAACAATGTATGAAGAGTCCCGCACTACAGGAGTGTTTACTGTGATATTACTGTTCTATAAGCGCTCAGGCCCCTCCTCCTCCACCTGAGATGCCCAGGTGGATTACAGGCTCTATGGTACCGGCACTCAAGAAGCAGCAACAATGTATCTGGCTTACAAAACTTTACCTTGATCGCTGAACATACACGTTCTTGCAGGCTGCCTTACGTGATAATTGATCTGCTTAGGTTTGATGTTATATATTTTTCCTATTTGCAGAGTGGGGAAGAATAAAGAAGTGAGGTGTGATAGAAGAAGAAAATCACCATAATATTCTGGAATCCTTCTCTAGACATTGAAGGCCATCCATCCATCATGTCAGTCACACCTATGGATACTAGGTAAACTATAATGCTAGAGCAAGTCAATACAAAGAACAAGTGTGGATCACTAGAAATGTTAACTCAAGGCATTGGGCTCACAAACCATTTTTTAGTGTAACTAATACATGTCCTTGGTGGTAATAAAGACAGTACTTGGTGCAATCTCCTTTCACCACCGAATTTTGAAAGGAGATTTTTGAAGGTAGTAATGTGTAACCAGAATGTTTGCGCATCTTTGTCATGGCGATATATTGCATTGTTTCCTGTGGTGCATTATTGCATTGTGCTGTTGTTGTGTTGTACTGTGGCCCTTTTGAAAAAACAACAAGGTGATGGATGAAACACTTGAATTAATCTTAGCCACTGGCAATCACTCAGGCCGCATCCCACTTACTTTTTCTGACCGGCTTCACACGATTCTTAAAAGATCTCCGGCAAAGAGCCCCCTTGTGGGGCCCGTCAGGCATTGCAGCGCCGGCTTGACGAGGAGCTGGGCCCTATGATGAAGCATGTCACCGAAAGGTGAGTGAGGGTTCTTGCTTCGAAAATTTCGGTTTTCATCTACTGATTGAACCATCCTCTTGAAAGAAACCCTCTATATCATTTGGAACCGTGCGTAACCTTTTTTGATTTATTGAACACTCCAACCCTAACTGCCAAGCCAGGTCCTCTCTGAACCAGAACACAAGCAACCTAAGACCAGTTTTGCCCTAGATAGGGCTCTTCAGCCAGGTATATCTTGGTTCCAGTGGCACACTGAGCCCGGCAAAAAAATTGCGCTGTGCAGCTGTGAACAATTAATTCAAACCTATCAAGCATTGTCAAATTATGATAAACAGCATGATTACAATTTTTTTTTAAAGTGTGATGATAATGTCATTTTGTAGGTGGAGGCATACCTCATTATGCAGTCGAGCCTACAAAATGACACGTGCCCTATTTTTTTATTTACTGATCAAAGTTGGTTGGAAAGGTACATTTGAAAAAATGAAAAGAAGTAGCGCTTCTGCTCTCTTCTTTTTTTGACGCAGAGAGGCCAGAAGCAGTTTCTGGACATCAGAGCAGCAGAGGAGCGAGTGGGGGAAACAACAATGAGTGGGCAGATGGAAGATAAAAGCACCTCACAAGGGAGAGAGCAAAAAGGAGGCGGGTGAGGTGCACACAAGTAAGAAAGCAACATGGAGCATGGGGGTGGCAAAAAGTTTGTTATGGGATAAATGCAAGAGAGAGCTCTAGCAACATGAGGGATATCCCAACAGAGAGTGCATGGGAGAAGTACATCAATGATAGAGCTGGAAAACATATGCACTCTCCTGGAGAGCTTAAGCAAAGAGAAAAATATATTCTTTGAAAGTGAGCAGTAGAAGGTCAGTTGCCAGACAAATCAGATGGATGTTAAAGAGGCTATGCTCCTGGGGAGGGCCAAACAAAAGATGGACATGGAGGGAGTAGGAAAGCCATCAAATAAGGAAAATGCAAATGAGGGTGACAGTAAAGCTAACCAGTGGCAAGCAATGGAAAAAGTGAAAGCCCCTGTAAGCTCTTGGTGAGCACACAATAGTAATTTTGCAACCAGACAGCTCGCACTGTCTAGTAGATTCAACTAAACAGAGAACGTCCTATTGGAAAAATGTAGAGATAGGAAACAATCAAGGTGAGTTGCTCTTACCACTTCTTGTTTGGAAAGGGGATTAAAATATTGGCAAGGAACCAGGGATGCTTAGAGCTATCATGATGGACAATTAAATAATGCGCTTGATTCACAAAGAACTTTCTGTGAGTTGGAGTGACTTACAGTTGATGTACTCTTAACTTTCCCCTGCATTTCGAGGCCTAAGTGTGAGTCTAAGGCTATTTATCCACTATTATATTTTAGGCAGCTGGATATATCAACCCAAATTATGGCAGCGATAATAAGAAGTTCAAGTTAGTTTTGGGTTTAAAGACCATTGAAGTCAAGGCACACCTATTATGACTGGGTGGTTGCTTATTAAATAAGGATAAGAGTTCATCCATGTTACCAGGGCTGAATAGGGCTTTGAGGACTCTAGGGGCACAACCTCATGGAGCTGCCTTCAGAGTTGAATTAGTAGACTATCAACAACTGAAAATCAGAAAATTAGAGCTGTAGCCCCTGCCTCTGTTTGAGCCAGTGCATGGCTGCCAACCCACCTCAAGGATACAGTAGCTGCATACTCTAAATATGTATTACAATTGCATTCCGATTGTTTATTTTTTCATTGGGCGCATGGATGAGGCAGCAAACGGAAAGGAGGCAAGTGATAGAGGACCCTGCTTTCTGTACTTAGTTGCAGAGGTTCCCTGAACTGTCAGAATTCATGTCTTCAACCTCAACTATGCTGAACCAAAAGGGTGACCTTAAAGGCAACAGAACTTCCTGCTTTCCCTCTTGCGGCAACAGATAGTTTGCACATGAGTGACCAGCCTAGGGAGTGCACAGGAAGGCATATGGGTGCAGTGCTTAGTTTGATAAAAAGTGTAAGTAGCCTAAATGTTTTTAGGAGGCGACTACCCACTTTTGTACTTTGTCACCCCACTGCCACCACTGGTGTCGCCCAATTCTACCTCTAGCTTCACCTGCTGTCTGCATGTACAATTCCCATTTAGCTCCATCACGTAAAGACAATGGGGTCATTACAACATTGGCGGTAAAAGCCGCTTACCGCCGTGCAGAAGACCGCCAACACACCGCAGCGGAATTCCGCTATGTTCATTATGACCCAAAGGCCGGAATCCGCCAAACTTTAGACACCCACACAAGTCCGCCACACCAAAAGTCAGTGATAATCTGGCGATAACAAAACTGACACCGTCACGCCAACAGGAATATGCCCACACTATCACGACCCACGAATCCACGCAGTGGTCTTTCAACCGCGGTATTCCATTGGCAGTATACACCGCCGCGCTCAAAATACACACACACTTACAAAACACAACCACATTGGACAATTCAAAATAAACACACCTGATACACATACACACACCACTCCCACACACTCAATACAATATAAAACACACACCCACATCACCCACAAACCCCTACGACCACAATTGCGACTGAACGCCAGAGAGAGACACCACCATCAACTACACTAGCCTCCACAGGCACTCAACATTATCACTCACATAACATCCACGCACCTCAAACAACACACCTCTAAATATCACCTCACACATCACAACACACACCACCACACACATCACTCACACCACCCCATGGCCACGCAAAGACACCACAGGTTCTCTGAGGAGGAGCTCAGGGTCATGGTGGAGGAAATCATCCAGGTAGAGCCACAGCTATTCGGATCACAGGTGCCGCACACCTCCATAGCTAGGAAGATGGAGCTATGGAGCAAAATCGTAGACAGGGTCAACGCAGTGGGACAGCATCCAAGAAGACGGGATGACATCAGGAAAAGGTGGAACGACGTATGGGGGAAGGTGCGTTCTGTGGTCTCAAGACACCATATCGCGGTACAGAGGACTGGCGGCGGGCCCCCACCTCCTCCCCCACAACTAACAACATGGGAGGAGCAGGTCTTGGCTATACTACATCCTGAGGGCCTTGCAGGAGTAGCTGGAGGAATGGACTCTGGTAAGTCAAATCTTAACTATTACATCCCCCCACCCTACCTGCATGCCAACACATACCCCCATCCTCGCCCTCACCCCATCACTCCAACTCCTCGCACATGTCCCAATATCACTAACCACACATCCCAAACTCAAGCCCTGCATGCAACACAAAAGCATGGACACCAATCACCAAACCATGGACATTGCACATACCCATACACCCCCCTAAACCATCATCACACAAGGTCCTACACAGGAATGCAAGCACTGGGGTACACGGTCACCAACCCATTACACACCATGGCACACACAGATGCAATAATCATGCCTTTACACCCCTGCAGGACCCTACCCAACGTCACCGGACAGGAGGGTCCAGACATGTCCACTCCATCCACAGAAGAGGCCCACAGTGATGACAGCAGCGCTGTCCAACTGGATCTAGATGACCAGCCCGGCCCATCTGGGACCTCGGGACAGTCGGTTCTCCTCACACTGGCACAAGCCACTACAGACCACCCCCCCCCTCTGGTAACACCAGCACAGCACCCACCCAGCGGGCCCATACCTCTGTCCCCAGGATACGTCAATCAGCAGTGTGTCCACCACTAGAGGGAACCCAGTCTAACCCACCACCCCAACAACAACAGGGACCTGGGGGCAGTGGCAGTGGGTACACGGTTCAGGGGACAGAGGCCCAGGAACACAGGGGAACTGGGAGGGCTGCTGTGTGACAGGTGGAGGACAGGCCCAGGGAACCCAATCTCCACGAGGCCCTCTCCAACATCATGGGAGCCTACCACCATTCCCAGGAGACAATGGCAACGGTACTGGCCATGTTTCAGGAGACCCAGCGGCTGCAGGAGGAACAGTATTTGGGCTTCAGGGAGGAACTCAAATCCATCAATTCCACCCTGGGCACCATTGTAGGGGTGCTGAAGGAACTTGTCAACACCATGAAGGACACTGTCGCACAACAAGGGGCTCCTGACACTAGCCCGGACGATGAACTGCCCACCACCTCCGCTAGCGCTAGTGGACAGGAGGCACCGCCACAGGACCACCACACCAGCACCCCACCCCCTGCAGAGGAAGAACCACCCCACAAACGGTCCCTGAGATCCAGGACAAAGACAGAGAACGATGCCAAGACCCCCGCCAAGAAAGGAGACCGCCCTGATTGTCATCCATTTGTCCCACCTTTTCACCCTGTTCATCCTTAAACTGCCCCAGCTCCACTTCCTATGCCCCTTTGGACAATGCACCTGTGAGACTAATAGACTGGACTCTGCCATGGACATTCCTCCACCATCACCCCTCACCATTTCACAACCCCCTCCAATAATGAGCACTTAAATAAACACCCTTAAAGCACAAAACAATCAGGAGTCTGTCTGTGATTTCGAAAAAGTGTATTAGCAATTACAGTGGCAAAATGCTCTTTTAAATGTAATGTCAACATACCTATGTCACACAGCTCAAGTCCATGAGGAAACAAAGCAGATGTCACACAGTGGGACCCACATCTGTGAAATCGTAAGGAATAGTGACAACTCAGTGACCATACACTGGGTGAACATGACAGACAGTAGAGAGGTAGTAGATCTGAATTAGATGTAGCAGGCAGTGTTGTCTTCTTACCTGTGTCTCACTGGAAGTATTGCAGGATCACCGTGTTCCTGTTGTCGATGTCCTCTTCTGTTTCCTCGTCTTCATTGTCCACAGGCTCCACAGCTGCCACAACACCTCCATCTGGACCATCCTCCTGCAGAAAAGGCACCTGTCGTCGCAAAGCCAAGTTATGAAGCATACAGCAGGCCACGATGATCTGGCATACCTTCTTTGGGGAGTAGAATAGGGAACCACCAGTCATATGCAGGCACCGGAACCTGGCCTTCAGGAGGCCGAAGGTCCTCTCTATAATCCTCCTAGTTCACCCACGGGCCTCATTGTAGCGCTCCTCTGCCCTTGTACTGGGATTTCTCACTGGGGTCAGTAGCCATGACAGGTTGGGGTAACCAGAGTCACCTGCAAATGGCGAGGGACAACTGTTAGACACACACTAACTCATAGGGACAGCCACAGACCCAGACAACTATTCCCACTGTATTGGGTCCATGTGCTCACCTAATAGACACACCCGGTGCCTCTGGAGTTACCCCATCACATAAGGGATCCTGCTATTCCGCAGGATGTAAGCGTCATGCACTGAGCCAGGGAATTTTGCATTAACATGGTAGATGTACTGGTCTGCCAAACACACCATCTGCACATTCATGGAATGGTAACTCTTCCGGTTTCTGTACACCTGTTCACTCCGGCGGGGGGGTACCAAGGCCACATGTGTCCCATCAATGGCACCTATGATGTTGGGGATATGTCCCAGGGCATAGAAATCACCTTTCACTGTAGGCAAATCCTCCACCTGAGGGAAAACGATGTAGCTCCGCATGTGTTTCAGCAGGGCAGACAACACTCTGGACAACACGTTGGAAAAACATAGGCTGGGACATCCCTGATGCTATGGCCACTGTAGTTTGAAAAGACCCACTTGCTACGGAATGGAGTACCGACAGCACCTGCACTTGAGGGGGGTTCCCTGTGGGATGGCGGATAGCTGGCATCAGGTCTGGCTCCAACTGGGTACACAGTTCTAGGATTGTGGCACGATCAAGCCTGTAGGTGATGATCACATGTCGCTGCTCCATTGTCGACAGGTCCACCAGCGGTCTGTACACCGGAGGATGCCGCCATCTCCTCAAATGCCCCAGCGGACGGTGCCTTGGGAGGAGAACAGCGAGCAGAGAGTCAACCAACTCTGAGGTACGTGAACACAGCTTACTCTGAAAATATTAGCAATTCGACATTTGCCTGTATGAGTGTTTAGGCAAGGCCTAGGTATGTGTGATGCAGTCAAAAATAATGCCACGTGGGCCCATGAAATGGCGGCTGCCTGACCTGTAAGGTGGGACAAAGGGATATGAGGTAACTGCACTGGTTTTGTACACCGTCGCGGTAGGCGGCGAAGACCGCAGCACAATTCTGCATTGGTTAACATTGGACCCTATGGGTCCCAGGAGCCAATGACAATGTACACCAGCGGTGACGGTACGCACTGCTGCTGACCTGACCGCTGTTTTCTATCTGTTCAATCACTCAATACCTGATCTTCAACAGTAGAGGACCTACACTGCAAGTGCTGCTGTGACCTCACTCTGGAAGAGACAATGGCTCGTGTGTCTGGGGAAAGGGCCCCTGCCTTCAGCACGGAGGAGTTGGAGAAACCTGTGGATGGGGTCCTCCCCCAGTACACGCTACTCTACGGTCCTCCAGACAAACAGGTAAGTACACTGTGAGCATGCTGTATGGGCAATGCCTGTGTGGAATGTGGTGGATGAAAGATCGGGGGTTGAGAATGAGGCATGCATGAAACGATGGTGAGTGCATGTGCGTCATGGCAAGGGTAGGGATGCGGGCCAATGACTGTGACGGTGCAGTTGGTAATTACTTCTCTTTTTCCCCTGTACAATTCCTGTAGGTCAGCGCCCACCAGAAGAAGGACATTTGGCGTGCCATCGCCAAGGAAGTCCGGACCCCGGGGGTCTATCACAGACGGAGCACCCACTGCCGGAAAAGATGGGAGGACATTCGCCGCTGGAGCAAGAAGACGGCGGAGGCCCAGCTGGGGATGGCCTCCCAACGTGGGAGGGGTGCCTGTCGCACCATGACCCCCCTGATGTTCAGGATCCTGGCGGTGGCGTACCCGGAGTTGGATGGGTGCTTGAGGGCATCACAGCAGCAACAAGGGGGTGAGTACACTCTCATTCTGCTGATTCAGCACGCATTGGAGGTGTCTGGGTGGGGGAGGTGGGCTGTGGGTTCCCCTAGGCCAGGGCAAGTTTAGTAGTTAAGCTCCCTTCTTCAGGCAGGCCCTGTGGCACCCCACCCCACCTGTGTACAGTGCCAACTACACCTAGTCAGGATCCTGTGACATCCATGTGTGCAGAAATCGGCCATAGCCTTGTAAGCCATGTCCCAGGGATTGAATAGTGGACTCCAAATGCGCGGCGTATTGCAGGGGGCTTCTGTGTCTGTCGTGTCCGCCAAGTGTAGCAGTATTGCATGCACTCAACATGTCTTTCTTCTGTCTTCCTCCCCCCTTTTTGTGGTCTCCCTGTTCTTGTATGCATTAGCATCATCAGGCGGAAGTGGCACCGCGGAAGGAGGGAGCTGCATCCCACATGGCCCTGGAGGGTGACACTACGGAGTCTGAAGTCACCAGTGGGCCGGATGGCGAGGGGAGCTCCACAGCGGGGACAGGAGCTGACACCAGCGATACAGACTCCTCCTCTGATGGGAGCTCCCTTGCGGTGGCGGCCCCATCTACAGGTACAGCCGCCACCCCCCCTACCAGCACCGCCCTCCCAGCAGCCCCTCAGTGTTTGCCACGTGCCCGCTCACCCGGGAGGGTGGGCATCACCTTCGCCACATGCACCTCAGGCCCTGCCCCAGTCACCCCTGCTGCCCTCAGTGAGGAGGCCATTGACCTCCTCAGGCCCTTCACTGTTGGGCAGTCTACCATTTTGAATGCCATCCAGGGTGTAGAGAGGCAGTTGCAACAGACCAATGCATACCTGGAGGGCATTCACTCTGGTCAGGTAGCCCTTCAGAGAACTTTCCAGACTCTGGCCTCAGCACTGATGGCAGCCATTGTCCCTGTCTCTAGCCTGCTCCCTTCAACTTCCTCCACCCAGACCCACACCCCTGTACCTCAGCCTATCCCAAGCACACCCTCAGACCAGCATGCACACACCTCAAAAAACAAGGGAAGCTCTGGCAAAAATAAGCACCACACATCCCACAGGCACTCAAGCAAGAATCACACACATGGAGACACACCAACATCCACTGCCTCCACTGTGTCCCCCTCCTCCTCGTCTCCCTCCTCCCTCCCTGTCTCGTCTCCACTCACACCTGCATGCACTACATCCACAGCTACTATGTCCATCACCAGCACACCCACCACCACACCCCACTCATGTGCAGTCACCACCCCCACTCCCATTCACACATCCCCTGTGTCCTCTCCCAGTGTGTCTGTGAGGCCAGCTCCCAAGGTACACAAAGGCAGCCACACACCCACCCATCAGCCATCCACCTCACGACAGCCTACAGCCCATGCACCTTCACCCAAACTCACCAAACGTACACTTCCTACAACCACAACCTCTTCCTCCACTCCCAAACCCCCTCCAGCTACCCGTCCCAGTGTTCCTAAGAAACTTTTCCTGGCCGCCTTGACCTCTTTCCCTCACCTCCCCCACCCCTTCAGTCTCCTAGGGCCCGACTTTCCAGGTCCCAACCTAGCACCTCAGCCACAACATCGGCGGGACAAGTGGTGCCAGTAGTCACCGGATTATGAAGTGCACCAGGCAGCAGGGCAGCCAGTTTGGCAAGGAGCCACAGCACGGAGAGTCCCCCACCTGTCAAGCATAAAAAGTTGGACAGTGCCCGGCAAGAGAGGGGAAAAAAATCAGCCACCAAAGCTGCTCTCAGGGGTACAGTTGGGAGTGTGGAGACAGCTGCGACACCATCCAAGGTGGGAAAGGGGCACATTAAAACCGGCAAGTCTAGGAAGATCAGCACGACAGACAAGACCGCCAGCAGCCCGCTGCCCAGGAGAAGACCGCCAGCAGCAGCCCCGCTGCCCAGGAGAAGACCACCAGCAGCAGTCCTGCTGCCCATGACAGGACCGCCAGCAGCAGCCTGCTGCCCAAGACAGGATCGCCAGCAGCACCACAGGCCAGGAGAAGACCGCCGGCAGCAGCCCCGCTGCCCAAGGCAGGACCGCCAGCAGCAGCCCCGCTGACCAAGACAGGACCACCAGCAGCAGCCCCGCTGACCAAGACAGGACCGCTAGCAGCACTGCAGGCCAGGAAAAGACCGCCACCAGCTGAACCGCTGCCTAAGACAGGTCCGCCAGCAGCACCGCAGCCCAGGACAAGACCATCACCAGCAGAACCGCTGCCCAGGACACCACCGCCACCACCACCGCAGGCCAGGACAAGACCGCCACCAGCAGAACCGCTGCCCAGGACACCGCCGCCAGCAGCACCGCAGGCCAGTGAGCGCCAATGATTCCGACGCTACTGAGGCCGCCACGGGCAGGGTGAAGCACTCTGGGCACAAAGCCCCCTCCAAAACCTGTGGAAAAAAGGCATCCACTACCTCAGTCCTTGGCAGGATGAAGCAATCTGGGCACAATGCCCGCTCCAGAACCAGTGGAGACTGTTATCCACTTGAGAGACTGTGGCTTTGACTCCCCAGGATTGAACAGTGGGCAGACCACCCACTGTATAGACTTGAGAGACTGTGGCTTTGCACTCCCCTGGATTGATCAGTGGGCAACCCACCCAATGTATAGACTTGAGAGACTGTGGCTTTGCACTCCCCAGGATGGATCAGTGGGCAAACCACCCACTGTAGAGACTTGAGAGACTGTAGCTTTGCACTCCCCAGGATGCAGCAGTGGGCAACCCACCCACTGTATAGACTTGAGAGACTGTGGCTTTGCACTCCCCAGGATAAAGCAGTGGGCAAACCACCCACTGTAGAGACTTGAGAGACTGTGGCTTTGCACTCCCCAGGATTGAACAGTGGGCATGGAGCCCCCTCGTAGATTTGGCGTTGCGCACTCAACCGGCTGAGGTGCCCCCCCTTCCCTTCCCCCTGAGGTGCCTGTGATGAAGCAGAAAATGAAGGTTTTACATTTATTAACGCATAAACGTAGTGTGAAATAATCATGTGTGACTTTAACCGAACTAATAAAGATTGTACGGGGACAAAATGTGCCCTCAGAGTAGTTTGCCAACATTTCTAAGCGTGCTTTATATAACGTGGTGTATTAGAATTGCACTAATTCGACATAATCGTAAACGTGTGCTATGATTTGCTTGTTTGAAATGTTTTAGCTTAGCATTACTTTAGTGCAGGCTTCGGCCTAGTGGCCTGGTCTCACGGTTTAGATGCTCGTATTTTTCCAATGTGCTATTAAACGTGTATTTCTGCTTGAAGCTGTACTTTTCCACTGAGATCGTTCACATGCTTATCTTAAGGTTTCGTGCCAGCCTGGCATATTTTCTCTTTACTCCAAGGTCGATTTGCAGGTGCGGACAATGGAAGCTCTGAAAGTGAGTTAATTGGTATAAAATGTTGCAACTTGCGTACCCATCTCCAAGGATAATGTATGCTTAAGTAAAAGCTTGAGAGCTGTCGTTTTTGATTGGACAATTTGAAGCTAACCTATGAACCCTCCAATGGAAGACCCTACTGGATTTGAACTATTGTCTATAAAAACCAGGTGCACGAGAAGAAGGTAGCCATTACGCGCTATGATTGCCATTATTGCCATTGCGCTATTATCCGCCATTATTGGACATCCCGCCATTTTGCAGACTTCGTAGCTATTATGGCCCACTTTGCTGCGACGCCATTTTGAAAGAGACTTTGACGCTTTCTCTAATCGAGAGAAAGAGACTTTAATGATTCTGGCCCTAGAGACTTTAACTTTAATCCCTTGCATGAAGTAGTAGTCTTACTTTGCCGCCGTGAGGCAATTGCCCCGTCCACCCCTTGCCCCTTTGCCCGTCCCATGCCGATCGAAACGGTACACATGCTGACCGAAGAACGGTACCTGTGAGACGAAGACTTCCTTGAATGCTGATCGTAATTGGTAAATATGAAAGGAAATTGTAAAATTGCATTGTGTTTCTTTTAGGTAACCAACTGCTGATTTTTGATAAGAGCCCTAGTTAGGAGTTTTCTAAATTAATGTTGCTAAATTGTTTTTGCATGAAGTCCCACATGCCGATGCTAATTTGAGGTTAGACGAGGATTCCTTATGTCGCACGATGCAATTTGAGATCTTGTTATGCTGACTAAATGTATGCAATTAGTTCGTTACAGATTATAGTTTTAGTGGTTTGCATTGCTATTATCGAATGCCTTGTTATTCAAATGCTACATAGATTGCACTTGTTTCGCCGTTATGGACAGCTATTAATGTTCATATATGTTTATCATTTGGTGTTGAGACACATCTATATTGTGCTAGCTTTGTTAATATAGGGAAATAAAATTCACTAACTTTGAATAAACAGGTGTGGTTATTCCTGGCTGAAAGGTCAGGGTTCGCCGAAATGTATTCTGGATTAATTGTTAAGTGTTATGTCGATCAAGGTATTGCCTATGTTCGTTATTGATTATTGATTTGATTAAATTGACCGATATAGAGTACGGAGAGTCCCACTTAGTCAAAAGATTCATCGGCCTAAAGAGCGTCCGAATACAGGTAAATTATTAGTACGGACCGCTCTAGCAGTAGATGGTAGCAGAGGACGGTTCCATCTTTTGGGACCCTGTACTCTTAGAGTACATGGTGTTGAATTAACGAGCACGCATTTTGAGACCCCACTCGAGAAGTTTAATTAGATTTTTCTTGGGTAAAACAGATTGACAGAATGATGATGGGCTAGGTCCACCGCGACTTTCCCGGGATCTCGGAGCTTGCGAATGGAAAGAATGGAGGTATGGAATTGGCGTTGGCGGTACTAGTGATGGTATGGGTGAAGTTAGGGTTTTGCGCTTGCACAGCTTATTGCCGCAGATTGTGTGAGAAGGTTGCGAGGAATTTTTTTCTTTTTTGAGGATAGCGGAGGTGCGACTCCGAGGGTAGGAGTAGTGAAGTCGTCGAACTTCATAGAGATAGCGGAGGTGCGACTCCGAGGGTGAGAGTAGGGAAGTCGTCGAACTTCATGTGCGTGTGGCGCTTTGTGCAGAAAAAGGTCCACGTGGTTGTTGTTGTTGAGGCGGGCCCTGCGAGGTCAAGAGACTCCGGAGTATGTTGTTTTATGTTGTGGTCTGGGCGGTTTAGTAGGTTGATCGGGCGTGGTCAACAAGTCGGCACGTGTGTTAGGGAGTGAAAGAAACTTCGACTTCAGGCTTTGACAAGATTCTAAGTGCACTAGAATAGATCATTGACAAGTTGAGAGTAGGTCTGCGGGTCAGATTTGCTTGCGAACGTGGGGACCGAGAAAGATGGAATAACTGCCGAGGCTAGTGAAAAATCCCTAAGGTCCTGAAGCGATTGTGTTACCCTTCCTGTAGTAAACCTACAGATCTGTTTTATTTTTTTGGTAGCTCGCGATACATGCAGAAGTTGTTACGAGAGGAGCTGAGTGAAGGAGGACTAGCCGCGAGGCTTTGTCAGCCGCAGTGTGTGTGAGTGTGACATCACTAGGAGCAGCGCTGGGATAGGTTGGTTTGCAGAGAAGGGTCGCCCACGGATTGGACGCAGTCCGTGGGTCTCGATTGGAAGGGGAAAGGCAAGCGAAGAGTATTCCGGGAATTAAAGTCACCTATTGATTACAAACTTTGTGAAATAAAAGGACGAGAAAATGAAATTCTTTAAAGCATTTAGGAGTGCGATGAAGGGGGAGTCTTACATTAAAGCGAGCGTAGGAGAGGAGACGCCGCCCGAAGGTACACCAGCATACATTGTAATGGAAGAGAAGGGGGTAGCTCCGTGTCTTTGGCTAAAGCAATGGCACAAGCTGACAGAAAAACATGGGAGCGTAGCGTTCCCGATACATGGGACATTCAATATAAGGATTCTAGAGAATTTGAGATTCACGATGTACGACATGAAGGTGCCTCCAAGGCCAGCACAGTTTGAAGCTCTAGCAATTTGGGAACTAATGGCTAGACAGCAGCAGCAAAAGAAGTTCGAGACCAGAATGAGAAAGGTAGAAAAGACACTAGCGGACGCTAGGTGGGATAATGCACAGAAGGTGTGGAGGTCAGATGTATTGCAGGGGATAAAATTGTTTCCCGCAATTACTAAGGAAGAAGAGGAGACAGGTAAGAAAGCTACCTGTAAGACAAACAGGAGGTGTTCGAAGGATAGAGAGGACGAGGAAAAGTTGAGAAGGGAAGAGGAGTTAGAGGATGAGGAGTTAATAATGCAATTGCTGAACGACCGTCCACCACCTTATGCGGAGAATGGACAAGGTCCAAGTACCAGTTCTGCCCCTCCGGCACCGGTACAGAACAGTGAAACCCAGAGTTCAGGAGCATCCTCGGGATCCAAGGACCCGAGTTTACTGTTCACCCCGCAGATACCGCAGGTGAGGAGAATATATCCAGATGTGCCCATGTTGAAACCTGCAGAAAATTATCAGCCGCAGGTCCCGAGGTACTACAGCAGCGACAATAGTACGGGAATGATTTTAGACCCAGCCGCAATGGGAGGACAGAATGGTTACAACCCAACAATGGCACAAGCTGAATCAACTCAGTTTTTGATGCCTCAAAAGCAGATGCAGGGGGGAACAGCACATGCTCAGATGACGGGAGTCAGATGGGCATGCCGGCAATGATGACCCATGGTGTGGGAATGAACATGCCTCAGAACATGGGAAATGGACAAAACCCAGATGCGATATCACTACCCATTACTGTAGGTCCACCAGTACCTTTGTATAGTCAGCCTAACTTAGGTATGAGCAGTCCAGGATCAATGCTGCAGAATGGGACAGAAAGAAGGTGCATAGAAAACACTCCAGGGATAACTCCGATAGCGGCTCAGCCAACTGGATCTGGGTCCTTGATGGAGTTTAGTCCCATATGTGCTCAGTCAACGCTGGTGAGGTCAAGCCCCCCACTGATAATACCTCTAACATCGAACACTGAAAAGTTGCCGCAACCATCAATGGCAGTCGATGTGAATGCTACACTGATGGGGTTGAATGCGCAACAGCTGACACAATGGTTCAACAGTCTGAATTCTACACAAAGTTCAGCCAGTAGGAAGGGAGAAGATTATATGAATAGGATGAGGCTGAACATGGAAGCACAAGAATTGGTGGAAGGGACTATGGGTGTGAATAGGTTGGAGTCCTACTCGGAAGAAGAGTTGAGGTATCTATGTCCAAAGATTACAAAGGAAGTGAACAAGGTACATAAAAGCTTGCAGGAAATAGCCGACAAAAACGGGGTTGACATAGACAAGACAAAACACTTGAGCAGAAGCTACAGGTTGGATTTTGGGGCCACAGATTTTGAACATATGAGGTCAGCAGGCATGAAGGCGCACCTTAGAGAACTGCTACAGAGTGCACAAGTGTGGAGGTGCTTAGACAAGTGGGAAAGCAGGTGGGTAAAGAGAAAGGAAAAGAGGAGGGACAGTGCTACAGAGCACAATGAGAAAAGACCACAGAGTAGCGAGGCAGTAACCATGTTACCAATGAGGGAAACAGCAGGGGGAAAATTAATACATGTACCATGGCACAGAAGCGATATTCAGTCTTTTACGGACGATTTTCCCAAACTGAGAGAGAAGCCGATTGAATGGTATCAACAGACTGATAGGTTTGTGAAGCTTGCAAAATGTCTCTGGGAAGACCTGAACACTCTATTTGAGATTGTGGTCCCGGCAGATTTGTGGGAGGATTGCAAGAGAGCTGTAGGTTGGCCGACAAGTGAACCAGAAAGAGACAGGGAGACGGGTGCACCATCACCTATGGTGATGAGCTTGTACTATAAGGTAATTGAGCATTTGAAGACGAAGGTTGCCGCGAAAAATGTGGATTGGCAGAAGATCGATCGAACTGCCCAAGAGGCTAAAGAATCGATTCATAGTTACTATGAGAGGTTGTTGAAAGCGTTCAAGAACTACAGTGGCACGGAAACAATAGAGGCGAAGGACATGCTTCATTTTGTGTTTAGATTTGTGGAAGGGTTGAGACCAGAGATAAGTCAGATGATAAAGTCGCATTTGATTTGCTGGCAGTCGAAACCGATTGACGAAGTATTGAATTACGCGAAATACTGTAGCGACGAAATTGAGGTGAAACAGAAAAAGTTGAAAGAGAAGGTGATGATGATGCAGCTTAAGGCAGCTCAGACAGGTTTGCAAGGTCTGCAAGGGTTGCAAGGGTTCCAACAACAGGTACCGCAACCGCAGCGCAGTTACAGGGGAACATGGCGTTTCAGCCACAGGCAAGAGGCAGAGGTAGAGGAGGTTTTGTGAATAATGGTCCGGATTTGAACACTGTTGTGACTGGTGTGCAGGCAATGAAGAAGGTGATGCCGTGTCACGTGTGCGGAATCGTCGGTCATTGGAAACGCGAGTGCCCGATGGTGGTGCAGGAAGGTGCAGGTGCAGGTGTTGGTCAGCAAAACAATGATGTCAATGCATTTCAGACAATGAGGGGACCGAAAATGAGAGGTCCAAACCCAAATTTTCAGGCCGTAAATCAGTTGCAGGGATTACAACCTATGCAGCCGCAGCAGATGCAGATGCCTCGTATGCAGATGACACAAATGCAGCCAATGCAACAGCAGTTACCCATGGTACCTAATCAGCAAATGCAAATACCTTTGGCATCAATGAGTCAGCAGCAAGTGATGGTTCCTCCACAGGTCTCGGGTCAGGTAATGAGTACAAATGGCACCGTACAACAGTTCCCATTACACAGTGAGAGTGGAATAAACAATGTATGGGAGAGTGAAAGTTCAGAAGAAGAAGGAGATTGTGTGCTTGCAGCATCCTTCGAAGTTGATCAAAAGGGTCCGTACGTAGAGGGAAGAGTAATGGGTCATCGTGTCTCATTCTTGGTTGACACGGGAGCCACACGTTCAACTGTTAAGAGCAGTGAAGTACCAAATTTGCCACTCTCAGGGAGTACAGTTCAAGTGGTGGGAGTAGCAAACAGGCACCTGACAAACCCGATTACAGATCCGGTACCAGTCAGCATTGGTAACTATCAAGGGTTACACAAATTTGTGGTATGTGACTCAAGCCCGATAGCACTGTTAGGGAGAGACCTATTGTGTAAATTGGGTTGTTCGATTATGTGTTCGAACGAGGGAATCAAAATTCAGACGAGCAGTGATGGGGAAGAAGAGGACAGTGTAGAGGGGGATGAGATGGAAACTGTCGATGAAGATTACCCTCTGATTTGTCTGTTCCCAATGATGACTGAAGAAGATATCCCAGCTGAATTACGGGAGACAGTCGGAAGGGAAGTGTGGGATATGACAGGGAAAGAGGTGGGATTGATGAAAGGAGTGGAACCAGTGAAAGTGACTGTAAAGCCCAATGCGATCTTTCCCCAGACCCCACAATACCACATGGCACAAGACACCCTCATGAAAGTTGCCCAACTCATTGACGAATTTGTAAAACAGGGAGTACTGAAAGAAGTGTTAAGCAGTCCATGTAATTCACCAATAATGGGACTAATAAAGCCGAGTGGAAAGGTCCGACTTGTGCAGGACTTGAGGAAAATAAATGACATCATAGTCAAATGCTGCCCAGTAGTACCGAATCCAGCTGTGATAATGTTCCAGGTCCCTTGCGATGCCGAGTGGTTCTCAGTCATCGATTTGTCACAAGCGTTCTTCTCGGTGCCTCTTCATGAGGACAGCCAATTTCTCTTTTGTTTCAAATTCTTAGACAGAGTGTACAGCCGGTGTCGAATTCCTCAAGGGTTTTCTGAGTCACGTCAATCTTCAATCAGATTCTAAAGAAAGACTTGGAAGCATTAGAATTGCCATTCGAGTCAACCCTAGTACAGTACATCGATGACTTACTGGTTGCATCAAAGACAGAAAGTGGCTGCACAGCCGATACCATTGCTCTATTGAACCATTTGGGAAGGAATGGACATAAGGTGTCTCCTTCCAAATTACAGTTCTGTCAGAAGAAAGTGAAATACTTGGGTCACCAGATAGAGAAAGGGTCACGGAGAATAATGAAGGAAAGAATAACGAGTATACTTCAAATGAGTCCACCAAAGACAAGGAGGGAGGTGAGAAAGTTTTTGGGAATGGTGGGTTATTGTCGCCAGTGGATTCCCAACTTCTCGACTCTAGCAAAGCCTTTACTGAAGTTGACCCAGAAGGATGCTTTGGATCAAATTGAGCTGAAAGGAGACGAGATGGATGCTTTTGTTGAATTGAAAGAATGCATGTGCAGGGCTCCAGCTTTAGGTATGCCTGATTACACAAAGCCTTTCACATTGTTTTGTCATGAACGTGATGCATGTTCTTTGTCTGTCTTGACCCAAGCCCATGGTGGCATAAACAGACCAGTAGCGTATTTTTCAGCTACTTTGGATCTGGTCGCAGCAGCACTTCCAGGGTGTTTGCGTGCCGTAGCAGCGGTTGGTATCAGCCTCACTCAGAGTGAAGGAATAGTGATGGGACACCCAGTAACAGTCATGGTCTCTCACTCAGTTGAGATACTTTTGACCCGCTCCCGAACGCAGCACATGACTGGAGCAAGACTCACAAGGTATGAAACGATAATTCTGGGCTCACCGAATGTGCAGCTGAAAAGGTGCACTACGTTGAATCCAGCAACCTTGCTTCCTGGAGAAAATGCTGAAATTGAGAACGCTGAAGACGTCGAGCATGACTGCCTTCAGGTGACTGAATTTTGCACAAAACCTCGACCTGACATTAAGGATACTAAGCTTGATGAAAATGACCAAATTGTTTTTGTTGATGGTTCATGTCTAAGAGATGGGATGGGAATTTTGAAAGCAGGATATGCTGTATGCACTGTAACAGGTGTCCTGGAAGCGGGATGGCTTCAAGGAGTCTATTCTGCACAAGTAGCAGAACTTGTAGCCCTTACAAGAGCATGTCAATTGTCTGCTTTGATGAAAGTCACCATTTACACTGATAGTCAGTACGGGTTTGGGATTGTGCATGACTTTGGACAACTATGGTCACAGAGAGGTTTCCTGACTTCTTCAGGATCCCCAGTGAAAAACGGGGAGAGAATAAGGGAATTGTTACACGCCATTCAAATGCCAGCCGAAGTCGCAGTGGTAAAGTTTAGTGCTCATACGAAAGGACAAGACTATGTTTCTCTGGGAAATGCATATGCAGATCAAGTCGCAAGATTTTGTGCCTTGAATTGTATATTACTCAGAGATGAATGGAATTCGATAAGTGAACCAGAGCTCGAACCAGCTGAAGCATTTGCTTTGAAGGTTGTAGATACAATAGATGAACTAAAAGCATTACAGAATAATGTCAGGGAGGATGAAAGAGATTCCTGGATTAAATCACAATGTATAAAAAGACCAGATGAGTTATGGGTTTCAAATGAGGGAAAATTTGTTTTGCCAAATAGTCTCCTATCACAGCTTGCGCGGTTCTATCATGGGCAAGCTCACTTAGGGAGAGATGCCATGATAAGATTGTTCAAAACTGATTGGTTTAACCCCAGATTTCGTCAAGCTGCAGAAGCAGTTTGCCATCGATGTGTCACTTGCCAGCAGATGAACCCAGGAAAGGGAACAGTTGTGAACGTGAGCCACATTGGCAGAGCCAGTGGACCATTTAGTCGAATGCAGATGGACTTCATTGAGATGCCTGTGCATGGAGGTCTGAAGTATGTGTTGGTGATTGTGTGCATTTTTAGTCACTGGATTGAGGCATACCCCACACGTAGAAATGACAGCCTTACAGTTGCAAAGCTATTGTTGAGGGAGTTAATACCACGTTTCGGATTCCCGATCTCTTTAGAATCAGATAGGGGAAGTCACTTCAATAACGAGGTGATAAAGTTACTTTGCGAAGCGCTGAACATTGAGCAAAAACTGCATTGTAGCTATCGCCCTGAAGCCTCAGGACTGGTGGAGCAGATGAATGGTACACTGAAATCAAGAATGGCGAAAATATGTGCATCGACAAATTTGAAATGGCCTGACGCATTGCCCTTGGTGCTAATGTCAATGAGAAACACCCCTGATAGAAAGACTGGATTGTCTCCGCACGAAATTCTCATGGGCAGGGCTATGAGACTTCCTGCAGTTCCCGCAAACGCGCTTTTGAATATTACAGATGATATGGTGTTAGACTACTGCAAGGGTCTAGCTGACGTGGTTCGCTCTTTTTCTCACCAGGTGGAAGCGACCACCTTGCCACCGATCCAAGGTCCAGGACACGCACTGAAAGCAGGTGACTGGGTCGTGGTAAAGAAGCACGTGAGAAAGTCGTGTCTGGAACCTCGTTGGAAAGGCCCTTTCCAAGTGATCCTGACGACAACTACCGCTGTGAAGTGTGCGGGGGTTCCCAACTGGATTCACGCCAGTCACACAAAGAAGGTGTTGTGTCCCACAGATGAGGAAGTTGAAGCGCTGAAATTACCAGTGCCTGACAAAACAGTGCTGAGTGCTGAGACAGAGCAAAACCGAACTGAAAGCGAACAGGCAGAAACGGGAGAGAAAGAGATATTCTCTGAGGACGAAGAGACCAACTCGCTTGGGGGAGACCAAGGAGAAAGTTCAGACATCGACGAAGCAGCTGAAGGTGACAAAGAACCTGAAGCAGCTGAGGGTAGCAAAGAGCCTGAAGCAGCTGAGGGTGACAGAGAACCTGAAGCAGCTGAAAGTGATAAAGAGCCTGACGAAAGTAACGGTGACGAAGGGCTCGAAAAAGGTGAAAAAGCAGGAGAGCCTGATCAGAGGAGGGCTTTCCCAGAAGCAGACGATAAAGAAAAAGAAAAGGAGAACGTGATTGATTCCCCAGAAGGAGGGGACAAGGCAGAACAGAACGAAACAGTTCAAGCTTCCGCAGAAAAGATCGCAAGTCCATCAAATGGACACGGTGCAAAGAGGAGACTAAGTATATCACCAATAAAAGAAAGGACTAAAGAAAGTTTGAACGACGGAGGAAGGCCAAAAGTGAAAGAGAAAAGAAAGGAAGTGACTGTTGTGGAACAATCCTCAAGTGAAGGAAAAGACTTGGCCAAAGAGGAAAGTACCAGCGAGGCAGAATCGAAAAGAGAGGCAAAATTGAAAAGGAAAAGGATACCGAACAGGAGGTATTCTGGTCCTGAATGGGCATATGTAGCCAATGACGATTGGACTGACGAATTTGTATCTCTTAGCCTCGAGAATGAAGAAGAAGAGATACCAATAGAAAAGAAAAGTTTTATGGACTCTGTCGATTGAAAGGGTGATAAATGATATTGCTTGCTACAACCTAACGTGATACAAACAACCAGCTGAGACATTGATAAACCGGATGAGACACTTGCTAACCTGATAAGACTTTTGAAAACCTGATTGACTCTTAAACACGATTTTTGAGTTATTGCAGAATAGAGACTGAGTTATTGACTGAGTTATTGCTGAATTGAGACAATTGCCGAATTGAGACAAATGCTGCTAACCGATAAGTGACTGGCCTCTTGAAGAAAACTGTGTGAACATTGCGCTCGCTCAGCTTTGTAACTGAATTGCTAAATAGTTTCTTTACAGGTGCTTCCAGCTCTCTGATTCTATACAGATCATGACGCAAAACGGTAGAAAGAAATACTGTAAATATGTGTGTGTAGGCTTGATAATTGCATGCGTACTGATAATAATGGCAATTGTGCTTGGAATGCATGGAAAGGGTGAGAATGAGAAAATTGACGCTTCTACTTTTGCTCCTGTTACTGTCACTGAACTAACAGCATTAAAAAGATTAGAATTAGATGAGAGGCTCTTGCATGATAACAAAGAGCTTTCGTATAATGTTTTCTACCGCTTGCTAACAGAATATGTTGAAACTATGGATGCGAAGGATTGTTATGTGTGTACACAGATACCGACATCAGTAAAGGAAGGGGTGACTTATCACCACATGCCTCTTACATACGGGATTACATGTAGTATAGTAATGTCTAGGTTTTATGGTCAAACTAACATACAGTATTTTTACTCGAATTATGATGTTACCTTTGCATATGTTCCTATAATAGCGCAGCTAAGCCAGATTGCTAAAGATTGGGATGCTAAAATAATGAGGGAATTTTTCGAGCCAATGCAACCTTTTGAAACGGCTCACGCTCATAGGGAAAACCTTACCTGCTCGCTCTCTGCAATAGAAATTAGATTGCACAGATGATAGAAGAGCACAAATGAATGTGAAATTAGAAAAGGAGCTACATAAGAGGACTTCAGTAGATAATTATGATTTTGCCGCAATAAAGACACAAGGGAAAATAGCTTTAGATGCTTGGCATGTAGGGAAATTTTGTATATATCGGGGTGAATCCTATTATGACAATATTTTTGTAGGAGCAAGTGAGTGTAAACATACGTTTATCTTTAAGGCCAAATGGACATTCATGATGAACGGACTTGACCCTGTCATTCCAGGTGTATATTACATTTGTGGGTATAATGCCTATTATCGTCTTCCAAAGGGATGGTGGGGAAGATGTTATTTGGGTATAGTGTTCCCAAAGGTTTATCAACTGGATGACCTATCGATGATTCAAAAGACACCTGGATCCCATCGTATCCAGAAAAGAGAGACCGCAGCTTCTGTGGTAGGAGATATATTTGGAGCCATGATTCCTTCGTTGGGAGTTGTGCTGAATTCCATCAAAATAAGAAAGTTGTCTACTATAGTGGATAACATGTTGACAAAGTTTTCAGGTGCTATAATCCTGATAGATGCTGAACTTGCAGCGGAAAGAGCTATGACTCTTCAAAACAGGCTTGCTTTAGACATTCTTTTAGCAAAGGATGGCGGCGTTTGCAAAATGCTTGGTGCACGACACTGTTGTACATATATTCCTGACAATAGTGTGAAAATTAAAACTATGCTTGCTAATCTAACAAAAGAAAGTGCAGATTTGAAGGAACTGAAAGAACCAGGAGTGTGGGAGAAGGTTGGAAAAGGACTTGCTTCAGTGGGACATTGGATTGGGGGAATTTGGAATGGAATATTATTGAAAATAATAGAAGGAATATTAATAGTAATAATTTGTATATTTGGAATTTGGGGAATAAAAAGGGGAATAATAATGATTATGGAAAGAATTAAAAGAAGAAAGGAAGAGAAAATAATGAAGAAGATGGCAGAAGAATACAAAGCGAAAACTAGGGGAATTAAAAGGAAAAGAGAACTGACAGAATTTTAATGGAATAAAATTTGTGGGCATGATTTGGTGTGATGACAAGTAGTCATCAGAGGAGGGATTGATGAAGCAGAAAATGAAGGTTTTACATTTATTAACGCATAAACGTAGTGTGAAATAATCATGTGTGACTTTAACTGAACTAATAAAGATTGTACGGGGACAAAATGTGCCCTCAGAGTAGTTTGCCAACATTTATAAGCGTGCTTTATATAACGTGGTGTATTAGAATTGCACTAATTCGACATAATCGTAAACGTGTGCTATGATTTGCTTGTTTGAAATGTTTTAGCTTAGCATTACTTTAGTGCAGGCTTCGGCCTAGTGGCCTGGTCTCACGGTTTAGATGCTCGTATTTTTCCAATGTGCTATTAAACGTGTATTTCTGCTTGAAGCTGTACTTTTCCACTGAGATCGTTCACATGCTTATCTTAAGGTTTCGTGCCAGCCTGGCATATTTTCTCTTTACTCCAAGGTCGATTTGCAGGTGCGGACAATGGAAGCTCTGAAAGTGAGTTAATTGGTATAAAATGTTGCAACTTGCGTACCCATCTCCAAGGATAATGTATGCTTAAGTAAAAGCTTGAGAACTGTCGTTTTTGATTGGACAATTTGAAGCTAACCTATGAACCCTCCAATGGAAGACCCTACTGGATTTGAACTATTGTCTATAAAAAACAGGTGCACGAGAAGAAGGTAGCCATTACGCGCTATGATTGCCATTATTGCCATTGCGCTATTATCTGCCATTATTGGACATCCCGCCATTTTGCAGTCTTCGTAGCTATTATGGCCCACTTTGCTGCGACGCCATTTTGAAAGAGACTTTGACGCTTTCTCTAATCGAGAGAAAGAGACTTTAATGATTCTGGCCCTAGAGACTTTAACTTTGATCCCTTGCATGAAGTAGTAGTCTTACTTTGCCGCCGTGAGGCAATTGCCCCGTCCACCCCTTGCCCCTTTGCCCGTCCCATGCCGATCGAAACGGTACCCATGCTGACCGAAGAACGGTACCTGTGAGACGAAGACTTCCTTGAATGCTGATCGTAATTGGTAAATATGGAAGGAAATTGTAAAATTGCATTGTGTTTCTTTTAGGTAACCAACTGCTGATTTTTGATAAGAGCCCTAGTTAGGAGTTTTCTAAATTAATGTTGCTAAATTGTTTTTGCATGAAGTCCCACATGCCGATGCTAATTTGAGGTTAGACGAGGATTCCTTATGTCGCACGATGCAATTTGAGATCTTGTTATGCTGACTAAATGTATGCAATTAGTTCGTTACAGATTATAGTTTTAGTGGTTTGCATTGCTATTATCGAATGCCTTGTTATTCAAATGCTACATAGATTGCACTTGTTTCGCCGTTATGGACAGCTATTAATGTTCATATATGTTTATCATTTGATGTTGAGACACATCTATATTGTGCTAGCTTTGTTAATATAGGGAAATAAAATTCACTAACTTTGAATAAACAGGTGTGGTTATTCCTGGCTGAAAGGTCAGGGTTCGCCGAAATGTATTCTGGATTAATTGTTAAGTGTTATGTCGATCAAGGTATTGCCTATGTTCGTTATTGATTATTGATTTGATTAAATTGACCGATATAGAGTACGGAGAGTCCCACTTAGTCAAAAGATTCATCGGCCTAAAGAGCGTCCGAATACAGGTAAATTATTAGTACGGACCGCTCTAGCACCTGTTTTATTTCTATCTGATGCCCCTGCAGTGTTCTCTCCGTCTTTTTCGGGTATTGAGTGTGGGCCTCGCCCATGCCTTTAGGCACAGTGATCCACGGACTGGGATGGTAGAATCCCTTGGACTTGTGTTCTTGGTGTATATAATTGTATATAGTATAAATGTATATATTTTAAAATATTTTTGATTTATGTAATTGAATATATCACAATTATTCGACTCATTTCCTTTTGTCCTTGCATACTTCCTGGGGGGGATTGGGGGGTGTAACTGTAATGTATCAACATGTATTTGTGTGTTGTAGTGGGTGAGGGTGGGGATGTTGAGTGTTGCGTGTGTGTGTCACTGTTTTTTACCTCCCCTGTGTTGTAGGTGCAGTACTCACCGTGGTCTTCGCCGCTGGCGTTCGTGCTCCTGGTAGAGGAGCAGGAAGATAAAGGCTGGGAGTATCTGAAGTTCCAGTTCCATGGCGTCCTGGTTCCTCATGGGGTGTGTAGAGGTGAGCGTTTTCGGTGAATCCGCCCCGGAAAAGGTGGCGGATTGGTGGGTTGTAATAGTGTGGGCGGTACATTGTCCTCCGCCTGTCTGTTGGCGGTTACCGCCGCAGTGTTTGTTTGTACCGCTGTGGCGGTCGGAGTGTTAAAGTGGCTGTCTATGTTGGCGGTTTCCGCCACGGTCGTGATTCAATTTTTTTTACCGCCGGCCTGTTGGCGGTTTTACCGCCGCTTTAACACCGTCCGCCAGGGTTGTAATGACCACCAATATGCATCCTAATCCCAAAGGATCTTCTAAAAAGAGTGATGCGTGTCCTAATTGTCCCAAAACAGGATTTTTTAAACACCATCCTTGCTCCAGCAGTCGTCCTCGTGCTGCTATAACACCTTAACCCCCCCATCAAAACTATCCTCTATTCTGTTTCCAGGCTATTACAGAAAGCAAAAATATTTGATCACATCATGCCCTTCCTTCGGGACCTGTATTGCCTTCCCAATTCCACCAGGAAAACTTTCTAATTCTGCACCGTCACTCGCGTATGTACTACTGACCATTGTTCAAGTAGCTAGAGATCTGAGAAGTTCAAATCTACCCCACGCCCCCATCCCACCACCTACACCCACCCCCGTGAGCACACAGTCACTCTCAGGGTTATCAGAATCTTCCAGGAACTCATTACCGTTATGCTTGAGGACATTAACACCACTAAAACATATCTGTGTAAGCAGTACCTATACTGAGGTGACACTGTAATAAGTGCAACAGATGTATTGTTTGAGCGCGACCTTACACTAAATCATAACTGGGTAAATGTATTAATATCATGTGTGTCTACGCTTCTCTTCTCCCTACTAGACCCCTCTTGTTCATTTTAATCCACTTCTCTTGTTCTCTTGTCTTGTTCATCAGTTCCGATGTAGTGTAATGTGCCCATAAACCTCCCTGGTCTTCGTTCCACTACATAAATGTTAAACACAGTAACACATAAATAAAAATAAAACAATACTGTCTTGAATCACATATTTGTAGCAGTTTGGTGGTTAACAATAAAGCAGAAAGTGTGAATTACTAGCTTGACCCTTAAGTCAAGTATGAATGAGCAGCATCGTTTTCACGAGAGAAAAACTGTGAAAAGTATTCCGTAACAAACGGTAACACACAAATCAATGCTAGAAGAAATAATATTCAAGATGTTGAATAATTATGCAGTTAACATCAAAAATACTAGCTATAAATTGCGTTGTTATGAAAATTCAATGGCAAAGACAGGAAAAGATTGTTTATGCTGCTACTAAACACGATGCTAGTAAAACACGAGGAACATTTTCATACTTCCTGCCTATTTTGAAGAAAAAACCTATTTATGGAGCCGCTGCATGTTCGTGTAATTAATAACAGCAAGTGCCAGGAAACAATAAGAAAATATTTGTTGTTGTTTGGACGTGATATGTTCCAGACAATACTTTCCTAACCCAAAACACCAAAAATATTTGCCTAATAAGAAAAATATCCAAATGTTGTGTTGATATTGTATTAATTACTATACATAGAACAGCATTGATTCCAAGGCCTAAATGAGATTGTCACATAACCTGAGTTGAGAAATGAAGGGGGAGGAGATCAAGTTATTGGATGAGCGTTTGAAAGGACAATAACCAGATTTTTTTAAACATACTTATATCTCATATTTTCTACTGAAATAACTGTGAGAGAAAATTACATATTGAAAATTGCATCATTGCCACGCTGAATTCACATGAATTAGAAAGCAGGTCAAAGATTGCAAGGTTTAGATGTATTTCGTCCCAGCTATTAGTACACCTGTATTGGGGAGGGGATGGATAGGCCTCCAGCTTTCGAATCCTTTTGACCTGTCCATTGCAAGACGTGGGTACACTTTACACTTACCTCGATGTACTACTCCCACCAAGGGACCCATTGGGAAGTAGGCTGGCACCGGCCTCGTATTCTACGTTGGAATTACTTATATTATGGGCAATGGCAATTCTGGGAGAGAGAGAGGAATTACCTCCAATTAAAAGTCAAAGGAGAATAACATTACAGAATCAGAAAAAGGAGAATAACATTGAGGAATCGGAAAAGCAAGCAGGAATCGATTCCTGCTTGCTTTTCTTTATTTTTGGGCTTAGTTTCAGCTAGGGTTTCGGCTGTTTTCAGCAAGCAGTGGTGCTGGTGAAAAAACCTAGCCATGTAGTAGGTCTGCAGATCTTGAACACTTGATGAGGCCAGTAACTCTGTATCGGGGTTAATGAGCATTTATAATGAGTTGCTTGTGTCCGCCCTGCAGGGATCCTAGATGACCCTGCTAAAGATTGAGGTAACGACTCGGCTGTGGTGAAGGATGATGAACAATGTTAGGAGGGCAGTAGAGCCAGGGTCATCTTGCTATCACATTGTTCTATATTGTTCTATATGGCTGTAGATATCCACATTGAAATGAACCAGGGACACCTCCTCCTTGGAAATGGCAAATTAATGGGATATCCCCTACCTGGCTCCTATGTGTGATTGCCTGGGACTTGGTGAAAGGTCAAAATCTTCGACATAAGGGACCTCCTGGCAGTCCCAAGGATTTTCTTTTAGTATCTGCAGTAGACCAAAGGAACCCGAATCATGGTGTAGGTAATGAGCCACCTGGCCGCTACATTATGATGTAGACCACATTTATCCCGAGGTGTGTGGCCAGAGGGCATCAATAAATGTGCCTGCGCCGCACTAAGGCAGTTGCACCCACAGTGACAAAACGTGTGTTCATTGAGGGAGTTCTGGCGATGCCTAAGTGAGGCCTAGGGCTGTGCAGGGGCCCTTACCGCAGTGTAGGCCATCCAGGGAATGGTTATAAAAGTGATTAATATGAGGTGACGCAGTTAATATAGCCCCCGTCCACGGCCTGTGTGGCAGAAAGATGTTATGAAAGCAGAATTCAATTGAGAGGAGAAACAAAAAAAAGGCTCTTTTGTAGAATAATTGAAATTAATAGTTGGTGTTGTGAATTCGAAGGGGAGAAAAGTAAAAGACTTAGGCCAGATTTGTACTTGCTTTGCGCCGAATTTGCGTCATTTTTTTCTCTGTAAATTCGGAGCAAAACTAACTCTAAATTTATACTTTGGCGCTAGACCCGTCTAGCGGCAAAGTTTTGGTGTTAAAATCGTTTTTTGTCAGTGGGAAACTACCTTGCGTCAATGAGATGCAAGGTAGGCGTTCCCGGGCAAAAAATGCTGATATGACCTTAGCGCCTTTTTTATCCCCCTGTGCTAAAATCAAGCACAGGGGCAAGGGGGCCTTAAATAATGGCGGTTAGCTAAGGCTGCAGAGGAAGCCTGCTAAGTGCCTTGTGCGTATCATCTGCATCATGCCCTGAAGCGCCTGGAGAGCGATTTTTATTCTATTTACAAAGCGCCTTAAAAGCGCTGTCTCTTCCATTCTCCCGAGCGGGAGAAATCACTGGTGCGACCTGGGTGGGCTGGGATGCTCCAGTGTGTCTAACACGTGCTCAGGGAAGTGCCCCTGGGGCATGAAAAAGTGAATACTGGAGCCAGTGTGCTCCTAGAAGTGCCCCCAGGGTGAAGCGCACTGAGAGAGGTACCCCCGGGGCACAAGCAGGCACCTACTTGGGTGCATCACCTTCTTGGCTCCAGGCTCCAGACACCCTGTTCTTGAGTGCCCGGGTCACTGGAAGATTATGGGTGGGGAGACCTCATCGGGGTTCAACCCCTCCTCTCCTGGGCCCACTGCCTATCTTTTGGATCCCGGGCGGGGTGGCAACCTCAGCCACCCCATAGCAGCTGGACCCCTCCTTATTTTCAGATTTGCAGTAGGGTGGAAACCTTATCAGAGGTTACTGCTGGGTCCCCCTTTTGCCCCCACCACATTCTTTTGGGCCACATAGCAGGCTGGGGTGGCGACCCTCCACAGAGGTCCCAGGTCCTGCTTTCAGCATTTTGCACCTTTGGTGTGGAGCGCAGGAGCTCCGGTATTTGGGGCACGGATGTCCACGTTCTCACCCATATCATTTCAGCACCTCATGCAGATGGCAGACCCGGACGTTGGGAAAACACTGTAACATGCTACATGCATTTCTGCTGTTGCTCTGAGTGCCTTCATGAGGGTATTTTTGCAGACATGATAATGTTTAATCCTAATAGTATGTTTACGATGACGTGCTATGACTTGCCATATATTTTCCTAATGTTCCTGCCATGGGCATTTATGATGGTTTTATGACACTTGCATTTGTTTAGTAATGTTTTCCTGACTAATGCTTATGTTGCAGAATAATGAGTAACCTGTATGTTATATGTGACCGCTGCTGATTTGTGCAGAGTCACAGTACTGTGTAACATTCTGACAACTGCTTGGGTAGCAGGATATTACTGACATGTTGTGTTTGGGCTAATGATGTTATAACTTGGTGTTGTGTTCTCTTTGTGGTGTAGTTATTGTGTCACGTGTGTTGTGTGTGTTGTGCAAACGCTTTACACATTGCCTCCAGGTTAGTCCTGACTGCTCGTGCCAAGCTACCAAGGGAGTGAGGAGGGGTTATCTTGGACGTGTAACTCCCTTGCCCTGACTAGAGTGGGTGAGTTCTGCTTGCCTTAGGTGTATAACCTATCCAACCAGAAACACCATTACTGACACATCTCTTTAGCCATTTCACAATATGGCTAACGCCATTGACATTCCTAAGAATACCAGACAAGCATTAACACTACATCTAGTAGCACACAGCTTAATAGAAGAGGGCAGTGATGTCACATTCATCGTAGAAACTAATGAAGCTTACCAAACAGAAACATTCTACTCTTGGGTCACCTTTCCTGAGGAAGACCCTAGATCATTCACATTTCACACATACAGAACTGCAAACGTACCACAACGTTACCACGCATACCAGTATCATGATATTCCGATTACTTATCAAGAACATCACAAATGGTTCAATGGCGCCCTACCACACGAAATACAACCCGTGAGATTAGGTACCTTAGGTAATGAAGGACCAACGTGGCCTATGTTTTTCACATATACACCTTACCCCGGTGTAGAAAACATTCAGGCAGCTGATCTTCGCAGTCTTTACAATGTACAACGCTGTATAGACAAGTTGTTCAGTTTGTAATGTGAACTTTGAACACAACACCAGTGCATCTAGCACCACCAGCACCTGCTGGATACCAATTGGCTACTACTGGGATTGATCCACAGACAGTACATTCTATCATGGGCAAAGTGCTGACAGACCGAGAGAAAATCCCGTTCTGGATTGCCCAGAAAACAAATCAGCTGGAAGTTCTGTTTCCCCATACGGGACCACAGGAAGAAACATAGAACTCTCACAATGTGCATGCCCTTTGGGATGGTTCTTTCAGTGGACGACTGCGCCACATGGGGTACAGTCTTCGCTGTGATTTATACTACCACACATGATACCCCAACACTTGCCAATTTATCAGAATTGTTAAAACAAATTCAGAATGAGCATGGGGCTGCTCCAGCCCTAAATTTGGGGACGAAATGAATGTGTAACTTCAATGCAGTCTCCTCAATAATACTTAGTAACATTAAAGGGGAAGCAGTGACGTTGACTATACAGCAGAGGCTCCGAGATATTCCACACTTGGACCAGGAGAAGCAGCTACCGAAAATAATTTCAATACCTATACCAGTACAGGACAGGATAGTTTGGGAGCCAAGCCGAAAAAGCCTGAAATACAAAGTATCATCCCTAAGGAAAGTACTAAACAAGCACAGGAGGGTTTGAAAAAGCACTGGGATAAGCAAAAGCAAATTAAAGATAGACAAAATCAGACAGAAGATTCTCCACATCCTGAGAACTCTCAAAGGAGATATAGGCGGTCATTACAACATTGGCGGTAAAAGCCGCGTACCGCCATGTAGAAGACCACCAACACACCGCCGCGGCCGCAGGAATCCGCCACAGCTATTATGACCCACAGCTCGGAATCCGCCAAAATCCAGACACCCACACAAGTCCGCCACACCAAAGGTCAGTGATAAACTGGCGAAAACAAAACTGACACCGTTACGCCAACAGAAATACTCCCACACTATCACGACACACAAATCCACGCAGCGGTCTTTCAACCGCGGTATTCCATTGGCGGTACACACCGCCGCGCTCAAAATACACACACATTTACAAAACATAGCCACATTGGACAATTCGAAATACACATACCTGATACACATAAACACACCGCTCCCACACACCCAATACAATATAAAACACACAACCACATCACCCACAAACCCTTAAGACAACAAATCACGAACGAAGGCCAGAGAGAGACACCACCATCAACAACACTAGCATCCACAGGCACACAACACCATCAACCACATAACTTCCACGCACTGCACACTACACGCCACTACATATCAGCACACTCATCCCCCCACACACCACCCCACACATCACTTACACCACCCCATGGCACGGCAAAGACACCCCAGGTTCTCGGAGGAGGAGCTCAGGGTCATGGTGGAGGAAATCGTCCAGGTAGAGTCACAGCTATTCGGAGCACAGGTGCAGCACACCACAATTGCAAGAAAGATGGAGCTATGGTGAAGAATAGTGGACAGGATCAACGCAGTGGGACAGCACCCAAGAAATCGGGATGACATCAGGAAGAGGTGGAACGACCTACGGGGGAAGGTGCGTTCCGTGGTCTCAAGACACCACCTGGCGGTTCAGCGGACTGGTGTCGGACCCCCACCTCTTCCCCCACAACTAACAACATGGGAGGAGCAGGTCTTGGAGATTCTGCATCCTGAGGGCCTCGCAGGTGTAGGTGGAGGAATGGACACTGGTAAGTCAAATCTTAACTATTACATCCCCCACCCTACCTGCATGCCAGCACATACCCCCACCCTCACCCCATCACTCTAACTCCTCACAAATGTCACAACATGACAAACCACACATCCTAACACCAAGCCCTGCATGCAACAACAAAGCATGGACACCCATCACCAAAGCATGCCCACTGCACATACCCATACACCCCCCTAAACCATCATCACACAAAGTCCCACACAGGAATGCAAGCACTGGGGTACACGGCCACCCACCCATTGCACACCATGACACACACAGATGTAATAACCATCCTTTTATACCCCTTCAGGACCCCTCCCCAACGTCACCGGACAGGAGGGTCCACACATGTCCACACCACCAACAGAGGAGGCCCACAGTGATGACAGCACCTCTGTCCAACTGGATCTAGATGACCAGCCCGGCCCATCGGGGACCTCGGGACAGTCGGTTCCCACACCCAGTCACAGGCCACCACAGAGCTTCCCCCCTCTGGAAGCACAAGCACAGCACCCACCCAGCGGCCACATACCTCCGTCCCCAGGACACGTCAATCAGCTGTGTGTCCACCACTACAGGGAACCCAAGCTAACCCACCACCCCAACAACAACAGGGACCTGGGGGCAGTGGTAGTGGGCACACGGTCCCGGGGACGGAGGCCCAGGAACACAGGGGAACTGGGAGGTCTGCTGTGCGACAGGGGGCAGACAGGCCCAGGGAACCCACTCTCCACAAGGCCCTCTCCTCCGTCATGGGAGCCTACCACCACTCCCAGGAGACGATGGCAACGGTACTGGCCAAGTTTCAGGAGACCCAGCGCCTGCAGGAGGAACAGTATATGGGCTTCAGGGACGAACTCAGAACCATCAATTCCACCCTGAGCACCATCGTAGGGGTGCTGAAGGAAGTACTCAACACCAGGAGGGACACTGTGGCACTACAAGGGGCCCCTGACATTAGCCTGGACGATGAACTGCCCACCACCTCCGCCGGCACTAGTGGACAGGAGGCACCGCCACAGGACCACCACACCAGCACCCCACCCCCTGCAGAGGGAGAACCACCTCGCAAACGGTCCCTGAGATCCAGGAACAAGACAGAGAATGATGCCAAGACTCCCGCCAAGAAATTAGACCACCCTGATTGTCATCCTACTGTCCCACTTTGTCACCCTGTCCATCCTTAAACTGCTCCAGCTCCACTTCCTATGCCCATATGGGCAATGCACCTGTGAGACTAATAGACTGGACTCAACCATGGACATTCCTCCGCCATCACCCCTCACCATTTTACAACCCCCTCCAATATTGAGCACTTAAATAAACACCCTTAAAGCACAAAACAATCTGGAGTCTGTCTGTGATTTCGGAATACTGTGTTAGCAATAACTGTGGCAAAAAGCTTTTTCATTGGTAATGTCAACATACCTATGTCACACAGCTCTAGTCCATGAGGAATCAAAGCAGATGTCACACAGTTCGACCCACATCTGTGAAATCGTAAGGGAAAGTGACAACTCCGTGACCATACACTGGGTGAAAACGACAGACAGTAGAGAGGCAGTAGTGTTTAAGTACATGTAGTAGGCAGGTTGGTATTCTTACCTGTGTGTCACTGGAAATATTGCTGGACTACTGAGTCCCTGTCGAACATGTCTTCTTCCTCTGCTTCCTCGTCTTCACTGTCCACAGGCTCCACAGCTGCCACAACACCGCCATCTGGACCATCCTCCTGCAGAAAAGGCACCTGTCGTTGCAAAGCCAAGTTGTGAAGCATACAGCAGGCCACGATGATCTGGCACACCTTCTTCGGTGAGTAGAATAGGGATCCACCTGTCATATGGAGGCACCTGAACCTGGCCTTCAGGAGCCCGAAGGTCCGCTCGATCACCCTCCTAGTTCGCCCATGGGCCTCATTGTAGCATTCCTCTGCCCTTATCCTGGAATTCCTCACTGGGGTCAGTAGCCATGACAGGTTGGGGTAACCAGAGTCACCTGCAAATGGCAAGGGACAACTGTTAGACACACGCTAACCTGGAGGGATATCCCCAGACCCACACAACCATTCCCACTGATTAGCTTCCAGGTGCTCACCTAATAGCCACACAAGGTGCCTCTGGAGTTGACCCATCACATAAGGGATGCTGCTATTCCGCAGGATGTAGGCGTAATGCACTGAGCCAGGGAACATGGCATTCACATGGGAGATGTACTGGTCTGCCAAACATACCATCTGTACATTCATCGAATGATAACTCTTCCGGTTTCTGTACTCCTGTTCACTCCTGTGGGGGGGTACCAAAGCCACATGTGTCCCATTAATGGCACCTATGATGGTGGGGATATGTCCCAGGGCATAGAAATCACCTTTCACTGTAGGCAAATCCTCCACCTGAGGGAAAACGATGTAACTCTGCATGTGTTTCAGCAGGGCAGACAACACTCTGGACAACACGTTGGAAAACATAGGCTGGGACATCCCTAATGCTATGGCCACAGTTGTTTGAAATGACCCATTGCAAGGAAAGGGAGCACTGACAGCACTTGAGGCGGGATTCCTGTGGGATGGCGGATAGCTGACATCAGGTCTGGCTCCAACTGGGTACACAGTTCCTGGATTGTGGCATGGTCAAGCCTGTATGTGATTATCACATTCCTTTCCTCCATTGTCGACAGGTCCACCAACGGTCGGTACACCAGAGGATGCCACCATCTCCTCACATGTCCCAGCGGACGGTGCCTATGAAGGACAACAGCGAGCACAGAGTCAAACAACTCAGAGGTACGTACCCACAGCTTACACAGAACACCATTCATAATCTAAAAAGTGGCCTGTATGTGTGTTTAGTCTAGGCCTAGGTATGTGTGACGCAGTTGAAATTGTAGGCATGTGGGCCCCTGAAATGGCGGCTGCCTGACCTGTAAAGTGGGACAATGGGATGTGAGGTAACTGCACTGGCGTTGTACACCGTCGCGAGAGTCGAAGACCGCGGCGCAATGCTGCATTGGTTAACATTGGACCCTATGGGTCCCAGGAGCCAATGACGATGTACGCCGGTGGTGATGGTACGCACCGCCCTGGACGTGACCGCCATTTTCTATCTGTTCAATCACTCGATACCTGATCTTCGACAGGAGAGGACCTACACTGCAAGTGCTGCTGTGACCTTGGTCTGGAAGAGACAATGGCTCAAGTGTCTGGGGAAAGGGCCCCTGCCTTCACATCGGAGGAGTTGGAGAAACTTGTGGACGGGGTCCTCCCCCAGTACTCGCTACTCTACGGTCCTCCAGACAAACAAGTAAGTACACTGGGAGCATGCTGTATGGGCTATGCCTGTGTGGAGAGGGGTGGATGTAAGAAGGAAGGGGGAGAGTGTGGCGCGCATGAAACGACGGTGAGTGCATGTGCCACATGGCAAGGGTAGGGATGGGGGCCAATCACTTTGACGGTGCAGTTGGTAATAACTTTCTCTTCCCCCTGTACAAATCATGTAGGTCAGCGCCCACCAGAAAAAACATATTTGGCGTGCTATCACCAAGGACCCTGGGGGTGTACCATAGACGGAGCACCCACAGCCGGAAAAGATGGGAGGACATTCGCCGCTGGAGCAAGAAGACGGCGGAGGCTCAGCTGGGGATGGCCTCCCAACGTGGGAGGGGTGCCTGTCGCACCATGACCCCCCTGATGTTCAGGATCCTGGCGGTGGCGTACCCGGAGTTGGATGGGCGCTTGAGGGCATCACAGTAGCAACAAGGGGGTGAATACACTCGCATTCTGCTGATTTTGCATGCAATGGAGGTGTCTGGGTGGGGGAGGTGGGCTGTGGGTTTCCCTAGGCCAGGGCGAGTTCTGTAGGCAATGTCCCTCCGTAAGGCAGGCCATGTGGCACCCCACCGCACCTCTGTGGAGTGCCAACTACACCTAGTCATGCCCCTGTGTCATCCATGTGTGGAGATGTCGTCCATAGCCTACTAGGCCATTTCCCAGGAATTGAACATTGGAGCCCAAGAGCGCGGCGTAGTGCAGGGGGCTTCTGTGTCTGTCGTGTCCGCCAACGGTAGCGGTAATGCATGCACTCAACATGTCTTTCTTCTGTTGTCCCCCCCGTTTTGTGGTCTCCCTGTTCTTGTGTGCATTAGCATCAGGTGGAGAAGCAGTGGCACCGGAGCACTAGTGGGCTGCTTCCCACATGGCCATGGAGGGCCACACTACGGAACCGGCGTTCACCAGTGGGACGGAGGGCGACGGGAGCTCCACGGCGGGGACAGGAGCCCTCCCAGCAGCCCCTCAGCCTTCGCCCTGTACCCGCTCACCCAGGAGGGTGGGCATCACCTTTGCCCCAGGCACCTCAGGCCCTGCCCCAGTCACCCCTGCTGCCCTCAGTGAGGAGGCCATTGACCTCCTCAGGTCCCTCACTGTTGGGCAGTCTACCATTTTGAATGCCATCCAGGGTGTAGAAAGGCAGTTGCAACAAACAAATGCATTCCTGGAGGGCATTCATTCTGTTCAGGCGGCCCTTCAGCGAGCTTTTCAGACTCTGGCCTCAGCACTGATGGCAGCCATTGTTCCTGTGTCTAGCCTCCCCCCTCCAACTTCCTCCACCCAGACCCAATCCCCTGTACCTCAGCCTATCCCAAGCACACCTACAGACTAGCATGCACACACGTCAACACACAAGGGAAGCTCAGGCACACAGAAGCACCACACATCCCACAGGCACTCACGCAAGCATCACACACATGTAGACACACCAACATCCACTGCCTCCACTGTGTCCCCTCCTCCTGGTCTCCCTCATCCCTCCCTGTCTCGTCTACACTCACACCTGCATGCACTACCTCTACAGGCACTACTACCATCACCAGCACACCCACCACCACACCCTGCTCACGTGCAGTCACCACCCCCACTACCATTCACACGTCCCCTGTGTCCTCTCCCAGTGTGTCTGTGACGCCCCCTCCCAAGATACATAAACGCAGGCACACACCCACCCAACAGCCATCCACCTCACGACAGCCTCCAGTGCATGCACCTTCACCCAAAGTCAGCAAACGAACACCTCCTACAACCACAACCTCATTCTCCACTCCCAAACCACCTCCAGCTACCCGTCACAGTGTGTCCAAAAAACCTTTCCTGTCCAACCTTGACCTTTTTCCCACACCTCCCCCACCCCGTCTGTCTCCTAGGTCCCGAACTAGCACCTCAGCCACAACATCTCCTGGACCAGTGGTGCCTGCAGTTACCGGAATCTGGAGTGCACCGGCCACCAGGGCAGCCAGTGTGGCACGGAGCCACAGCACAGACAGTCCCCCACCTGTGAAGCATCAGAAGTCAGCAAGTGCCCGGCGGGAGAGGGGGAAGACTCCAGCCACCAACGCGCTCCCAGGGGTACAGGTGGGAGTGTGGAGTCAGCTGCGACACCTTCCAAGGTGGGGAAGGGGCACAAGAAAGTCAGCAAGTCTGGGAAGAGCAGCACGGCGGAGAAGACCGCCATCATCCCAGCTGCCCAGGAGGCCACCGCCAGCACCAGCCCAGCTGCCCAGGAGGCCACCGCCAGCAGCAGCCCAGCTGCCCAGGAGGCCATCGCCAGCACAAGCCCAGCTGCCCAGGAGGCCACCACCAGCACCAGCCCCACTGGGCCATGAAGGACCGCCAGCAAAAGCCCCGTTGAGACAGAGAGGACCGCCAGCACAAGCCCCGCTAGTCCATGAAGGAATGCCAGTAGCTGAGTCACTGCAAAGGAGACCGCCGCTGAAAGCACCGCTGAACAGGCCACCGCCGTCTCAAGCACCGCTGAACAGGGCACCGCCGTCTCAAGCACCGCTGAACAGGGCACCGACATCTCAAGCAACGCTGGCCCATGAGCGCCAAGGGCACTGATGCTACTGAGTCTGTCACCGGCAGAATGAAGCACTCTGGGCACCATGCCCCCTCCAGAACCAGTGGAGAGATCCATCCACTACCTCTGTCCTTAGCAGGATGAAGCACTCTGGGCACCAGTGGAGAGATCCAGTGGAGACTGTTATCCACTTGAGAGACTGTGGCTTTGCACTCCCCAGGATTGAACAGTGGGCAAACCACCCACTGTAGAGACTTGAGAGACTGTGGCTTTGCACTCCCCAGGATTGAACAGTGGGCAACCGACCCACTGTAGAGACTTGAGAGACTGCCCACTGTAGAGACTTGAGAGACTGTGGCTTTGCACTCCCCAGGATTGAACAGTGGGCAAGCCACCCACTGTAGAGACTTGAGAGACTGTGGCTTTGCACTCCCCAGGATTGAACAGTGGGCAACCCACCCACTGTAGAGACTTGAGAGACTGTGGCTTTGCACTTCCCAGGATTGAACAGTGGGCATGTGGCCCTCTCGTCGATTTGGCGTCGTGCACTCAAGCGGCTGAGGTGCCCCCCCTTTCCCTCCCCCTGAGGTGCCTGTTTTCTTGCTCTCTGATGCCCCTGCAGTGTTCTCTCCGTCATGGTCGGGGATCTTGTGTGGGCCTCGCCCATACCGTGTGGGCCCAGTGTTCCACAGACTTAATTGGAGCACTACCTGGACTACTATGCTTGAGATATATTATGTACATGGTGTATATATATATTTTTGCCTACTTGCTTTTAATATATTACAATGGTTGCACTGATTTTCTATTGTCTTTGCATTCTTCTGGGGGGGTTGAGGGGTGTAACTGTGATTTATCATGCTGTATTAGTGTGTGTGTTGTAGTGGGTGGGGGTGGGGGTGTTGCGTGTTGCGTGTGTCCCTGTTTTTTCTCTCCCCCCTCCCCTGTGTTGTAGGGGCAGTACTCACCATGGTCTTCGCCGCCGGCGTTCGTGCTCCTGGTAGAGGAGCAGGAAGACAATCGCAGGGAGTATGTGGAGTTCTGGGTCCATGGCGTCCTCGTTCCTCGTGGGGTGTGTAGAGGTGAGCGTTTTCCCTTTGAAGTCCTGTTTCCGCCGTGTTTTTATCCACGGTGAATCCGCCCTGGAAAAGGTGGCCGATTGGTAGGTTGTGGTACTGTGGGCGGTACTTTGTCCTCCGCCTCTCTGTTGGCGGTGACCGCCGCGCTGTTTGTTTGGACCGCCGTGGCGGTCGGAGTGTTAAAGTGGCTGTTTTTGTTGGCAGTTTCCGCCACAGTCTTAATTGCAAAATTTTTACCGCTGGCCTGTTGGCGGTCTTACCGCCGCTTTAACACCGACCGCTAGGGTTGTAATGACCACCATAATCTCAGAAATAGAGAAAACATGAAAGCTCATGATAGATATACTGATTCACATCCTTCTCGTTCCTTTCAGGACGCACCGGATAGACATAGCGACAGAGTGGGCCGGTCAGAGCGATGTCCTGACTACATGAATCAGAAGAAAGACTCACTACACTCTTCAGACAAAAAAGAAGATAAGTCCCCAGAACAAAAGCCACAGTTTAAAAAGAAAAAGGTGGCAGCACCGTCAATTAAACATGCCAGTAAACTTGAGAACGTTGCTGAAAAACAAGACGTGGGAAGTGACACAGTTAGACAGCGCAGCAGAAGTCACGATATGTCACCAGAGTATGAAAGATCATCTGAATGTGACAGCAACTAGTGACTTCATTGCAGTTGAGACTGCGGATGGGCGAGTTCTCCCACCTGACAGGGTTTATGATTTAAATATCCAAATTGGAGGAGACATAGAGTGCACCATTAATGTGATATTCTGGGATTAACTTAGTTGTGATATCCTACTGGCCGAAAGGAACTGGCCACATGAGCACGTTCGTAAACTCCCACAAGGGGAAGATGTAATTTTGCCTTCTTTATCTGAGCTTGTTCCCGAGGCGGTAAAACAAGCCTACACTGTCAACTGAGCTTTAGCGCAGGCACCTGCACTATATCTCAATCAAGTAGTTTGGGATAAGGATTCTCCTTACCAAGTAAAATCTGTTATGTCTACACCCCAGCCTAAGCCACAATATCCTGTTAAACATGAAGCCAAAGCTCCAGTTAGGGAGATCCTCACTCACTTTGAGTACCAGGAAGTAATTGAGGCGTGCGTCTCTGCCCGTTATTCCCCATTGCAAAACCCAACCATTCATACAGAATAGTCTTAGATTATAGACACTTAAACAGTCACACACGCACATACGCAATACAAAATTCACACAGCACAGCACTAATTAACAACATTGAGCAGAAAAAATACAAACGGACAAAACTTAGCACACGAAAGACAGGACCTGAGTGCATTTTCATTTGGCTCGCAAAAACACTTTTGTAGTTTGCCCCAGGGCTCCAAGAACATTCTAGGGCAGTTCTCAGCCCATGTAACCTCAATATTACATGATGCTGATCCTGAGGCATAGTCCTATGTGGATGACATCCATCTCACAGAAGACGGCCTCAACATTCATCTTGGCAGGGTCGATCGGATTGTTCTGGGATTCGCAGCCCTTGGTTACTGATTTAATTATAGGATAACTAAAATAGCCTTTCTCTGCGTACTGTTCCTGGGATACGAGCTATTGAACGACAGCAAAAGCCTGGCCCCCGCACTTTTTAGAAAAATGTGCTGAACTCCAGCCACCAAATACTATCAAGAAACTACAGTCTTTACTAGATTTCTTTAACTTTGACAGAACTTACATTCCAGACTATGCACAACGCATTAAACCACTTTTCTGACTTAATACTCCCTGATCTTTCTAGCATACACTGGACAATAGAACACCCACGCATTCTTATAAGATTGCAATAGGACATGCTAGAAGCAGAACACTTCCAAACTTGTGAAAACAAAACAAATTTGGGCATCAGAATAATTTCTGGTGCCATTGGGTTCAGTTATATCACCTTTAACAAAGGTGACAAGGTGCCCATAGCATGTAAATCATATTTATATTCCAATGCAGAGCAACGCTTTGCACTCACAGAAAAAATTCTAACTGCAGTACAGATGGATGTCATTAAGAAGAGGCCACTTGTCCAAGAGAAACGCATTAGTGTTGTCAACCCAGTGCCAGCCTTAGAGGCTGTGATTAAAGCAAGCGTTCCTAATGCTAAAGCATTACATCCACGTTGGATTCAATGGGCAACATCCCTGACTGCCACTGATGTTGATTAGATCTTTGATCCAAAACTTCAAACACAAGAATTTCTCCAATACAAACAGTAGTACCCCTCTCCTCTAGACATCTTGCTACTTGACAGATACCATACTGTCATTTACACTGACGGTCCAGCACAACCAGCTGTAGGTACTAAACATCAGTACTCAGCCGCTTGTGCAGCCATGAGCAGAGTGATGAAGGATGGTATATTCCACCCTCACCATACCTACATCCCGACCCTGGGGGACTGCACAGCTCAGCTGGCTGAACTTAAAGCCCTTATCTTAGCACTAGAACATACAGATCCAGGACAACTCACTTTGATTGTCTGTGATTCGTACTACTAACACCATAAAACACAGAACTCTGTGGGGGAGGGAGACTTATTTTAAGGATGAGCTACCTAGTGCTCATGAAGTCCATACATTGGGCCATCAACGTGTATGTGTACATGTTATTGGTAACACTTTGGCTGATGAAGCAGCCAAATCTGCAGTAGCTATGACTTCTGTTGCTGCAGTGACTCATACCCAGACGAGACTGGATAATGAAATGTTGGCTGTTGTGAATGCTTCGGTTGAAGGCAAGCCTCTCCCAAAACCATACCCTACAAAATACTCCTACCACATCAATGCACAGAATGTAGCCTATGAAACACTTCCTGTGGTTGGAGATCGAGTGAGCCCCAACCAAGACCAGATATTAGATCTAATAAAATCAGTGCATGAGGGTGTCGCCTCTGCACAAGCTGGTGTTGCGTCCACAATAAAACTCTCACAGAAACGCTTCTGGTGGCCAGGTCTATACAAACAGACCAAACAATATGTCCTTTGCTGGACCATTGTGGTCCCCTTCAACTTGATGGTGCACACAAATACATCTCTGTCACTGTAGATTCTTGTTCTAGATTCCTATGGGTATGGCCTCAGTGGTCGGTTGACGCTTGAACTGTTATAAAAGACTTGCTGATCTTTATTGATACATATGCGATTGCAGAATTCCATTCAGACCAGGGCCCTGCCTTTGCCTTTAAGGCACTCAGAGACACCATGAAGACAATCAGTGTTTAATTCCATTACTCCTCACCCTACCATCCAGAGGGAAATTCGATTGTGGAGAGGAGAAATTGAGATCTAAAGCAGTCCTTAACAGCTAGAGTATTAGGTTCTGGTCGCAGCTGGCTTCTTCACATATGGGGTCCAGAGAGCAAAGAATAATCTGCCAAGAAGGTCTTTGGGAGAACGCACTTCTTTTGAGATTCTCATTGGGATACCTATGTATGTCCCAGATCTAGATGGCCTGGTTTGGTGGCAGCAGATACAGCTTTTGACATAAATTGATGTCTCACTGTTATACAGGCACTTCAGCAATTTCATGATGATAAATCATCCACTAGTGCTGCCGTTTTAGGAATAAGGGATTTGCCAACAACTTCTACTGGTTGGTTTCCTAAAGCTGGGGATATGGTTTTGTGAGAAGATTGCTGTGAAGAAGGAAATTGACCTGGCCCTCAGTGCATCTGTCCAAGTCCTCGGAATACGAGGTACCAGAACTGTCATTCTACCACCGCTACCTTGTTCCAAAGCAAACAGATTTGTCTCCATTGACAATGGTCGATCCTGCACAGTAGACCCAGAGGTCCCTTGGGTAGTTCCCGGTCCCCCTTCACTACCCAACAGGACATACCTCTTCAAAGAAGAAACAGCAACACTTCTGACTACAACAGCATGTACAACAAGGCTACAAATGCCACCCCGAGCATGGAGAGGGTGGATCCATCCACCCATAATGCACCGGCTCCTGTGTTTGCAGAGACTACTTCTTTTCGACTTCATCTGCACCTGCACCTGAAACAGTTTCAAAGACACATAAGCTGTATATATGGCTTTAAAAAAATGAATTAATCGATCAATGGAATAGTCTGTGGATATTTTTGACCTTGCTTGCATTTTTATTATGGGTTGGTTTTGTAACTGTCTTTTTTCTTTTTATAAATGGTCATTACCTTCCTGAACACTTCTCTGTTGAACCTGCGGATGAAGTCTTAGCTCCAGATCTTTCCTCACATATTGTCCGAAGAGACCTTTCCCTTGTGAACATTTCAGCAGTACCAATTCCAGAGGAGATTGTTTGGGATAAAGTTCCATTTGATATATATGGGCCTACTGAGGTTATTCAAATCCATATGTCTTTAAGATTTCAAAGACTAACATAATTACACCTGGTGTTGTTTCCGATGACTGGGATGTTCAAACAGTTGATTCCATGTTAGCCGAATTGATGGACTATACTGTATTTGAAAGTGATGATGTGGGCATTAACACAAAGAATTATGGAGAAATGGTCTGTTATAAAATTGGGGACATTACTACCTGCACCATGCAACTTGACATAGAACAGTAATTAATTGCACACAGTGAAAACACTGTTCAACTCCACCTGTGTGGGACGCCCAAAACATTATTCAGATAAATTCACATATTTTTCTGGGCATGAGATTAAGAATGCAGAGTCATACTATTTCAAGTTGCCACCTTCTAAAATGAGGAACATTTTGCTAACAAACACAAAACTGATTTATTATGATTCCTTTGTTTCTCGACTTGCAGTTGAAGGATACAAATACTGGAAGAACACAAGATTAGCATATACAGGGTAGGGAAGCTTTATTTAGAGCGTGCCTATTCCTGTCCAAATGGACTTTTCAAATGACACAATTCAACAGACATCCTGTCTAGGGTTAGCTAAAATGAAGGAAAATTCACCATTAGGCAAAGGTTCAGGCTGGTACCTATAATTCTTCACTTTCTAGTCCTGGTGGGTGGTTATTATGGCCAATAGACACAAATAAGTGTCAGGCGTATTTTGTGAATTCCTCAGGGGGTTTCAAGATTAGCCGGCCGGACCCTCACTTTGTCTCAGGTCAACACTCTTTATAGTTACTTCATACAGTGTGGGTAAACTGTGCCAATAGTGGTGACATCCTAACACCTTAGCAGCAGTTAAGGAACATCTTAATACTATTATTGAAGATATAGACTTACAACACTTCTTGTTAGGTCCAAGAGAGCTACGCTCTAAAAGATTCATCTATGACATTTACAATGAGATCTGGAAGCTTTCTCAAATGGAAGCAGCTTAAGGCAGATTGATAAGGAAAATTTGGAAAAGGCTTTCGCTGTTGTCGATAATGGCATGAACACTCTGTCCAACAGGCTATACTCCCTTAATAACATAATGTCACCTGCGATTGTCACCATTCAGAATGACGTGTCCCTTTTACACCATGGACAAAGCAACCGCGTTCCATCACGAAGTTAGGTTGGACACTACAGATTCTGAAAAATGGCCACGTTCCAAGGAAATATATTAACAGTGGTGACCTGTTTGCTGCTCTTAATCTATCCAAGGAACAACAGACAATGGCTTAAAGGGAAGCGAGTTTCACCAGGCTTCACATAGAAAAGTTTGAAAAGTTGCCCGTCACGGTTGCAGAAAGTCCATCGACAGTATAGCTCGTACATGGCATTATAAATCTGCCCATTTCCACCTTTTGTTTTTCAAACATCTTGCCATGGGCAGATACGAGCAGGTAGCCAATCACCATATTAAAAAAGAATGGGCGTTGCCCTTTGAATGCAAATATCTAAATGGTGAAGCAGAGGACTTTCTCAGCGGAAGCAAATGTGAGACTACTGTTAGTCATTCAATGATTTGCATAGAGGTGTCCCGTCATGGTCTTTGCAATGCGGTGGTCACAAACTTGGCCTGTTTTCTAAAGGGTACTCCCGTCCCTTCCCTTTGTTTCGTTCATCATTTTATGTACTTTCGTATGGAAGTTATCTGGTCCTCGACGGACAAAGCTGTTGTGGTATGAAACCAGCAATTGCCTACACAATCTCAGTTTCTAAGATTGTAACATATTGCGGACATGTTTTATTCCCCCCGCAGGAGAAATAAGAGCAGAAGAAATGTGGCCTAACATTGATACTACTAATGTAAACTATGACAATCACAAACTGAGCAGACTAAAGGTGCTACTGTTCCAGAAACAAGTTCCGTTGACATTGGCTGGAGAGATGTATGCTCTCCATAGACAAGATCATCATCTGAGATACAATCCTTATTAAATATAAACTTCCCCAACCACTTTGGAGAGCTGGTATCCAGAATATTCAACGCCTCAAGCACTACAGTAATTCGTGTCCATCTTCCAGATTGTTTTCGAAGTCATTCCTTCAGCCATCCATTCACTCTTTTCTAGTGTGTTTGATGGCTTTCCTGTGACTTTGGCATTGATCTGCTGCTGTTGTTCCTGATTCGCAGTGGTTGTGCCTTCCCAGCTAAGCGGAGTGGTGGAGCTACTACCACCAACCCAGCTGTGACGTGATCGCATGGTACAGATCTTTGGTGCTCCACTGCTGGAAGAATTGGAGCATGATTGGTCACTATCATTCTGACCAGTCCTATGGTATGTGCAACCAGTCTTTCACTGCACCTGGTTCCTCTTCGAACACCTACCTTCGGTGTGACTTGCTGTTCCGCCAGTGCCTCCTGTGGACAAGGAACTGCTGATGTTCCTGATGAGGGTTAATTCACAGTCGTTCCCCATGAGACTGGGGCAGATTTACGAGGTCTCTTGCCAGCCGCCCTTAGTGGACTGTCTGGCTCCTTTGGGCACTTTGGATGGTGTGGCCCTCGCAGGTGATCCTGTGCCTAAGGCAGCTGCGCACTACTGCTCCATGGATCCGTCTGCCAATCCTGTCATCGTTCTAACATCTGATGATGTGGTCTCTTTCCTGAATGCCCTTCCTTTCAATGGCTTCAAATACATTCTTCACATTATTGTCTTATATTAAAGTTTCAAACTTATGCCAAACATTACCTTTAACTTTGGCCTGCTGTGCATGTCTATTTTTAATGAGTTTAAATTAGATTTTAGTTATGTCTTAATATGATTTTAGCTTGTTTTAGTCCAGAGCATTTAAGCTTGGGTTCATTCACTTTCTCTGGTGTCATCATTATGGTGTCCTACTTGTTCCGGCAATGGGGAGGGTGTAGTGGATCCTATTTAGTTTTAATGGGAATCAGAAGTTTAGCTTAGTCTTCTGGCTTGCAGGCCTGTGCCCCCACCATCTAGTGACTTTTATCCTATTTAACTTGCTCTGTTTTAGCACATGTATTTAATTATTTCTTCCCAGATGGCTGCTATGTTTATAGTTAGGAAGATGTTTTAGTTTCACGTCATCAGTGGCACTCTGTAAAGGTGTCACTATCAGAGTCAAAGATAAATGAGATATGTAGGTATTCACATCATGTACTTTCCCACTAGCGCAAAAAAATGGCGCAAGGAAATGTTGCAAATTTCACTGCACCCTTTTTTCTGCCTCCCTGTGGGGAAACGCCCCTCCTTGCGTACATTATGCCTAATGCAGTCATAATGTGGCGCAAGGATTTTCCAAAGTTGTGCAATGAATGCATTGCGCCACTTTGTAAAGATGGCACAGGGAAATTGCCTCCTTAATTCCACATTGGCATAAAAAAGTGACGCTAGTGTAGCGTAAGGAGGTGCGAGGGGCTTGTAAATATGCCCCCAAGTATGCACAGCCTTCCTCTCCGGCGAGCGACTGCTATACATTATGAATGCTCAGTTTGCACTCTGGAAAGTATTCAAATCATATCCATTAATGCCCATCTTGCATGAACTCAATTCAGCTAAGCACACAAGACAAACTTCACATGCAAACCCTCTGTAGTAGATGCATAGAGATAAGGCCCACTCTTCACCCTCTTGCTCAGTCATTCGCTGTTTTTTCTAACTCAAACTTAGTGAATCTTGCAGGCACCCAATTAACATGTAATTGGACCCGGGCGTAATTGCTGCTACACCTGTGTAATGTAGCGCAATGTTGGGAATTTTCCATTTTGAAAATCATTTAATAATGCCAAAGATAACATCATTATGCCGCCTCACATAAGCAAGATGTCCATTTGGGGGAAAAAGTATCACAGGAGCATGCGAGTGAGACTCAGCAACAATGTAATCAACCTGAATGTGAGCAGCATTTCCTTAATGTAGGCAGCAATAAAATAACTTAAAAAGCTATTTTTTGTTAACTTTTTTGTTATCTGAGTAGATCGGTCTGGTAGACTTTGAGAGCAAAATGCATCTTTCCGATTCATTTGTTGGGGTTACACAGAGGAAGTACAAAAGAGAGAGTGAGCCCACTAAACATAGAGTGTGGACGTTTTCTGCTTGTTTTAAAGACTCTTCCCTCTGCTTTGGCCAGTCCTTGAATATTTTGTATTAGGATTGTGGCGGGGAGCAAGAGAGAAGTATAATCTGTTTCTTTGTTTGCAGTCTCCCTTACCTCATACACCCTTGAAGTTGAAATGTTTCTGTGTTGTGGAAAATTAAGTCAGTGACATTGTTAAAAAATGTTAATGTTGGCAGGCACAACTATTTACGTTCCTTTTTGTTTTGTTCTTTCTATTGTGTTTGTTTCTTGTGGCCTGGAGTTTAAGTTAGTGAGGATGCAGTCAGGCCCATGTAAGATTAAGCTAAAATGATGATGGAAGCCTGGGTTTAATAATATTCCCTAATTTCCCAAGTGCTTTTATTAATTGTGTCCAGCTTTGACTTCTTACAATGTGTGTGTTTTACTTTTTGGATCAAGATTAGCCGTATTCTTTGGATGTAGTTTGAAGGCATTGTAACATTTTCACTGCTTCTGAGCTAGACATTTTTATTATTTTAGGAGCTTTGGAATAGCCCTGTAGTCATAACAAATTTGTGTTGTGTGTTTTTTTTGTCTGCATGTGTCTTCTTTTGGCATCCAGGCCCTTAAAGGCAGAGTTTGTCACTTGTTCTTTCCAATGTGCTTGCCCACCATTTTGTGTGAGTGCGGGGACACCATTATAAGCGTGCATTACATATATGTCAATACATATATGTAGCTTCACAATGGTAACTCCAAATTTGGCCATGTGAGGTGTCTAAGATTGTGAAATTGAACGCCCAATCCAAATCTGGTATTGTTTTGTCAATTCCAGATTCACCCTGGTGGCTCTTCCATGGATCCCCCAGTACTGCCAAACCAGCTCTCTGAGGTTTCCACTGCAGCCCCAGCTGCTGTCACCTCACAGACAGGTTTCTGCCCTCCTTGGGATTGAGCAGCTCAATCCCAGGAAGGCAGAACAATGCATTTCCTTCAGGAGAGAGGTGTTACACCCTCTTCCACTGGAAATAGGTGTTACAGGCATTGGAGGGGCAGCCTCCCAGAGCCTCTGGAAATGCTTTGAAGGGCACAAACGGTGCCCTTCTTGCATAATCCAGTCTACACTGGTTAAGGGACGCCCAGTCCCTGCTCTGGCATGAAACTGGACTAAGGAAAGGTCCATCACCACCCCAGCGGTGGTGCCCAGATCTCCTCCAGAGTGTCCCTGGCGTTAGCCATCTTGGATTCCAAGGTATGGGAGCCCTCTGAGAGCATCTGAGTGGCCAGTGCCAGCAGGTGATGTCAGGGACCCCTCCTTATAGGTGCATACCTGGGTAGGTAGCCAATCCCCGTCTCAGGGCTTTTTTAGGGTCTCTCCTCTGGGTGTTTCCTTAGATTCAGTTTGCAAGACTCCTCCAGGACTCCTCTGCATCCTCTGCTTCAGCTTCTGCTTCAGCTTCTGACCGTCGGATCAACCACAGACTGCTCCAGGAACTGCTGTAACTGCAAAAAAGTATCCAGGAAGGCTACTGTGACCTGCAACTTCAACTCCAGCCAGCAACTTCAACAGTTTCCAGGTTGTGCACTCTCTGAGGACTGCATGTCTTCACCCTGCACCCTGCACCAGAAGACCCGAAGGAATCTCCGGTGGAGTGATGGAGTCACTTCCCTGGTGTCGCAGGCACCTCTCTGCAATGACGACTGGTATTCTGGGACTCCTCTCCTGTCGACGAGCATGATTCCTGGAACACAGGTGGTGGACCAAAGTGATCCTGACTGTCCAAAGGTCCAGCTGTCCAAATTTGGTGGAGGTAAGGGCTTGCCTCCCCGTGCCAGGAACCTCTGCAGCTCCTTCGGCTTCTGTGCACTTCTTCCAAAAGTCCCTCGTGCACAGCGTAGCACATGTCCCCAGCACTCTATCCTGTGATGCTCAGCTCCCTGAGTTGTTCTCCAGCGGCGCGGGATCCATTTGTGTAGTGCTGTGATGACCCCACTTTGCAACTCCTTTGTTCCTGTGTCCTGGGACTCCTGTGGGTGCTGCCTGGCCTTCTAAGAGCTCTCTGAAGTGCTGAGAGCCCCCTCTGTCTCCTCAGTCTGAGTTGAGACCCACAGGTCCCTCCTGCGTCCGGGCAGCTCCTATTTGATGCAAAACGCGTACTTGCATGAAAGGCTTGTTGGCTGAATACGGTGATGCAAACAGCCTTCATCCAACGACTCGATGTGGGACATCTCCTGCACCAAGCAGGAACCCATAGCTATCTTCTTTGGTGCATTTCTGTACTCTTCTTCCAACCGGAGAATCCACTTTTGCACCTTCTTCCAGGTGGGCAGGGGCTCCAGTTCTTCCTGGACTCTTCATCGACTTCTGCACTTGGTCTCCTCTTGTCACAGGTCTTCAGGTCCAAGAATCCTTTGTTGGTTTCTTGCAGTCTTGCTTGGTTCTTGCGTAATTCTTCATCATGACTTCTAGTATGTTCTGAGGAAACTTGCTGTACTTTGCTCCTGTTTTCCTGGGCTCTGGGGTGGGGTATTTCACTTACCTTTGGTGTTTTCTAACACTCCCAGTGCCCCTCTACACACTACACTTGCCTAGAGGGGGATTCAACATTCGTGTTCCACTATTTTAGTATGTGGTTTGTGTTTCCCCCTATGCCTATTGCAACCCATTGTGTTTTTCACTGTTTGCACTATTTTCTGACTGTGTACTTACCTGATTTTGGATACTAGTGTACATATTGTGTATAATACTTACCTCCAGTAGGAATATTGACTCTAAGATATTTCTGGCCTTGTGTCACTAAAATAAAGTACCTTTATTTTGGGTAACACTGAGTATTGTCTTTTATTGTGTATAAGTAGTGTGTGACTATAGTGGTATTGCAAGAGCTTTACATGTCTCCTAGTTCAGCCTTGGCGGCTCTGCTACAGCTACCTCTAGACAGCCTAAGCTGCAGGACACTGCCTACATTTCACTAAGGTGGATCATTGGACCTAGTATAAAGTGTAAGTACCTCTGGTACCCACTACAAACCAAGCCAGCTTCTTACAGTATGTGTGTGTCTGTTTAGGTGAGATCATTAATTATTTGTTTTTCTTCAAAGTATTTTGCAGACATAGTTTTTGTCTTGTGCATTTTGTGCCGGGAGCATTTTAAAAAAAATGTCCTCACTGTTTCCAATTACCTTGCTTTTATTTTGTTTTTGTTGTTGGTTGGATTTCCTTTTACATTACTGGTGTAGCTTTATTGGTGGTGTACTAGGACCCAAAGTTTGGACACGTCATATTTTAGGTGTATCCTTTCCTACAAGGTTTTGTATGAGTGGGCTGAAGCGGCCCCAGTGACTACCAGTTTGCAGGGCCAAAGTGTTTCTTGTATGTGGCCATTTTCTCTTGTTCTTGGTGCTTCCTTCTGTTTTTGGCGACATGGTGAGTGACCACCATTTTGTGGAGCCAGTCAAGGGTGTGTGTGCTTATGTGTGTGTGTGTATGAAAGAGAGAGTGAGAAGACAGAGAGAGTGAGAGTGAGAGTGAGAGTGAGAGAGAGAAAGAGAGAGAGAGAGAGAGAGAGAGAGAGAGATAGAGAGAGAAAATGTAAAGAAGGAGTTACGAAGGATAGAGACCAGGATAGAGCAGGGTTGGTTTGAACATTTTTGTCATTGCTGCTTTTGTTCCTGTTCTTGTCTTAACTGGCTAGGTACATAAGTTAGCACAACTAGGTTGTTTTAGCTGTGGCATGCTTTAAAAATGCTTGTCCCTCGAGAATGTGCTGCATTTGCCCCCTTACAGCATGAACATACTTTTCAAGATTTGGAAAAGCGCTGAAATTGCAACAAGACTATGAGCTCAATAACAGCAGATGTAATGTATTCAAGTGAAAAGCTGCAAGAATGTTTTATCAATTTGCTGATTAAGAATCGCAACTCATACCCCTCTAAATCTCATTGCATTGAGGGTCTTGAGAAGAGGCCACCAATGAAACTATGCAAAAATATGAAATAAAAAATGTTCAATCGCCCATACTAGCCAAAAATTAATTTTAATCACTAAGCTCATACCTCCTGTAATATTGCACCATGAGAATCTTACATATGTCTCATGGAAAATAATTGTATTTCCTGTAATGCGTCAAGGGGTAGATTTTTGAAAAGCAGTGCTGTACTCACTTTCCCTGCGCCCCTTAACACTCCGCTACCGCCACCATGTGTGTGCCGTATTTAAAATACAGTGCACCATGGTGCAGGGTGGGGGGCAATGGCGTAATTTCACATTATACTATTGATGTACTTTGCAGGAGTAGCGCCAAAATATTGGCACTGCTCCTAAACAGTACATAGGGGCCCATTCTAAAGAATCGAAGCCCACTTTTAACACCTGCTCTTGAGTAGGAGTTAAAAGTGCCATAAAATATGGCGCAAGGACATCTCATAGATTTCCCTGTGCCATTTTTCCAGATCCCCTAATGAGGGGAACGCTCCCTTTGCATACATTATGCCTGGCACAATGAGGTATTTTTAGTTTTAAGGGGGAGTGGTGGGTCCAGGGTATTTTTACTTTTTGTGGGTGGTGGGTTGGGGCAGTTTAGATTTTAGTGGTGGGGGTTTGGGGTGGTTTTAGGGGTGAGGGTGTGGGGTTGGGGTAATTTTAGGGGCGGGGTGGGGGTTGGGGTAGTTTTAGGTTTTAGGGGTCGGGGTGGGGGGTTGAGGTAGTTTAGGTTTTAGGGACTGGTGAGGGTTGGGGTGGTTTTAGGTTTTAGGGGCAGTGTGGGAGTTGGGGTAGTTTAGGTTTTAGGGGTGGGGAGCTGGGGTGATTTTAGGTTTCAGGGGCGGGGTCATGGTAATTTTAGGGGCAAGGGTGGGGGGCTGGGGTGGTTTTAGGGGTGGGGGGTCTCAGTAATTTTTAGGGGCGGGTGCGGTGGGCCAGGGGGGTCGCATGCTGGAACCATGCATGCTGTTCACCTATGCCTTTACCAGGAATGCCTTTACAACACAAAATCACTGTTAAGGCATTTGCGGTAAAGGCATTAGTGGTAACAACGCGGTCGTTGTTCTGTCCGCGTTGTTCAGGCATGCGTGGTTCCTGCATGCGTTGTTCCGACATACATTCAGCGTAAGGGGTTACAGAGTGGTGCGGGGATTTCGGCCTCGTTGGATCACATTAACGTAAAAAATAATTACATCAATGTGACGCAAGGTGGCGCAAGGGGACTATAAATATGCCCCCAAGTCTTTTCAACATTGTTGAAATACTCCTTTTATCACTTCTCTCCTACTTGTTTGTCCTAGTCAACTTTCTTCAAAGGGATCTGGGGGCATATTTACTATTATTTCACACAACACAGCACAGCAACGACTCTTGCTGCGCTCTGTTGCATGAAATGGAGAGAGTAAAAATGCTCCATATTTCGAAAGATATGGAGCATTTCCACTCCTTTCTTGCTCTGGCTCACTGTGCATTGCCTAGTGCCAGCCCTGCCACCCTGCATTAGGAGCAGGATTGTTTTTGTGCAGGAAGGGAAGCCTGTGAATTTGTGATGCTTAGTAATTACCCAAAATGATTTTGCTTAGGGGCTGTGCCACAAAACTATGCAACCCCAACACAAAATCATAATAAATCTGGGAACTGTTATTTAGGTGCAGAAAAATAGGGATGCCCACCTACTCTCCTGCTGCAGTCGACCATAGCATGACAACCACCGAGAGCCATCTGGCTTAATCAGGAAGCAGCATCTGTTTTCTGGGTATTCCTATATAACAAGTTGAGGAGAGATCCCAAAGATCTCACCTTTATGTACACTAAGGGACATATTTATACTCTGCTTGCACCGGATTCGCGTAATTGTTTTTACGCAAATTCGGCGCAAACCTAACACCATCAGGGGGGCATGACTCTTGTCTTTGCTAAGACAGGAGTAATTTCCATGGGGGTTGTGCAAAGGCAGGAGTCATGCCCCCCTGCCCAATGGCCATGCCCAGGGGACTTCTTTCCCCTGGGTATGGCCATTGGGTACAGTGGCATGTAAGGGGGGCCAAATTAGGCCCCCCTATGCCACTTAAAAAAAATATATATACTTACCTACACTTACCTGCACTCACCATGGATGGGTCTCCCCATCCATGGGTGTCCTCCAGGGGTGGGCGAGGGTGGCGGGGGGGTCCTTGGGTGCAGGGAAGGTCACCGGTGGACTGCTTCCACGGTCTCCCACCATGGAAATGAGCCCACAGGTCCCTAAACACCTGCCCTGACCCAGGCTTTTAAAAACTGCACAAATCCGGCTGGGTGACATGTTTTAAGGCCCGCCTCCTCCTGTGCGTCATTTTGACGCTGGAGGATAAATAAGGCGCACATACCCTGGAGTCATTTTTTGCACTGGAATGCCTAACTTGCGTGTCATTAGTGCAAGGTAGGTTTTTACGTACAAAAAATGACTCAAACTCCAAAACTTTGGCGCTAGACGGGTCTAGCGCCAAAGTATAAATATGGAGTTAAGTTTGTGCTGAATTTTCGTTTAAAAAAATGACGCAAATCCGGTGCAAACAGAGTATAAATATGGGTCTTGGTGCTGCACTGAGGCGAATCGGTGAAGCAGAAAGGCAAAGTGAGGTGCCTTGATAAATATATAACACTTTCCAAAATTGGCCTGTTCTTGCATCAGTCAATGTTAGTGTATTTGCGCTGTTTATGCTCAGGGATAATCTTGCTTTGGAGAGAGGGTTAGGCATGCGACATTGATGCCATCTTGGAAGTACAAAATATCCACTTACGTGGCAGCAGCCTCTTTCCATCACACAATGTTGTGATACACAATGTGGTAGTCTTGTTGAAAGTATTAAAAGTAGTCTTCCAAGTTTGCCAATTCTGGCTCAATTAAACAAGCATTGGCAAAGGAAGCCAGATTGGCTTTGACAATACATGTGTTTGTTGCAAAGTGAGATAGACTGTCTTTGCCAATGTTTGTATTTATTTATATTCATTCATTATTTGGCCACTCATTTTTGGTCTGTCCTGATAGAACACTAAGGGTCTCATTACAACCTTGGCGGACGGCCACCACCGCCCGACAAGGTTTAACCGCCGTGCGGCCGCCAATGCAGCCACACTCCCGCCGGCCCGATTTTGAAATCCCTGCTGGGCCGGCGGGCACCAACAGAGTATCCGCCCTCCAGCCCAGTGTGGATGTTGGCCGCAACATGGGAGCGGGCTCCTAATGGAGCCGGCGGTGATTCGGCCGTGCGATGGCCGTGGACAGGCTGGCGGGATGGGGCCTCATAATCCCCTGGGGGGCACTGCAAGCAGCACTGCCCTGGTGGTGTGACCGCGGCGGAAGATTGTACCGCCAGCCTGTTGGCAGTACAGTCTCCAAAACAGCCCTGGCGGCCTTTGACCACCAGGGTTGTAATGAGGCCCTAAATACCAACCAGCTCCTATTCCTAGGGACAATGCCTCCAACTATCATTTTCTTTTTTGGACCCTTTCCTGTTGAAAACTCTATGCTGCTGTCCCACAAGCACCGTATTCCCCTCTCTGTGTAATACTTTTGCATTCCTTTTTCACACCACATCTTCTCTTGAGCTTTTCCAGACAATTGTCACATTTATTTACATTCTCATACCCACTGTACAAATATTAAATAGAAATCTAGGTTTTATCTGTACACAGTGCATAATTTGTAATGAATGGGTACCAGTGCCCAAAGTGCTGTTCAGAAGCCTGTGGTAAGAGATATTAAATGCTGCGTGTCTAATACCAACATAGTGTAGTCTAGAATGCCCTTTAGGCCTCTCAAATCCCCTAACAGATGCTGCCTCCCCCTTTATCTCATTATTGCAGGTCCCTTCTTTCTCAGTTTGTGAAGGTTTTCTGTGTTTCTCGTTGTCAGGTGCGGCTCATGGGAGGGAAAAGGGGCAAGGCGGGCAAGGCGGGCAAGGCGGGGAAGCGTGGTATATGGCGGGGAGGGCCAAAAAAATGAAAAAAAAATTTAAAACGTACCTTTTTCCCGCACCACACCGCTCCATCTGCTCTGCACTGCTCCATCGCTGCAGGCACAGGCTCCCAGCCTGCATTGAGCAGCATCAGGATTGGCTGGGTGGGCCCAGCCATGGCACTCCCAGGCAGACTGGGAGCCTGTGCCTGCTCTCTCCAGCCCGGCAATGCAATGCCGGGTTGGAGAGACCACAGTGCGCATGTATGTTTGGCCGGCCTAAGACGGCCGGCCAAACATGCATGTGCACTGCGGGGGAATGCTGTGCACTGCCCCTCTGTCCCCATCATGCCCGTGGCCCCACCCACTTCTATAGTAAAAACATAATAAACTACTTTTTTTGTACAAAAACATAATAAACTGAGTTTTTATAGTAAGAACAATAGACTGAGTTTATTATGATGTTACTATAAAGGTTTTGCAGCTCCTGCTGCTGGCGGGTGGGCGACGCTCTTCTGCCCTAGCGGAGGAGCCGCCCCTGCTCGTCGTCCTTTTTTCCCTTTGTGTGTTTTCCTCTCTTGCACCAGGAAAATGTCTGACGCGTTAAAATACTTGCTGGGCTCCCACAAATGAGTGCCAATGCCCCCCACCGGCAACCACCAGCTCAAATTAAGCACAGTCTGTTCCACAACTGGTATGCTAAGTGCAGCCCTGGATCAAAAACAATTAATTAAAAAAATGCAATCAAATGAAAAAGTGAAATTACTACGGTTCTGCCAGTTAGTCGACGGGAGCCATGTTAGATGTGATTGCTAATCTACTGCATTTGTATAAAATCAGATCGTCTAAGTGGGTATGCCTGCTGACGCTTCGACCAGCCATTTTAAGATAACTCTCCATTTGGCCGACGCACGACACTGGGAGACTGTAAAGACGGCTTTCAGTGGCACTGGAAAAAGCTCTTCAGTCGCTCTTAACCTCACAGAGACACACAGAGGTCAGCCATCTGTTTGTGAGGAGGATTTTACAGTATGGCCACGCAGCTCCAAGCTCCCAGGGTTCCATTGTCGTAAGAGGAGCATTATACTTATTGAACTTCAAAGGGACAGAATGAAAATGTCTTTGCCTTTTGAAAAGATAAGAATAAACTGGGCCTCCTTTGTGGTCAGCTTGACAGCCTTTTTCCAATTACCACATTATGAGCTCATACATCCTGCAATTTTTTAATCTTTGACATTATTGACAGGCTATATGAGCCCTAACCCCCGTGGACTATAATGTTTGAATACCTCTTGCATGTTTTTTTGTTTTTTATTTTCTAATGTTACCAATAAGGTAGAGTAGTGATTCTGGATACGTTTGTTGATAATCACTGGGTTAAGAAGATCATTTTTCAGTAAATGACTATATTTTCTGTATTTGTTGAATATATGTAATTGTTGTATATTTGTTGTATTTGTATTGGAGGAGGTGTTACTGAACATTGATGTACCTTAAACATGGAGTATGGGAATGTTCTGAGAAAAAATGCGTATTCGTGTTTTATTTTCATGGTTTGCTACCACCTGTCTCCTCCCATTAAAGCCTGTAGTGCTCCCAATGGGTTGGGAATACTCGTGCTTGGAGTCAGTATGCAACTTCAAAATGCCTCAGTTTGAAAGGTTAATATACAACAGGTTTCCAATGAACCATGAGAAGTGTGTATTCCAATAGTTCACACGCTCCTTGTTTCCAAGCGAACAAACCCTTGGCTTTTCCTTGCATCTGCTGATTACATCTCCTGTTTGTACTCGTTTCTTTACTAGCTGTAAACTGTAAATCCAAAGCCAATAGGTTGCACCTTTGGGATCTCTTGGCTTTGTCAATGATTTTTAGGGATACTGTACAACATCCTGTATGTTCTGCAGCACGTCTAAAAATAGGAGCTATAGCATGGCGAACACATCATTTTGTAGTTGCACACACGACTCGTGCGTGCCTACTAAACGAAGCAAGCCTTTTTTTATTTACTGAGTTGAATTCGTAAATAAAAGAAATAAGCAGTTCAAAAGTGTTTTTGTAAGTGCAGGTGAGGCAACAGCATGGAGGACATGAGTGGGAGAAACAGCAAGGAGATAATGGGTGACAGGAAGTAACACGGAGGGCGTAGGTGGAGGAAGCAAAGCAGAGCGGAGGACAGTAGCAACATGGGGATTGAGGGTGGGAGGAGGTTAGAAAGCGCAACATAGAGTGATGGGGAGAAGCACATGAGCAAAAAGGCAATATGGGAGGCAAATAACACAAGGGCAGCACTACATAGAGGGGCAAGGGAGAGAAACTTGAGTGGCAGAGAGCAACACAGAGTGTGGTCGGGGAGAGAAGTACACAAGCGAATCTGATGAAAAACACATGTACTTTCATGGAGTGCTTAACTCAAAAGAATAAAGTAGTGCTTGAAAAGCAAACAGTGGAAGTAGACAAGTAATGCACCCATCCTCCATGGGCGGGACAAATGAAAGAAGAGGAAGGAAAAATCATACAAGCTAACAAATTAAAATCAAGCAATTGAGAGTGACAGTAAAGTCAACCAATGAGCAGGGTCTAAGCCTACTGTAAACTGACAATAGGTCTTTTGCCATTTGACAGCTTGCTGAAAACCTAAACAGTTACAACAGAACCCATTTTTTAAGTGATTTCGTTTTTCCGATTTCTTTAAGCAGGAAATCACAGTCAACTTTGACAGACAATACCCTACCGGAAAAAAGCACTACTAACTGATGATTATAAAGCAAAAATAAAAATATTGTTCACTGTTCAACCAATTCATTAAAAAATATTGCATTCAACAAGGGTTAAAAAAGGATCATGATGCCATACTAAACAGAGTTAATAAATATGCCCATTAAATGTATCTTTACTGCTTCACAGATTTCTATTTCATAAGAGCAAGAAATAAATAATCATTCCTATATATGAATGTTAGAATTATGCACCAGTGATTTGCATATTAAAGTCACCTCTCATGGTAAGCAAGTTTATCTCATGAGCTTTAGAGCAGAGATTGATGCCATATTCATTAAATTAAAGCTCTGATGCAGTAAAACTGAAGGAAATGTTCTGTATTAGTTCTTTACATCCTACCACTCTGCTCAAAGAGAGATTAGGGTGAAAAGGCACCATATTCTCAAAGTTTTTTGGGCACCTAAAAAGCAGAAGTGGTAAAGTGCCACTCCTGAGTCACAGAATCAGAAATGGTGAACAATTACTGCAGTTGCAAATGCAATTTACCGATACGGAAATCGTGCAAAGATGAAGGACTATCCACGTTACAAATTCTATGTTAAGGAGCAGTTTGTAGGCATTCCTGTGTACATTTGCTTGTAAAATTTGGTGCACTTGTATGCTGGTGGGGATTCATCAGTAAATGTCCAGGTAGCATCTTATCTAGGGAATGTTTTCAGATTAACTCCTATCTGAGACATGATTAAGGCCCTCATTATGACTTTGACGGTCTTTTTGCAAGACTGCCAAAGCCACGGGCGCCATAAGAGCGCTAGTGCTAACGGTCTTCAGCCCACCACATTACTAGTACTGCTGTATTTCTGCCCCACTTTGGGTGGAAATCCAGCAGTAGTCGTGCTGGCGGGTGGAGGCGGTGGGGCAGTACCACCACCGGTCCCGCACTGCTAAAAGGACTCCTCCAACCGTGTCCTAATGGCGGGGCGCTGCGGGAGGTGGTAGTGCCCGTTCCCATTCCCTGCTGGGCGACCTCCTGCGCGGAACAGGTAAGTCGTTCATCTAACAGGGGAGGGGGTGGGCGGGTGGGGTTGTTGTTTGTGTGAGTGGGTGTTGTCTGCATGTGTGCATGTATGTGTGTATGTGTGTATGTGTGTATGAATGTTGAAGTGAGTACGTGTATGAATGTAAGTGTGTATTCATGTGTGTATGCATGTATGAATGTGTTGTAGTGAATGTGAGTATGAGTGTTGAAGTGAATGCATGTATTAATGCATGTGAGTGAATGCATGTATGTCCGTGTTGGTGAATGAGTGTATGCGGGGTGCATGTGGGTGTCTGTGTGCGTGTGTATGTATGCGGGGAGGGGGTGCTGTAACTGCAGAGGGGGAGGGGAGAGGGGAAAGGAGGGTGCTGTACCTGGAGGGGGTTAGGGGATGAGGGAAGGGGTGGAGGTGGTATTGTGCTTGCTGGGGGGTGGGGGAGTCGTCTGCCAGTAACAGGGAAGAAATTCCCTGTCACCAGTAGCCTTTCTGCTAGGGTTTTTGTGGACCCCCAGGTCGGAGATGCTCATCTCCAGCTCAGCAGCTTCGACCGCCCTGGTGGTATGAGCGGAGATGTGGCAGATTGGCAGAGGCCAACCCGCCACACTCATAATGTGGCAGTCTTCACCGCCAGCCTGTTGGCGGTGATACTGCCACCATGGCCCTGGTGGTTAGTGGACCGCTAGGGTCATAATGAGGGCCTAAGTGTATGAGCAGGATGGGAACATTTGTAAATTACCATCTTTTGTGTGGTATTCCTCCATAAGTTTTGCCTTCTAACTGAACCTGTTTTTGTTGGCCATAGGACTGCACATTTTACTTCTGCTAACCAGTGGTCTCCCTTTTAAATATGGTACAATTGACATACACCTGACTGACACATGTAATTGGTTATATATGCTACAAGTGGAAAGCAGCACTTATTATGCCATACACTAAAGTAGCACTGTAAATCATGTCTCCAGGCCTTCCATTGGAGCCTGTGTCTGCAGTTTTAAACTGCCACTTCAACCTAGAAAAATAAACATTTTTTCTGGTCTAAACCTTCCTTTTCATTACTTATATGTCAATCTATGGTAGAACTTTAATGCCCATAGGGTATGGAATATTGCAATTAAAATGTAGGACATATACATATATTAGGGGCTTATTTACAAGGAGCCTGCTCTCCGGTTGCATACATTTTTTTAAGCACCAGCTGTACTATGGTAGCTTCATCTTTACAAGGTGATACATTTGGCCAGCTGCGTCACTTTTTTGAGGCATTCGTCAGAAAAAAACCTGTGCGGTATCCGGCTGCGTGATGCAGATTTTAATGTTTGCAGAGTGGACCTTCCGTCAGAAAAACTCACAACAGACACAGTGGTATCTACACGTTCTTCATTGTGTGATGCTTCTTCAAGTTGCATCTCACAAAGCCTGAGATGCATCATAATTCCTATGCCTCCATAACGCAGGCATAAGAACTGTTCAGTGGCTGTGTAATAGGAATCTGACCATTTTAAGTCACTTTATACACTGGAATATGCCTCTATTTCACATTCCAGCTACTAGTAGTAGGCCTACACATGTGACAATCATGTTGTAGGACCCCTTGACCAAGCTAGTACTATAGCAGGTATACTATCATCATCCACTGCAGCAAGGCAATGTGACATTGTTTAATCTTTGTAAGGGACAGACCAAGATTGCGACTTTTCCATGAGGGAAGGGGTCCCCAAGTCCAGGCCAGCGTGCTCCAAAGGAAAACAGTTAAGTACACACATAAGGTAGGTAATACATGTATTGTCACTTTACATTACACCATATACTTGTATTCACTCACATAAAACTGTCACTCACTATGTCACACATACTCAGGTTGCCACATACACATAAGTAGGCTAGGGCCACTGTAATGTGAAACATAGCCATACTACTTACACTTCATCCAGGACTAATGTGAGACTGTACAAGATGTTATTCCACCATTCTACAGTCTTGCTCATTAGTACTCTCACATTAGCCTACTTGTGTCAGTCAGAACCGATGCATCGCCTCTGATTTTTGACACATTCCTGAAGCTGCGTCAGTTGGTAGTTCCTACTGATGCATCAGAATTTCTGAAGCATCCTTTGGTCCTTGCGTCATTGTGTCTCGTATTGTTAATACAACACTTCCATGGCATCGTAATCTAGTTTGACACCGCACAACTATTTTTTAGGCATTGCTGGTGCAACACAGAGATGCATAAAACCTTGTAAATGAGACCCTTAATGTTTTACATGTCCTAGCATTGTAAAAAAAACTCATTTTTCACTGAATCAAAGCTGGCTCTCCCATACGAAAACAGTGAGTTACATTATAAGAACTAGTAATGCTTACTTTCATGTTGGGACCAGCTAGAAAAATGATTCAAGGACACATATTAATAGTAATTTTAAAATGAACTTAATGGTAAAGTTGCATTTTGAGTTACCATTTTGAAAATTACACTTTAAGAAAGTTGTCATTTTCCTGCCTAAGTCAAATGTGCCTTTCTCCCAGTGCCCAATGCCTGACTGTTGAATGGCTTCCCTGCGGTGAGATGTGGATTGCTCCCAGCCAGTGGATGAAAGGCTTAGGTGTAGAGAAGTGTTTTCTCCTTTGAGCAGGATGGCATGGGGGGCTGTCGCTAGCACTTTCCTGAGTTTGTAAGGGAGCCTAGCTTGTCACTGCCAGGTGCAGCATACACCTAGGCTTGCCTCCCTTTGTCTTTCAAATCAGCTTGGCTGCAACCCCAGTGGGAGGAGGGAAATGCCCCTCTACTGGTTGGGATTGACCAAAGGAAGTTTTTTTTTTGTTTCCATAGTCACACCTCTGGAAGGACACAGGGAGTTCTTCCAGGGAAAGAGGGCTTCTGCCACGTAGGTTTAAGGGAAAGAGGGGTTCTGTGGAATAGCTTACAGTAAGACACACAGGAAGTGCTGCAAAAGTGGATAGGGTCACTCCTCAGAACTTTTACCACATTTGTCAGGGTATGGTCAAGAGTTTCCCCCAGCATGGCACTGGGCAAAAGAGCAGGCGAATCTGAAAGAAGACTGAACCTGCTTGCCTTGAATCCAGGACCTCAGAAGTGACTCCAAAGGTCTGCTGACTGACCTGTTTGAGCTAAAGTGAGCCCTTTCCTGGATCTGCTGGAGTGAGTCTTGACCCTCAAGTTCTGTCCCCAAGCTTAAGGACCCTTGGCTGGTGTCAAAGTTTACTCCTCTTGACATTTCCTGTAACCTAGGATTTAAAACCTTTTTGCCAACTTTCTGCTCTGAGAACCATGAAGGGAAAGGGACCAACCCACAAAGCTGATCTGGTGTTTCCAAAGTTGTCCTGCCTAGTGAAACCCTCTTTGGCTACAGCCTGCAGCCTTGCCCACTGGAAAAATCCAAGTTCCCAAAAAGTGACTAAGTCCAAAGGTAGAAATGTCCACCAGGCATAGACGGAAAAAGTATCTGGCTGGCAAGGAACATTGTCGGGTGCTAAATTCTCCCTCCCCCTTAGAGCTTTCCCACCAAAAGGCAACGGCTTCACAGAGACCTCATCCAGAGACTGTCCTATGACATGGAGACCTCTTCAGCCAAATTCTGCTGGTTAGCCCCTTTGAAGATTTTTAACTAGCAGTTCAAAGGTAAAACTACTCACCACGATGAATCTGATCCCTGTATCCAACCTGCAGCCGAACGCTGTGGGCCCTAAAAGTTACCCTTCTCAAGTGCAAGCAGATGACCATGGTTCACCTTTAATGTTTTCTGGTGCTTTTTGAAGGCTTAAACTTTAAAAATTCATAACTCTGGTTCTACACTTTAGGTTTTTGTAATTTTGGCATCATTTTATTGATTGGAAGAGTCTATATTTTTGTAAGTTCGCTTGGGATTTTTCTTGTGTTTTGCTTTTACGTTATTATTGTTTGAGTACTGCATAAGTACTTTACACATTGCTTCCAAAGTAAGCCGGACTCTGTTTGTGCCAAGCTACCAGAGGGTTAATCACAAGTTTATTTAGTGACTTGTCTTGTTCATCCTGACAAGGATTATGATTATTGTTTGAGGTGGGTCCTTACCCCCATTTCAACTAATACTCGAATTTCTAACAGGAATGGAGAGGGAATACCCCTAAACTGATGCAGAAAGTAAGGGAAGCAGTTTCTATATTCAGAAAAAATGTTCATTGCAGCAAAATAAAGTTACCAGCAGATGATGCCTTATCTGTGGCCACGTGAATATTTATTTTACTTCACAGGGTTGGCAGCTAGAAGAGGGAGTAAAGGGTTACACATCATGTCCTTTTAAGTCGAGAAGTGCCTGCTGTCTTAAAACATCCAAAACAGAGCACTTGTTTGCATAGTGTCGGAGTTACGGCCCATTTGTGGTGCCACTGGATTCTGATGTGTTGTGCTATGAACTTCAGTGAAAAGGAGACAAAGCAGGATATGTATAACATTGCAGAAGGAGTTAGACAGAGATACATCAGAAAACCCCTCTGTGAACTTGGAACTAGTACCCGGGAAGACCACCTTTCTGAAATAATTGAATGGACTCCATGCAGATGGAGCAGAAAACGGTGACAATAGGAGCTGTGGTTAAACCAGGCAAGTGCACATTGAACAGGCTTTCTGGAACAGTGAAAAATGTGAAGCTGACCTTTGAGGTGCCAACTACCAGGGGGTTGATGTTTGAGGTGACAAAATCAAGGAAAATCTGAGGAAGCATGGCAGAGCCAGCACAGTAAGCATTGAAGTATGCTTATCGCCTCCATCCGAATCAACAAGAAGACAACAATTTAGAGAGGAATATAGCTGGTCTGGCAAAGATGGTGACTCTAATCTCTGAGCATTTGAGGGAGAACATAATACAAGGATCAAGGAGCATTGTCTGTACAAGGAAAATGATATATGGTGAGAACCGTGGTTAGTAGTGTAAGGAAGTCTGTATCTAACAATTTTGGGGATACACCTTTGACTGATTGGCGGGTAGTTTATCTGTGATTTTTGCTTTACTTAATGGTCTTTAATTCTTTGTTTTCATATGGCTGCGAAGTCTTTATGCGATAATTGTTGAATTTACATTTTGACCTTTCTTCTTGTAGGAAGCATATGTATAAGGAATAGGTATATAGTGGTTATCCATATTACTCTGCATTGTTTGTTTTACTTGAATAAACAAACCTAAACGAAGTTCACATTTGAAATGTGGTAATGGGTAATCAGATAATCAATTCACAAAACAATTCACAAAACTAATTTAAAAAATGAAATAATAGGAAAATGCACAGATTTTTATCATTTGCATTGCTGCACCAATCTACCACCTGATCTATGATGTTTTTGCTAAGTCAAAATCCCTACCAAAATGTAGGCATCACATAAAAAATTGATTCAGAAAAAGGTGTGTGAAGAAGACAGAGAACGTTGGAAGATTAGGCAAATGTTTCTCTTTGCAATATTTTAAGAATAATATGGCTGTATGAATGAAATACGTACTGAGCTTTCATTAATGCAGAAACAAAACAAAAAGTAACCATCCTTTACGGGCCAACGGGCACTGCGATCTTTTTATTTTCAAATGCCTTCTTCACCTGAGGTCATATTCCGCAAATACATCTTCATGTGAGATGTGCTCCTTTTACCCCACCATGCAGGAACCACTTGCTTCATTCATGCCATCATCCTTCACTTGGTCTACAGGATCAGGGGACTCAGTCTTTGGTTAATAGGAGGATCTGCGTCCAATAGCCTTTAAGCCCTTGTTTCTCTTATATCAGTTGTGCTCCTCCAGTGGGCTTGAGCTGTTTGTCAGTCTATTTGTGAAGTTAGTATTTCTGATGCCCTCCATAGCTTTCTCTTCGTCCTTGATCCCACTCATGTCGCTCCACTTGGTGTTATTGCCTGAATCCTGGCCCCATCAATGTCTTCCCCTCATTCCTTGATCCACCTCATATCACGCCTCTCAAAATCCTGGTTTATTGTCTGCTCCTGATTTTAGCAGCATCTTCCTGTGAATTGTCCTGGATCTCCTCTCCCATAGGCCTAAGAAAACCTCTGTCTTTCTGTCATTGCCACACCACCATTGTGGAGAAAGAACATTGCTTCTCTGTTACGGATCAATAATGGTTCTCATTGTTAGTAGCTCACCAGTGGCAGGTACAATCACAAATTCGCTGTTTGCTCTTTTCGTCTTGGATACAGCATTAAAACATATTCTTACCACTTCTAGTAAGATACAACACATTTGTTGCAATAAAAGCTATGATGCACAGAGCATGGTTTATAAGGCAACACAATAGGCATTTAAAATGTCAAATTCAACCCCAAAATCAAGATTTTTCTTTCAGTTATGTTTTTCACTGTTTTACCACTAGTCAGTCATCTATTCTTACACATCATATCACTGATTGTAAGCAACTGAGTAATGATTGAGAGGGGTGGACACACAGCTGATTGACGTGTCCTTGGGGCGGAGGAATGGGCCCGCTGGGTGGGTGCTGTGCTGGTGTTTCCAGAGGGTGGAAGGTCTGTAGTGGCCTGTGACGGGGTGATGGGAACAGACTGTCCCAAGGTCCCAGATGGGCTGGGCTGGTCATCTAGATCCAGTTGGACAGAGGTGCTGTCATCACTGTGGGCCTCTTCTGTTGGTGGCAACAACCAACATCCTGGTCAGGGTGAACCATAAAAAGTCACCAAATTAACCTGTGCTCAACCCTCCAGTAGCTTGGCACAAAAGCAATTCAGAGACAAGGTGTAAAGATTTTATACAGCACACAAACAGTAATAAATTGAAAACAAAACACGAGAAAAATCCCACACCAATTTAGAAAAATTGACTAAATGTTAGTAATTTAAATGACATCAGAACAAATTAAATACAATCAGTAGAACCAGCGTTATTAATTTTTAGAGTTTTTAGTAGAACATAGTGCCAAAAAGATCAAAGTGGCAACAGCAGGTATCTGGTCATACAAGACCAGGACCAAGTCACAAGTTAGGCCATCTGGAGCGTGAGTCAGATACAGCCACCATATTTGCCCTGCTCAAGGGTTATCTTCAAACTTACAATAAAATCTGAAGATTTCCTGGATAAGGTAGATTCCTAAGTGGGGCCAAGCAGCAGTCTGTACCTGAGAAGTAATCATCGATGATAGGGAACTCCTGGACAAAGTCTTGGTGAAGCATAGAGTATGACAGAACAAAATGGACTCTCAGGTTGTGGAGGTTGCTGTCGTCTTTAGGGTACTGGTTGTATCAATCCTGGTGAAGATTTCTACCTACGGACTTCACCCAGCTTGGATTCACCATGAGCAACAAGAGGCACTCGTACAATAACATAACTTCACCGAAATTGATCAAAAAGTACTACAGAGTCAGTGTTCTATAGCCAAAACCTCATTACGTGTATTTCTAGAAAATATGATCAAAATGAAATGCATATAAACTTCAACAGAAATTCCAATGTTCTGTGATGAAATATTAGTCCAGGTCCAATTCAATGAAGATTCGAAAAGATCGTCGTGTATATTGCTCCGATCTATTTCATGACCAAATCTCCAAATTCCAAATCGTTAAGTCTGTGCTCGACAATGTTCTCCATATGTGTCATCCAAATTGATTCTCATATATTTTCCATGCGATGAATTAACTAATGGGGTGAAATACTTAGGGTATAACAGGCGCTTAGGATCCTAAATCATGAAAAGTTTTTAGTATCCAATGAGGGGTGCCTGCACCAGGGAGAACACCCAATCCCTACTGGTTTACAAAAAACCCCACTGACAAGATAATAATAAGTGCGGCACTCCGCTCACAGAAATAGAGCATTATCTAAAGTTCAAAAACGTAGTCTTGAAAAGAACATACACTTTTAATTTGAATTTGCAATATCCAATCACTGTAAGCATAAATTAAGAATCTACATACAGTGGAAAACCCTCCAAAATAACTCAGTAATATTTAAATTGAATTGTCCAAACTGGTACAACCAATCATCACAAATCAGTAGAAATTTGAGAATCATCCGTGGTCATAAAGTTACAGCCAACACGTGTTTCGTCAAGGGAAATTCTTATAAAATCCCGAGCGACTTCTTCAGGGCTGAAAAGTTTTTGAACAAATTAAAATAGTTAGGAACCAAAATGCTCAAACCAATAATTGCTTGATACATTTGATAGAACCCCAATTAAACACACCAATGTGCAGGAATCATTGCAGAAACCTATGTGGTGCTTCACAGGAATATTAATTAAACCACAAAGGCAAAGAAACCAAAAGTGAAAGACCCCAGACAAAAAATATTATTTTGAAGTGCTCCCCCTAGAAGGAATTTAATTATTTTGCAATCCAAACTTGTCATCTACAAAAACTCCACCGAACTGCAAATATTCATAACATGCAATTCCCATCTCATGCGTTCTTATCCTTGTGTCAACAAACAACGAAATGAAACTCTAAATAGTACCTCATAATAAGAAAAAGCCTGGAGAATCCATTGATTGTTGTCCGTTAATGTACAAAATACTGTATATATTTCTTATCGCAGTTTGAGTATTCCAAATCTACCAAATAAGCAAAGAAATCCAAGAAAATAAGAGTGTTAGAAAGTTAACAACCAGTAAGTCACAAGCACTGCGATAAGAAATATATACAGTATTTTGTACATTAACGGACAACAATCAATGGATTCTCTAGGCTTTTTCTTATTATGAGGTACTATTTAGAGTTTCATTTCGTTGTTTGTTGACACAAGGATAAGAACGCATGAGATGGGAATTGCATGTTATGAATATTTGCAGTTCGGTGGAGTTTTTGTAGATGACAAGTTTGGATTGCAAAATACTTAAGTTCCTTCTAGGGGGAGCACTTCAAAATAATATTTTTTGTCTGGGGTCTTTCACTTTTGGTTTCTTTGTCTTTGTGGTTTAATTAATATTCCTGTGAAGCACCACATAGGTTTCTGCAATGATTCCTGCACATTGGTGTGTTTAATTGGGGTTCTATCAAATGTATCAAGCAATTATTGGTTTGAGCATTTTGGTTCCTAACTATTTTAATTTGTTCAAAAACTTTTCAGCCCTGAAGAAGTCGCTCGGGATTTTATAAGAATTTCCCTTGACGAAACACGTGTTGGCTGTAACTTTATGACCACGGATGATTCTCAATTTTCTACTGATTTGTGATGATTGGTTGTACCAGTTTGGACAATTTAATTTAAATATTACTGAGTTATTTTGGAGGGTTTTCCACTGTATGTAGATTCTTAATTTATGCTTACTGTGATTGGATATTGCAAATTCGAATTAAAAGTGTATGTTCTTTTCAAGACTACGTTTTTGAACTTTAGATAATGCTCTATTTCTGTGAGCGGACTGCCGCACTTATTATTATCTCATATATTTTCCATGCGTGTCATCCAATTTGGTCCTCACCATCTATTTAAACCTCACATCCAACCTCGCAGCCAACATTTGTTTCGTCGGGGGTTTCCCCAATGACTTCATCAGGGCTGCAATTGTCTAAGTTCCAGTCAATTAAATCTGAATCAGTTATCAGAAATATATGAATAAATGGAAATCCACCACCAGTTCACCAAAGGGTGGGATGGATGATTTTTGTAGCATTAGTAAACATGCATGCTCAGGCATGTTAGTGCCATATAATCATATCCACTTTTGATTCTGTGCATCATTGAGTGATTTAGAAATCGTGATGCTAGTATAGATTTGTGGGGAATGCACAAAAGCTGTCTAATATAGGGAGACCAAAACTTAATTCACCACACCTTCTGAACCGTAGGGTAACCTCAAACTGCAGTGGTCCTCTAATAGACCCAGGTGTTGGAAAGAAAAACCACACCAAATCCAGTTTCTTACCTGTGTATTGCTGATACCGTATTATTACCGTAATTCAAATGTTGAAAATAACAACTCTTTAATACTGTAACCAGATATATTCTGTTTACTAAACTCACCTGTCCTAGTGTGTATACCATCTGTCAAGCAAAAACAACAATACATATCAAGTGATTTCCCATGTGTAACAACTAAGTCTAACCAACCTAAACACTTAACCCCCCATGCCAAGTGCTCAACAGAACTACGATTATACAAAGAAAACATGTCTGCAATGCTAATTGTTGTACTCGCTTTCCAAACGAGTATTTACGTCTTGTTCCCAACACCAATCAAATCATCCCCCATGCTCAAACTTTCAAAAATACATCACTATGTTATAACACTTACCCAAAGAATCATTCCATGTGTATGTACAGTGACGGAGTTCCAATTCAAAAACGTATTATGCCGGGTGCGAGTACGCGTCGGGCTGATCTATCTGCCCTCCCGCCCCCGTCTGTGTCTCCACTAATTATAATGAAAAACGGACTGCACGCTCGTCCAGTCCTTCCAAATATCACGCTACTTTGGAGTGTATGCCCATGGAGATAGAAAGGGGACTACAATCACGGCAGCCATCTTGAGGGTAAAAATCATGCGATCTCGTTAAATTCAGAACAATAATCAAATTATGTTTGCCAAGTGCCCAGAAAGAGAAGGATCACCCAATCATATTAGTTATGAAGCAACAGTATTGAGCGAAAGGTTATTTAAACACCGAACAAAAGAATTCTGATGCAGGTGAATATTAAGTATGAATGTTCAAAGAACAAATCTGTTAGTGGTGTGCACATATTATCATTCAATTCAAGAGTTAGAAACATATAGCCACTAAATGAATAAAGTTAGTTTTTCACTGGAAAAAATAATAAAATGGATGTGCCAAGTATTCAAGGAGACAAAGATTATATCATAATTACCATATGCCACAAACATATTGTTTGGTATTCTTAACAGAATTACAAAATATAGGATTTTCTACATTTTGTTATTATAAACATATTGTTTGGTGTTCATTACAGCATTATAAAATATAGGGTTTTCTACATTTTGTTGCCATATTGCAATTGTCCATATTAAGCAAGTACTTGCTTGTACAAGTCACATAAATCCATATTCATCATACTCATGTGGTGCAGATTAGATCATTGAGCAAAAAACTATCCACATGGAAAAACTTCGAACCCAACCAATAGATGTACCGAATATTGGATAGTTCGGAACCCCGAATGTGTTCCTGTTAATTACAGCATCTGATGTTGTACGTTGCTCATTCTAATCACCTAAAAAATATTCAGGTTCCCTATCCGTGTTGAGACCTATTTCTACAGCTCTCAAACATAGTATCCATAATGCCTCTTTCCTTCTTAAGGCCAACTCTCTGTTACCCCCCCCCTTGGATCCAATCCTATGTGGTCAATACCAAGAATTCAAAAGATTTGCATTGTCCTTGCGACTCACAAGACATAATCGCGGTCATTACAACATTGGCGGTAAAAGCCGCTTATCGCCGTGCAGAAGACCACCAACACACCGCTGCGGCTGCGGCTGCGGAATTCCGCCACAGCTATTATGACCCACATTTCAGAATCCGCAAAAAATCAGACACCGACCCAAGTCCGCCACACCAAAGGTCAGTGATAAACTGGCGAAAACGAAACCTCCACCGTCAAGCCAACAGAAATACGCCCACACTATCACGACACACGAATCCATGCAGCGGTCTTTCAACCGCAGTATTCCATTGCCGGTACACACCGCCGCGCTCAAAATACACACACTCTTACAAAACACTACCACATTGGACAATTCAAAATACACACACCTGATACACATACACACACCACTCCCACACACCCAATACGATATAAAACACAGACCCACATCACCCACAAACCCCTACGACCACAATTACAGAGAGAAGGCCAGAGAGAGAGCACCAGCAAGAACAACAGCATCCACAGGCACACAACACCATCACCCAGAGAACTTCCACGCACCTCACACAACACACCATTACTTATCAGCACATATATCACCACACACTCCACCCCACACATCACCTACACCATCCCATGGCACGGCAAAGACATCCCAGGTTCTGGAGGAGGAGCTCAGAGTCATGGTGGAGGAAATCATCCTGGTAGAGCCACAGCTATTCGGATCACAGGTGCAGCACACCTCTATTGCAAGGAAGATGGAGCTATTGCGAAGAATAGTGGACAGGGTCAACGCAGTGGGACAGCACCCAAGAAATCAGGAGGACATCAGGAACAGGTGGAAAGACCTACGGGGGAAGGTGCGTTCCGTGGTCTCAAGACATCACCTGGCGGTTCAGCGGACTGGCGGAGGACCCTCACCTCCTCCCCCACAACTAACAACATGGGAGGAGCAGGTCTTGGAGATTCTGCATCCTGAGGGCCTCACAGGAGTAGGTGGAGGAATGGACTCTGGTAAGTCAAATCTTAACTATTACAACCCCCACCCTACCTGCATGCTATCACATACCCCCACCCTCACCCCCAGCACCCCAACTCCTCACATATGTCCCAATTTCACAAACCACCCATCCCAACACCAAGCCCTGCATGCAACAACAAAGCATGGACACCCATCACTAAAGCATGCCCACTGCACATACCCATACAACCCCCTAAACCATCCTCACACAAGGTCTCACACAGGAATGCAAGCACTGGGGTACACAGTCACCCACCCATTGCACACCGTGACACACACAGATGTAATAACCATCCTTTTATACCCCTGCAGGACCCTACCCAACGTCACCGGACAGGAGGGTCCACACATGTCCACACCACCAACAGAAGAGGCCCACAGTGATGACAGCACCTCTGTCCAACTGGATCTAGATGACCAGCCCGGCCCATCGGGGACCTCGGGACAGTCGGTTCCCATCACCCAGTCACAGGCCACTACAGACCTTCCACCCTCTGGAAACACCAGCACAGCACCCACCCAGCGGGCCCATACCTCCATCCCCAGGACACGTCAATCAGCTGTGTGTCCACCACTACAGGGAACCCAGGATAACCCACCACCCCAACAACAACAGGGACCTGGGGGCAGTGGTAGTGAGCACACGGTCCAGGGGACGGAGGCCCAGGAACACAGGGGAACTGGGAGGGCTGCTGTGCGACGGGGCGGACAGGCCAAGGGAACCCACTCTCCATGAGGCCCTCTCCTCCATCACGGGAGCCTACCACCACTCCCAGGAGACGATGGCAACGATACTGGCCAAGTTTCAGGAGACCCAGCGCCTGCAGGAGGAACAGTATATGGGCTTCAGGGAGGAACTCAGAACCATCAGCTCCACCCTGGGCACCATCGTAGGGGTGCTGAAGGAACTTGTGAACACCAGGAGGGACACTGTGGCACAACATGGGGCCCCTGACACTAGCATGGACGATGAACTGCCCACCACCTCCGGCCAGCGCTAGTGGACAGGACGCCCCACCTCAGGACCACCACACCAGCACCCCACCCCCTGCAGAGGGAGAACCACCCCGCAAACCGTCCCTGAGATCCAGGACAAAGACAGAGCACAATGCCAAGACCCCCGCCAAGAAATGAGACCACCCTGATTGTCATCCTACTGTCCCACTTTGTCACCCTGTCCATACTGAAACTGCCCCGGCTCCACTTCCTATGCCAATATGCGCAATGCACCTGTGAGACTAATAGACTGGACTCTGCCATGGACATTCCTCCGCCATCACCGCTCACCATTTCACTACCCCCTCCAATAATGAGCACTTAAATAAACACACTTAAAGCACAAAACAATCTGGAGTCTGTCTGTGATTTCGAGATAGTGTATTAGCAATTACAGTAACAAAATGCTCTTTCAAGTTTAATGTCAACATACCTATGTCACACAGCTATAGTCCATGAGGAATCTAAGCAGATGTCACACAGTGGGACCCACATCTGTGAAATCGTAAGGGAAAGTGACAACTCAGTGACCACACACTGGGTAAAAACGACAGACAGTAGAGAGGTAGTAGTGTTAAAGTACATGTAGTAGGCAGCTCTGTATTTTTACCTGTGTCTCACTGGAAATATTGCTGGATCACTGAGTCCCTGTTGTGCATGTCTTATTCCCCTGCTTCCTCGTCTTCACTGTCCACAGGCTCCACAGCTGCCACAACACCGCCATGTGGACCATCCTCCTGCAGAAAAGGCACCTGTCGTCGCAAAGCCAAGTTATGAAGCATACAGCAGGCCACGATGATCTGGCACACCTTCTTTGGTGAGACCCACATCACCCACAAACCCCTACGACCACAATTACAGAGAGAAGGCCAGAGAGAGAGCACCAGCAAGAACAACAGCATCCACAGGCACACAACACCATCACCCAGAGAACTTCCACGCACCTCACACAACACACCATTACTTATCAGCACATATATCACCACACACTCCACCCCACACATCACCTACACCATCCCATGGCACGGCAAAGACATCCCAGGTTCTGGAGGAGGAGCTCAGAGTCATGGTGGAGGAAATCATCCTGGTAGAGCCACAGCTATTCGGATCACAGGTGCAGCACACCTCTATTGCAAGGAAGATGGAGCTATTGCGAAGAATATTGGACAGGGTCAACGCAGTGGGACAGCACCCAAGAAATCAGGAGGACATCAGGAACAGGTGGAAAGACCTACGGGGGAAGGTGCGTTCCGTGATCTCAAGACACCACCTGGCGGTTCAGCGGACTGGCGGAGGACCCTCACCTCCTCCCCCACAACTAACAACATGGGAGGAGCAGGTCTTGGAGATTCTGCATCCTGAGGGCCTCGCAGGAGTAGGTGGAGGAATGGACTCTGGTAAGTCAAATCTTAACTATTACAACCCCCACCCTACCTGCATGCTATCACTTACCCCCACCCTCACCCTCACCCCCAGCACCCCAACTCCTCACATATGTCCCAATTTCACAAACCACCCATCCCAACACCAAGCCCTGCATGCAACAACAAAGCATGGACACCCATCACTAAAGCATGCCCACTGCACATACCCATACAACCCCCTAAACCATCCTCACACAAGGTCTCACACAGGAATGCAAGCACTGGGGTACACAGTCACCCACCCATTGCACACCGTGACACACACAGATGTAATAACCATTCTTTTATACCCCTGCAGGACCCTACCCAACGTCACCGGACAGGAGGGTCCACACATGTCCACACCACCAACAGAAGAGGCCCACAGTGATGACAGCACCTCTGTCCAACTGGATCTAGATGACCAGCCCGGCCCATCGGGGACCTCGGGACAGTCGGTTCCCATCACCCAGTCACAGGCCACTACAGACCTTCCACCCTCTGGAAACACCAGCACAGCACCCACCCAGCGGGCCCATACCTCCATCCCCAGGACACGTCAATCAGCTGTGTGTCCACCACTACAGGGAACCCAGGATAACCCACCACCCCAACAACAACAGGGACCTGGGGGTAGTGGTAGTGAGCACACGGTCCAGGGGACGGAGGCCCAGGAACACAGGGGAACTGGGAGGGCTGCTGTGCGACAGGGGGCGGACAGGCCAAGGGAACCCACTCTCCATGAGGCCCTCTCCTCCATCATGGGAGCCTACCACCACTCCCAGGAGACGATGGCAACGGTACTGGCCAAGTTTCAGGAGACCCAGCGCCTGCAGGAGGAACAGTATATGGGCTTTAGGGAGGAACTCAGAACCATCAGCTCCACCCTGGGCACCATCGTAGGGGTGCTGAAGGAACTTGTGAACACCAGGAGGGACACTGTGGCACAACATGGGGCCCCTGACACTAGCATGGATGATGAACTGCCCACCACCTCCGGCCAGCGCTAGTGGACAGGACGCCCCGCCTCAGGACCACCACACCTGCACCCCACCCCCTGCAGAGGGAGAACCACCCCGCAAACCGTCCCTGAGATCCAGGACAAAGACAGAGCACGATGCCAAGACCCCCGCCAAGAAATGAGACCACCCTGATTGTCATCCTACTGTCCCACTTTGTCACCCTGTCCATACTGAAACTGCCCCAGCTCCACTTCCTATGCCAATATGCGCAATGCACCTGTGAGACTAATAGACTGGACTCTGCCATGGACATTCCTCCGCCATCACCGCTCACCATTTCACTACCCCCTCCAATAATGAGCACTTAAATAAACACACTTAAAGCACAAAACAATCTGGAGTCTGTCTGTGATTTCGAGATAGTGTATTAGCAATTACAGTGACAAAATGCTCTTTCAAGTTTAATGTCAACATACCTATGTCACACAGCTATAGTCCATGAGGAATCTAAGCAGATGTCACACAGTGGGACCCACATCTGTGAAATCGTAAGGGAAAGTGACAACTCAGTGACCACACACTGGGTAAAAACGACAGACAGTAGAGAGGTAGTAGTGTTAAAGTACATGTAGTAGGCAGCTCTGTATTTTTACCTGTGTCTCACTGGAAATATTGCTGGATCACTGAGTCCCTGTTGTGCATGTCTTATTCCCCTGCTTCCTCGTCTTCACTGTACACAGGCTCCACAGCTGCCACAACACCGCCATGTGGACCATCCTCCTGCAGAAAAGGCACCTGTCGTCGCAAAGCCAAGTTATGAAGCATACAGCAGGCCACGATGATCTGGCACACCTTCTTTGGTGAGTAGAATAGGGATCTACCTGTCATATGGAGGCACCTGAACATGGCCTTCAGGAGGCCGAAGGTCAGCTCGATCACCCTCCTAGTTCGCCCATGGGCCTCATTGTAGCGTTCCTCTGCCCTTGTCCTGGGATTCCTCACTGGGGTCAGTAGCCATGACAGGTTGGGGTAACCAGAGTCACCTGCAAATGGTGAGGGACAACTGTTAGACACACACTAACCTGGAGGGATATCCCCAGACCCAGACAACCATTCCCACTGACTTGCTTCCAGGTGCTCACCTAATAGCAAAACACAGTGCCTCTGGAGTTGACCCATCACATAAGGGATGCTGCTATTCCGCAGGATGTAGGCGTCATGCACTGAGCCAGGGAACGTGGCATTTACATGGGAGATGTACTGGTCTGCCAAACATACCATCTGTACATTCATAGAATGATAACTCTTCCGGTTTCTGTACACCTGTTCACTCCTGTGGGGGGTAACAAAGCCACATGTGTCCCATCAATGGCACCTATGATGTTGGGGATGTGTCCCAGGGCATAGAAATCCCCTTTCACTGTAGGCAAATCCTCCACCTGAGGGAAAACAATGTAGCTCTGCATGTGTTTCAGAAGGGCAGACAACACTCTGGACAATACGTTGGAAAACATAGGCTGGGACATCTCTGATGCCATGGCCACTGTTGTCTGAAAGGAACCACTTGCAAGGAAATGGAGCACTGACAGCACCTGCACTTGAGGGGGGGATTCCTGTGGGATGGCGGATTGCTGACATCAGGTCTGGCTCCAACTGGGTACACAGTTCCTGGATTGTGGCACAGTCAAGCCTGTAGGTGATAATCAAATGTCGCTCCTCCATTGTTGACAGGTCCACCAACGGTCGGTACACCGGAGGATGCCGCCATCTCCTCACATGTCCCAGCGGACGGTGCCTATGAAGGACAACAGCGAGCACAGAGTCAAACATCTCAGAGGTACGTACCCACAGTTTACACAGAACACCTATCATACACAAAAGGTGGCCTGTATGTGTGTTGAGTCTAGGCCTAGGTATGAGTGACGCAGTTGGAAATAAAGCCACGTGGGTCCCTGAAATGGCGGCTGCCTGACCTGTAAAGTGGGACAATGGGATTAGAGGTATCTGCGCTGGCATTGTACACCGTCGTGGTAGGCGGTCGAAGACCGCAGCGCAATGCTGCATTGGTTAACATTGGACCCCATGGGTCCCAGGAGCCAATGGCGATGTACGCCGGCGGTGACGGTACGCACCGCCGCAGACGTGACCGCCATTTTCTATGACTTCAATCACTCGATACCTGATCTTTGACAGGAGAGGACCTACACTGCAAGTGCTGCTGTAACCTCGGTCTGGAAGAGACAATGGCTCAAGTGTCTGGGAAAAGGGCCCCTGCCTTCACATCGGAGGAGTTGGAGAAACTCGTGGATGGGGTCCTCCCCCAGTACACGCTACTCTACGGTCCTCCAGACAAACAGGTAAGTACACTGGGAGAATGCTGTATGGGCTATGCCTATGTGGAGAGGTCTGGATGTAAGAAGGAAGGGGGGAGAGTGCTGCGTGCATGAAAGACGGTGAATGCATGTGCCACATGGCAAGGGTAGGGATGGGGGGCCAATCACTTCGATGGTGCAGTTGGTAATAACTTCTCTTTTTCCCCTGTACATTTCATGTAGGTCAGCACCCACCAGAAGAAAGACATTTGGCGTGCCATCGCCAAGGACGTCCGGACCCTGGGGGTCTACCACAGACAGAGCACCCACTGCTGTAAAAGATGGGAGGACATTCGCCGCTGGAGCAAGAAGATGGGGGAGGCTCAGCTGGGGATGGCCTCCCAATGTGGGAGGGGTGCCCGTCGCACCATGACCCCCCTGATGTTCAGGATCCTGGCGGTGGCCTACCTGGAGTTGGATGGGAGCTTGAGGGCATCACAGCAGCCACAAGGGGGTGAGTACACTCTCATTCTGCTGACTTTGCGCGCAGTGGAGGTGTCTGGGTGGGGGAGGAGGGCTGTGGGTTTCCCTAGGCCAGGGCGAGTTCCGTAGGCAAGGTCCCTCCGTATGTCAGGCCATGTGGCACCCCAGCCCACCTCTTTAGAGTGCCAAGTACACCTAGTCATGCCCCTGTGTCATCTATGTGTGCAGATGTCGTCCATAGCCTTGTAGGCCATTTCCCAGAAATTAAACAGTGGAGCCCAAGAGCGCAGCGTAGTGCAGGGGGCTTCTGTGTCTGTCGTGTCCGCCAACGGTAGCGGTAATGCATGCACTCAACGTGTCTTTCTTCTGTTGTTCCCCCCCTTTCTGTGGTCTCCCTGTTCTTGTGTGCATTAGCATCATCAAGCGGAGGAGCAGTGGCAACGGAGCACGAGGGAGCTGCATCCCACATGGCCCTGGAGGGCGACACTACGGAGTCTGAATTCACCAGTGGGATGGAGGGCGAGGGGAGCTCCACGACGGGGACAGGAGCTGAGACCAGTGACATGGACTCGTCCTCTGATGGGAGCTCCCTTGTGGTGGCGGCAACAGCTGTGCCCCCCTCATCTACAGGTACAGCTTCCACCCCCTCTACCAGCACCACCCTCCCAGCAGCCCCTCAGCCTTTGCCCTGTGCCCGCTCACCCAGGAGGGTGGGCATCACCTTCGCCCCAGGCACCTCAGGCCCTGCCCCAGTCACCCCTGCTGCCCTCAGTGAGGAGGCCATTGACCTCCTCAGGTCCCTCACTGTTGGGCAGTCTACCATTTTGAATGCCATCCAGGGTGTAGAGAGGCAGTTGCAACAAACCAATGCATTCCTGGAGGGATTCATTCTGGTCAGGCGGCCCTTCACCGAGCTTTTCAGACTCTGGCCTCAGCACTGATGGCAGCCATTGTCCCCGTCTCTAGCCTCCCACTTCCAACTTCCTCAACCCCGACCCAATCCCCTGTACCTCAGCCTATCCCAAGCACACCTACAGACCAACATGCACACACCTCAACACCCAAGGGAAGCTCAGGCAAACATAAGCACTTCACATCCCACAGGCACTCACGCAAGCATCACACACATGCAGACACACCAACATCCAATGCCTCCACTGTGTCCCCCTCCTCCTCGTCTTCCTCCTGCCTCCCAGTCTCGTCTACACTCACACCTGCAAGCAGTACCTCTACAGTCACTGCGTCCCTCTCCAGCACACCCACAACCACACCCCGCTCACGTGCAATCACCATCCCCACTACCATTCACACGTCCCCTGTGTCCCCTCCCAGTGTGTCTCTGACGCCCCCTCCCAAGATACACAAACGCAGGCACACACCCACCGAACAGCCATCCACCTCACGACAGCCTCCAGCACATGCACCTTCACCCAAAGTCACCAAACGCACACCTCCTACAACAACCACCTCTTCCTCCACTCCCAAACCCCCTCCAGTTACCCGTCCCAGTGTGTCCCAAAAACTTTTCCTGTCCAACCTTTACCTCTTTCCCACACCGCCCCCACCCCGTCCGTCTCATAGGTCCCGAACTAGCACCTCAGCCACAACATCTCCGTGACCAGTGGTGCCTGTAGTCACCGAAATGTGGATTGCACTGGCCACCAGGGCAGCCAGTGTGGCACGGAGCCACAGCACAGACAGTCCCCCACCTGTGAAGCATGAGAAGTTGGCCAGTGCCCGGCGGGAGAGGGTGAAGACTCCAGCCACCAAAGCCGCTCCCAGGGGTCCCGTTGGGAGTGTGGAGTCAGCTGTGACACCTTCCAAGGTGGGGAAGGGCCACAAAAAACCCGACAAGTCTGGGAACAGCTGCACTGCGGAGAAGACCGCCATCATCCCAGCTGCCCAGGAGGCCACCGCCAGCACCAGCCCTGCTGCCCAGGAGGCCACCACCAGCACCAGCCCTGCCGCCCAGGAGGCCACCGCCACCACCAGCCCAGCTGCCCAGGAGGCCACCACCAGCACAAGCCCAGCTGCCCAGGAGGCCACCGCCAGCACCAGCCCAGCTGCCCAGGAGGCCACCGCCAGCACCAGCCCTGCTGCCCAGGAGGCCACCACCAGCACCAGCCCAGCTGCCCAGGAGGCCACCGCCAGCACAAGCCCAGCTGCCCAGGAGGCAACCTCCAGCACAAGCCCAGCTGCCCAGGAAGCCACCGCCAGCACAAGCCCAGCTGGGCAATGAAGGACCGCCAGCAAAAGGCCTGCTAGGCCATGAAGGAGCGCCAGCAAAAGGCCCGTTGGGCCATGAAGGACCGCCAGCCCCGCTGGGCCATGAAGGACCGCCAGCAGCTGAGACCCTGTAATGGAGACCGCCATCTGAAGCACCGCTGAACAGGGCACCGCCATCTGAAGCACCGCTGAACAGGGCACCGCCATCTGAAGCACCGCATCTGAAGCACCGCTGAACAGGGCGCCGCCATCTCAAGCACCGCAAGCCCATGAGTGGCAGGGGCACTGACGCAACTGAGTCTGTCACTGGGTGAATTATGCACTCTGGGCACCATGCCCCCTCCAGAACCAGTGGAGACTGACATCCACTACCTCTGTCCTTAACAGGATGAAGCACTCTGGGCACCATGCCCCCTCCAGAACCAGTGGACACTGACATCCACTACCTCTGTCCTTAACAGGATGAAGCACTCTGGGCACCATGCCCCCTCCAGAGCCAGTGGAGACTGACATCCACTACTTCTGCCCTTAACAGGATGAAGCACTGTGGGCACCATGCCCCCTCCAGAACCAGTGGAGACTGACATCCACTTGTGAGACTGTGGCTTTGCACTCCCCAGGATTGAACAGTGGGCAGACCACCCACTGTAGAGACTTGAGAGACTGTGGCTTTGCACTCCCCAGGATTGAACAGTGGGCAGACCACCCACTGTAGAGACTTGAGAGACTGTGGCTTTGCACTCCCCAGGATTGAACAGTTGCCAGACCACCCACTGCAAAGACTTGAGAGACTCTGGCTTTGCACTCCCCAGGATTGAACAGTGGGCAGACCACCCACTGTAGAGACTTGAGAGACTGTGGCTTTGTACTCCCCAGGATGGAACAGTGGGCATGTAACCCCCTCGTGGATTTGGCGTCGTGCACTGAAGCGGCTAAGGTGCCCCCCCTTTCCCTCCCCCTGAGGTGCCTGGTTTCTGGCTCTCTGATGCCCCTGCAGTGTTCTCTCCGTCATGGTCTGGGATCTTGTGTGGGCCTCGCCCATACCGTGTGGTCCCAGTGTTCCACGGACTATCTTAGTGCACTACCTGGACTACTATGCTTGGTATATATTTTGTACATGGTGTATTTATATATTTCTGCCTACTTGTTTTTAATATATTACAATGGTTACACTAATTTTCTATTGTCTTTGCATTCTTCCGGGGGGTTTGGGGAGTGTTACTGTGATGTATTGATATGCATTTGTGTGTGTTGTAGTGGGTGAGGGTGGGGGTGTTGCGTGTGTGTGTCCCTGTTTTTTGCCTCCCCCCACCCCTGTGTCGTAGGTGCAGTACTCACCGTGGTCTTCGCCGCCGGCGTTCGTGCTCCTGGTAGAGGAGCAGGAAGACTATTGCAGGGAGAATTTGGAGTTCCGGGTCCGTGGTGTCCTCGTTCCTCGTGGGGTGTGCAGAGGTGAGCGTTTTCCCTTCGAAATTCTTGTTTCCGCCGTGTTTTTATCCGCGGTGAATCCGCCCAGGAAAACGTGGCAGATTGGCCTGTCAGAATAGTGTGGGCGGTACATTGTCTCCCGCCTGTCTGTTGGCGGGGACCGCCGTGCTGTTTGTTTGTACCGCCGTGGCGGTCGGAGTGTTAAAGTGGCTGTCTTTGTTGGCGGTTTCTGCCACAGTCGTAATTGCAATTTTTTTACCGCCGGCCTGTTGGCGGTTTTACTGCCGCTTTAACACCCTCCGCCAGGGTTGTAATGACCACCAATGTGTGCTACCAGTGGATATCTATAATCTTCATGTACAAGCGCCCTCGCATGTTCTCCAATCCTCGTTCTTAATGGACAAATTGTACTGCCAACATAATAGCGATTGCATTTGCAAGAAACAATATAAATCACATATGACGTTCCACAATTCATATTTGCTCTTATCTTGTATGTCTTGCCAGAGTTGTCTGTGAATTCAGTTCTTTTACGGCTTGCCCATTTACATAATCCACAATGCCCACAATTGCGAAAACCTATTGTAAGGGCAGTAAGCCAATCCTCCTTAATATGCATTGAGGGATAACTCGGACTCAAAATACATTTCAGGGATTTACCCCTTCGGTACGTGATTTCAGGTTTGATACCAATAATACCTTTCAAGGTATCATCTTGTAGCAAGATATGCCAGTGTTTATGAATAAACTTACGCAATATTCTTGAGTTCTCTGTGTAATCTGTTATCAATCTAACCTTTCCTTGCTCACTACGAGTATCATGTTCCTTGGGCTTCAATGTATCCTCCCTACGGATATGCTTAACTCTCCGTTTTGCATAATTAATAATGTTCTTAGGATATCCCCGTTGTTCAAACCGCTGACACATATTCTCAATACCTGTTTCAAACTCCTCATCCTTACTACAATTTCGTCTCACCCTAATCATTTCACGATAAGGTATTGCAGAAATTTGATGATGTGGGTGGGTGCTTGTAGCATGTAACATGGAGTTGCAGGCGGTTGCTTTTCTGTATAGCCTACTGTGAATGCTGTTATTTTCGATGTATAATTGGACAGCCAAGAAATCAATGCAGTTGTTGCTATATTGATAAGTGAATCTCACATTCATGTCATTCAAATTGAGATATTTGCAAAACTCAATTAATTGCTCCACACTCCCTGTCCAAATCATGAGGCAATCGTCAATGTACCGACCCCAGTATAATATATCTGTGTGCCATTTGGCTGCGTCTGAACAGGTTGGCGTAAGAGGGGGAAAATCTTGAGCCCATCGCCACACCTTGTTTCTGTCTATACCAATCCCTTTTGAAAAGAAAAAAGTTATTGTTAAGAATCAACTCTATCATGTCTAGTATCATCCTTGTATGTTCCCATAAGGTGACTGATTTCCTATTGAGAAACAATTCAACAGCCTTCAGGCCCAGATCATGTTTTATACATGTGGACAAAGAGACAACATCTAAAGTAAATAACATCATGTTCGTGTCCCAGTCAAAGTCACTCAAAATGCTTAAAATGTGTGTGGTGTTTTTAATATATGATGGAAGATTGTTGTGCATAGGTTGAAGAAACACATCAACATACTCTGATATTGTTTCCGTGGGCCCAGAGATTCCCGAAATAATGGGTCTCCCTGGTGGGAACGGTAGTTCCTTGTGTATTTTCGGCAGGGTGTAAAGACACGGATATCTAGGTCGATACACCACAATATATTGATATTCATTTTTATGGATTAATCTTTGCTAATGCCAATCTTTCAATTTTCTCTGAATCATATTAGCTAAACCCAGAATCGGGTTATATGTGAGTTTTGCACACAATCAGGGCTTAGGGGTGGGGTCCTTCGAGGGTGCACCGTTTGAGGATAATTTCTTTATCTGATATTTACCTCATAGCCCAGAGCGCCAAATTCTGTTAGCAGAGCACACCCGCACGCAGTTAGGCAGCTTGGATTCACGCAGAAGGACAAAGTTGCAAGCTGTAGCCGAAGAGGGTTCCACAAGGCTTGATACGGTTGCCTGAAATCCCCGCTGAAGAGGGTTTCTGCTGTGGAGAAACAACTTAGTGGGAGCTGCGACAAGGTCAATCCCACTGGCAATGGACCCTTGTGAGATTGGCTTTCAGATTGATCCGGGTCTCCTGATGGTTCTCAGAGCAGTTTTTGCTTAAATGTTTTTAATGTTCCAGGTTTCGAATTTTAGTAGGAGGAGACCACTTTAGCAACAAACCAAAGGTCCAGTACACCAAGGGGGGCACCACTTGAGGGCTTGGACTCACGCCAGCAAGGACCAGAAGCAGCAAGCAGGTAGGTTGTAGGGTTTCTAGAGCTTGTGTGTCCCTGTTGCTCACACAGGAGGCCTGCCAGCTAGTCTGTGGATTCACTCAGGAACCAGGACAGCAGGACTTTTATCCCCAGTGCCAGACTTTGTGTGGAGGCAACACCTAACCTACTCCCCTCCCCTTACCTGGTTTGGTTCCCAGATTTCTGGGACACAAAAGGCTAGTGTCAGGTTTCTTCGGGTGTGCAGAGGAAAAAGCCCTCTGAAGTGTAAGCGGGGCTGGGTACAGCTCCAGCCCAGACATCCTACCAGAACAGCCCAGCCCATCGACAACTACTCTCCATTGTATCACTGTCTGTGAGGAATAGACAACCCACAACAGTAGAGTCACATGACCTAGGCTACTGGCAGAAAGGCACAGCAGATGCTGGCACAAAAATGTCAACTTTCTACACGTGACATTTTACAATTGTAAATTAATATCAATCTTTACCATAACGATGATTTTAAATTACGATTCAAAAGTGCCCAAGAAGTATTTTTCTCCATACTCCCAATCCAGAGTTAGCACTATTAAATGTAATACGGCACTCCAAATTAAGTCTATGGGAGAGATAGCCTTACAATAGTGAAAAACAAATTTAAACCCACATCTCCTATGTTTTAAATACTATGCACACTGTCCTATGAGGTTTTAAGGTCTAACTTAGGGTCACTTAGAGGTGTTAAAAAGGAAGCTTTAGGCCTGGCAAAAATCTTTATTTTGTCAGGTTAAAATGTTTAGAACTGTGCTACAGGCAGCAGTGGCAGGCTTGATAAATGTTTCAAAGGGCTATTTTAGTGAGTGGCACAGTGCTGCAGGCCCACTGGTAGGATTTCATTTACAAGCTTTGGTACATGTGTTACCATTCACAAAGGGCTTACAAGTACATTGAATGTGCCAATTCAATGTACGCTAACTTTACCACATTTTAAGGAGAAGGCACAAGCACTTTAGAACTGGTTAGCAGTGGCAAATTGCGCAGAATCCTAAAGCCCAAAAGAAAACAAATTCAGCAAAATAGGAGGGGTGAAGGCATATTTTTGGGGGGACTGTCACCCAAGGGTGCCAGAGCTAATCTAATCATTTTGTTTTTTGCTATTTATGCTTTCTCTCATTTCAAACTCTGTAGGTCAGATTGTGCAATGATTGTTTGTGCAGTGCTCACATACTATATGTGTAAGACCTGACAGCCGTAAGGTGGTCTTCCCCCAACTTTTTGACTGCCTACATCCCTCCATTTTTCTGATCTTGTTTTTGCTGGTTTTAGGACTCTGCACACTTTACCACTGCTGACTCGCACTAAAGTGCTTGTACTCTCTCCCCTAAGCATGATAACATTGGCTCCTACCCAATTGGTGTATTTATTTAATTTATTTATACTTCCCTCGTAAGATGCACTATATGTGCCTAGGGCCTGTAAATTAAATGCTCCCAGTGGGCCTGCAGTACTTACTGTGCCAACTGCAGAAATAGCCCCTTAACCATGTCTCAGGCTTGCCATTGCAACACCTGTGTGTGCAGTTTTACTGCCACCTCGATTTGTTATTTAAAACCCTTGCCAAGTCTTAAACTCCCCTTTTATTGAATATGTCGCCCCCAAGCTAGGCCCTATGTTATGCACAGGGCTGGGTGCAGTGTACTTAAAATTCAGGATATGTACTTTTACGTTTTACATGTCCTGGTAGTGATAACTCCAAAAGTAATTTTTTTACTAATGGGAAATCTGCTCCTCTCATAGTCCAGCATTGGGAATAATTTACGGTAGGGTGTAATTCCTGATCAAAAAGGAGCCGCTACCTCATGTTTTATATATTTGGAATGATAATGATAAATTCCTTTACTTGTAATGTCGGATTTAACATTACTATTTTAGAAAGCATGCATTTCTCTGCTCTTTCTGCTCTATGTGCTTTACAGCCTGTCTTCAATCCACGTCTGGTCTGTGCTGGGTGACAGCTCCCCTTGTGCATTTCATCAAGACAGCCATAAACACAGGAAACTCAACTACATCTGCATTCATCTGCATACTGATGGGTCTTCCTGGGCAGGAAGGGAGAAGGAGCTCGCGCTTACACTTAAAAGGGTAGTGGCCTGACCCCACACAAAGGACTGATAAGCCCCCACAGATCAGCTCCCAGACAGGACTGGGAACTGGCACACTTCAAAACCACTCTTTTAAGTCTCCATCACTTCAAAGGCACATTTGGGTATAAATACTGGGTCAGTGACCCCATCAAATCAGACACTTCTTGGCCTGGAACTGAAACTCTGTGCTGCTCAAAGGTCTCAGCGGGACCGCTTTCTTGGAAGGACTGTTCTTCTGCTTGATGTCCTGCTGCCTGCTGCTCTCTGGCCTCGCTGGAAGGACTTTGCCTCCCTACCAGAGTGATCTTCAAGGGCTTTCTGGCTTGCCCACTGTTTTCCTGCAGTCTTAGGGACATCAAGGACTGCCCACAACTCTCCTGGTACTGTTGGACTCTGCCTTCTGTGAGTCTCACCCATGCCTCTGGTGCTGCCTCCAAACTCTGGGCCTTAGAATTGGGTTCTGCAGCAGAGTTCCACAAAAATCAACGCATCACCCAGAGTGCGGCAGAAAAATGTAAGCATTGCATCTCCAACGACAATACAGCTACTGCCTGATGACAGTGGAGTTACAGCCTGTGTGGCTCACCAACGAAGTTCTGCACGGCCAAACAACGAGGCATCATATGTGGAGTTACAGCCTGCATGGCTCACCAACGATGTTCTGCATGGCCCGACAATGATGTATTGCATTATTCTCAAAGGAGCCCGCCAACATGGTGGTGACCTGACTGTGTGGAAAATATTGACTCATTGTGCCCTCAGCATCACCGCATTGCTCCACTAAAGGTACTGTTCCAGTGGTCCTTGCATGGGGTTTGTAGCCAGCCTACCCTTCAACGCAGTAGGCCTGGATTTTACATTTCAACTGGTCTCTCCTGACCTCATGTAAACTTTTGACTGCTAGTGACTTCTAAGCACCTTTTTAACATTTAGGCCCTCATTATGAACGCGGCAGTCCAAACAGCGCTGCCGGTGGTGGCAGTAAAAACCGCCAACAGAGGAGCGGTCCGGGACACCAAGAAATGAACCAACTGAAACACAGGCATCCTGAAAACCACCCACCACCAGTAGAGGAGTGCCGACGACGATGGCAGATTCCACCCACAGGCCAACGGAAAGGCCCAACCCGCCCATCAAATAATGAACCACTAGACCGCCGTCAGTTCCGGGGCGGGAACCACCAGCACGCAAAGCCAGGTGGAAACAAACCTAATATAAGGTAACACTCACCGGAGGCCCACACAATGCGCCAAAGCAGACATGGATAGAGAGCTGCTGATCATGTCAGCCCTGATCCTTTCCATATACCTCCACGACCGAGACCGCCGACGAAGACGATGACTGTAAGTGCCGCAACCTACAACTCAAGGGAGGAAAGGGCACAGTTACATACCCACCCACTCCACCCACCCTGCAACGCTCCCACAACCCTTCGCCGCAGCACAACCCATACACCCTACAGCAAGAGGTACTTACCCAACACAAGGCAAATCCAACCTGACCATAGTACATACAAATGCCCCACACTCACAAACAATGAAACAAGAGACAAGGGTTCAAGAGTGTGCCGCAAAAACACAGGTCACAAATAAATATTTATTGCAGCTCACAGAGCTAACTATTCACAACAAGGCCAATGGCCAGTCCATAGTGCCAGATGTGTTTGAGCTACAATGGCCCCAACCTGACTCCCAAAATTTCACAATACTCCACCTAATGGGGCAACAATGGGACATCCAGGCACCTCATGGAACAGGGTCAGGTGGTGGTGGGGGGTAGGGATTTGCGACGGGGTGAGGCTTGGACTTGCGTTCGGAAGGTGGAGGGGGTTTGGCCTTGGAAGGTGGGGGTGTGTGCTTCGACTGGGTGGAGCCAGATGGAGTTGGCTCTGCACTGGGCTTCTTCCTCTCTGGGTAAGTGGCATGGGAATGTGAAGGGCGGACAGGGGCAGGCTGTAAACTGGAAGGAGTGGAAAGGGCAAGGAGGTGCGCACGCTTACGGACAAGATGTTTTTTTTTTCAGAGCAATTGGGTTGGGCCTGGAGGAGGGCAGAGGGTTTGGACGTAAGTGGTGTAGGGGTGCGTGTTGTGGGTGCAGGTGACGGGACAGTATGCTGAGGTGTGGTGGATGTGTGATGGGTGGGTGTCTTTGTGCATTTGAGTGTTTTTTTAGGAGGGGGTGGACACAGTGGGAGAGAATACAGGCTGCCAGTATGGATGTATGTTGTATGGGTGTCTGCAAGTTTGGTGAGTGTGCTGCATGTGTCAACGACAGTAGTTGTGGTGAGTGCAGGTGTGGTGTCTGGGGTGCATGTATGGATGTCTGCTATTGTGGTGAGTGCAGGAATAGGCTCAGCAACAGTGACTGAAGGTGCAGTGCGTGGGGTGTGCATGTAGAGGGGACAGACAGGGTGGCAAAAGAGGTGGGCACACTAGGGGAAGTGGATGTTGCTGTGTGTGTGTATGTGTATGTTGGCTGTGTGAATGCTTGTGGTGGGCGGTGTGGCGCTTGTGTTTAGAAGTGTGCTTTTTGTGTGCTGAGGTGCTAGACTGCATGTCAGATTGTGTGCTTTGGATGGGTGAAGGGAGTGGGGTGCTGGAAGGGGTAGAGGAGGTGTGAGGGGGGACAAAATGACCAGGGAAACTGCCTGCCGTCCAAGAGGAGGCCAGAGCCTGAAAAGATCTCTCTAGGCCAGACACAGCACCGTGAATGCGATCCAGATAGGCATTGGTCTGCTGCATCTCTGATGCTAGCCCCTGGATGGCATTGTCGATAGTTGTCTGCCCTACAGAGATGGTTCTCAGGAGGTCAATGGCCAATGGCCTCCTCTGTGAGAGCAGCAGGGCTGACTGGGGCACGGGAGGAGGTGCCTGGGGCAAAGGAGACGCCCATCCTTCTGGGTGAGCGGGCATGGGCAACTCAGTGGGGAGCAAATGGGAGGGCAGTGATGGCATGGGGGGTGGCGGAAGATGATACTTCAGGGGTGTCCCACTAGGGTCCACCACCGCCAGGTAGCCCTCTTCGGAGGAGGGATCGGAGTCACTACCTCCAGTGGTAGTTGCTTTACCTTCCAAACATGGTAAAATTGGCATTCACTTAATTGGCACATTTATTCACTTAATACTTCCCTATTCTATACTACTATATACTCAAGGGCCCATTTACAAACAGCAAGTCACCATGTTGCGCTGCATTGTGTGACAGGAAAAGGGCAGTAATGCACTGAATTTAAGGCAATATCGCACTATGGTGCAAGGGTGCCTGCTTTGCAGGTGGGATTGTTTTTGTGCAAGAAAAGACACCTTCCTGCACAAACACAACCCTGAAAGGCAAATTCCTATTTCTATGTGTGCTGCAAAAGGCAGCACACATAGAAAGAGGAAGTAACAAGAAGAAATTAAGATATTTCTCCTCATTATGTCTCTTCTGGAGAGGCCTATCTTTTTGGTGCCTTTCCAAGTTTATCAGTTCTGGTAAATCTGGAAATGTGTAAACAAACATGGGAGTTGCATGGGAACACCCATTCAACGCCCATGGAAAGCCTCCTTTGTGCAGGGTAACATAACACAGCTATTTGTTCTGCATTGCCTTACTCCAGATTTATGGAGCCTCTCAGCCACGTAAAGTGTCCTTGCGTGGCTTCATAAATCTGACTTCAGGTTGTATCGCTCTTGCACCATGTTACCTAGTACAAGAGCAATGCAAACCATCCCTTCAACCTGTAAATTAAATGGTGCAAGTAGGCTTTAGCACTCATTGTGCCACCCACTAAAGTCTCATTGGAAAACAGGTATTAGACCTGCCATTGCAGCCTGTAGTACAGTTGTCACCCCTATGATAGGCCCTAAATGCCAATAGTGCAGGGTGAATGTTTTTGAAAAAGTAGGACATGTCTACTTAAGTTTAACATGTTCTGGCAGTGAAAATCCTACAGAGTATTTTTTTTCACTGTGGCAAGGCTTGCTCTTCCATAGAGAAGCAGTAGTTTACATGATAACTCCTTATACCGCATAACTTCTCTTTGAGACTTGCTAGAAAAATTGAAGGACTCATAGGAATATGAATTTAAAATTCAACCTAATGAGCCAGTCAGATTTTAAAATACTATATTGGAAATGCCACTTTTAGAAAGTTGACATTTTCCTGTCGAAGCAAAATGTGAATTTCTGCCAGTGGTCAGATTCATCTGTTAATGGCTCTCCAGGGATGTGATGTGTAGTCCTCCCAGACAGAAAACAAAGGTCCTGGGTGTGAAGAGGAGAAGATCGTCCTGACGTGATGGCTGGGGAGGAGCTGTGCCCCTGTCCTGATTACACTTCAAAGGGTAGCCTGAGGGCTGTACCCAGCCCATCATGAGTTCAGAAGAAAGCTACCCCGTCATTGGCAGGTGAAGCTCACATCTGGACCAGCCTGCATTTTGCTTCACTAGCCAGGCTGGACCCATTCCTAGAGTGAAGGAAAAAACTGAAAAGAATCTGTTTTAGAGTTAGACACAAGGATGTTCCCCACCTACAGGCTGGCACTGGGCATAAGAGTGTCAGCTTCAGTATCTGAAATCAAAACACTCTTGGATCTTTGAAGACTCAAAAGAAAGACAGTCCTGTTGTTTGAGACCTGAAGGAAGACTGGACCTGCTTACCTCAAACCTAGGACTCCAGAAGGAACTCCAAGAGTCAGCTGGTCGACCTCCTGTGTGTACAGGTATACAGCAAGTTCCAGAGGGCTTTCCAGCTGCCCAGTTCCAACTAAACCTAACACTCTGGCCCCCAAGTGCTGTCCTCAAAGTTATGGACCATTGGCTGAAGTCAGAGTACACTTCTCTTTGCTTAACTGAAGATTTCTCAGGATCTAATGAAGAGTAAAGTACAGCCCAGCATAGTCACACCATGCAGCTCCTTGCCAAAGGCTTCACCAGGTTTAGTGAAGAGTGACGCAGAGTCTGCAGGGCTGCACAACTCCCGGCCAAAACCTCGCTGGAACCAATGCAGAGCATTTAAGGATGATGCAGAGCCCCACAGAGTCACAATGCACAGTCATGTCATCAAAGTCAGAATGTAAAACACCCAGTGGGATGAGCCTGATCCTTTATCTAGCCCCACCCTCCATTGCTGTCAGCCTGACCTTATCTGATGTGACCAGATGCCCACAACTGCCACTTCACACCTATTGGAAGCTATTTTTAAATAAAACTTTAAAAGCTCACATTTGGGATTCGTTGTGTGTTGGGTTTTTACTATATTACTGTTTGAGTACTGCATAAATACTTTATATATCACCTCCAAAGTTAAGCCTGAACACTTTGGTGCCAACCTACCAGATGATTAATCACAGGTTTAGTTGTTGAATTCTGTGGTTTGCCCTGACAATAATTGTGATTATTATTTGAAGTGGGTTCTTACTCCTTTCAACTAATACTTCAATTTCTTACACTGGACTATGCCATGCAAGGTAGTTACTGCATGGTCCTCTTCTCATTCCCTGCACTGACCTCTGCAATGCTTCCCTTCTCTAGAGACACTCTTCTTACAATAAATAAAGAGATCATGCATTGCATGCATTTCCTTTGCCTGCACTGAAGGGACAGACAGAAAAGAGATGCAAAGTGGAAACTTTTCTTGGTGTGGGAGAGTGTGGAAGGGCTTGAAAGGAGTCTAAGCATACAGAAGAAAAGGTTTGGACTCTTGAGTCTACATTGATATGATTGTTATCAAATTATATTTTCTTGCTTATAAACCAATATCGTTAGTCTCATGTTGGGTTGACGTAATCCATCTTCACTCTTCTAAGTTTCCTGGATACTGAGGTCTCTCTTTACAGCTCAAGACTGGTGGCAGCCTTGGACTTCCTGGAGTTCTTCCCATCTGGAGAAAGGTCATTAAGTGTTATCACATTAATTAGAATAATGTATCTTTCTCTACTTTTCCTTCTTTATCTAGCTGCTTCTTTACTTCGTTCTTGGTCTCTCTCTATGTTCTCTAATGTTGTGTAGCCATTTGAGTTATAGCTCAATGCACGTTATTTTAACACACTAGGCCGCTGTGCACTTTAACCTAGATATATTTTATTCATCTTCGGATTATGATTATTACAATAACCATTTTTATGGTCTTGTTTTATTTCAATCAATCAATCAATCAAGGATTTATAGAGCCCACTACTCACCCGTTAGGGTCTCAAGGTGCTGTGGGGGGGAGCTACTGGTCAAAGAGCCATGTCTTGAGGAATTTCCTGAATGTTAGGAGGTCTTGGGTCAGGTGGAGGTGGAGCAGTAGGGAGTTCCAGGTCTTGGAGGCTAGATGAGAGAAGGATCTTCCTCTGGCTGGGGTGCGACGGATCCGGGGGACATAGGCGAGGGTGAGGTTGGCGGAGCGAAGGTTGCGGGTGGGGGTGTGAAAGGTGAGCCTGTCGTTGATCTAGGCAGGACCTGTGTTGTGGAGGGCGTTGTGTGCGTGGATGAGGACTTTGAAGGTGATCCTCTTTGATACTGGTAGCCAGTGTAGGTCTCTGAGGTGGGAACAGATGTGGTTGCGGCATGGGACGTCTAGAATGAGGCGGGCGGACACGTTATGGATTCTTTGCAGCTTTGTTTGGAGTTTGTTTGTTATTCCTGCATATCGTGCGTTTCCGTAGGGCAATCGGCTGCTGACCAAGGCGTGGGTGACGGTTTTCCTGGTTTCGACAGGAATCCACTTGAAGATTTTGCAGAGCAAGCGGAGGGTGTTGTAGCAGGAAGAGGAGATGCATTGACCTGCTGAGTCATGCTAAGTGTGGAATCCAAGATGAAGCCCAGGTTGCGTGTGTGGGTGGTGGGTGACGGTGCGGATCCTAGGGAGGTGGGCCACCAGGAGTCGTTCCAAGCTGAGGGGTTGGTGCCAAAGATGAGTATTTCTGTCTTGTCTGTGTTTAACTTGAGGTGGCTTGATTCCATCCAGCTGGCGATGGCGTGAAGCCCGTTGTGGAGGTTGTCCTTTGCAGTTGTAGGGTCTTTCGTGAGGGCGAGGATGAGCTGAGTGTCGTCTGCGTAGGAGTCTATGTTGATGTGGTAGGTTCGTGCGATGTTGGCGAGGGGGGCCATGTAAACGTTGAAGAGTGTGGGGCTGAGCGAAGAACCTTGGGGGACGCCACAGTTGATTCCGGAGGCTTCTGACAGGAACGGTGGGAGGTGGACTCTCTGAGTTCTGCCTGTGAGAAATGACGAGATCCAATCCAGTGCCTTGTTGCGGATTCCAGCCTTGGGGAGGCGTGTGCGGAGAGTGTGATGACATACCGTGTCGAAAGCTGTGGCGAGGTCCAGGAGGATGAGTGCTGCTGTTTCTCCTTCGTCGAGCATGGTCCTGATGTCATCTGTGGCAGCAATGAGTGCAGTCTCGGTGCTGTGGTTTTTGCGGAATCCGGATTGGGAGGTGTTGAGTGCCTTTCTGTCTTCCAAGAACCGGGATAGTTGACAGTTCACAATTTTTTCGATGACCTTAGCTGGGAAGGGGAGAAGGGAGATCGGTCGGTAGTTCTTGGGGTCGTCAGGGTCTGCCTTTGATTTCTTCAGCAGGGCGTTGATTTCTGCGTGCTTCCATCTCTCTGGGAAGGTGGCTGACTCGAAGGAGCTGTTGATGGTGTTGCAGAGATGGGGAGCGATGATGGTGTTAGCTTTGTTGAAGATATGGTGTGGGCAGGGGTCCGATGGTGATCCGGAGTGGATGGAGGCCATGGCGTTGGTGGTGTCTTCTATGTTGACGGGGTCCAGGTGTGGAGGAAGGGGGCGTTGCTTGGAGCGTTGGGTTCGTAGGTGTTTGTAGTTAGCTGGTGGGTCTGGGGGTTGAAGCTGTTGTGGATTTCTTCTATCTTTCTACGGAAGTGGGTTGCAAATGAGTTGCAGAGCTCCTGTGATGGCAGGGGTTCGTTGGAGCAGGTCCTGGGGGTGGAGAGCTCTTTGATGATGCCGAAGAGCTCTTTGCTGTTGTGAGCATTGCTTTCAATGCAGTTTTTGAAGTGGGTCCTTTTGGTGGTGCGGATCAGTTGGTGATGTTTGCGCAGGGCATCCTTGAAGGCGATGTGGTTGGAATTGGTAGGGTCAAGGTGCCAGGTGGAGATCAGTTGATCTGTTGATATTTTGCTCCAGTTGCACCGGGGAGGTTGTGTGCGGTGGTGGTGAGTGACTGGTTTCCGGTAGGAGAAGTGGATTTATCGGTGGTCTCTCCAGCTGAGTTCGGTGGTGTGGCTGAAGGAGAAGTGGTTGCTGGCTGAGAAGATGGGATCGAGTGTGTGGCCTGCTGAGTGGGTGGGTGAAGTGACGAGTTGCTTGAGGCGGAGGTTGGCAAGGTTGTCGATTAGGTTGGTGGTGTTGGTATCGTTGCTATTTTCCAGGTGGAAGTTCAGGTCGACGAGGAGGATGTAGTCCGTTGAGGCGAGGGCTTGGGCGCTGATGGTGTCGGCAATGTCGTCGTAGAAACTGCGGTCTAGGGCCAGGGGGTCTGTAGACCAGTGTTCCTCTGAGTGTGTTGTTGGCATTGATGTGGATTTTGAAGTGGAGGTGCTCGGCATATTTGATGGTGTCGTCGGAGTTGGTGGAGACTCTTATGATGTTTTTGTGGACTATGGCGATTCCTCCTCCTGGCTTGTTGCTGCGGTCTCTTCTGGTGATCTTGTAGTTTTCTGATATGGCTATGGCTATGTCTGGTTCCGAGACAGAGTTCATCCAGGTTTCGGTGAGGAATGCGATGTCAGGCGAGTGTGTTGTCAGTAGGTCCCAGAGTTCAATTGTATGTTTGTGGACGGAGCGGGTGTTCAGTAGGATGCATCTTAGGCGGCTGTCTGTTGTTTTGATATGGTGTTCGGGGGTTAGGTTGCAGGTGAAGTTGCAGGCTTAGCAGGAGAAGGGTCCTCTGGTGCGCGTTGGTGTGGACTGGAAGCAGATAGCGGAGCGTCCTCGATTGAGGGCATGGAGTATGTTGGCAGTGTAATGGTGAGTGGTGGCGCAGGGGGTGTGTTGGCCAGGGAGTCTGGCGTTGGGCGCGGTCTTGGCACCGACGGGCGGAGACGGGTGCAGACGAGCTTGCCTTTGGCGCGCCAGCACTGCAGCCCGCATAAGAGGGGAGGTGGGAGGGAGTGGCAGCTGGGAGGAGGGGGTGGATAGACCAATGGAAGGGCAGGGGGGGTGGGGCAGCCGGGCTCCGAGGCGGGAAACCACGGGGAGGCAAGAAATGGAAGAGACTCGAGGAGGGAGGGGGGCGGTCCGCAGGAGCACAGCGGCTACGAGGAAAAATGCAACAAAAATCACGGGGAGTTCAAAAAAGGATACAACAAGTGGAAGGCAGCTGGCAGTAGCGTGGGTGACGAGGAAGCGACCTACCTGCTAAAAGCGAGGTCAGAGGTCGCTGCCCTCACCGCGCTGCGGGCGTCATAAAAGGGGAGGCGGGAGGGAGTGGCAGTTGGGAGGAGGGGGTGGATAGACCAATGGAAGGGCGTGGGAGGCGGGGCAGCCGGGCTGTGAGGCGGGAAACCGCGGGGGAGGCAAGAAATGGAAGAGACTCAAGGAGGGAGGGGGCAGAGCCAGGGGGGCGCAGCGGGTATGAGGAAAAATGCAAAAAAATCACTGGGAGTTCAAAAAAGGATACCAACAAGCGGAAGGCAGCTGGCAGTAGCATGCGTGACGAGGAAGCGACCTACCTGCTTAAAGCAGGGTCAGAGGTTGCTCATTTTCATCTATCTAACTGTTTTTGCCTAGACCAGCACTCTGTTCTCAAACAAGACATTCTTGATCACTCTGTGCTTCATTTAAGGCTGCAGTTTAGTACATTGCTGGTGAACGTGGTAGAAGTTTAGTCTCCAACATTCGTAGAAAATACACATCCTTACGTTGGGACATTTTCTCAGAACATCAGCTGTGTTATTATATAAACACTTCCTTGTCCCTTACACGTTAGAGGGAGATTCCAGCCAGGGAACCACGACTGTATGCTGATTGCTTCGCTACAGATGCTAACGCAGACCACAATCCTTTGCTCAGGTATGGGGGTTGATGTCTTCCCAGGGGAACCTGAAAGGCAGAACTAGAGCTTAACATGCTGTGTTCAAATTATAACTTATATAGGAAACAGTCCATCGATCATAGTCACAATATGATAGCATTATTTTTATGCTTCACTCTCCTCGTCACAATTTTAATACTGTCATGTTGTGTCATCTTGGTTATTGCAGCTCATGCTTTGCTATCTACGATGCAGTTGTTTTATTAAACTCATTATTGAAACATATACCGCCTCTGTTTGTTGTTTATTTATGAGACTGAATTGTAAATGAGAGAACAGGATGCGACCTGAGTGACAACGACTTCCCTGAGAAGCCTAGTATGTCATGAGCTTGGCTGCCCAATCATCACTATCCTTTGGTAGAGATAAGGCACTGCTAGTTAGCCGGAGCACAACCCAGATTAGAGCGTCAGGTGTCACTCGCAGTGGATTAGACTCAGTCTCCCACACTGCGGACAATTCTGCTGCTCAAAATCCAGTAGTCTCATTAGAAGAATGAGAGCATACGTGACATGGCGCCGCCAACGTTAGGTCAGGCTCTAATTTTCGGGTCCTCCGGAGTATCTCTGTCTCATTATATATAATGACGCCTCAATACCGTATGTGTAGACGTCCGTGGTACTGAGGATTTCCACCCCAGCTGCGTAGGCTACCCTATTTGCAGCTGGAGGTTGTTCAAGCTTGAACCTTAAAAGGAAAGCCCTATTTGGTGTGCCTTATAGTGTCACTATAATGGCGAATCCACAGCAGGTACAAACAGCGGTTAATATGAGACAACCTCTAACTACACATTTTTAGCGAATGGCCTAACGGCCCAGGGGGGTCCAGTCACATTTGTGGTGGATGCCCATGCAGCTTATAGAACAGAACTTTTTTATTCTTGGGTCACATTTCCAGCAGTTGATGGGAACACAAATACATTTTACCAATATACACCTGCAAATGTGCCTGTACAATACAGAGCATACCCATATTTAGAAATACCTCTATCTTATCAAGAACATAATTATTGGCTTGATGGTGCCCTACCCCACACAATATTACCAGTAAGGTTAGGTCCTCTAAGTAATGACAGTCCTACCTGTCCTTTATTGGCCACTTAAACACCACATCCTGCAGTTGCAAATTTAGCGGTAGCTGAGGTTCGTCATTTATATACTGAACCAACAGCGATATATGGACGATTATTACAATTTGTAATGCAAACATTAAATACAACCCAGCACGTGATGCTCCAGCACATCCACATGTAGCAACGCCAGGTATTAATCCTGCGAATGTACATTCGATTATGGGTAAAGTTCCCGCCAAACGAGAGGAAACTCCGTTTTGGTTAGCACAAAAGATTAATGCACTGGAGGCAGTATTTCCCCATACGGGACCTCAGGCTAAACATAGAGTATTAACAATGTGCTTGCCCTTTGGAATGGTCCCTACAGTAGATAACTGTCATACCTGGGGCACAGTGTTTGCCACACTCTATACAACCGCACATGGAACACCGACACTTGCCAATTTACCGGAGGTGTTGAAACAAATTCAAGATGAATACGGGGCTGCCCCAGCCCTAGATTTAGGGATGCAATTGATGGGCAATTTCGCCACAGCATCCTCAATCATTTTAAGTAATCTTAAAGGGGAGGCGGTGGCGCTTGCAGTGCGCATGCGGCTCCGTGACGTTCCGCAACAGGATCAGGAACGAGAGCTGCCTAAAAAATTGGAGAGACCTATTCAAGTATTGGTCAAGATAGTCTAGGGGCCAGACCACAAAAACCACAATTTCAGGATAAATCGAGTAATGATTCCCCTAAGCAAGCACCTGAGGGTAATAAGAAACGCTGGGATAAAAAGCAACAAACTCCTAAAAAAGAGAGGGGAGAATCTCCGCGTATGGAGACCCTGCAAAATAGATATAATCTCAGAAATAGAGATAATATAAAAACGCCTGATAGATATCAATATACTGATACACGGCAATCTCGTTCCTTTCAGGACTCATCCAAAAAACGAAATGAGAGAGGTGGGTGATCAGAGTGAAAGACAGAGTACGTGAAACCGAGACAGGAATCACAACGCTCTTCAGGGGTTTCTGTTAAAAAGGACAAGGAACCCGCCCAACAGAAACCACAATTCAAAAAAGAAAAAAGTGGCAGCATTCACAGTCCGACATGCCACTCAGGAAGAGGGTCCTGTTGAAGAACAAGAATTGGGCTCTAGCACTGCAAGACAGTGCAGCAGAGGTCACAATAGTTCACCGGAATCTTCAAGAGCATCTGTAGGCAAAAGCAACTGATGACTTTATACAAGTAGAGACTTTGGACATGCGTGTCTCCACGCCTGATAGGGAGTATAAAGTAACGCTACAGTTAGAAGGAGACATTGAACGCATAATAGACACAATCTTTTGGGGTCGCGTAGTAAACATATATCATGTCTTGTTGGCTGAATAAGATTGGCCACCTGAATTTGTCCGTATCTACCCATATGGAGAAGAAGTTACTAAGCCTTCCTTTTCACCCCTTGTTCCAGAGGAACTCGCCGAATCCTATTCCATTGAATGGGCTTTAGCACAAGCACCCGTATTATACAGAAATCACATAGGATGGGATAAAGAATGTGATGTAATTCCAATTAAACCAGTGAGAGAAATACTCACGCAATTAGAGTACCAGGGCATAATTGAACCCTGTGACTCGCCAATAAATAATCCATTATTCCCAGTAGCTAAGCCAGACCATTCATATAGAATAGTCTTAGACTACAGACATTTAAACAGTCATACACGCACTTATGCTATCCAAAACTCGCATAGCACCTCACTAATGAACAACATACTGCGTAAAAAATGCAAAACAGCACTGGACATTCCCAATGTTTTTTTCTGCCAGACTATAGCACCTGAGAGTAGAGACTTAACAAGCTTCAGTGCACTAGGCTCCCAGAAAAAATTCTGTTGTTTACCTCATGGGTATAAGAACAGCCCAGGACTGTTCGCAGCTCGTATTACTGCAATTTTGCACGATATTGACCCTGAAGCATTATCCTATGTAGAGATATCTGTCTTACGGATGATGAATTGCTACAACATTTAAGATGGGTAGCCCGCATTCTTGTCGGATTTGCTGAATTTGGTTACAAATTCAACTTCAAAAAAACAAAGATTGCCTTCCTCAGCGTCCTGTTCCTGGGATATGAGCTGTCAAGTGAAGGAAAGAGCCTAGCGCCACAATTCTTAGAGAAATGCTCACAGTTACAACCACCAAATACGATTAAAAAACTCCAATCTATATTGGGTTTCCTAAATTTTGGCAGAACTTACATTCCAGATTATGCTACACGCATAAAACCTTTATATGACCTAATACGTCCTGATTTTTCAAGTAAATTCTTGAAAATTGAACATACACGCATTCTTCGAGAGTTGCAAATAGACATGCTTGCAGCACAACAATTGCACACGAGGGACAACAAAACACATTTGGTCATCAGTAATAGCTGGGGCCATTGGTTTCACCTATGTGAGATTCAATGAAGGTGAGACAGTCCCGATTGCATACAAATCACACTTATTTTCAGCAGCAGAACAACAATTTGCTCCCACTGAGAAAATTCTCACTGCTGTGCAGATGGCTGTCATTAAAGAGAGACCTTTTGCCCAAGGAAAATGCATTATTGTCGTTTCTCTGATCCCAGCCCTAGAGGCTGTTACAGAAGCCAGCGTACCAAACGCAAAAGCATTACACCCACGTTGGATACAATGGGCTACGTCTCTGACAACCACTGATGTAGATTACATTTTTGAAAGTTACAAACTCAAGAATTTTTACAATATGAGATAGAATACCCAGTTCCAGCAAATACATTGCCTATTGAACAATATCATAGAGTCATGTACACCGATGGCTCAGCACAACCTGCAATTGGACCTAAACACCAATATTCTGCTGCTTGTGCAGTCGTAAGTGGCTACATGGAAAGCAAAATAAATGTTGTCCTCTACATACCTTTACGCAAACCCTAAGGGATTGCACAGCACAATTGGCCGAACTAAAATCTCTGCTGATGGCACTGGAACACACGGATCCTGCACAGCTTACGCTGATTGTTTGTGATTCGTATTATTGTGTCCAGTCTTTTAATGAATACCTGCATTATTGGCGCCAGAATGGGTTCAGAAATTCCAAAGGCAACACCATTAAACACAGACTTCTGTGGGGGAAAGTAGCAGACCTGAAAGAGACGCTACCAAATGTCCACGTTGTACACACACTTGGACACCAGCGCGTTGGGATACACGTTGCTGGAAATACGTTGGCTGATGAAGCAGCAAAGTCTGCAGTTGCAGTGGCCGTTGTAGCTGCAGTGATGCATTTGAGTTCCAAACCAGACGCAGACAGTTGGGTTGGCGTGACAGCCACGGCTGATGGTAAACCCTATCCTAAAGGATTTCCTAATAAATATTTGTACCGAATGGGAGATCGCCTGAACTCTGAAGTTAGAATACCAGGTGTAGGTGTAAGGGACATTCCCAACAAAGGCATAAGACCAGGGTTGATTAAAGCAACGCATGAGGGGCTGGCATCTGCCCATGCTGGTGTGGCGGCTACAATTTTGATCCTGCAGGCCCGTTGTTGGTGGCCAGGTCTTAAAAGAGACCAAGCAGTATGTCCTTTTTTGTGACATTTGCCAACAAATTAAAGTTTCCAGCTTGTTTTGATTCCACCTCAGACCTCTTTCATCCACCACCATACACGCCTAGCCCCTTCTCTCACTCTTTGATGTTCTTTTAGCTCTCTGCTTTCTCCTTTTGTCACCATGTTTCCATTTGTTGCCCTACTCTTTCTGTCCCTTCTAGTGTTTTTTTCTCTCTTGCTCTGGGCCAAAGTCTTATGAGGAAAAATAAAAATCAGGACCTAAAAATGAGAGGCAGTGGGTCTCACCCTCAACCACTGGCTCAAATTAAATACTGGCAACAGCCCATCCAACACATCCCTCCACTCTCTCATCCATCCACCACACCAAACAATCCAACCAACTCCTTACCCTTCTATCCATCTTCCCCTCATTGATCCATGCATTCCTCCATGAATCACCCACCCTATTACTTACACATCTACATATTCACCTGCCCACCTACCCATACAATCATTCACCTACTCACACTCCCATCTCCTACCCTCATATGTATCCAACATTAAGCTACTCACTTATCATGCATCTATTTGTTTACCCATTCATCTCCCCTTTCTGCTACTTACTTTCTTTGCTTACTTCCTTCCATTTCTACCTATAGACCTACCCATTTACCTATCCACTTATCCACTCACCAAACTGCTCATCCAGCTGCCTAGCTGTACACTTACTAATCCAACAACCTGTCCAAATATCAACCTACTAGAACATTCTTCCACCTACTCCTCAACCTGCTAACTCACTCGTTCACTCATCTTTAGATTAAAAGGTTCTTAATTACTATTTTTTTAATACCTCCCTCTGTTGACATACAAACTTTTGATTGGTGAGCTTTAATAGAAGATAATTATAAAAATTTAAAACATCACCTTTAGAGATAGCATTTTTGTACAGCCTGTGTTCAAAATTCACAATTGTAATTTGAGTTGTTTTATTGTAAAAAGGGAAAGACAAATGTACAGACATAAAGACAGTAGGTGTGCACATACTGTTAGAAATGCAAATAAATATGCATATCTGTTCTTTTAAGATATCACGGCACCAAGTTTGAGATACTCATATTTGATAGTTGAAACATCCTATTCCTCACAACAATCTAGTTACTTATGAATGTCAGTGCTGTAGGTCATGTCTCCAGGCACAATACTCCACGTGAGATCTCCACAGCTGGATATGGTACTGTAGATGGGGCCTCCAAAATTATGCTCCTTAAAGCCTCCAGAACTGGAAACACAGTCAGACAGTGCTTCAGCTTGAGATACAATGTAACAATAGTGGCCTCTAAATGTAGTGGCAATAATCAAGACAAGGCATTCAAAACCATCTTCTGTGCCCCAGCTGTTGGTTCACAAAAATTGACAAGATAGTAATCTCCAGTCTGAGTGCAATACATGAAACTTTGCCTTTTGAATTAGTAGAATAGTCCAAGCAAGGCATTGATAAGCCCTTCCCAAATGGACAGAGTACTTCAGGGAAAGACTTGCCAGTGACCTGTCCTCTGTGCATTAGCAAAATAAACCCCTTTTCTGCTTTTTTATTACCTCCTGCTCCACACCAATATTGCTTTAGTTCTTCCTGGTGCAGTTGTGAAAGTTTATGTTTGTGCGTATATATGTGTTACTATTAATATTATTCACTGTAACTTTTTAATTCACTGCGGACCTAGCTCCATGGCATAGCGGATCATTCTACAGACACCATTTTCATTACAGTTGGAGCACCTCCAAAATGAGGTGCTGTATATGCAACAGTATACTGTATGTTGGGCCCAGTTGAGTTGAGGGTTTCCACAGGAACCAAAATGTAAGAGGAGGACTGTAACTTGTGGACTGTTCTCAACATAACACATTACAGCTAGGTTTTATATAATGAGGTTGAGTGACATGAAAAGGTTTGCCAAGAATCCCATGATGCAATCGCCAAATGAGAAGCTGGGATTCTCGCCCAGATTCTGCTTGTTCACTAGACATCAAAAACATGTAAATTGTGCACATTAGAACCAAGGGGATCCGAGCACTTTACTTGGAGTATTGCAACAGTAAATTTGCACAACGTAAGGTGACTGGAGACAAAAAGAAATCCAAAAACAAGTCATAACCTGGTTATGAGAGAAAGTAGTCAATTCCTGTCCAAGGTTTAGGATCAAAAATTGCACTTATTGATTAGGGGATTGTTGTTGGATATAAAACTGGAGCTCTCATTTCTCCTTCTTTTTCCATTTTTTTTACTGAAGCATTCTGTATAGTGCAACCTGTATCTCCGGGCATTTCCATGATCCTTTCTAAACAGTACATCAAGACAACAGAATAGATATCCTCGCTGCGCTCATTTGTTTCACCTACCCATAGGAATTGACTACTGCAGTCATTGAGGTACAATGTGTCTCTGGTGCCAGGGCATCCCTGGAAGTTATAACCACAGACCAAGATCTTTGTATATGTGAGGAAGCCAGAATAAAATATATTTTAACTTCCCCATACCAAATTTTGGAGTGGGGCATAATGTTGTGTTACCCTTGTAAAGAACCTTGGAATAGTAATCAACAGGTACCTCACCAAGACAGACCAAGTGAACACGGTCTCTGTCTCCTGCTTCCGCACTCACAAGATGCTCAAGAAGATCTTCAATGGCTCACCGCCAACACTCGAATAATGGTCACTCAAGACCTCATCACCAGCAAGCTGGACTAGGGCAACGCATTTTTTGCTGGAATCAACGCTCAAATGATCAGAATACTCCAGACCACACAAAACTCAGTGGCCAGACTCACTATCTGTCTACCACCCTGCACCTCAAAAAGCTCCACTGGCCCCAGTACACAATGACATCTCTTCAAGCTTCTCAGGTACAGATACAAAGCCTTACACAACACTGGCCCAGGTACTGCAACAATTGCATAAACTTCCACAAACTTACTAGTCACCTCTGTAAACGCTGAATTTTACTAATGAATATGCATGTATTCTGAGTGTTGAATTTGCATAGAAAATGAATGAACATAGAGAAATATAAATGCACACATTTGAAGTCGCGCCTACCTGAGTGGCCGCCAATGTTCACGTAGTGTACTTATTATTGACTTATTAATGTAAAATGGTGACTTATGTTTTATGAATGTAGTAGCATGTCATATTAAAGGTTATGTACAGTATTATTTATTAGCTTAATTAATCGTAGGCCTTAACTTAGCTAGGTCTTGGGCCTAGGTGCACGGCTTCATGTCAAGCTGCATTTCGTAGGTGACTTATAAAATGGCTGCTTAGAGAATTATATCTTGATTTTCCAGTGTGCTGACCAAGTGCTCGTAGTTGAAATTCTTTCTCATGAGAACTGCTTTCTAGAATATGTTGTACTAGTTAGGAACACTTTGTATAATGTAGTATGTGTAAGAGTTACCTTACCAGGAGAAAACAATGAATGCACTGACTGGAGTATAACCTGCAACAATATTGATACCTGACAAGCCAAGTGATGGGAACGGGAGAAGAGGACCCAATCATCGACATGTGAACCGAATACTAGTAAATTTGTAGATTTGGGGTTCTATTTTCATTGGACTAAATGCAAACATGCGATTCTTTACCCAATAGGACATGGGAAGTCATTTTAGGAAATCTAACTAACATAATATGCACTGAGAGGAGGACACCATTTTCCACTTTGCCATTAGCCCTAGTCTTTTGAACTGTCCAGGGAGATTCGCCATTCTCCCCATTCTCTTTGAGCATCTCATTATTATTCTTTTCCAAACTGCATGAAGACATTTTGCTTTTCCTGAACTTTAATGCTAAATCCTAATGCCTTGCTGACTGAACAGATGTCCAATTGATGAAGACTGTCACAGCTTGCTGAACCATACTGAGGCAAGGTATAAAACGATGTTACTGATTGTTATGTCTATTTGCTTTTGTCCCTAAGTACCAACAGCTACTTTTGATAGAGCCATAGTTAGAAGTTTTTCCAAATTTGGGTTGACTAAATTGTTTTGCATGAAGTCCAAACATGCTAATCTAATCTGATGTTAGTTAGGGTATTCACGGATGATGTTTGTTCATTGTAATAACAGTTGATGTCTTTTCTTTGCTGAATCTAAATGTATATCATTTCGTTTGCGCAGTTATTTGTGCTATTAACTTGTACTGTAACCTTAGAATGTGTAGTGGCTCAAGCTTTGATTAGATTGTGGTTCTTTAGGCGTTTTGGTCAGCCAGTATTGTTTCTGTATGCATATCATTTGATTTGACTAAGTTAGGTGACATTAGCATTGTTAACATATGGAACTTTTACATAAAGGTGTGGTTATTCATGGCTGAGAGATCATGGTGTGTGCAAATTACTGACTCCTATTGATTACTGATGTCATTGATTGTTACTGCTATTGATTTGTATTGGTACGGGGTCACATGGTGGGAACTACTCGAAGTGCAGTCAAAAGGTCCATCGGCCTGAACGCGTCCCCTTATAAGTTCACTTAATAATGTCTGACGTGCTAACACCACTGCTCAGCCAGGCTCCTACTCGCATACATTCCCCGCATACGCAGAACCAGATCCAGCAGATGTGCCTTCTCCTACCTCACTCCTAAAGCCTGGGACAACCTGCTCCTGCACATCAGTGCCTCCACCTGAGACCTTGAATTCTACAAGAAACTGAAGACCTGACTTCACCTAGCCTTGATCCAGGCCCGGCCCACACTGCTCCTTCTTTAGTGCCAAGATATCCTCCGGGGTGAGGTCTGTGCTAAACAAATATGCATAATATAACATCTTCTGTGTCTCACATTCAATCCGATGAGGCTATTGCAGTAGACCCACCGCTGCTGCATGCAACCTCTTGCTCTTCCTAAAATCGACTTCATCGATCAGATACCCTCTTTTCCAATTGAACACTCCGAGCTCTTTATAGTTCCCAACGCCTTCATTCAAGAATGTATTACCAATACAGCTAGAGCCGACATAGTAGTGTCCGAGGGACGCGTTTTCCAGTAATGACAAAAGTCTTCTCGGGCCGATCTATATCCGCTGTTCAGGCGGAACTGACCTATTATACTGCGGATTGATATGTAGTGGTAATGAAAGCGGTTGTAATTGGCAAATTGCATACTGGCGGTCAGATACTAATCCAGGTAACACATGCGTGTTCCACCTGCAGCAGGCTGTTAGCACTGCGGATTATTGATTGCTTGTGAAACACGCACTCTGTTTGTTTCCATTACACCTGCTTGTTTTGCTCTCGCGGGAGGAAATGCTTTCTGCTTAAACCGATTCCGGTTGGTTACAGAGGAATTTTGCTGACGTGTAAAGTTCAATTCATCACTGTTCGACATTTGCAGGCCTCACATCATTAGCAATATGTTCTGCGTCTGACTAACGTTCCATTATAATACACCATACGGTTTTCACAGCTTTGAAACAGAAGTTAGTTTCATTCTTTTTTCCAAACGGGCCCTCAATTTACTGTGTGAACGAACATTAATTGCCATTAAATGTTTTACAACACTGCTTTCAGACACATGTATTCTTACCCTGCTTTTCATAAACCACAAGGGGTTTCTCCGCAATTGATTCCGTTCTGCTGCTGAACTTGAAGCTTGTCTCACCCATTGTATTCTATGCCATTTGTATACTGCTCTTCATACCAATGGTGTGGCCCTGCACTGTCTGTGGAGTAAGGTAAGAGGCTGTATTACACAATACAGACAAGGGGCTATTGTTAGTGACAGTATGAGCCAGTCCACATTAAGGATATAGACACTATTATAATCTCTTCTCTTCATTACCGGGAATCTTTATTTAACAGGCACTGGTAAAGCCAATATGTCTCGCTTTAAAAAAATGACAATCACATTATTATGTCCTTCAAAAGCTGCAATCAGCAGTTTCCCAATACAGGCTGCAGCACCGTAAGCCATTACTAGAGATCCCTCGAGTTAGTCACATGTGCTTTCTGTAGCAGGCCGCAATGCCTGCCTTAATAGAGCTCCTATAGCATAGCTTTCATCTTTCTTCTAAAATTGCCACCTTAAGCCAGGCATGCATTACATGCCCTCCAAAGGAGAAGGTAGGTTAAGTAGGGTATGTTAGATGTGGTATGTTAGATATAGTAAGATAGGTTTGGTATGGTAAGTTAGATATGATAGGTGTGGTATGTTAGGTATGGTCAGCAGGTAGGTATGGTTAGGTTGGGTATGTAGGTAAGTTAGGGAGGAAGGTATAGTTAGGTTCAGTTAGGTGTACGAAGCAGGTATGATAGATTAGGTATGAAAGGTAAATTAGGCTAGGTAAGGCACGATAGGCATGGTATGTAGGTAGGTATGGTATATATGGTAAGTTGGTATGATAGGTAAGCATAGCAGGTGTGGTATGTAGGTAGGAATGGTACGTAAATAGGTATGGTAGGTAGGTTTGATAGGTGGGGAGGTAGTTATGATAGATTAGGTGAATATGTTGGGAAAGATAGATTGCGTAGGTATGTAAGGTATGGTGGGCTAGTTATGGAAGGTATTTGAGGTTGGGTAAAGTTGCTTAAGTGTGGTAAGTACCTGCTAATGATGGACAAATATCCAGACACACAGAAACATGTCCAGCGATAAAATCAGTTGTTGTGCCACTATGTGCCAAACCCTCTTCAATTTGTGATTAAATTAAAGTGTCTGTATTCATGCACTGCATGTAGCATAATTAATCTGGGCAAGTTGCTGCTGTTAAGCCAAGGCGTGTGCTTCACCCCCTTTTATAATGTGGGGTCCTCCTTGGAATCATTAGGCTGATGAGTCTGTGAAGATGCACCTGAGTGCTGGGGTGTTATTTAACCTGAGATACAATGAGCAGCTTTTCAAGCACCTCAGACTAAGCTATTATTCCCAGCTGAAGACGGAAAGCATACAGAAACACGTGTCCGGAAATACAAGCATCAACATTGCCAACAGGTGGCAAACACTCAAATTGAGAGTGAAACAAGTGAATTAATTCATGTGATGCATCTACCACAATGAATTTGTGCTGCTATGCCAAGCAGTGTACTCTCCTTCCCCGTTGACTGTGAGCTCCTCCTTGGAGTTTTCAAGCTGACAACCTGTGTGGATATCTCTGTTAGAAATGGGGTCTCTAGTTGGCTATTATTTACACCCTGTCCAAGTAAGGACCCTCACTTCAGTCAGGATAAGGGAGTCACACACCTAAGATAACCCCAGCTCAGTTCTGTGGTAGGTTGGCCCAAGCAGTCAGGCTTATCTCAGAGGCAATGTGTTAAGTATTTGTACCCACACACAGAAGTATAGTGAAAACACTATAAATGGACACCACACCAGTTTAGAAAAAGAGCCAATGTTTCTCTAAGTAAAACAAGACCAAAACAGCAAAAATCCAACATACAGAAGCAAAGATCTGAATGTTTAAAGATCAAATCTCAATCAAGCGCTTAGAAACACACTGGTGCTATCACGGCTTCGTGACAGAGTCGTTCCCAACAGTCCAACGCCACTCACAAGGGAGTGCAACACCAGTCACGGAGTCGCATGGACCCCAGGGACAATACCTTAAAAACAAGGCACAGTCAAAGACGTGCTTAGGAGATGAGGCATCGCTAGAGCCCGTGCAGTGTCACTTCCAAACTGCTACACAGGAGGTGAGGTGTTGGTTCCTTACTGATCCAGAAGTGCTCTAAAAGCTTAGGGTTTTGGGTCCAATACTTATACTCATTTCTGCCTTTGAAGTAGTCAAACTTCAAAGGAAAGTCTTTGTAGTGCACAAGAACTGGCCTTTCCTGCTGTGGTCCCCGACACACTCTAGGGGCTGGAGACTGCATTGTGTAAGAGTAGGCACAGCCCTATTCAGGCGCAAGTATCAGCTCCTCCCACCACTCTCGCCCAGTAAGACCCATCAGGATATGCAGGGCATACCTCAGATCCCTCTGTGTGACTGTCTACAGTGAATTCACAACCAGCCCAACAGTCATCCTGATGCAAACGTGTATTCCACAGGACATGTAAAACACACTAGTACATGTCCTAGCTTTAAAAATTCACTGCACCCTGCCCATGGGGCTACCTTGGGCATACCTTAGGGGTGCTTTACATGTATTAAGAAGGGAAGGTTTGGGCCTGGAAAGTGGGTGCACTTGCCAAGTCGACATGGCAGTTTAAAACTGCACACACAGACACTGCAGTGGAAGGTCTGAGAAGTGTTTACAGGCTACTCATATGGGTGGAAGAATCATTGCTGCAGGCACACAAGTAGCATTTGATTTACAGGCCCTGGGCACACGGGGTGAACTATAATAGGGACTTACTAGTAAGTCAAATATGCCAATCATAGATAACCAATCATAATCACAGTTTACACCGGGAGCTCTTGCACTTTAACACTGATCAGCAGTGGTAAAGTGCCAAGAGTACCAAAACCAGCAAAAAAAATGACAACATTTGGAGGAAGTGGACAAAAAGTTTGCAGATAACCCTGACAAAGGGACCATTTCCAACACAACCCCCTCCCAGCCTAAAGCCAGGGTAGGATAATCAATACCTTACTGGACTTCCCTGCTTAGGGCGATAGAACATGGAATATGGCCCACTATTGCAGGGGCTCTTGCCAGTTCTAGGCCTCTCTGAATCCGGGTGGACCCATATGTCTGCACTCGCAGGGTCCACTAAACTATCCCAGAGGGAATCCTTCTCCTCATCTGTGGACTCCATCTGTGGAGCACTTAACCTTACTTTGCTCACAGATGCAACCCAGTAGGCAGACAGTCCCACCATGGCCAACAGTGTGAAGTGGCCTATTCTACCCCTTGAGTCTGACTTCAGTCCCCAACCCAGGGAAAACTCTGACCACAAGGATAACAATCAACAGAGGTCACTGACAGCTGTCAGTGTAAAGAGCAAGGCCCCAGGCCATCCCAGGGTCTCTAGCCTCTGCGGTTTCAAAAAGTAGGGGGCCGTAGCCCCAGTAACCCCAAGTGCCTTGCATCCTTTTTCCACTTCACCTCCCACCAGTTCAGGGGTGGTACCCTGAGACTGGTCACTCAACTTAGGGTCTGTACCCTCAGGCTGAGCTGAGTACAGGGGTTGGTTCTCCCTCCTCCTGTCCCTCTTGCTGGGGTCTTGTACCTTACACTTTGGAGTTGTACCCCAAGAAAACTGAGCTGTAAGGGTGCCTCTGGTGGCGCCACTCCCAGTTACCCTGACACCTGGGGCAACTCATTCCCCAGAAGGGAGTCTAAGGGCATCTGGGGGACTAACTATGACCCCGTTCGGGATCACCTCCCCACCCTACACTAGGGATACCAGGGCCTGCCCATGGGCTGGTGTTACCCTACACACCTTGCTGGTGTATTACTATGTGGAGATAAGCCTTTCCACCATTATGGCATGGTTAGCCCTACTGTCGCTCAGAGCAGTGAATGGAACCCCTTTCACTGTCTCCCGGAGGAAGTGATGACTTCCAACCTCAGTGATCACCAGCTCACCCTCTGAGTCCACCTCCTAACTAAGAGATATCATGGCATGGTCTATGACCAGCCACTGGGGCACTGGGAACTATCTCCCTCTAAGGCCACTTTGACCACCCCTGTAAAGGGGCCACCCATGGGGGTTATCTTGGGACAGACAGAGGCCCTCATTCTGACCCTGGCGGTCTTTGACCGCCAGGGCGGAGGACCGCGGGAGCACCGCCGACAGGCCGGCGGTGCTCCAATGGGGATTCCGACCGCGGCGGTAAAGCCGCGGTCGGACCGGCACCACTGGCGGGGTCCCGCCAGTGTACCGCGGCCCCATTGAATCCTCCGCGGCGGCGCAGCTTGCTGCACCGCCGCGGGGATTCCGACCCCCCCTACCGCCATCCAGATCCCGGCGGTCGGACCGCCGAGATCCGGATGGCGGTAGGGGGGGTCGCGGGGCCCCTGGGGGCCCCTGCAGTGCCCATGCCACTTGCATGGGCATTGCAGGGGCCCCCATAAGAGGGCCCCTACATGTATTTCACTGTCTGCTGCGCAGACAGTGAAATACGCAACGGGTGCAACTGCACCCGTCGCACAGCTTCCACTCCGCCGGCTCGATTCCGAGCCGGCTTCATCGTGGAAGCCTCTTTCCCGCTGGGCTGGCTGGCGGTCTGAAGGCGACCGCCCGCCAGCCCAGCGGGAAAGTCAGAATTACCGCCGCGGTCTTTCGACCGCGGAACGGTAACCTGACGGCGGGACTTTGGCGGGCGGCCTCCGCCGCCCGCCAAGGTCAGAATGAGGGCCAGAGTCTCCTTTCTTGTATCCTAGATTTGAAAATTCAAAGCATCAGGGTTGAAAGTGGGACGGAATGGGCCACCGCCCACCAGAATCTCCCTCCTTCCTGTCAGAAGGGACATTGAAACGTTTTTGCCCCACTTATCCTGGGACCTGTCTGTGTCTCCATTGACCTCCCCTTCCTTCCTCTGATGAGGACCCTTCTTACCCTTTGCAGAATCTCCCTATAGCTCTTGTGGACCCTGGTACTTTCCCAGAGGTCCGCTTCCTAGGCAAGGTTCCTGGGGTCAGTCAGCTTGCTGTCAATTAGATGCTGGCGCAGCTCTGGAAAACAAAGACTATACAAGTGCTCCCATGGAATCAAATTGTACAGCCCCTCATGATCTATTACCTTGCTGCCTTTCACCCAACCATCCAGTGTTCTTCAAAAAGAGTCAGCACATTCTAACCAAGTTTAGGAATCTGACTTCTTGTAGGACCTAAACCTTTTCTTGTACGGCTCTGGGGTGAGGCCATACCTAGTAAGTAGGATGCCCTGCAGGGTAAGTGAGCGTCTTGGGATCCCCTGAGGCTATCAAGGTGTCCCTACACTCTACCTCAAAGTACTTCCACAGACCTGCCCCCAGTGCACCTCAGGGACCCCGTTCATGTGGCGAACTGACTCATACCCTTTAAACAACAAGTGTATGTCATCCTCCCTCTTATAATCCTTCACTAAATCTGTAGGAATGTGCACCCCCCTCTCAGACTGCACAGGAAGTATGTGCCACCATTCATGCTGGGTTCGGTCTACTTGGCCTTGAGGTGCAGCTCCCTCATTCCCAACTCATGAGCCAAAATCAATTTCCTTTCCTCCAGGTCAAGGACACTTTCCCTCTCCTGTTGCTTTTGCTCCATTTCAAACATTTTGATTTCTGCTTCCAACCTGAGCTTCCCAATTCCCAGAAGCTCATGCTTTCTGGCCTGTTGCCTGGCCTCCAGCTCCTCTGGGTACAAACCTCTGGAAGACACACACTGCCATTCCTGGAGGGTTTCTCCTTACAGGCAGATCCCGACTTGTTGGTTCTGTACCTCCACATCCTCATTCTCAGCCTCCTCAGCTTCTCTTGCTGTCCACCAGACCCTCAGTGCCATTTGCAGTTGCTCTTTCCAAGAGGAACTCTTCACAGGGCAATTAAGATCCTTGCAGAACTTCTTTCAGTTGAGGCACCATGTAGGATTTCAGCTTCTCAATCTAAGACACAACTTCTGCAACTTCATTTGCTGGTTCTCCAGACAGAGATATGATTTGTGGATAACTCAAAGGGTTGTAAAAAACAGAAAAAATCTAAAAGCAGTATGCATTTGTGTAATGGTCTGCACTATACAGTAGTGTACACCAATCACTGTATGTCAGGTACAAGCACAAGTCCTATACTCACCGCTGATCACCAGTGTTAGAAATGGGGTCTCTAATTGGCAGAAGTCAAATATGCCAATCATGGACAACCAATCACAATCACAATTTACACAGGGAGCACTTCAACGTTAGCACTGATCAGCAGTGGTAAAGTGCCCAGGGTACCAAAACGAGCAAAAACAGATTAGAAAAAAAATAGGAGGAAGAGGGCAAAATGTTTGGGGATAACCTGTCAAAAAGGTCCATTTCAAACACTCTCTCTTGAGAGGTAGTACTTAACCTGAGAGAAAACGAACGTCACTTTGAGACCCCAAACTATCCTATTACACTCTTCTGAAGAAGAACACAAATCCAGAAGCTTATGTTTCCACATCTGCACTCTGGAGGGGTTATTAACCTCATATACAATGAAGCAGCATTTCAAACTCCCTCAAAATAACTTATTGCTCTCTAATGATGGCAGGAAAACATCCAGAAACACGTGTCCAGAAACATAATCACTGGCTGTGCCAACATGTGGCAAATACTTTTCAACTTGTGAGTAAATTAAAGTGAGTGTATTCATGTAATGCATCACACAATGCATTTGGCCAAACTGGTGCTGCTTTGTCAAGCAGTGTGATCCCCTGCCCCACAGAATATGGTAGGTAGGTATAGTAGGTAAGTAGAGTAGGTATGGTTTGTAAGTAGGTGCAAGAGGTTAGTGATATCAGGTAGGTTAGATATGGTAGTGAGCTATGGTAGGTTGGATATGGTAGATTGGGAATGGTGTGTTTGATATGGAAGGAAAGTATGGTGGTTAGGTATAGGAAGTAGGTATTGGTAAGAAAAGTATTCTAGGTTTGGTAGATATAGTACATAAGTATGGTAGGTTGCATATGGTGAGTAAGTAGCAATGTGAAACTGGCTTGGGGTGTATTGTGAGCAGGTATGATTGCTTAGGTATGTTAGGTTAAGTGGGGTAGGTAGGCTATCTCTAGCATATTAAGGGCCAGATTTAGGAAAAGTGGTGTTGCACTCAGTGCAACACCACTTTTCTTGTGCTTCTTAGCGACCCCCTAACGCCAGCATGTGCACACCATATCTAAGATACGGCGCATCATGGCGGCAGTTAGGGAGCTAGCATCAAAAATGTTGACACTAGTTTAGAGCTTTGCAGGATTAGCTTAAAAAATGTTGATGCTAATCCTGCAAAGGCCATTGAGGGCCATTATGAATAATGTTGTGCCTCCTTTTAATGCCTGCTCTGAGTGGGCGTTAAAAGTGCTGAAAAAAATAATGTAAAGAAATCGCTTTCATTTCTTTATGCCATTTTTTCACCCCCCCCAACAGGGGAACGCCCCTTTTACATACATTATGCATGGCGCATGGATGATGTAGGACAAAGGTTCAGAAAGTGGCGCAATGCATGCATCGTGCCACTTTGTAAATCTGGGGTGGAGTGGCATTTTGCCACTTTAGCGTAAAAATAATTATGCTAATGTGTTGTTAGATGGCACAAGGGGCTCTTAAATCTGCCCCTAAGTGTAGTAAGTATGTTATTTAGGACATGTTATGTATTGTAAAGAAGGAAAACTAGGGTAGGCTTGTTATCGTATTTATTGAGGGTTACATAAAGTATGCCAAACATGGGGGGCATGGTAGACTGGTATGCTAGGTCTTGTAGTTAGGTAAAGAAGCCAGATATTGTAGGTAGGTTTGTTAGGTATGAAAGGCTAGGTATGGTAGGTAAGTATTCTATGTAGGTTAGGTTTGGCATGTTAGATATTGTAGATAGGCATGGTTGTGATGGCAAGTTACTGTTGTAAATTTGGTATTGTATGTGGGCATTGCATGTATCTTAGTTTAGGCATGGTAAGACATGATAACAATTTTCCTGATATTTAAATGCTTGCAGCATTATACCATTTTCTGGACTTTTTCTTAAGAAGCACAAGTACTGTTATTAATAAAGCCCACTTTTTGTGCCTATAGTTGAGAGGTTTTATGTAAATTTGATAGGTCTGTAGTTTTTGCTTGAAGTGTAATATAAATGGTCCACCCCGAAGGAAGGTGAATATAAGTATGGTTTATTAATACTGTTATTTTTAGGTGTATTATAATAATAATTATTATTATTTTAATAATAATAATAATAATTATTATTATTATTGTTGTTACTATTACTACTACTTCTACTGCTACTAATATTAATATTAATAATAATCATCATTGTCATAGTAATAATTCCTTTTGTGAAATAGGCTGAACTAACACAGATAAGTTGTACTATTAAGGAGGAGTGTTAACAAATCAAGACAGAAAATGAAGTTTACCTTGAAAGTGATAATTGCCTTGTAAACACTTTTGACAGTAGAGCTCTCTAATGTCGTCTGCAAATTTGCAAGCACATCTTTAATTTTTGAGGAAAATCTCTGTAATCCAACAACATAGTATCATAAAACCTCAGTAAAACAAATGAGCACTCAAGAGCAATTAGTGAATAGCACTGTGTATTACGTAGTATATGATAGGCTTAGCTAGCCAAACAGCAAGCAGTAAAATCATAAATCAGAAGTTAAAATGTTATTGTGCCTGCAAAATAAATGCATCAAGGAACACACATGGGCCTCAATTTATGGCTTCATGTGATGTCGCATCTGCAGTTAAACAAATAACTACCTGATTATGTTGTGCATGGTGGGCTTCCTTGAGTATACGTATGTGCCTCATTGCTTAGAACACACACTTTACAAGGTGAAAAGTGTATAGTTACATTTTTCACTCCTCATAATGAGTGAGATTGCTTAAGTGGGTATCATTAATTAACAATGTGTAATGATATTAACATTATTGTAACCTCCCTGTTGCATGGTTAGAACCCAATGGGATTATAAACAAATGGTTGCATGAGGTAAAGTGACTCTGGAAAATTCATTCACATTTGTATATCATGTCAAGTAAAGCTATCGAACACCATCTTCTCTATGGCAGGGAGATTGACACTGCATGGGTGTAGGTTACCCGAGTGAACTATCAGATTTTGGGACTTGAACTTGCCTGCCCCACCAATCAGATGATCTTTCCATTATGCTGCAAGGTACAGTTGCCATAGAAATATTTAAACTGTGTAATGGAAACAAATATATGGTGAGATCGGAATTTGTCAGTGTTAGACTTGGCATCCTTGGCGAGGTCTTACCCACATTTTTGCCTCTGTTTCCCAGGTTGTTGATGTGTGCTGGACTCTTTTTTGCTGTGTTTGTTACTCTGGGCACTTTACCACTGCTATCCAGTGCTAATGTGCAAGTGCTCCTATACAAAATGTGTATGTAATTGGTTCATCCATGATTGGCATATTTGATTTACTGGTAAGTCCCTAGTACAGTGCACTAGAGGTGCCCAGGGCCTTAACTCAAATGCTACTAGTGGGCCTGCAGCACTGGTTGTGCCACCCACCTTAGTAGCTCTGAAAACATGGCTCAGACCTGCCACTGCAGTGTCTGTGTGTGCAGTTTCAAACTGCCAATTCGATTTGGCAAGTGTACCCACTTGCCAGGCCTAAACCTTCCCTTTTCTTACATGTAAGACACCCCTAAGGTAGGCCCTAGGTAGCCCCATGGGCAGGGTGCAATGTATGTTTAAGGTAGAACATGTGCTAATGTGTTTTATATGTCCTAACAGTGAAATACTGCTAAATTCGGTTTTCACTGTTGCAAGGGCTATCCCTCTCATAGGTTAACATTGGGGCTACTTTTAAATATGATTAAAGTGTAGCGGATAGACATGTGGAGTTTGGGGTCACTGAGCTCACAATTTAAAAATACATCTTTTAGTAAAGTTGATTTTAGGATTCTGTGTTTGAAAATGGCACTTTTAGAAAGTGAGCATTTTCTTGATTAAACCATTCTGTGACTCTCCATGTTTGTGGATTCCCTGTCTGGGTCAGTTTGACAGTTGGGCTGTTTGCACCTCTCTCTAGACAGTGACTCAAAGGGAGCTGGGGTGTAGCCTGCATATTCTGATGAGGCATCTGTGCTAGGAGGAAGGGGAGAAGTGGTCACTCACACCTGAAAGGGATGTGCCTGCCTTCACACAATGCAGTTTCCAACCCCCGGGTGTGTGTCTGGGGCCTGGTCTGAGCAAGGCAGGATTTCACAAACAAGAGAGACTTTTCTTTGAAGTAAGTCTACTTCTAAGGGCAAAATGGTACAAGAAGGGCACCCAAAACCACAGACTTTAGATCACTTCTGGAATCCAAGAGGAACCTCTGCCTGGAGAAGAGCTGAACAGCTGAGGAAAAAGAGCTGCCCTGCCTGTGATTGTGCTTTGTGGAGCTATCCTGCAGTTGCTACTTCTGCCTGTTCAAGAAAACAAAGACAGGACTTTGTGTCCCTTCCTGCTTGTGAAGAACTCTCCAAGGGCTTGAAAATGAACTTGCCTCCTGTTGTTGAAGTCTCAGGGACAGCAAAGACTTCTCTCTGCCAGCAACTGGAGCCTCTGCTGAGACTCCTGCCCTGCCAAGTGTTGCGCTACCCAGTTCCTTGTACCTTGAAAGGAGAAGCTGACAGGCCAAGTTTGAAAAATCCATCGCAACCCACACTGCGCAGTTTTTGGATCACTATGCTGCAGTATTTCCAACACAAACATCACTGGGCGTGTAAAAACTAAACAAAGCCTGTCTGGACCCGAGAGTGCTTGTCTGGATCAACGCATCGCTCTCCTGCGGACAGAAGAAATGACGCACGCCGACCCGACTGAAGGAGAAACGACGCACAGTCTCGTGTATGAGTGAAATCAACGCATCAAAGGCTTCTTTTGACGCACCCTCGCCCGTGCAGGGTTATTTTTTATGCGACCCAGGTACATTTTCATGCTAACAACGTTAGCGTTGTGTTTAAAAGAACGTGAAGACTCTTTTTACATTTTAATTAATAACTTGACTTGTGTATGTTGGAGTTTTGTCGTTTTAGTCTTGTTTTGTTTAGATAAATATTTTCTATTTTTCTAAATCTGTGTTGTGTCATTTTGTAGTGTTTTCATTAAGTTACTGTGTGTATTGGTACAAATACTTTACACTTAGCACTCTGAAGTAAAGCCTGCCTGCTCATTCCAAGCTACCAAGGGGGTGAGCGGGGGTTAGCTGAGGGTGATTCCTTTTTACCCTGACTAGAGTGAGGGTCCTTGCTTAGCAGGGGGTAACCTGACTGCCAACCAAAGACCCAATTTTCTGACATTGGTGATCAGCGGTTGGAATTGGATTTGTATTTCTACTTGATGTACAGTGATTAAATGTACAATACTGTTTTCAGTGCAGACCACTACGTGACCACATACTATTCGTCTTGTGATTTTTGCTTTTCCCTTTAGGACATATTTTTGTTCGACTTCTTGCTGATCCCTTGATTGACTTTTTCTTGAACTCCAGTTGGGAACTTGTTTTTCTGCCTTTGGAACTTCGCACTTTTTAACTCTTTATCATGTCTTAATCTAGAGATGCATCAGCTGGAGCTGCTTTTGACCTAGAGAAATTGGAGAGCTATACAGTGGCTCAGTTGAAGCAGTTCTGTAAAGATTTTGCCTGTTCCATTAAGAGCTCATCCAAAAAGGAGGAGCTGCAAAAGGCACTGAGGGCCTGGGTGACAGCCAAAGAAGCTGAGGGGCACACAGAGGAGGCGCAGAAAGGGGAGGAGGGGGTGCAAGTCACTTACAATGATGTAGTTGGTGGGCCTGTTATGTCCAAGGAGAGAGTCTCCAGGGCAGGTAGCAGTGTGTCCTCCAAGGGTCTGACACCTGAAGAGTTACAGGACAGACAGGCAGAGAGGGAATACCAATTTGAGCTGAAGAAGCTCAGTCTAGAGATGGAAGAGAGAAGGATGGCCATTGAGGAAAGGAAAATGCTGCTGGCTCATGAGCTTAGCTTGAAGGAGTTAGATCATAGGAGCCAGTCCAGTAGAGAAGGGTAAACATTCCAAAAGACCCAGTGAAGGATTACAAGAGGGAGGATGACATATACTTGTGGTTCAAGGGGTATGAGTCTGCATTCCAAATGAATCTGGCCCTGAAGCTCATTGGGGGGTGGGTCTGTGGAAGCACTTTGAGGTAGAGGGGAGGGATACTCTGACATCCTTAGGGGATTCTCAGGGGCTCACTTACTCTATCATGAAGGATGCCCTACTCACAAAATATGGCCTCACCACTGACCAGTATAAGGACAAGTTTAGGCCCTGTAAGAAGAAGGAATCCCAAACATGGTTGGAGTGTGTTGATTCATTCTGCAGGTCACTGGATGGTTGGGTGAAGGGCAGTAAGGTAACAACGTATGAGGGGCTTTACAATTTGATTGCTTGGGAGCACTTGTACAGTTTATGGTTTCCAGAGCTGCGCCAGCACTTAATTGACAGCAAGCTGGCTGATCCCAGGAAGCTTGCACAGGAAGCGGACCGCTGGGAGAACACCAGGGTCCTCAAGCGGTATGGGGGAGACCATGCCAAGGGGGGGCAGGGTCCCTCTCAGAAGAAAGGGGGGGCGTTAGGGTAAACAGGGGGAGTTCTCTAAAGGCCCCAATCTGATTCCCAGGGTAAGGATTCCCAGCCCCCCAGTGAGAAGAAGCCACGGTTCTCCAAAGGGAAGCCAGTGGCAGGGGACCCCCACATAAGTGTTATGCATTTGACCAAGTGGGTCACGTGAGGGGGGGACCCCAAATGCCCCAAGAGTACACCTTCACCCACTGGTGTGCAGTCACAGGGTTTGGCTAGTGTAGCACTTGGGGAGGAGTTGGTTCCAGGTGGGTGAGAGCCAGCTGAGATGACTCTTGTCTCACTAGGGGATAGTGAGATGGTCCTGAGAACCCTTGTGCCTGAGAATACTAAGTACAGGCAGTGGGTGACTATCAATGGTCAGAGGGTGGAGGCTCTGAGAGACACAGGAGCCAGTGTGACTACAGTGAGGAGTCACTTGGTGTCTGAAGAGCAAATTGATCCCCGTGTACTTCACCAAGTAGTTGCAGTGGACATCTTAGAGCGCCTGTGTAGAGTGGTGCAGGTTCCCTTTGAATGGGAGGGGAGGGGTCTCAGGTTCCTTAAAGGTAGCTGTGAGTCCAACAATGCCTGTAGATTGTTTGCTTGGCAAAGACCTGGAGGATTCCCCTTGGAAGGAGTTGGAACACAGGTCACACTTGGAGATGTTGGGTCTGCCTGGGTGGGTATGCATATCCACCAGGTCAATGACAGCCCGTCAGGGTGGTCAAGAGCCCCTGGAGCCTGAAGCAGTGGCCGAGGGGACCGCCAAAAAGAGGAAGGGCAGGGGGTGCGGGAAACCGGCCCCTGAAGTACCCACCATCCGGGAGGAGGCAGAGCTTGAGGGTGACGCCCTGGAGCCTACAGGGGAACAGGTGGCTGAACTGGGGGAGGTCCCTGAGCTGTTGCAGTGGCAGCAGGCAGGGGACCCCACCAGGGATGCATTCTGTGCAGCGCAGAAGACATGCCCTACTCTGGAGGGTTTGCAGCAGCATGCTGCAGACCAGGCGGCTGGCAAGGAGGACGACCTCCTGTATAGTGAGCCTAAGGTTCCTGAGCCTGGGTCAGCCCGTGTGCTGGTGGTAGCCCAGTGCTTCAGGGCCTTCCTACTGGGATTAGCTCATGTTGTGCCTTTAGCTGGACATATGGGACAGGACAAGACCTCTGAGACCACTTTCACTGGCCCCTAATAAACAGGCACTCATATACACATTACAGATCCTGCTAAACTTGTCAGGCAAGTGGCAAGAGTGGGGGGAAATGTAAGGCTCCCCTCCAACCTTTTCCTGTTGTTAGTACCCCCTTTGAAAGGGTTGGTATTGACATTGCAGGGCCTCTGGATCCAAAGATAGCCATGGGCAACAGGTTCATCCTGGTCTTGGTGGACCATGCCACCTGGTACCCAGAAGCCATTCCTCTGAGGTCAATCACTTCCCCTATGGTGGGTCGTGCTTTGATGGGAGTTTGGGGGGTTCCCCAAGGAAATGGTATCTGATAGGGGTACCAACTTCATATCCACGTATATGAAGTCTTTGTGGAAGGAGTGTGGGGTAACCCACAAGTTCACCACCCCCTTAACACCCCCAAAGTAATGGTCTGGTTGAGAGATTCAACCGCACTTTGAAAGGCCTGATCATGGGTGTGTCAGAGCCCTTGAGGCAGAAGTGGGATGTCCTCTTTCCATGACTTCTGTTCACTTACAGGGAGGTGCCTCAAAAGGGACTTGGGTTTAGTCCATTTGAGCTGATCTATGGACACCCTGTGAGGGCACTTTAAGTCTGGTGAAGGAGGCTTTGGAAAAAGCTCCTAGTAAATCCCCCCAGGATGTATCTAGCTACATGCTGGCTCTGAGATACCAGACTTCCCGCTTCAGGAGTCTCGCACTGGAAGCAAGCCAGGAGGATAGGAAACATTGGTATGACCGGAATGCCACTCTGGTTAAGTTTCAACCTGGTCAGAAAGTGTGGGTGATGTCACCAGTGGAGCCTAGGACACTCCAAGACAAGTGGACTGGGCCATTTGAGGTGGTGGAGCTCAAGAGTGAAGTCACCTATCTGGTGGACTTGCAGACTCCCAGGAATCCTTTAAGGGTCCTGCACATTATCTGCCTTAAACCACACTTTGAGCAGACTAAACTATCCATGCTCCTTGCAACAGATAATGCGATGGAGGAGGCGAGTGAGCCTTTTCCTGACCTCCTGTCTGCAGGAGAAAAAGATGGCTCTGTGGAGAGAGTGACCCTCTCCCCCCCAACTGTAGAGTAGCAGAGGGACTGTCGCCAGGTGTTGGGACAGTTTGTCTCACTGTTTTTCCTGATCACAGTTACACACTTGGGCACACATGATGTGGACACTGGGGACAGTCCACTCATTAAACAGAAAGTTTACAGGGTGACTGACAAGGTCAGGGATAGCATTAAGGATGAGGTATCCAAAATGTTAACCCTAGGGTTTATGGAGCATTCCAGCAGTCCTTGGGCCACCCCAGTGGTATTGGTCCGAAAGGCTGCTGCACCTGGTGCCATCCAAGAACTCAGGTTTTGTGTGGACTACCGGGGACTCAATGCGGTCAGCAAGACTGACGCACAACCCATCCCCCGAGCTGATGAGCTCATTGATCGGTTGGGAGCTGCCACCTACCTCAGCACTTTTGACTTCAATTCTGGGTATTGGCAGATTGCCTTGACTGAGGGGGCGAAGGAGAGGTCTGCATTTTCTACCCCAGACGGGCACTTTCAATTCAAAGTGATGCCATTTGGGATGAAGAATGCCCCTGCCACCTTTCAGAGGTTGGTCAACCAGGTGTTGGCTGGGCCGGATGAGTTCAGTGCCGCCTACCTGGATGACATTGCTGTTTTTAGTTCCACATGGGAGGAACATCAGCAACACCACTGCAGAGTGTTGGAGGCCCTGCAGAAGGCAAGACTCACTATTAAGGCAAGCAAGTGCCAAATAGGGCAGGGTTCTGTGGTGTACTTGGGTCACCAGGTAGGGAGTGGCCAGGTGGCACCCCACAAGCCCAAAAATTACACCATTCTGGCTAGGGAGCCTCCCAAAACCCAGAGTGGGGTGAGAGCCCTTTTAGGCCTCACTGGCTACCTCAGGTGGTTTGTCAAGAGGTATGATACCATTGTTACCCCCTTGACTGAGTTGACTTCTAAGAAGCAACCCAAAACGTTGATCTGGACAGTGGCTTGCCAGAACACTTTTGATGCCCTGAAGGCTGCCATGTGCACAGCATCTGTGCTGAAGGCACCTGACGACTCCAAGGAGTTTGTTGTGCAAATAGACGCCTCAGAGCATGGTATTGGAGCAGTACTCTCACAGCTTAATGAATAGGGCCTAGATCAACCTGTAGCCTTCAGTAGCAGGAGGTTAATTCCCAGGGAACGTAGGTGGAGTGCCATAGAACGTGAAGCCTCTGCTGTGGTCTGGGTGCTGAAGAAGCTAAGACCCTACTTGTTTGGGACTCACTTTCGGGTTCAGACCGACCACAGGCCCCTCAGATGGTTAATGCAGATGAGGGGTGAGAATCCAAAACTGTTGAGGTGGTCCATTTCCCTACAGGGGATGTACTTTACAGTGGAACACCGCCCTAGTACAGAACACGCCAATGCTGATGGTCTGTCCAGGTTCTTCCACCATAGTGATGAGAACTCCCATGAGGTTGGGTAGTTGCTCCCCACTTTCAGCTGGGGGAGACACTTTTTAGACTTGGCATCCTTGGCGGGGTCTCCCCTAACATTTTGCCTCTGTTTCTCAGGTTGTTGATGTGTGCTGGACTCTGTTCTTGCTGTTTTTGTTACTCTGGGCACTTTACCACTGCTAGCCAGTGCTAAAGTGCAAGTGCTTCTATAGAAAATGTACATGTAATTGGTTCATCCATGATTGGCATATTTGAGTTACTGGTAAGTCCATAGTACAGTGCACTAGAGGTGCCCATGGCCTGTGAATCAAATGCTACTAGTGGGCCTGCAGCACTGGTTGTGGCACCCACCTTAGCAGCTCTGTAAACATGGCTCAGACCTGCCTCTGCAGTGTCTGTGTGTGCAGTTTTAAACTGCCAATTTGACTTGGCAAGTTTACCCACTCGCCAGGCCTAACCCTTCCCTTTTTTTACATGTAAGGCACCTCTAAGGTAGGCCCTGTAACAAGGAGTGATGTGCATTCCAACCCGGAACCGAATCCAGCAATCAGCAAGCAGCGGCAGCAGTGAGAGACATGGGAGATGCGCGCTCACTCAGGAACTCCTCGCGGCTCACAGCTCCTCCCGTGGACCCCTACAGAAGCAGGCCATTTGTCCGGGTGCGCCTTGTGGGGTGTGAGGGGGACGCAATCAGCTCCATCGTTTTTCTTCTTTCTCGCTGCGGCTCGACAGCTCCAGCTCCAGCAACCGTAGGCAACACCGAACATCGGTACATCGGTAAACCAGCATACCAGTAAGAAGTACCCCTCATCCCCTCAGCCCCCCACCCCGGAGCAGGGGGCAGATGGGGAGCTGTTTGAAGGTTGTGGGGTGCATGGTGGTTGCAGGGGGCGGCGGTGGTGGTGATGGTGGTGACGGTACAGGAAGGCTAGGAACAGTCAGGCGTGAGGTGTGAGTGCTGCACACCCCACCCCTCCATGCTTGCTGTGCCCCTTCCCGGGCTCTTCTCAGCTTACCCACTACTTACAAACCTTGCTCCCCCTTTGCACCCCTCTGCCTCACTCCAGCCGCATTTACATCATGTACATCAGTACATCAATACATCAATACTTTAGCATTCCAGGCGCATCTCAGGTGCGCTCGTGCCCCCCCACCGCCCCTAACATTTATCTAATGCCAGTCAACTGCCTATAGCCTAGGGGCGTGGAGGAGAGGCGGCGCCGTGATTACTAAGCTGGCTGGCTGGATGCACCAAGAATTCTTAATCCTCCAGTCGGTGTGATCGTGCCCCTCCACTGCCTCCATCACTCACACAGTTCCAGCCTTGTGCTAGCTACAACGTATAGGCGTGGAGGAGAGGTGGCACCCAGAACACGCAACTAGATTGGATAGATTGTCTGATCCACTAGGAACTTATTCATCGCATTAATTAAGATTTAGTGACAGAACAGCACGTCAGCACTGTACGCAAGGAGTGAACCTTTGATTGCTAGAGAAACAAGGACTAACTTGAAACTATCGCATCACAGGTTGCCGCTCCTTTAGCGTCAGTAAGCATTAGTAAGTAAGCCAGTGTAATGTGTTCTGGACAGCTTCGGGTCGATCCCGATGGGGGGAGAACAAGATCCTCAAAAAGAACAAACCATCCAGTGCCAGTTACCATCCAGTGAACTTCCAGTAGTATGTTTAAGTTCCTCTGGAATTGAAGGGACACAGCCCACTGAACAGAGGGAAAACAACTTGGAACCACCATCATGCCATCAGCAAAAAAAGTGGAGTATAAAATCACAGACTTCTTTCCCATTGAGCATTCACGCCCGCAGGAAAATAAAGTTCCAATAGATCTAGCTGATGTTGTGTCCGGGATAAATTCTGAAAAGGATCTCTGTCTGGGAAGTCATTCCTCCACATGGCAAGAGCCTGAGAGGTCGGCCTTCGGTAAGGAGAGCTCGAAGGACGAACCCAAAAGACCAGATTGTTCAGGGTCAATTTTAGACCTGGATTTCAGCATCTGGGAGGACTCACTTCCAAGCATTTAGGCAAGGAAGGAGTCGGACCTGCCGGACTTGGATGGGACTCCTGACCATCCCTTGATAGAAGTCATTGATACGGACTCCCTTGAGGGTGACACATGCACGGAACAAGGGAAAACTATTCATCCTCATGATTCCAGTCAAAAGCACGAAGCAGATATGTTGCATACCATCATTTCCCTTAGACCATTTTAGGATAGTACTCGTAATTCCCAGCTCCAGTCGGATGTTCCAGCCAACACGTGGGGCACACTCCTGTCGACATTGGACATCATGGCAACCGCAATAAAGCGCCAGGCAGATAAGCAAGATATCCAAGTCGATTTACTTAATTTCATGGCTAAATGTATCATGGGTAATGATTCAAAACTACAAGCCCTCAATGATTTGATTCAGAGAGCCCAAAAACAGAATTACATACAAGTGGCGTGTGACTGTGCGATCTCAGGGGATAATTCTCAGACCATAACCCCTATACTAAATAAAATATTAGCAGAGGTCAGAGCACAGGCCCTAAGTACAAGGGAAACATTCTGTGTTTTAGAATTTGAAGAATCGGGAAAAGGTGAAGAAGAAAATATCATGGAAAATGTGTCAAGAGAACCCTTCAATGCATCTTTCCCACAAGTTACAACACAAATAGAGCCCAGAAACTCACATACCAGTCCACATGAAGGGGGCCCACAAATCAGGGAACCATTGCAAGAATTCAAGCATTCTTAGAAAAATTTAGGTGAATACTCCCCATAATGCCTCACAAAACCCAGTACACTTAAGGTCAAAAAGGGAAAAGTAGAAGCAAAGGAAAGCAAGGAAAAAAGCAAAATTAGTTAAACAGTATATGTCAATTTTTTACGCATCACAAACAGCCAGTCGTTAATAATGCTGATGCTAACACTTTTTTGCCATCTGATATCCAGTTACCTGCAATGGTAGAGGAATGTCTCGGTTCAGGGCCAAGTTCTCAAAGTGTTTTTGTATCTTTAGTAACAGAGGACCAAAGACACATAGAATAAAGCCGTCTTCTTGGTCAATCGATGGCTGAAAAGAATGTGGCCAAAGTGTCATATACTACCAGTAAACCGATTAACAAAAGACTAGTCCCCAGGGTATGCACCCCAATAAATTCTCAAATAAATACAGAATCTAACGACATAGTAGATCATCAGCATTTAACGATAGAGGATATCAATCAGGAACAGGAAAAAGTGGGAAAGGTCCAAAGACAGAATGAAAGGAGTCCATCCAGCTCCGGCATGCCGTCAAAATATCTGTTGCAGCGTCAATCCGATACAGGTTATATGCATTCGATCCAGAACAATGAAGCATCCATAAATGCCTCATTGATGGCAGTGCCCACAGAGGCACATAAACTACTCCTTATTCCCCATTTTAAATCAGAGGGCAATTTTGATACCCTGAATAGAGGAAACATTCTTAAGTTAATTGGGGAATTAAGAAGTCTATCTCACATCTCATTGGCTGATCTACTCTCTGTTGAGTTTAAAACCCACCCACTTGGGAACGATCGAGAAGCCAGACTCACAATTTGGTCCACAGCAGGCCATGTGCACCAATTACTATCACACATCAACGCTTTTTTGTCATGGGGCATCAAATTACATCAAATAGACCGCCCTTGTTACCCAGGTCCACTGCCGGCCCCCAGGAACTGTAATAAATCAGTGTAAAGAGGGGCGACAGGGGCAGATATAATCCCTTTGGCAAGGGGAAACTTATCAGTCATGAAACACAATGGTGAAACAGGAATAGGCCACATATTTTGGGCCTCCAAAGAATCTCTCCCATTTATTCTACAAAAAAATCCCTGACAGTATTAAAAAAATCAGGTCTCAGGGTGCAGTTAATCCATACATTAAAATTTGTTCATGGAACATCCATAATATTTAAACACTTCTATATGATCAAGAAGTCCAAGCTTTTCTTCAGGAATATGATATCATTTTACTCCAAGAAATCAGGTGCACAGAGCCCATTGCGGTGTCCAGGTACGACATCTCATACATTTCAGCAAGGTCTAACAGCAAACATGGCCATGCAAAAGGGGGCCTGACAACCCTGATTTCCACGGCCCTCATATGCTATAAAATCCCAATTGATATAGAATCAAATTGGATCCAAGCAACCAAGATCACATTAGGCAGACCACAGTGCAGCCACTTAGATCTAATCCTTATAAATGTATACATTCACCCAAAAAAAGCTTTTAAGGGGGGAAACTCTGTGTGAATTTATTAAAACCATACTGAGACAATACCAGGAGTCCACACTCATCATTAGTTGCGATTTCAATTGTAATCTATTGTCCCCAAAAAGAGTAAACGCAAAAAAGCAAGGGGTATGCGCCCAAAGATATCAGCTGGAAAAATTAGACCTATCCTTACTTAATGGAAACAGCGAAAAGGATTCTCCGGCACCTATTACCTTTGTAAGTGGGAAAAGAAGTTCAACTATTGACTACACCTTCATAAATTCCTCTGCAAGGGCACTGGTAAGGAACTTTCAAAGTAAATGCAGAATGGAGAGTGATCATTTCCCACAATCATTGGAACTAGCATATAAACCTGAGTTGCCACAGTCCTCGAATGATTTAATAAATCCTCCAGAGTTGTTTAATCTTAAGAGATTGAAATGGCGTGAGAAGGAAACAGCATTAGTGATGGAGGAGGTGTTCCAGACGGCTGGTGCCCTGGGTGAAAGAAAAACACTTGCAGATATGCAACAAAAGGAGCCGACCCTCAATGTAGATTGGAACAAAGACTGGGCCGTGCTATGTTGCAGCCTGCTGGCAAAATTCCCAGCCACCTCTAATTCAAACCTTCTGGAGCCATCCCACATACACAAAAGGGACAGGGTTAGTCAACCTTGGTTCAACAAAGCTTTGCTCAATCGGAAATCACAAATTGCGCGTCAAACCAGGAAAATGGTAAAAGCGATCCAACGAGGAAGAGACGAAGAAAAACGCATTTTATGGACTCTGAAAAAGTATCGTCTTGATTGTTGGGTCGCAAAAAGAACCTATCAGGAACATGCATGGTCCAAATTATTATGGGCAAGCCGACAGTCAAACACTAAGCTCTTTTGGGGGCTGATGAACAATTTGGCAGTGGGGAAAAGTGGACATCATAATTGTGGGATAACCCAAGCAGCCTGGGTGAGTCATGTCAGTAGTCTGTACGGGCTGGCAAACAAGCTGTCAAAAGGTGGAGCCAGACTTCTTCCCACAGTGGTGGGGTCCGAACTATCAATAAGTAATAATCAACCATTAAATCTCCAAGTCAAGTGTAGGATCTTAGACATTGCCAATAAGGGTGATGAAATGCAAGTTTGGAAACTAGAGCAACTAGTCGGTCTGATCAAGAAAATGAAGTCGGAAGGGGCAGCCGGACCAAATGGACTTCCAAATGCAATCTTTAAAGCCAATCCAGTATATTGGGCACAATATTTTCTGCCACTCTTTAACGCTATCATTCATTTCAATCAGATCCCAGAATCTTGGAGAGAAAGTATAATACACACCATCTATAAAAGTGGAAATCCCACTCTTCCATCATATTATAGGCTGATAGCCCTCACTCCAATTACAGTCGATCAAGGCAAAGGCCAATTCATTAACTTATAGCTTTAACCTGCTTAAAAAGAAGTTGGACTGCTCTAACTGGTCCCATTTATCAAAAATTATGTCTGCTCAGCTGCTTCCAGCCATCTCCTACGGGTCTGAAATATTGAAAGGCCGTGTGATCATGGCTCTGAATACCAGTCAGGTTAAAACATATGAGGCAGTTTTTAACATCCCGAAAAGTGCCTCCCCGGCGCAGGTCAGACTGGAGATGGGCCTAAAAAAACAAAGTTTCTAGCAACAGGGCGCCTCCCGTAAATCATCGTGAAAGTTACTTGCGGCAGAGAATTCTTCCATTCTCTACTCTTGCTGGCAAGAAGTGCAGGCGCAGCAGACTGGCAAAATGAAAGGATCATGGGGAAGCTACCTAACCCAGGTTATTATTAGCCTGGGAATGGAAGAAGCCTGGAAATGTAACATTGGGAAGGCTGAATTTGAACAGATTAGTTAACAGGACAGTTCGCTTACTCTCGCTCATCACAGACAAAGCCATCTTGTCTAAAAGACGGCATGCGTGGGCTGTCCTGGGGTCCTAATCGACATTGTCCCCACAGGGGTACTTGGCCGACCACTTTTCTGTTCACATTAAACATCAATTCTTGTTATACCGTATGGGTTTCTTTGACACTAAAGAAGATCGTCCTTCCTGAAAAGGCCAGTACATCAATCAAAATTGCTATAATCAAGAATCTTTGCTGCATATCTTTTGTATTTGTCCCACTTTATGTCTGGAAAGAAGAAGATTGCTGAAACATGATATTATAGTTAATAATATCCGTTCATGTAGATCGGTGGTAATATTCTGGCTCAAGGGTGAGTCAATTCCATTTTGCTGTAAAGGGGTAACATTTTTGCAACTGCTCCATAAGAAACTGAACAAAGCGGATTTGGGAAAACTGCTGTAGGTTAGTTCTCATGGGTTGATCTTATAAGTTTATTTTGGTTAGAAATTATTTTTTAGCTAAAATTTATTTTATTTGTGTCAGTTTTATTGCGTAATGTGTTTTGTTTTATATTGCAATGGTTTTTATTAATCGAGCAACAAATCTAAATCTAATCTAATCTAGTAATAATACAGGTTTCAAATGGTGTTTTGTGTGTCCTAGGAGTACACAATGCCATTAGCCCAGACAGTGAACAAACTCTGATCCAATTATGAGCTGGTCTTGACACTTGACATCTAAAGATCATCTGTAGGCACAAACACCATGAGGGTCGCTCCTTACCCTCCTCCTCATACATTAATTCATCTTCAAGGATCAGGCTGTTCAAGAAATTTTTATAACTCTCTTTAATTTCCCCTAGAAGAATTTCCATTTTGTTTTAGCACATCATTGCTACTTTCTTGATCTTATTACAGTGAATCGCAGGCAACACTCTTCATGAACAAATTGTGTATAGACATTTAGCATGCCTCACGCATGCCACACGTGCTGTTTTTCCCGATCTTCAAAAGGAATTTAAAACTAAATATGAATTTGTGTATAAACCTCACTAATGTGATGCGTGATGAAGCCAAGTCAAGCTGCAGAGAAGCAAATCAAGCTGCAACTGACTAACAAGGCAGAGGCTAATGAAGGTCAATCCGACCTCAGCAAATATATTTTAATTCTGTTTTAATAAATCTCATATAATTTATAGCCAGACTCTCTGGTGCAATGTTCAGCAATCCTGCTAATGTTTACATCATGGTTTAATATGCAATGAGAAAAAGTTGGGAAAAAGAGTGAGGGAGATGAGAGAGTGGATGGCCAAAACAGGAAGAGAGGTAAGAGAGTGATATGAGAGAGAGGGAAAGACATTTTATGAAGCATTTGTGAACAGCCTTCCAACTATGAGGGACCTAGAATAGGGAACTAAGCAGCAGGATTAATTGGAAATCTACTGGCAAAACAGAAGACACAAAATCTACAGGGACAGAGTTAACAAGAAACATTTTGACAATAACACAAAAGTATTGCTATTGGAAAGTAAAGTGCCAACTTCTCTGGTATTCCTCCATGTTTCTCCCTCTCCAAAGGCCCGAGCTGAGTGCTGAAATAGCTGAAGATTGTCCAGTCTCTTAACTTTCTGCAGGCTTAGGGGAAGTGATGGGATGAGGGAGGTGCCTGATCGTTTTCCACCAATCTCCATTTCTGATCTCAGCATTGGGTTTATGCAGCCACAGACCCACGTCTGAGAACATCAATCAGTGCAGCCACGGATGACTGTGCTACGCTTTTTAATTGTTTGTGAAGAGGCGCAAATATTTATAATAAAGAACATTGTTGTTGCATAAATAATGATAAAACTACATTCTGGCACTGTCAATCTTGGAACACGACTAAACTTCAGAGCAGAAGAGTCATAGAATTTATTTTCAAAAGACCTTTTAAAGAACACAATTTTAGAGTCAATGTAAATTGTGTATAGGATAACAGGCTGAGAGTGTCACTTGTGGCCTAGTGGTTAGGACTTTTTTTTTACAGAACATGTTTTACTGATTTTAATACACAACATTCAAAAGGTATATAGCATTAATACAATAGGAGGGCACAAGCAGGATTGTCACAACTTCACTACTACGGTGAAGCCTGAAAGCAACAGTACACGAAACATAGCATAGCACCACATACTTGCATCGCAGACCTCAAACCCCTCAACTTGTATGCTTGCCTCTTACATCAAGTTCACCTGAGGGCGTAGCTCCAGAAATGGACCATGGTCTAGGCAGACAGGGCTCCAATTTTTACCTCTGTAATCAGTGATGACCAGGCCTAACAACAGCAATGTTTCCTGATATTTGTTGCCTCCTAGGTCATCTGTGATGTGCAAAAGGATAAGTTTGGGATCCCTAGGTACATTCTGCCCCAGCACTCCCTCCAAGCTTCCCAGGACCCCGTTCCAAAAGTGTGAGAGTGCGAGGCAATGCCAGAATTTGTGGGGTATGTCCCCATACGGGTCGTCACATTGCAAACCGTTCCCTAAGGCTATAAATTCAATGCGGTTTAGCTGTGTTCTGGTGAGATATGTGTTATGCAACAGCTTGAGCTGCATCAATTAGAATTGAGAGGCAAATACCACTTCTCTAGGAGCCTCTACCACCTCCCGCCAATCCTTGTCATCCATCCTAGGTTCCCCTCACACGCCACCCTCACCCCGTCATTTGAATCAGATAAGTTTTGAAGAAGCATTTTACATATGTCTGATAATTTATGATCTTTAATATTTGTGAGTAGAAGTATAGCTTCAAGTGGGGAAGTGGATGTCTTCTAGGGACTGCAGCGATGGCAAGAATGCATAGCAGAGCTGGAGATATCAGACGAACTGTGTGTGGTGCATGCTGGATTCCGACTGTAACTCTTGAAAGGACTGCAGTAACCCATTGTGCATCACATCCCCCAAACAAGATATGCATATGGCATCCCATGCAGAGAAACCGCAGAGTCTGTGGCCAAAGTGGAGTTTCCAGGGCCAACCTACCAGCCCACCCCACGACTCTTGCAGCATCAGTCCATGTCCTTAATGCCACTCTTGTGGCAGAAGGTAGGTTCTGATAGGGTCACCACCACACAGCAGGTTTGGGAGGTTACAACGACCCATCACCCATCCCTCTGTCATATATGCTGGGTCATAAAAACCCTAGAACCACCTGGTATTCATGTGTAGGCCACAGTATGCATCAGAGATTTGAAGGATCATTAGTGCTGGGGGTCCTGTCAACTCGGGGTCATCTAGGAAAATCAGGATATCATCAGCTTACAGTGAGATTCTATTGCTTATCTCAGGGGGCCACAGGAAGCCTCAGAACAGCGACTCCACCCATACCCACGTTGCCAGAAGCACAATCGCCTATGCGAAAAGCAGGATGGGGAAGACGACAGCCCTGCCTTGTGCCCCTCTCTATTGGGAACTAATCCGAGATCGCCCGCGCAACACACACCATGGTCAGAGGTCTGCACAGAGCAAGCGCATATACCCAATGAACTTTGGTCCAAACCCCAGGCATGGTAGCAAAGCAAATAAGTACTCCCAGTATACTAAATCAAAAACTTTCTTAAAGTTGACCGATAATAAAGCTCTGTTCCCGGGACAGCCCCTGTTCAACTCAGGGGTATTATAGACCCTGCACAGGCTGTAGTGAGTAGCTCGATGGGCATTAATGTGGCCTGATCCGGATGAACCAGGTAGGTAATAACTCCCAAAAGTCTGTGGCCAACCTTTTGGCCCAAATCTTCGCGTCCGAATTTAGCAATGAAATCGGCCTATAGTCCTCACAATGTGTACCTTCCATTCTAGGTATCAGAATCATGACAATTTTGGCCTCCTGTAGATCCGGAGGCAATTCACCTCACCCATTCACTTCCTTGAAGGCTGCTAACAGCAAGGGGCCTGTCTTGGGCCAAACCAGATGCCAAACTATGCCGGGAAACCATTAGGTCTTGGCGCCCTAACTGTCTATAGCTGTGCCAGAGCTGCTTGTCGTTCATTGCATGTGATCTCAGCCTCCAGAGTTTCGCGATCTGCAGGAGAGGGGCAAGGGACCAGCAGGTCTGCCACAACTTGGTGTAAGCTCGATTTAAGGCCCAGAGCATCAGAATGATATACGTCTCGGTAGTTAGACGCAAATGCGTGTGCTATGGAGTCACTGCCAATCACCCATGAGTCATCCCCATCCACTAGGAGGGGTAGTCTCCCTAGGGGTACATATCCAATGCAACCTTTTGCATGCCTTGGCACCCCATGGATAAATGTGACTGTGGGTGGCCATCCAGGCCTCCTGCACCTCCTATGTGAGTTCTTGTCTAAGTAGTGTTTGCGCATGTAGTGAGCCCCTCAGGAGGGAATCCTCTGTCAATGCTGCATAGTGGGTATTAAGGTTGAGCACCTGCTCCTCGAGTTCTTTAACTCGTTGTTGAGTGCAGTTGTCGGACCTGGCCCTTTGTAGGTTTATCCACAGACTTTTTGCCTCCTTCCTCCTATTTTTTCTGACCTTTTGCTGTTGGCTCTAGGACTCTGAGCACTTTATCACTACTGATCAGTGCTAAAGTGCAGGTGCTCTCCCTTCTAAAGTTGGTATGATTGGCTTACATCTAATTGACATTTTTAATTTACCTGTAAGTCCCTTGTACAGTGGTATCCCTATACCCATGGCCTGTAAATTAAATGCTACTAGTAGACCTGCAGCACTGCTTGCGTCACCCACAGAAGTAGCCTTTCAAACCTGTCTCAGGCCTGCTAATGCAGGGACTGTGTGCGCAGTTTGCTGCCACAGCGACCTGGCATCTAAATGTACTTGCCATGCCCAGAACCCCCATTTTACCACATGTATGTCATCCCTAAGGTAGGCCCTAGCTAGCCCTATGGGCTTTGTGCATACTTTTCAGACAGCCTGTACACAGGGAGGGTGGAGGTGTCACATAGGTGCATCTGCATTTTAAATGGTATTCCTGGGCTGAGAGAAGGGGAGGCGTGGTACATCCACACTTGTAAAGGCTGTGCCCTGGCCTCACGCAGAGGGCTCGTTTACCCCCAACTGATGTCTAGAGCCTGTGCTGGAGGAGAGAGGGGACACTTCCAGATCCAGGTGTAACTTGTCGTGACCTCTTCTCCCCCTCTTTGTTAAACCTTTGCAAAACTGAGTATAACTACAGGGGATTTTTTCCCCACCATTTGGAGAAACTCTGGACTTTAACATGCTTGCAAATGGACAAAGAATGTTGCTGGACGGACTTACCAGGAACCGCCTTGGACTGCAGCTGCCGTGCTGACCTGTGACCTGCTAGGTCACTTGGAGGAACTGCCACTGTCAGCATCCCCTTTGTGGTGGCCTGCTGCTGGGCCCTGCCAACCTGTGCTCCATCTTTTGTGTCCCCCAGAGGCTAGGTGCTGTGCCCCCTGGCACCTGCATCTGCCTTCAAAGCAGGTGAGGAGAGCGTATATAGTGCCTTGGGGGTGCTTTGGTTCATCTTGCATAGCGCCTTGAAAGCACGTCTTCGTGTTGCCCCTAGCGTCTTGGAGCACTTCCTTGTGTTGCAGCTGGAAAAAGAATCACTGACGCGACCCGGAGCAAAGCCGGGAGTACGGCTGGAGCACGCTGCTCCCCGTGTCCCCAGGGGTACTGCAAAGAGAAGAAAGGAGCGAACGCGCTCCTAGCGGTGCCCCCATGGCAAAGCACGCTCCAAGGAGGGCCCCAGGGCACCAGCAGGTCCTAACTCCAGCCTGATCACCGCTGCGGCCCAAGAGGATTTGCCGAGGCTGGCGTACCACGTCAGGTGCAGGAGCTCTTCTAAGAGCAAGATGGAGGCCTCATCAGAGGCCCCCCTCTCCACCGGGCCCCATTTTTGTTGCGTGTGCTGTGGGTGAGGCGGAAGCCTCATCGGAGGCCCCTGTGCCACCAGGCCCCTCTTGTGTTCTTGGGGGCCCCCACTGCTGTTGGGCCCCCACCTTTAGGCAGCGTGCCTCACAGGTGGGGCATTAGCCTCATTGGAGGCCCCCGCACCGCTTGGCCCTCTTGTTGGGTTGCTCTGCTCACCCGGGAGGGTCGGTCTTGGCCCTGGGGGGGTGGTAGAGATCATAGGTGCCCAGATTGGGATGCGTCCCCGAGAGGGGCCCCTGTATAAAACCAGAGGGGTTGTGTGCCGCCCCCCAAACATTAAACGGCCCCCGTTTGAGCCCACAGGAGCGAAAGGGGGCCCCCATTTTTCTTCATGACACTGGAGGTGCCTTCATCATAAAAGACAGGTACTTTTGGTGGCATTTAAATGGATATGTTTGCTGCTCATGCCTTGTCTATACTTTTCTAATGTTCCTTTCATGGGTATGCTGGGAATGTTATGCTAACCTGTTTCTTTTATGATGTGCCACATATTTGTTAATGTTCCTTTTATGGGCATTCTATGGTAATATGTATTCATGACTTGCCATATGTTTTCTAATGATCCTGGTATGGGCATTTATGATACTTTTATGACAAGTGCATTTTTGTAGTAATGTTTTCTTGACTACTGCTTATGTTGCAGAATAGTGAGTAACCTGTGTGTTATATGTGACTACTGCTGATTTCGGCAGAGTAATAGTACAGTGTAACATTCTGACAACTGCTTGGGTACCAAGGTATTACTGACATGTTGTGTTTGGTCTAATAATGATGTTATGTACAATACAGTTTATTGTTATATATCACATGGTGCTGTGTTTCCTTTGTGGTGGAGATAGTGCATCACGTGTGTTGGTGTGCAAACATTTTGCCTCTGGTATAGGCCTGACTGCTCATGCCAAGCTACCAAGGGGGTGAGGAGGGGTTATCTTGGGTGTGTAACTCCCTCGCCCTGACTAAAGTGGGTGGGTTCTGCCTGGCTTAGGTGCATACCCTAGCCAACCAGAAACCCCATATCTAACAGCGGTCTTTCGGGCTTTTGGAATAGCTGATATCACCCCCCCCCCCATAGGGTGTCATTTTGGGCCTCACACAGCTTGCCCTGTGACTCTACAGACCCCGATTTTCACTTATGAAGCACCTGCATCCACTCTGTCACATCTCCATAAAATCCTTCCTTTGAAGGCTCCTGCTGTTCAGGCACCAGCCCGTCGCTGACCAGGGTGGGCCCATGCCAATTCCATCACCCCTGGCAAGTAGTCGGAGAGGCCTTGCACCAAAATCTTTGCACCCAAAACCCGATGACTGTCATGTCGGGGCAGGGGAAAGTGGTCAATTCTGGTGAAAGAACAGTACAGTCATGACTCCAGATGATGGGCTCTCCACCCATCCACCAGAGTCAGGTTGTGCAGAAAAGCTGATAAGAGCTTTGGACCTTGGCCAGCACTGGAGGGGGCAAAGGAGCGATTGAGCTCTGGGTCACACACCCTGTTAAGACTGCCACCCAAAAGGCACAGAGCGTCTGATAACTCAAGCAGTATGCCATCTAGTCACCCTAAGAATCAGAGGTAAGAGGTGGTATAAACACAGATCAAGGATAATGGGGCACCTTGCAGAGTGCCCGTTACTGCCATGTTACGATCAAGAGCATTATGCCACACTTTAGATACCGCTAGGGTAATACGTCATCGATTTAAGATGGCCATGCAGCACGAAACCAGTGGAAACTCTAGTCATAGTCCTGAGCATAACCTCAATAGGCCAGAAAGGGGAAGTGAATACCAAGAAGGCAGGTTTCTTGGAGCATCAGAATGGCAGCATCTGTCCTTAAGGCCACATTTAGAACCACCCCCCATTTGAGTTTCTTAAGTAGGCCATTAACTTTCCACAAAAGTATTGTAAGTTTACACGGATGGGTGCGCAGCCACGACACAGTCATGCACTCAAGTGTACCCATTCGGCTGTAGCCATGTGAGTGTGTCATAGGGGCCAACCTAGCATGCCCGCAATGCATCAGTGCTCAAAAGTATCATATAAACCAAAACTAAAAACTGTTGCCACATGTCCTCCTCCACCCACAGCACCCACCCCTAACTTCATGAACTGGAAATACCTGTTACGGTGCAACTAGGGATTGTAGCCAACAGGGCTAGCCTGAGGTGCAAATCTTCCCCACTGTGCATGTCCCCAACCCAACTAACCAACCTCAACCCTCCTAACTAAAAGGGGTGGGGGAATAATGAAGAGGTGAGGGATGGAAGAGAGAGAGAGAGAGAGGAGAGAGGAAAGCCTGTCCGCTGTAAATGCATATGAACGTCTTTATAGTGGTTTGTAGAAGCACCTACAATCTGCACCTACATACAAATCAAGTATTAGCCAGCAGGACCTGCATGGGATCTTCATAGGTAGTCTGAGAGTCCAGGTTCTCCGCCTCCACTGAAGAGTCCTCTCTCGGGGGGAAAGTCTGCCCAGGCCCAGGGATCAAGCTCCACAGTCCCTGAAGTGCGGCCGCTTCCTCAAGCTAATTCACCACTTCTTAGGCAGTCGTCCAGCACCCAACATCCCTCCCTCCACACCCCAAGGTGGAATATACCTGGCCCGCAAAGTGGGGCACTCCTCTATCAAGTTCAGACTGCCTCCAGAGTATCAAAGAAGAATGTCTTGCCTTGGAAGATAACCTTCAGGCAAGCCGGGAAGGGGAGTATATATGTGATCTCCATGGCCCTCAGTTTTTGTTTCACTTCTTGGAAGGATCACCTCTGTTGTTGGACCTTCAGAGTGTAGTCAGGGAAGACCATCATGGGAGTGGATTGACAGGTTAGCAATTTGGCCTTGTGTGTCGCCTCGAGGATGGCATTGCGATCAGCATAGTTGAATATCCGAGCAATGAATTGGCAAGGCGGAGCTCCCACCAGGGGAATTGCTGAGCAACACCCTGTGGACCCGCTTCATCATGAAGCAGTTTGACACATCACCCAAAGGGATCCAACTAAATAGCCAGTTCTGTATAAATGCAGTGGGAGTAGTCCCCTCAGTGCCCTGTGCCCACATTGCACAGATTATTGCTCCATGACCTCCCCTCCGCGCCCTCAGCACAGGCCTCTATCTGTCCCTCTAAGCATTGCAAAGTTACCAGGCGAGCCTCGTGTAACTTGACAGCAGCATCAATAGCAGACACCCTGTGCTCTACCTCCGTGACTCTATGAGTATTGTACCTCATGTCTTTGCCTGGTCAGGGCCACGTCGACCTTCAACTCCCCCATCTTTCCCTCCATGGTGACTTTAAGATCCTGGATTGAATGAAGTATGGAGGAAGTCTGTGTCCACCCATTCATCGTCGAACTGGCCCTAGTCGCCGCTTTCTCATCTGTATGGCCAATTTGCTTAGTGAATTTGTCAATCTTTGCTGGGAGGTGGAGGTTGTCGATTTATCCTTAGCAATGGCAGCATCAGGGAGAGTAGTGAAGAAGTTGCAGTGAAGCTGCTTCTGTGCCATCACAGTTTGAGAAGATGATTTACCCTCTGATGAGTGCCTCTCCCGTGTGTTGTACAGCTAAAGTAGTAGCTCCTCAGCTGGGGGCAGGGTCCGCAGAGAGCTCAAGTAAAGGAAACCAGCAGTGACAGAATTTCTTTGGGCGCCGGCCCGTATCACCTCCCAGCAACAGCTCCCCTTCCTCAGCCCCCAGGCTTGATCACTGCACCTATAGTAGCCACGGGTGCCATCTGCAACACTCATAATCAATCCCCATCTGGTAAGGGGGCCTTCAGTGCATGTCCAAGACCAACTGGCCTCCGTGCGGTAGGCGGTAAGGTCAGATCTATTATCCTTCAAAAATGCAATCAGCCAATGTCATCTCACAGACCCCGCATGCACCTCAGCCTCACTCCTTCATAGCCCTGCTTGGACCTTCACTCTGGCTGCTGCTCTGCACCACCAGCTGCGAGCGGCTTGGCCCGCGACTCCAGCAATTTTCAGGGGATACTCCCACCTCTCTGCTTGCTAGTGGCCAGTACAGAGAGGTATCCCATATTGGCCACCAAGTACAGCTCAACCCATGCAGGATGGCCCCGGGGAGCGGGGGCTATAGTGGATTACGGATGCGGGATGGTGGAGCTCCTCAGACAGCGACCGCCATGTTCACCCACCAAGCCACATCCACTAACCCTGACTTTTAATCTAAAGATTTTTGACTTTAGGATCCATGGTTGCAATGGCCATGTGTGTCCTTTAAAGTTGGTTCTATAAGAAGATATTTGAAAAAACCCTTTAGAAGTGAAATTCACTTGCGTTCATATTGTATTGCGTTCACATTATATCAATCTGTAGACTTTCAAAAAAGATGTCATTGCACCGAGTTACTGTTTCATTACTTTTCCAAATACCACTGCGGTTCGTTTGATTCTGAAACTAACATAGTTTACCTGTTTGTGTTTGAGAGAGTACTAGAAATAAGAAAAAATACATTTTTTTGGATTCATAATACCTTGATGGCTTTTTCTTAGGAAATATTTTATGCCATACCCCAAATAAAAAACAAATTCTCCCTCTCTTTAACCCTCCCACTTTGTTTCTTTTTCTCTCACGCTCTCTTTCTCCTTCATTTACACTCTCTTACTTGTTCTTTCTCTTTTTCCTTTCGGCTCGTTCCTCTCAAAGTGAATAGATGTCAGTTTGAAGCCTCCTATGATGTCCTAATTAATTCCATTTTCAGAGTTCATGCCAGTATGTTTTCGACCAGGAAACTAGTGAGTCAATTGTGATCTAACGAATCATTTCTCTCATTTTTAATCCATGGGTTATGAGTTGCAATTGTCTTGCGTGGTACAAAACTGAAACCATTGTTCCTAGGTGATTTGGAGCTCCTCCAGCAAAATATAATCCACTGGGTGTCAGAGCAATGAGATTTGATAAAAATACATGTACCCCACTAATGTCTTGAACGGAAATAGTCAAAGGGCTTATGCTCAAGCGATGGGAGTGAACACAAAGGGGCAGCAATAAGAGGTAATAATCCCTTTTAGTGTTGTTTCTATTTAAAAGTGAATCAAACAAGAATGTGGATTAATTGTAATTCATATTAGATTTGCTCTGTTTTTCTACATCTTCCTAATCATGTAACCATCAGTCAGTTTCACTTTCTGCCTCATTAGTAGAGGAATTTGAGTTTCAGCACTGTTTCTAATGATGGCTGTAAGGAAAAAACATCTGTGCAGCTGTTTCACTCCAATACATTTGCTTTGTCCAGAATATCCCCTGCGTTGGATTCCTTTGTCTAAATGTGTGAAAATTGGGCATGAGTTGCTCCTTGGGACACATTTGGAGTGTTCTCGGATAGGAACTTAGATTGATCTCTCTGATCCCTAGTCTCAAGCAGTACCTTCTCTGAATCTATTTGTCAAGGTCCTAAATAATGGCAAACTTCATAGTATTGAGTGGGAATATTTGCATTTATTGTTTCCCTAGTTTTAGCAATAGTGATCACGAATTTCAGAATGTGGGTGCACTTAACATAATCCACGATTACTTTTAGTTCATCCATCACTAAAGTAAACCTTGGATGATATGCATTCAGTTTTCTATAAATTAATGATTTTCAGATGAAAGATAGCTACTGCCCACTGGGAAACCACACGGGCAACCCCACCTCCCACTATTTCTTCATCTTTTGCTTCCCTTTTCTCCATATTCGGTCTGAGGGAGATGTAGAAAGCTCTACACCGGGACAATCTCCAGGAGATTGTATCTGCCTAATGCCACATAGGCACCAGGCACAAAAATGTGAACTTTGTGAAAAGGGCAAGGAGAAGTCATCTTCAAAATGGTTTGATACGCATTGCTTGGGATTTAAACTTTTAGAGACGGACTGACAGTGATTGACAACTTCTAAGTGCTATAATTAAAAGTTTGAGCACGCCTCCAGATTGTTTAACACTGACTTTGATCCTAACGCATGTGAACCCTGCTACCATGCTTCCAGAATGTGAGGCTGAAGGATGTCCATTTCCTATGAAAAAGGAACAAGCCTGAAAGTCCTACTGACGGTCTTTTGTCCTTTCTGTCCTTCTGTTGATGCTGGCCTTGCCTTTGTGGGAAACCCCAGCCAGCTCAAGGAGTACAGTTCTTGGACATTAACACAGATCTTGTAAAACCTCTCGTCAACACACCACAGATCAAAGAAGAGCTGCATCAAGTACCTACATCTAGAAAGTGCAGGTGAGCTGACTGATGACTCTACCTTGTGAGCAGACTCCCTTTGTGCAGCACCTTCTATTCGTATTACACCCTGTATCTCTATATTTTATTGCAGAGGTCTAATACCAGTTGGCCTGTATGCATACTGTCGTGATTGACCATGAATAGAACACAAGGGTTTGCCTGTGTCCTTGTGTCTATGGGCTCACACGCTTTGGTACTTATAGGTCTGTAGAGACACCTGACTCTCTTCATCACCAATGTTGTTCAACTGAGAGGGGAGCCACTGACATTTTGTGCCAGGTTTACAAAGATGTGATGCAGACAAGTTGCTGAGCTGCTTCACATGGAGCGGGCAAGAATACTCCATATCTACTAAACTGTGGTACGTTCCTGCTCTCCCCCTGTGCTCATACACACAGTGCAGCCTAGCACCAATGCAGGCACCCTTGTACCATCGTGCAAGGGTGCCTGCTTTCAGGCGGGATTGTCTTTACAGGAAGGGTCACCTTCATGCATAAAAACAATTCTACAAGGCTTTTTCCTCTTTCTATGTGTGCTGCATTCTGTATTCTTCAGCACATATAGAAAGAGAAAAAAAGAGGAGAAATAAAGTTATATCTCCTCCTTGCGCTTCCCCTGGGAAGGCGGCCCTTTTTGATGCATTCCCAGATTTACCACTGCTAGTAAATCTAGGAATATGAAAAGAAATCCATGGGTGAATGCATGGGAACACCCACGGTCTACCCATGGAACGCCTTCCCAGGGACAGAGCAACGCAAGGCAGCGACTTGCCCTGCCTTGCGTTACTACAGATTTACTATGCCATTGAGAGCCACACAAGGCATAGTAAATCTCACTTATGGCTTGCATTGCCCTTGTGTCACCTTACATAACTCAAGGAGAATGCAGTTCTTTCATAAGTCTGACTCTGAGTCACTAGGATCCCAGGTCACAAGATATCCACATTTTTGAGACTGAAACTAAACTGGGCAGGTATCAGACATTCCCATTTCCCTCAGTCCAAACGGTTTGACGCTCCTTGATATTCTGAGATACTGTTTCATTGCTTGTTAAATTGCCAGTTTTACTTTGCTTCTGACAGTTATGATTATTTGTGACCCGTAGGTCCTGAAAAGCAAGTTTTGTGAAAAAAATGTTATTGTGTTAAGCGATCTACTCATTTTGAAATAGTATCTGCACTGTGTTATATTTGACTCTCTTCCAGGAGCAATCCGGTGTTAATACTCATTTAATACTCGCACAGTGTATAATGTATGCAATGTAGGTGCCATGTTTAACACTATTTCATCCATGTGTTTGCTTTGTAGTTTGTGTTTTGCTTCCTATTGACTATAAGCCACTATCTTAGTGAATATATTGTTATATATTTTGAGGTTTTATTTAAATGTTGTGTATTTTTTTAAAACCAACAACCCTAATTGCACATGCAAACCTTTTTTGCAACTGTGATACCTATGCCTTATTCATCCATGGCTCAAGTTTACACAAACTTCTTAGAGGTAAGACTTGACTCCTCTTTCGCATAGGTTTTTGCTTTACCTGCGTATCAGAGGACTCTTTGCATGCTGGACATTTGCTTTTCTTCAAGGAAGATTAGTCAGGTTTGCCATTTAGAGGACTAATGTACCCACTCCAAGGATCTGAGTTTGACCTCATGGTCACAGATTCGAGACGAGGTGGGTTCACTCATCCGTCAGAGGTTGATAAATCGAGCTAGGTATCAAAAGGTATCTGTTATTTCAGTGCCCAAGGTTACAATTCTTGGAGGAGTATGCACTTCACAAATACACGTTATGATATGATGTTCATAGGCGTAGGAGGATTTTATAACTTGGCCATTTTATGCCTTTATAGTTGTGGTACTTAAGGTTTAACTTTCCATGATGCAGCTACACGTCAGAGTATTTAGCCATGCCAGCTGTGCTGTTTCACAAATCCGTTTGCTTCTCCTTTCTTTTTAGGTGGAATGTGATTTATTACATCAGTTTTATGTTACTTTGTTGTCAGTTTTACTGGATGATATAGGCTTTGTGGGAACCATAAATCTGGATTTAAAGTGCTGAAGTATAATTGATATTAAGTTTACTTGTGCACTGAAATAAAATGTTTACAAATAATTTTTATAGAAAGCACCAGGACAATTGCACATTGGTGCCATTCATTGGCTAGTCGCTTTTGCTGGTTTTGTGCAAAGAGAAAATCCGCTCTACGTTGTTGCTAACATTATGACTGCTGTTTATTTTGCTCTTCATACCTTACTCTAATTTATACTTGGAGGTACAAAGCAGTGCCACTTAACACTTATGGGGAGTCAATATCAAGTAAGCATTAGGATTGCCACTCCCCTACCAATTTTCAAGTAATAACGGGCTTTGTTTCCAGTCGCGAACTTTTGTATAACAGAACGCAATAACATAACTGTAGGAAAATGCCTCTCATGGAATGGATACCCCCTAACGTTTTGCCTTTTGTTAATGCTAGTTATGATTGAAAGTGTGCTGGGACCCTGCTAACCAGGCCCCAGCACCAGTGTTCTTTCCCTACACTGTACCTTTGTCTCCACAGTTGGCACAGCCCTGGTACACAGATAAGCCCCTTGTAAGTGGTACACCTGGTACCAAAGGCCCTGTGGCCAGGGAAGGTCTCTAAGGGCTGCAGCATGTATTATGCCACCCTAGGGAACCCTCACTCAGCACACGCACACTGCCTCACAGCTTGTGGGTGCTGGTGGGGAGAAATGGCACTCCCCTCAGAGTGCCATTCCCACAACCCACTGACTGTGTCATAGGTAAGGCACCCCCTCAAGCAGGTCTTACAGCCCTAAGGCAGGGTGCAGTATACCACAGGTGAGGGCATAGTTGCTTGAGCACTATACCCCTACAGTGTCTAAGCCAAATCTTATACATTGTAAGTGCAGGGTAGCCATAAAGAGTATTTGGTCTGGAAGTTTGTCAAACATGAACCCCACAGTTCTATAATGGCTGCACGGAATTCTGGGAAGTTTGGTATCAAACGTCTCAGCACAATAAACCCACACTGATGCCAGTGTGGGATTTATTGAAAAATGCACACAAAGGGCATCTTAGAGATGCCCCCTGTCTACCAGTCAAAATACTAGTGTTAGGCTGACTAGTTTCTGCCAGCCTGCCACATCCAGATGGGTTTCTGACCACATGGGGTGAGTGCCTTGGTCACTCTGTTGCCAGGAACAAAGCCTGCACTGGGTGGAGGTGCTTGACACCTCCCCCTGCAGGAACTGTAACACCTGGTGGTAAGCCTCAAAGGTTCCAGCCTGGCATTACAGCACCTCAGGGCACTCCAGCGAGTGGAGATACCCCCCCCCCCTTAGCACACAGCCCCCACTTTTGGCAGCAAGTCCGGAGGAGATAATGAGAAAAACAAGGAGGAGTCATCCCCCAGTCAGGACAGCCCCTAAGGTGCCCTGAGTTGAGGTGACCCCTGCCTTAGAAAATCCTCCATCTTGTTTTGGAGGATTCCCCCAATAGGATTAGGGATGATCCCCCCTCCCCACAGGGAGAAGGCACATAGGGGGTGTAGGCACCCTCCAGTACAGTAGCCATTGGCTACTGCCCCCAAGACCTAAACACACCCCTAAAATTAGTATTTAGGGGCAACCCTGAACTCAGGAAATCAGATTCCTGCAACCTAAAAAAAGAAGAAGGACTGCTGACCTGAAAGCCCCGCAGAGACGATGGATACAACAACTGACTTGGCCCCAGCCCTACTGCCTGTCTCCAGACTCAGAGAACCTGCACAGCAACGCATCCAGTGGGACCAGTGACCTCTGAGGACCCAGAGGACTGACCTGCACCTAAAGAACCAAGAAACTCCTGAGGACAGCCGCTCTGTCCAAATCTGCAACAAAGAAACCAACTTTAAAGAAGACTCTAGCCTCACTCTGGAAGCAGGAGTCTTGCACCCTGCCGCCCCTGTACCGCTGAGGGTGTATTCTGTGTGCTTGTTTGGGACCCCCCAGTGCTCTACAAACCCCCCTGGTCTGCTCCCCGAGGACGCAGGTACTTATCTGCTAGCAGGCTGGAACCGGAGCACCCCTGTTCTCCAAAGGCGCCTATGTTATTTGGGCCCTACTTTGACTCTGCACCTTACCGGCCCTGTGTTGCTGGGTGTTTGGGGTTGACTTGAACCCCAACGGTGGGCTGCCTATGCCCAGGAGACTAAGCTTGTAAGTCCTTTACTTACCTGAGAAACTAACCAATTCTTACCTCCCCCAGGAACTGTTGATTTTTGTACTGTCCACTTTTAAAATAGCTTATTGCCATTTTTGCCAAAACTGTGTACATTACTGTTTTAATTCAAAGTTCCATACTTATCTGTGTGAAGTACCTTACAATTTATGAACTTACCTAAATTCAGAATCTTGTGGTTCTAAAATAAATTAAGAAAATATTATTATTCTATATAAAAACCTATTGGCCTGGAGTTCAGTCTTTGAGTGTGTGTTCTCATTTATTGCCTGTGTGTATACAAAAAATGTTTAACCCCTTAGCTGCTGGGCCTTTTCCCCCCAGTGCTGAGCCCTTTTTTGGCTATTTGGGGTAGTTCGCGCTTAGGGCTTCATAACTTTTTGTCCACATAAGCTAACCACGCCAAATTCGCGTCCTTTTTTTCCAACATCCTAGGGATTCTAATGGTACCCAGAGTTTGTGGTTTCCCCTGGAGGAGACCAAGAAAATAGCCAAAATACAGTGAAAAATTAGTTTTTTCCCAAAAAATTGGAAAAAAGGGCTGCCGAAGAAGGCTTGTGGTTTTTTCCCTGAAAATGCCATCAACAAAGGGTTTCTGGTGCTGAAATCACTATCTTCCCACCTTTCAGGAACGGGCAGACTTGAATCAGAAAACCACATTTTTCAACACAAATTTGGCATTTTACTGGGACATACCCCATTTTTACTATATTTGGTGCTTTCAGCCTCCTTCCAGTTAGTGACAGGAATGGGTGTGAAACCAATACTGGATCCCGGAATGCTAAACATTTCTGAAAACTAGACAAAATTCTGAATTCAGCAAGGGGTCATTTGTGTAGATCCTACAAGGTTTTCCTACAGAAAATAACAGCTGAAATAAAAAAATATTGAAATTGAGCTGAAAACAACAGCCATTTTTCTTTATGTTTTACTCTGTAACTTTTTCCTGCGATGTCAGATTTCTGAAAGCAATATACCGTTTTGTCTGCTGGACTCTTCTGGTTGCGGGGATATAAAGGGCTTGTAGGTTCATCAAGAACCCTAGGTACCCAGAGCCAATAAATGAGCTGCACCCTGCAGTTGGTTTTCATTCTATACTGGGTATACAGCAATTCATTTGCTGAAATATGAAGAGTGAAAAAGAGGTATCAAGAAAACCTTTGCATTTCCAAAATGGGATCAAGATAAGGTTTTGAGGAGCAGTGGTTATTTGCACATCGCTGAATTCCGAGGTGCCCATACTAGCATGTGAATTGCAGGGCATTTCTCAAATAGACGTCTTTTTTACACACTCTCTTATATTTTGAAGGAAAAAATGTAGAGAAAGATAAGGGGCTATAACACTTGTTTTGCTATTCTATGTTTCCCGAAGTCTCCCGATAAAAATGATACCTCACATGTGTGGGTAGGCCTAGTGCCCGCGACAGGAAATGCCCCAAAACACAACATGGACACATCCTATTTTTTGATAGAAAACACAGCTGTTTTTTCCAAAGTGCCTACCTGTAGATTTTGACCGCTAGCTCAGCTGGCACATAGGGAAACCTACCAAACCTGTGCATTTTTTAAAACTAGAGACCTAGGGGAATCCAAGGAGGGGTGACTTGCGGGGCTCGGACCAGGTTCTGTTACCCAGAATCCTTTGCAAACCTAAAAAAGTGGCTAAAAAAACAAGTTTTCCTCACATTTCGGTGATAGAAAGTTCTGGAATCTGAGAGGAGCCACAAATTTCCTTCCACCCAGCGTTCCCCCTAGTCTCCCGATAAAAATGATACCTCACTTGTGTGGGTAGGTCTAGCGCCCGCGACAGGAAACGCCCCAAAGCGCAAACGTGGACACATCCAAATTTTTGGAAGATAACAGAGGTGTTTTTTGGGAAGTGCCTACCTGTAGATTTTGGCCTCTAGCTCAGCCGGCACCTAGGGAAACCTACCAAACCTGTGTATTTCTGAAAACTAGAGACCTAGGGGAATCCAAGGAGGGGTGACTTGCGGGGCTCGGACCAGGTTCTGTTACCCAGAATCCTTTGCAAACCTCAAAAAGTGGCTAAAAAAACAAGTTTTCCTCACATTTCGGTGACAGAAAGTTCTGGAATCTGAGAGGAGCCACAAATTTCCTTCCACCCAGCGTTCCCCCAAGTCTCCCGATAAAAATGATACCTCACATGTGTGGGTAGGCCTAGCGCCCGCAACAGGAAACGCCCCAAAGCGCAACGTGGACACATCCACATTTTTGGAAGATAACAGAGGTGTTTTTTGCGAAGTGCCTACCTGTAGATTTTGGCCTCTAGCTCAGCCGGCACCTAGGGAAACCTACCAAACCTGTGTATTTCTGAAAACTAGAGACCTAGGGGAATCCAAGGAGGGGTGACTTGCGGGGCTCGGACCAGGTTCTGTTACCCAGAATCCTTTGCAAACCTCAAAAAGTGGCTACAAAAACAAGTTTTCCTCACATTTCGGTGACAGAAAGTTCTGGAATCTGAGAGGAGCCACAAATTTCCTTCCACCCAGCGTTCCCCCAAGTCTCCTGATAAAAATGATACCTCACTTGTGTGGGTAGGCCTAGCGCCCGCAACAGGAAACGCCCCAAAGCGCAACGTGGACACATCCTATTTTTTGATAGAAAACACAGCTGTTTTTTCCAAAGTGCCTACCTGTAGATTTTGACCGCTAGCTCAGCTGGCACATAGGGAAACCTACCAAACCTGTGCATTTTTGAAAACTAAAGACCTAGGGGAATCCAAGGAGGGGTGACTTGCGGGGCTCGGACCAGGTTCTGTTACCCAGAATCCTTTGCAAACCTCAAAAAGTGGCTAAAAAAACAAGTTTTCCTCACATTTCGGTGACAGAAAGTTCTGGAATCTGAGAGGAGCCACTAATTTCCTTCCACCCAGCGTTCCCCCAAGTCTCCCGATAAAAATGATACTTCACTTGTGTGGGTAGGCCTAGCGCCCGCGACAGGAAATGCCCCAAAACACAACGTGGACACATCCTATTTTTTGATAGAAAACACAGCTGTTTTTTCCAAAGTGCCTACCTGTAGATTTTGACCGCTAGCTCAGCTGGCACATAGGGAAACCTACCAAACCTGTGCATTTTTTAAAACTAGAGACCTAGGGGAATCCAAGGAGGGGTAACTTGCGGGGCTCGGACCAGGTTCTGTTACCCAGAATCCTTTGCAAACCTCAAAAAGTGGCTAAAAAAACAAGTTTTCCTCACATTTCGGTGATAGAAAGTTCTGGAATCTGAGAGGAGCCACAAATTTCCTTCCACCCAGCGTTCCCCCTAGTCTCCCGATAAAAATGATACCTCACTTGTGTGGGTAGGTCTAGCGCCCGCGACAGGAAACGCCCCAAAGCGCAAACGTGGACACATCCAAATTTTTGGAAGATAACAGAGGTGTTTTTTGGGAAGTGCCTACCTGTAGATTTTGGCCTCTAGCTCAGCCGGCACCTAGGGAAACCTACCAAACCTGTGTATTTCTGAAAACTAGAGACCTAGGGGAATCCAAGGAGGGGTGACTTGCGGGGCTCGGACCAGGTTCTGTTACCCAGAATCCTTTGCAAACCTCAAAAAGTGGCTAAAAAAACAAGTTTTCCTCACATTTCGGTGACAGAAAGTTCTGGAATCTGAGAGGAGCCACAAATTTCCTTCCACCCAGCGTTCCCCCAAGTCTCCCGATAAAAATGATACCTCACATGTGTGGGTAGGCCTAGCGCCCGCAACAGGAAACGCCCCAAAGCGCAACGTGGACACATCCACATTTTTGGAAGATAACAGAGGTGTTTTTTGCGAAGTGCCTACCTGTAGATTTTGGCCTCTAGCTCAGCCGGCACCTAGGGAAACCTACCAAACCTGTGTATTTCTGAAAACTAGAGACCTAGGGGAATCCAAGGAGGGGTGACTTGCGGGGCTCGGACCAGGTTCTGTTACCCAGAATCCTTTGCAAACCTCAAAAAGTGGCTAAAAAAACAAGTTTTCCTCACATTTCGGTGACAGAAAGTTCTGGAATCTGAGAGGAGCCACAAATTTCCTTCCACCCAGCGTTCCCCCAAGTCTCCTGATAAAAATGATACCTCACTTGTGTGGGTAGGCCTAGCGCCCGCAACAGGAAACGCCCCAAAGCGCAACGTGGACACATCCTATTTTTTGATAGAAAACACAGCTGTTTTTTCCAAAGTGCCTACCTGTAGATTTTGACCGCTAGCTCAGCTGGCACATAGGGAAACCTACCAAACCTGTGCATTTTTGAAAACTAAAGACCTAGGGGAATCCAAGGAGGGGTGACTTGCGGGGCTCGGACCAGGTTCTGTTACCCAGAATCCTTTGCAAACCTCAAAAAGTGGCTAAAAAAACAAGTTTTCCTCACATTTCGGTGACAGAAAGTTCTGGAATCTGAGAGGAGCCACAAATTTCCTTCCACCCAGCGTTCCCCCAAGTCTCCCGATAAAAATGATACTTCACTTGTGTGGGTAGGCCTAGCGCCCGCGACAGGAAATGCCCCAAAACACAACGTGGACACATCACATTTTTTCATAGAAAACAGTGCCTACCTGTGGATTTTGGCCTCTAGCTCAGCCGGCACCTGGGGAAACCTAGCAAACCAGCACATTTTTGAAAACTAGAAACCCAGGGGAATCCAAGATGAGGTGACTTGCGGGGCTCGGACCAGGTTCTGTTACCCAGAATCCTTTGCAAACCTCAAAAAGTGGCTAAAAAAACAAGTTTTCCTCACATTTCGGTGACAGAAAGTTCTGGAATCTGAGAGGAGCCACAAATTTCCTTCCACCCAGCGTTCCCCCAAGTCTCCCGATAAATATGAAACCTCACTTGTATGGTTAGGCCTGGTGCCTGCGACAGGAATAGATCACACAACGGTCAATGTTGGTCCTTACGTGAGGCAGCTGTTGATCCTGGGGTGATCCATTCCTGACACAGGCACTAGGTGTAGGCACTCAAGTGGGGTAGTGTTTTTATCAGGACAGGTGAGGAGTCACTGGGTGGTAGGAATGTTGTGGATCCCAGCATATTCCTGTAGTTTGTGTGACAGAAATGCGAGAAAAATTGAGTTTTTTTTCAACATTTCAGATTTGCAGGGTATTCTGGGTAAGAAAACTTTGGGGAATCCACACAAGTCACACCTCTGTGGACTCCCCCGAATGTCTAGTTTCCAGAAATGTTTGGGTTTAGTGTGTTTCTCTATATGGTCGCCGAATCCAGGACCAAAAACACAGGTGCCTGCCTTACAAAACCAGTTTGTTTTGCCATAGATAATTTTGATGTCTCCACAATATGATTTGGGTGGTGGAATTTGGGGCTGAACTAAATTGGGGAGCTCCCAAGAGAGCACTCTCTCTCTCTGCTTGCCGCCGCATTCACCTGCTCTCTGGGTTGGCCTAACCCACTATTACCCAGTTGCACGAACAGCTTGCGAAGGGACAGCAGGACTGTCCTCATCACCTCCCTCATAATGTACTGGAAGAGGAGTTATCGAATGGGACTCCTCTGACTGAAAAATCACTCCCAGAGTCTGCGCCATTGTCCTATCCCTCAGATGCTGTCTCAGTATCTGATGTCTCAGTCTCTGATCCTATGTCAGAGCGGTCCTCTATAACCCGAGTACAGGCAGCAGTCATCCATCAAGATGCCATCTCTGCTATTGGCTAAACTGTTGCTCTAAAACACTAGCCTACGTAGACAGTCACAAAATCGAAGGTATGTGTGTGAGATACGTGCAACAGTAGAGGCCACCTTACCTGCGCTTCTTCCCTCAATCAGCACGTACTTTCAAGACACTCAAAAAAACACCGTGTCACATACCATTCGTCACAGTCTTTAGCACCTCCTGCGCCCAGTCCAACAATCATTATTGGTGCTCCCACTCCCTCCTCATCGGATTCCCTCATTACCACCCAGCAAAAGTGCCCTTCATCTCTCCATAGCCGCCCTCCACCCCGCACATACATTTCATTGGTATTATAGCGCAGGTAATGGCTGACTTTACTAATGTACTCAGCTATTTACATAAAATACAGATTTGCTCTTTGCAGTAGGCATATAAACCTTCTGCGCTTCTTTATGGCACTAAAACTGCCACTAGACAAGTCGGACCCTTTTCCCCCCAGGGAAACCACACACATATTGACAAAAGTGATATATATATGACAGCCAACCACCTGAAACTCAACTCAAGCAAAACCGAAATAATCCTTTTGGCCCACACAAAAACACCTGGGACCCCTCATGGTGGCCCACCACGCTAGGCCCTGCACCCACCCCCGCCAACCACGCACGCAACCTCAGCATCATCCTAGACTCCTCCCTCTCGATGACCCAACAAATCAACGCTCTCACCTCCTCATGCTTCAACACACTCCGTATACTGAAAAACGTTCAAATGGATCCCCACAGAGACCAGAAAAACTGTCACTCACGCACTCATCAGCAGCAGGCTTGATTACGGAAACGCCCTCTACGCCGGCACCACTCTAAAACTCAAGCGCAACCTACACGCATCCAGAACTCAGCAGCACGACTCATCCTCGACCTCCGCCGACACGAACACATCTCTCCACACCCCAAATCCTTCCACTGGCTCCCCATTGACAAAAGGATCACCTTCAAGATCCTCATCCTCGCACACAAATCACTCCACAACACAGGCCCTGCCTACCTCAACGAGAGTCACCTTCCACACCCCCACACGAAACGTCCGCTCAGCTGACCTCTCTCTCGCCTCTGTCCCCCGCATCAAACACACCACCACCGGGGGCAGATCCTTCTCCTACCTTGCACCCAAAACCTGGAACGCCCTCACAACCCACCTTCGCAAGACCCAAAACCTACTTCTTTTCAGGAAAGGCCTCAAAACCTGGCTTTTCGAACAGTGAACCTCCCAGCCCCTTTCCCTCCCCCCGTCCCCCCCCAGTGCCTTGAGACCCTCACGGGTGAGTAGCGCGCTTTATAAATCTCTTTGATTGATATAGATCTACCTCTATATATATATATATATCTATCTACATAGATATATCTATAGATATATCCATGTACATAGATATATCTATCTACATAGATATATATAGATCTATATATACATCTGTTTTTTTTTTGTTGTTGTATGGTTTCCTTGGGGGCCAAAATGGCCCCCATGGAAACCCTACAACATCTAAAAAAAAAATATTGCCCCCACAGGGGGTCACCCTGCCCATTTTTTATTTTAATTTTTTATTTTTTATTTTTTTGGAAAAAAAAAAAATCCCCGGGGGGGCGTGCGATCACCCCCCCCCCCCCTGTGCTGCGATCGGGGCCCAGGAAACACTTTCAGGAAGGCCTCGTAAGAAAGGGGAGACTCTCCCCTTTCTTACGAGGCCTTCCCGAACGTGGGAAAGGCCGTTTTCCCCATCAAAGCAGGAAGCGGCCGCAAGGCTGCTTCCTGCTTTGATGGGGAAAACACCTTCACAAAGGGGCGGGTGGGGGGCGGGGGGGAGACACGGAAGGTTCCGTGTCTCCCGGGGGAAGATTAAAAAAAAATAATTGCACCCAAGGATTTATTAATACCCTTCCTGGTGTCGCCCACTGGTCGTGACCCGCACCAGGGAGGGCGTGTGGGCATCGGCCAGTGGCCGACGCCCACACCTAAGAGGTTAACACTACCCTCTGATAAGCCTACTGCTCGACCACACTACCACAAAATAGAGCATTAGTATTATCTAATTTTGCTACTATCAACCTCTAAGGGGAACCCTTGGACTCTGTGCACACTATCTCTCACTTAGGGATAGTATATATAGAGACAACTTCCTACAATAACGCAAAACCAAAGAACAACACAAAAACACATAACAGGGTAAAGCACAATACAACAGTGTAATTGCATCACAACAAACAGCGTACAGCACAACAAGAATACAATGCAGTAAATCAGCACAAAAAGCATCACAACATATCAGTTTCACAACAAAGTGTGATACAACAAATAGACACAAATATTCATGTCAGGCCTTACCTCTATTTTAATAATGTGTTAAAAATATTGCACCTACTACTTTCTTGCTTACCAAAGACATGTAACACAGCCTGTCAAAAGGTTTTATGATTCGCCCCCTGCAATTTGTCAAATGCAAGATCATAGACCTCACCCTCGATGCGACAGCCTTGACTGTTACAGAACTCTCAAAGAAATTCTGTGCCATCAGACATTCCAGAAACATTGCACCCCATCTTGCATTTCAGCTGGGTACATGTTCCTTTACTGAAACATAATATGCAGTGTCTTCTTATGCACAGTGTATAGCCAATAAAGGTGTGCGACTTAATTATGTAAAGATTTATTCTTCACTGAGGAAATGGGAGAAAAAGGAAGGCATTGAAGCTGAGAGATATTAAACATGCGTTAATTTAGGTAAACAAACGCTAAGTATCTAGCACATCATATGCCTTCTATTAATAAAAAGAGATCTTGACCTTCACCACTCAGACTGCCAATGACTCGCCTATATGTAACAATGGCGGTGTCTGGCTTTCGTCTCATATGATCACGTACTACAGAGCACATCACGGCTACACGATTATACCCGACTGGATTCTTATGGAATACCAACAACAACAACGGTCGACTGGAAACAATACCCTCTAGAAAGGCACTAGGGGGCATATTTATACTCCGTTTGCGCCGAATTTGCGTCGTTTTTATCGACGCAAATTCGGCGCAAAACTAACGCCATATTTATACTTTGGCGTTAGACGCCTCTAGCACCAAAGTATTGGCAAAGAGCGTCATTTTTTAGCGTGAACGCCTTCCTTGCGTTAATGAGATGCAAGGAAGGCGTTCCCGTCTAAAAAAATGACGGCGACGCAAATGCGTCGTATTTATACTCCCGGGCAAAAGTCACGCCCGGGAGGTGGCGGGTCAAAAAACCCCGCATTTGCGCCACATTTTAACGCCTGGGTCAGGGTAGGCGTTAAGGGGCCTGTGGGCTCAAAATGAGCCCACAGGTGCCCTCCCCTGCCCCCAGGGACCCCCCCTACCACCCCTGCCCACCCCAGGAGGACACCCAAGGATGGAGGGACCCACCCCAGGGACATTCAGGTAAGTTCACGTAAGTATAATTTTTGTTATTTTTCAATTTTTTTTGGGTGGCATAGGGGGGCCTTATTTGTGCCCCCCTACATGCCACTATGCCCAATGACCATGCCCAGGGGACAGAAGTCCCCTGGGCATGGCCATTGGGCAAGGGGGCATGACTCCTGTCTTTACTAAGACAGGAGTCATTTAAATGGCGTCTGGGCGTCGAAAAAATGGCGCTAATCGGGTTAAGACGATTTTTTAGCGTCAACCCGACTTGCGCCATTTTAAGACGCCCTAGCGCCATTTTCCCCCTACGCCGGCGCTGCCTGGTCTACGTGGTTTTTTTCCACGCACACCAGGCAGCGCCGGTCTGCTTGCGCCGGCTAACGCCATTCCATAAATACGGCGCCCGCATGGCGCTTCGGAATGGCATTAGACGGCGCTAAATTTTTTTACGCTAAACTGCGTTAGCGCAGTTTAGCGTCAAAAAGTATAAATACGGGCCTAGGTGCCTGAGTAATCCAGAAAATTCCATCACGCAAGAGACATTCCAGATATGTTTGACAATACACATAACCCTTAGGGATGGAGGGCTTTTACATGCCAACGCCCCTTTTTTATGGAAAGGCTGGACTGTCAAGGGAATTCACACTCTTGGTCAACTATATGCAGCAGACACTTTCAAATCCTCAAAGATCTTCGCCTCAGAACTTAGGGCCTGATTTAGAGTTTGGAGGATGGGGCAACTCCATCACAAACATGAAAAATATTGGTGCAGGTTTAAAGGTCAGGTGACAGTTGCACTGTGAAGACAGACCTAAATATTCATGTAGGTTAATGGATGAACTCCAGCCATCTGTGCTGTTGCCAGAGAAAAAAACATAAATAATATAGTTAGCTAAGACACTTTAATACCCCTGAAACTTCAATATCAAACAGCTGGGTAAACAAAATTATCACATCTGTATAGAGAGAAAGTCCTTTTGTGTGGAAGCACAAAATTTGTGTCACACTGAAACATGTACTTCTTGATCCCAACGTGTGGGCGGAGCCAAAGCCCCTCGCTAGTAATTCTCTAGTAATTGTCTGGCGACAGCTGCACTGGCAAGTCACACCAAACAAAAGCAATGTGGAGAGAGGTGCTTTGGCTCTTCCTTTATGTTGATCTTCTTTTTGGGCATTTGATTTGGTAGTAGTTGTGCTCACCTACCTATGCACTGCCCATAACTGATAGATACATTAGATACATTGATAAGGCAGAGCCTGTGTTAAAAACAGGTGAAGTGTCTTTGCATGGTAGTCTATGCCAGTACCATTAGGAATAGAGTTTGCATAGTGAATTCTCTGAGAAATACAGTAGGAAGGAGATTTACATTCTGCAATCTGTGACTAATACAATATGATTTGGGTCTCTACTGAGTGGCAAATGCCACAGAATAGGGCTTTTCCCTGATTAACACTGAGAGCCCTTCTCACACAGATCTCTGATTGAGAGGAAGCCGGAGAGGTCTGGTTTTCATTATTTTAATTCAGTTGTGTGTGAAATATTTTCTTTTCTTTTAAAGGTAAAACCCTTGCCTGGCAACCTTTGATTGATCTAGGACTCCTCTGAACTAGTTCCCGCATTCCCACATGAGCTACACTGGAGGTGCACTGTTTTTGCCCGCAGGCGCAGAATCAAAAAGTCCTACTATTACCCATCCCATCCCACATACCTTTTTATGCATTGCAAGCTCTAACATTTGCATAACCAATGAAAATAGCTGAACAACATAGACCTCACTTACCACCAGTTCCAACACTAGTAGGGGTGATGCAAATTGGTATGATGGGCTGTGTATTCCTTACTGCTAAGATGCCTGTCATGTTCAAACACGTGTGTGCTAGTTGATGGTGGGTGCTGCAATACATAAAGAGCGGATCCATTTTGGAGAACTTCCTGTCTTTCCCCAGCAAAGACTGCATTACACTTTTTTGTACTACTGCTGTGCCTCCCCTAGACCCATTCCCCAATCAAACTAGTGTCTGATGACATTTGTAGGTGAGGACTGTGATATCCTATGATGTTTTAAATAGTGAACGAGTATTCAACTCTTTGGTGCATGTGAGAGAACATGCTCTTTGGCTCACAGCCAGACATGGGTCTACCTAGTGGTGAACCAGCTGCTTTCATGAGGCTCAGTGTATCACACATAAGGCCCTCTGCATGAAGGGCATTTTTCAGTACATTCACACCATATGTGACCACACCCAGGGCGGCTGGAGCAGCTTTGAGGTAAGTGTCCAGGGGGAGACATCTGACATTGTTTAATTGAGTAAACATAACCCACTGTTCACATAATGTGGTGCTCTTTTGTCTCTGTGGGGGTAGTTTGAGAATGATGGCGTAATGGCAGTCATTACTTGGCAAATGTTCTGAAAAGTAAATAAATGTGCAGCCTGCCAGCCATCACTGGGTAAGGTTTTCCAAAAGTAAATAAATGGACTGCCTGGGCCATTTACGGTCCACACAATCTTTGGGTAACGTCATAAGTAAAAGCAGACCATCAATGCTTAGGGGCAAAGGTATCAGCTTATGAACAATTATTGTAGCAGGGCTTCAGAAGCAAGACACGTTCATTGTCTTCAGCCATGACCTCCATGAACGTCAGACCTATTTGCTTTGCCCGTTTAAGTTAGGTTTTTATAGCAGACTTCAATATGTTAAGGATCATGAGTAGTCCACAAACTCACTGTCCTATGGGAGTAGAAAGGGTCAGGGACCAATTTGATTTGCACGTATTTACAATTATCTTAGATTTCACTTTCCAACTTTCTTAAAGCAACTGGTTGGTTACCAACTAGAGTAGAGCACAACCTATGCTCTTGCAGGCACCTAGAGGTGGCAATACATTAACCTATGCTCTCAGTGTCTCTGTATTCTCTGGAGCTCCCCTACAGATGCTCCCTCACACATACAGATCACAAGTTCCTGGGAAGCTAGCCATCATATTACACCTCCATACTGAAGCCCAAGTACCTCCGTTTATGTTCTGTCTCTCTCAGTCAGTTATCCAGGAGCATCTTGAATCATCAAAGTACGTCATGACAGGATTGTTGCCTATATACTATATACTATCATTTCTAATGTATGAGTCCTATCTGAACTCTGTCCCTTTAAGCATAACATGTATGTCCATGCAAAAATCCTCTATCAAGTTGAATAGCTATCCTTCTGTTTATAGTTATTAGGTAATCCTATTCACGAAAGGGTGCAGATATTTCATGGGTATGAAATGTACGTGTGGTGTTAGTAGTGCAACACTTCTCTCTTTAGCCTTATGAGGTGCATATAACAAATATATTATGCAACCAAACAACTTACGTGAACATACTTTCACTATAAACTCTCATGCGACTCTTGTCACCACAGATCACATCAACATAGGACACCTTCTCATGCACACACCAAGAAATGATACATAAGACGCAATCCATACATTCACGGAGAGCAAGGACCAAAAGTATTGAGGCCCGTATTTATACTCCGTTTGCGCCGAATTTGCGTCGTTTTTTTCAACGCAAATTCGACGCTAAACTAACGCCAACTAACGCCATATTTATACTATGGCGTTAGACGCTTCGGGCGCCAAAGTGCCCGGAGAGTGCGTAATTTTTTAGCGTGAACCCCTTCCTTGCGTTAATGATATGCAAGGGAGGCGTTCCCGTCTTAAAAAATGACTCCCAGGCCTTTACGTGGTATTTATACTCCCGGGCAAAAATGACGCCCGGGAGTGGGCGTGGCCAAAAACGGCGCTTTTGCGCCGCTTTTTAACGCCTGGGTCAGGCATGGCGTTAAGGGACAAGTGGGCTCAAAATGAGCCCAGAGTGCCCTCCCCTGCCCCCAGGGACCCCCCCTGCCACCCTTGCCCACCCCAGGAGGACACCCAAGGACGGAGGGACCCATCCCATGGACATTAAGGTAAGTTCAGGTAAGTATTATTTTTTTTTTTTTTGTGGCATAGGGGGGCCTGATTTGTGCCCCCCTACATGCCACTATGCCCAATGACCATGCCGAGGGGACAGAAGTCCCCTGGGCATGGCCATTGGGCAAGGGGGCATGACTCCTATCTTTACAATGATAGGAGTCATGTTGATGGGGGATGGGCGTCGAAAAAACATGGCGCAAGTCGGGTTACGACGATTTTTTCGACGTAACCTGACTTGCCCCATTTTAAGACGCCCATACGCCATTTTCCCCCTACGCCGGCGCTGCCTGGTCTACGTGGTTTTTTTCCACGCACACCAGGCAGCGCCGGTCCGCTTGCGCCGGCTAACGCCATTCCATAAATACGGCGCCCGCATGGCGCTTCAGAATGGCGTTAGACGGCGCAAAATCTTTTGACGCTAAACTGCGTTAGCGCAGTTTAGCGTCAAAAAGTATAAATATGGCCCTGAGAGTGCCGTGCCTTCAAGTACATCTGGCATCCAACCCATAAACAGCCCAGATCCTTCCAGGGACTGTAAAAAACCAACTGCTGAACCCATCTTCGTCCAGGAATGGGAGAATGTATCTCACTTTTATGATGGCAGACCTTAACTGCTAGCAGTTAGTGCTAGGATACATAGAAATATAGCATGCTTAGGTTCTTCATTGTGAGTACTTTTGTCATGTCCACAACTGTAAGTACAATCATGATGTTGGTGCCATTTCACTGCATATGTTGTGGAGTAGACTACTTATTATTCAGAATAATAAACTCCTATATTGTACAAATTATGTATCGCGGGTGTGGGGGGTAGGGGGGTCATGCGCATCTGTCTGTTTTCTCTGCTCCACATGACTGGGTGGCATACATTCTCAATCTGTGGGCCAAGAGAAATTCTCTGGGTACTACCAGAAAAGCTGTTGGCACACATGAGTTACACCCTTCTTGGGTCCCTGTATATTACTTTGGGCCTGAAATGGCCAAAACACTGAAATAGCCCCACATAGTACCTATATTGAGATGTATGGCTAATAGTACTAAAATTACATCCACAGTTAATAAAGGAGCCCCTATTCTTTCACAGGGTTAGTTAAGGTTAACTATTAACAGGAAGTCCTCGGAATCCATCTGACAATTGCCACTGTGATCATATAGGTTAGTGTATTTTCTCATTTGATGAGAAGAGCTTATATTTGTGGTCTCTTCCAGTCCAACACACACAACAGACACTCTCTACACAGGGGTAGACGTTGTATCAATGGAATGCAATATTGGACGCTTTGTTGGGCACCTGCCAGAACATACCTCCAGCAAGCTATACTTCAAATCAACAACTGGATGGCATTACAATTTCATAAACTCAGTGGCGTAATGGAGAATTGATGCACGCCATGACAGCTGTTAAAATGGGATTATCAGGACAAACTGGGATAAACCTAGGCATATCCCTTGCTTGCAGGCCGGCTCTAGGGCGGTGCAACCGGTGCCACCTCACCGGGTGCTGACTTCGTGTGGGGGCACCGTGTTTGCAGGTATATTATGGCTTTAATAGCACCTGCTGCAGCGTTCCTTGCCTCCAGCAATTTGCAGGCAACAATAAAAACGTCAAGATAGCTCTGGTGATTAACGTTCTGTCTGAAGAGAGATCGCAGTTTTCTCTAGTGATAGCGAAGAGGGTTATTATGCTTTCTGCAAAGAACGTGTGCCGTGCAAATCACTAAGGGCCACATGTACGTACCTTTTTTCTCGTCGGGCCGCTTGCGACGAGAAAAAAGCATTTTGGTATGTACAGACCCATTTTTATTATTCAGTAATCTATTTTTCCCGAATCGCAAAAAGGGTTTCTGAGTCGCAATTAGGACTGCGAATGCATGCAAAAACATTTTTTCAGAGAAGGCAGTGGTCCCAAGGACCACTGCCTTCTCTGAAAAAATGTAAAGAAATCTTTTCATTTTTGTTTTCCTTTAAGGAAAGCGGGCTGCATTTAAAATAAATAAATACTGCTTTATTTAAAAGCAGTCACAGACATGGTGGTCTGCTGACCCCAGCAGGCCACCATCCCTGTGAGTGCCGCCATTCCCAAAGGGGTTGCAAATTGCAACCTACCTCATGAATATTCATGAGGTAGGTCATTTGCAGCCCCATTGTGAATTGCAAACAGTGTCATTGACACTGTTGTACATCAGGTTTTGTGACTTGCAAATTGCGAGTCGCTAAGTCTCGCAATTTGTGAGTCGCAAAACCTGATCTTCGTACATGTGGACCTAAGTTCATATAATGGAAACAGGTCAGTGGGTTACTACTTTTGACAAAAAGGTTTTTTTGTTACGTGCAGTTTATAAGTTAAAATCTTAATACAGAACAGTAAGTTAATAACTGTCATCAAAGAACTGCATGCTTACTGCAAGGTATAGATTAAAGCATTATGATTTTTACCAAGTCTTTCATTGTTGTAATTTTGCAAAAAGGGTTCATTTGGGTAGAAATTAATCCTATTATTAAAGAGAACCTCCAACCATGGTATTACATTTTAAATTCTGAGTTTGTGCTACTCCAGACCAAGCACTTTTAAACTATACATCATACCAGTATGGATGACACATGACTCCTACACCATGTAGTCCTCTGTCTTATGTAACATTTCTCATACACTGATTTACACACCTATGACTGATTGTCTCTGTGTGATGATTGTGCAATGTAAAGTTGCTCTGGCACCCTACACTGGTAAGAGAGGTGCTATAAAACTACTTAAATGCATCTTAGTGAGGGTGGTTATGGAGACTTGAGGGGCACTGTTAAAGTGTGGTAGTGAGAGAATCCGTTGCAGAGGTAGTCTCTAGGGGGCGCCAACAAACATTGTTGCACAAGGGGCCACCAGCGCTAAAGCGGGCCATGCCTCCCTTGCAGGGGTCTGAGCATTCAGGCTTTGTATATCCGGAAGGATAGGTTTTTGTCTGATGCCTGAGCCATTTAGACCTTTGTAACCTGAGTGGTAGTTCTGCTGTCAAATGCCCGTAAGGTCTGTGTCCAAAACCTATGTCCTAAAATAAGTGTAAAAGTAGAGGAAAGTTTTGATCTCAGTGGTCTTCACCTGGCAGATTTCTGTAATGTGGGTTATAGCATTTCTGTCGGAGACCTGAGCTATTCAGACCTGTGTCATTCAAAAGGTAGCTTTGCTGACACATGCCTAAGCCTGTATGATCTATGCAACCTGTTAAATAGCTCTTTTGTCCTAGTCATGAACCTTTAAGGTATTATGTTTAACAGGTGGGTTGTTGTCAGATGTCTTACCTTGAAGGAAGTATGCAACATAGACAATCCAAATCTTGTAAGGTCAGTTTGACCTATGCAGTATCACTGATTCGGTGTAACTCTCAAAACTAGGTCTTAGACTGGCACCTGTAACAGAACCTAATGCCTGAGTCTAACACATGTTTAATCTAAGAGTTAGCTTTGCCAACCAAAAACGGAGCTTGTGCATTCTGTGTAACTGACCAGTTAATTCTTCTCTATGCTTCCATAGCCAGTACAATTTCTGTACCCCGAAGGACAGTTTTGATGTTTGAACGATGAGAGATAGGTGTGTAGTATTTCTGATAGCTCGGCTGTTTTAAGTCTGAGCTGTAACAATCCCTGTAACCTAAGGGACATCTTCTTGTTCTGCTAGGAATGGGAATCTGTATGCAGATTTATTTGTATGCCTTTGCAGGTATGCCTTTTCCCTGATGCTCAGACAGTTCAGGATAGGAAGGGGTTGCCGAGGGGAAATCCTGAAATCAAGGCTCAAATCAAATCAGGGTTTATAAAACCGCAGCTTCCCACCCATAAGGGTCTCAAGGCGCTAAGGGGGTTTGTCCTCTTCAGTTGAAGAGCCAGGTTTTAAGGTCCTTCCTGAATTGAGGTAGTGATGGACTGCCTGAGGTGCAGGGGCTGGGTGTTCTAGCTCTTTGCTGTGAGATAGGCGTAGGATCTTCCACCAGCCGAGGTCTTCCGTATGCGGGGTACAGTGGCTAGAGCTTGTTGAGCGGAGAGGTCGGGTGAGGGAGTAGAAGGTGATACGGTGGTTGAGGTAGGTGGGTCCTAGGTTATGGAGGGCCTTCTAAGCGTGGACAAGGAGCTTGAAGTTAATTCTTTTCTTGATAGGAAGCCAGTGAGGTCTCTTAGGTGATTGGAAATATGTTTGCAGCAGGGAATGTCCAGGATGAGTCTGGCAGAGGCGTTTTGGATGTGCTGTAGTTTCTTCAGGTTCCTCTGGGTGGTAACGGTGTAGAGGTTGTTGCCATTGTTGAGTCTGCTGGTAACCAAGGCATTGGTTATGGTTTTGCTGCAGTCATTTGGGATCCATTTGTAGATCTTCCAGAGAAGTCGGAGTATGTGAAAGCAGGAGGATGCGACTGAGTTGACTTGGCGGGTCATGGTGAGTGATAAGTTCAGGATGAAGCCGAGGTTGCGTGCATGGTTTGTTGGGGTGCAGGGGTTGTGGCGAGGATCAATGGCCACCAGGAGTTGTCCCAGGCTGATGTGGATGGTCCCAGGATGCCACGTCTTCCATCCCATTGTGGAAATTCTTCTAGGAAGTAGTGGATGAGTTCACACTGAAGATTCAGTGCGGTTCCTTAAAAAACATGGCAAGACACTGATTTACATGAGCAGATGTAGGTGTTACCTCAGGTTCAGGACTGTAGAGATATTGACCTTAGAAGACAGAGTTCTTCTAAATAAGGTGCTCCACTATGCTAACCTTGTTAAAATGTGATTGGCAGGAAGAAGAAACATTGCACAAATCAACGCTATGGTTGTATAACATCACTAGGGATCCAATAACATACCACTGTTTCAGCAATGAACAGGCAGTGTGGAGTTATCTCTGCAGCTCCAGGATTACTGTACTGTAAAAGCTTTCAAATCAAGGGTAGCCACCGTTTCCAAGTAGGACATGACACTGTTAGTAGCACAGCATGATAGTTCACTCAGATACTTGGAAGTCAGGCTGTTAGTAACACACCAGAGACACATTCACCAACAGTGGTGGCAGGTGATCTTTTTAACCAGTGGGGCACAAGGATCCATTGTGAACTGCAGTAAGCGAGCAACCAAAGTGAGGCAGCCAATCTCTCACCCACAGGGGATTAGGCAGGGTTCTCTCCAAATAAAAAGGAAATCTTCCACTTTATGATCCCATTGTCACTCTCTACTCTTCTTCTACTTTGTGTTCAGTCCAGAAGTCTTGCTTGTGTTTTTCCTCCACATGAGCTCAATTTTGAATATACCAAACAGCTAGCAACTCCAGCGCATTGAGACCCTCACGGGTGATTTACCACGCTTTACAAATCCCTGATTGATTGATTGATTGATATTCAACTTCAATAATAGTGGTTCATGGTGGAGAAAGCACACAGATTAAATAATGAATACGAGCTTTCCTTTCAAGTTCTTCAGTGACTGAAAATTCCAGCAACATTTCTGCTGAACATATTTAATGGAACATGAGAACCACATTCTCACTAGAAGAATTAGTTCAGACCTTCAAATAGGCGGTGCCTGTGATTCGTTGTGATTTGTTCTATACTAATAAAAAGAAATAAACTGCAGCAAACTACCAATAGAAATAGAGTCACCTATGAAATTTATTATGAAAGATGTTAAAGTTTGTAGCTCCCTCAAATGTATTTTCATTTAAAAGCACTGGCATTTAATTACTAAAAATGTTTAACCACATCCGATGTTAAAAAAAAGGCAAACTTTATATTAGCTGCATTTTCTGGAGATATTTGACCAAATATGTTATGACTGCATTTATTCAGGTTAAACCTTAGGCTTTGTCATGACTCACCCTTACTCATTGGCGAGGCCAACTCACACTATCAGCATGGCTGGACTGGCCGTATTAGGCATTGGGTATTTCCCTGGGAGGCTGAAATGGTGGGAGCCGCTTTTGTTCCTGGGGCCTGGTTTTGTAACAGTGCAGCAGTTTTAAAAGCACTGCAGAGTTCCTTGTATATCCCACAGTTTTCAGGCAACAATAAAAGTGTAGGATAACTCTGGTAAATAATGTACCAGCTCTAGAGAGAGAGAGATCAGGGTTTTTGGAGTGGCAGTTTTGACTCCTGTAAGGCACTGCAGAGGGTTAATATTCCTGCTGCAAAGGACATGTACTATGCAGATCACAGAACAGCATTTTATGTGCATGGCTCAGTGGGATACTGCTTTTCTCACAGAACTCCTTTTGTTACTGCATAGTCCATAAGTTACAATCATACTCAAGCACAGTCAGCTATGAACTAACATCAAAGAGCTGCATGCAAACTACATGGTACAGGTTAGAAAGTTGTGTTTTTCCATTCTTTGATTATTCTAATTTTGCTAAAAGGGTTTGTTTGGGTAGAAATAAATTGTTATTAGTAAAGTTAACCCTAACCACTGTGTTAAGTTCTGAATGCTGAGTTTATGCCTCCCCAGACCAGTCACTCTTAAAAAATGCCTACCATTATCGATGACATGAGAATCCTACACCTTGTAGTCTCCTTTCTCCTCAATGTTTTCTATACACTGATTTAAACACATATGATTCATTGTCTCTGTATGTGTGTGTGATGTAAAGGGCTCCAACACCCTAACACTGGTAAGAGAGGCACTATAAAACAAATTAAATACATGTGAGAGAGGGGCTATGGAGAGATGAGAGGTACTATTAGAGGGTGATGTGAGGGAATAATTGAAGAGCCCCAATAAAGATTGCGGTATCCTGGTGCACTGAAAGGTCATCATTTACTATGCTATAAAAACAAATGCAATTGAATATATAATGAAAAATGTGTTGTAGAGTGCATCGTTTTGACATTTTTTCACACATTTTAATGGAGGGGAGAACACCCCTAAAGTCAAACTGTAGTGGTCAGGCTTGCTTGCTATGCAACCTATGATGGCTGGTCTGAGAAAATCTGCCAGGGCTGCTGTTCCCCAGTCGGGCCCTTACTATCAGTCACTGGCAGGCAGAGTGTTTTCAAATAAACATTGAAAAGGGACTTCGTAACACGGAGTTCTACACTAGCAGGTGATGTGATGGGATGATGGGATCACGTAGGGCTTTGGTGCACATTGCCCTTTCAGACCAAATTGCATTGGTACTGGCACTTGTCACAGCTGCAGCATCCTTGCTGTGCCATCTAAGGGCAGAGATAAGGTAAGCCCAGACATGCCAGTTGGGTGTCTTTCAGTTATTGCCTCATAACAATGCACAGAATGAGGGTCAGGCAACCAGCAGCTAGGTAATATTAGCATTGCTTAAAAGACTTAAGCAGTGCTTTCTAACTTTCCTGAAGACTGAAGGGGCGGGCCACGCTCTAAAGCAAAAACTGCCAATGTTCACAAAGTCTGGTATGAGTGATGATACTCTGAGCTCTTAGTGGGACAACACAATTCACTTTACCTTGATATGTGCACTCAGAGCTGTTAGCAGCACAGGTTGGGAGACTTGAGAAATTCTCACTCCTGGCTATATTTGTAGTGCAGTAGCAATAATTTTAGACCAATGACGATAGCCCTCTGTCAGTTCTCCCCAGTGCTCACTCCAGAGTGACAAGCCTGGAATTTTATGAGTGCTAGAGGGGCAAAGTGATGGTGATGGTAGGAAACTGTATGTTCCAATCTGAAACCTAAGTGTTGAGGCAGACGACCAATCAGGAGCTTGCATTGGAGTCCACCTATGGTTATTATGCTCGGTTTTGTTCTCTTAATAACCAACAGGAGGGTTCAGGCACTCAGTATGGCTGCCATCCTCCTGAAATCTCACAGGAATTGATGAGATCCCTTATAGAAGCTGACAACGTTATTTGTCTAAAGTCCAGAATAAGTGGAATAGGTAAATGCAGGAAATGTGTAGCTGAACCCCTGGAACATCAATGGGCTTTCCACACCTCTGCTACCTGCACTTCTGGTTGGAGGACAGGCTGATTTCAAGAGTAGTGAAAATGGCTGTCATGTCCTTAGCCGTCCCAAAGACCTGAGCCTACACAATCTCTGTAACAAGTACATTGGCTGCTGAAACAGTAACATATTCAGATATGCTCTAGGAAACTTGAGTCTGTATTATCTATGGAACATAAGATACCTCTGCAGTTTGAGGTTTAAGGTAATACAATCTACCGTCCAAGTGTCAACCTAAAGGTTTCCCTGGAATCTTTTCTTAGCCTGAGGAATTGTTGTGTGAGCTGAAGAAATAAGTGCAACCAAAGGGAAAGGTTTACTGCATAATGCATAAACATTATCAAAAAATTCTGAGAGATTGTTCTGCCCATCAAACATATGTCTGTGTGATTTTTGCTACTTTGCTGATAGCTGTTTTCTAAAGTCAAAGCCTACACAGCTGTGCTTACCCCGGCTAACTCGCAATAAAACCTTTTGAGTTTTACATGTCCAGGTAGTGAAAAACTCTTCAATTAGTTTCTCACTACTGCAAGGTCTATCTCTCTTATAGGTTAACATTGGGGTTGCCTTATTACATTTTATAAGTGTATTTTTAAATTGGGACAAGATGAATATTTAGAGAGATGGTGTCTCTGGACTCACAATTTAATAATCACAGTTTATGGTCAAGTTGGATTTTAAGTTGCAAGTCTGAAAATGCCGCTCTTAGAAAGTTGTCATTTTCTTACTTTAACCATTTTGTACCTTTGTCTGTCTCTGAATACGCGTCAGGGGTGGGTGACAGCTGGGCTTTGCGCATTCCCTCTAGACAGCCACACACCAAGGTAGCTTAGGTGTGCCTGGTGGACCATCCACATCCTGATGAGCCATTAACATCCTGATGGGTTATCCTGGATGGGCTGGGAGGGAGGATCTGACACTTGCACCTGAAAGAACTGTGCCTGTCCCTACACAAAGACTTGCTTACACCCCTGTAGTGCGTCTAGGGCCAGGGTAGGAAAGTCAGGGACTTTGTGCACTCTAAGGGCCTCTCTTTGAAATTTTCCCTACTTCCAAGGTACAGTTGGGTTTAAGCACTGGCCCCCAGACACCACCAAACCAGTACACTTCTGGACCTGAAGACATTCAACCACGAAGAAGGACTGCTGTGATGAAGAGCCTGAGACTCTGCAAGACCTCTGCTGGCCTTTGCTGAACTCCTGCTTTGCTGTACCTGCCCTGCTGTCCTCCTTGCCTGGGAGTGGGAAGGGCTGGACCTGCATTTCTACATCCCCAGAACCAAAGTGACTCTAAAGCTTGCTGGCTTGCCTCCTGTTTTGAAGTTTCAGGGACATCAAAGACTTCACTCATCCCTGCCACAGTTGCTGGACTCTGTCAGCTGTGAGTCCTGACCTGCCAAGTGGTGTCAATCCAGTCCTGGGCCCTTGGTATTGGGTTCACCTGTGCTGATCCAATCAATCAATCAATCAATCATAGGTTTTATAAAGCGCACTAATCACCCGTTAGGTTCTCAAGGTACTGGGGGGGGAAGCTACTGCTCGTAAAGCCATGTCCTTAGGCATTTCCTGAAAGTTAAGAGGTCTTGGGACTGGTGAAGATGGAGTGGTAGGGAGTTCCAGGTCTTGGCAGCCAGATGGGAGAAGGATCTTCCTCTGGCGGTGGTGCGGCGGATGCGGGGACGGAGGCGAAGGCGAAGGCGAGACTGGCGGAGCGGAGGTTGCGGGTGGGGGTGTGGAAGGTGAGTCTGTCATTGAGGTAGGCTGGGCCTGTGTTGTGGAGGGCCTTGTGTGCGTGGATGAGGAGTTTGAAGGTGATCCTCTTTCGTATTGGTAGCCAGTGTAAGTCTCTGAGGTGGGGGGTGATGTGGTTGCGGCGTGGGACGTCAAGAATGAGTCGGGCGGATGAGTTCTGGATTCTTTGCAGCTTTGTTTGGAGTTTGGTTGTTGTTCCTGCATATAGGGCGTTTCCGTAGTCCAGTCGGCTGCTGACCAGGGCTTAGGTGACAGTTTTCCTGGTTTCGACGGGAATCCACTTGCAGAATCTACGCATTGCTGTCACTGCGCCGATCGGAACAGCTGCATCTCGCATTGACGTGATGCATCACCATTGAGGATGAGAACATTGCAACACTGATTGCGCAGCTCAGGATCAACGCATTGCCATCAGTCAAACGCATCACCTTTGTATCACCAGCTGTGTGGCTTGACAACGATGCATCACCTTCATCGGAAAGGGTGCAATGCGGCACCATTGCTTGAGGATTGACGACTGCGCAGCTCGATGACAACACATCTCTGACTGCGTGGATCAGAACCAACGCATCGCCTTCACATTGTCTTCCCTGCTCCTCGCATAGGATCTTCAACGTTGATGCAACCCTCCATAGAAAGTTCTCTTTCTCCAGTACAAGGATGGTCCCAGTAGCCGGCCCATGCTACATAGTGGTTGGCCTGAACTCCTAGCTTTACCCTGGTCCAGCACAACCAGATAGCCTCAGTTGGTGTGAAATGCTCCTAAGCAGTACGGTTTTGTTTAATCTTTAAAATTTCAGATCTCAACTTCTACTGATTGGATTTTTTGTCATTTTGGTCTTGTTTTACTCAGAAAAATATGATGTGTAGTCTTCTTATGGTGCTTATAATGTGTTACTGTTTTAAGTGTTGCACAAATACTTTACACCTTGCCTCCTAAGTTAAGCCTGCCTGCTCTGTGCCCAGCTACTAAAGGGTGAGCACAGGTTAATTTATGGTGTGTAACTGACTTACCCTGACTAGGGTTGTGGTTCCTGCTTGGGCAAGGTGTATACCCCTGCCAACCAAAAACCCAATTCCTAACAAATAAGCAAACTTACAAAGGTGCGTGGGGTGCCTAATGAAGCCATAACAGAAAACCATACTTGGAGAGGTTGAACAGCAGTGCTCAGGTAGAGAAGTGCAGTGGTGGAAGAGCTTTCACTGTTGACTTCCAACTCATAAATTCTATACCAAAATAACTTGGATGAAACAAGGCATGTTGAAATTCAGGGGACATTGAAGATGAGGGCATATTCTTGCTACTAACTAATGAAGATCATGAAACGCATTCTTGGTGACATCATTCACTTAGGGTCTAAGTGAGAATTCAGTGTGGAAAAGTAATCCTGGATTGTGTTCTTTGGAGGTAAATGAGCTGGATGCGTATTTGGTGCTGCCAAGTAAGATTGATAAGATTAGTTTACCAGCCCCATAAATTTTCCACAGTTTGTTTTGCTGTTCACAAGATGTACTGTTAAGGCCAGAGCTGAAGACTTTGGAAACTGGGGAACCAGAAACAAGTCCTGGCATTGGTTTCAAATCTTCTGTTTCCAAGCAAATCTCTTAACCTCACAATACCTAAAAAAAGAATCTCACCTGGTATAACATAACTGGTGATCGTGTAAAGCATTCCAGTGCCCTTAAGCCAAGTTTGAACTATACTAAAATGCATACAAGAATAAAAGGTAAGGCTCCACTGTTAAAAACCGTCAGACTCCTTTTACTGTAAAACATCCCCACAAGTTCTGTGGGACATATTTCACACGTAGTTTAACGTCGGGCACTTACATAGCACGCTTTTTGTAATTTGTAACACAAACTACAATTGTATCAACAGATCAAAAGTGTCTTATGAATTCAAAGTTGAAGTATACACCAGATTTGTCTAAAATGAATTTAAATAAGTAAAGCTAATACATTTCTGATACTCTGGTCTGCCGTGTATTGTAGGTTGACATTTCAATATGTCTGTGTTGTCTGTTTAGTTTCCAGTACTTCAGTCTATTGACCACTGTCCGTTTTCAGATCCAGAACATCACATACAGAAGAAGCAGGATTCTGCTGCCTCTCCCTCAGCCCTGTCAAGTGCTACATTTCACAAGTTAGACCAACACGATTCATTCTTCATTCCTACATTTCCCCACTGGATCATTTTGTCAGGCAATTCAGAGAGTTCTTCTGAGTTCAGCAGCTGTCATTCTCTGTACACCACCATGTATAGGGTGCTCAAGAAGACTAACAATTAGCATTGAGATCCTGCTATCAGTGCAGCAAATCATTTCAATCAGGGTCGATCAAAACTGTTTTTTATGGGTACCCGCATCACTGTGCCAAGAGGCTGGCAGTGTGTATTCCCATGCTCTCTGCTTTACCGTGTATGGGTCCCACTTTGCAGACCACTGAGAGAAGCAGGGGCAGTGATAAGCTCACCTTGGCATGATCAGCACAAATATTAAAGCTTGTGATGCTCGCTTACCACCCCAACACATCAGTCAGTAAAGTAACCCATTTGGGAAACAGTGAGCATAAAGACACTGACCCTCTTACTAGTGTGCAATAAGCCACTTTTAATGAAACAGGTGCACATTAACAAAACACAACCTTGGCCAATGACCTCACAAAACTACATCCTCGCTAACACTTAAATTACTAACCAGCCTACACTCCAACCCAACTATCCTACCCACAAGACCCCTCTCCGATAAGCCCTTCTTTATTAACTAACCATGTCCATTTTTTTTAACATGCTCCTCCATGCCCACAGAATAAAGTCTTAATTTCAAACAACTATTCTCCAATGAACTACCTCTAATTCTAAACTTTCTGTCTACCCCCCCCCATTGCCACATGCCTGTCTCAAACGACAACTTACATGCCATAACCCATATGAGCACCTGTCATATAAAAACTGACCAGGGAGCTTGCCACTGAGAACCATGGCGAAAGCCCCTAACCTAAGGGATGGGTGGGAGGGAAAAAGCTGCTAACTAATATAGCTCCAGCCAACAGGTCACCACACTTAAAATAATGGCTGGAGAGCCCAAAAGAGCCCAGTTAAATGCTGTTTGCCCTATGTTTGGGCTATGTCTTAGCCCTATCCCCAGGAAGATCTTAAAGGGGCTGCCACACCGACTGCACGATTTTCCCATAATCCCCCGGGGGAAAACCTCACTACACTCATCTGTCCCCCCAACACCCCATTGGGGAACAGGGTGCATAAAGACACTTACCCTCTTAATAGTGTGCAAAAGGCCGCTTTAATGACACAGGTGCACATTAACAAAACACAACCTTGGCCAATGGCCTTACAAAACTACCTCCTTGCTAACACTTAAATTACTAACGAGCCTACCCTTCCACACCAACTATCCCACCAACAAGACCCCTCCCTAATAAGCCCTTCTTTATTAACTAACCATGTCCAATTTTTTAACATGCTCCTCCATGCCCAAAGCATAAAGTCTTCATTCCAAACAACTACTCTCTAATGAGCTACCTCTAATTCTAAACTTCCTGTCTACCCCCCCATTGCCGGTGTCTTACCAATGTAAACACAACATAACTTTCTGTAACCTTCTTTACAAACCTTTCTGCCACCACAACCCAGAAAACTTCAGATCCTGACTATTCTGCCCTCCCTTCTCTTTTTGTCTCTCACCTCTGTGGTTGCTTGTCTCCCCCCATCAGTTGAACTTTTAGATTCATAACTTTAACCTCCTTATCACTACCTCTTTTAGCTCCAGTAAATATAACTCCAAACACATTCTAGACAAGTGTTGCTTCGGAAGAATTCCACATTGTCATATTCAATATCTGAATGATAAACTCTGCCACCACTTATACTTCTACAAAAATGACTCATCTCCCTGTTTATCTTTCTATGAGCCCTGTCTACCGCCGCGGTCTTCCCTGCCCCTCTCCACTGTCTGCTTGGCATAAACTCCATCCATAAAACAAAATATCCAGACCATTGAGCCCTCAACTTGCTCAAATCCTTTTTCATGGCACTCATCAACTCCACACTTTTCTCTTTGACCAAATCATTCTCACCCACGTGCAGAATCAATAAGTCCGGGCCGCTACCACCTCTCATCATACCATTCAAGCAATTTATCAATTGACTCCACCTCATGCCTCCCTTCCCTTTCCAAGTTACAGAGATGCCCTGTTGTTGTAAACCAAGATCAGTCCCTGCTCCTCTCTGTGCCACCTGCCGAGCTACCCATTTGACGAAGGAGTGGCCAACCACCCAAATGGCAATTTCCTCCACTTCCAGCACAGCAACTTAACATGTAACAGAAACATATGTAAATATCACAGCTCACCGGAGGAGGTGCATCCATTGTCCCTCTCAGATCACACATATCTCCTGAAACAATCCGAGGACCAGTGTCCCAGTCTCATGAGATCCTCCCTCCCCCAACCTTGTCTACCTGCCTCTGTTGCTGCACCAACCCTGAAAGAATGTGTTCCAAAAGCTGATACTGGAGCTTTGCGCAGTACAACCAGTAGTTGGTAAGCTGATGCCCTACTTCCGTCCTTTCTCCTGAACACCTCTTCTCTACTCTCCCTACTTCTGGCAGACCACTTGACACCTCATGTTACCAGGCATATATCCGGCCCCGGGCAGCTCTGTAACACAATATTTTTGCCCTGTGCTCACTGATCCGTTTTGGATCTATGCAGCCATATAACCACTCTGCCTTCTCTCAATGACACATCTTCCAACCCTACTCTTCCTCCTCTTGTTACCCAGCAGCTCAGATACTCTGGAGGCCCTGAAGAACATCCACAACATTATCGCGGAAAACATGCCTCCTCCTCTCCTTTAAAAACTTGGGGTAACTGCTGAATTACTTGCCAGAATAAACCCAATGATATAGGTCTCTGAAGCCTACCTGATCGGCCCTGCTCCCTCGCCCAGCCTTCCAACAATCTCTGCCCCAATTCCCCCACTGACGGAGTATAGCCCCAGAGCAGCTTACCCATGATTGAAATACCTGCTAACTTCCCAGCAATTGTAATTCGGGACCTCCCCTTGTCTATCAAGTCTAACATGAATTGAACCACATCCTCTGACCTCTTCCAGACCTTCCACCATTTTTGGTCTATGGACGACAGAAATTCTGCCCAGGCCTGTCCGTATGCTCTCCTGGTGGACTCTGCAAGGGAACCTCAGACCAAATGAACCACTCGTTGCTGCTTACTGACCACATCTCCGCTGGAACAGGGGTCTTGAACTGGTCTGCCTCCTTGACCAGTCCATGAAATCTCTCCCACTGAAAACAAGACAAAGCATCCACAATGTCATTTTCAGCACCCGCTACATGCAAAGCCCTGAAAGAAATTTCATGCCTCAGGCCACTGAACATGAATAGTCTCAACAACTTCAGCACCTGTTCATCTCTCGCTGACTGCCTGTGCACAACGTGCACCACCGCCATGTTGTCCACCCAGAACAGCACTCTATAGTGAGCCAACTCCACCCCCACAGTGTAACTGCTACCACTGGTGGAAACAACTACAGGAACACAATACTTCTGCTCTGTGCTTTCCATTGTGCCGGACATTCCCCGGAACACCAACACCCTTGCCAGAGAAGGTCAAAGCCCAGACCTCCTGCTGTGTCAGAAAATATCTGCACATCCCAGTCAAGGTCGTCCTGTCTTGCCTTTGGAACACCATTAAAAGACTGTAAAAAGAAAGACCACATCCTGAGGTTCTCCTTTACTCAATTCAATTCAAAACAATCTTTATTCGGATTTTACTCCATAAAAGAAAAACAGTCTCTTTAGGATAAAAAAAAATTAGACAATATATATATATATTTTTTTTCAAATATATTACAAATAAAAGGATAAAAATATTTGTTGCAACAAATTATGCGATTATTCCTTCTCATAACGGAGCTTTTCTAGATAGAACAATTTTTTTCTCTGTTCAATTGCATGTAGGATACATTTTATCACTGCTTCACATTTCTCATTCGTATCCAATTTAAATAAATAGTTAAAAGCTTCTCTACAGTAAAATAACTTATTAGTAATAAATAGTGGTTTTAAGAATTCTTTCCTAATATCATGATAAAATTTGCAAGATATAATAAAGTGCATTGTGGATTGTGCAAAACGTCCCACGCAGGGGCACTTCGGTAAGTTTTTACTCCAAATTCTCATTTTTGGGAAGGCTACCAAAAAATGCAACATTCTAAAATGTAATGGGGTCAAATAAAATCTATGCCGAGTATTCACAACTGTCAGTAGATAATTTGGTATTACCTCATTGTTTTCAATCATGTGAAGAGCTACCGTTGATTTCATGCATTCTCTATTTCCTCTTTCGCTAGCCCTCCAAGCCATTAAATGATTTTTCAGTTCTTTCTTGCTAAATTGGAGAACTATGCCTGGGTTGTCTAAGTTTGGTGTTAGATTTATACCTCTCAACAGATCTTTTAAGAGCATGAACCATGGGATTCTATCCCGATGTTCTAATGTAAGGCAATCTTTAATAATCTTTCAGGTGAGATGCGTCCCTTCTTGCCATGCCAAACCGACAACGCATTTGTGTATATTAAATCCACCACGTAGGGACTGCCCAATTCCTTGTGTACCATGTATGTGGAAGTGGTATTTTGGGACTGCAAGTAGTCTATTAAAAAATGTATTCTCTAACACTTGTAATGAATGGATCTCGGGTATCGAACCCCAAAGGGCAGAACCATATGTGATGCTAATTGATTTGCTTTTGTAAATTTGCAGCATTTCCCTTAGGGGTTTATTACCAATTTTATTGGAGAATCTAAAGATTGCCTCGGTTGTCCTAATATACTTCATTTTGGTAATTTCTAGGTGTTGTTTCCAATGTCCCATATTAGAAAATTGTATGCCCAGATATGTAAATCCATTCACCTCTTCGCATTGGTGGCCCTTAATAAAATAGGTTTTCTTCCTGGCCTTTCCCTGTCCACAAGTCATTACCACTGTTTTACTCATATTCAACATCATATCTCTTTCCTCCATAAATTCCATGAAGCCCTTCATTAGTTGCTGCAACCCATTTGCAGTTCGTGACAACAAAACTGCATCATCTGCATATAAAAGGATTGGGATAGAACATTCTCCTATTTTAGGGCAATCAATTTTTAAGTTTTTTAGGTGGGCATGTACACCATTTATGTAAAGAGAGAATAGGAGCGGCGCCAAGACACAACCTTGGCGTATTCCTCTTCCTATCCTAAAGCCTGGTGTACATTCTCCATTTCTTCCATATCTCACCCGTGCTGTTAGATTATTGTATAACTGTGCCAAAAAGCTTATTATATCCGAGGGCGCACCCATATCTGTTAAGACTTTCCACAACTTGGCGTGATTCACCAAATCAAAGGCACTACTAAGATCTGCAAAACAGAGGAATACATGACCCTTCTTTGCTATTGTATACTTACTTATTATTAAATTAAGATTTATACCTTGTTCCAGGGTGCCAACCTCAGGCCTAAATCCCAATTGAGCCTCTGTAAGTATGTGATTATTTGTTGCCCATGTTTCTAGTCTTTCTACAAGTACTCTTCCCAGCAATTTAACAGAGGTATCCAGAAGTGAGATTTGGGGTCGCCTCTATGCCCCTTTTTAAAAATAGGGACAATTACATTTTCACTCCATGATGTTAAAATCTATCCCTTTGTCACACTCAAAAAGACTTGGGTCAAGATAGGGCACCATAAATCAACATGTGTCAGATAGGCATCAACTGGCACCCCGTCAGGGCCTGGCGCCTTCCCTTTCGAGCATCTTCCCATGGCAAATTTCACTTCCTCTAAACTGACTGGTTTCAAGAAGGGTGGGTTGATCTCAATTATCCCATTATTTGGCGGGTGTTCTCCTTTACTCATTGTGGTGCAGCAGCCATTTTCCTGTGAGCGCTAGTCCCAGTCTTCTGCAAAAAGTTCTAGCTGGCCTGACCATCCTACAAGCAAAATTGAGGTGATCCAGCAGCACCTGCACCTCCTTCACTGTCACCTTCGCTATAGCCAGCACTGTAGCCACCAATGTTAGCATTGCTTCCTTATTGTCACTGAGCAGCCTCGCCTTCATACGTTCAGTGTCCAACTCTATCCCCAAAAAAGAAAGGACAATGCTGAGACTTTCCATCTTTTCAGGCACTAGTGGGACCCCTAAGTCATCCCTGAGCTCCTGGAACCTAGTGCCTGCTGGCAGTCTGTCAAACCAGGATTTCCCTCAAAATAGATGTCATCCAATTAGTGCTTCACCAGCCAGTGACCGTTTTTCCATGTGAACAGCCACAGAATAAATGAACTGAAACACTCAAAGAATGCACTACTGAAGATCCTACAGGTAAAGTCTTGTCTACCTACCAAGCTCCTTCAAATTGTATACTCAGCAGTTGGAAGTCGTCTGGGTGTACAGGGGAAGCCTAAATACTGACTTCACATTGCTCTTTGCCATCAGCGCCCCTCGACCTGCCTGGGCCACTAAGTATATAGCCACATCCACAGATGAATAGGATACTGACACTAGGTCCTCTGGAATAAAGTCATTCACTGACCCTCCCTCGGCCATGACAAATTCTGAACGAGCAGAAACTGTCCTTTGTCTTTCTTTTATACTACACCTATGGGGGCATTATCAGTTTCTCCAACGGCCAGTCCCTAAATGGGCCCACCATTTTCCTTTCATCAATTTATTTTTCAAGTTTTTGTCATACTGCTTCCTTATGTTCAAGAGCACTGTGCAAGTTATCTGTCCATATGAGAACCTGGGGACCCCCATAACCCAAACTGAAACCCAATCTAAAGCCATCTATCAATAACTTTGCCTCTGCCGGCAGATCATAAAACTGTAGCCAATGCCCCAGCCTCTGCAATTTAATACAAGTATGAGCCCTTCCCCGCAGGTCCTTGTGTCCCACTACCCCCTCTGCTCAAGAACTGTTGAGGGTGTTGTTGCACCTCTAATCCCCTTGTGTAATGCTGCCACTGTCCCCCATGCTGCCCATGAGTGCCTTTGTTGAAATCCCAGCATGCTCCTTTAGACCTTTCTCCACTCTTGTCTGTCTGTCCCACCCCTCCTCGGGTGGGGCGCCTCTGAAAGGGCTTATAAATGATCAGTAGGCCGCTGGTCGTGATACTGTCTTCCCGAACATAGCTGGACCCATTGTATGCTGCCAGAGATCCGTGTCCAGCTCTCCCCATTTTGCCTCAGTGTACTCCTCATCATATTGCACTCAAGCGTACCCTTCAAATGTCAATTGAGCTTTACATATCACGTCTATGTATGTGAACAGTGCTACGCTGCAATTTTTCGCAATAAACGCTGGTGTAAATTAAAAAGGTTGCTGTCCAGTTCTCAATAGTCAAAGGGACCTTGGGTCGTTTTACGGGCTCATATTCCTCTTCCTTTGACCCTTCTTTTGAACTGACTTCTCTGTGAAGAAGCTTCAGCATCTCCATATATTCAACTTTCCATGTCCTCTGTTTGGTCCCCAGCATCAAGTGCGCTCCAAGAGGTTGTGTCGTCCCCATGTACAGGAGGCGTTTTATTTTTATCTCTTTGCTCCCTGTACTCTCTGTGGCCTCCATTTGTTGGACCCCAGCCTGTGCACCGTCACCCCCTGAACTCACCATCACCTGTGATCTGCTGTTGTCATTCCCAGTCTTCTTCTCCTCTGCGTCAGCCCCTTTTTTCCCCCCACACCAATGTCCACCATGTACTTGCCCCCACTTAACCACTCAACCCGCCCCTCTGTACTGCAGCCCGCTTCCACCCCTGTGGATCTTAATGTAGGGCCCTTGCCCGCCACAGTGCTCTTACCTGGCTCCAATGACGGTGCCAGTGCAGATGCTTGCTGCCTCGCCAGTGGCCCTCTTCTTCCCGTGGGTGGTCTGTGCTGTTCCTACACTGAGCTAGACAACACAACATTAGCGGCACCCCCTGCCTCCATCTCTGACTGACCCATAGCTGTTTCTTCCCCCTCATGCACCTCATGTTCCTTGAGGATCTCCTCCCAAATCGAGAATCCCAAACTGACCCCCTCTCCAAATGTGTCCTCTTGCCAAACCCCAGACATACTGGCTGGCACAAGCTGCCCATACTGTTGTTGCACTTTTGTCTGTGCGGCCCAACTGCTAGGGTCCAAGGAGGTCATATTTTACCCCACTACACCAGCATGTTGGCTCTTCAAATCCTCTTTCATTGCTAGTTTGCCGGAGGTTGTAGTGGACCTGCCTGCCATTGGAGCCAACAAGGTCGTCCTGGACCTACATCCCCTGGCTGCGTCGGGCTTCCTCGCATATGTCTGGTAGGCCGTTCGGGGCCCAACTGTCTCTTCTGCTCAGATTCTCAGAGCCGCCACAAGCTCTTCTGAGTCAGGAGTCTAGTGATGCTCCCTGTTAGAAATGGGGTCTTTGGTTGGCAGTCAGGTTACCCCCTGTCCAAGCAAGGACCCTCACTCTAGTCAGGGTAAGTCACACACAATCCAAATTTTCCTGTGCCCACCCTCTGGTAGCTTGGCACTGAGCAGTCAGGCTTAACTTAGAAGGCAATGTGTAAAGTATTTGTTCAATAAGTCATACAATAACACAATATAGCACCACAAAAATACACCCCACAGTGTTTAGAAAAATATATAATATTTATCTGGGTTTTTGCAGGTCAAAACGATAAAAGATGCAATATGAAATTGTAGAGATATCACTGAAAAGTGATATAAAGGGGGTCATTCCAACCCTGGCGGTCGGTGTTAAAGCGGCGGCCAACCCGCCAACAGCCAGACGGTCAAAAAAATGGAATTCTGACCCTGGCGGAAACCGCCAACACAGACCGCCACTTTAACACTCCGACCGCCACGGCGGGACAAACAAACAGCGCGGCGGTCACCGCCAACAGAGAGGCGGGAGACAATGTACCGCCCACCCTATCACAACTCACCAATCCGCTACCTTTTCCGGGGCGGGAGCCCCGACGATAAAAACACGGTGGAAACAGACTACGAACGGGAAAACGCTCACCTCTACACACTCCACGAGGAATCTGGACAGCATGGAACCAGAACTACACATCCTACCAGCTATTGTCTACCTGCTCCTCTACCAGGAGCACGAACGCCGGCGCAGAAGACAACGGTGAGTACTGCACCTACGACACAGGGGAGGGGGGAGGAGAAAAGATTATGGGCACACACATACGCGACACACCCACCCTCACCCACAACTACCTACACATCAATGCAGAGCAACAACTCAGAGTGACACCCCCCCAAACCCCCCGGAAGAATGCCAAGACAAAATAAAATGATCATGAAATTCGAATATATTGTAAGGCTAAGTAAAAAATTATTTCCAACATCTATAACTATATACACATATGTAAATTGTCCTGTCCAAATTGGGTTTCAGTCATTGTACGTGGGCCAATGGGCCTCAACACATGGGCAAAGCCCACACAGGAGACCCGAATCCATTGGAGAGAACACTGCAGGGGCATCAGATAGAAAAAACTACAGGCACCTCAGGGGGAAGGGAAGGGGAGGCACCTCAGCCACATGAGTCCACGACGCCAGATCCACGAGGGGCCTCCATGGCCACTGTCCCATCCTGGGGAGTGCAGAGCCACAGTCTCTCAAGTCTCTACAGTGGGTGGCTTGCCCACTGTGCCATCCTGGGGAGTGCAAAGCCACAGTCTCACAAGTCTCTACAGTGGGTGGCTTGCCCACTGTGCCATCCTGGGGAGTGCAAAGCCACAGTCTCTCAAGTCTCTACAGTGGGTGGGTTGCCCACTGTACCATCCTGGGGAGTGCAAAGCCACAGTCTCTCAAGTGGATTACAGACTCCACTGGTACTGGAGGAGGCATGGTGCCCAGAGTGCATCGTGCAGCCCTGCCCGACACAGATCCGGGCCTGCCCCTTCTGCCAATGGGCCAGCGGTGCTTGACTTGAAGGGCCCAGCGGAGCGGTGCAGAGATGAATGGCCCAGCAGAGCGGTGCTTGAGACGGCGGTGCCCAGCGGAGCGGTGCAGAGATGAAGGGCCCAGTGGAGCGGTGCTTGAGACGGCGGTGCCCAGTGGAGCGGTGCTTGATATGAAGGGCCCAGCGGAGCGGTGCTTGAGATGAAGGGCCCAGCCGAGCGGTGCTTGAGATGAAGGGCCCAGCCGAGCGGTGCTTGAGTCGGCGGTGCCCAGCGAAGCGGTGCAGAGATGAAGGGCCCAGCCGAGCGGTGCTTGAGACGGCGGTGCCCAGCGGAGCGGTGCTTGAGATGAAGGGCCCAGCGGAGCGGTGTTTGAGATGAAGGGCCCAGCGGAGCGGTGCTTGAGATGAAGGGCCCTGTTCAGCGGTGCTTGACACGGCGGTGCCCTGTTCAGCAGTGCTTGAGATGAAGGGCCCAGCGGAGCGGAGCTTGTCTTGAAGGGCCCTGTTCAGCGGTTCTTGAGACGGCGGTGCCCTGTTCAGCGGTGCTTGTCTTGAAGGGCCCTGTTCAGCGGTTCTTGAGACGGCGGTGCCCTGTTCAGCGGTGCTTGTCTTGAAGGGCCCTGTTCAGCGGTGCTTGTCTTGAAGGGCCCTGTTCAGCGGTGCTTGTCTTGAAGGGCCCTGTTCCGCGGTTCTTGAGACGGAGGTGCCCTGTTCAGCGGTGCTTGTCTTGAAGGGCCCTGTTCAGCGGTGCTTGTCTTGAAGGGCCCTGTTCAGCGGTTCTTGACATGTGTCTCCAGGGCACCATATCCGGCCAATATATGGAGTTCACTCGCCATCCGACTTCTCGCTTGCGGGGCCCTCCTGTGCTGGAGTCCAGGGCCCGTGGGTGTCCTCCTTCACACCCGGAATGGGGCTGGTGGGGCCCTCCTGGGCAGCTCGCCTGCTGCCAGACTTGTCGGCCGTGCTGCCCTTGCCATCCTTCCGTGATTCTCTGTGGCCCTTGCCTCCCTTTGTAGATGTGCCAGGTGGCACCCCACTTCCTGACGGTGCCAGGGTAATGCGTTTGGAGGCTGCCGTCTCTGGCCTCTCGCGCCGGGCCTTGCCTTTCTTGTTTTTTTTCCCAGGGGGTGGGCTGGCTGTCCCTTTACTGCTGGCCGATGTAGCTGCCCCTGAAGGTGGTGGACTCCAATATCCTTGTACTATGGTCCTTGTAGGTCCAGGGGTTGTGGTGGCTGAGGTGCTGATTGGACTCTTACAAGATGGAGGGGGTGGGTCAGGTGATGGAAAGAGGTTAATTTTGGACAGGAAAAACTTTTTAGGAGCAGTGGGAAGGGTAGGTGCAGTGGGTATGGGAGTGGAGGAAGAGGATGTGGTTGTAGGAGAGTCAAGTGTGGTGTCTTTGGGTGCAGGTGCTTGTGACGGAGGCTGTCGTGAGGTGGATGGCTGTTGGGTGGGTGGCTGCCTGCGTTTGTGTGGTTTGGAAGAGGGGGTGACAGACACACTGGGAGAGGACACAGGGGACGTGTAAATGGCAGTGGGGGTGGTGACTGCACGTGTGCGGAGTTTTCTGGTGGGTGTGCTGGTGATGGACGTAGTGGCTGATGATGTTGTGCATGCAAGTGTGAGTGGAGATGTCACAGGGAGGGAGGAGGGAGACGAGGAGGAGGGGGACACAGAGGAGGCAGTGGCTGTTGGTATGTCTGCATGTGGCTGTTGCTTGTGTGAATGCTTCTGTGATGTGTGGTACTTATGTCTGGATGAGTTGCCCTTGGGTGTTGAGGTGTGTGCAGGCTGGTCTGTAGGTGTGTCTGGGATAGGCAGAGGAACAGGGGAGTGGGACTGGGTGGAGGAAGTTGGAGGAGCGAGGCAGGAGACAGGGACAATGGCTGCCGTCAGTGCTGAGGCCAGAGCGTTGAACGATCGCTGATGGGTAGCCTGTTCCGAATGAATGCCCTCCAGGTATGCACTGCTCCGGTGCACCTCCCTTTCTACCCCCTGGATGGCATTCAAAAGGGTAGACTGCCCAACAATGAGCGTCCTGAGGAGGTCAATGACCTCCTCACTGAGGGCAGCAGGGGTAACTGGGGCAGGGCCTGAGGTGCCTGGGGCGAAGGAGATGCCCGCCTTCGTGTGCGAGCGGGCACGGGGCGAACGCTGAGGGGCTGCTTGGAGGGCGGAGCTGGTGCGCTGGGTGGCGGCTGTACCTGTTGTTGCGGTGGGCACGGATGTTGCCGCCACCACAAGGGAGCTCCCTTCCGAGGATGTGCCTGTGTCGCTGATGTCTCCACGTGTCCCGTTGTGGAGCTCCCCTCGCCCTCCGTCTCACTGCTGAACTCCAAGTCGGTTGCATGGCCCTCCAGGGCCATGTGAGATGCAGCTCCCTCGTGCTCCGATGCCACTTCTCCTCCGCCTGATGATGCTAATGCACACATGAACAGGAAGAGCAGCAAAAAAAGGGGGGGGGAAATAAAGACATGTTGAGTGCATGCATTGGCAACACAGTTGGCGGAGAGGACAGACACAGAAGCCCCCTGCACTACGCCGCGCAATTGGGGTACACTACTCAATCATTGGGACTTGGCCTACAAGCCTATGGACGACAACTGCACACATAGGTGACACAGGGCCATGGATAGCTGTACTTGGCACCCTACAGAGGTGGGGGGCGGGGGCACAGGGCCATGCCTTACGGAGGGGCCTAGCCTACAGAAATCGCCCTGGCCTAGGGATACCCACAGCCCTCCTCCCCCACCCAGACACCTCCACTGCGCGCTAAGATAGCAGAATGTGCTGGTACTCACCCCCTTGTGTCTGATGTGATGTCCTCATGCGCCCATCCAAATCTGGGTAGGCCACCGCCAGGATCCGAGACATCAGGGGGGTCGAGTGGCACCCCTCCTACGTTGGGAGGCCATCCCCAGCAGAGCCTCCACGGTCTTCCTGCTCCCGCGGCGGATGTCCTCCCACCTCTTGCGGCAGTGGGTGCCCCGTCTGTTGTGGACCCCCAGGGTCCGCACGTCCATGGCGATGGCACGCCAAATGTCGATTTTCTGATGGGCGCTGACCTATGTGACATGTACAGGGGAAGAAATAACATTGTCATAATTTCCTGCATGCTCGATGTGAGTGGCCCCCCATCCCCACCCTTGCCATGTGGCACATGCTCTCATCCGTCGTTTGATGCATGCCTCAATCGCTCCCCTCCCCACCATCTTTCATCCACCCGACTCAACCCAGGCATTGCCCCCAAAGCATGCTCCCAGTGTACTTACCTGTTGGTCTGGAGGACCATAGAGTAGCGCATACTGGGGGAGGACCCCATCCACGAGTTTCTCCAATTCTTCAGAAGTAAAGTCAGGGGCCCTTTCCCCAGTCGCAGCAGCCATTGTATCTTCCAGACTGAGGTCACAGCAGCACTTGCAGTATAGGTCCTCTCCTGTGGATGATCAGGTCTCGAGTGATTAAGCTGATAGAAAATGGCGGTCACGTCCACGGCGGTGCGTACCGCGGCGGTGCGTACCGCGACCGCCGGCGCACTTCGTCATTGGCTCCTGAAACCCATAGGGTTCAATGTTAACCAATGCGGCTTTGCACCGCGGTCTTCGACCGCCTACCGCCACGGTGTGCCACGCCAGCGCATTGACCTCACATCCCATTGTCGCACTTCACAGGTCAGGCAGCCGCCATTTCAAGGGCCCACATGGCTTAATTTCTACTGCGTCACACATGCCTAGGCCTTGCATCGACACTCATACAAGCCATTCAATGCATAGAGAATCGTGTACTGTGCAAGCTGTGAGAACGTACCTGTGGGTTGATTGACTCTGTGCTCGCTGTTGTCCTTCCTAGGCACCGTCCGCTGGGACTTGCGAGGAGATCGAGGAATGTTCCCGTGTACAGACCGCTGGTGGACCTGTCGACAATGGAGGAACGACATGTCATTCTGACATACAGGCTTGACCGAGCCACTATACAGGAACTGTGTGCCCAGCTGGAGCCAGACCTGATGTCACCCATCCGCCAACCCACAGGGATCCCCCCTCTAGTGCAGGTGCTGTCAGTACTCCATTTTTTGGCAAGTGGCTCATTTCAAACAACAGTGGCCATTTCATCAGGGATGTCTCAGCCTATGTTTTCAAAGGTGTTGTCCAGAGTGTTGTCTACCCTGCTCAAACACATGCGGAGATACATCGTTTTCCCTGAGGTGGGGGATTTGCCTACAGTGAAGGGTGATTTCTATGCCCTTGGACATATTGCCAACATCATTGGTGCCATTGATGGGACACATGTGGCTTTGGTACCCCCCAGAGAAAGTGAACAGGTGTACAGGAACAGAAAAAGTTATCATTCCATGAATGTCCAGGTGGTCTGTTTGGCTGACCAGTACATCTCCCATGTAAATGGCAAGTTCCCTGGGTCAGTGCATGACGCGTACATCATGCGAAATAGCAGCATCCCTTATGTGATGGAACAACTACAGAGACACCGTGTGTGGCTAATTGGTGACTCAGGTTACCCCAACCTGTCGTGGTTACTGACCCCAGTGAGGAATCCCAGGACAAGGGCAGAGGAACGGTACAATGAGGCACATGGGCGTACTAGGAGGGTGATCGAGCGGACCTTCGGCCTCCTGAAGGCCAGGTTTAGGTGCCTGCATATGACAGGTGTGCCAGATCATCGTGGCCTGCTGTATGCTTCACAACCTGGCTTTGCGACACCAGGTGCCTTTTCTGCAGGAGGATGGTCCAGATGGTGGTGTTGTAGCAGCTGTGGAGCCTGCGGAGAGTGAAGAGGAGGAAGACGAAGAGGACGACACAGACAACAGGGACACAGTGATACAGCAGTATTTTCAATAACACACAGGTAAGAATCAACATCGGCATTTTACATTTACTTACAGTCTCCTGCCTCTCTACTGTCTGTCCTTTTCACCCAGTGTATGCTAACAGAGTTGTGACTTTCCGTTCCAATTTCAGAGATGTGGGCCCCACTGCGTGACCTCTGCTTTGTTTGCCCATGGACTACAGCTGTGTGACAGTGGTATGTTGTCATCACAATGTAACTGGTCATTTTGGCACGTTTATGTCTAAAACATATTTTCAAAAATACAGGCAGACTCCAGATTATTTTTGTGCAATAAGTGTGTTTATTAAAGTGCTCAATTTTGGGACATGGTTGAAAATCGGTGATGGGAGATGGTGGAGGAATGCCCATGGCAGAGTCCAGATTCTCAGTCTCACAGGTGCATTGTCCATATGCCTGTGGAAGGTGGAGCAGGGGCAGTTTAAGGTTGGACAGGGTGACAATGTGGGACAGTGGGATGACATCAGGGGGTATCCTTTCCTGGCGGGGGTCTTGGCATCCTACTCTGTCTTCTTCCTAGATCTCAGGCCCCGCTTGCGGGGTGGTTCTTCTTCTGCAGGAGGTGGGGTTCTGGTGGCCGGTTGTTGTTGTGTCGGGGCCTCCTGTCCACTAGCACCGGCAGAGGTGGTAGCCTGTTCCTGGTCCATGCTAGTGACAGGGGCCCTTTGTGGTGCCACATGGTCCCGCAATGTGGTGACAATCTGGTTGAGAGCCACAACGATGGTGCCCATTGCGGAACTAATGTTTCTCAGTTCTTCCCTGAACCCCATAAACTGTTCCTCCTGCAGTACCTGGATCTCCTGGAACCTGGCCAGGACCGTCGGCATCGTCTCCTGGAAGTGGTGGTATGCTCCCATGATGGAGGTGAGGGCCTCGTGGAGAGTGGGTTCCCTGGGCCTGTCCCCCCCCTGTCGCACAGCAGCCCTCCCAGTTCCCATGTTTCCCTGGGCCTCTGTCCCCTGGACCATGTGCCCACTACCACTGCCCCCAGGTCCCTGTTGTTGTTGGGGTGGTGGGTTAACCTGGGTGCCCTGTAGTGGTGGACACACTGCTGATTGACGTGTCCTGGAGACAGAGGCATGGGCCCGCTGGGTGGGTGCTGTGCTGGTGTTCCCAGAGGGGGGTAGGTCTGCTGTGGCCTGTGGCTGTCTGAGGGAAACCGACTGTCCCAAGGTCCCCGATTGGCCGGGCTGGTCATCTGGGTCCAGGGAGATAGAGCTGCTGTCATCACTGGGGGCGTCTTCTGGGGGTGGGATGGACATTGCTGGACCCTCCTCGGCGGTGTGGTGGCGTTCGGGTCCTGTAGGGGTATAAGAGTATGGTTATTGCTTCTGTGTGTGCCATAGCGTGCAATGGGTGGGTGCCCGTGTACCCCAGTGCTGGCATTCCTTTGTGGGGGCTGTTGTGACGGCGGTTTGTGGGGGAGATGGGTATGTGCAGTGGACATGCTTAGGTGATGGGTGTCAATGGTTTGTGGTGGCATGCAGGGTTTGGTGTTGGGATGGGTGGGTTGTGATGGTGAGACATTTGCAAGGATTGGCTGTGATGGGGGTGAGGGTGAGGGTGGGGGTATGAGTTGTCATGCTGGTGGGGTGGGGGGGATGAAGTAGTTGAGATTAGACTTACCAGAGTCCATTCCTCCGCCTACTCCTGCGAGGCCTTCAGGATGCAGGATCGCCAAGACCTGCTCCTCCCATGTTGTAAATTCTGGGGGAGGAGGTGGGGGTCCGCCGCCAGTCCGCTGCACCGCGATGTTGTGCCTGCATACCATGGAACGCACCTTCCCCCGTAGGTCGTTCCACCGTTTCCTGATGTCGTCCCGATTTCGTGGATGCTGTCCCACAGCGTTGACCCTGTCCACTATTCTTTGCCATAGCTCCATCTTCCTGGCAATGGTGGTGTGCTGCACCTATGTCCCGAAGAGCTGGGGCTCTACCCGAACTATTTCCTCCACCATGACCCTGAGTTCTGCGTCAGAGAACCTGGGGTGTCTTGGGGGTGCCATGGGGTGGTGTGGATGAGGTGTGGGGTGGTGCTTGCGGTGATGAGTGTGGTGAGTGTAGTGGTGTGTGGTGTTTTGTGCGTGGTTGTTGTGTGGGTGATGGTGTAGTGTGCCTCTGTGTGATGGTGTTCTCTATTCTGTGCTGTCTCTCTCTGGGCTTCGTCTCTGATTTGTGGTCGTAGGGGTTTGTGGGTTATGTGGGTGTGTGTTTTATAGTTAATTGGGTGTGTGGGAGTGTTGTGTGTATGTGTCTCAGGTGTGTGTATTTCAAATTGTCCAATGTGGCTGTGTTTTGGAGCTGTATGTGTATTTTGAGCGCGGCGGTGTGTACCGCCAATGGAATACCGCGGTTGAAAGACCGCCGCGTGGATTCGTGGGTCGTAATGGCATGGGCGTATTTCTGTTGGCGTGACGGTGGAGGTTTGGTCTTCGCCAGTTTAACGCTGGCTGTTGGTGTGGCGGACTTTTGTGGATGTCGGGTTTTTGGCGCTTTGCCAGTTGCGGGTCAGAATGACCGTGGCGGTTTACCGCGACCGCGGCGGTGTTATGGCGGTCTTCTGACCGGCGGTATGCGCATTTTACCGCCGAGGTCAGAATGACCCCCAAAGTGTCTTAAGACTTTAAAAAACAAACAAAGGTGGTCATTCTGACCCTGGCGGTCTTTGACCGCCAGGGCGGAGGACCGCGGGAGCACCGCCGACAGGCCGGCGGTGCTCCAATGGGGATTCCGACCGCGGCGGTAAAGCCGCGGTCGGACCGGCACCACTGGCGGGGTCCCGCCAGTGTACCGCGGCCCCATTGAATCCTCCGCGGCGGCGCAGCTTGCTGCACCGCCGCGGGGATTCCGACCCCCCCTACCGCCATCCAGATCCCGGCGGTCGGACCGCCGAGATCCGGATGGCGGTAGGGGGGGTCGCGGGGCCCCTGGGGGCCCCTGCAGTGCCCATGCCACTGGCATGGGCATTGCAGGGGCCCCCGTAAGAGGGCCCCTACATGTATTTCACTGTCTGCTGCGCAGACAGTGAAATACGCGACGGGTGCAACTGCACCCGTCGCACAACTTCTACTCCGCCGGCTCGATTCCGAGCCGGCTTCATCGTGGAAGCCTCTTTCCCGCTGGGCTGGCTGGCGGTCTGAAGGCGACCGCCCGCCAGCCCAGCGGGAAAGTCAGAATTACCGCCGCGGTCTTTCGACCGCGGAACGGTAACCTGACGGCGGGACTTTGGCGGGCGGCCTCCGCCGCCCGCCAAGGTCAGAATGAGGGCCAAAGTCTCTTTCAAGCACAAAGTACCTGGTTTGGAGTGGAAAATCTCCGCAAAGGGCCTCAGAGGGAGAGATGCGTTGAAAAATGGTGTGTGCGTCGGTTTCGCCCCTTGAGACACGGACTTGCGTCGTTATTTTTCACGCGGGGAAGACGTGCGTTGTTTTCCGGCACGCTGACAGGTCTCCTCTGTGGGTCGCAGGATTCCCAGATGTCCCGGGGTCTGTGCGTGGTATCCTGGGCTTGTTGTCCAGCTGCCCGTCGTTCCGGTGGGCTGTGTGTGGAATTTTCTCCCTCACGGCAGGCGTTGCGCCGATTTCCTCTCTGGAAATCGGGCGCCGTTGTCCAGGCAGGCCGTGCGTTGAAGTTCTGGTCGCAATGCAGGCGTTGCATCGATCTTTTCCTTGTGGGGTCGAGCGGCGTCTTTCCGGATCGGTGTGCGGTGAATTTTTCACCGCGGAGCAAGCTGTGCATCAAATTTTTCGCCGCACAAGGAGTCCAGTTGAAATATGGAAGTCTTTTTGGTCCTGAGAGTTCAGGGAACAGGAGGCAAGCTCCATCCAAGCCCTTGTAGAGCACTTCAGCAGGAAGGCAAGAGTTCAGTAAGGCAGCAGGCCAACAGCAAGGCAGCAGTCCTTTGTAGATAGCAGTGAGGTGAGTCCTTTGAGCAGCCAGGTAGTTCTTCTTGGCAGGATGCAGGTTCTGGTTCAGGTTTCTTCTCCAGCAAGTGTCTGAGGTGGTAGGGCAGAGGCCCTGTTTTATACCCAAATGTGCCTTTGAAGTGGGGGAGACTTCAAAGAGTGGCTTAGAAGTGCACCAGGTCCCCTTTCAGTTCAATCCTGTCTGCCAGGGTCCCAGTAGGGGGTGTGGCAGTCCTTTGTGTGAGAGCAGGCCCTCCACCCTCCCAGCCCAGGAAGACCCATTCAAAATGCAGATGCATGCAAGTGAGGTTGAGTACCCTGTGTTTGGGGTGTGTCTGAGTGAATGCACAAGGAGCTGTCAACTAAACCCAGCCAGACGTGGATTGTAGGGCACAGAAAGATTTAAGTGTAAAGAAATGCTCACTTTCTAAAAGTGGCATTTCTAGAATAGTAATATTAAATCCAACTTCACCAGTCAGCAGGATTTTGTATTACCATTCTGGCCATACTAAATACGACTTTCCTGCTCCTTTCAGATCAGCAGCTACCACTTCAATAATGTATAAGGGCAGCCCCAATGTTAGCCTATGAAGGGAGCAGGACTCACTGTAGTGTAAAAACAAATTTAGGAGTTTTACACTACCAGGACATGTAAACTACACAGGTACATGTCCTGCCTTTTACACACACAGCACCCTGCTCTAGGGGTTACCTAGGGCACACATTAGAGGTGACTTATATGTAGAAAAAGGGTAGTTTTAGGCTTGGCAAGTACTTTTAACTGCCAAGTCGAGGTGACAGTGAAACTGCACACACAGGCCTTACAATGGCAGGCCTGAGACAAGGTTAAGGGGCAACTTAAGTGGGTGGTACAACCAGTGCTGCAGGCCCACTAGTAGCATTTAATCTACAGGCCCTATGCACATGCAGTGCACATTACTAGGGACTTATAAGTAAATTAAAGGGAGAGAGCAAACTATAGATGTCTAGTGTGCTGGAGATCCTGTCCCTGGAAGCCCCATAGGGCCCCCAGCCCCCAATTGACTTCTTCAAACCTCCCTTGATGCCTAGCATCATGCCCCAAGTAGGTCTCTTCCCTTGGACCCTGTTCACTCTTTGCTCCCTGCCCAATACCCCTTGTCTTGCCACTGGGAAATCAATCCCATCCTTGTCCCCTTCATCTTTGCTCCATTCGAACATAGCTGCCAATAACGCGGAGGCGGGCCTCTGGGGCGGGACCCATATTTTTTGTTGTGATCCCCCTTTTTTCTCCTCTTCACTCTGATTGTACGGTTACTTTCCCACCATGCCCCTCCAGCTGCCCACCTATCCTGTACCCCTTGGGGTGCCCTCTTCAACTTGAGGTTCAAAGCAGTCTGACATTTCCCCCTTTTCACCACTGTGCCCCCTTTTGGCCCCATGTGTCTTACTTTTTTATGCACTGTAAACTTGGTGCATTGGGCTGCTTAACCACTGCCCCCTCTCTCCCACTTGCCTCCTTGTCTCTTCTGCCTCCTCTTCCAGTCTTGTATTAACATTGGGAGGCTCCACGTAACTTTTGTGAGCCTCCCGTGACCCTGATGCCCTTGTGTGTGTGCCCCACGCCCTGCTCGGCTCAGCCACAAGCTGCGGGGGCACTGGCTCATGTCCTGGGCTCGTAGGTTCCACATTTGCATGAGAGGCCACCTGCAGTGAAGCAGAGCATCCCCTCCTTGCCTCTTTACTTTTGTTGCGCAGCTTGTGGGCGAAGAGCAAGCTGCGATGACCACAGCCACTCTCTCTGAGGCCTACCGCATGGGCCTCACTTCTCTCGGACATGCTGCCTCAGTTATGAGGTCCATCTGACCAGCCTCGTGCACCAAGCACATGGCAGTTGCAACCTTCTCTGCATCCAATGCCTTTATTGCTTCCAACTTAAATTCTATGCCTCAACAGACTCTTGTTCCCTAACGGCTCAAAACGCAAAGAAAACTGCTAACTAACGGTGCCCAGCCACCAGGTCACCACACTTAAAATGGTGGTTGGAGAGCCCAAAAGAGCCCAGGTTAATGCTCTTCAGGCTATGTTTGGGCTACTTCAGAGCCCAATACCGCGGGAAGATCGTAACAGGGCAGTTACACTGACTGCACATTTTCCCACAATCTGCCAATGGGCAGACCTCGCTTAGGCTTTCCTGTCCCACCCAAGACGCCAATCTAACCATTGCCTAGAGAAGTTTAGGAGTTAAACTGTCAAGTCAAAGTCTCCTAAGTCACTAAGCACATTGTACTCATCATGTGATGCCTGTTATCTACCTACTTGCCTTTATACCTGCTCTCAGAATGCAAGTGCTAGTTGACTGAAAGTTGCACCTTTCTGCTCAGCACAGTTGAGTATGAGACCGGATATCCCATCCAGCAGTATCTTTTGTGGCCTGCACTCCCTGGCTGGTGGTCCCAATGCGCTATGCTATCATTGACTGTTGTTATAGAACCTGCTACGATTCATACATACCTAGCCTAAATTTCAAAATTGACATGCTGTCCGCTTTCAGCACCTGACTTGTAGTGCACTGAAGCAGCACTCCAGCATGACCGCCATTGACTGAGAGATACAGCACACAACTAAGATTTAAATGTCTATAACTACTCACACACACCTGAGAATAGCAACACCCTGGTTTGATCCACTCCATGATTTTAGGAGGACTAGAATTACCACATGAGTAATTCTAACCACAATTTTTCCAGTCCTAGGCATTCGTAACAGAACAGTGCATACGGAGACTTGTAGTTTTGATGTAGTTTGGTTCATCTAATTGAACTCTCACATCCAAAAACAAATATTTGTAAACGCAGAGTACAGCTCTATCAAAGTTGAGTCTTTGTGTATGCAGTCATAAACTTGCTGGTAAAGACATGAAGCTGGAGTCATTTATGGTGGTGGCTTGTTCTGAGAGGAGGAGGTAACACCCAACCCAAAAATGTTAATCTTCTCCACAGAATTTATGTTTGCATTTTTGCTTTGGTGTTTCTGTAGCCCAAACATAGCTAACTAACATAGGAGTGCTACACAAAACAAGCATTGGCAAAGGTAATCAGTCTTGGTAGTGCCTGAGATATTGGTACTGTCAATGTGGAATGCATAGCTGAAGCTGTCTGAACTTCATTCCTTGAAAGCATTCACCGGAGAAACCAATATCTCATTTGCACATGTACGGTGCTAATTAAGGGGCATATTTATGAGCCCCCAGAGCCCCCTTGCGCCACATTTGCGGCATTTATTTAGACGCAAATGTGGCATTAAAGTGGTATTTCCCACACACGATATTTACAAAGTGGTGCAAAGCTTTCATTGCGCCACTTTGTAACCCCTTGTGCCACATTATGCCTGCGCCAGGCATAATGTATGCAAGGAGGGCGTTCAGGCGCTGGGGGGAGCCATAAAAATGGCACAAAGGAATCTATGAGATTCCTCTGCACCATTTTTGTTGCCATTTTCTAACGCCTGCTAAGGGCAGGCGTTAAAAAGAGGCTCCCATTGAATACAATGGGCCTCTGGGTGCTTTGCAGGATTAGCGTCATAATTTGTGAAATAGTCCTGCAAAGCGCCAGACTAGCGTCACAAATTATGACGCTAGTCACCCTAACTACCGCCATGGTGAGCTGTATTACAAATATGGTGCTACCATGGTGGAGTTAGGGGAGGTGCTAAGGAGCACAAGAAATGTAGAGCTGCACTAGGTGCAGCACCACTTTCCATAAATATGCCCCTAAATGTTTTGAATGCAAAATCACAGTTAATGTTCGTTTAGCCTGTGTGCGGCATGGTGTTTGTTCCAACTGAAGTTGATGATGGATGTGAGGATACCAGCTATGTCAAGTTTCTTAGGAACCAGTGAGAGTAACTCGTTCAGATTAGGTTTTTACTTTGCATTCTCTGACTTGTAGTCCGGTTTTTCCCAACATAAAATCAGGACTTCAAGATCCGGAATGCAAAGCAAATAAAAAACACATTCAATGAACTGCTCACATATAGACCTAGGAAACTTAAGAGGTCTGTAGCCCACACACCGATAACCTGTTCTGTATGTATTCGGTTAGTTGTCCCTCGGGTCTCTTCAATTTCTGATTCTCTCCCATGGAATCCGAATCACAGCAGAACGTTGTTGCATAAAGCCCGCAATTTAAAAAAAATAAAAATAGTGAAGGAAAGTTACTAGTTGCTATTTTACATATTTGTACATTTCAACGCCTTTTTACAGCTAAATTGGATGAACTTTTATCTAGTTTAGGAAGATGTGGACACCATTGGCATTCAGGTATGGGTGGTACCGGGAGATGTTTTAAATATTTTTGATCCAAAGACGCTGACTCATCTGAACTGACTTTCAAAGGTCTCCCAGAGTAGAGAAAACTACGATCCACATTCACAAGAAAGTCATCCACGAGCTGTGAGCCCACATGGATACACCCACCTCAAGTAGAGGCTGCACCTCCTCCGGCTGATGCAGAGAAAGGGGCCCAGGATTCCTTCCGCTCTCAGGAACAGCCATCTAGTTTACTAGAAAGTCTCCCTTCCACTCTTCTATCTGAGCCTACCTTGGGAGGTGCTGCCACGGCATGTGACTCGAAACAGTTCCATTTGGGGAAAGAGTAAAAAATATTCTAGTTTACGCGTCAGGAATTTTCAATTCTATTAAAGACACGGAGGCAAGGAGTATGCTATCTCTCTCTTTACTGATCCAAAACTGCAGCCAATCAAATTACATACAAATGAAAAACACATCCCAAAATGCTCATCAAGTGGTCACATGGTCCAATCACCAACTCCAACCTTTGTCCATAAATATCCTGACCCCAGATGTCACTTCCTCTTTCTTTGATAATGTCAGATAATGTTCAATATACGAAACAAAACTTCTTACAGAGGCGTAGAACCAAGAACCTGGAAAGTCCAAACGGAACGCCAACTGAGCTCAACAGGAGCTAATCTTGCAGCGCGAACTCCAAGACAAAAGAAGTCGCGGAGAGAGGTCTTCATCACCAAGAAAAGCGAAATTCAGGAAGTCTTCTGATCAGAACCTATAAATGTAGTAAAAAAGGTAGGTAATATCTTGTCGATTTATAACAGTCCAAAATACTGAAAATCATTTAATATAAGAAATACGGGTGGGAAAGCATATATTATCAAAATACAATCAATGTAACATAAATCTTTTGAGCAAAAAATACAATACTTTCCCATGGGAAAGATAATCCTTGCCTCCGTGTCCTTAATAGAATTGAAAATTCTTGACGCGTAAGCTAGAAAATGTTTTATTCTATTTCAGGACCGGAGGCTCCGATTATGCACGTTTAAAGCTGTCACATTACCACAGTAGCAACATCTACCATGGGTTTGTGATAAAACTTACGAAAAGTAAACTCCGAAGACCAATCAGCTGCCTTCAGAATGTCTTCTAGACGAGATCCTAAAGCATACGACTTGGAGGCCATAGCCCCTCTAGCAGAATGAGCTCCAAATTTTTGGTATCTATACCTGCTTCATTCATTAACCATCTCATCCATCTAGATAAAGTGGCTGACGTAACTGGTTTGAAAGGTTTTTGCAAAGAAATAAATAACTGACCGTTAACATCATGTCTAAACTCTTCTGTAACCACTTCATACTCCTTTAAACATTGAACTACACATAATTTCGAGTTATCTGGATACATTGGATAAGATACTGACCTGCAATTTGTTTTTGTCCTTCTAGTAATAGTGAAGGTAACTCCTTCAGGAGAGTACACCCTACCAGCTAAATCCAATGCTTTAACATCCAAGACACTCTTGCAAGAAATCAGGCATAATAACATGGTCAGTTTGTCTGAAATCTTTTTACGAGACAGATATCTATTGACCGGCCAAGAATCTAAAAATCTCAATATAATGTTTACATCCCACAACACTGAATACTTTGTTTGAGGAGGATTAGATGAACGGCTACCCCTCAACAATTTACAGATTAATGGGTGTTCACCAACAGGTTTACCATCTATATGAATATGGCCAGCCGAAATGGCTGATCTGAAATTATTGATTGTACGATAAGCCAAACCTGAACCTGCTAATTCCGCTAAGAAATTTACAATCAGCTCAACTGGTGTTCCACAGGATTAACACCCCTTCCATCACACCAACTATTCCATCTGCGCCAGGTTGAGAAATATCTTTTATGCATGCTTGAGGCCCAAGCCTGTTTAATGAAGTCAGCAGCTTGTTGCGAAATGCCTGGGGAACTCCATCTTGACCTGAAATCAACCAGGCCAGCAGTGTCAACTTCTGGGATAAGATCAATGGATGTTGATGGCCCTCCGGATTCAATAGAAGATTCCAACGAGGAGGAATGAGAAGCGGGGGAGCACAAGCTAACTGTAGAGCAATTAGAAACCAAGGTTGAGCTCTCCAAAATGGCGTCACCAAGACGATCTCTGCTTTCTGTCTCCATACCTGAGACAGTACCCTGGCAATCAACAGAAAAGGAGGGAATGCATACCCCTAAATCTGAGACCAATCTTGATGAAAGGTATCTGTCATCAGTGCCAGATGGTCTGGATGCCAACTGTAAAATTTTGGAATCTGGAAGTTGAGATGAGAAGCAAAGAGATCCACTTCACAAGTGCCCTACTCTCTGATTATCTGAGAGAAAATCACTGGATCTAGTTTCCAGTAACTTGAATCTGTCAGATACCTGGAATTCCAATCCGCTATAGTGTTCTAATCTCCCGGGACATATTCCGCTAGGACCACCAGTTGTTGAGTCAGACAATAATGCCAAAAACCCTTGACAATTTCTGCCAAAATCGTGGACTTGGTCCCCCACAACTTGTTGACATATCTCACTGCTGAGATATTGTCCATCCTTAACGAAATGCAGCAATCTGTCTTCTGCGGAGAAAGGCTCTTTATGGTAAATGAGCCCGCTAGAAGTTCCAGACAGTCTGTTCCCACTCTGACCATCGACCTCCTGTCACTTGAGAGCCGCAGCGGGCTCCCCACCCCCAACGACTGGCATCGGACTTGATCACCACTTTTGGGTGAGAACCAAAAATAGCTCGGCAGTTCCAGGCTTCCATGTGTTGGAGCCACCAAAAAATCTCCGATTTAACTTCGACAGATAACGGAGTCTGTTCCAAATAACTCAGACCCGGTTGCAGATGTCTGATTTTGAGTCTCTGCAGAGCACAATAGTGTAAAGGGGCTGGGAAAATTGTTTGAATTGAAGAGGCTAGAAGTCCCACTATTCTGGCAATGGTCCTCAAAGATACAGTCGGGCTGGCCAGGACAGACCTCAGTTCCCTGTTGATGTTGCAAATTTTCTGAGAGGGGAGAATTAGTTGACATCGGACTGAGTCTATCTGGAATCCCAGGAATTCTATTACCTGAGTCGGTTTCAATAATGACTTCTGCACATTGATAAGGAAACCTAAATCCTGCAAAAGGTTGATGGTCCAGTTTAAATGAATCAGAAGGGATTGGGGAGTCTGAGCCATCAGTAGGATATCGTCCAGTTATATGATCAATCGGACTCCTTTGGACTTCAGCCATCCATCACTGGTCTCAATAGCTTTGTGAAGCACCAGGGGGGTGACGAGAGGCCAAACGGAAGTGCAAGGAACTCTAGGCAATGGCCTTTCCACAGGGATTGCAGAAATCTCCTGTGGGGAGGAAAGATGGGAATTGAAAGATATGCATCTTTTAGGTCCAAGCTGACCATCCAGTCTCCTTCTAATAGAATATCCCTTAACATTTGAATCCCTTCCATCTTGAAGTGTCTGTACAAGATCCAATAGTTGGAATCTTTTAGATTTAAGACTAGACGATAACCTCCCCCCTTTTTGTCTACTACAAAAATGGGACTGCTCCTTTGTCCAATAAAGCCTGAACCTCTTTGTCTATAAAGGTTTGACCTGCGAGGGAAAAACACATTAGGCGTGGAGGGGTTAGTTGTTTGGGAGTACCGATAAACTCCAGACGAAAAGCCCAAAACAGTCTGGAGAATCCAAGGATCTTCAGAAATCTTTTTCCAGTTTTCTAAAAATAATCCCACTCTGCCCCCAAGAATCACCTGAGAGAACGGAATAATGCTCACCTGAGTAACTTGTGTCTTGGATTGCTCCTTGTTGTCCCCTGCGGGAACCTCTGCATTATGTGGGATGACCTCCTCTGTAACACGTAGGATAGAAGGTGGAATCTTGATCTCCATTCCAACCTCCTCTCACTCTGGGGCAGTAGTTCTGAGGACCATTGAAAGTTCCTCGGCCAGGCGTACGTCTTCCATAACGACAGGCCCTGACAAAAAGGCCCCGTTTGAACACCTTCTTCAGTGACATTTATGCCTTGTCCAAGGAAGAGAAGGTAGAGCAAAATCTGGCCAACTCTTTGATAAAGGACGACCCGAAGAGAAGACCATTGGCAGAAGGTCCTGCCTCAGACATAGCTAAATCAGACAGTTTAGGGTCAATAGGCATGAGAATGGACTTCCTGCGTTCTGATGAAATAGCACAGTTGGTATTGCCAAGTTGACAAATGGCTCTCTGGGCCCAGCCAATCAGCACATCCATGTCCACAGGAGTTTCTGGCTCTTTAGCAATAAAGGCCATCTCCAGAATCTTCGTCAGAAGACTAGTCAAGTCCAGAAGTTTATCCTGGCAAATACGACATGACCTATCAAAGCCCTTTTTTGGGTCTTTCACAAATTTGTTCATAAACGTGACCATAGTGGGGTCAGTTCCAGGAGTATCGGAGACCTTACCCTTCAGATCAGGTCTAGGGCATTCCGCCCGCAGGCGTGACCGAACGTCTTTGTCAAAGCTCTGTCTAATATTGGACTGGACATATTGTGTCACCTCAGAGGAAGGTACCCAATTGGAAGCTCTGGGGTGCACAATTTTGGAAGGATCGAAATCTAAAACTTGAAAAGGGGGAACCTTAGTTTTGGCTTTTTTACGGGGACCCGGAGCATCCGAGTCATCGGAGTCATCAGAAGAGGAATCTTTATCCAAGGAAGTTGGGGAAAAGGAAGTATCCTTTTTAGAGCTATAGTTGTGTTCAGCCCCATGTTTTTTGCGCAATTTGTCAAATGCTTCAGCGTGTAAATCATCAGAAACTGCACTAGAGCCTTCTAAATTTTTTGATTTTGCTTTAGATTTTAACTTTGCCCCTTCGGTTTGCGGTTGTTGTCCTTGAAGCCAACCCTGAGATCGGGCGTAGTCAAAGAGTTGACCTGAAAAAGGTCCCAAGGCTCTCACCAGTGCATCATTAACCGATTGCTGAACCCTAGGATCAAGGGCTTCCACAAGGTTAACCTCCAGTTGGTTACCTAAGTCTTCAGGGTACCACCCTGCATCTTGATCACTCCATTGAGCCATGATAGTAATGGGCAATAGATGAAATGGAGTATCAAATATTTAATTTTTCTTAAATTTTGTTTTAACAATTGGGGGAGTGCAAAAACCCCTTACAGGCAACAATACAGCCCAACAGAGTGTGGATGGAGCTGCCTGTGAAGCACTCTAGGCCAAGCCTCTTTTGTTTTACAGCCCACGTTATTAGCAGTATAACTGGGCGTCAGGGAGCAGTGAAGGGCAGCAGAAAAAACGGGTCTCCGGCAAAGTGCGAGTCAAAAACACGAGCCGATCTCTCAGAAGAAGAGAACTGCAAAGATCGGCTCATGTCTGACGCGCGAAGGCGCGAAGGAACAGAAATAGATGACAGACTACGCATGCAGCGTGTAATCAACTCCCGCTCCACATAAAAAACATGGGCATAAATGCGGCAGAAGCCGTAAATTAACAGTGCCGGAGGCGCTAAACAAATACAGTAAGCGAGCGGAATCGCGTCGCAAACAGAATAACCTTATATTCCAAATAAACAAGTTGCACTATGATTGAGTAAGAAAAAAGGTACTTATCTGCTGCGGAGCAGCAAAGAAAGAGGAAGTGACATCTGGGGTTAGGATATTTATGGACAAAGGTTGGAGTTGGTGATTGGACCATGTGACCACTTGATGAGCATCTTGGGATGTGTAGTTTTTCGTTTGTATGTAATTTGATTGGCTGCTGTTTTGGATCAGTAGAGAGATAGCATAATCGGAGCCTCCGGCCCTGAAAGGAGGTTGTAACCCAATCGCAAACTGGAATGGGTCCCCAGTGGACCTTTGTGAATGGTCACAAAACATATTTGAGTAGTAGGAAGTGATCCACGGGACCACTGCCTGCTCTTAAAAATTGGTTTTAAAACTTTTCTCCTTTTTACTGCCTGCATTTAAATCACAGATGTAGTGACCTGCTGACCTCAGCAGGCCACCATCCCTGTGAAGGCAGCGAATATTAGTGCGTTGCAATTTGCAAATTACCTCATTAATATTCATGAGGTAGGTTGAATTGCGGCCCGCTACGGTATTTTGTAAACTAACCTAGGTCTGTTTGCAAAATAGCATTGAATTTTCTAAAAGTCTGTGCATACATTGCCACCACTTTTAGCAAATATAAAGTACATACATTTGGTCTAAAAACCCTGTTTAGTATCATGATGTCTCAGTGATTTCCAGATTGATTATCTAAGAAATGGGGAAGGGTACTTACCTTTCAGAAGCAATTCAGGGGAGTAGCAGTTGTTTGAAGGCCATTTCTCTACAGCTTCTAGCTGCACTGAAGGGAGTACTTTCTGGTAATTATCTCAATCCCTGGGTTTTACTGATTGTTTTTCTCAAGATAAAATGTCATTCAAAGTGTCATACACCATGACACATATGGGTTCTTAGTGGAAAAGTTTCATAAATAGGGACATATTTATGGGGATTTGGCGCAGGGCAGCGCAGCACTTCACCTCACTTTCAATGATTTCACTCAGATGATGTCAGGGTTTTTATTAGCACGTTTATTTGCACTTCACAGTACAGAATAGGTGCCAAGCAATATATCTTCCTCATATTACAGTGGTTTATATTTCTTCCAGGCACTGCAGTTTCAATACTAAAAAACCTGAATAGGTTGTCACTTCCTTTAGTATTTTCTCAAAGATTTGTTCTAGCAGTGTCATCAGTAAAAACAAGAGATGCCATATTTTCACTGTGAGAAATCTTAGTTCCATTCATAAAACCTTTCGTTATCAGTCTCCTCTTAAACAGCCAATTGAAATCTGCCATTTCGGCATAGCACCCACTAGCGCCTGCTTTACAACTCTAACCTAACTACAATGCATATTTTTACATTGTGACAGAATGGGCACATACAATATCTAAATACTTGTAGTTTATATATGTCCAACAGGCATGTACAGGATATTTTCATTTTACCAAAGACATACAGATCCCCCATTTATAATAGGTTTGAGTCAAATTATAGGAGTAAAGAGTATGTTCCAATGAATATTTGAGCCTGGACTAAACTACGCACTGAAATGTATGTAGCAAAAAACTTTTCTAGGATGCAATGCAGTGCTGCACACAGTGATGGTAGAAGGAAATCGGTTTCGAAGATAGGAGTCCATGCTTGAGCATACGCTGGCGATCATCTTTGTAGCGTTTTTAAATTCTTTATCATTCAAGATGGCGATGAGATGAGAAAGTTTGCATGCATACACACAGGCAGCCATTTAGGAATGATTTTAGGTTGCGCTGTTTCAAAAAAGTATTCAGATATGGCCGTATACGTCCGTGTTTGCCTGTGAATACGTGCGCTCATCGTAGAATGCTCCTTGGCATACTTTGTATTATTTTCCCTTTCCAAGATGGAAGACAGTTTTATAGAAATATGCTTGGGTCTGCTGGCTCTTCACAGGTGAAAGATAACTTTTAAAAACTCATAAAAAACGGTCTCTAGCCCTAGCACTGATGTATACTATATTTATAGAGGCTGTGCACAACGTGCGTAAGCAAAATGTTGTCCCATAGCTAAAGTTGGTTGAACCATTGCCCTATGGTATATGCTGCGGTGAGTGGAAGCAAAATTGAATTAATACTGCAATAGATAAATGATGAAGAGGGCTTAATGAACGCCCCTGTATATGTCTGTGTGCCTATCATGGTGGAGGGTGGGGTGGAAGAGTTTCTTTGACAGGCTGGGGAGGGGGCAGGGTCAGAAGGAGAGAAGAGTTTCCTTACCAATGTCAGAAAGGTACGACAGACACAATCATAGAATTATGGTAGTCCTCACTTTCAATATTTACAGACATGCTACTCAGGTGTGTTTATCCCACAAATGTTTGTATAGAAATGCAGAGTAATGTATACACTTTTCCTTGTTTCTAAAGTTAGACATCATTTTGGGAGATGAGTGTTCTGAAGAACTCCTTACCTCAAGTAACTTGTTATGAATGTTTCTTTCAGGCTTACTACCCTAAAATGTTGTAACTAGTAAACTAGAGGATGTGACAAAGATTTAAAGCTATAATCAGCGCTACTGGTGATATGCGATTGTGAAGCTGCTGCATTTTCCTCATAATTATAGATTAAACTGATACTAATTGGACGAAACCTTTGTTCAGACAGTGTTAACATGTGAAAGGAAAAAATGCAGATGTAATACTGCCACAAAATGAGCCTCATTACACCACACAACTTTCCTTCTTTTGCCAAATAGTTTAATCGAGCCTGATACATAATTCAATTCTCTCGTACTGCGTAGTTCCAGTGGCCCAGGGTACAACACACTAGAGTATTGTGTGAGAATGGAAGTCAGTGACGTCTTCATCCTATTAGGGCAAAGTGTGAAAGGTATTTTAGACAGACAAATGATAAGCAAAGCAGAAGTAATAAAATGTTGCTTGCCTTTCCTTTAAAATAACCTATGACTCATGGTGGTATTAGACTGTAATATAGGGCCATGGAAATAGTGAGTCATGGAATATTTAACAAAAATGTAAGCTTGACAATTCCCAGAGATGTGCCATTTTACTTTTTTTTACTTTATTCAGTATTGCTACATTCAAACTGATCTAATGTTTAAACATTTATTTTCATGTAATACCGTGGCTGATTCACGAAAGTACTTTAAAGTCACAAAGTTAGCTTTGACAATGCTAAGCTCTCATTCACAGTGCACAGAGGTGCATTACAATTCACTTCTGGCACTGCAGCTCCCGATACCCAGGTTCAAACTCACCTGATTGAATTGGGAAAGGAAGTGCCAGGATGTATGCCTGGAAAAATATTTTATCCACTACATTGCCTACCATTAGATCTTCAAGTTAAGCATATACACACTATTCTTAACTCCACATCTACTTACAAAGATGTGGGGCCATATTTACAAGGTTCTTTGCACTGCCAGAACGTCACTTTTAGTGACGACCCGGTGGGGCACACTGCAGGACCATATTTACAGGGCCACATAAAGCCGCCCTGTGTGGCTTTTCATGGGCTTGTAAATATGGACTGGGTCAATGCAGCGCATGTTACTGCGTGGTTCACCCTGCATCAGGGAGGCATTCCATGGGTGTTGCATGGGGTGTGCGCGGCAGCGGTCGTTGGATTACCGTATAGTAAGAAAAACTACTTTATGTTAAAAAAATATATAAATTCACTGATCAAAACAAAGGATACGGGACATTATAGTTAGGAAATAGAATAAAAAAAACATAGACATTCAATTAAAAAACCAAAGGTTACAGGGACCTTTTAGTTAGGATCAAATTTTAAACATACTGAAACATACTAATTTACCTGTTATAATTGGACTTGTCTCAAGTAACTATAATTCGCACCCTCGCCATGCACAGCTAGATACCCCACAATTTACGGCACTCATGACATCTTTGATAACATAATTGATAATAATGTCTACGCACTTTACCACTGCTAACCAGTGCTAAAGAGCAAATGCTTTCTCCCTACAAACATGGTAACATTGGTTCATACACAATTGCCATATTTGATTTACTTGTAAGTCCGTACTAAAGGACACTACATGTGCCCAGAGCCTGTAAATAGAATGATACTAGTTGGCCTGCAGCACTGGTTGTGCCACCCACATAAGAAGCCCCTTAACCAGATCTCAGGCCTGCCATTGCAAGGCCTGTGTGTGCAGTTTCACTGCCACTTCGACTTGGCATTTAAAAGTACTTGCCAAGCCCTAAACTCACCTTTATCTACGTATAACTAACCCCTAAAGTAGGCCCTAGATAACCCACAGGGCAGGGTGCTATGTAGTTAGAAGGTAAGATATGTACATGTGTGGTTTATACATTCCGGTAGTGGAAAACTCCTAAATTGGTTTTCAACTACTGTGAGGCCTTCTCCTTTCATAGGATAGCATTAGGGCTACCCTCATATACTGTTTGAGTGGTCATATTTAGTATGACCAGAATGGTAATGCAAAATCCTTATTATTGGTGAGGTTGGATGTTACTATTTTAGAAATGCCACTTTTAGAAAGTGAGCATTTCTCTGCACTTACAGTCCATCTGGGCCTTACAGCCTGTCTCCATTCAACGTCTGGGCTGGGCTGGTTGACAGCTCCCTTGTGCATCTCACCCAGACAACCACAAACACAGGACACACAGTCACACCTTCACTCATCTGCATATTGAATGGGTCTTCCTGGCCTAGGAGGGTGGAGGGCCTGACACTTACATTTCAAAGGATAGTGCCTGCCCTCACACAATGGACTACCAAACTCCCTACTGGGACCCTGGCATACAGACCTGTACTGAAAGGGGACCTTGTGCACTTCAAAACCACTCTTTGAAGTCTTCCACACTTCAAAGGCATTTTTGGATATTTAAACTGGGTCTCTGAGCCTACCTGGTCAGACTCTTCTGGACCTGAACCTGCAACCTGTCAAGAGGAACTTCTGGCTGCCCAAAGGACTCATCTGGACTGCTTTGCTGAGAAGGACTGCTGCCCTGCTGTTGCCCTGCTGCCCTCTGACTTTGCTGAAAAATGCTCTCCGAGGGTTTGGATTGAGCTTGCCTTCTTTTTTCTGAAGTCTCAGGGCTAAAAAGACTTCATCTCTTCAAGAAACTTCTTGTGTGCCGAAAATCGACACACTGTCTGTGGGAAACGGCGCACAGCCGTAGTGCGACTGAGAAATCGCCGCACAGCCAAACCAGAACTATACAGGCCGACTTCCCGAGTGAAGAATCGTCGCAGCGCCTGCCATGCAACAGAAAATCTGACGCATCACCATACCGGAGCGATGCAACACCAGGATTTCCGTGCATCGTCCCTGGGCATCAAAAAGATCCCCGCATCTCAGTGAGGAACCAAGACTGTGCACCGGAAATTGACACAAAGCACAGCATGAAAAGAAACAATGCATCATCTGTGCGGCCCAGGAAATTCTGATGCACACCTTATTTTCCACGCACCTGATCCTCTGCGGTCTCGGTGCGTGTTATTTTTTAAGCACACCAGGTACTTTGTGAAAACAAGAGACAACTGTTGATTTCTAAGATTTATGACTCTTTTTAATCTTACAAAAGTGATATCTCAACTTGTGCTTATTGAATCTTTATAGTTTTTTACCTTAATTTAATCAGATAAATATAATATATTTTTCTAAATCTGTGCAGTGTATTTTTGTGGTGTTTTCACTGTGTTACTGTATAACTTACATGATTTATAGCACACTTTGTTAACATATTGCCTTCTAAGTTAAGCCTGACTTCTCAGTGCCAAGCTACCTGAGTGGCGGCACAGGATCTTTTGGATTGTGTGTGACTTGCTCTGACTAGGAATGTGGTCCCTATTTAGACAAAGTGAATACCTCTGCCAACTAGATACCCCATTTCTAACAGAACGCACTCCACGGGCTTGTGTTTTTAATGGCAACACATTTTGGTCTCCCCGAGATCGTCCTCACAGCCAAATGGCAGGACTGAGGTACCTGAATTTCTTTTCTAATTTTTCTTATTTGTAAAGCAGTGGCCGGCTTCCGCCTATCACACCGACCCCGACAGTGTGGATGCAGCCGAGAAACGCCGATAACAACATATATATGTATCAATCAAACATTACAGCTTCTGTATTGTATGATAAAGGCATGCAACATTATAGTTAGGTTCAGATTTTTCATGCACAAAACCATAGAAATTCACCAGTTATAGTTAGTAACTAAAGAACTATAACTAATGCCATAAGGTAACTATAACTTATGCTCTCGTCATGCACAGTTTTCTTTTCAATAATTTTACTGCAAATGTTACAGTGATATTATCAATTTTTTTGGAATGTAAAATTTAGTAATGTTTTTAGTGACCCAGACGTCAGCATTAGGTGACATTTACATTCACGTTCAAAACCCTAACATAGAGAAATCTGCACTGACATGCATTTTAAAAGTGCTCACATTTTATTTTGTGGTGAACATTGTGCCTACCAGGATTGGCAATGCGCTAACACAATTAAATAGTATTGAATATATTCTGTACATTAGAGTGATTGCTAGTAGTGAAACAAATTTAATTTATAATGTTTAATGTGATTCATTAGAATAAAGTTATGTGTCCAGAAAAATGCACTTCTCTGTCATACCTAATGTGATGCTTTACCAAATATTGCAATTATTAATGAAGTGTTGTTACATATTCTGATGAGATATTATTAATTCTGAACTTATAAGTTTGCTTAATATGTGTGTTTTATTAATAACAACATTAATGCATTATATTTCTTATGTTAGCATAACTAGGCCTGAAGGCTTCTTATGTGCAGTCATGTAAAAGTGATGAATCATTATTTTCATCTAACAAGAATTTTTCCAGTAGGTTTTTCCTCATGAATATCATTTTATGCATAAAACTTGTTTCCCAATTACTTTGTTTCTGGAACATTCAGACCTGTAGACTGAAATCTAAAGCAGATGATACTGTTAAACAGGACCTTTCTCGTGAGAACTGTTGAAATCATCTCATACCATGAGAAGAATGTGCATTGAATCAAAATTGTTAAACTATTGTACTCACACAGAAAGAAGAGACAACTTTGTACCAAACCTGAGAAATGTCTGTCACATTGCAAATTCAATTTGTGCTCAAATTCTAATTGGGCATTACCCCTTTTGCGTGATATGGACTCATCAAACTGACCAATCAAACTGTTTTGAGTATTTTTAATTAGGGATAGACTTCATAAGTTTCAGTCAGTCCCCCTTGGAATCTCATTCTATTGCTTACTCCTTGGAGTTTTCCTGATTATTTTCCCCGTGCAGCCTGTGCTCTGCAGTTTTCACTGATAGTGCTTCTAATGGTCTTTGCTGATGATGTACATGCTTTGCTGACGAAACTGAATTGAATGCTGAACCTAGGAGAGGTATATTCTATTGCAAATGTTATTTCTCCCTCACCTGCGTTTCTTTAGTAGAAGTTAGCATGCTGACACCTGCCTATTTAATTTTTCTTGTTAGTTTAACTTAGCCCGAGAGAGATGATTTTCCAAATATTTTTGTCTTTCTTTTTTACTTTTGCCTGCATGTGTTAGCCCATTCCCACACATGCTTATCCTAATTTGGCTAGAAGTAGGGACAACCTATGCCCAAATCCTCATTTCTAAATCTTTGTAATTTGATTTGACTAATGTATTTACAGTCTGATTTAAAAAGTATTTCTGTTTCTCAAATTGTGTCAATAATTATATGCTTTATTCTTTTTTAATGTTTAATGGTGTTGATGTTGAGTAGATTAAACGTGTTTCGTAGATTTGGTCAACCCATGGTTTTTATTTACCTTTACAATTTGATTTTTCATACTATTTACGTGACTTTGGCTTTGTGGTTATGAAATAAAGCTTTGAAACTTTTATTGATTGGTGTTTTCTTCAATGGCCACATTGGTCATGGTGTAAAAAGTGGTTGTTGGGTTTTGAAATGATTGTATATGGTTAACCACACTCTTCACTGGGTCCAAAGATCCCATCGACCTCAGGGAAGCGTTTTAGAATCCTTGAAAGGGCTATGGAACTCATACAGGCAGGGTGGAGGTGGCAGGAAGAGGAGCTAGTCATCTGACCACGCTAGGCAGGTAAAGGGGCAGGTGGAGGGGTAGTGGCAGCTCAAGAGAGCACTCAGAGTAGATAGGAGAGACAGTGGCAGGTCTATGGAAAATGGTAAGCAAAAAAGAGGGAGTAGGGACAAGCACACAGCCATGGGAGGGAAGGGGGAAGAAGCATAGGGGCAGCAAGCTAAGCACAAAGGCTGAACAGGAGGGCAATGATGGGGCATAGAATTGAACAATGGAGGAAAGGAGGGGTGAACAGGGACATCAAGCTAAATGGAGGGCAGTGGCAGCACAGCGGACCATGCACGCCAGGATGGAGTGGGCTGGTGCATTTACTTGGACAACACAGGGTAGAGAAAGGTGGATGGGGCAGCAAGTTATCTGTTCAAGGCATAAACAAACGAAAGAGGGACAGGGAGGTTAAAGGTCCAGTGTATATTCTCCCAAACTTACTAGCAAAAAAACAGAATACACTGTTCCTAATAGAAGTGAACACAGGCCAACCCTTAGGTTAGAAGCAAATGCACTCACACATCCCATCGGATGTCATGCTTCATCATCGGGCAAGCTCCTCGTCAGACCGGCGCTGCAATGTCTGATGGGCATCCCTGAACGGGGGCTCTTTGCCGGAGATCTTTTTCTCAGTAGCACTGTGCCTGGAAAAATAAGTCAACTAGATAGTGCCCCTATTCCAGGCACCACGTGAACGAGGAGAGAGAAGAAATGGAAAGAAGGAGGTTAAAATTGCCTCAAAACCCTAACCGTACATCACATTTTAATGGACAAAAGAGGGTGATGGCCAAGATAAAAACAAGTGAGAGAGTGTGGGATGAGATAATGCTCAAACCACTCTCGCGTTACACCTAGAAACGAGGGTTGAGGAATTAACCTAAACCCTAAGGCAAAGGGTCGACATGTTTCGTGTCTCAGCGGTCCCAAGGGATCCAACAACACTTCATCAGGACCAACAAATCTATCTCAATATTTCTCCTAACAAATTATCATAATAAAGTACAAATCGTCTAAACTGTCAGTCATATTAAACTCCAGTCACTTACAAAAAGACTGCACTTCATGCTAATCAAAAGTAAGGGTCAACCGTCCCAACTAAAGGATCGGGTGTCATAGTAAAACATGAGCCCAGAGGAGAGTAATGATATTCTCAATTAACGCGTTATATAACGCGGTATAACGCGAGAGTGGTTTGAGCATTTTGCCCCCCAGGCAAAAAAGTTTTTTTTTTTTTTTAAATTGTCAAGGAAAACTGTGGCTGGTGCCGGGGATCCTCTGAAAATTAAAAGAAATGAGTGTGGGCTTCCTCGCTTGTTGCTTAAACAGCCCTCGGGTTGGCCAGGACCCATGGGCAATGCTTGTGTTATAAAATACTGGAGGGGGCGTACAGGGACCCCCTCTAAGGGCTTATTGAGACCCTGGGGACCATCACCTCCCCGGGACTGAATTTTATGTTAGGTGGGTGGGAGGCGCCAAAGGGACCACCACCTTCCCAGGGCACCAACATTATACTTATGCGGGGAGCCTTGCGGACCTCGCTGGACCCCGGGGACCACTACCTCCCTGGGGCTAAATCAAATTATGTGAGTGGGCCATGCAGACCCCACCCCGGGCAGCGGGGACCACCACCTTCCTAGGGCTACAATTAAAATAAGATGCAGGCCACATGTACCTCCCCAGGCCCCGGGGACCACCACCCCAATGGGGCCAATAACTTTATTTTGAAACTATAGGAGGGGGCAGGGTCTTCCCCCCTCCTGGGCCCTATATGGCACTGGGGACCACCACCTCCCTGGGGTCGGCCCATGAGGACCAAAGGAGGGTGGCAGGACACCCCCATCTGGAGCCATATATGGCCCTGGTGACCGCCACCCGTAGGGTTGGCTCCTGCTACCTCGAGAGGTAGCTGTTTGCTTTTGCTTAGCAGGAGCTGTTACAGCTCCCACCAAGCAAAACCAAACACTCAGCTTTGAGCAAGTGGAAGCTTTAAAACATGTATAAAACCATAGAACTTCAGCTGTTATGGTTAGAGTTATTTGAAGTAACTATAACTTGTACTCTAAGGTAACTATAACTCATGCCCTCACTATGCACTGCTTATTAACCCCGATAATACAGCACTCATGGCATCTTTTATAACACATTGATGTCACTGTAACATTTGCAGTAAAATTTTTGATGATAAAACTGTGAATGGAGGGGACGCGAGTTATAGTTGCCTTAGGGCACAAGTTATAGTGACTTGAAATAACTCTAACTATAACTGTTGAATTTCTATGGTTTTGTACCTATAAAATGTGAATATAATCATAACGTCCCTATAACCTTTGGTGTTTTAAGTGAATTTATGTATATTTTTTTTATTCTATTTACTAACTATAACATCCCTCTAACCTTTTTTTTCCGCAAAAAAAATACATATAGGCAACAAAAACAGCCCGGAGTGCAGAGGCTGCAATGTGCCAGTCCAGGAAGGTTTCCGGTATCCCATACATCCAAGCGATATTCCTCTCATCCAAGGAATACCCAGACTCCTTTGAATAACTGCAAATTGCTTTATTCAGAAAGAAAGCTTCCCCTCCAACATATTCCAGCCGTAGTCTTGGTCACGGATGAAGTGGGAATAGAAAACACAGTCAAATATAATAATACACATTGACAAAGGAGAAAAAGCAAATTAATTGTAAAAGGAACTGGATGGCAGCCGCCATATTTGAATGTCAATACTACGATTTTTATTGGATTGTTCTGTCCCCGAATATGACTCCAACCAATATTTAATAATATATACATACAAAAACAATGTTATTCTCAATAGTGATATCCACTCATGTGCAAAACACACCAATTGTTAAATAACTATACGTATACTTCATAATTTTGTCACAAGAATGCCTTGAAAGGCTTTCCAATCTTTTATTACAATGTATGATAGTATGTATTGACTTGGTAAGATTGCCCAATCATAATGTAAAATACCCTGTATCGATAATATAACATATATACCAAAAATAGATTAATTATATACTAGAGTAGAGTTCTACTAAATGGGCAACTGCTCCCAAAATCTCAACAATCCTGCCACTGTGGGCACATATACATTATCATAAATTCACAAATCACACAGAAAAAGCCTCATCAAACATAACTGGTCTGTTATCTGAAAGAAGGTGAGCCAAATGTGTGTGGAACAATTCAGCTCTGCAGGCTATCACCAGTTCCAATAATATCACCACCTGTGTGCGCATAAAAAACAAAAAAAGATTGAAACAAACCTTAAACCTAAGAATGTGTTGATAAAGTCAATGCAAACGTCTAAAAACATATTCACATAAAGGTTCTTCATAAATGCATCTTAATACAGCTGTCTATCCCAAATGAACACTTATTTCTTCACTTGAGTTTAACCCGGAGAGGGCAGGTGTATGAAAATTCACTATATATTTGGACTCTAGTACCCTTAGCATGTGCTCTTTGTCACCTCCCTGTGTAATTGGCTTGACTTGATGAATCACTTTAAACCATAATAGATTCTCAGTACCCTGATGAAATTTCTGACAATGTCTCGCTACAGGATAATTATGATGTCGAATTGTCCTCTTATGTTCCAACACTGTCTTCCTAGCACGATGAACTGTGCTGCCCTCATAGATATTTTTGCATAGGCATATCAAACAATACACACAATAGTCAATATTGCAGTTATAATGGCCTCTGATTAAATATTCTTTTTTGCCATTACTCACTTTCAACTTACTGCAATATTTACTGTTGCTGCAAGCTCTACATTGCATACAACAATAAAAGCCCACAAGTCCAATAATGGCCTTGACAAAATCATTGTGTGTTACCATATTGTGACTGATGACATCCCTTAGAGATTTGTTCTTCCTAAACGTAAAATTGTGGGGTATCATGGACATGCTTGGTTAACACTAGGTCAGTCTTCAAAATATGCCAGCTCTTATTAAGAATTTTCCGTACATTGTAAGACTGGTCGAAATATGATGTAATAAACCTCACTGTCTCAGATTAATCCTGACTATTGTTAACTTTATGGCATAAACTGTCTCTAGAGATTCCATCAACTTTCAGTTTTTGCCTGAAGAATAACATCATTACCATATCCTCACTCCTTGAATATCTCACACAATCTTACTCTCCTGTAGATAGTCATATTTGGGGATAGAACAATCCAATCTGAACAGTAATATTGACATTCAAATATGGCGGCCACCATCCGGTTCATTTTTTTGCCATTTGTCAGTGATTGTTACTATATGTGAATGTGTTTACTATGCTTACTTCATCCATGACCAAGGCTACAGCCGACACACATTGAAGGGCAAGCTTTCTTCCTGAATAAAACAGTTCACAGTAATTCGAAGGAGTCCGAACTGTCCTTGGATAAGAAGAATATCTATATATATATACCGTGATCAAGACAGAGAAGGTCGAAACGCGTTGGTGTTAGGTGGTGGGGTCGTTTATTTACTGAATAAAAGAGGACTAATCACAATTCTGTGAGTGCGGCATCTTTAACTTGAATGTTAAGCTGGCTAAATGATTTACGGGAACAGGTCCTTCCCTGATGCCTGCACCGACAAGCAGAGCGCGCCTCCTTCTGTGGATCTGTTGGAGCTTAATATATATATATATGTGTATATATATATATATATATATATATATATATATATATATATATATATATATATATATATATATATATATATATATGTGTATATATATATATATATCCATATATATATATATATATATCCACACTTGTTCCCCTTGGTACAGAGAAGGACAGCACTCCGCGGGAATCGTAATTCATCAGGGTTTATTGGCACAAAAGAAAAGAACGCGTTTCGCCGTTACCGCCTTCGTCAGCTTCTAATTCGCCATTTTGTTTTTCTACATTTATATCATTTGAATGATCCTATATGTTACGTAAAGATAGACAAGGAATATGTGGAGAATGTCAAACACCAGATTGACATAGAATTACAGAGTTGGAAAACCAAAGGTCTGATTACGGAGGATGAATACAGTCTTTTGAAAGTGGACTACCCAAAACTACCTGTATTTTATTTAATACCTAAAATACACAATGACGCAGTGAAACCCCCTGGGAGACCTATAATTTCAAGTAGAGGCAGTCTCTTTGAACCCCTATCACAGTACATAGACAAATTTTTATCCCCTTTAGTTGCGAGCTTGCCATCATATTTGAAAGACAGTACTGACTTTCTAAAAAGGATCTTCGACGTCGGATGGGAGGATGATTTCCTCCTCATGACGTTAGACGTAACAGCATTATATACGAGCATACCCCATCATTTAGGGATGAAAGCTATCGAACATTTTTTGAGAGTGAGACCTATTAGGGTTTTCCAACATAGCAAGATGTTAATTAGCATGATAGGCTGGTGTCTGCAACATAACATGTTCTTTTATAACAATGACATATTCGAGCAAAAATGCGGGACTGCTATGGGAACTTGCTTCGCACCGAGCTACGCGAACCTGTATATGGGTTGGTGGGAAGAACAAGTACTTAATTTTCCCCCTCTCGACCAGTGGAATCAGTACATCGTACTCTGGTTGAGATATATAGACGATATTTTCATCATCTGGAAAGGGGATATGACCAGTGCGGAACAATTCTCACAAGAAGTAAATAAGAGTAACTGTAATCTAAGATTTACAAGTAAGATACATACAAGTGAGATAGAGTTTCTTGATGTAAAAGTGATGATAGAACATAATAGGGTAGAAACCACATTATTTAGAAAACCAACTGCAGGCAACAGCATTTTACATGTTTCTAGTCATCACCCACAACCGCTAAAAGAAAGTATTCCATTTGGTGAGATGATGAGAGCCAAAAGGATATGTAGTACTGAGATCAAATTCAAAGAAGTTCAGGCAGACATGGAGAGGAGATCACACAATAGAGGATATACTGATAGGACACTTGAAAGAGCTAATAACAAAACAAAATCAAGAGCTAGAGAAGATCTATTATTTTCGCCAAAGGGAAATAAGAACAAGACAAACAGTGGTGCGAACAGTGGTACAATAGTGAGGTTCATTACAACATTCAATGAAGCACATGATCAAGTACGTAATTTATTACAAAAGCACTGGCATGTCGTAAGGAGTGATCCTATAATAGGACAGAGAATGATGAGGAGACCACAAATAACCTATCGAAGAGGTAAATCTTTGAAAGATGTCCTAGTAAAAAGTGATATTAGACAATTGAACAAACAAACAACATGGTTGAACACACAGGATGGCTTTTACAAGTGTACGAAATGCACAAAGCATGCAAAAATGGAGAAAATATTAAAAATGTAATCATGAGCAATAGGACGGTACACACCATAAAGGGAAGATACACGTGTAAAAGTGACTATGTGATCTACATTTTGAAATGTACTTGCCCTAAATTGTATGTGGGTAGCACAAAATTACAGGCACATAAGAGAGTCCTGCAACACTTAAGAGCTATCACAAATAATGATATCACATATCCAGTAGCTAGACACATTCATGAGATACACGGAGGGAAAATAGAGGCGTTACGCTACAGTGTAATTGATGGCATATCTAGAGATAGTAGAGGGGGAGACCGAGAGAAAACCCTGCGTAAATTAGAGTCGAGATATATATTATTACTCGACACAAAGGAACCAAATGGTTTGAATACTAGTGAGGAGCTATACATACATCTATATTAATTAAGAGGTGGTAATTAGTCTACTCCTATATATCAAATGGCTATGATGGATAGATATAAATGTCGTTTATCCAAATACAAATTCATGACATCTAGTTCTCATATTACCAAGTTGGGAGTTGAGCCGGATTTGGTTATGATATCATGAAGAAAAATTCAATAAGATAAAAAGCGTAAGATCGAATCAAGGCAATACAATTTAAGGGTCAAGATGTATGATAATGATATAAGATTGTTCAAAATCAATTATATCAATTAATGGAGAGTCTACCCTTATGAATTTCAATATAAATATAGGCTATTTGGAAAATTTATTGTTTAAAGAATGTTTATGATATATACAGACCGAGTTAATGGGGTACTGTATGAATATATTTATTTAGGCATTTGTAGTGTTGTTATTCACTTTTATTTCTATCCACATCGTTGCACGTATATTTGGGTCTTTTCAGTTTGCAGCATATACGTTGGCAATTTTGTATTTAAATAAGATTTATTTTATGTATTTATGTATTTATACGGTGACTGACACAAATTAGATATATGTAAACAAATGTTATGATGGTAAATTTAGTTAAAACGCAAATTGATTGTAATGTAGTTTGGGATTGAGCGTAAAGATCATGTGATATAAATGTAGAAAAACAAAATGGCGAATTAGAAGCTGACGAAGGCGGTAACGCCGAAACGCGTTCTTTTCTTTTGTGCCAATAAATCCTGATGAATTACGATTCCCGCGGAGTGCTGTCCTTCTCTGTATCAAGGGGAACAAGTGTGGATTTATAGCGAGGTAGCGCTCGCAAGTTGACGAGCACCGCTGACGTTTTGGAGCAGGACTGGTACGCTAGTCGGAAGTGTTTATTATATATATATATATATATATATACTGAAAAAAACAAAGGTTTTAGGGACAATATAGTTAGGAAATGCAATATAAATATTTTTATTTTTATATAGTTAGGAAGTGCACTAAAAAAAATGGTTAAAGTGATGTTATAGTTAGAAATACATTGCAAACATAGAAAACCACTGAAATTTATCTGTTATAGTTCTGTCAGCTAATTATAACTTACCCCCCGTAATGCACTGCTTATGATCTTACATATTACATCACTCGTGATATGGTTAGTGACATCACTGATGACATCTCAAATTACATCACTGATGACATCACCAATGACATCACCAACTGAGTATAAGGGGTTGTATAGATGTGTGATTGGGAGTCTGAGTAGCTGTAGAGGTGACTGGGTGCATCTTTAATTGTATGGTTCAGTGAGATAGTGTTTTGAAGACTGTACCACTGAGTGACTGGGTAAGAGAGTGCTTATACAGATGATAGAGTAGATGTAGCTTTACCTTTTGTTTCTATGTGGATCTGTAGCTACCTTCATGGGAAAGTGAATTGGTGTATGAGTAGATGTATCCGTTTGTGATTATGTGTGCCAGTGTTTGCATAGGTGAGTGAATGGTTGTTTGAGTTACTGCATGTATGAGTAAGTAGGTGTGTGAGTGGCTGTTTGGGTGACTTTGTGGACATGTTAGTAACTATATTGGTGGTTATTTGGAAAAGTCAGTTACTGTGGATGACAAAGTGGTATAATAGTAAATTTAAACATGTCACAGGCTGCATCAGTGACAGTTTTGGCAAGTAAGGGGAAGTATGAGTAGTTTTAAGTGTGTGAATTGGTGTTTTACTGTCAATATGGGTGAGGCATTGTCAGTGATTGTACAGCTTAGTGAGTGTGTGTGGTAGTTGTTGTAGAAGAGAGTTATTTTGTGTGGAAGTGTCACCAATTGGACAGTGACTGCATGTGTGTGAGAGTAGATAGCTCAGTGCCTTGGTGCATCACTGCTTGTATGAGTGAGTGATGGGTATATTTATGTGTTAGTGGGTATATTGGTTCTGTTTGTAAGTGGTTGTATATGTATATGAGTTGCTGTTTCAGTGACTACATGAGTGTATGAGTTAGAGTGTGAGTAGTTCTCTAGCACTATAAGTAGCTTAGTTAATAATATATGGTGAGTGTGTCCTTGTGATACTGTTGTGTGAGTTAGTGCAACTCTGTCAGTAGTGTTATGGGTGTATTCCTACATGTGTTAGGAGTTGTGACTGTGGATAGATTCTTTTTTTTAAAGGTAATAGTGCTTGTCTGATTTTGTTTTGTTTTGCGGATGATGTCATCAGTGATATCATTTGGGATTTCATCAGTGATGTCACCTACTATGTCATGAGTGATCTAATATGTTAGGTCATAAGCAGTGTATTACAGGGGCGCAAGTTATAGTTAGCTGACATAGCTATAACTGGGCAACTTCAGTGGTTTTGTGTTTGCAGTGTATTTCTAACTATAACATCAATATAACCTTTGTTTTTTAGTGAATGTCTATGTTTTTTTAATATTGCATTTCTTAACTATATAGCCCCTACAACCTTTGTTTTTTCAGTTAATTTCGAAGGTTTTAAAAAAAAAAATGTGTGTCTGTCTATAACATTCCAGTTCTCTTCAAATCTTCATGATTGTTTTGTATGTTCTGTCAAATTTAATTGAATTTCTTTGAAACAGATATAAGTCCCATCCAGTGCACAAATCTCTGTGCATAATATGTGACTCCATTGTATGCACATATATATATAATAATATTTGTTCAACACGTTTCACATGAGTACATTAATCACAGTTTTATGTAACTTTGATAATACTAATTGTTAACTTGTCGGAATAAATTTTAATCACGTTTTTAACCCCTAGGGTATCTGGGACATAGTGGTTACGTCGTGGGCAGTACCGCTCGTGTGCACAGGAGGTAACGGTTACATCCTGCAACCGGCTCTCAGGGGAAGCGCTGGCGCTCCCCCCAGGGGCCTCCCTCTCCCCCCCCCCCCGGGCAGGGCTGAAAGGTGAATAGCTTACAAAAGCATTTCTCTTCCAACCGGGAGGTGGGGCGGGAGAGACATGAAGGGAAAGGAAAGACATTTCCTTTCTTTTCATGTCTCTCGAAGCATTTCTGCTGCCCAATCGCAATTCGATCGGGCAGCAGAAATGCCCACTAGACACCAGGGATTTTTTTTTTTTTTTTAGATTTCAGTAAGGGGAGCGGCCCTTTGGGCAAGGGCCCCTCACCTTGGGGCCAAATCATTTTTAGGCGATTTATGCCCCCCTCGGGACAGATCAGCCTAACATAATTAGGCCTAGACACCAGGGATACTTTTTTATTTATTTATTTATTTTTATGTGTGGGGAGCGACCCCTTAGGCAAGGGTCGCTCCCTGGGGGGGCCAAAGTATTTTTGGGCCATTTCTGCCCACGGGGGGGCAGAAACCACTAGACACCAGGGATTTTGTTTTTTATCATACTTACGCCTAAGGGGAGCGGCCCCTTTGGCAAGGGCCGCTCCCTAGGGGCAAAATTATTTGGGGGAGCACCCCACCAGGGGTGGCAGAAACTCTAGACACAAGAGATATATATATTTTTTTATTTACTTTATGTTTTTATGTATGCGGAGCGACCCCTTAGGCAAGGATCGCTCCCCTGGGGGCAAATTGTGTTTAGGCCATTTCTGCCCCCTTGGGGGCAGATCGGCCTATTTTTGTTAGGCCAATCTGCCAAGGGGGCAGAAACCACTAGACACCAGGGATTGGTGTGTGTATGAGTGTTTTTTTGTTTGGGAGGCAGCCCCTTGGGCAAGGGTCGCTCCCCATGGGGGCACATTACTGTTAGCCATATCTGCCCCCCTTGGGGGCAGATCGGCCTATTTTTGGAAGGCCCCTCTGCCCCCCAAGCCCACCAGAAACCAGGGAAGATTTTTGTTTCAAAACAAGAGAGTGAGGTATGGGCCTGGTTATGGCCCCACCCCAACTGAAGGGAGTAACAATTCTTCAGCTCTCCCCGCACACTAAAACAACATCTTATCCTACGTCAAGCAAGAGGACATTTGATTATTTTGGGTTTTGGGTTTACATTTGGGCCATGAGAGCTTGGTAACTCTCAAAATCGTCCCACTTGGAATGGTGAGGGCTGCACTTTTTTGACTCTGGGACGCTGCCATGTAGAAAAATCCACAAGACCTAGACACATCTGAAAACCAAACATCTGGTTGATTCCTGAGTGGTGTGCTGCGAATGCACTCTGCACCATTTTCGTACCCACAATGCCCTGCAAACCTCCAACTTAGCACATTTTTCCCAAATGTTTGTGATGGAACGTTCCGGAATCTGCAGGAATCCACAAAATTCCTACCACCGAACATTGTCTCATATATACTGATAAAAAATCTGCTGCACTTGTCAGCCTAAAATTTTTTTTTTTCAAACTGCCCTTTTGGGCCCGCTTTGGTTCCCCCTCAATTTTGACGTGTTTTTGGCTCTTACCTATCACAGGCACTTGGCCCACCTACACAAGTGTGGTATGATTTTTACCGGGAGACTGAGGGGAACGTTGGGTAGTAGGAAATTTGTCCCAGTGCGGTCATCCCACACAGAATTGTAGCTAAATTTGAGGTATGCTGAGGATTCTGGGTAAGAAAACATTGGGGGATCCACACAAGTCACACCTCCCTGGACTCCCTAGGATATCTAGTTATCAGAAATGTCTGGGTTTGGTAGATTTTCCTAGATGGCTGCTGAGCCCAGGACCAAAAATGCAGGTGTTCTCCCCCCACCCCACAAACACAGGTAGTTTTGTATTTGATAATTTTGATGTGTCCAGATAGTGTTTTGGGGCATTTCCTGTCACGGGCGCTAGGCCTAACCACACAAGTGAGGTACCATTTTTATCGGGAGACTTGGGGTAACTCTGGGTGGAAGGAAATGTGTGGCTTCTCTCAGATTCCAGAACTTTCTGTCACCGAAATGAGAGGACAAAGTAATTGTTTGGCCAAATGTTGAGGTTTGCAAAGGATTCTGGGTAACAGAACCTGGTGAGAGCCCCACAAGTCACCCCACCTTGGATTCCCCTAGGTGTCTAGTTTTCAAAATGTGCAGGTTTGCTAGGTTTCCCTAGGTGCCGGCTGAGCTAGAGGCCAAAATCCTCAGCTAGGCACTTTGCAAAAAACAGCTCTGTTTTATTTGAGAAAATGTGATGTGTCCACGTTGTGTTTTGGGACATTTCCTGTTGCAGGCGCTAGGCCTACCCACACAAGTGAGGTACCATTTCTTTTGAGAGACTTGGGGGAACGCTGGATGGAAGGAAATTTGTGGCTCCTCTCAGATTCCAGAACTTTCTGTCACCGAAATCTGAGGAAAAAGTGTTTTTTTGGCTAAATTGTGAGGTGTGCAAAGGATTCTGGGTAACAGAACCTGGTGAGAGCCCCACAAGTCACCCCATCTTGTTTTCCCCTAGGTGTCTAGTTTTCCAAAATGCACAGGTTTGGTAGGTTTCCCTAGGTGGCGGCTGAGCTAGACGCCAAAATCTACAGCTAGGCACTTTGCAAAAAACATGTCAAATTTCAATCTAAAAATGTGATGTGTCCATGTTGCATTTCCTCTTGCGAGCATTAGGCCTATCCACGCAAGTGAGGTACCATTTCTATCAGGAGACTTGGGGGAACACAGAATTGCAAAACAAGTGTTATTGCCCCTTGTCTTTCTCTACATTTTTTCCTTCCAAATTTAAGACAGCGTGTAAAAAAGACGTCTATTTGAGAAATGCCCTGTAATTCACATGCTAGTATGCGCACCCCAGAATTCAGAGATGTGCAAATAACCACTGCTTCTCAACACCTTATCTTGTGCCCAGGTTTTCTTGATACCTATCTTTCACTCATCATATTTCAGCAAATGAATTGCTGTATAGCCCGTTTAGAATGAAAACCCATTGCAAGGGGCAGCTCATTTATTGGCTCTGGTACCTAGGGTTCTTGATGAACCTACAAGCCCTGTATATACCCACCTCCAGAAGCGTCCAGCAGATGTAATGGTATAGTGCTTTCAAAAATCTAACATTGCAGAAAAAGTTACAGAGTAAAATGTGGAGAAAAAAGGCAATGGTGATTTTAGCACTGCAAACCCTTTGTTGATGCCATTTTCAGGGGAAAAAGACAAGCATTCTTCTGCAGCCCTTTTTTCCCTTTTTTTAAAAAAGAAACTAAAGTTTTGCTGTATTTTGGCACATTTTTTGGTCTCCTTCAGTGGAACCCACAATCTCTGGGTGCTTCTAGAATCCCTAGGATGCTGGAAAAAAAGGACACAAATTTGGTGTGGGTAGCTTATGTGGACAAAAAGCTAAGAGGGCTGATGACGCAGAAATGAAGGTTTTACATTTATTAGCGCATAAACGTAGTGCTGCGATAATCAAGTGTGACTTTAACCGAACTAATAAAGATTGTACGGGGACAAATGTGCCCTCAGAGTAGTTCGCCAACATTTATAAGCGTGCTTTATATAACGTGATGTATTAGAATTGTACTAATCTGACATAACCGTAAACGTGTGCCATGATTTGCTTGTTCGAAATGTTTTAGCTTAGCATAACTTTAGTGGAGGCTTCGGCCTAGTTGCCTTGTCTCACGGTTTAGATGCTCGTGTTTTTCTAACGTGCTAATAAAACGTGTATTCTTGCTTGAAGCTGTACTTTTCCAGTGAGATCGGTTCACATGCTTATCTTTAAGGTTTCGTGCCAGCCTGGCATCTTCTTCTTTGCTCCAAGGTCAATCTGCAGGTGCAGACAATGGAAGCTCTGAAAGTGAGTTAATTGGTAAAATATGTTGCAACTTACGTTCCCGACTCCAAGGATAATGTATGCCTAGGTAGAAGCTTGTGAACTGTTGTTTTTGATTGGACAATTTGAAGCCAACCTATGAACCCTCCAATGGAAGACCCTACTGGATTTGAACTGTTGTTTATTTAAACCTGGTGCACAAGAAGAAAGCAGCCATTTTATCGATTTGCCCCTTCGCACCCATTGAGGACATTACACATTGCAGGACATTGCAGACATTATGGCCCATCTTGCCGACTTCGTCATTTTGCCATCTTCTACGATGCCAATTGATGTTCGACGCCATTTTGAATGAGACTTTGATGCTTTCTCTAATCGAGAGAAAGAGACTTTAAGTAATTCTCGCCCTAGAGACTTTAACTTCGATTTGCCCCTTTGCATGAAGTAGTAGTTTTGTCCTTTTATCTTGCCGCTGTGAGGCAATTGCCCCGTCCACCCTGCCCCTTTGCCCCCGTCCCATGCTGATCGAAACCGGTACCTGTGAGACGAAGACTTCCTTGAATGCTGATTGAATTTGGTAAATATGAAAGGAAAATGTACAATTGCATTGTGTTTCTTTTTAGGTAACCAACTGCTGATTTTTGATAAGAGCCCTAGTTAGGAGTTTTCCAAATTAATGTTGCTAAATTGTTTTTGCATGAAATCCCACATGCAGATGCTAATTCGAGGTTAGATGAGGATTCATTTGTTGCACGATGCAATTTGAGACCTTGTTATGCTGACTAATGTATGCAATTAGCTCATTACAGATTATAGTTTTAGTGGTTTGCGTTGCTATCATCGAATGCATTGTTATTCAAATGCTGCATAGATTGCATCTGTTTCGCCGTTATGGACAGCTATTAATGTTCATTTACATATATCATTTGGTGTTGAGACACATTTATATTGTGCTAGCTTTGTTAATATAGGGAAATAAATTCACTAACTTTGAATAAACTGGTGTGGTTATTCATGACCGAAAGGTCATGGTTCATCGAAATGTTTTCTGGATTAATTGTGAAGTGTTATGTTGATCAGGGCATTGCTTATGTTCGTTATTGATTATTGATTTGATTAAATTGACTGATCTCGGGTGAAGAGAGCCCCACTTGGTCAAAAGATTCATCGACCCAAGAGCGTCCAAATACAGGTAATTTATTAGGTCGGAACTCTCTATCAGGGCCTGGGCACAAACTGCCCCAAATGGTCAAAAAAAGGCCTGGCACCCGAGGGGAAAAGGCCTGGCAGCGAAGGGGTTAAAAATCGCAACTCCTTTGTGCAGCATTTCTGGACGTATTAACGGATTCGCAGTCGGTATGTGACTTTGGCATTTCCTAAAATCACCTTAAATATAAATACTATTTTTTAATGTTGACTCAGCATATTGAGGTGTCTTACAATATCCTTTAAACTGCCTATTTTACAGGAAAGGTACATTCATAAGAAGATTTAAATACTTTTCGAGAAGTTGCGCTTCCGTCGCGTCAGGTACTTGATGACGTCGTGATTCCCATATAACCCAAAAATCTGAATGTCTGAAATCATTTTTATCTTTCACATTTTGACAGGCCCACCTATCTCAACTGAACTAGAGAGTGGCTGTCTACTTTTAAACTTCTGTAGGTGAGGCACAGGTATTGCTCCTGTCTTTTCCTATTCCTTTTGTTTGTACATCAGAATGGCATCTTCACAACAAGGGCAGGAGGTGCAGGATCCACTTGTCTTGGATGAAGAGGAGGAAGTCCCCAGAAGACTAAAAGAACGTGTAATTTGGCCGGTGTTTTCAATACCAGATGGAGAAAAGAAAGTTAACGCAGGAAAGATTACGTGCATGCTTTCTATCAAGATTTTGTCCAGGGGGAGTGAAAAAAAGTACTCCTGTGGCACGAGTAGCATGTATAAGCACTTAAGTAAAATGCATTCCCCAAGGTCCATCGGTTGCTGCATGAGTGAGTGAATAAGTGTGTGACTGACTGAGTGGTTGAGTGTATGGCCGTATAAATGGCTGTATGGTTCGGTGACTGAGTGCATGAGTGTCTGCATAGATGAGTGGGTGTATCTGGTACTGTCTGAATGGTTAAATGTCTGCATGCATAAGTACCTGTATGGGTGAGTTATTGTGTGCATTAGTAAAAGAATGGGTGTGTAAGTGGATATGTAAGTGATTATCCATTTGAATATCTGCATGTATTACTAAATGTATGGCTGAATAACTGGCTACGTATAGACCTGTATCAGTAAGTGACTGTGTGGATGACTGCCTGTATGCCTAAGTAAGTATGTGTATAAGTAGATGCGTGGGTGACTTACTGGCTCTGTTCATGCCTGTATAGATGAGTGACTGGTTGTTTAATTAGCCCTATCAGTGAGTAATTCCATGTCTCATTGTTTGACTATGTCAGTGTCTGAGTCCATAAGTGCTGGTATCAGTGAAAGACTGGGTGAGTGAGTTGATGTACAGTTGAATGTGTGGGTGTTTGAGGGCGTCTATAAGTGAGTGACAGGTTGTGTGAGTGCCTCTATGGAAAACTGACAGCTTGTGTCAATATCTTTTTAAGTGAGTGACTGCATGAGCAATTACAGGCATACATGAATGTTTTGGTGATTGAGTGACTGTTTCACTGAGTGGAGGGGTACATAAGTGGCTGTATGAGTGAGTCTATGGTGTCTTAATAGCAGTATAGCAGTAATAGCAGTAATAGCAGTAAAGCAGTGAGTCTATGGTGTCTTAGAGCAACTCACTGCATACGTGGCTGTATGGGGGAGTGACTGCATCCATCAGTGGCTACATGGTTCAGTATTTAGGTGTATAAATCTGTCTCTAGATGAGTAACTGCATGACTGAGTTGCTGAGTGGGTGAGTAATTGGCTTCATGTATAGCTATATTACTGTATTACTGTGCTTAAGTGCCTGTATGAGTAGATGTATATATGACTTTGTAGCTGAGTGAGTGGTTGCATGACCAACTGAATCAGTAACTTACTGGGAGACTCTATATGTGATTCACTGGGTGCTTAAGTATGTGAATAGCTCACTGACTAGATGCATACGTTTGTTTATGAGTAGGTGGCTAGGTGTAATAGTGTTTGCCTAGCTAAGTGAGTGGTTATATAAGTATGTTTATGGGTAAGTGACTGCACCTGTGAGTTACTGTATGCATGATAGTTTGTATGTGTGAGTGGCTGAAAGTGTGAGTATCTGGGTTTGTAACTGCCTGCACAGGTTACTGAATGGATACATTAGTGTCTTTATAGTCAATTGAGTGACAGTGTGAATGCTTATATGGATGAATAGCTCTGTGCATCACTCAAGTGGTCATTCTGACTTTGGCGGTCTTAACCGAAGACTGCCGCATTACGAGTCACCAACACAGCTCCGCCCGAAAAATTACCAAAAAGCGACACCGTTGGCAAAAAACGACTGCATGAAGGAGGCATCTGCACCACCCGCACCGTCATGGCGAGAACATCCCGCCTGCCAAATAATGAATTACAAATCTGCTCTGCGGTCTCAGCACGGCGCTATACCATTGGCAGTCCGAACCACCACAGGAAAAAATGCACCTTCACCAGAACACTGCACCACATTGGACAAAACCATTACCCCACACCTGATACACATACACACACCTGCCCACAGCACTACAAAACACCCCCCACACATACCCAGAACCCTTTTCACCCAGAAAATTTGTTAGAGTGAGGTAAGAGCACAGTGAAAAAAGGCACTGCACCTAGATATGCCAGGCACCATCACTCTGAACACGCATAACACAACACATAAGCCACACATAAGCTACACATTCATCCCATACCCCAAACTCACACCAACAAAACACACACCCATCATCCCTGCACAACTAACACACCCCACCCACAACCCAACCACCACAAAAAAACAAGATTCACAGACGAGGAGCTAAGGGTAATATCAAAACAATCGTCAGAGTGGAGCCGCAAATGTTTGGAGCACAGGTTCAGCAGACATCCATTGCCTGGAAAAATGACTTGCGGCATAGGATAGTTGTCAAGTTGAACACTGTGGGGAACCATCCACACACAAGGGAGGGCATTAGGAAGAGGTGGAACGACCTACAGGGGAAGGTATTGGCCATGGCTTCCAGGCACCGAATTGCCATCAGGAGGACTGGTGGTGGGCCCCCACTGCCTCCCGCAGAATTATCATCGTGGGAGGAGAAGGTCTTGGCCATCCTACACCCAGAAGGGCTGACGGGAATACCTAGTGGACTGGACACTGGTAAGTCAATTACCCACCATGGCCGGCCAATATGTCCCTGTGCACAGCATGTACCCCCACCACCTTCTCACCCCTTCACATCACCCTAATGTGCACAAACACACCATGGACCCAATACCCACCCTTGCATGCCACAGCTCCCTACTGACACCATTTCACTCACAGGCAAACCTAGTGCATGGATACCCCACACTGCAACAAGTACTACAACTAACACAATACAACACTCCCTACCCTTGCATTAGTGCTACATCCACTTCAAATCTCTGCACTTGCACATTAAACCATGTCACTGCCCTTCACCAAAAAGTATTTGGAATGCACATCAGTACATGGCAATGACAGTAGCAAGACAAATAAAAACTATTCCACAAAATAGGACCATTTCAACATTCCACTGATGGAAACACAAGCAGTGGTCTAATAACTGTCAATGCTATTACAGCCCTGCAAATCCAGTCAACGATGGCTTACAACCATGTGTATCACTTCTACAATACCATCATGTGGCACAATACCTCTCATTCCACAGGTCTCCCAAAGTACTGCCACACAACAGAGGAGGACAGTGACAGAAAGCCCAGGCCTGGAAGCAGGTCCAATAGTGTATGAATCCCCTGGATGTCTGGATGTGGATGACAAACCCGGCCCATCAGGCATGAGTGGTCAGGCCACCACCGCCATCCTCACCCAGCCCACAACTGAAACAACCTCCCCTGTGGCATCCATTGCACAGTAGAGCCGACCTTCCAAACCTGTGTACAAAGGTCACATCAATCATCAGTGTGCCCCATAGGACAGGGGCAGGAGTCAACGGTGCAAACCGAAGACAATGACTCTCCTGGTGTCAATGGGAGGGGGTACACTGAACCAGGGGCACAGGCACAGGGTTCAAGGGCCAGTGGGAGGGCAATCGTGGGCCAAGGGACGAGGTAGGTACAGGACATGATTGGCCAGGAAGCCGTCTCCAGAGTCCTGGGAGCCTACCAGCAATCCCAAGACAAGATGGGCCAGATACTCACCACCTTGCAAGACACCCAAAGGCTGCAGGGGGAATACCACCAGGAGGCCATGCAACAGTGGCAGGCACTCATTGCCACCATGGTCCCAATATTAGGGGAGTTCAAGGAACTGAACAACATCCTGTGGACTTCCTCCACCCAACAGCAGACCCCATCCAGTAGCCAGTCAACACCACTGCCCTCAACATCAGCACCTGCTACTGGACTGAAGGCTGAGCAGGCAGACCAACAGGCCACCAGCACCCTACCCCCTGCAGCTGAGGGACTCCCACTGGTCACAAGAGGTTGGTCATCTAGACATCCTACAGGATCTGAGGCAAAGACCAATCCCCCCACCAGGAAGTGTTCTCTCTCCTGAACTGTCACCCTTGTGTGTCACTGTTACACCCTGTTAGGAAGTTCCCATCATCCCGATGCAAATGGATACAGGACCTGTGAAACACACAGCTGGACGACACACTCTGATCTTCACCTAGACCCTTACCCCACTCCTCTGGACTGTGATGTTCTATACTAAATAAACACCAATTATCACGAGTCATGGTGCATGTCTCTTCATTGTTTGTAGTGGCAATTCTGTTTACAAGCAACACGTGTTCACATGTGGGCACCACAATAATGTTAAAGTGACAGATGTAGTGGGATACTCCATCAGGTGTGTAAGTACATCCATATTGTTGTAACATCCACTATCAATGATGCCAACAGGCAATTCAGTAAGCAGATTGGAAACAGATGTGATCTGTAGGGGAAAAATTACACGGAATTAGGCTCTGTATTGTAAGGTATGTATTCCACAGTCCTACATCAACAACAGTTGAACACAAACACAGGATGACTGTCCCAGCAGTTATGATACCACATATGTAAGGGCCTGCATTGTCACTCACACACATGTGTAGGACAGGAAATATGTCACATAAGTAATATCCTCTACTGTTCACCTGCCTGACTATTCAGGAACAGGTAGTTGCCACACAGAAGCTGACAATGCAGCATGACATGCCTACACAGCAGGACAAGACTGATAATTCCCCTTTACATTTACACAAACCGGCAGACTGAGGACTCAAAACCTTTGGTACAACCATATGGATGTTCTGTAACGGCACCAGCATTCCACACGTCATTAGCAGCAATGTATTTCCACTACCCCTCATGGTAAGTCAGCTACCTTTCAGGGTCGAAAACAGATAGAAGGCTGTATTCCCCACACACGTTGATGCATGCAAAATCTGGGTACAGACTGCCTTTAACAATACATATTCCAAGTGCAGATGACATACAAATCACACATACCTGTTCATCATTGAATGTAGTGAGGAATCAGGTCAGTCCTGTTGTCATGTGCCTCATCCTGGTCTGCCTCCTCCCCAGTCAGGGGCCCCAAACATTGCTCCAGCATCAATGTTCCCCTCCTCCAACCGTTGGATGTGCCTTCTGAGGGCCAGATTATGGAGCATGCAGGATACAACAATGATCTTGCAGACTTTCCCTGGTCGGTATTGTAGGGCACCACCGGACACATGGAGGCAACAAAATCTAGCCTTCAACAGACCAAAAGTCCTCTCAATCACTCGCCTCGTCCGCACATGTGCCTCATTGTACCTGTTCTCCCATCCTGTAGTTGGACGTCTAACAGGTGTCAGGAGCCAGGGCAGGTTGGGGTACCCGGCGTCACCTGTGTGGAAAAGGGGACATGACTATGGGTGACAATGCTAGGCGGAGTGCAGACTGTGTACGGAGGGGTACAAATATCTGACATGGAGAGCAGTACATATACCTATGAGCCAGGCCTTTTCTCCCTGTAGCTGTGACATCAATGCAGGGACACTGCTGTTCCTCAGGACATAGGAATCATGTACTGATCCAGGGAATTTTGCGTTTACATGTGTTATGTACTCGTCTGTAAGACACACCACTTGTACATTGAGCAAATATGTACTCTTCCGGTTTCTGTAGACCTGTTCATTGGCCCTCAGAAGTACCAAGGCGATGTGAGTCCCATCAATGGCCCCTATTACATGTGGGACATTTTATATATTGTAGAAGGCTCCTTTAACAGTAGCCAGTTCTGCACATTGTGGGAACCTAATGTACCTGTTCACATGTTTGACTTGGGCTGTGACATCCCTGCATCCAGTCCCACAGTCACCTGAAAAGGGCCACTCACCAGAAAATGCAGGACTGACAACACCTGGACTGTTGGAGGGAGGGAATGGGGATTTCTCAAAGCCGGCATGAGGTCTGGGCCCAGAAGACCACAGAGGCCTAGTTGGGGACAGCCGCCCAATGTGGAAGGGGTGCCTGTGGGACCCTGACCCCCTTAATGGGCTGCATACTGGTGGTGGCCTACCCAGAGTTGGATGGGCACTTGAGGACAGCACAGGAGCCACAAGGGGGTAAGTGTAGACTGTTAGGTGACTTCAGCATGGTTGTGTACTGTGACCCTCACTGGACATGGGATTTACGTGGTCAGATGAGATTTGGGGAGTGTATAGTCCTGATTGTCACACCAGTCATGTAGGGGTGTGACACGTTAGCTATGTAGAACCATGCAAGAACAGAAGTATTGGTACTGTGACACACATTCAGCTGTACATATGGGTCGCTCAAATATTCTATCATGTCAATGGCTGCATACTCTATCTCTGCGTGTACTCTAGAAGTACAAGGTGATCTTATTGGCGCTGTATTTGTATAATGATAGGTATGTTTTGTTAACATGGCAATTGCTTCAATTGTGACATCAATGGACCTCTGTACCAAATGTACTCAACAGTTCCTCTGAGGTCAGATTTGTTTCATCCTGTCATGACTGACATGTGGTTGGGTATGTTTTTGGGTTGATCAGTCATTAAGCCAGTTGACAGACATGTAGGAGTATTCAATCAGGTGTATAGGCTGCAGGGATGAGGTGATCACTGATAAGTTTATGTATCGCTTGCATGACTGTTCATGACTGCAAAATGGTCTCTTGTTTTCGCTGTAGTGGCTAATGTATGTATTGTCTGTATGTGAAGTGGATGTGTGGGTTATCACCATTTCCTCCCTTTCTGTTTTTCCCACCCTCCTTCTCTCTCCACCTCCGTCTTTGTTTGCATTAGCATCATCTGGCAAAGGAGGAAGGGCACCAACAATTGGGAATGCAGCAGCTGAGGGGACCAGTGTGACGGAGGGCGAGGGGAGCACCACGGGGAGACTGGAGCAACCACCACATCAGATTCTGATTCCTCCTCCGATAGTGGCTCCCTGGTGGTGGCAGATCCATTCTTGTCCACATCCCCCTTACCAGCACAGCCCTCCCTTCAGCTCCTCACCCAGCACTCCCTCTACTCCACTCCCATCCCTCAATCATGGGACCACCCACTTGTACCTAAGAAAGTCTTTCTTGACGCCCTTGACCTCTACCCTACTCCTCTCCCACCCCATGTTACCTGTAAATGTCCTCCTGCCCCTCCCAGGCCCTTCCACCTCCCATTCCCTGGATGCACCCTGTGGTGTTTCCCCTGATCCTCTTCCCAGCAATAAATCCACCACTCTCAGAGCCAACATCCCCCCCTCCCAACCCCAAACTGAGACATGCCCCTTCAACATCCAACCCACCCCCAAACCTCTGAGGTTCCTGCCTGTCCCATTGATGCCCCTGTGACGTGGAGGCCTATTTGCTGTCAGGAGTCAAGTTGGACCCATGATATATGAACTTTATGCATTTAAGCATTTCCGGACATTGTACTTGCCATTTGACAGATTTTGTATATAGTTCATTTTAATATTTTATTTACAAATACATCTGCCTACATTGCGGTGCTTGGCAAGTTGAGAAGCTTGTCCTGGTTTCCTTCTACATGGTGGTGTGACATCTGTGTGCAACGGTGTGTGTGGGGTGTGTATGGGTTGTGTCTGTGTTGTTGCATGCGCTGGGTAGAGAGGTTGTGCCATGTGCATGTTGTTATGTGTCTGACTGCTTGCGTGTGGGATTGTATGGGGTGTTGTGTGCGTCCGTGTATATGGTGCTGCATCTGTGGATTTCCTTGTATGTTGGTTGTATGTGATGTGTCACCTGTGTCATTGTTTGGATGTGTGTTCACTGCTATTGATTGTGTGTCATTGCTACATAGAGTTTATGGTGTGTGTGGGTGTGTGGTGTTTCACAACGTGCCTGTCTATGTCTGTGTTGAGGTGTTTGTGGTCTAGTTGTCATTGTGTGGTTATGGGGTGTTGTGTATGGATGTGTATGACTGTGTTGGTGGTGTTTGTGTGCGCTGTGCTGTATGTTTGGCACGTAACTGCTTGGCTTTGTATGTTTGTTGTGTACTTCGCTTTGACGTGTTTTGTGTCTGCCTGTGTGTGTGTTGCCTGCGCTGTCTGTGCGGGGAATGTGTATTATGTGTGGGAGTGTATCACTGCCATTTACTCCACTCTGTGTTAGAGGTACTTACAGTTGTCGTCTTTATCATTGTCACTGGCCCTGAAGGTGTATGGCGTGATACAACGCTGGGAAGACTAGCAGTTTGTTTGCCATGGTGGCCGGGGATGCTTCTCTGTGTCTGGAGGTGGGTGTCTCCTTTTGTACTTTCTGTTTCAGCCAGGATTTCCATCATGGCCAGCCCACTCCGGATATCCTGGTGGTGTGGTGGCTCAGAATGTAGTGGGTGGGACATTGGTTTCCACAAGTCTGAATTTGCCTACCGTAGCTGGATGCTGCTCATCAGCGGTGGCGCTACTGACGGGCAGTTGTCTATGTTGCGTTGAGTTCACCGCCTTACACATTATATGGCGGTCTGCACTGCCACCCTATCAGCGGTCACAACACTGCTGCCGGTATGGCATTCAGGTTACCGCCAAACCCGGAATGACCACCTCAGTGTATTGGTGAGTAGCAGAGTATGTAAGTGGCTGTTTCAGTGAGTGAGTCAATGTATAAATGAGTGCATAGGTGAGTGAATAGGCGCACCAGTTAGTATGTTGATAACTAACTGGGAGTACCAGTTGCTGTATAGGTACCTTATTGGGTGCATTGGTTGCTGTAGGGTGACTGTGTGGGTGTGTCAGTACATCTACAAGTAAGACATAATATGTATGACTTGATTTATGTGTAAATCAGTGTTTGCATAAGTGCTTTCGTAGGTAACTGACCGGGTTAGTAATGTATTCCATATCCTAGTGTTACAGTGTATAAGTTTATGTAAACATGTTTGATTGGGTGCATTACAATGCAAATGAGTGAGTGAATCAGTGGATAACTGACTGTAAAACTGATTGAATCAATGAATAAGTCTATGTATGGTTTATAGAATAATAAAACAACAAGGAACTACTTACGCTTATTGGTCATAAGAAATTGTCCTTTCATCTGTATTAAAGATAACAAAGCACAAATAATAGTTACACTTTTATATAATTGTTATGTCTATTTCAACCTGGTAACCTAAAATATAAAATGTAATATCAAGAAAGTAGAACCATCTTTAATTTTTAACACAGCAATTATAGTTTTTTTTTTTCTCCATGTTTTGTTTCCTTCACCACTATTTTCAGCTGCTATACTATTACACTATAAAATACGTGTATAGAGCTCCTCATCATCAAACAGCGGGAAGAAAAACAGTCATGTAGACTTTAAAAACCCCCATGAGCACATAGGCCCTCATTACAACCCTGGTGGTAAATCCTGCTTACTGCCGTGCTGAAGGCCGCCAACATACTGTGGCCGCGGCAGAAATCCGCTACAGGTATCACGACCCACATCTCGTAATCCACCACAATACTGACACTCACACAAGTCTGCCACACTAAAGCTCAGTGATAAACTGGTGATACCAAAACCTACATCGTCACGCCAACAGTAATACGCCCGCACTATCACGACCCACGAATCAACGTGGTGGTCTTTCAACCACGGTAATCCATTGGCGGTACACACCGCCGCGCTCAAAATACACACATTTACAAAACACAACCACATTGGACAATTCCAAATACATACACCTGAAACACATACACACACCACACCCACACACCCACAACACTATAAAACACACCCACATTACCCACAACCCCTTATAACAACATTGTTTTGAAGACACACAGAGAGAGAGAATAGCAAACACAACACCAGCATCCACAGGCACACAACACCATCACTCATACAACATCCACGCACCTCAAAGAACACACACCAACACAACACCCCAAACAGCACAACAAACAGCACCTCACACAGCACCCACACCACATTATGGCACCTCAAAGATACCTCAGGTTTTCTGAGGAGGAGCTCAGGGTCATGGTGGAGGAAATCATCCAGGTAGAGCCACAGCTTTTCGGATCACAGGTGCAGCAGACCTCCATTGCTAGGAAGATGGAGCTATTGCGGAGAATCTTCGACAGGGTCAACGCAGTGGGACAGCACCCCAGAACACGGGATGACATCAGGAAGAGGTATAACGACCTACGGGGTGAAGGTGCGTTCCATGGTATCCAGACACCAGGTAGCAGCACAGAGGACTGGCGGTGGACCCCCACCTCCTCCCCCACAACTAACAACATGGGAGGAGCAAATCTTGGCAATCATGCATCCTGAGGGCCTGCCAGGAGTAGCAGGAGGACTGGACTCTGGTAAGGCAAATCTTTACTACTACATCCACCACCTCACCTGCATGCCATCACATACCCCCACCGTCACCCTCACCCCCATCACTCCAACACCTCACATATGCCCCACCATCACAACCCACCCATCCCAGTACCAAGCCCTGCATGCGACACCTAATCATGGACCCCCATCACCAAAGCATGTCCAGGAGAGATACCCACCCAGACCCCAAAATCACTAATCACACAAGGGCAAACACATTAATGCAAGCACAGGAGTAGAGGGTAACTCACCCATTGCACAAGATGGCACACACAGATACAATAACTACAACAGGACCCATACCCAACGTCACCCGGACAGGAGGTACCAGACATATCCAGTCCCCCCACAGAAGAGGCCCACAGTGATGACAGCAGCTCTGCAAGCCTGAATCAAGATGACCAGCCCGGCCAATCAGGGACCTCTGGACTGTCGGTTCCCCTGCCACAGTCACAAACCACCACTGAACCTCCCCCCTCAGGAAACACCACAGAACCCACCCAGCGGGCCCATCCCTCTGTCCCCAGGACACATCAATCAGTAGTGTGTCCACCACTACAGGGACCCCAGGCAAACCCACCAACCCCGGACAATCAGGGACCTGGGGTCAGTGGCAGTGGGCACACGGTTCAGGGGACAGAGGCCCAGAATAACAGGGAAACTGGGAGGACTGCTGTGCGACAGGGGGAGGACAGGCCCAGGGAACCCACTCTCCACAAGGCACTCTCAAACATCATGGGAGCATACCATCATTCCCTGGAGACCATGGGCGCGGTACTGGCCAAGTGTCAGGAGACCTAGCGGCTGCAGGAGGAACAGAACCTGGGGATCAGGGAGGACTTGAAGTCACTCAACACCACCCTGGTCACCATTGCAGGGGTGCTGGCAGACATGGCCAATACCATGAGGGACACAGTGGCACACAAACGGGCCCCTGACACTAGCCTGAATGATGAAGAGCCCTCCACCTCCGCCGGCGCTAGTGGACAGAAGATCCCGCCACAGGACCAACAGGCCACCAGCACCCCGCCCCTGCAGAAGGAGAACCAGCCCGCAAACGGTCTCTGAGATCCAGGAACAAGACAGGGAACATTGCCAAGACCCCTGCCAGGAAATAACACTCTCCTGATTGTCACCCTTTTGTCCCACTTTGTCACCCTGACAACTTTTGAACTGCCATTACTCCACTTCCTATGCCCCCTGGGACAATGCACCTGTGATACCAGGAGACTGGACTCTACCATGGACATTCCTCCAACATCACCCCAGCCCATTGCACAGCCCCCTGCACTTATTAGCACAGAAATAAACACCCTTGAATCACAAATCAATCTGGAGTCAGTCTGTACTTTCACAAATGTGTAATTGCAACCTCTCAGAAATATAGCAATGTCAATGTTCATGTTCACATACCAATGTTCCACAGTTGTTGGGCATCAATAAACATAGCAGAAGGCAAAAAGTGTGACCCAGATCTGTGAAATGGAAAGCCAAAGTGGCATGTCAGGGTCCATACACAGAGGTAAAAAGGCAGATTCAGGCAATGTCAAACAGTAGTATGATATGAGAAGGGCAGTGCCAGTCTCTTACCTGTGTCTCACTGTAAGTATTGCATGATGATGTTGTTTCGGTTGTCTATATCTTCTTCTTCTGCCTCCTCTTCTTCACTGTCCACAGGCTCCACAGCTGCCACAAGACCAACATCAGGCCCATCCTCCTGCAGAAAAGGCACCTGGCGTCGCAAAGCCAGGTTGTGCAACATACAGCATGCCACGATGATCTGGCACACCTTCTTGGGTGAGTAGTATAGGGAGCCACCTGTCAGATGGAGGCACCGGAATCTGGCCGTCAGGAGGCTGAAGGTGCGCTCTATTATCTTCCTAGTTCGCCCATGTGCCTCATTGTAGCGTTCCTCTGCCCTTGTCCTGGGATTCCTTACTGGGGTCAATAGCCATGACAGGTTGGGGTAACCAGAGTCACCTGCAAATGTTGAGGGACAAAAGTTAGACATCCTCTAACCTTTAGGGACTCTCCCATACCCAGACACCTATGTCAGCTGTTTGGGACCTTAGGCTCACCTATTAGCCACACACGGTGCCTCTGGAGTTGCCCCATCACATAAGGGATGCTGCTATTCCTCAAAATGTATGCGTCTTGCACTGAGCCAGGATACTTGGCATTCACATGGGAGATGTACTGGTCTGCCAAACACACCGTCAGCACATTCATAGAATGGTAGCTTTTGCGGTTTCTGTACACCTGTTCATTCCTGCGGGTGGGACAAATGCAACATGTGTACCATCAATGGCACCAATGATGTTGGGGATATGTCCCAGGGCATAGAAGTCACCTTTCACTGTGAGCAAATCCTCCACCTGAGGGAAAATGATGTAGCTGCGCATGTGTTCCAACAGGGCAGACAACACTCTGGACAACACGTTAGCGAACATTGGCTGTGACATCCCTGATGCCATGGCCACTGTTGTTTAAAAGGACCCACTGGCCAGGAAATGGAGTACTGACCGGACCTGGATTAGAGGGGGGATTCCTGTGGGATGGCGGATAGCTCACATCAGCTCTGGCTCCAACTGGGCACACAGTGCATGGATTGTGGCATGATCAAGTCTGTAGGTGATAACGATGTGTCTGTCTTCCATTGTCAACAGGTCCACCAGGGGTCTGTATACCGGAGGATGACACCATCTCATCACCTACCCCAGCGGAAGTGCCCTATGGAGGAGAAGGGTGAGCAGAGGGTCATACACCACATAGGTTTCACAAGGGTGTTTAGAACAATCATGATTTAATCGGTGCGTGACGCTGTCTGTCTGTATTCCTGGCCAATAGTGCTGTGACGCAGTTAGTTGCCCTGCCATGTGCCCCCCTGAAATGGCGGCTGCCTGACCTGTAAGGATGGACAAGGGGAAATGAGGTAACTGCGCTGGCGCTGTGAAGCGTTGCGGTAGGCAGTCGAGGACCTCCACGTGAATCAGCATTGGTTATCATTGGGCCCTATTGGTTCCAGGAGGCAATAACGATGTACGCTGGCGGTGACAGTGCGCACCGCCGCGGACGTGACCGCCAGTTTCTATCTGTTCACTCACTTGATACCTGACCTTCAACAGGAGAGGACCTACACTGCAAGTGCTGCTGTGACCTGAGTCTGAAAGTGACAATGGCTACTGTGTCTGGGGAAAGGGCCCCTGCCTTTACTGCAGAGGAGTTGGACAAGCTGGTGGCTGGGGTTCTCCACCAGTACACGCTACTCTACTGTCCTCCAGACAAACAGGTGAGTACACTGTGAGCATGATGCATGGCACATGAATGTATGGAGTGGCATGGATGGAAGATATGGGGGGGCAGAGGCCAGCATGTGAGGATGGTGAGTGTGTGTTTTTCTGGGCCAGGGTGGGAGGTTTGTGGCCAATGGGTAAGAAGAACCGGACGGGGGAGTAACATCCATTCTTACTTCAATTTTACTCTAGGTCAGTGCCCACCAGAAGAAGGGGATTTGGCGTGCCATCGCCAAGGAGGTGCGGACCTTGGGGGTCTACCATAGATGGAGCACCCACTGCTGCAAAAGATGGGAGGACCTGCGCCGCTGGACCAAGAAGATGGCAGAGGCCCAGCTGGGGATGGCCTCCCAACGTGGAATGGGTGCCCGCCGCACCATGACCTCCCCTGATGTACCGGATCTTGGAGGTTGCATATTCTGAGTTGGATGGGCGATTGAAGGAATCACAGCAGCCACAAGGGGGTGAGTACAGTCTCATTCAGCTGACTCTGCACGCTTCATGAGGTTTCTGGGTGGGTGAAGTGGGCTGTGGGTTCCCCTAGGCCATGGCAGACGCTCCAAGGTAGAGCCATTGTTTGGCAGGCTCAGTGGCACTCCAAAACCAAAAGTGGTAGTGGCCCTCTACACCGAGTCAGGCTCCTTTGGGTTCCAGCTGTGCATCAAATGGGTCTAGGCAGAGTCCCCCATGGGCATGTGCTTTTCTCCTGAACTGTTAGTGCATGGGCTAGTGCATAGGGCTGCTCCCTGTGTGTTGTGTCCGCCAATGGTAGTGGTGTTGCAGGCATTGACCATGTGGCTCTTCTGTCTTTCCTCCCCTTTTTGTTTTGTCACCCTGTCTTTGTGTGCATTAGCATCATCTGGCAGAGGAGCATTGGCACAGGGGCAGGAGAAAGCTTCAACCCACATGGCCCTGGAGGGTGAATTTACAGAATCTGAAGGCACCAGTGGGACGGAGGGCGAGGGGAGCTCCACGACGGGGCAGGAGAGAGCTCCCTTGCGGGGGCGGGCACCTCTGTGCCCACCGCATCAACAGGTACAGCTGCCACCCCCTACCAGCACTGCCCCCCCAGAAGACCCTCAGCGTGTTTCCGGTGCCCGCTCACACAAGAGGGTGGACATCTCCTTTGCCCCAGGCACCTCAGTCCCTGCCCCAGTCAGTCCTGCTGCCCTCAGTGAGGAGGCTATTGACCTCCTGATATCCCTCACTGTTGGGCAATCAACCATTTTTAATGCCATTCAGGGTGTTGAGAGGCATTTGCAGCAAACAAATGCATACCTGGAGGGCATTCATTCTGGCGTGGCAGCCCAACAGAGAGCATTTCAGGCTCTGGCCTCAGCACTGATGGCAGCCATTGTCCCTGTGTCCAGCATCCCCCCTCCAACTTCCACTACCCAGACCCAATCCCCTGTACCTCAGCCTATCCCAAGCACACCATCAGACCAGCATGCACACTCATCAACACACAAGAGTGGACATGGCAAACATAAGCACCACAGATCCCTCACATGCAATCAAAACCCCCACTACCATTTACACTTCCCCTGTGTCCTCTCCCAGTGTGTCTGTGAGCCCTCCTCCCAAACTACACAAACGCAGGCACACACCCACTCAACAGCCATCCATCTCACAACAGCCTCCAGCCCATGCACCTTCACCTAAGCTCAGCAGACGTACACCTCCTACAACCACTACCTCTTCCTCCACTCCCAAACACTCTCCATCTTCCCGTCCCAGTGTGTCTAAAAACCTTTTCCTGGCTAACATTGACCTCTTCCCTACACCTCCCCCCGTCCTTCCCCTAGGGCCAGGATGTCCAGATCTCAGCCCAGCACCTCAGCCACCAAATCCTCCAGCACTGTGGTGCCTGCAAGTCCAATAACATAGGGGGCGGCACCCATCACGGCTGCCAGTGTGCCACCTAGCGAGGCCAAAGGTCACCCTATTCCGCCACCTGCCAAGGTGAAGAAGGGGCCTACATGATGTAGGGAAAAGCTGCGCCAACCACCCAACAAGGCCTCCTCCAAGACAAAAGGGGACAGTGCCAGGGTCCCAGCAGCGACTTCCAAGGTGGGGAAGGGACAAAAGGCTAAAGGGAAGTAGGCTCAGGGCACGGAGCCTGCGGCTGAGGGACTGGTGTCACCCCTTCTGCCAAACAGAACAGCAACCTGTACGGCGGTGACACCTCCGCAACCACCGCCACCTGCATGTCTGCTGCCTCAGCAACAGTCCCCAGCATCATCCCCAGTGGGCAGCCGTCCGAGACTACAGGAGATGTCCTGCTGTCTCCCTCCACAGGTGCTGACACATGCACCACTGGCAGCATCTCCGCCACAGACACCGCCGCAACCACCGCCACCTGCCCCGCGACGTACACAGACAGTGCCACCACAGCCGACATGGACAACATTCTCAGTGGGCAGCCGTCCGAGGCTGCAGGAGACGTCCTGGACCCTGCACAGACTACATGAGGCACCACAACCAGCACTGTTAGTACCAGCAGTTGGCAGGCAAAGTCGCAGCAGGAGGGAGGAGTGTGTCTCTGACTCCAAGGAGTATCATGCTGCCTGTTCCCAGGAAATATCGTGTCACATACACCCAGGTGAGGGAATGGGAACTGCCATACCCTAGGTGCAGCCCTCTGGGCACCATGCCCCCTCCAGAACCAGTAGAGAACAGCATCCACTACCCTAGTCCTTGGCAGGATGAAGCACTCTGGGCACCATGCCCCCTCCAGAACCAGTGGAGAACAGCATCCACTCATCGAGTCCTTGGCAGGATAAGCACTCTGGGCACCATGCCCCCTCCAGAACCAGTGGAGAACGGCATCCACTACCCCAGTCCTTGGCAGGATGAAGCACTCTGGGCACCATGCCCCCTCCAGAACCAGTGGAGAACAGCGTCCACTACCCCAGTCCTTGGCAGGATGAAGCACTCTGGGCACTAAGCCCCCTCCAGAACCAGTGGAGATCAGCATCCACTACCTCAGTCCTTGGCAGGATGTAGCACTCTGGGCACCATGCCCCGTCCAGAACCAGTGGAGAACAGCATCCACTACCCCAGTCCTTGGCAGGATCAAGCACTCTGGGCACTAAGCCCCCTCCAGAACCAGTGGAGAACAGCATCCACTCACCCAGTCCTTGGCAGGATGAAGCACTCTGGGCACAATGCCCCTCCCAGAACCAGTGGAGAACAGCATCCACTACCCCAGTCCTTGGCAGGAAGAAGCACTCTGGGCACCATGCCTCCTCCAGAACCAGTGGAGAGATACATCCACTCACCCAGTCCTTGGCTGTATGAAGCACTCTGGGCACCATGCCCCCTCCAGAACCAGTGGAGAACAGCATCCACTATCCCAGTCCTTGGCAGGATGAAGCACTCTGGGCACCATGTCCCCTCCAGAACCAGTGGAGAACAGCATCCACTCACCCAGTCCTTGACAGGATGAAGCACTCTGGGCACAAAGCCCCTCGAGAACCAGTGGAGAAAAGCATCCACTAGAGAGACTGTGGCTTTTTACTCCCCAGGACCAATCAGTGGGCAACCCACCCACTTGAGGGACTTGAGAGACTGTGGCTTTGCACTCCCCAGGACCAATCAGTGGGCAACCCACCCACTTGAGAGACTTGTGAGACTGTGGCTTTGCACTCCCCAGGACCATTCTGTGGGAATGGAGCCCCCTTGTGGAGCAGTGGCGTCGTCCCTTCATCCGGCTGAGGTGCCCCCCCTCCCCTTTCCCTCGAGGTGCCTGTTTATTTTAAACCTGATGCCCCAGCAGTGTTCTCTCCGTTTAGAGGCAGGTATCATGTGTGGGCTTCGCCCATGCATTTTGGGACCACTGGTCCACGGACAATGATTGGAACACTATCCGGACTTGTGTAGTTGCTGTACATATTTGTATATAATGATCTGTTACAGACCTGTTTCCATATCTGAATTTTCGATGGCTACACTCGCTACAATCATTTCCTTTTGTCCTTGCATTCTTCAAGAGGGTTACGGGGTGTATATGTAATGTTGCTGCATGTATTTGTGTGTATGGTGTTGTGGGTAATGGTGGGAGTGGGGTTGTTGCGTGTTGCGTGTGTGTGTCACTCTCTTTTTCCTCCCCCCCTCCCCTCTGTGCTAGGAGCAGTACTCACTGTGGTTGTTGTTGCCGTCTTTGTTGCTCCTGGTAGAAGAGGAGGTAAACCAGCATTGGTACCACCTGTAACTAGGGCTCCATGGCGTCCTGGTTCCTCATAGGGTGTCGAGAGGTGAGTGGTTCCCATTCCAAGTACTGTTTCCACTGTGCTTTTGATGGCGTTGGTACCGCCCCGGAAAAGGTGGCGGATTGGTGCCTAGTAATACAGTGGGCGGTACATTGTGTTCCGCCTGTCTGTTGCCGGTTACCGCCGCGGTGTTTGTTTCTACTGCCGTGGTGGTCGGAGTGTTAAAGTGACTGTCTGTGTTCGCAGTTTCCGCCATGGTCATGATTCCACTTTTTTTCCACCGGCCTGTTGGTGGTATTACCACCGCTTTAACACCGACTACCAGGGTTGTAATGAGGGCCATAGTATGTTACTCAAAATAAACATACTATGCATAACAATTCTAAACTTTCAATATTTTTCTTTAAATAAGTACGATTTGTAGTCAGTATAAATTCTGAATAGAAGTTGATTTATCCTGTAATTCCTGTACTAAAATAACCCTCACATCTTACAAAGATGCTTATAATTATTATACCTGATCTAGAAGTATTTGTTTCAAAGAAAAAGGATTAAACAACGCAATGGACAGTTGATTATATTAACCTCAATATGCCAAACAATATCTTAACCAGTGATTAATGATGAACAAAGAACAGAGGCCCTCATTCTGACCCTGGCGGTCGGTGATAATGCGGCGGGCAAGCCGCCAACAGGCCGGCGGTCCAAAATATGCAATTCTGACCCTGGCGGGAACCGCCAACACAGGCCGCCGCATTAACACTCCGCCCGCCACGGCGGAACAAACAAACAGCGCGGCGGTCCCCGCCAACAGCCAGGCGGCAGACAATGTACCGCCCACCCTATCACGACCCACCAATCCGCCACCTTTTCCGGGGCGGGAGCACCGCCGATAAAAACACGGCGGAAACAGACTACGAACGGGAAAACGCTCACCTCTACGCACTCCACGCGAGATTCCGGCAGTATGGAACCCGAGTTGCAGGTCATCCCCACACTCCTATACCTCTATATATATAAGTCTCTATATCTCAAAAAGGCATTTCAAAGGGGAAAAGGAAGCGAGGAAAATACCTCTCCAAGGGGCTCAGGATTCAGAATACTGGGCAAAAGGGGTTCAGCTTCTCATCTTCAGACAGGATACTTATCTGACCAAAGTCCAGCTGGGCATTAACATATTAAAGATTCGTCAGGGCAACAGTTCATTTGACGTTGAAGGAGCATCATCCAATAAAAATCAATCATACGACTCCAGCTTGAAACATTTTCAGGTTTTCCCAATTCTGTCATGAGAACAGCTGTCATCCATTTAGCTCCACATGAGATTGAAACAAATGTTTAAATTGCTAGTCCACAGTCCAGGATGTTCCACATCCAAGATCAAATTCTTACAACTCTATGTGTAAAACAATAGACATCTGTTACCAAACTAGTCTTCTTATGGGAGATAATCCTGAAAGAAAGGTACATTTTAGCAGGATAACTTGACATTTTTTTCACAGTCATGAAATACAGGGCTTAGCAGACCTCACTTAAATCAAATCAAATCAAATCAAATCAAATTGACCCAAGGGTAGGTCGCTCCCCCTGCCGCTGCAGCTCCTCCAAGTTCCCGAGTTCCTGTGTTCCTGAGACCCACCTAACTGTAAGTACCCCCCTCCTCCCAGCCCCTCGCCCTGCCCCGCGCCACTCACCTTCTCTCCTGCTCCTGCTTCTTTTCCCCCTCTCTGTCTCTTCCTCCTCGCTCCCCCTCTGCAATCTTCTTCTGTGTTCTTCTGTTCTTCTCTTCTGTTCTTCTGTTCTTCCCTTCTGTTCTTCTGTGTTCTTCCGGTCTTCTGTGTTCTTCTTCTGTGTTCTTCCGGTCTTCTGTGTTCTTCTTCTCTGTTCTTCTCGGTGCTTCTGTGTTCTTCTTCTCGGTTCTTCTGTGTTCTTCTGTGTTCTTCTGTGTTCTTCTCTGTTCTTCTGCTCTTCTGTTCCTCTGTTCTTCTGTCTTCTGTTCTTCTGTTCTTCTGTCTTCTGTTCTTCTGTCTTCTGTTCTTCTGTCTTCTGTTCTCCTGTCTTCGGCTCTTCTACCTCCTCCGTCTTCTTCCCCCGAGCCTGCCCTCCTGCTCCTTCCTCATCCCCCTCCCTCACTCGCCTCCCCCTCTCTCACCCCTAGCTAACCCGTTCGCTATCTACCTCCCTCACTCCTCCTATCTTCCTATCTCTCTAGCTCCCTATCTCACTATCTAACCCCCCCACTCTCCACCTCCTCCTACCTACCTATCTGTCTATCTATCTATTTCCCTATCTATCGACTTCTCTATCTATTTTCTCTATCTATTTCTCTATCTCTCCCCCCCTCCCGCCACCCCCTCTACTACCTATCTCCCTATCCTCTCACTCTACCTCTCTCCCTCACCCACCTCTACAACCCCCCCTCCCCTATCTTCACAACCCTACTCCTATCTCTCTCCCTAATCTCCAAACCTCCTAACACTCACCCTCCTCCACCCTAAACCCCCTCCCCCAGCTCCTCTCACTCTACCTGTCCCCCCCCCCTCCCTCGCGCTTTCCCGCCGCGACCTCCTGCACGCCCCCGCCCCCCAGCTCCCATTCGCCCCCAGCTGACCCCTCCCCCCCCCCTACCTCTTATGGCGGCCGCTGCGCGACAGTGGTAGCGACCCTTGACCCAAGGGTAGGTCGCTCCCCCTGCCGCTGCAGCTCCTCCAAGTTCCCGAGTTCCTGTGTTCCTGAGACCCACCTAACTGTAAGTACCCCCCTCCTCCCAGCCCCTCGCCCTGCCCCGCGCCACTCACCTTCTCTCCTGCTCCTGCTTCTTTTCCCCCTCTCTGTCTCTTCCTCCTCGCTCCCCCTCTGCAATCTTCTTCTGTGTTCTTCTGTTCTTCTCTTCTGTTCTTCTGTTCTTCCCTTCTGTTCTTCTGTGTTCTTCCGGTCTTCTGTGTTCTTCTTCTGTGTTCTTCCGGTCTTCTGTGTTCTTCTTCTCTGTTCTTCTCGGTGCTTCTGTGTTCTTCTTCTCGGTTCTTCTGTGTTCTTCTGTGTTCTTCTGTGTTCTTCTCTGTTCTTCTGCTCTTCTGTTCCTCTGTTCTTCTGTCTTCTGTTCTTCTGTTCTTCTGTCTTCTGTTCTTCTGTCTTCTGTTCTTCTGTCTTCTGTTCTCCTGTCTTCGGCTCTTCTACCTCCTCCGTCTTCTTCCCCCGAGCCTGCCCTCCTGCTCCTTCCTCATCCCCCTCCCTCACTCGCCTCCCCCTCTCTCACCCGTAGCTAACGCGTTCGATATCTACCTCCCTCACTCCTCCTATCTTCCTATCTCTCTAGCTCCCTATCTCACTATCTAACCCCCCCACTCTCCACCTCCTCCTACCTACCTATCTGTCTATCTATCTATTTCCCTATCTATCGACTTCTCTATCTATTTTCTCTATCTATTTCTCTATCTCTCCCCCCCTCCCGCCACCCCCTCTACTACCTATCTCCCTATCCTCTCACTCTACCTCTCTCCCTCACCCACCTCTACAACCCCCCCTCCCCTATCTTCACAACCCTACTCCTATCTCTCTCCCTAATCTCCAAACCTCCTAACACTCACCCTCCTCCACCCTAAACCCCCTCCCCCAGCTCCTCTCACTCTACCTGTCCCCCCCCTCCCTCGCGCTTTCCCGCCGCGACCTCCTGCACGCCCCCGCCCCCCAGCTCCCATTCGCCCCCAGCTGACCCCTCCCCCCCCTCCTACCTCTTATGGCGGCCGCTGCGCGACTGCGCAGCGGGCGCGCGCAGCGGGCACGGCGCTGGCGCGCCGGAGGCGCGCCAGAGGCAAGCCCGTCTGCGCCCGTCCGCGCCTGGCCCGCGCCCAGCGCCACGACCCCTGGTCCCCAGCTCCCCCAAGCCCCGCTGATCCGCTACGACCCCACCACCCTCCACGCCCTCAACCCAGGGCGCTCCAAAACCTGCTTCCTAGCTCACCCCAAACGCACCCATGGACCCTTCGCCTGCAACTCCTGCAAACGCATCTTCCACCACGCAACTACCACGACCACAAGCCCACGCGCCATCAACCACCTCAAGTGCATCCTGATCAACGCCCGTTCCGTCCACAAGCACGCCGTTGAACTTTGGGACCTCCTGGACTCCACAGCCCCGGACGTCGCCTTCATCACGGAGACATGGATGAACGCCTCCTCTGCTCCAGACATCGCTACCGCCATCCCCGAAGGCAACAAGATCTCCAGGAAAGACCGCACCAACCAAGTAGGAGGAGGTGTCGCCATCATCTTCAAAGACTCCATCAGCGTCACCACCTCCACCGAAGACCCCCCCCTCGCCGCTGAACACCTGCATTTTCAGATTCGCACCGACCCAAGGACCACCCTCAGAGGATCCCTCGTCTACCGTCCTCCCGGACCTCGCGCCTCTTTCAGCGACGCCATCGCCGACTTCATCTCCCCGCACGCCCTCGCCTCACCGGACTACATCCTCCTAGGCGACCTCAACTTCCATCTGGAACAAAACAACGACCCCAACACCACCACCCTGCTCGACAACCTCGCCAACCTCGGCCTCAAACAACTGGTGAACACCGCCACCCACATCGCCGGACACACGCTCGACCCTATCTTCTCCGCCAGCAAACACGTCTTCTTCAGCCACACCTCTGCCCTACACTGGACCGACCACAGCTGCGTCCACTTCACATTCCGACGCGAGACCTCCCACCTCCGCACTCAACCCATCCCTCATCGACAGTGGAACAAGATCCCTGAAGAGCAACTCTTCTCCGCTCTCGCCGCCAACCAACCCACCCTCACCACCGACCCCAACGACGCAGCTCTCAACCTCACAAACTGGATCTCCAACTGCGCTGACAACCTTGCTCCCCTCAAACGCACGCATCGACAGACCAACACCAAAAAACCTCTCTGGTTCTCTGACACCCTCAAAGAATCAAAGAAAACTTGTCGTGCCCTTGAGAAGGCCTGGCGCAAGGACCACACCGCTGACAACATGACCGCCCTCAAGAACGCTACACGCGAACACCACCACCTGATCCGCACTGCCAAAAGGAACTTTTTCACCGACAGACTAGACAAAAACAGCCACAACAGCAGAGAACTCTTCAGCATCGTCAAAGAGTTCTCCAACCCCAGCGCCAGCGCCAACGCCGTCACGCCCTCACAGGATTTGTGCGAATCCCTCGCCACTTTCTTCCATCGCAAGATCAGCGACCTCCACGACAGCTTCGGACACCAGACCCAACCATACACCACTGAACCCGCTTCCCCGGACATCACCCTCAACAACTGGACCCACATCAACACGGAAGAAACCAAATCCATCATGAACTCTATCCACTCCGGCGCCCCTTCGGACCCCTGCCCGCACTTCATCTTTAACAAAGCCGACGACATCATCGCCCCGCACCTCCAGACCGTCATCAACTCTTCTTTTTCTTCTGCTACCTTCCCCGAATGCTGGAAGCACGCTGAAGTCAACGCCCTACTAAAGAAACCTACGGCTGACCCAAGCGACCTGAAAAACTTCCGCCCCATCTCTCTTCTACCTTTCCCAGCCAAGGTAATAGAAAAGACCGTCAACAAACAGCTGACCACCTTCCTGGAAGACAACAACCTGCTCGACCCCTCACAAACCGGATTCCGAACCAACCACAGCACGGAAACCGCCCTCATCTCAGTCACAGACGACATCAGAACCCTGATGGACAACGGTGAAACAGTCGCCCTCATTCTCCTCGACCTCTCGGCTGCCTTTGACACCGTCTGTCACCGCACCCTAATCACCCGCCTACGCTCCACCGGGATCCAAGGCCAGGCCCTGGACTGGATCGCCTCCTTCCTCGCTAACCGCTCCCAAAGAGTTTACCTCCCTCCGTTTCGCTCAGAACCCACCAAGATCATCTGCGGCGTACCTCAAGGCTCATCGCTCAGCCCGACACTCTTCAATGTCTACATGAGCCCCCTCGCCGACATCGTACGCAAGCACAACATCATCATCACCTCCTACGCCGACGACACCCAACTTGTACTCTCCCTCACCAAGGACCCCGCCAGCGCCAAGACCAACCTACAAGAGGGTATGAAGGACGTCGCAGATTGGATGAGGCTCAGCCGCCTAAAGCTGAACTCCGAAAAAACGGAAGTCCTCATCCTCGGCAACACCACGTCCGCCTGGGACGACTCCTGGTGGCCCACGGCCCTCGGCACCGCACCGACCCCCGCAGACCACGCCCGCAACCTCGGCTTCATCTTGGACCCTCTTCTCACCATGACCAAGCAAGTCAACGCCGTGTCCTCCGCCTGCTTCCTCACTCTCCGCATGCTCCGCAAGATCTTCCGCTGGATCCCCGCCGACACCAGAAAAACCGTGACCCACGCCCTTGTCACGAGTCGCCTGGACTACGGCAACACCCTCTACGCCGGGACCACCGCCAAACTCCAAAACCGCCTGCAACGCATCCAAAACGCCTCGGCCCGCCTCATCCTCGACGTACCCCGCAACAGCCACATCTCCGCACACCTGAGACACCTGCATTGGCTCCCAGTCAGCAAAAGGATCACCTTCCGTCTTCTCACCCACGCACACAAAGCCCTCCACAACAAGGGACCGGAATACCTCAACAGACGCCTCAGCTTCTACGTCCCCACCCGCCCCCTCCGCTCCGCTGGCCTCGCACTTGCTGCCGTCCCTCGCACCCGCCGCTCCACGGCGGGTGGGAGATCCTTCTCCTTCCTGGCGGCCAAGACCTGGAACTCCCTCCCCACCAGCCTCAGGACCACCCAGGACCACTCCGCTTTCCGGAGACTCCTAAAGACTTGGCTGTTCGAGCAGCGATAACCCCCCCTTTCCCCCCTAGCGCCTTGAGACCCGCACGGGTGAGTAGCGCGCTTTATAAATGTTAATGATTTGATTTGATTTGATTTGATTTGATACCTGCTCATATACCAGGAGCACGCCCGGCGGCGCGGAAGACATCGGTGAGTACTGCACCTACGACACAGGGGAGGGAAAAGATTACCGGCACACACCCACCCACCCATACCCACTACAACACACACATCAATGCATTCCCACAGATCACTGTCACAACCCACAAACCCCCCCTCCGAAATAATGCAAAGACCAAAAGAAGAGATCATAAACGGGCAGATATATTGAAATATGGACACCAGTAATCCCAATAAATAAATAAACTATGTACAAAATATATACAGCTACTAAATGTAGTCCAACCACTGTCCGTGGACCACAGGGGTCCTGTGCAAAGGGGCAAGGCCCAGTCCCACGACAAGAACTCCACGGAGAGAACACTGCAGGGGCATCAGAAAGAAAATAGGACAGGCACCTCAGGGGGAAGGGAAGGGGGGGCACCTCAGCCACTTGAGTACACGACGCCAGATCCACGAGGGGACTCCATGACCACTGGGCCATCCTGGGGAGTGCAAAGCCACAGTCCATACAGTCCATACAGTGGGTGGCCTGCCCACTGGGCCATCCTGGGGAGTGCAAAGCCACAGTCCATACAGTCCATACAGTGGGTGGCCTGCCCACTGGGCCATCCTGGGGAGTGCAAAGCCACAGTCCATACAGTCCATACAGTGGGTGGCCTGCCCACTGGGCCATCCTGGGGAGTGCAAAGCCACAGTCCAAACAGTCCATAACAGACCCCACTGCCACTGGAGGAGGCATGTTGGCCAGAGGACATCCTGCAGCCCTGCCCGAGATAGATCCTGCCCTGCCACGTCTGCCAAAGGGCCAGCGGTTCTTGCCTGGAAGGGCCCAGTTCAGCGCCTCTTGCCTTGAAGGGCCCAGTTCAGCGGGTCTTGCCTTGAAGGGCCCAGTTCAGCGGTTCTTGAGACGGCGGGGCCCAGCGGAGCGGTGCTTGAGACGGCGGGGCCCAGTTCAGCGGTTCTTGAGACAGCGGGGCCCAGCGGAGCGGTGCTTGAGACGGCGGGGCCCAGCGGAGCGGTGCTTGAGACGGCGGGGCCCAGCGGAGCGGTGCTTGAGACGGCGGGGCCCAGCGGAGCGGTTCTTGAGACGGCGGGGCCCAGTTCAGCGGTGCTTGAGACGGCGGGGCCCAGCGGAGCGGTGCTTGAGACGGCGGGGCCCAGCGGAGCGGTGCTTGAGACGGCGGGGCCCAGTTCAGCGGTTCTTGAGACGGCGGGGCCCAGTTCAGCGGTTCTTGAGACGGCGGGGCCCAGTTCAGCGGTTCTTGAGACAGCGGGGCCCAGTTCAGCGGTTCTTGAGACGGCGGGGCCCAGTTCAGCGGTTCTTGAGACGGCGGGGCCCAGTTCAGCGGTTCTTGAGACGGCGGGGCCCAGCGGAGCGGTGCTTGAGACGGCGGGGCCCAGTTCAGCGGTTCTTGAGACGGCGGCCGGTCTATGGCCAACTGCTCATTGCCTGGTGGTGCCCTCCTGGGCAGCGGGGATGGTGCTCCTTCAATGCCCACCTGGGCTGTGGGTGGTGGGGCCCTCCTGGCCAGCTGGGCTGGGTCCTCCCTGGGCAGCGGCTATGGGGGTGGTGGGCTCCTCCTGGGCAGCAGGCCTGCTGCCTGACCTCTCCGACTTGCTGCCCTTGCCCTCCTTAGTCGGGAGTCTGTGGCCCTTTCCTCCCTTTGGAGCTGTGGCTGGTGACTGTCTCTGGGTGGTGTCCGGGGGGGATGTAGAAGCCGGGCTCCTGCGGCGCCCCTTCCGCCTTCTGCTCCTCTTCCCAGGGGGTGGGCTGGCTGTCCCCTTGCTGCTGGGCGAAGATCCAGACATGCGGGCTGGTGGGCTCCAATACCCCTGCACCCTTGTCAAGGGGGCTGCAGGGCTGGTGGTGGCTGAGGTGCTCTTCTTACCCCGACGAGAAGGAGGGGGGGGCTCAGGGTCAGGAAAGAAGTTAGCAGTGGCGAGGAAGAGTTTCTTGGGACAATGGAGAGTGGTAGGTACAGTGGGAATGGGAGTGGAGGGAGAGGATGTGGTTGTAGGTGAGTCACGTTTGCTGTCTTTGGGTGCAGGTGCAGGAGGGATAGGCTGTCGTGAGGTGGATGGCTGTTGGGTGGGTGGGTGGCTGCGTTTGTGTGGTGTGGAAGAGGGGGTGACAGACACAGTGGGAGAGGACACAGGGGACGTGTAAATGGCAGTGGGGGTGGTGACTGCACGTGTGCGGACTGGAGTGAAGGGTGTGCTGGTGATGGAAACACTGGCTGATGGTGAGGTGAATGGAGGTGTGAGCGTAGACGTCACAGGGAGGGAGGAGGGAGACGAGGAGGTGGGGGTCACAGAGGTGGTAGTGACTGTTGGCATGTCTGCATCGGAATGTTGCGTGTGTGAATGTCTGCGTGATCTGTGGTGCTTATGTTTGGATGAGCTTCTCTTGGGTGTTGAGGTGTGTGCAGGCTGGTCTGATGGTGTGGGTGGGACAGGCAGAGGAACAGGAGACTGGGAGGAGGGAGTTAGTAGAGGGAGGCAGGAGACAGGGACAATGGCTGCCGTCAGTGCTGAGGCCAGAGCCTGGAACGATCGCTGATGGGCAGCCTGACCCGAATGAATGCCCTCCAGGTACGCATTGCTGCGATGAACCTCCCTCTCCACCCCCTGGATGGCATTCAAAAGGGTAGTCTGCCCAACAATGAGCGTTCGGAGGAGGTCAATGACCTCCTCACTGAGGGCAGCGGGGGTAACAGGGGCAGGGCCTGAGGTGCCTGGGGCGAAGGAGATGCCCGGCTTCCTGGCAGAGCGGGCACGGGGCGAACGCTGAGGGGCTGCTGGGAGGGCGGAGATGGTGCGCTGGGTGGCGGCTGTACCTGTAATGGCGGGGGGCACGGATGGTGCCACTCCCGCAAGGGAGCTCCCTTCCGAGGACGTGTCCGTGTCACTGCAGGGTCCAGTCGTCCCCGTTGTGGAGCTCCCCTCGCCCTCCGTCTCACTGGTCCAGTCTGACTCTGTGGCATGGCCCTCCTGGGCCATGTGAGATGCAGCTCCCTCCTGCCCCGATGCCACTTCTCCTCCGCCTGATGATGCTGATGCACACAAGCACAGAAAGACAAACAAAAAGGGGGGGGGAGAGAGAAATAAAGGGATATTGAGTACATGGATCTCCGGTACAGTTAGCGGACATGACAGACACAGATGCCCCCTGCACTAAGTTGCGCACTTGGGGTCCGCTACGCATTCCGTGGAACATGCCCTACACGCCTAGAGTTGACAACTGCACCCATGGATGACACGGCCCAGGGATGGCTGTACTGACAAACTACTGAGGGTGGTGGCTGGGGACACAGGGGCTTACGGGGGTGCCCAGCCTACAGATATCGCCCTGGCCTAGGGGGACCCACAGCCCTCCTCCCCCACCCAGACACCTCCACTGCGCGACAACAGAGTAGATAATGCTTGTACTCACCCCCTTGTGTCTGCTGTGCTGCCCTCACGCGCCCATCCAAATCAGGGTAGGCCACCGCCAGGATCCGGAACATCAGGGGGGTCAGTTGACGGCAGGCACCCCGCCTACGTTGGGAGGCCATCCCCAGCAGAGACTCGGTGGTCTTCTTGGTCCCGCGGCGGATGTCCTCCCACCTCTTGCGGCAGTGGGTGCCCCGTCGATGGTGGACCCCCAGGGTCCGGACTTCCTTGGCGATGGCACGCCAAATCCCGATCTTCTCATGGGCGCGGACCTATGTGACACGTACAGGGAGGGAGAAATACCACGTTCAAGTTTGTCTGCATTTTCCTTGCCAGTGGCCCAACGCCCCCCATCCCCGCCAGGCCCCCCGCCATGCCCCCCGCCATGCCCCCCGCCAGGCCCAACATGCCCCCCATCCCCGCCAGGCCCCCCGCCATGCCCCCGCCATGCCCCCGCCAGGCCCAACATGCCCCCCATCCCCGCCAGGCCCCCCGCCAGGCCCCCCGCCAGGCCCCCCGCCAGCCCCAACATGCCCCCCATCCCCGCCAGGCCCCCCGCCAGGCCCAACATGCCCCCCATCCCCGCCAGGCCCCCCGCCAGGCCCCCCGCCAGCCCCAACATGCCCCCCCATCCCCGCCAGGCCCCCCGCCAGCCCCAACATGCCCCCCATCCCCGCCAGGCCCCCCTCCAGGCCCCCCGCCACCCCCAACATGCCCCCCCATCCCCGCCAGGCCCCCCGCCAGCCCCAACATGCCCCCCCATCCCCGCCAGGCCCCCCGCCAGCCCCAACATGCCCCCCCATCCCCGCCATGCTCCCCGCCATGCCCCCCGCCATGCCCCCCGCCAGGCCCAACATGCCCCCCCATCCCCGCCAGGCCCCCCATCAGCCCCAACATGCCCCCCCATCCCCGCCAGGCCCCCCGCCATGCCCCCCGCCAGGCCCAACATGCCCCCCATCCCCGCCAGGCCCCCCGCCAGGCCCCCAAGCCAGCCAGTGGCCCCAAATCCAGATTGAATTAAACTCACTTGTTGGTCTGGAGGACCGTAGAGTAGCGCATACTGGGGGAGGACCCCATCCACAAGTTTCTCCAACTCCTCTCCAGTGAAGGCAGGGGCCCTTTCCCCAGGCGCAGCAGCCATTGTCCCTTCCAGACCGAGGTCACAGCAACACTTGCAGTATAGGTCCTCTCCTGTGAAAGTTCAAGTCGCAAGTGGATAAGTAGATAGAAAATGGCGGTCACGTCCGCGGCGGTGCGTACCCCGGCGGTGCGTCCCGCCACCGCCGGCGCCCTTCGCCATTGGCTCCTGAAACCCATAGGCTTCAATGTTAACCAATGCGGCTTCGCGCCGCGGTCTTCGCCCGCCGCGGTGTGCCACGCCAGCGCATTGACCTCACATCCCATTGTCACACTTCACAGGTCAGGCAGCCGCCATTTCCAGGGCCCACATGGCTCAATTTCAACTGCGTCACACAGGCCTAGGCCTTGCATAGCCACTCAGACACGCCATTCACTGCATAGAGAATCGTTTACTGTGCTAGCTGTGAGTACGTACCTGTGGGTTGCTTGACTGTGTGCTCCATGTTGTCCTTCCTAGGCACCGTCCGCTGGGTTTGGCGAGGAGACGGATGAATCCTCCCGTGTACCGACCGCTGGTGGACCTGTCGACAATGGAAGAACGCCACATTATCCTGACCTACCGTCTTAACCGTGCCACTATACATGAACTGTGTGCCCAGCTGGAGCCCGACCTGATGTCCCCCATCCGCCAACCCACAGGGATTCCCCCTCTGGTGCAGGTCATGTCAGTACTCCATTTCTTGGCAAGTGGTTCATTTCAGACAACAGTGGGAATTGCTTCTGGGATGTCTCAGCCCATGTTTTCGAAGGTGTTATCCAGAGTGTTGTCTGCCCTGATGAAATACGTGAGGAGCTACATCATTTTCCCTGAGGTGAGCGAATTGGCTACAGTGAAGGGTGATTTCTATGCCCTTGGACATATTCCCAACGTCATTGGTGCCATTGATGGGACCCATGTGGCTTTGGTTCCCCCAAGAGACAGGGAGCAGGTGTACAGGAACAGAAAAAGTTACCATTCAATGAACATCCAGGTGGTGTTTGGCTGACCAGTACATCTCGCATGTAAATGCCAAATTCCCTGGGTCAGTGCATGACGCCTACATCCTGAGGAATAGCAGCATCCCTTACGTGATGGAACAGCTAGAGAGACACCGTGTATGGCTAGTGGGGGACTCTGGGTACCCCAACCTGTCGTGGCTACTGACCCCAGTAAGGAATCCCCGGACCAGGGCAGAGGAACGGTACAATGAGGCCCATGGGCGTACTAGGAGGGTGATCGAACGCACCTTTGGCCTCCTAAAGGCCAGGTTTCGGTGCCTGCATATGACAGGTGGATCCCTAATGTACTCACCTAAGAAGGTGTGTCACATCATCGTGGCCTGCTGCATGCTTCACAACCTGGCTTTGCGCCGCCAGGTGCCTTTCCTGCAGGAGGATGGTCGAGACGGTGGTGTTGTGGCAGCGGTGGAACCTGAGGAGAGTGACGAGGAGGAAGACGACGGGGCTGAAACAGACAACAGGGACAGAATCATTGAACAGTACTTCCAATAGGACACAGGTAACAATTCAAAGATAATTTAGTAAATGTGAACTACTCTCCTGCATCTCTGCTGCCTGTCTATTTGCCCCAGTGTATGATGACTGAGTTGTGGCTTTTCCCTCCCTATTTCAGATCTGGGGTCCCCACTACGAGTCCTGTGCTTCGTTTCCCCATGGACTACAGCTTTGTGGCAGCTGTTTGTTGACTTCACCATGTACAAGGACATATTTGCACTGTCATGTCAATTACAATATATTGAAATCACAGCCAGACTCCAGATAGTTTTGTGCAAAATAGGTGTTTATTTAAGTGCTCAAAATGGGATGGGTGGTTTCAAGTGGGTGGGGGCTATGGTGAAGGAATGTCCATGGCAGAGTCCAGAGTAACAGTCACACAGGTGCATTGTCCAGAGGCCTGTGGAGAGATGGAGCATGGGCAGTTCAAGGATGGACAGGGTGACAATGTGGGACAGTGGGATGACATCAGGTGGTATCCATTGCTGGCGGGGGTCTTGACATCCTACTCTGTCTTCTTGCGAGATCTCAGGGCCCTCTTGCGGGGTGGTTCTTCTCCTGCAGGAGGTGGGGGTCTGGTGGGCTGCTGCTGTGCGGGGGCCTCCTGTCCACTAGCGCCGGCGGAGGTGGTTGGCTGTTCTTGGTCCAGGCTAGTGGCAGGGGCCCTTGGGTGTTGTTGAGTGTCCGTCCTGGTGTTGACGAGGTCCTGCAGCAGCCCTACCATGGTAACCAGGGTGGAGGTGAGGGCTCTGATGTCCTCCCTGTACCCCCAATAGTGTTCCTCCTGCAGTACCTGGATCTCCTGGAACCGGGCCAGTACCGTCGCCATCGTCTCCTGGGAGCGGTTGTATGCTCCCATGATGGTGGTGAGGGCCTCGTGGAGAGTGGGTTCCCTGGGCCCGTCCCCCCCCTGTCGCACAGCTGCCCTCCGAGTTGCCCTGTTTCCCTGGGCCTCTGCCCCCTGGCCGGTGTGCCCACTACCACTGCCCCCAGGTCCCTGTTGTTGTTGGGGTGGTGGGTTATCCTGGGTGCCCTGTAGTGGTAGACACACCGCAGATTGACGCGCCCTGGAGACAGAGGCATGGGCCCGCTGGGTGGGAGCTGTGCTGGTGTTCCCAGAGGGGTTTGGGTCTGTAGTGGCCTGGGCCTGTGTGAGGGGAACCGACTGTCCAGAGTTCCCCGATGGTCCGGGCTGGTCATCGGTGTCCAGGTCGACAGAGCTGCTGTCATCGCTGACGGCCTCTTGGGTGGGGGGTGTGGAGAATTCTGGGCCCTCCGCGGCGGTGTGTTGACGGTCGGGTCCTGCAGGGGTATAGAGGTATGGTTATAGTTTCAATGTGTGGCATATGGGTGTATCTGTGGGTTCCCGTGTCCCCAAGTGCTGGCATTCGTGTGTGGGGGCTTTGGTGAGGGTGGCTTGTGGGGGGGATGTGTATATGCATTGGGCATGCTTTGGTGATGGGTGTCCATGCTTAGTGGACGCATGCAGGCCTAGGTTTTGGGATGTGTGGGTTGTGATGGTGAGACATTGGCAGGGAATAGGTGTGCTGGGGGTGGGGGTGAGGATGGTGGTGGGGGTGAGGGTGGGGGTGAGGATGGGGGTGGGGGTGAGGGTGGGGTTCGAGGATGGGGGTGAGGGTTGGGGTATGATTTGGCATGCAGGTGGGGGGGAAGCAGTAGTGAAGCTTCAACTTACCAGTATCCATTCCTCCGCCGACTCCTGCGAGGCCGTCAGGATGCAGGATGTTCAAGACTTCCTCCTCCCATGATGTAAATTGTGGGGGTTGAGGTGGGGGTCCTCCGCCAGTCTTCTGCACGGCGATGTTGTGCCTGGATACCATGGAACGCACCTTCCCCCGTAGGTCGTTCCATCGCTTCCTGATGTCTTCCCGATTTCTGGGGTGCTGTCCCACAGCGTTGACCCTGTCGACAATCCTCTGCCATAGCTCCGTCCTCCGGGCAATGCTGGTGTATTGTATCTGTGTGCCGAACAGCTGGGGCTCTACCCGAACGATTTCCTCCACCATGACCCTGAGTTCTTCGTCTGAGAAGCGGGGGTGTCTTTGGGGTGCCATGGGGTGGTGTGTATGATGTGTGGGTTGGAGTATGTGTAGTTAAGTGTGTTGAGTGTGGTGGTGTGTGTTGTTTTGTGTGTGGATAGTGTGTGGGTGATGGTGTGGAGTGGCTGTGGCTGCTAGTTTGTGGATGGTGGTGTCTCGCTCTGGCCTTCTTTCAGAATTTTTTGGCGTAGGGGTTTGTGGGTGATGTGGGTGTGTGTTTTATATTGTATTGTGTGTGTGGGAGTGGTGTGTGTATGTGTATCAGGTGTGTGGGATTCAAATCGTCCAATGTGGCTGAGTTTTGTTCGTTTGTGTGTATTCTGACCGCGGCGGTGTGTCCCGCCAATGGAATACCGCGTTTGAATGACCGCCGCGTGGATTCGTGGGTCGTAATGGCATGGGCGTATTTCTGTTGGCGTGACGGTGGAGGTTTTGTCACCTCCACTTTTCCGCCGACCGCTGGTCTGGCGGTCTGTTGTGGCTGTCGGATTTTCGGAGGTTTGCCTTCTGCGGGTCAGAATGACCGTGGCGGGTTTCCGCGACCGCGGCGGGATTATGGAGGATTTCTGACCGGCGGTAGGCGCCTTTTACCGCCGAGGTCAGAATGACCACCAGAGTGTACCCGTGTTTTTTCTGAAAAAGTATTAGGACACGTTTTAAGCACACATTTTTTCACATGCTATTGAAGACATCACCTTTGTTAGGCAGAATGATGTCTGTAGTAGTAATGATCCAGATAAAAAAAATACTGTATCCAATAGTGTAAGACTGCTCCTCATTAGATATTTGGTTGTAGAATCAATAAATATGTTAGGAAGCTTAAAAGGCAGTTTTTGTTTACATTGGAGACTACTATCATTGCATTCTGTTCATCCACTGTCACTTTTCAAATATACAGTATAATGTCCAGATGTAATATTTACTCATTTATGGAAGATGATGGCCAAGGTACAATATGTTCTGCCAGAAATTGAAATCTGACCAGCTTTAAAGTTGGTAATCTCTGTATCTAATTTTGTTCCATCAGCTATGCATCTTTGAAACATTGCTATGATTTATTTTTCACACCTCTGTATAAGCAGTGTAGAACATACATGTGAATTGCAAGTTGGACACATCATACTTTGGTCACTGTTTTCATAAATTTTTCGAATGAGACACTTTTACAATATGGGTGAGGTAAGTACAAAAATTGCTCAGATTGAATTTCTGTAACAGATAAGAAAGAGCAATCTTCATACTTATGGTTCCCGCCCACCGTATTAAGACCCTGCAATACACCACCTTTTCCGGGGCGGTACCAACTACATCAAAAGCCTGGTGGAAACACTGCACAGCAGGGAAAGGACTCACCATTGGAGACACAGGGAACAACCACGCCGCCATGGAGCCCTAGCTGCATGTCTTCCCAATGATTTTCTACGCTCTGCTCCACCACGAACACCAACGACGGCAAAAACAACGTCAGTGAGTAGAGCTGCCTAGCACACAAGAGGGGGAAATAGAGAGTGACACACACACGCAACACACACCCCCTACCCCCAACACCATACACATAATCAGCTGCAGTAATAAAACATACTTACCCAGTTTCTCGGATAAATAATGCAAGGACATCAGGAATTTACTAAAGTGAGTGTAATAATATCAACACAGTTTAATTAAGAAATATGCAATGTAACTGGTATATACAAATGTACAGTTCAAGGGACACTGCCCAGTCCTCAATGTGCGTGGGCCACAGGCCAAAGTCCAAGGCCCCACTTATCACATGCATCAACATGGAGAGAACACTGCAGGGGCATCAGTTGTAAAATAGGCAGGTACCTCAGGGGGATCGGGGACGGGGGGCATCTCAGCCGGCAGATAAAACAAAACCACTGGTTCTGGAGGGGGCAACATGCCCTGTGCTCTGTCCTGGGGAGTGCAAGGCCACGGTCTGTCAAGTGGGTGACTTTCCCACATGCTCTGGAGGTGGCAACATGCTCTGTGCTTTGACCTGGGGAGTGCAAGGCCACAGTCTCACAAGTGGGTGACTTGCCCACATGCTCTGGAGGGGGCAACATGCCCTGTGCTTGGTCGAGGGGGAGTGCAAGGCCACAGTCTCTCAAGTGGGTGACTTGCCCACATGCTCTGGAGGGGGCAACATGCCCTGTGCTTTGACCTGGGGAGTGCAAGACCACAGCCTCTCAAGTGGGTGACTTGACCACTGGTTCTGGAGGGCGCAACATGCCCATTGCTCGTGATTTTGGGGGGGCTGGGGTTGGTGGGTGTCTTACCCACTGGTTCTGGATGGGGCATCATGCCCTGTGCTCTTGATCCTGGGGAGGCTGGGGTTGGTGGATGTCTTACTCACTGGTTCTGGAGAGAGCTTTGTGCCCTGTGCTCTTGATCTTGGGGAGTGCAAGGTCACAAGTCTCTCAGGTGGGTGTCATACCCACTGGATTTGCAGGAGGTAGGACGCACAGCAGCCCATGGAGGCAGGATTACATGCCGTGCAGTGGTAGTGGTGCTGCTGCAGCCGCTGGTGGGGGAAAGCTCCAGCCCATCCCCTGCAGCCTCGGATGGCTGTCCAGTAGTGGTGGTGGTACTGCTGCTTCTGGTGGGGGGAGACTCCAGCCTATCCCCTGCAGCCTTGGACGGCTGCACAACCATGGTTGGTGGTGGGGGCTCCGTCAGAGTCCCTGCCCCAGGCCCCTTGTCCTTCCTGCCTGCTGGTGCTGGCTCGTTGCCCTTCCTGGCAGCAGTTGGGGCTGGCTCCTTGCCCTTCCTGGCAGCTGCTGGGGCTGGCTCCTTGCCCTTCCGAGCAGCAGCTGGGGCTGGCTCCTTCCTCTTCCAGGCAGCAGCTGGGGCATACACCCTTTCCTTGAGGCTGCCTGGTGCAGGCTCCTTCACCCTCTGGACATGAGCCCTGGATCCTTTCCCACCACGAGTGGGTGTGGAGACTACTGGGCCAGTGGAATGGTTGGCTGAGGTGCTTGCCTGGGTTTTTGCCACCCTGGCCAGACGTGAAGGATGGGGGGTAGGGAAGAGATCAGTGGTGGAGAGGAAATGTTTCTTAAGGACATGGGGATGGGAAGAGGGAGAAGATTTGGGAGTGAAGGAAGAGGGAGTGGTTGTAGGAGGTGTATGCTGAGTTTGGGTGCAGGTGCATGGGCTGGATGCTGTTGTGAGGTGAATGAGTGCTTGCATTTGTATACTTTAGGAGGGGGGAAAGACACAGTGGGAGAGGACACAGGGGATGTGTGCATGGCTGTTGTGGAGGTGTCTGCAGTGAGGTGTGTGTTCTGCTAGGTGTGTTGGTGATGCTGGGAGTGGATGATGATGTAGTACATGCAGGTGTGAGTGTAGACAGAACTGGGAGGAAGGTGGAGGAAGAGGAGGAGGGGGATACAGTGGAAATTGTGGATGTTGGTATGCCTGCATCTGAATGGTGTTTGTGTGAGGGCCTGTGGGATGATTTGTGGTGCTTGTGTTTGCCTGTGTTGTCTTGTGTGCATGCTTGTCTGCCTGTGTACTTGGGATAGATTGGGGCTGAGGGGAATGGGATTGGGAAGAGGAAGTTGGAGGGGGGAGGGTGGAAACAGGGACAATGGCTGCCATTAATGAGGAGGCTAGAGCCTGGAACGGTCTCTGTTGGGCCGCAAAGCCAGTGTGAATGCCTTCCAGAAATGCATTCGTTTGTTGCATCCGGGCTGCCAGCCCCTGGATGGCATTAGCAATGGTTGACTGACCTACAGAGATGGATCTCCGGAGGTCAATAGCCTCCTCACTCAGGGCAGCAGGGCTCACTGGGGCAGGGCCTGAGGTGCCTGGGGTGAAGGAGATGTCCACCCTCCTGGGTGAGCGGGCACGGGCAACTCGCTGAGGGGCTTCTGGGAGTGTGGTGCTGGTATGGGGGTGGCGGCTGTAGCTGGGGTGGTCACAGAGGTGTCCACCACCACCAGGGAGCTTCCATTGGAGGAGGTATCTGTGTCAGAACTGTCCCCTCCAGTCTCCGCCGTGGTGCTCCCCTCGCCCTCCGTCCCACTGGTGCCCTCACTGTCGGGGGACTCTGCCTCCTGGGTCCTGTGAGATACAGCTCCCTCCGTCACTGGTGCCTCTGCTCCTCCTCCAGATGATTCTAATGCACATAAAGACAGGGTCACAAAACAAAAAAGGGGGGGTAGAGACAAAGGATACACGTGGTCAATGGCTGCACCAACACCACTGTTGGCGCACACACCACTCTCACACACAGGGAATAGCCCTTTGCGCTACACATTGCACTACCAGTTATATTGCTAGCCACTAAGGCATGCGGAGGAGCTCACACTGCCAAATGCATAACACCTGGGACCCACGCACCCTGAACACTTGTGGATGCCCATGAGCTAGGTAGCAGGATTATCCTTTCAGGACCCTTGCCACCAGGGGACCTACTCTGCAATGTCAAGCCTGGCCTAGGGGCACCCAATGACACACATCCCCCACCAGGATACCACCCTACCATGCGTAAGTTGTAATGATGGGCACTGTACTCACCCTTGTGGCTGCTGTGATGCCCTCAAGAGCCCGTCCAGCTCAGGATAGGCCACCACCAGTATGTGGGCCATCAGGGGGGTCAGGGTTCGACAGGTACCCCTTCCTTGTTGGGAGGCCATCCCCAGCTGGGCCTCCGCAGTCTTCCGTGCCCAGCATCTCAGGTCCTCCCACCGTTTCCGACAGTGGGTGCTCCGCCTGCTGTAGACCCCCAGGGTCCGCACCTCCTTGGCGATGGCACGCCATATTCCTTTCTTTTGATGGGTGCTGACCTGCAGAGGGAATACACACAGGAGAATAGTATCAGTCAGACAGTCCTGCCTGTTACACTTATGGCCCACCATACCCCTTCACATCACCATTTGCACAAACGTGGCCCAGCACACAACCAATACGCTGCCCAGAGGACATCCACCCACCCCCCTTACACGAGGCCTTCACATACACCACTCCATACATTCATGCCACATGCATCGTGCCCACCGTGTACTCACCTGTTGGTCTGGAGGCCCATACAGCAATCCGTACTGGGGTAGGACCCCAACGACTAGTCGCTCCAACTCTGCTGAGGTGAAGGCAGGGGCCCTTTTCCCAGTCACACGGGCCATGGTGGGTTCCAGAGACAGGTCACAGCAGCACATGCAGTGTAGGTCCTCTCCTGTTGAAGGTCAGGTAGCAAGTGAGTGATCAGATAGAAAATGGCGGTCACGTCCACGGCGGTGCATACCGTCACCACCGGCGTACATCACCATTGGCCACTGTACTCTATAGGGCCCAATGTTAACCAATGAGGAGTTGCACAGGGGTTACCGACCGCCTCCCGCAACGGCGCATAACGTCAGCAGAATTACCTCACTTCCACATGTCCCTCCACACAGGACAGGCAGATGCCATTTCAGGGGAGGGGGGCAGGCCCTGGATAATAACTGTGTCACAGTTAAAATTAGGACATACAGGACAAATCCCACTTACCCATTTCAAATTGACATCATGCATTGTACTGTTGTGGCTCCAATGTTACGTTTGTGACCTGCTCCTCACTCTTTTGTCCCTCAGAATGCTACCGCTGCGGATGAATAGGAGATGGAGACATACCCCCGTGTACAGAACCTGGTGGACTTGGCAACACTGGAGGACAGGCACATCATCCTCACCTATAGGCTTGACAGGGCCACAATCACAGAGCTGTTTGCCCGATTGGAGACTGACCTGATATCTGCTCTATCCATCATCCCACTGGGATCCCCCCTCTTGTGCAAGTTCTATCAGTGCTCCATTTCCTGGCAACTGGTTCTTTTCAAGTGACAGTGGGCTTGGCAGCAGGAATGTCACAACTAATGTTTTCATTAGTGCTGACCAGAGTGTTGTCTGCCCTGATTAAACACATGTGCAGCTATATTGTTTTCCCCCAGGTAGAGGATTTGGCTACAGTGAAGGCTGACTTCTATGCAATGGGACATATCCCCAACATTCTTGGGGCACTTGATGGAACTCATATTGCATTTGTCCCCCCGTCACAATGAACAGGTGTACAGAAATCGAAAGAGTTTCCACTCCATGAATGTGCAGATGGTGTGCTTGGTGGACCAGTACATCTCCCATGTCAATGCTAAGTAACCTGGGTCGGTGAATAATGCCTTTATGAGGTCTCAAGACACAACATCGCGGGACAGCGGACTGGCGGCGGAACCCCACCTCCTCCCCCACAACTACCAATATGGGAGGAGCAGGTCTTGACTATTCTGCATCCTGAGGGCCTCGCAGGAGTCGGTGGAGGAATGGACTCTGGTAAGTCAAATCTTAACTATCATATCCCCCACCCTACCTGCATGCTATCACAGACCCCCACCCTCGCCCCCTCCCCTATCACTCCAACACCTCACAAATGTACTAATAACACAAACCACTCATCCCAACACCAAGCCCTGCATGATACAACAAAGCATGGACACCCATCACTAAAGCATGCCCACTGCACATACCCATAACAACCCCCTCAACCATCATCACACAAGCCCCCACACAGGAATGCTAGCACTGGGGTACACGGTCACCCACCCATTGCCCACCATGACAGACACAGATGCAATAATCATGCTTTTACACCCCTGCAGGTCTACTACCCAACGTCACCAGACAGGAGGGTCCAGACATCTCCACCCCACCCACAGAAGAGTCCCACAGTGATGACAGCAGCTCTGTCCAACTGGATCCAGATGACCTGCCCGGACCATTGTGGGCCTCGGGACAGTCGGTTCCCCACACCCAGTCACAGGCCACCACAGACCTTCCACCCTCTGGTAACACCAGCACAGCACCCACCCAGTGGCCCCATACCTCCGTCCCCAGGACACGTCAATCAGATGTGTGTCCACCACTACAGGGAACCCAGGATAACCCACCACCCCACCAACAACAGGGACCTGGGGGCAGCGGTAGTGGCCACACGGTCCAGGGGACGGAGGCCCAGGAACACAGGGGAACTGGGAGGGCTGCTGTGCGACACGGGCGGCAGGCCTAGGGAACCCACTCTACACGAAGCCCTCTCCTCCATCATGGGAGCATCCCACCACTCCCAGGTGACGATGGCAACGGTCCTGGCCAAGTTTCAGGAGACCCAGCTGCTGCAGGAGGAACAGTATTTGGGGTTCAGGGAGGAACTCAGAACCATCAGCTCTGCCCTGGGCACCATCGTAGGGGTGCTGAAGGAGATACTTAACACCAGGAAGGACACTGTGGCACTCCAAAGGCCCCTGACACTAGCATGGACGAAGAACTGCCCACCACCTCCGCCGGCGAGAGTGTACAGGACGCCCCGCCACAGGACCACCACACCAGCACCCCACCCCCTGCAGACAGAGAACCACCCCGCAAATGGTCCCTGAGATCCGGGAACAAGACAGAGCACGATGCCAACACCCCGCCAACAAATGAGACCACCCTGATTGTCATCCTACTGTCCCACTTTGTAACCCTGTCCATATTGGAACTGCCCCAGCTCCACTTCCTATGCCCTTATGGGCAATGCACCTGTGAGACTAATAGACTGGACTCTGCCATGGACATTCCTCCACCATCACCCCTCACCATTTTACAACCCCCCTCCAATATTGAGCACTTCAATAAACACCCTTGAAGCACAAAACAATCTGGAGTCAGTCTGTGATTTCGAAAATGTGAATTAGCAATGACAGTGACAAAATGCGTTTTCAAATGTAATGTCAACATACCTATGTCACACATCTCAAGTCCATGAGGAATCTAAGCAGATGACACACGTTGGAAACCACACCTGTGAAACCGTAACTCAGTTACCATATACTGGTTGAAATCGACAGACAGGATAGAGGTAGAAGTGTGAAAGTACTTGTAGTAGGCAGGAATGTGTTCTCACCTGTGTGTCACTGGAAATATTGCTGGATAACTGAGTCCCTGTTGTCAATGTCTTCTTCCTCTGCTTCCTCATCACTGTCCACAGGCTCCACAGCTGCCACAACACCGTCATCTGGACCATCCTCCAGCAGAAAAGGCACCTGTCATCGCAAAGCCAAGTTGTGAGGCATACAGCAGGCCACGATGATCTGGCACACCTTCCTTGGTGAGTAGAATAGGGAACCACCTGTCATATGGAGGCACCTGAACCTGGCCTTCAGGAGGCCGAAGGTGCGTTCGATCACCCTCCTAGTCCGCCCATGGGCCCCATTGTAGAGTTCCTCTGCCCTGGTCCTGGGATTCCTCACTGGGGTCAGTAGCCATGACAGGTTGGGGTAACCAGAGTCCCCTAATAGCCACACCCGGTGCCTCTGGAGTTGACCCATCACATAAGGGATGCTGCTATTCCGCAGGATGTAGGCGTCATGCACAGAGCCAGGGAACATAGCATTTACCTGGCAGATGTACTGGTCTGCCAAACATACCATCTGTACATTCATCGAATGATAACTCTTCCTGTACACCTGTTCACTCCTGTGGGGGGGGACCAGAACTACATGGGTACCATAATGGCACCTATGATGTTGGGGATATGTCCAAGGGCATAGAAGTCACCTTTAACTGTAGGAAAATTCTCCACCTGAGGGAAAACGATGTAGCTGCGCATGTGTTTCAGCAGGGCAGACAACACTCTGGACAACACGTTGGAAAACATAGGCTGGAACATCCCTGATGCCATGGCCATTGTTGTTTGAAATGACCCACTTGCAAGGAAATGGAGCACTGACAGCACCTGCACCTGAGGGGCATCCCTGTGGGATGGCGGATTGCTGACATCAGGTCTGGCTCCAACTGGGCACACAGTTCCTGGATTGTGGCACGGTCAAACCTGTAGGTGATGATTAAATGTCTTTCCTTCATTGTCGACAGGTACACCGGAGGATTCCGCCATCTTCTCACATGTCCCAGCGGACGGTGCCTAGGAATGACAACAGCGACAACAGAGTCAAACAACTCAGAGGTATGTACCCACAGTCTACACAGAACACCATTCATACACAGAATCTGGCCTGTATTTGTGTTGTGCGACAAGGCCTAGGTCTGTGTGACGCAGTTGTGAATTAGGCCATGTGAGCCCCTGAAATGCCAGCTGCCTGACCTTTAAAGTGGGACAATGGGATGTGAGGTAACTGCGCTGGCATTGTACACCGTCGTGGTAGGCGGTCGAAGACCGCGGCGCAATGCTGCATTGGTTTACATTGGACCCTATGGGTCCCAGGAGCCAATGACGATGTACGCCGGTGGTGATGGTATGCACCGCCGCGGACGTGTCCGCCGCGGACGTGACTGCCATTTTCTATCTGTTCAATCACTCGATACCTGATCTTCGACAGGAGAGGACCTACACTGCAAGTGCTGCTGTGACCTCGGTCTGGAAGAGACAATGGCTTGTGCGTCTGGGGAAAGGGCCCCTGCCTTCACTGCAGAGGAGTTGGAGAAGCTCGTGGACGGGGTCCTCCCCCAGTACACGCTACTCTACGGTCCTCCAGACCAACAGGTAAGTACACAGGGAGCACGTTGTATGGGCTATGCCTGTGTGGAGAGGGCTGGTTGTAAGAAGGAAGGGGGCACAGTTCTGCGTGCATGAAGGACTGTGAATGCATGTGCCACATGGCAAGGATAGGGATGTGGGCCACTCACTTCGACGGTGCAGTTGGTAATGACTTCTCTTCTTCCCCTGTACATGTCATGTAGGTCAGCGCCCACCAGAAGAAGGATATTTGGCGTGCCATTGCCAAGGACGTCCGGACCCTCGGGGTCCACCACAGACAGAGCACCCACTGCCGGAAAAGATGGGAGGACATTCGTCGCTGGAGGAAGAAGACGACAGAGGCTCAGCTGGGGATGGCCTCCCAACGTGGGAGGGGTGCCCGTCAAACCATGACCCCCCTGATGTTCCGGATCCTGGCGGTGGCCTACCCTGAGTTGGATGGGCGCTTGAGGGCATCACAGCAGACACAAGGAGGTGAGTACAACATCATTCAGCGGACTTTGCGTGCAGTGAAGGTGTCTGGGTGGGGGAGGAGGGCTGTGGGTTTCCCTAGGCCAGGGCGAGTTCCGTAGGCTAGGCCCCTCCGTAATGCAGGCCATGTGGCACCCCACCCCACCTCTGTAGAGTGGCAAGTACAGGTATACATGCCCCTGTGTCATCTATGTGTGCAGATGTCGAACATAGCCATGTAGGACATATCCCAGGAATTGCATCTGTAGAGCCCAACAGCGCGACGTAGTGCAGGGGGCTGCTGTGTCTGTATTGTCCGCCAACGGTAGCGGTAAGCCATGCACTCAACCTGTCTTTCTTCTGTCGTCCCCCACTTTTTGTGGTCTCCCTGTTCTTATGTGCATCAGCATCATCAGGCGGAGGTACAGTGGCACCGGAGCACGAGGGAGCTGCATCCCACATGGCCATGGAGGGCCACACCACGGACTCAGAATACACCCGTGGGACGGAGGGCTAGGGGAGCACCACGGTGGTCACAGGATCTGCAACCAGCGACACAGACTCGTCCTCCGATGGGAGCTACCTTGTGGTGGCGGCAAAATTTGGGCCCCCACTTCTACAGGTACAGCCGCCACCCCCCCTACCAGCACAGCCCTCCCAGCAGCCCCTCAGCCTTCGCCCCCCTGCCCGCTCACCCAGGAGGGTGGGCATCACCTTCGCCCCAGGCACCTCAGCCCCCGCCCCTGTCACCTCTGCTGCCCTCAGTGAGGAGGCCATTGACCTCCTCAGGTCCCTCACTGTTGGGCAGTCTACCATTTTGAATGCCATCCAGGGTGTAGAAAGGGAATTGCAACACACAAATGCATTCCTGGAGGGCATTCATTCTGGTCAGGCTGCCCTTCATCGAACCCTGCAAACTCTGGCCTCAGCACTGATGGCAGCCATTGTCCCTGTGTCTAGCCTCCCCACTCCAACTTCCTCCACCCAGACCCAATCCCCTGTACCCCAGCCTATCCCAAGCACACCATCAGACCAGCCTGCACACACCTCACCACACAACGGAAGCTCAGGCAAACATAAGCACCACACATCCCACAGGCACTCACGCAAGCATCACACACATACAGACACACCAACATCCACTGCCTCCACTGTGTCTCCCTCCTCCTCGTCTCCCTCCTCCCTCCCAGTCTCATCTACACTCTCACCTGCATGCACTACCACTACAGCCACTACGTCCCGCACCAGCACACCCACCACCACACCCCGCTCACGTGCAGTCACCACCCCCACTCCAATTTACACGTCCCCTGTGTCCTCTCCCAGTGTGTCTGTGACGCCCCCTCCGAAGATACACAAATGCAGGCACACACCCACCCAACAGCCATCCACCTCTCGACAGCCTCCAGCCCATGCACCTTCACCCAAAGTCACCAATGTACACCTCCTACAACCACTACCTCTTCCTCCACTCCCAAACCCCCTCCAGCTACCCGTCCCAGTGTTCCTAAGAAACTTTTCCTGGCCAAGCTTGACCTCTTTCCCACCACCCCCCCCTCCAACTCATAGGTCCCATACTAGCACCACAGCCAGTCCCCCCCCTGTGAAGCTCCAGAAGTTGGACAGTGCCCGGCGGGAGAGGGGGAAGACTCCAGCCAGCAAAGCCGCTCACAAGGGTCCCGGGGGGAGTGTTAACTCAGCTGTGACTCCTCCCAAGGTGGGGAAGGGGCAGAAGAAATCTCCAAAGTCTGGGAGGAGCAGCACGGCGGAGAAGACCGCCATCATCCCCGCTGCCCAGGAGGCCACCGCCAGCCCAATCGTCACTGGCCAGGAGGCCACTGCCAGAGTCACTGCCCAGGAGGCCAGCCCAATCGTCACTGGCCAGGAGGTCACCGCCGGAGTCACTGCCCAGGAGGCCAGCCCAATCGTCAATGGCCAGGAGGCCACCGCCAGAGTCACTGCCCAGGAGGCCAGCCCAATCGCCACTGGCCAGGAGGCCACCGCCAAAGTCACTGCCCAGGAGGCCAGCCCAATCGTCACTGCCCAGGAGGGCAGCCCCATCGTCACTGCCCAGGAGGCCAGCCCCATCATCACTGGCCAGGAGGCCACCGCCAGCCCCAGAGTCACTGGCCAGAAGGGCCCGCAAGCCACAGCCCAGCTGACCCATGAAGGATCGCCAGCCACAGGCCTGCTGGGCAATGAAGGACCGCCTTGGCAAGCACCGCTGAACAGGCCAGGGACCACTGAACAAGGCAAAGACCGCCACGGCAAGCACCGCTGAACAGGGCAAGCACCGCTGAACAGGTCAGAAATGGCCAACTCAAGCACCGCTAAACAGGGCAAAGACTGCCATGGCAAGCACCACTGAACAGGGCAAGCACCGCTGAACAGGTCAGAAACTGCCAACTCAAGCACCGCTGAACGGGGCAAAGACCACCATGGCAAGCACCGCTGAACAGGGCAAGCACCGCTGAACATGTCAGAAACTGCCAACTCAAGCACCGCTGAACAGGGCAATGACCGCCAAGGCGAGCACCGCTAGCCCATTAGCGGCAGGGACAGTGACGCAACTGGGACCGTCACTGGGTGAGTGCTGCACTCTGGGCACCAGTCCCCCTCCAGAACCAGTGGAGACATGCATCCACTCCATCTGTCCTGCACAGGATGAAGCACTCTGGGCACCAGTCCCCCTCCAGAACCAGTGGAGACATGCATCCACTTGAGAGACTGTGGCTTTGCACTACCCAGGATTGAACAGTGGGCAACCCACCCACTGTAGAGACTTGAGAGACTGTGGCTTTGCACTCCCCAGGATTGAACAGTGGGCAAACCACCCACTGTAGAGACTTGAGAGACTGTGGCTTTGCACTCCCCAGGATGGTACAGTGGGCAAGCCACCCACTGTAGAGACTTGAGAGACTGTGGCTTTGCACTCCCCAGGATGGTACAGTGGGCAAGCCACCCACTGTAGAGACTTGAGAGACTGTGGCTTTGCACTCCCCATGATTGAACAGTGGGCAAACCACCCACTGTAGAGACTTGTGAGACTGTGGCTTTGCACTCCCCAGGATTGAGCAGTGGGCAAGCCACCCACTGTAGAGACTTGAGAGACTGTGGCTTTGCACTCCCCAGGATGGTACAGTGGGCAAGCCACCCACTGTAGATACTTGAGAGACTGTGGCTTTGCACTCCCCAGGATTGAACAGTGGGCAAGCCACCCACTGTAGAGACTTGAGAGACTGTGGCTTTGCATTCCCCAGGATTGAACAGTGGGCAAGCCACCCACTGTAGAGACTTGAGAAACTGTGGCTTTGCACTCCCCAGGATACATCAATGGGCATGGAGCCCCCTCGTAGATCTGGCGTAGTGCACTCATCCGGCTGAGGTACCCCCCCTTCGCTTCCCCCTGAGGTGCCTGTTGTATTTCTATCTGATGCCCCTGCAGTGTTCTCTCCGTTTTGATCAAGTATCTAGTGTGGGCCTCGCCCATGCATTTTGGGCCCAGTGGTCCACGGACAATGAATGGTGCATTACCTGCACTACTCATCGTGGTGTATATTTTGTGTAATGTGTATATATATATATGTATATATTTGGTTACTGTATTTTGATATATTACAATGGTTCAACTCATTTCCTTTTGTCTTTGCATTCTTCCGGGGGGGTTGTTACTGTAATGTTTGGATATGCATTGGTGTGTGTGTTGTAGTGGGTGAGGGTCGGGTGGGGGTTGGGATGTTGGTTGTGTGTGTCCCTGTGTTTTTCCCTCCCCCTCCCCTATGTCGTAGGTGCAGTACTCACCGTGGTCTTCGCCGCCGGCGTTGATGATCCTTGTATAGGAGCAGGAAGACTATCGCTGGCAGAATATGGAGTTCCAGCTCCATGGTGTCGTCGTTCCTCGTGGAGTGTGTAGAGGTGAGCGTTTTCCCTTTGAAATGGGTATTTCCGCCGTGTTTTTATCCGCGGTGAATCCGCCCCGGAAAAGGTGGCGGATTGGTAGGTTGTGATACTGTGGCCGGTACATTGATCTCCGCCTGACTCTTGGCGGTGACCGCCGCGCTGTTTGTCTGTACCGCTGTGGCGGTCGGAGTGTTAAAGTGGCTGTTTTTGTTGGCGGTTTCCGCCACGGTCATAATTCCAATTTTGTTACCGCCGGCCTGTTGGCCGTTTTACCGCCGCTTTAACACCGACCGCCAGGGTTGTAATGAGGGCCTATATGTTTCCCCTCTTTACAAAAGTTATATAATAGGTCTGCTGCTGTGTTTTTAGAGGAAAATAGTTTTCCAATAAGTCTGCTTTTCAACATAACTTTTGCCTTTTTTGTCAGAACTCTAACTCTAATGTCATTTAGAATGTTTGCATAGTCAATATCAGAGGATTTTTCACACGTTCTTTGTATTGGAAAAATTGCCAAAAGTTGACATTACCTATACTTCCCGATGAGTTTTGAGTCTCTTCATGCGAAAGAGTTTTAAAAACAGGCTGTCATTTTACTGGAGTAAGTTGTAATAGATCTCCAAAAACAATCAAATGTTTCTCTCCAAATAAGATATCATATTCAGTCTTTAAAATCTCTTGTATTCGAAGGTGGACAAATGCAAGCATGAGATTTGAAACCATGCTTACTTCGTCAATAATCAAAAGCTTTATTTTCTTCAAAACTCTTTCTACCTCATGACAAGCTAGTCTATTGTCATGTTCTACTGGCAGCATTAAATGTCTGTGAAGAGTAAATCCTTTGATATTGTGTGCAGCTAGTCATGTAGGTGCTGTTACCACACATGATAATTTAGAATCCGTAAACTTCTGTAGATAAGTTGAGATAACAGTACCAGCCTGGCCACTAATATATAATAGCATTGGCTTGAAAGATGAGCAATTGCATTCTTTCTTTTCATGTTGTAACCCATGTTCTATTTTATCTTTTACTTCAATATAAATCTCCATTTGCTTGTTGTTCAGTTGTCCAACTAACTGTTCCAGATCTACTGATTCTTGTCCAGCTTGTTCCATTGCAGATTCCACGTCATTCATTGGCTTTGCAGCTTCATTTTCATTAATAGGTTTTCCAAGTGGGGCCTGACTTGAAGGTGCTGAGCTTTGGCTGCTGTGAGAGCTATCCTATCTACCACAACTGCAATCATTTCTTATTGTCATATCTCATCCTTCAACATTTTAAAGTAGTTATTGAACATGGGACACTGAATAGTATCTTTGACAGCATTAAAACAATCCTTGTAGCACTTGTAGTCCCCAAGTAATTCCAATTCACTATGCCAAGTTTTGAAAAACTGAAGGAATGCTAAATAATTCTCTTTTTCCTGACAGGTCAAATTCCGATGGTTAATTAATTTTTCTTTTTCATGCTTCACTAAGCATCCATCACATCCACTAACAGTAAATTTTCCTTCCTCTATGTTCTCAGATAAAATATTACTTTTATATATATAGTTTTAAAGTATATTATAAAGACACTTGTCTTCTAGATGTACACTTCTTCTTGAATAGTATGTATCCAACATTTTGATTTTACAATGTCTGTACTTTCTGGGTCAAATTCTGCCAGGTACTGAATTTCAGAAAAATACATCAATACTCTGTTTCTTTTGGTAGACAGACCAAGACTAACCCATACAATTCCTTTTGATTTTGAAAGCAAACTTGCCGAACTTAACCTGTCACACGCTTTGTGACTCCCCATTTCTCTATGGGACAGCATTTCCAAGCTGAACGAATAAAATTTTTTGCTAAAGTCTTCTCTGCAGAAATCTCCTCCCTCATTTCCTTCATTTCAGTTTTCTCAGATTTTGTGATATATGATGTGCCGTATCGAGCCACAGCAAAGGAGTTGCCTGCAACAAACTGAATGTCCATGTCAGCATTTCACATTTTTAAAATCACAGGTTTCTAGACATTGATATGTTTGTCATATTCACTTCTTTTTAAGTTTTAAGTTATATGTGTTCTTTGGTGATTTCTGTGTCAGTGTATGTCTCACTGAAGACAAGAAGCTGTTTACTCTTCCTACTGAAATAACAGGTCACGGAAATCCAAATCCACATTGTGCATAGAATTTTATCTTTGGATCTATATCTTTGATGACAATACTTCCCACATTTATGTGTTTGGAAACACAAAACTTGTTCTCTGAGACCTTTTTCAGTACTCTGTTTTGGTATGCTACATTTCATATACTGCTCTATAAAACACATGACAGAGTCATCACTTTCTGCTCCAAACTTGGGTGCATCTCTGATCCACAGTAGCATATGAATGTGAGGGGCACCTCTTGCCTGGTACTCTTTCCGCCAAAAGAAATCAGTTACTTCTCCAAGATGAGGATTGGCTTTGTTGCAGATAAAAGCAAGCATAGCTTGACCCTTGTGGTTAAAATATCTGCAAACATTAGCAGGATCTAATGAGCAGAGTTCTACAGTGTCTTCAAATTAGCATCTTTTAGATAAGAGTTTGCTTCTCTCAAGAATTCTATCAGATCATCCCATGCATACCCTGCACAACTCAATGTTAAAAACCAGGTTGGTGGTCCTAGGTTTTTCAGCATACACTTTAGTTCTTCATGACGATGAAACCAGTATTCATTGGTACCACGTAGACACGCCATTAAATTGATTAAGTCATATCTAAGTTTTCATCCTTTTCTTCAACTTTGTTAACAAACTGTCTTGCAGACATATTTTGAAGAATAACTCCTGTTTTTAAGATATGATTCACTCCGTATGTGAGTCCAGACAAGTCACTCTCAAATGAAAGATTAAATATATACACACTGTCATAATCTTGGATCCTCTGAGTATCATTTTGTTTTTCGATATTCAGCTGTTGGTACTCAACTCCTTTGCGTCCCCCTGTGTGGGCCCCCAGTGTAACTTCGCGACAGAGTTGCAAATCCAGTAAGAGATACAAAAAACATATTTCTCATTACTTTATGCAACATTTTTCACTACAAAATAAAAATACACATTATATTTATCTGGGAAAATGTTTTCTTTGAAAACCTACTCCACTAGATTCTCTATTTTACTGATAAATGTTTGTCTCCTTTAACACTTGCTCATCCCCCCACACTGAGGGCCAGATTGATACTTTTTAACGCAAAATGCAGTTTTGCGTCAAAAATGTTATCGCTGGCTAGTGCCATTTCTTAACACCACCCGTGCGCCAAATTTATATTTTGATGCTAGGTGGCGCTAAGAAGAGGTTAGAGTGATTTTTCCTGACGCTAACCATTGCACCTTGGCGTAAGGTAAAATCACGTTAACGCAGGAAAAATTGCTAATCTGGTTACGACATGGAAAACAGTCGCCAATTTTCCCGCAATATCGTCAAAAAGCGACGCATACAGAGCAAGCAGTGCTAAGGAGCCCCTAAATGGATTCCAGAAGCCAGGAGAGACCCCATGGAGACCCCAGACAAGTGCAGGACAAAGGAAAAAATGGCAAGCAACAGGAAGGCAGCACTGCAGACCGGAGATGGGAGTCCAGCACCCCAAGAGAACTTGGACAAAATGAAGGAGATGGTTGCAGCTGTCATTCCGGAGGAAATTGTCACTGGTATCACAGGACAGCGCAAACTACCAGGGAACAATGCATATGCAGGGTAAGTTGCATGGGGGACCAAAATGCCTAAATGTCAAGTGCAAGAAGGGGGAGGCACATACCTACTACACAATGCATGTCAGCCCTGCAACACAGGCAGTGGAAAGGGAAAAGGAGCACAGCACGGGACTCCCTGCAATGCCCATGCCAGGTGCATGGGCTGTGCAGGGGCATCCGGGGGCACAACACGACACCAACAACCTTTGCATCGGGTACACCGCCATGGAAAGGCTGTTGGAAATGCTGAAGCAGACCAAGAGGGTAGAGTAGAACGTAAAACTGGTCTGGTGTGACAGGACAGCTGGTATTGTCAGAATGTAAACTAGAGGACAATGCCCAGTCTCAGGCCATTGGCTCAAGTGGCATTTACCATTGACAGCAGTTGCCAATACTACCTGTGCTGTTTGCGCTGGTCAATTAGGAAATAGCAGTTAGGTGCCCCTGGCACAAACACACTCAAAATGAGGGTTCAGTATGACTATGTGATCAATCCCCATAAATCCCTACCCAGGTGCAACTCCTGTCAACTGCTCATGTCCATAGACTCAATCACCATCAGGCACTGTCACATACATAATGATGTGCACTGAATTAATCTCACACCCATGCTGCCTATTACTGGGTCTACCCCGGTGCCTGTGTCACAATAGCTGCAATGCTACCATGCAACATCTCAGGTGTCATAGTGCTACGACAACTGCATTGAGGGGGAGGACATATGTATGTAGGAAGGCAAACAAACCCGCACAATCACAAGAGGAAATGGAACTATGCCAGGCCCATCAGTGCAATGCAATGTAGCACACATACGCAAACATCTACATGAGAAACTACCAATGGTAACACCTGTACAGTATTGTCTCATGGAAATGCCATACATGGTGTGGTGCTAGGTCTCAGTACTACATATGTGTATGTGAAAAATGATAGACTGGGACAGGGCCAAGTTGTTATGTGTGGTGCTGTGGCATCAGCACACCAACAATCATTTCAAGGCCGCACCATGCTAATGGAAGCAGAGAGAGGGTTGATGAGGACAAGAAGGTGGCAAGCCTGATTTGGACAGAACCCACACCTAGAAGACGTGACGCAGACAATTGCCCAAACTGCCCACACTACATGTGACATGCAGATGGGGCATAGGGCTGAGAGACTGCCAACATTAATGACAGGAACAATGCATGGGAACCAACATGACAATGTACCACCAATAGGAAGTCAGTGACATCACACTACAACTGCCACAACACAGACACACTAATTATACAATATCTCATTGCAGAGGACGATGGCTCTCCTGTAGATCTGTCTGTCTTGGACTACCCTAATGACCTGGATGACCAGCTGACAACCATCAGCCAGGAAACCCTCCAAGATGTCCTGGGAACCCTCCAGACACCACCTCCTGTCGCTAGGAGGAGTATACATGTAGCAGCCATCCCAGAGGACCCACCCACCACCCTAATAGTATGACCTGCCAGCTCAAACACAGCTGAGGACTCTGATGACCGCCTTTGAGAGGACAGTAGTGGAAGTACAGTGGGTGCTGGCCAAGGAGGAGCGGGTGGGGATGCAAACTATGGCAGCCAGCCTTGAGGCGAAGTGCATGTGCATGATGATGTCCGCATAACAGACAGCAGCCGTACAAGTAACACAATCCCTATTGCAAGGAGTCCAACAGTGTGTGAGGGACCTAACCACTGCTGTGAGGGAGTTGCCACAACACCTGCCCTTCCAATCTTGCTGCTGCTTGCATGACAACAAGCTAAACTCCATGCACCGGGAACTGGCCGCTCTCAGTGCTGACATGGCTGCCTACCACAGGGATGTTGCTGCCATACTCAATAATCAGCAGCTCCTCCTTGCTGCAGTTATGCCATTTGTAGTTCCACAGATGGCAGCTGCGTAGAATTTGGTGTCCACTTCTCCAACCACTGATTGTGTGTTGCCCCCTCAACCCACCAGTACCACCATCAAGGGCAGAGGACACGACACACACATCAGAGGATGAAGGTATGGAACAGATCATCTTTACCCGTAGGAGTACCCGGTAGCACCAGCCCATGCCACATGGACACTGATTTTCCTTTGTCCTGTGCTTGACAACATGCCAGTGTTGCTACAATTGGTGACATGCACTCTTCACTGACACGCTTTTAACCTTTCCACTATGGACTGCGATTGTCTCTCACTACTCCATTGGCAATTAATGTTCCTCTGCACTGAACGGCACTTCATCTCAGCATGTCCAATGACATGTCCCTCAACCTTGCACTTGTGTTTTGTCACAATAGAATGTTTTACACTTTTTATCACAGACCTACATACCCACTTTGTCTCTGTGTAATGTGACACATCTACTTTGCTGGAGATTTTTGATGTATGTAACATGTTTATGGTCACAGAGTGCAGAAATAATGTGGGCAGATATCTGTGCACAAGGGCCCTGATTCATACTTATTTTGCACTGCATTAACGTCATTTTTTTAGCAAAAAGCGGTACGAACTTACAAAATATCATTGTATTTTGTAAGTTTGCACTGCTTTTGTGTAAAAAAATGACACAAACGAAGCACAAAATAAGTATAAATCAGGGCCAAGGTATCTACAAGATGAAAGTCAATGCTGGCCACATGCACTACAAGCAAGTCATTGTGTATGTGACATTTGCTTTAAAACATACATGCCTCACAACATACAGCAGGAATGGCTGTGTAAGAGTGTTTGGCCAATAACGTCAGCTGGGTGTACAAGTAAAACACATTGGCGTGAATGTTGAATACTTGACCTCTTCTGAAATTGGCACTACTCAATTTAGCAGTCTTGACATGAACGTCAGGCTTCAGGCAGACGTCCCACAGTGCCCAACATCACGACACAAGATCAAAACAACTACAGTTTAATTAGCACAGCTACCTGTGCAATACATGGGAACCATAGTCACTTTGAGTGGTGGGTAAAATGGATGGCAGATGCATCGAGATTTAGATTTGTTGTAGCTGTCAATGTGACAGCTCAGTGGAAGTGGGAATTCACATGTCAAGAGAGGGATGTGGATGCAGGACGGAATTCGCAGGCCAACAGACAATTGGCACTGTACAACATGCAAAGACCCTGAGCCCCAAGCATATGACACATGCAGTAAGGGAGTACCTAAATCTTTAATAAATATACACGAAACAGAACTTAAAATTATGTAACACACCTATACTAACCTAATCTAGCCTAACTGTGCATTACCCACAACTGGCCCTAACTACCATATACCTAAGCTTACTTACCACATTTAACAACGTAATCTAAACATTTACCCCCACCCCCCTTATATGACAAGACGCATGTAGGACAACATATACTAACCTAAACATATATTACCTAATACTAAACAATTATATATATTTTTGAATTGTTTTTATTTTTTGTAAATGTATTTTTTTCTTAAATACACAACAGCCCCAACATTAACCCCCACTCACCCACCCACAAACTAACATGTAATAATACGAAACCCCCCAAACATACTTATCCTATCTAAACAACTAACCTACTCTAACCTATCACTAAACTCCTTAAACCCACTACAAAACAGGATGAGAAATGAGGAGGGAGGGAACTGAATTAGGGGTGAGGGGAGGCAAGCGTTCACAGGGTTGTCTTCCTCAGTGTTTTTTTTTAATTGCCTTTAGCCTCTGGGTATTTTTGTCCACATCGTTCTGTATTGTGTCTAGTTTTTGTAAGACTTTCCTCATGTCCATCTGGAGCTCAGCAATTGCAGCCATGTCCATAGCAGCAGGTGTGCTGGTCTGTGTTGTAGATGTTGATGGTGCAGCAGGGGTGGTGGTTGGTGTTGTAGATGTTGATGGTGCAGCAGGTGTGGTGGTCAGTGGTGCAGAGGTCGACGGTGCAGCAGGTGGGGCAGATGTGAGGGTGGCCGCTGTGGTACTGGGTGCAGCTCTGGTGGTAGCTACAACAATTGTGGCCAATGCTGGTCCCCCTTGGCTAAAAGCCTGCCATTCTCCTGAGGCTCGGTCTCTCTGATAGCATCTTCGATCCTTCGGTACCTAGACTCGACATCCAAAATGTGTCTGTATCTCACTGCCTGCTTCTGGAAAACCTTGATCTCTGCGACATCCATGCACTCAGAGGGATGCTTACCTGCTGGGCTCATCAGACCATCATGTGTGTGACAGCTTTCAAATAGAGATGTATATTGTTTTTTAACATGCAGCCTTATTTCATCAAGGGTTAATCAGAAAGCATGTCAAAGACCAATTTCATAACTTTAACTTTTTTTTAAAGCGGACAGTGGTCTGTGGGAGCACTACCTGCTTTGAAACAATTTGTGAGCATGCATTCACAAAGGGGAAGGGATCCCATGGGGACCCCTCCCCTTTTGCAAATGGGTTAGTACCAACTTGAAATAGGTGGTAACTGCAATTGTTTAGTGACAGCATTCGTGGTCACCAAACAATCAATCAATCAGCGGACTGTGACTCGCTAATAGGAAGGGAACGCCCATTCCTTGATGCCACTAGCAAACCCTGTTTTGTGAATCGGCAATGTCATTGCAGAATGCCAAAATTGGGTATGTGCATTTGAATAAACATTTTTTCTTGACGTAAACACACAAAATCTGAGAACTAGGCCATTTGTGACAATTTAAAATAGCTTGTTACATGTGACCCTAAGTGATAGTTGTACCTGGCTCAACAAACCTCAGGACTGCATCGTTAACATGTATGGACATGTGGACTAAACCTCAGTACTGGAACATTAACAGTTTGTTCTGCTTGCATTCAACATGGCCACAAACATTGAATGCAACACGTCAAGACATCTGCTACTGTCACTCAGGAACATTCTACTGTACACATTTGTCAATGTGATACTCACCAACAGGGCCACCAATCACCACTCCCAGGTGGTCCAGCAGATCCTGCTCTCTGGCGACCAGGTCAGCCAAGCAATGCTTCAGCTGGTGTACAATCCTGCTAGTGTGGTATACTCTTTTGAGGTGATAGACAACCTTGCCCCACCACAGCTGCCTTGCCTCTGTGTGATACACCTGTATCACACACCCACCCATTTCCAGCATCGATGAAAGGAAGTGGCACACCAGCCACACAAAGCCCCCAAACTCCTCCTCCTCCATGGGGGTCAGCCTCGCCCTTCCCGACATATCCTTGCACAACAAAGCAAAACAGAAAAAGTATATAAAAGAAGGAAGAAAATGTAAAAAAGGAAACTTACAGCCCAAACCTAAGAACCCCAACTAACCTAATTAATCTAACCCCCAGACAGACACCCGACAGTACAAATACAATCCAAAAGACACTAAACTATGCAAAAGCACATATACAGGTACAATAAACAAATATAATATACAAAAGACACAAGAGAAACACCACAAGATACAAGAAATGGAATCCAGACACCAGCAACACAGAGACACAGCCACACAGTAAAAAAAAAGCAGACTGGAAAGTGAAAGTGAAAGTACACCCACTGTACCATGCCTGTAAACAGAATTTCCTGTTACATCACTTCCTGTACCCTTTGCGGCCCGTTTTCCGTCAAGCATTTTTTTTTAATGCATATGATGTTTGCGTGAATATTTTCGAAGCATAACCTACATGTGAGGCAAAATACCACGCATTACCTGTAGACTTCAATTTCAATGGATATCCGCAGGGGCGCAGGTGGAATTAAAACTAAGGGCCTATGTATGGTTAGTTAGCATTTGCATGATTTTGCGACATATTTGCGTCAAATTGTTTGACTCAAACTGTGATTGCGTGATTTTAAAATATTTAACATGCATGCACCCTGTATCAACATGAAGATAGGATGGTATGGCCTGCAGTGTGTGGTATAGTGGTTGGCCACATGTGGCAGAGCTTGCAACTGTGTGTTTTGTGTGTGAATAAACTGTGACAACAATATGTGTGTTTCTGAAGGAACGGCATGCAATACATTGGACGTAATGCGCATGTATGAATGTGTTTCAAATGGGTATCTACATCTGCTGGCAATCAGTGATCTACAATAGTAATGATATATTTCTGTGATATGTGTTGACTTGTGATGTGTATAGTTGTTTGACTTTGGGGACATTACATTTCACACAACAAACACAACTCTGGGATGATTGAGGATGGCTTATGTGTGCTAGGTTGGATATGTTACACCTCATATGTCATTAATTGTTGGTTACAACTTCATGGTGACCTGTCTGTGAACTACCCATATGTCGTCCATGTGTACATGTTTGGTACGTACTGTGTTTGAGACGCTGTGCCTTAATTCCACCCATAAACTGTTTGGTACACGTCAGTTTGACTCCTAAGAATTACCTTTGTTACTATGTTGCTGTGGTGGACCTGCTGTCCTGGCTGCATGTGTCAACATATTTTCAGATGTGCATTCAACAGAAGTGTCCAGTTCAAGTGTGTGGGCATGTGTAACCTGTGTCAGGATTGGGCTCCATGGTGTTACGGTTTCGGGAGGATCTAGTCAGGACTCTGTTAGGGGCACCCCTTGAGTTCACAGAGTATCTCGCAAGGAAGTAGTGTCCCAAAGCAGAAGAGCAGCTAAAGACATACAAGGGGAAAGGCCAGCTATGGTAAGGCTAGAAAACAGAAATGTGAAGGCAGAGCAACCTTACTGTGAACAAATACGGAACGGGTCAGTAATGGACATACACGCTTCGGTTATCACTAAGATTGTACACAGAGTAGGGCTCAGAACTTTCCACAGCAACAGGGAACGTCAGTGCCTCTGTGCAAATTAATTTTACAGATGCTCACCACACAAGCCCCATATAAAGGAGGCAGCAGAAGTGATTCTGTGTCTGGACCATTAGGGCTCAAACAAGGATTGTACTAGACCAGCCCTTGTGGGTCCAGCTGGAGACACAGTGGCAATTGCTGGAATTCAGCATAGCATACTATCACTGTTAGGCACTAATGACTACATGCAACACTAGACAAAGGATGGGGGCAAGATTTGCCTCCTGGAAACCAAGTGCCTGCCCAAATACAAAGGAAAACACTTCTAGACAGGTGAGGACTGATAGGACACTTACCAGATACAATAACCCAAGAGGAAACAGAACACGAGGGAACCAACTAGAAGGCAAAGTTAGGCACAGGGACCAGGCTCAGGTTGACACAAAGGCTGGAACGGGTCTGGGAAACAGAAAGCAGGCTCTGGCAGAAACAAACATGGACAAGGCTGAGAAACAGGGAGCAGTTTCTGACTGGAGCAAGCAGGAACAGGACTGGGTAAACAGAGAGCAGGTTCAAGCTGAATGAGGACTGTAACACAATCCAACAAGGGGTCTGGAACACAAAGGAATCGTACTCCAATGGACGATGAGGAGCTTCAAGGAATGGCAGCTTCTAAGCAGCTTCAGGCAGCGCAAGGCCAGGGAAGAGTCACACGGCTGGGCTGCACAAGAGGTCATAGGTGTGTGCAGCTTCAGTCTCTCACAAGTCCTGGAGGAGAGAATCCAGTATAAAGGGACAACCGAACTTTTCCCATAGGAAGCAATGGACAGAAGATTACAGGTCTTACTGACTACCAAGCAGTGTATTATGGGACCTGAAGTCCATGCAAACTAATGTAGTTCTTCTATAGCATGCCTTATGGAAAAGGGAAGAAACAGGAGTCAGAAAGGGACTCTGGGTGAGTGTTAATGATGATTCCCAGGGTACCGATCGTCCATTTACAGCACCACCTAGAGATGGGAGGGCAGAGACTTAACACATGGCAGTGGCACGACTTATTTCCAGGTATGGACGGCGCAGGGCATGTGTTGTGAACATTGCTTGTCATACCTGGGGCACTCGTGCTATCCATTTTCAGAAATGATGCCCCCCTTGTCACACAAGCTTCTTGAGGAGATAGCAAATGTCACACTCACTAATGTCAGGGGTCTTGCATACATTCCTGTTTCCACTGATATTCCACATCCACTGCATCATGTATGGGGCGCTTATTTACCTTATGATTGGAGATGTCATAGTTGTGTGTAATGTGCTACAGTAGACCATGTTGGCAACATGGATGTGTGTCATATGCTGGGGTCCATTGATTTTGTCCTTTACACGTGAAAATCTAAAGATGAGTATTTTTTATATGTGTGTGATGTTTGCTGTACAATCATACACATCACATGTGATGTTGCATTAGAAGTAGTCAGATTTGTCTTAAGAACATGCTCCCTGAGGTAATGCTCACATTCCTTAAGAACATGTGATGGAGAAAGAAGAAACCATAGCAGGATTGTGTGATCAAGTAAGGTGTTTAATTACATATCCTAACAAGGTGTGTAGAGTGACTATTGATTGAAAATATTTTGAGAAATTTGCTGTCTGCAGCGCATTCCTGCAGCTGTGTTTTGCTGTTCCCCCTCATTTTCCCTGGCACCATCCTCCTCCTCCTCCTCCTCAGGCAGTTCTTGCTCTGGCTCATATAGGGAGATGTTTCTCCTCACACAAATGTTGTGCAGGATAGCACATGTAAGTATGATTTTGCAAACAATGTGTGGGGCATGTAGGAGGCTGCCTCCTGTGATGTCCAGGCACCTGAATCTGGACTTCAGGATGCCAAAGGTCCTTTCTACAATGATGCGTGTCCCCCAATGTGCCTCATTTTAGGTACGCTCTGCTGCTGTGCTTGGGTTGGGGAATGGGGTCATGATCCATGGCTGGATCCCATAAACCTGATCCGCTGCAAAAGATAATAGGAGTGAGTGTTTTGTTAGTGCTTGCAACAGGAATGTCACGTAGCATGGCAGTTGATATCTTGTGTAATCTGTGACTCATATGTGTTTGTGGTATTGTGTGAGATCCTGGGCTTCTGTGAGGTTTTTTCTGCAGTGGGTTGTTTGACTTGACAACTTGTGTTTGTGGCATTGACATGGTATCTATGATTTTGTTTCCAAACTGCTGATTAGTATGTATGTATCATGCGTTGTGTAGTGTCCTACATGTTTTAGTGTGCTTTCACTGGAGGGGACATGATACTTCCACACACACAATAAATTCCAATGTGGTGGTAACATGGTTGCACTACATGTCCTGGACATCCAATCCAATTAGACATATGTCATTGCAGATGAAATGCAACAGTGAGGCCCTTTGATTTGGCTTGGTGACAATGCACAACACATCTCCATAAGTTGGCAGCACTGAGGTGTTCCGTATTGACAATGCACAATCATCCTAGGTGTGACTTGGTTCTAGGCAAATCTTTGTTGTTCCCTCTGCCAGTGGTTCATGTGTTATTTTGATGGACAATTGGCTCTTTCAGTGTGTGCAGCAGCGTGCAGTTTGCATTAGGGGCACATCAATATGTGTTCATAGCACAGTCCGCTTCCTTATTGCTACCTGGTAACGGCACCCGAGGAGTGATGTATGCTGTTGGGACTCAGTATTTCCGTGTCACCTACATGTGAGTCAGCATCATCATGCTATGTGTCTCATGGTGTTAGACCAGCAGCAACACACATTGCACACCCCTTTCACGTTACAAACTGCTTGGGAGGGTGTTGGATTGACTATGCGGCCTAATGCAATTGTAAATGGTTCAACTTCCAAGTTGTACTTCCAGTGCAGGCCATGTCATTGTCACTGTGTGCTCTGACATTGGTACCTTGTAGCTCTAGAGTGGCAGCTAATGTTTGTGGCAGCCGTAATTTGTCCATGGGTGTGTATTCCATTGTGTCAGGGTGTAGAACATAAATACCTGTGTCACACCTCAGTGTCATCCTGCCCACGTGTCAATGTAGTGGTGTATGTTTTGTGTGTCCTACGGGGTTGATGTGATGTGTGTATATTGCTAGGTTTAAGGACTTACTGACAAGAAGGCCAGTGCCATATTGTCCATCCTGGAAGTGTTGATTGATCATGCTGTGGCGGAAATTGAAGGAATCATGTACACTCGCAGGATACTTGGCCATGATGTTGGTGAACAATCCCTGGTGGTCAACTATGGCCTGCACATTGATGGAGTGTGTGTGCTTTCTGTTCCGGAACAGATGCTCTGTTGCTGCAGGTGGTATGATCCAAACATGGGTGCAGTCAATTGCACCATGCACATGCAGGAAGCCATGGATTTGATAAAACCCCGGTTTTATCTCCTGCTGCTTCTGCTAGGTGTTGGGGAAGCTGATGTGGCCGGGTGTGAGGGAGATGATGGCATCTAAGACCTTGGGCAGGAAGGCGAAGAATGAGGGCTGTGATGCCCCAGCGACCAGGGCACCCGTTGTTTGGAAGGAGCCACTTGCCAGCATACACAGGACAGTGAGCAGCTTGGTCACGGTGGTATATTGTGTGGTGTCTGCAGGCTGGCTGTTATTTGTGGCTCAATTTGGTGCAGCAGCTGCTGTATGGCTTCCCAGTTGAGTCTATCCCTCCGGATGATGTCCTGTTCCCTGAGGTCATGGAGGGTTGTCCTGTTCCTGAAGACCCTCTCCTGCCTTCTGGGGTGCCTTTGGGGGCCACGTTGGGGCGGTGGGGGCTGCTGCTGTTGGTCCTGTGCTCTGCATCGTCTTGCAAGCTGTATCAGTAGCTCCTCCATGTTGTCCTGTTGGGCTGTGATGTTGCTTGTGTGTTTTTTCCGTAAGTAGTGGTGTGTTAGCCTCATTTTAACGCCTGCCCTGACCCAGGCGTTTGACGCAAATCGGGTTTAGCGTCATTTTTCTGTTTCGCCTCCCACCCGTGCATCATTTTTGCCCTGATGGATAAAGATGACGCTAAGGTGTTTGAGTTATTTTTGGTCGGGAACGCCTACCTTGCATCTCATTCACGCAAGGCGGTTTCATGCATCCTTATAATGATGCTGACTCCATATTTTTGATGCTAAACGGGTCTAGCTTCAAAATATAAATATGGAGTTAAGTTTGCGCTGGATTTGCGTAAACAAAAATGACACAAATCCGGCACAAACAGAGTATTAATATGGGTCTGAATGTTCACAGGTGCCATAGCAACCTCCTCTAGATCACTGTACTGTACAAGAGTTCAAAAGTTCACTACATTTAGTGCTTGCAGCAGTCTAGCTTTTCTGTATGCTGCAGCAGGTGTGGTTTACAAACACTTAATATAACCATATCCTAAACTAAGTTACTGGTGTTAAACAAGTAAGAACCAATCACAAATACAGTAACTGCTACTTGTTAGTCACAACCTACTTTAATACATAACTATTTCACAACATCCAAATGAATACATGCGCTCTTTAAAATCTGCACATTTTCAGGCCTTCTTAATTCAACTGCAGCATTCTCCTGTGTGTCCTGTGTGCAACAGCTATTTTCCTTCAAAATGTTCAGAGTGTGGATTGTAGGTCACTCCTATGTTTTTGAGGCTAGTGAAAATCAAGAAAAAGTGGCATTGACAGGGACCTAGGTTTGCCTAGTGTGAATATTACTTTGGTTGATAATATAATATAATACACTGTTCCAAAACTGGTGAGAAGGAAAAGGGAAGAAGTCCTGATAATCAGGAGCACAAGTCCTCACACACCACATTTGGTGTCATGCTTCATCATAGGACAGCTCCTCGTCAGGCCGGCACTGCAATGCCTGAAGGGCACCCCCCGAAGGGGGGCTCTTTGCCGGAGATCTTTTAGTTAATGATGAAGCCGCGGAACCACATGTGGGTCCGAGAAAGAGGAAAGAAAAAAGACAAGAAGAGGATAAAATTGGCTCAAAACCCTCACTAAATAATTTATTTATTGTTCGCTGTTGGGAATTGGTCAAGGTTAAAAATGTAGCAAGGGAGTGAAACAAGAGGTAATGCTCAGACACTCGTACAAAAATCAAGATAAAGGAAGACGGTAATTATCCGAAGTCCCTCAGTATAAGGTCAATATACGGTCGACATGTTTCGCGTCTCTCATGGTCCAAAAGGATCCCTTGACGCTTCTTCAGGACCTAATTATTCATTGGACTTCTCCAATTGAAAACAAAGGAAAATTCATCAGCTCCTGCAACCTAACGCTCACAGTCAAGACGTCATTGGTCACTTACTAGAGATAAACCGGGCTGGCTTCCCTTTCCTATTAGTCACCCATCTCTATTTAGAGGAAGTGTTTCATGGGATCACGCAGGCCTGTTGCCCAGTTCACAATGAATTTGTGAGGTTACCGGCGTGCAATGAGACACCTACCCCCGCGGCTGCGTTCTCTAAATAGAGATGGGTGACTAATAGGAAAGGGAAGCCAGCCCGGTTTATCTCTAGTAAGTGACCAATGACGTCTTGACTGTGAGCGTTAGGTTGCAGGAGCTGATGAATTTTCCTTTGTTTTCAATTGGAGAAGTCCAATGAATAATTAGGTCCTGAAGAAGCGTCAAGGGATCCTTTTGGACCATGAGAGACGCGAAACATGTCGACCGTATATTGACCTTATACTGAGGGACTTCGGATAATTACCGTCTTCCTTTATCTTGATTTTTGTACGAGTGTCTGAGCATTACCTCTTGTTTCACTCCCTTGCTACTTTTTTAACCTTGACCAATTCCCAACAGCGAACAATAAATAAATTATTTAGTGAGGGTTTTGAGCCAATTTTATCCTCTTCTTGTCTTTTTTCTTTCCTCTTTCTCGGACCCACATGTGGTTCCGCGGCTTCATCATTAACTAAAAGATCTCCGGCAAAGAGCCCCCCTTCGGGGGGTGCCCGTCAGGCATTGCAGTGCCGGCCTGACGAGGAGCTGTCCTATGATGAAGCATGACACCAAATGTGGTGTGTGAGGACTTGTGCTCCTGATTATCAGGACTTCTTCCCTTTTCCTTCTCACCAGTTTTGGAACAGTGTATTATATTATATTATCAGTTTGACTGGAGGGTGTACACTGGACCATAAAATCCTCCGATCCCTTCTCTTTATTTGAAGTATTACTTTGGTTGGCCAGAGATGATTAAGTTGGCAGCAATTTATCCCATTGGTTCAAAGCATTAGACCAGCCACCTCACCTTATTATTGTGACTGTGGTGGTAATGACCTGGGCACAGTGACTGGAGTAGGACTGGAAATACTAATGAAGGATACCTTTGTGCACCTTTTCCCCCACACTGCCTTTGTCTTCTTTAATATATGTCAGAGGCAGAAATGGCACTGGTCAACTCAATTCTGCCCACACATGACAAAATCAGGAAACATGTTAATACTACTGTTTCAGCATTTCTCAGAGACCATAACATGAGCTCAGTGTACAATAATAACTTGCACTTTGACATGGATGACATATACAGAAGAGATGGTGTGCACTTCACAGATGAAGGCAAAAGAGTATTTCTCAGTAACTTAAAACTGTGCATTCGTTCATATGCAGTAAACATATACATTCAAAAAACACTAAGGGGCATATTTATGAAAAATGATGATGCACCTGGTGCAGCGCCACTTTTCTTGCACCCCTAAGTGCCCCCTTAACGCCACTATGGGTGTGCCTGTATTTAATATACGATGCACCATGGTGGTAGTTAAGGAACTAGCATCAGATTTTTGGACGCTAGTTCGGCGCTTTGCAGGATTAGCGTAAAAAATGTTGACGCAAATCCTGAAAAGCACCCAGAGGCCCATTTTAACCAACAGGAGCACCCTTTTAATGCCTGCTCAGAGCAGGTATTAAAAGTGCCAAAACAATTGATGCAAAGAATTTGATTAGATTTGCTTGACCCATTTTTTTAGCCCTCCTATTAGAGTAACACCCCATTTGCATATATTATGCCTAGCACAAGCATAATATAGTGCAAAGCGTTACAAGTGGCGCAATGCATGCACTGCGCCACTTTGTAAATATGGCGCTGAGTTTTTTGCCATCTAACGCCACATTAGTGCAAATAAATTAAGCTAATGTGTCATTAGAATGGCACTAGGCCCTCTTAAGTCTGGGACTAAAGCTCTTCTTAGAGCCACCTTACATTCCAAACACTTTTTAAATTTAAAAACAACTCTGAGTTATTTTTATATGAAGAAATTAGATTTGTGACTCCGTCACAGATTCGCAAACCAAAAGCTCAATTTAATGCACAATAACCACAATATATACCATATATTTTCATTTATGAATCATATATAACAGTACATTTTAGAATACATCACAGGAATTAAAATTACCTCTTATTACTCAATGGAGAAGGTTCTGACCAAGTTTATCATTGAGCGGAAGAGTCTGTGAGTGGGTCTCTAAGTGGGCCTATAAGTGAGTATATGAGTATTTGAGTGGGTCTGTGAGTGGCTTCATGAGGCTCTGAGTGGATCTGTCAGTGGGTGCATGAGACTCTGAGTGGTTTACCAGTAGGTGTGTGAGTCTCTGAGTGGGTCTGTGAGTGGTTGCATAAGTGTTGCAGTGCACCTGTGACACCCTACATGACTATTCAAGTAGTTATGTGAGTGAGTGCATGAGACTATGACTGGCTCTGTGACTGATTGTGTCACTATTTCAGTAGGTCTGTGAGTGGATGCATGACTGCCTTAGTGGATCTGTAGGTGCCTACGTGACTATCTGACTGGGTATGTCAGTAGCTACATGACCCTGTGAGCAGGTCTGTCATTGAATGTGTAAGTGTTTGAGTGGATCCAACACTTACAGTGCATGAGACTCTTACTCAATCTCTGAGTAAGTGCATGAGTCTCTCAGTGAGTCTCTGAGTGACTATATGAGTGTTTGAGCATGTCTGTTGAGTACGTCTGTCATGGGATGTATGAGACTCTGAATGGATGTGTGACTGGGTACATGAGGCTCTCAGTGCACTGTGAGTGGGTGTGTGAGTCTCATCCTCCTCGACCTCTCTGCCGCATTCAACACTGTCTCCCACTCCACCCTCTCCACCAGAATTCACGATGCTGGCATCCACGATAAAGCACTGGAATGGATCACGTCCTTCCTCACCAGAAAGACACAGAGGCCCTCATTTCAACATTGGCGGGTGGCAACCGCCACCCGCCAAGTTGAAACCGCTGGGCGGCCGCCAATGCAGCCGCACTCCCGCGGGGACTATTTGGAGATCCCTGCTGGGCCGGTGGGCGGAAACCTGTTTTTTGCCCACGGGCACAGCGGGGATCTCGGCCGCAACACGGGAGCCCGCTCCAAATGGAGCCGGTGGTGTTGCGGCGTGCTTTTCACTGTCTGCTATGCAGACAGTGAAAAGCTCCATGGGGCCGTGGCAGGGGGCCCCTGCACTGCCCATGCCAGTGCAGGGGCCCCCAGGGGCCCCGCAACTCCCCTTTCTGCCAGCCTTTTCATGCTGCCATGAAAAGGCTGGCGGGAGGGGGACTCGTAATCCCCTGGGGGGATTACAACCGCCGGGACAAAAGTGGCAGGAAACCGCCGGAAAAAGTGGCGGGAAACCCCAGAGAAAAAACTGGCGGGAGACCGCCGGTCCCGGCGGTGCGGCCATGGCGCTTCCGCCGCGGTCATAATGCCCGAGTTTGTACCGCCAGTCTGTTGGCGGTACAAACTCCAAAACAGCCCTGGCGGTTGTAATGAGGGCCAGAGTGTCAGACTATTGCCATTCACATTAGATCCCAAAGATACTTGCTGTGCCCCAAGAATCATCACTCAGCCCAACACTTTTCAACATCTACATGGTCCCGCTAGCCAAGATCATCAAACAACACAGGCTAAACATCGTCTCCATTACCAACAATACCCAACTGATCCTCTCCTTGTCCGACCACCCCAAAAAGGTCAAGAGAAATTTCCACAATGGGATGAGGGCAGTCGCCGCCTTGATGGAAGCGAGCTGCCTCAAACTCAAATTGAACAAGACAGAGATCCTCATAATCAGCTCCCCCCCTTCTGCCTGGAATGACTCCTGGTGACCTACCGCAATGGGAAATGTCCAAAGACCATGCATGCAATCTGGGCATCATACTGGACTCCTCTTTATCCCTGACCCGCTAAGTCAAAGTCGTCTTGTCATCATATTTCCACACCCTCCGACTCCCTTGAAAGATCTTCAAGTGGATCCCTTCTGACACAAGGAAGACAGTCACCCACGCACTTGTCTCTAGCAAACTGGACTACGGCAACTGCAATCAAGACTACGAAGAATCCAGAATGCAGCAGCCAGACTCATCCTGGACATCCCTGCCACATCTCCTTCCACCTCAGAGACATACATTGGCTCCCAGCCAACAAGCACGTCACATACAAACTCCTGATCCACACCTACAAGGCACTACACAACATAGGGCTGGCATACCTCATCGATGGCTTAGCCTTCTGCGTACCCTACAGACAACTCCTTTCTTTCCAGCTCTCCTTCGCAGCCATTCCCAAGATCTGAAAAAGCACAGCAGGAGGAAGATCCTTCTCCTACCTAGCAGGAACACACTACCTCTCAAACTCAGATGGACTGCATCGCTGAAGCAGTTCAGGAAGGACCTCAAGACTTGGCTTTTCAATTGAGCAGCATGCCGGCAAACAGCGCCTTGAGACCCTGCGGGTGATTACCCGTGCTCAAGAAATTACTGACTGATTGATTGAGTGGGTCTGTGATTGAGTGTGTGAGTGTTTCAGTGGATATGTGAGTGGATACATGACACTCTGAGTAAATCTGTGACTGAGAGCATGAGTCTCTCAGTGGGTCTATAAGTGGGTGCATGAGTCTCTGACTGGATCTGTGAGTGGCGGCATGAGTGTCTTAGTGGGTGTGTGAGTGCCTACATGAGTATCTGACTGGGTATGTGAATGGCTGCATGACTCTGTGACCAGGTCTGTGAATTAGTGTGTAAGTGTTTGAGTGAGTCCATGAGTCAATACATCATCCCCTGGCTGGATCTCTGAGTGAGTGCATGAGTCTCTCAGTGTATCTGTGAGTGACAATATGAGTGTTTGAGTGCCTCTGTCAGTGGGTGCATGATGGTCTGAGCGGATGTGTGACTGGGCGCATGAGGCTCTCAGTGGTCTGTGAGTGGGTGTGTGTGTCTCTGTGTGAGTCTCTGAGTGGTTGCATAAGTGTCTCAGTGAGGGCTGTGAGTGCCTACATGACTATCTGAGTGTGTATGTGGGTGGGTGCCTGACTCTCTGAGTGGGTCTGTGAGTGCGTGTTTGAGTGTTTGAGTGAGTATGTAAGTGGGTGCATGAGGCTCTGATTACATCTCTGACTGGGTGCTTGAGTCTCTAAGTGGGTCTTACGTCTAGATGACTGAGTATCTCAGTGGGCCTGTGAGTGCCTATGTAACTACCTGAGTGGTGGATATGTGAATGGGTGCATGTGTTTCCGAGTGAATGAGAGTTTTTTGGGTGTTTAAGTGGGTCTGTAAGCCACTGAGTAGAACTCTGAGTGACCGCATTGGTCTCTCAGTGGGTCTGTGAGTGGGTGCATGAGAGTCTGACTGAGTCTATGAGTTAGTGACTCTCTGAGTGGGTCTGTGACTAGGTGTGTTAGTGTCTGACTGGTTCTGTGAGTGAGTGTCTGACTGGGTCTGTGACTGGGTGTATAAGTGTTGCTTAGTGGGTGCATGAGACACTGAGAGGATATGTGACTGGTGCATGAGTCCCTGAATAGGTCTCTAACTGGATGCATGAGTCTCTCACTGGGCCTGTGAGTGCCTCCATGACTATCTGAGTAGGCATGTGAGTGGGTGCATGATTCTCTGAGTGGGTCTGTGAGTGGGTGCGTGAGGGTCTGAGTGGGCCCATGATTAAGCGAATGAGTTTCTCAGTGGGTGTGGTTGTGTGTGAGTTGGTCTGTGAGAGGGTGTGTGAGTCTTTGAGTGGCTTTCTGAGTGGGTACACAAGTGTCTGACTGGGTCTCCGAATGGGTGCATGAGGGTCAGAGTGGCTCTGTAACTGGGTACCGGAGGGTCTAAGTGGGTCTGTGAGGGGATGTGTGATGGTCTGAGTGGATCTGTGAGTGAGTGTGTCAGTTTCTGAGTGGTTCTCTGAGTGGGTATGTCACTGTCTGATTGGGTCTGTGAGAGAGTGTGGTGATGTGGGCAGCAGTATCTGCTGAAATACATATATTTTTTTCTTTCTTTGGAAGGTTCGCAACTCTGTCACGATGTTACACAGGTGTCATGCTGAGAGCTGCAACGGATTAGGGGATTCACGATTGCAAAAAAAAAAGGTTTTTACAATTTGAATCTCATAATATATGCCTTACAAGCCCCTGCATTATCCCCATGGAGTCAGAGTACCTCTACTCTGACTTCTTATACACATTTGTAAAACAGAATCCATCCTCCAGGACCGTTGCCGGTTGAGAAAATCGTGGCCACAAATTTCTAAAGAGCTTGCACCCAGCCAATCAAACTCCTGCCTGTGACTCGTGGATTTGCGGCAGTCCACAACAGATCCACATCCATATATACAAATTTGTTTTCCTCTTAATTTCACAAAAACTACTGAACGGAATTACACCAAAAAAAAAAAAAGGTCACCTCAGTGGATGAAAAAGCAAATGATCTATTAAGTCATACCCCCATACAGTTCCAATAGTCTCCAAGTAAAACCCACGTGGGCTGTGATATAGTCTTTTCATAGTGAGTATGCTCGTCCATACCTACGCTCCAACAACACAGCTGTACTAAGAAAAAAGTGAAAATGTGACACACAAATAAAAAATATATAAAATCAGACCCTCGTGAAGTGTATCCCCAGTTCTTTAGAAGAGTAAGGTAGGGTGCTTTTACACCTCACAACCTTGCCATGATGTCCACTAACATTTTGCCCTCTAATCTCCTGTTTTTCTGACTCTTTATTGCTGACTTTTAGGATTCTGGGCACTTTACCACTGCTGACCAGCGCTGCAGTGTAGGTGCTTTGTACTCTAAACATGGAAACATTGGTTCCTCCACAATTGTCATATTTAATTTATTTGTACATCCCTAGTAAAGTGCACTATATGTGCCCAGGTCCTGTAAGTTAAATGCTACTAGTGGGTCAGCAGCACTGATTGTGCCACTAACTACAGTGGCCTTTTAAACATGTCTCAGGCCTGCCACTGCAGAGCCTGCGTGTGCAGTTTTAAACTGCTATCTAGACCTGGCAACTGTACCCACCTGCCAGGCCCAAACCTTCCTTTCTATTACATGTAAATCACCCCTAAGGTAGGCCCACGTTAGGCCCAAGGGCAGAGTGCAGCGTATTTAAAAAGTTGAACATGTACTTTTGAGTTTAACATGCCCAGATGGTGAAAAAACTGTTACATTTGTTTTTCAATATTGTATGGCCTATATCTGTTGTAGAATAGCATTGGGATTCCCTTAAAACATCTTTTAGGAGTAATTTCCAATTGGAAAGAGATAGACATATGGAATTTGGGCCCCATATTTATTCTTTTTTAGCGTCGTATTTGCGCTGCTTTTTTACGCAAAAACGGCGCAAACTTACAAATTGTATTTTGTAAGTTTGCGCAACTTTTGCATTAAAAAATTATGCAAATGTGGCACTAAAAAAGTATAAATATGGGCCCTGGTGTCTGTGGGCTCACAATTTAAAAAAACAACTTATGGTGAAGTTGAATTTTAAATTGTAAGTCTGAAAATTATACTTTTAGAAAGTTGGCATTTTCTTACTTTAACCATTCTGTGTCTCTGTATGTCTCTGAATGCACATCTGGGGTAGATGACAGCTGGGCTTTGTGCATTCCCACTAGACAGTCACATGCACAAGGAAATATGGTGCGGCAATTGCATATTGATGACACATCGCCAGACTGATGAGTCTTCCTGGGCTAGATGGGTGGGACGAGCTGACACATACTCCTGAAAAGGGCTGTGCTTCTCCTCACACAAAGGGCAGCATAACCCTTGTAGAGTGTCTGGAGCCAGAAAAGCCAGGAAAGGGACATTGTGGAAGGCCTGGAAGATTCTCCTACTTTCCAGAACCAGGGCACCAAAGTATAAACACTGGAGCCCAAACCCCACCAAATCAGATCTCTAATGGAACCAAGGGCACTCTGGCGGTATTATGACAATAGGGATGACTATTAAGGTGGCGGTAATACCGCCAACAGGCTGGCGGTATTTACCGCCAAATTATGACCATGGTGGTGATAACTCCTTCAGATAGCCAATGTACCACACCAACCGCCAGGGTGTTATCACCACTGACCACGGCGGCGGCCATCAACAGCCAGGCGGAAGACAAGGTACTGCCCATCATATTATGACATAGCAAACAACCACGATTTCCGGAGCACTACCAACGCCATCAAAAGCCTGGCAGAAAAAGAACACAGAAGACGAAAGACTCACCATGAGAGACACAGAGAAGATCAACGCAGCCATGGAACTGGAACTTCAAGTCTTCCTGATGCTCCTCCACGCTATGATCCACCTGGAACACAATGACGACAAAGACGACGACGGTGAGTACAGCCGCCTAGCACACAAGGGAGGAAGGGAGGAAAAGGAGAGTGAAACACACGCACACAACACACACCATTCACACACACACCATACACACAACCAGCTGCAGAGGAAAACCAATCTCACAGCACCCTAGTCATAATAATGCAAGGACAACATTTAGCTATAACTGAGATTGTAATTTGATGCCAATAGCCACCATATTGTCCATGTGATAAGAACATTTTGAGGAAATGTTCAGAAAGGGCCAATGGCCAGTCCAAAGTACAAAAGGGCCACATGGCTACAGCGCACAGTCCAAGCCCCAACTTGTTCCCTGACGATATCCCCACTACACTGATCAGGGGCATCATGTTGGAAATGGCCAAGCACCTCAGGGGGAAAGGGGGCTGGGGGCACCTTAGCTGAAGTAGGGAACTCCATGCCCATTATCCTTTGCTGGGGAGTGCAACGTCACAGTCTCTGAGGTGGGGAACTTGCCCACTGGTTCTGGAGGGGGCTCCATGCCCATTACCCTTTGCTGGGGAGTGCAAGTTCAGTCTCTGAGGTAGGGAACTTGCCCACTTGTTCTGGAGGGGGCTCCTTGTACAACAGTCCCTGGAGGGTGGGCTACATGCCCTCTGCTGGAGGAGAGGGCTGCTGTGTCCCAGCTGGAGGTGAGGGCTGCTGTGTTCTAGCTGGAGGTGAGGGCTGCTGTGTCCCAGCTGGAGGTGAGGGCTGCTATGCTCCAGCTGGAGGTGAGGGCTCCTTGCCACTGCTGTTGGAGAGGGCCTCTTTTAGTTGGTGGAGTGGGAACCTTCCCTTTCATGGGTGGTGGAGTGGGATCCTTCCCTTTATTGGGTGGTGAAGTGGGATCCTTCTCTTTCTTGGGTGGTGGAGTGGGATCCTTCCCTCTCTTGGGTGGTGGAGTGGGAGCCTTCCCTTTCTTGGGTGGGATCCTTCCCTTTCTTGCCTCCAGGGGTGTTGTGGAGGTGTCTCAAGTCAGGTGTATGAGCTGCTTGGTGTGGTGATGGTGGTGGTGGATGTTGATGCAGTGCATGCAGATGTGAGTGCAGATGTGACTGTGAGGGAGGAGGAGGGGGAGACAGTGGAGGCAGTGGGTGTTGTGGGTGAAACTGTATGTTGTTTCTTTGAGTGCTTGTTGCCTTAAGTGTGCTGCATGTGTTTATCTGTGCCACTCTTGTGTGATGTTTTGTGTGCATGCTTGTCTGTATGTGTGCATGGGATGGGATGGGGTGGAGGAGACTGGTACTGGGAAGTGGTCATTGGAGTAGGGACGGAAGGAACAGGGACAATGGCTGCCATCTGAGAGGAGGCCAGAGCCTGAAACGATCTCTGTTGGGCCGCCAATCCACAGTGAATGCCCTCCAGGAATGCATTGCATTGCTGCATCTGGGATGCTAGCCCCTGGATGGCATTCATTATGGTTGACTACCCTACAGAGATGGATCTCAGGAGGTCAATAGCCTCCTCACTGAGGGCAGCAGGCTTGACTGGGGCAGGGCCTGAGGTGCCTGGGGCAAAGGAGATGCCCACCTTCCTGGGTGAGCGGGCACGGGCAACTCAGTGAGGGGCTACTGGAAGGGCAGTGCTGGTACGGGGGTGGCGGCTGTACCTCTAGCTGGGGTGGTCCCAGAGGCGTCCACCATCGCCAGTGTGATTCCATCAGAGGATGAATCAGAGTCAGTGTTGTCACCTCCTATCTCCGCCATGGTGCTTCCCTCTCCCCCGTCCCACAGGTTCCCTCAGCGTCGGTGGACTCTGCCTCCTGGGTCCTGTGGGATGCAGCTCCCTCTGTCGCCAATGCCCCTGCTCCTCTGTCAGATTATGCTAATGCACACATGGACAGGATGACTGAAGAAAAAAAGGGGGGAGAGAGAAAGGGAGCACTTGGTCAATTACAGCACCAACACCACAGATGTCATAAACATTACCGTCACACACAGGGATCAGGATTGAGCAACATGCATCGCACTGGCATTCCATTGGCTAGGTACCACAGCAAGATGAGAGCCAACCACCACCAACTGCACCCTTCCTGGGAGCCACTAAGCCCTCTCTGACATGGAATGTAACCTTCAATAGGTTACCAGATTTTGCAAAACAACCATTACCGTTGAGCTGGATCACGCTGCAATATCTGAGTTGACATTAAGGGGCACCCACTAACTGACACCCACCACCAAAATCCCATGCCATCTACCAATTATAGTTGTAACGCCCATTGTACTCACCCCCTTGTGGCTGCTGTGATGCCCTCAAGTGCCCATCCAGCTTTGGGTAGACCACCTCCAGTATGCGGGCCATTAGGCGGGTCAGGTTCTGATGGGCACCCCACCCTCGTAGGGAGGCCATCACCAGCTGGGCCTCTGTGGTCTTCCGAGCCCACCGTCTCAGGTCCTCCCACCTTTTTCTACAGTGGGTGCTCCGCCTGCTGTAGACCCCAGGGTCCACAGGTCCTTGGCGATGGCACGCCACAATCCCTTCTTCTGATGGGCACTGATCTGCAGATGAAACACAGACAGGAGGACACCATTACACATACAATCCAGCTTGTCACACATATGGCCCACAAATCCCATTTCCATCTCCATTGGCACACACAATACCCAGCACCCACCATGTACTCTACCACCAGACATACCACCCCCCCAAATGACCCGATGCTTGCACACACATCTCCTTGCAAACTTGTCACATGCATTGTGCCCAAGGTGTACTCACCTGTTGGTCTGGAGGCCTATGCAGCTGTCCATACTGGGGTAGGGCCCCATTCACCAAGTGCTCCAATTCCTCCGAAGTAAAGGCACAGGCGCTTTCGCCAGTCACACAGGCCATGGCAGGATCCAGACACAGGTCACAGCAGCACACGCAGTATAGGTGTTGTCCTGTGGAAAGTCAGGAATCAAGTGAGGATTTAAATAGAAAATGACGGTCACGTCCGCAGCAGTGTACACCTTCACCGCCGATCCCCATTGGCCACTGTACTCCATAGAGCCCCATATTAGCCAATGAGGAATTGCAGGGTGGTGCAAGACTGCCTTCTGCCATGATGCCTAACATCGGCCGAGTTACCTCACTTCCATCTGTCCCTAGATACAGGACAAGTGGTCGACATTTAATGCTGGTGGGCTATATTCAGATAATCCATAACTGTGTCATTGCTACAATTTGCACATACATTGACATTCCCATTGTCCCAACACATCTACGATCAATGTACACTGAGGTGGTGGTTCATTGTTCAAATTATGACAGCCTACTCACTCTTGTGTCCCTTAGATACCTACCACTGTGGATGAATAGGAGGAGTAGACAAGCCCCCGTGTACAGACCCCTTGTTGGCTTGGCTACGCTGGAGGACAGGCACATAATACTCACCTATAGACTAGACAGGGCCACAATTACAGAGCTGTGTGCCCAATTAGAGCCTGGTCTGATATCAGCTATCTGTCATCCCACTGAGATCCCCCCTCTTGTGCAGGTTCTATCAGTGGTCCATTTCCTGGCAACTGGTTCTTTCCAAGTGACAGTGGGCTTGGCAGCAGGAATGTCACAGCCAATGTTCTCAGTCGGGCTGGCAAGGGTTTTGTCTGCCTTGGTCAAACACATGTGCAGCTACATTGCTTTCCCCCAGGTGGAAGATTTGGCCACTGTGACGGCAGGGTTCTCTGCAATGGGACATATTGCGTTTGACTCCCCCGTCAGAATGAACAGGTGTTCAGGAATTGGAAGAGTTTCCACTCACTCAATGTACAAATGTAGTGCCTGGCTGACCAGTACATCTCCCACGTCACTGCCAAGTATCCTGGGTTGGTGCATGACGCCTTCGTCCTGAGGAATAGCAGCATCCCAAATGTGATGGCACAACTACAAAGACACAGGGTTTGGCTAATTGGTGAGACTGACTCCCCACCCAATGTATGTCAGTGTATGCCTTCTGGTGTTAACCCCATACAATTGTATAAGGCTAATGTTTGTCCCTCAATACTTGCAGGTGACTCTGGCTACCCAAACTTATCGTGGCTCCTGACCCCTGTGAGGAATGCCAGGAGAGAGTCTGAGAATCGTTATAATGATGCACATTGGCAAACCAGGAGAATTATTGAAAGGACCTTCGGCCTCCTGAAGGCCAGGTTCAGATGCCTCTATCTGACAGGTGGATCCCTGTGCTACTCACCCGAGAAGGACTGCCAGATAGTAGTGGCCTGCTGCATGTTGCACAACCTGGCCCTCAGACAACATGTGCCTTATCTGCAGGAGGAGGAGACTGGAAATGACCCTGTGGCAGCAGTGTACCCTGAGGACAGTGAGGATGAGAAGGCAGAGGATGAGGATGTGGACAACAGAACATCAGTTATACGTCAATAATTCTAATGACACACAGGTGAGACAGTGGAACTGACTATTCCACCGAATATTGATGTTTTCTGTGTGGCTGTATCTCAACTTACTGTCACCTATGGCTTATTTTGCAGATGTTGGTAATATAACAACTGTGTATTGATGTGATGACTACAGATAGCTACAGGCCATAAATTGTATGCTATCACAGTATTCAGATCATTTGCACAAGATGTAACTGTTTCCATTAATGGACATTTTTATCACATAAAACACTATCACTCAAGCTGTGTTCAAGGGTGTTGATTGCAGTGCAAATAATTGACAGAAAAGTGTAATGGAATGGGGTGATGGTAGAGGAAAGTCCAGGGTATTGTTCCAGTCTGTGTGTAGCACAGGTCCAGTGTCCAAGGGGCATAGGAAGGGAAGCAAAGGCAGTTCAAAGTGGACAGGTTGACAGGGTGGGACACAAGGGGGACATTCAGGAGGGTCTCATTTCCTGGTGGGGTCTTGTTCTTGGCAAATGTCTCTGGCTTCTGTCTGGGTCGCAGGTAACATTTGTGGGGTGGTTCACCTTCTGCAGGGGGAGTGGTGCGGGTGGCCTGTGGGTCCTGTGGCAGGGCCTCCTGCCAACTAACTACAGCAGAAGTAGAGGGCTAGTCAGTAGACTGGCTAGTGGTAGGGGCCCACTGGTGTGCTGTCCATTCTCTCATGATGTTGGCCATATCTGCCAGCACCCCTGCTATGGAGACCATGGTGGTGTTGGGGGCCTGCAAATTCTCCTTGATCTCCTGATGGTGTTCCTCCTGCAGCTGCATGTTCTCCTGCATGTTGGTAAGGATCTGGCCCATCTTGTCCTGGGATTGTTGGGAAGCCCCAGGACATTAGTGAGTGCCTCCTGGAGAGTCGGTTCCCTGAGCCTCTCCTCCCCGTGGTGCACAGCTGTCCTCCCAGTGTCCCTGTTCCTCTGTGCCTGTCTGCCCTGAATGGTGTGCCCACTGCCACTGACCCCAGGTCCCTGATTGTCTTGGGGGTGAGGTGTGGACTGGGGTCCCTGTACAGGTGGGCACACTGCTGATTGATGTGTCCTGGGGACAGACGTGGGAACGTTGGGTGGGGGCTGTGGTGTTGGGTACTGATGGGGGAGGCTGTGTGGTGGACTGTGAGTGGGCTCAGGTGGCCAACTGACCAGTGGTCCCGGATCGGCCAGGTAGTTCTTCCATATCCTGAAGTCCAGAGTTACTGTCATCACTGGGGGCATCTTCTGTTGGGGGACTGGATAGTCGTGGCAGCTCCTAGCCACTGACATTGACTGGGGTACCTGTGGGGATGTAAATTATGTATTATGCTTCATGTCAGTGACATATTGTACATCCCTAGCTTCCGCTCTATTGTTGCTGTTGCCCAGCCACCTTTGTTTGTGTATGGTGATGTATTGTGGGATTGGTAGTTCTCCATACTGTGCATGCTTTGGTGATGGGTGTACATGCTGGGCTGGGAGGGCTGTCCATGCATTGGTATAGCATGCAGCGCTTGGCATTGGGGTTAGTCAGATGTGTAGGTGAAGAGTGTGGGATGGAGTGGAGTGATGAAAGTGAAGGTGAGGGGGTGTGATGGCATGCAGGTATGGGGGTGATAAGTATTAAATATTGACTCACTAGTGTCCAGTCCTCTGGCTACTCCAGTGAATCCCTTGGGATGCAGTATTGCCAAGACTTGCTCCAAACAGCTGTGACTCTACCCTCACTATTTCCTCCATCATGACCCGCAACTCCTCATCAGTGAAACTGGGGTGCCTTAGTGGGGACATGGGTGTTGTGTGGTGTGTGTTGTGCAGAGGGTGTTGAGTGATGTAGTGGGGTGTGGGATGTGGGGTGCATGATGGATGGATGGATGGGTGTTTGTGGTGTGCGTTTGAATAATTGTCTCAGTGGTCTTAGTGTTAGTCTCATGGTTATTACTGGTGTTCGTAAAGGGTTGTGGGTAATGTGAGTGTGTGTTTTATAGTGCTGTGGGTGTGTGTGTGGTGTGTGTTTGTCATTTAGGCAATGTTGTGTTGTTTTGTATTTGGGTGGCCATTCTGAGCGCACCGGTCTGTACCGCCAATGATTTACCGCAATTGAATGTCAACCTTGGTGATTCGTGGGTTATAATGTGGTGGGCGTTGTTTTGTTGGCATAACGGTATGGGTGTTTGTACCAACACTTTAGCACTGATCTTTGGTCTGGCGGATTGTGTATGTGGCAGTATTCTGTCAGTTTGGTGTGTGTGTGTCATAGTATGGCGAACGGATATTTGCCACCGCTGCGGTATGTTGGCGGTCGTCACCGCAACGATAAGCGGCATTTACTGCCAATGTCATAATGAGGGCCTCTGCGAGGAAGAAGGACTGCTGTGCTGCCAGGAGGGACTGCTAGTCCGCAACTGAATTGCTGTGTTGGACTACTGCTGCTGTGTGCTGTGCTGTAGGAGGGACTGCCACTTTGCTGATTTCTTTGCTGTGTTGGCTCCTGCCTGCTGCTTCTGTTTTGCAGTGAGAGGGACAGGACTTGCTCTCTACATCATTGAACCCAAGAATCTCCAGGGGTTTGCTGGCTTGCCCCATTCCCCTGCAGTCTCAGAGACATCAAAGACTGCATGCAACTCTCCTCGTGCTGCTGTACTCTGTCATCTGTGAGTCCTACCCTTGCCTGAGTTGCCCTTTCAAGTCCTAGGCCTCAGAAGTGGGTTCTGCATCTATAATCTACATAAAACAATGCACCGCCCAGAATTCAGCCGAAAAATTGGTTCATCGCATCTCTGAACGCGACGCAGTGGCTGCCCAATGACAGTGAAATCACAGACTGCATGGCCCGACAATGACGCTCTGCTTGGCCCAACGGCGATGCACCGCATTCACTTCTATGGAGCCCGACAACGACTCATTGCCCCAGGTGCGGTAAAAATATTGATGCATTGTGTCCTGCCATAAACACGTTGATCCATCAAAGGTACTGCTCACCAGACCCTGCGTGGGTTCTGTAGCCAGCCTACCCTCCATTGCGGTCGGCCTGGATTTTGGATTTGCAACAATCTCACACAAAATACAAGTAACGTTTTGACTGTTTTTGACTTCTAAACACTGTTTTCACATTTAGGTGGTCATTACAACCCTGGCGGTCGGTGTGAAAGCGGCGGTAAGACCGCCAACAGGCCGGCGGTAAAAAAATTGGAATTACAACCGTGGCGGAAACCGCCAACAAAGACAGCCACTTTAACACTCCGACCGCCACAGCGGTACAAACAAACAGATTGGCGGCCACCGCCAACAGACAGGCGGAGGACAATGTACCGCCCACAGTATCACAACTTACCAATCTGCCACCTTTTCACCGCGAACAAAAACACGGCGGAAACAGGACTTAGTAGGAAAAATGCTCACCACTACACACCCCACGAGGAATCCGGACGGCATGGAACCCGAGCTCCACATCCTGTCAGCCCTTATCTTCTTGCTCCTCTACCAGGAGCATGAACGCCGGTGGCGAAGACAACGGTGAGTGCTGCACCTACGACACAGGGGAGGAGGAGGGAAAAAACAGGGACACACACACACAACACCCCCACCATCACCCACTACAACACACACACTACAGCATGATGCATTAAAGTTACACCCCACAAACCCCCCCGGAAGAATGCAAAGACAAAAGCAAATGAGTGTAACCATTGTAATATATTTAAATCCACAATGCAAAAATATATATACACTATTAACAAATATATACAGCAAGAATAGTAGTCCAGGTAGTCCTCCATTGAAGTCTGTGGAACACTGGGCCCACACGGCATGGGCGAGGCCCACACTCAATCCCCGAACATGACGGAGAGAACACTGCAGGGGCATCAGATAGCAATAAAACAGGCACCTCAGGGGGATGGGAAAGGGGGAGCACCTCAGCCGGATGAGTGCCCGACGACAAATCCACGAGGGGGCCACATGCCCACTGTTCAATCCTGGGGAATGCAAAGCCACAGTCTCTCAAGTCTCTACAGTGGGTGGTTTGCCCACTGTTCAATCCTGGGGAGTGCAACGCCACAGTCTCTCAAGTCTCTACAGTGGGTGGTTTGCCCACTGTTCAATCCTGGGGAGTGCAAAGCCACAGTCTCTCAAGTCTCTACAGTGGGTGGGTTGCCCACTGTTCAATCCTGGGGAGTGTAAAGCCACAGTCTCTAAAGTCTCTACAGTGGGTGGGTTGCCCACTGCTTCATCCTGGGGAGTGCAAAGCCACAGTCTCTCAGGTGGATGCCTTTCTCCACTGGTTCTGGAGGGGGCCTTGTGCCCAGAGTGCTTCATCCTGCCAAGGACAGAGGTAGTGAATGGATCTCTCCACTGGTTCTGGTGGGGGCCTTGTGCCCAGAATGCTTCTTCCTGCCAAGGACAGAGGTAGTGGATGGCTCTCTCCACTGGTTCTGGAGGGGGCCTTGTGCTCAGAGGGCCTTGTACCCAGAGTGCTTCGTCCTGCCTAGGACAGAGTTAGTGGGTGGCTCTCTCCACTGGCTCTGGAGGGGGCCTTGTGCCCAGAGTGCTTCGTCCTGCCAAGGACAGAGGTAGTGGATGGATCTCTCCACTGGTTCTGGAGGGGGCCTTGTGCCCAGAGTGCTTCGTCCTGCCAAGGACAGAGGTAGTGGATGGATCTCTCCAATGGTTCTGGATGGGGCCTTGTGCCCAGAATGCTTCTTCCTGCCAAGGACAGAGGTAGTGGATGGCTCTCTCCACTGGTTCTGGAGGGGGCCTTGTGCCCAGACGGCCTTGCGCCCAGAGTGCTTAATCCTGCCAAGGACAGAGGTAGTGGATGTATCTCTCCACTGGTTCTGGAGTGAGCCTTGTGCCCAGAGGGCTTCATCCTGCCAAGGACAGAGGTAGTGGATGTATCTCTCCACTGGTTCTGGAGGGGGCCTTGTGCCCAGATTGCTTCATCCTGCTCGTGACGGACTGAGTAGCGTCAGTGCCCTTTGCGCTCATGGGCCAGCGGTGCTTGTTGCGGCGGTGTCTGTGGCAGCGGTGCTTGTGGCAGCAGTGTCCTGTTCAGCGGTGCTTGTTGCGGCGGTGTCCTGTTCAGCTGTGCTAGTGGCAGCGGAGTCCATGGCAGCAGTGCTTGTGTCCTGTTCAGCGGTGCTTGTGGTGGCGGGGCCTTTGGCAGAGGCTCAGCTGCTGGCAGTCCTGTCGGGCCTAGCGGGCTGGTACTGGCAGTCCTTTATGGTCCAGCGGGGCTGGTGCTGATGGTCCCTTATGGCCCAGCGGGGCTGGGGGTCCTGTCTGGCCCAGCGAGGCTGGTGCTGGCGGTCCTGTCCTGGGCAGCTGGGCTGGTGCTAGCGGTCTTGTCCTGGGCAGCAGGGCTGGTGCTGGCGGTCCTGTCCTGGGCAGCTGGGCTTGTGCTGGCGGTCCTGTCCTGGGCAGCAGGGCTGGTGCTGGCGGTCCTGTTCTGGGCAGCTGGGCTGGTGCTGGCGGTGGCCTCCTGGGCAGCGGGGATGATGGCGGTGGCCTCCTGGGCAGCGGGGATGATGGTGGTGGCCTCCTGGGCAGCGGGAATGATGGCGGTGGCCTCCTGGGCAGCGGGGATGATGGCGGTCTTCTCCGCTGTGCTGCTCTTCCCAGACTTGCTGAGTTTCTTGCGCCCCTTCCCCACCTTGGAAGGTGTCGCAGCTGAATCCACACTCCCACCTGTACCCCTGGGAACAGCTTTGGTGGCTGGAGTCTTCCCCCTCTCCCGCAGGGCACTGGCCAACTTTTGATGGTTGACAGGTGGGGGACTGTCCGTGCTGTGGCTCCGTGCCACACTGGCTGCCCTGGTGGCCGATGCACTCCAGATTCCGGTGACTACAGGCACCACTGGTCCCGGAGATGTTGTGGCTGAGGTGCTATGTTGGGACATGGAGAATCGGGCCCTAGGAGACTGACGGGGTGGAGGAGGTGAGGAAAAGAGGTCAAGGGTGGACAGGAAAAGTTTCTTGGGAACACTGGGACGGGTAGCTGGAGGGGGTTTGGGAGTGGAGGAAGAGGTTGTGGTTGTAGGAGGTGTTCGTTTGGTGACTTTTCGTGAAGGTGCATGCGCTGTAGGCTGTCATGAGGTGGATGGCTGTTGGGTGGGTGTGTGGCTGCGTTTGTGTATCTTGGGAGGTGGCGTCACAGACACACTGGGAGAGGACACAGGGGACGTGTGAATGGTGGTGGGGGTGGTGAGTGCACGTGAGCGGGGTGTGGTGGTGTGTGTGCTGGTGATGGAAGTAGTGGCTGTAGATGTAGTGCATCCAGGTGTGAGTGGAGACGAGACTGGGAGGGAGGAGGGAGACGAGGAGGAGGGGGACACAGTGGAGGCAGTGGATGTTGGTGTGTCTGCATGTGTGTGATGCTTGCGTGAGTGCCTGTGGGATGTGTGGTGCTTATTTTTGCCAGAGCTTCCCTTGTGTGTGCATGCTGGTCTGAAGGTGTGCTGGGATAGGCTGAGGTACAGGGGATTGGGTCTGGGTGGAGGAAGTTGGAGGGGGGAGGCTAGAGACAGGGACAATAGCTGCCATCAGTGCTGAGGCCAGAGTCTGAAAAGCTCGCTGAAGGGCCGCCTGACCAGAATGAATGCCCTCCAGGAATGCATTTGTTTGTTGCAACTGCCTTTCTACACCCTGAATGGCATTCAAAATGGTAGACTGCCCAACAGTGAGGGACCTGAGGAGGTCAATGGCCTCCTCACTGTGGGCGGCAGGGGTGACTGGGGCTGGGCCTGAGGTGCCTGGGGTGAAGGTGATGCCCACACTCCTGGGTGAGCGGGCACAGGGCAAAGGCTGAGGGGCTGCTGAAGGGGCGGTGCTGGTGGGGGGGTGGCGGCTGTACCTGTAGATGCGGGGGGCACAGATGTGGCCACCACCACAAGGGAGCTCCGTCAGAGGACGAGTCCGTATCACTGGTGTCAGCTCCTGTCCCCGCCGTGGAGTTCCCCTCGCCCTCCGTCCCACTGGTGAATTCCGAGTCCGTAGTCTCACCCTCCAGGGCCATGTGGAATGCAGCGCCCTCCGGCTCCGGTGCCACTGCTCCTCCGCCTGATGATGCTAATGCACACAAGAACAGGGAGACCACAAAAAGGGGGGAGGACGACAGGAAGAAAGACATGTTGAGTGCATGCATTACCGCTACAGTTGGTGGACACGACAGACACAGAAGCCCCCTGCACTACGCTGCGCACTTGGGCTCCACTGTTCAATCCCTGGGACATGGCCTACAAGGCTATGGCCGACATCTGCACACATGGATGTCACACGAGCCTGACTAGGTGTACTTGGCACTGTACACAGGTGGGGTGGGGTGCCACAGGGTCTAACAGAACAAGGGGACCTAACTAGCACACTCGCCCTGGCCTAGGAAAACCCACAGCCCATCTCCCCCACCCAGACACCTCCACTGTGCGCAAAATCAGCAGAATGAGAGTGTACTCACCCCCTTGTGGCTGCTGTGATGCCCTCAAGCGCCCATCCAACTCCGGGTACGCCACCGCCAGGATCCTGAACATCAGGGGTGTCATGGTGCGACAGGCACCCCTCCCACGTTGGGAGGCCATTCCCAGCTGGGCCTCCGCTGTCTTCTTGCTCCAGCGGCGAATGTCCTCCCATATTTTACGGCAGTGGGTGCTACGTTTGTGATAGACCCCCAGGGTCCGGACATCCTTGGCGATGGCACGCCAAATATCCTTCTTCTGGTGGGCGCTGACCTACAGGAATAGTACAGGGGAAAAGGAGAAGATAGAACCGTCCGCACCGTCACAGTCATTAGCCCCCTTCCCTACCCTTGCCATGTGGCACATGCACTCACCGTCGTTTCATGCACGCCTCAATCTCCCCCCCAATCTTTCATCCACCCCACTCCACACAGGCATAGCCCATACAGCATGCTCCCAGTGTACTTACCTGTTTGTCTGGAGGACCGTAGAGTAGCGTGTACTGGGGGAGGACCCCATCCACGAGTTTCTCCAACTCCTCCGATGTGAAGGCAGGGGCCCTTTCCCCAGACGCACGAGCCATTGTCTCTTCCAGACCGAGGTCACAGCAGCACTTGCAGTGTAGGTCCTCTCCTGTCGAAGATCAGGTATTGAGTGATTGAACAGACAGAAAATGGCGGTTACGTCCACGGCGATGCGTACCGTCACCGCCGGTGTACATCGTCATTGGCTCCTGGGACCTATAGGGTTCAATGTTAACCAATGCAGAATTGCGCCGCGGTCTTGGACCGCCTACTGCGACGGTGTACAACGCCAGCGCAGTTACCTCACATCCCATTGTCCCACTCTTCAGGTCAGGCAGCCGCCATTTCAGGGGCCCACATGGCTTAATTTTTCACTGCGTCACACATACCTAGGCCTTGCCTCAACACTCATACAGGCCAAATTTTGTATTATGATTCGTGTTCTGTGTAAGCTGTGGGTATGTACCTCTGAGTTGGTTGACTCTGTGCTTGCTGCTGTCCTTCATAGGCACCGTCTGCTGGGACATATGAGGAGATGGCGGCATCCTCCGGTGTACAGACCACTGGTGGACCTGTCGACAATGGAGGAAAGACATGTGATCATCACCTACGGGCTTGATCGTGCCACAATCCTGGAACTGTGTGCCCAGCTGGAGCCAGACCTGATGTCAGCTATCCGCCATCCCACAGGAATCCCCCCTCTAGTGTAGATGCTGTCAGTACTCCATTTCCTTGTAAGTGGGTCATTTCAAACAACAGTGGCCAGGGATGTCCCAGTCCATGTTTTCCAACATGTTGTCCAGAGTGTTGTCTGCCCTGCTGAAACACATGCAGAGCTACATCATTTTCCCTCAGGTAGAGGATCTGCCTGCAGTGAAAGGTGACTTCTATGCCCTGGGACATATCCCCAACATCATAGGTGCCATTGATGGGACACATGTGGCTTTGGTACTCCCCGCAGGAGTGAACAGGTGTACAGAAACCGGAAGAGTTATCATTCCATGAATGTGCAGATGGTGTGTTTAGCCGATCAGTACATCTCCCATGTGAATGCCAAATTCCCTGGCTCAGTGCATGACGCTTACATCCTGCGGAATAGCAGCATCCCTTATGTGATGGGGCAACTCCAGAGGCACCGTGTGTGGCTATTAGGTGAGCACCTGGAAGCATGTCAGTGGGAATGGATGTCTGGGTCTGGGGATATCCCTACAGGTTAGTGTGTGTCTAACAGTTGCCCTCGCCATTTGCAGGTGACTCTGGTTACCCCAACCTGTCATGGCTACTGACCTCAGTGAGGAATCCCAGGACAAGGGCAGAGGAACGCTACAATGAGGCCCATGGGTGAACTCGGCAGATTATAGAGCAGACCTACGGCCTCCTGAAGGCCAGGTTCAGGTGCCTCCATATGACAGGTGGATCCCTATTCTACTCACCAAAGAAGGTGTGCCGGATCATCATGGCCTGCTGTATGCTTCACAACTTAGCTTTGGGACGACAGGTGCCTTTTCTGCAGGAGGATGGTCCAGATGGCGGTGTTGTGGCAGCTGTGGAGCCTGTGGACAGTGAAGACGAGGAAGCAGAAGGAGAGGACATCGACAACAGGAACTCGGTGATCCTGCAATATTTCCAGTGAGACACAGGTAAGAATGTAAACCTGCCTACTACATGTACTTTAACACTACTACTTCTCAACTGTTTGTCGTTTTCACCCAGTGTATGGTCACTGAGTTGTCACTTTCCCTTACGATTTCACAGATGTGGGTCCCACTGTGTGACATCTGCTTTGTTTCCTCATGGACTAGAGCTGTGTGACATAGGTACGTTGACATCACATTGGAAAGAACATTTTGACACTGTAATTGCTAATACAGTATTTCGAAATCACAGACTGACTCCAGATTGTTTTGTGCTTCAAGGGTGTTTATTTAAGTGCTCAATAGTGGAGGGGGTTGTAAAATGGTGAGGGGTGATGGTGGAGGAATGTCCATGGCAGCGTCCAGTCTATTAGTCTCACAGGTGCATTGCCCAAATGAGCATAGGAAGTGGAGCTGGGGCAGTTTGAGGATGGACAGGGTGATAAAGTGGGACAGAAGGATGACATTCAGGGTGGTCTCATTTCTTGGCGGGGTCTTGGCATCGTTCTCTGTCTTTGTCCTAGATCTCAGGGACCGTTTGCGGGGTGGTTCACCCTCTGCAGGGGGTGGGGTGCTGGTGTGGTGGTCCTGTGGCGGTGCCTCCTGTCCACTAGCGCCGCGGAGGTGGCGGGCATTCATCGTCCAGGCTAGTGTCAGGGGCCCCTTGTTGTGCCACAGTGTCCCTCCTGGTGTTGAGGACTTCCTTCAGCACGATGGTGCCCAGGGTGGAATTGATGGATCTGAGTTCCTCCCTGAAGCTCAAATACTGTTCCTCCTGCAGGCGCTGGGTCTCCTGGAACTTGGCCAGTACCGTTGCCATTGTCTCCTGGGAATGGTGGTAGGCTCCCATGATGTTGGAGAGGGCCTCGTGGAGAGTGGATTCCCTTGGCCTGTCCTCCCCCTGTCGCACAGCAGCCCTCCCAGTTCCCCTGTGTTCCGGGGCCTCCGTCCCCTGGACCGTGTGCCCACTGCCACTGCCCCCAGGTCCCTGTTGTTGTTGGGGTGGTGGGTTAGCCTGGGTTCCCTGTAGTGGTGGACACACTGCTGATTGACATGTCCTGGGGACAGAGGTATGGGCCCGCTGGGTGGGTGCTGTGCTGGTGTTTCCAGAGGGGGGTAGCTCTGTGGTGGCCTGTAAATGTGTCAGGGGAACCGACTGTCCAGAGGTCCCCGATGGGCCGGGCTGGTCATCTAGATCCAGCTGGACAGAGCTGCTGTCATCACTGTGGGCCTCTTCTGTTGGTGGTGTGGACATGTGTGGACCCTCCTGTCCGGTGATGTTGGGTAGGGGTCCTGCAGGGGTATAAAAGGATGTTTATTACATCTGTGTATGCCATGGTGTGCAAAGGGTGGGTGACCGTGTACCCCAGTGCCTGCATTCCTGTGTGGGTCCTTGTGTGATGGTGGTTTCAGGGGGTCTATGGGTATGTGCAGTGGCCATGCTTTGGTGATGGGTGTCCATGCTTTGTTGTTGCATGCAGGGCTTGGTGTTAGGATGTGTGGTTTGTGATTTTGGGTCATTTGTGAGGAGTTGGAGTGATGGGGGTGAGGGTATGTGATAGCATGCAAGTAGGGTGGGGGATGTAATAGTTAAGATTTGCCTTACCAGAGTCCATTCCTCCATCTACTCCTGGGAGGCCCTCAGGATGCAGAATCGCCAAGACCTGCTCCTTCCATGTTGTTAGTTGTGAGGGAGGAGGTGGGGGTCCGCCGCCAGTCTGCTGAACCGCAAGGTGGTGTCTTGAGACCACGGAGCGCACCTTCCCCCATAGGTCGTTCCACCTCTTCCTGATGTCATCCCTATTTCTTGGGTGCTGTCCCACTGCGTTGACCCTGTCCACTATTCTGCGCCATAGCTCCATCTTTCTAGCTATGGAGGTGTGCTGCACCTGTGATCCGAATAGCTGGCTCAACCAGGACGATTTCCTCCACCATGACCCTGAGCTCTTCCTCAGAGAACCTGGGGTGTCTTTGCCGTGCCATGGGTTGGTGTGGGTGATGTGTGGGGTGGTGTGTGTAGTGATAAGTGGGGTGATATTTAGTGGTGTGTTGTGTGAGGTGCGTGGAAGTTATGTGGGTGATGGTATTGTGTGCCTGTGGATGCTTGGTAGTAGTTTGTAGTGTCTCTCTCTGGCTTTCTCTTGGTAAGTTTTGTCGTAGGGGTTTGTGGGTAATGTGGGTGTGTGTTTTATATTGTAATGGGTGTGTGGGAGTGGTGTGTGTATGTGTATCAGGTGTGTGTATTTCGATTTGTCCAATGTGGTAGTGTTTTCTAGGTGTGTGTGTATTTTGAGCGCAGCGGTGTGTACTGCCAATGGAATACCGCGGTTGAAAGACCGCCGCGTAGATTCGTGTGTCGTTATAGTGTGGGCTTATTTCTGTTGGCGTGACGGTGGAGGATTTGTTTTCTCCAGTTTATCACTGACCTTTGGTGTGGCGGACTTTTGTGGGTGTCTGAATTTTGGCGGATTCCGAGCAGTGGGTCATAATGACCGTGGCGGAATTCCGCTGCTGTGGCGGTGTTGGCGGTCTTCTGCACGGTGGTATGCGGCTTTTGCCGCCAATGCTGTAATGAGGGCCTTAATCTTTAGAAATTCACATCTCGACTTCTACTTATTTTGGTATTGTTTTACTAAGCTGATGTGGAGTCTTTTTGTGGTGTCTTTTACTGTGTTACTGTAACTAAGGGTTGCACAAATGTTTTACACACTGCCTCTTAACTTAAGCCTGACTACTCTGTGCCAAGCTTTCAGGGGATGAGCACAGGTTAATTTAGGGTGTGTATCTGACTTACCCTGACTAGGATTATGGTCCCCACTTAGAAAGGGTGTATATGTCTGACAACTAGAGGCATAATTTCCAACATTGATGGCAGCAGTGGGATAGGACATTTTAGTTGTAATTTGGTGTACACTACTACTCACATTTAGACCAATTTAAATCAATTGTCTCTGATCCCTGTTGCAATTTTCATTTGTTTCAATTATCCCTTAATAGTATTTTTATTTTCATGCCAAGTCATGTCTCTGGTTGAAGGTTGCAGGGATAGAGATTGAGCTGCCCAAGCTTGAGGACTACACTGTGACCCAGATCAAGGAGTCCTGTTAGGGTTTTGGGGTACCTGCAAGGAGCAAAAAGGAAGCATTGCATAAGGTCGGGTTTAGATTTGAAAATGCAAGCCAGACCTATTGGCTTTGCCAAAAAATATTTAGTTACAGTAGAAATGTGTCATTCTTCTCAACTATGAACTATTACAATGTCCTTAACGGGCCCTCCTAGAAATAATCGGAGGACCATTTCGAGAATAACATAATTTAACAAGGTTGTATGTGGACAAATAGACCCAGCACAGCTTTTAGATTATTCAAATAAAAATAAAACTGTTTATGACGGTTTCTTGGAATACCAACAGAAAAGGCCAAAATTACCATTTTCCTTATGAAAGTAAAAATGAAGGTAATGCTACAATTTACCATTCACGGTTAATAAGCATATACCGTATGGTAATATATCAAAATATCTGAGACATAAAATAAGGCAATTTCTCCTTCACCGCCAAAACAATTTCACTCATACTTAATGACATTAGTTTTAGATTACGGGCGCAGCAAATGAATCCATATTTATATGCCTAAATGCACACGGAGTTTTTCCTACATAAATCATTAATAGGGTATTAGTTTAATCCCTATAGTTAACAGCGAGAACGTTCATGTCTACTACGTTTCGTTTTCAGGCTTATGTATTCACATTGACATATTTCTTTCTCCAGTTTTACGTTTATAATGTTTGATCAGCGCTCTGTGCAGGTTAATCTTCTTTTGAAGCTCGCATTGCATGAATCTCTTTGTTTAGATAAAAAGAGATCGGAAACTAGATTAACTTTTCCAGTGCCTTTTGGAAACTGAAGAAGGAGTAAATCCTAAAAGGGATTTATTGAGGTATTTTAGGAATAAGCATGAATCTTGTAGAGGAGAGAATAAATGATCTATCAAACAATTGTGCTGACGTAGAAGAGTGAGGTAATATTTACATGCATTCGTTTTAGCAGATTTTGCAGACTTAGTACCATAAGCCTACTTTCAGCTATTTGGAAAATTGAGCAACATGTATTTTGTAAGGTAGAGTGCATTGTAAATCCGCCATGAAGGTTTAGAATTGTTGATGTTTAGTCTTCGCAACTTTTACATCCATGTTTTCTTCCAAGAACGTTTAAAAAAGATAGAGATGTTTCTGCTATTAGTTAGAGTTTTTGATCAACCATGACTTTCTGGGCTAGGACCTGTGACCTAATATGCACCACAGTCAGGCATTTTTCCACTAGTGTAGACAATTTTGCATCTTTCTTAAATTACCATGTTCTCTGTCCTTCTGGTCAAATAAATTATTGTTGCATATGAGCTGATACAAATATCCTTTTTGCAATTATGATTAGTGCAAATGGCAGTGTAAAATGGATGGAGGGAAAAGGTGGATGGATGAGTGAAAGGATGATGAGAGAAAGGATGGATGAGCAAAAGAAGGGAGGAATGAGTAGATGAAAGGGTGAATGGATGATGGATACATGGGTGGATGGAAGGATGGATCAGTGAAAGAATGGATGAGTGAAAGAGAGGGTGGATGGATGGAAGAGCAAAAGAATGGATGGATGACTGAAAGTAAGGGTAAAAGGATGGTTGAATGAGTGAAAGCACAGATGGATGGGTGAAAGGATAACTTAATAGATGGATGAGTGGTTGGGTGGAAGGATGAGTGAAAAGATAGATGGATGGCTGAGTGAAAGCATGGATAGAAGAGTGGAAAGAAGGACGGTTGGATTGAAAGGATAGATGGATGGATGGACGGATGGATGGATAGGTTTGGAATTGGATGGATAGGTTTTGAGATTGATGTGTGGACGGACTGCATGATAGATGAAAGAACTATTGGATGACAGAATGTAAATGTGAAATTGTGGATATCAGCGGGTGGATCGAAAGATGAAAGGATGAATGGATAGATGCTTGGATGGAAGAGACAAGAGAGCTCCTCTGGGGAGGGTTGTGATGACTTGCTTTGTTTGCTTGGTGCTATACCAGCTTTCTTTTGAAGTGTGGGTATTCTAATATTCTGTCTACTCCCTTGAGTGGTAGCATGGGTGAGCAGTCACAGGCTGATCAGGGATGTTAGTGTGGAGTTTCCTGACGCTCAAGAATCAATACCACCTCCCCCTGCAGTGCAAGAAAATCAATGTCCAGCCCAGGACTTCTCTCTGTAGAAAAAGACAAGTACTTCTATTGCACAAAAAACATATAAGGTCACTTCACATTCAATTGTGAATGAATACCCGACCCCTAGGTGTGGGGTTTGGAGTTCATAAGGTCCTCAGCTGGTTATTCCGTCGCCTAGCTATGGGTCCCACCATTTACTGCTAGGTGCCCTCCTCATTGCAGGCTCAGGGTCAATCAGGTAAACTGGTGAGTACAGCTCATGCTTGTCTCCTTTTCTATCTGTTAGCATGCAGCCCCGTGGGCCTAGACCCAATCAGGTCTCTCCCAAGTTCAGGTTAGCAGCTCTGAGCCTCACTCTGCCCCCTCCCTTCTCACCAGCCTGTGGTTGCAGTGTGGGGGTAGCATTCGGGCTTCTTGTGGCAGCAGGATCTTTGCCAGCAGTGAAAGGGGCCTGCAAGCAGTACATGGCAATCCAAGAGAGGTGTGAGGCCAAGTTCACTGTTCCTGTGGGAGCAGGATTTCAGCGGCAGAAGGCATTAGACTCCTGTCAGCATGGAGCAGTCCTCTTCAGCAGGCGAAAAAGCCAGTCACACAGCACATCGCTTGCAAGGTGCAGGCTTCTGACAGTGGCCCTTTTCCGGGTGGTGGCTTTAATCTCATCTTGCTCAATCACTCCACTGAATACTTGGTGATTCTTATTGATTCTTCTTGGGTGCATCAGACACTAACCAGCAACAACTTTTACTCTCCACAAGGCAGACACCAAAGTACTTCTGTAGCCACTTAAGGCCAGATGTAAAATGTTTTTTGAGGTTGCAAACAGCCCAATTCACAGAATCTGACTGCTTGCAACCACAAAAAGATGTTTTTATGTACAAACATCAAATTGTGATTTAGTAACACATTACTGAACCGTAGTTTGTGTTTTTCACCAAATAACAATTCGGTATTTGGAAGGGGTGTCCCTTCCAAATAATGAATCAGAATGGTATACATTAATGTTTTGTGATGGTAAATCGGTTGAAAAATATTATTGTATACCTTTCCAATTCGATATTTGGAAGGTGTTTGAAATTGGGTCTCTGGAGGCTCCCAGGCCATGATGGTTTCTATTGTGGCCTGGAGGTGTTGCACCTTACTCCTGCCCTCCAGTTGTCCCAAGTACATCACAGTCCCCTGCCCTATCTGGCACATACTGGCCTTGAAAGTCAGGATTGCATCCCGCAGGGCCTGAAGCACTTCCTAGAGATGGAAGAGGCAGTTCTTCCAGCGGCTGTTGAAGACAACATTGTCATCCAGATATGCAGCACTGAAGCCCTCACTGTTGTGTCACAAATAGTGAGGCAATGGCAATGCAAGGTCCTTGTAATTATGACCCTCAGTTCATAAGCCAACATGAGTTACCTCTCTTCCATGACCAATCTCTTTTTCTTCTCCCCCTCCTCCGTGGCCAGCCTTTTCTCCTCTAAAGCTCTCTCTTTCTCTAAATTGAGCTTAGCCAACTTAAAAAAAAAATTCTGTCCTCCAGCTTCTCTGGGAACAGACCTTTAGATGAGATGCTGGACTCTGACATGGGGTGAAGCTCCACTCTGTTTGCTCCTTGGCCCACAAGCAGTCCCAGATCCTCCAGTGGATCCAGTTCCACATTCTCCTCTATTACCACATTCTCCTCTGGGATCACAGCTGCATCTTGGGCTTCCAACCAGGCCCTCAGCGCCTTTTGCAGCTCCACCTTCAACCACTTGCTGAATGTTTTGAGCTGGACCCCAGTCTAATTCTCCAGCTGGGCCAACTCACACTCTATTGTTGTAGGTGCAGATGTAGGACCTCGATTTAGAGACATGATTTTACAACACAGCAAAATGCCAATCAGGGAGAATTAGAAAAATCAAACATGCCAAATATAAAGAGTACAGAAAAAAACAGTGGCCAATGGGCATCAGAGACAATTGTTTCACATTGTTCTAAGATATGGATAGTAGTGTACACCAAATTACTGTAAGGCACTGCACAAATACAAGTCCTCTCCTCACCTCTGATCACCACTGTTAGTAATTGGGTCTCTAGTTGGCAGAAGTTTGCACCCTGTTCAAGTAGAGGCCACAATCCTAGCAGGATAAGTTAGATACACTCTGTAAATTACCCTGTGTTCATCCTCTGGTAGCTTGGCACAGAGCAGGCAAGATTAACTTTAAGTGGCAATGTGTAAAGTATTTGTGCAGCACTTAATACATTAAAACTGTGAAAACACCAAACAAAAATAATCCACATCAAGTTAGGAAAATATTTAATGAACAAAACAAGACCAAAACAGCAAAAAAGCCAATAAGTGGAAGTTGAGATATGAATTATTAAAGAACATCTGCAATTGTAGTGCTCAGACAGAAACTTATAGTGCCAACCGGGCCAATCTGGTCTCACTAGAGCAGGGTAAAGCCAAAGGTTCAGGCCGAATGTGATGGAGTGCAGGATGGATACAGGGACTAACCTTGTCCCGCTGAAACTGTACCTTGTGTATAGGGTTATGTCAAGGTCGAGGATCTGATGCGAGGAATAGGTGAGACGATGCGAGGGTGATGCATCAGTTCCAGTTCGTCCAGTCAGGGGTTGCATCGTCATGGAGCCGCGCAGTCATCAATCCTTGAGTAGTGGTGCGGCATCAAACCCCTCTACAATGAAGGCGAAGGATAGCCATCGCGCTGCACAGCTGGCGATGCAAAGATATTACATCTAGGCCAATGGTGGTGCGTTGATCCGGAGCCGTGCAATTGCCAAAGTCCTCATCCTCAGCGGCAGCATTGATGAGTTGATGTCGAAGAGGGATGCAGCGATTCTGATCGGCGCAGTGACGGTGATGCGTGAATTTTTAAAAAACACAGCTGCAAAACGCACTTCTAAGGGCCCAGGGCTGAATTGGCACCATTTGGCAGGGTAGGACTCACATGTGGCAGAGTTCAGGTTCTGTAGAAGAGTTGTAGGCAGTCTTTGATGTCCCTGAGACTGCAGAACAGGAGGCAAGCCAGCAATCCCTTGGAGTCACTTAGAGAGATTCAGGTCCAGTCCTTCTCACTCCCATTAATGGATGCAGCAGGGCAGGCACAGAAAAGCAGGAGACCGGCAAAGTTTCAGCAGAGTGACAGTCCCTTCAGCAGCACAGCAGTCCTTCTTCCTGGCAGAGCATCCTCAGGTCCAGAAGTGTACTGATTTGTTTGGGTCAGAAGTCCAGTTCTTATACTCAGTGGTGCCTTTAAAGTGGGGGTGACGTCAAAGAGAGGCTTTGAAGTAAACAAAGGTCCTCCCTTCCCTGCCCTGGCTCCAGAAACACTACAGAGGGGTATGCAACCCTTTGTGTCGGAACAGGCACAGCCCTATTCAGGTGTAAGTGTCAGCTCCTCTCTCCCATCTAGCTCAGGAAGACCCATGAGGTGATGGGCCATCAGAATGTAAATGGAACACCTCAGCTCCCTTTGTGTGTGACTTTCTAGAGGGAAAGCACAAGGCCCAGCGGTCACCCAACCCAGACGTATATTGGAAGCAGGCAGCAGGCAGACAGGACTCAAAAGCAGACAAATGGCAGCTTTAAAAAAGTGGCATTTTTAAAGTTTGTAATCATAAATATAACTTTACCTTTAAGGAAGATTTATTATTACAGGTCCATAGGTACCAAATATGACAGCCCTACTCTTCTCCATCAGGAATTACACGTAATATTTGCATTAAGGAATTCTCAATGTTATCCTATGAGAGGGGTAGGCCTCACAGTAATTAAAAACAAATTTGGGAGTTTTTGATTACCAGGACATATAAAACTTAAAAGTACATGTCCTGTCTTTTTGTTACACTACACCGTGCCCTATGGGCGACTTAGGGTGGTTGTATGATGCCAGCAGGCACGCTGGAACAACGCGGTCCGAACTACGACTGCATTGTTTCCACGCATGCCTTTAACGAATTTCTTGTAAAAGCAGGCCTAGTAAAAGCATGTGTGGAAATGGCATGCAAAACGGCATGCGTGGTTCTTTCATGCAACCCGACCTTCCTTGAGCCCCAAAACTACCCCCACCCCAAATACCTAAAGTCCCCGACTCCCCCACCGGCCCTGAGCCCTAAGAAAAACAAAACTATCCCAATGCCCCATCCCACCCCTAACAATTAATGTACCCAGACCCCCCACCTACCCATAACCCTTAAAAAAAAACTACACCACCACTGCCCCATAAACTAAACTACCACAACACCCCCACATGCCCTAAGCCCTAAAAAACTACCTTGACTCCCCACCCCGCCGCTAAAAACGTAACTACCCCAACCCCCAGCCCCACCCCCATCTGCCCTAAGCCCTAAAAAAAACTGCTCCAACCCCCATCCCTGCCCCTAAAAACTAAACTACCCCAACACCCCCACCCGCCCTGATCCCTAAATCTTTCCCCCTAATAAGTAAACTACCACAACCCCCACCCAATCTAAGCACTAAAAAACTATCCCAACCCCCACCCCACTCCTAAAAACTGAATTACCCTGACCCCCCACCCGCCCTGAGCCCTAAAAAACAACATCGACCCCCCACACTTGCCCCTAATAACTAAAGTACCCCGACACCCCATCCTCCCTAAGCCCTAAATCCACCCCACTGCTAAAAACTATCCTCCAACCTTGCTTTAACCCCACCTACCTCACTGCGTCCTCTCCTGATTCTTCTGCCTCTTCTCTCCTCCCTCCTCCCGCCTTTCCTTAAACCTTCCCCACCCCTTTAAAAATAAACTGCCCGCACCCTAAGCCCTGAATAAAAAAAATACCCAAACCCCCACTCACGACCCCTAAAAAATAGTTAGTTAAGCCCTAAAAAAATACCCAAACCCCCACCCCACCTTTTTAAAAAAATAGTCCACCCGAACCCCCCACCCACCCCAATCCCTTAATCCACTCCCCACCACTGCCCCAGCCCCACTTACCTCACAACGTCCTCTTCGTCCTCTCCTGAACAACGCATGGCTTTTTCTGCGCCTTAACCATGCATTTGCATAGTTTAGCTTGTGCCTGGTTAAGACACAGAAAAAGCCATGCATTGTTTTGGCAAGCGTGGTTTCACTTGTGTGAGAAACGTCTGCGTTGTTAAGGACCTGTGGTTAAGGACGCTTCCCCCTAAGGCCTAGCTTAGGGGTGTTGTTTGTGTAATACAATGGGGTTTTAAGCCTTGGCAAGTTGTTTTAATGCCAAGTGAAACTGCACATACAGCCTCTGCAGTAGAAGGCCTGAGACATGTTTAAAGGCTACTTAAGTGGGCGGCACAATCAGTGTTGCAGGCCCACTAGTAGCATTTAATTTACAGGCCTTGGGCACAGATAGTGTACTTTACTAAGGACTTATAAGTAAATTAAATATGCCACTTGTGAATACACCAATGTTAACATGTTTTAGGGGAGTGAGCATATGCACTTTAGCACTGGTTAGCAGTGGCAAAATGCCCAAAGTCCTAAGGCCAACAAAAACAGATCAGCATAAAGCGAGGCAAAGCAGGCAAAACGTTTGGGGGAAGACCACCCTAATGCTGTCAGGTTTAACATAAGGAATAACCCTTCCAAACACCAAATTGGTGTGTGATGGAAAACATAAATTGCCAGTCAGACAACATGTCGCTTGCTGGGTGCAGGCAACTGAATTCTGGTTGCAAAATATTAATCTTTTACTTACCACAAACTTATCGCGGTAACCTATTCACTAATGGGAAGGGGTCACCTTGAGAACCCTTCCCCTTTGTAAATATAGAAACAAGCGTTAGGAAAAGCCAGTGGTCCACAGGACAACAGTGTTTTCTTAAACAAACAAAAAGGAAAGAAATAAACTTTTATTTCAAAACGCAGTTCTGCTTCCTTTAAGGGAAATGGACTGCATTTAAACAAAAAGATTGCTTCATCAAGAAGCAATCACAGACATGGTAGTCTGCTGACATAAGCAGGCAACCACCCCTGTGATGACAGCGATTTCTAGTGGGTCACATATTGTGAACTACCTTATTAATATTCATGAGGTAGGTTGATTTGTGACCCACTCGGAATGGCTATCTTAAAATTAAAAAGTTTTATACACTAAGAATAGTGATTTTCTAATTGCAATTTCGTAGATAATCGCTATTAGGAAATCACTATTCATAATGTTAGCACATCTAGTCCACAATCTTCAGAACCAACATACTTGGAAGTCTTGCCGTCAACTTAAAGACTGGTCTGACCTAGCAACACACTTGGCAATGCAGTCCTCTTGTGGGGCACATGGGCCACCAATCGAAGCCCATCCAAGTTTAGTTGGGCTCACCACATGGGCACATCACTCCACAAACTATGTGGCTCCGATGGGGATATGTCACGATGACTGCACCTCCCGACAAGACGTACTGAGATTGCTTCAGTGCTCTTGCTTCACCAGTCTCTTTCGGACAGACTCAACACCAGTGTTAGTTACAGCAGAAATATTGGACTCCAGACAATGTTCCTGCATCTCTTGGAAGTTGACTGTCAGTGTAACACCAACCCTTGGCTTCTTTATAGTCCCTAAGAACTCTGCATATTACCCCCTGCTCAGTAGAAGAGACCACAACATTGAACAATGATGGGGCTTGAGCTCCCATTTTTATGCCACTTTTGCAGACAGAATGTATATTCCAGGTCCACTCCTTGGAACTGGTTTGGGTGGAATCTCTTTCATGTGTCCCAGCCAGGTCACTTTCCAGCCCTGGCCTGTGTCAGCAACACTGCTCTGCTCAGCAGGACAGACTCCAGGTGGTGCACCCACCACAAAACCTATAACAAGCTGACAGCAATCTGCTCCCAGTTATTACCGACCCCTCCTCACAGAGATCAGCAAGAAAAACAAGAATCTGTGCCCCTTCCAATGACTCCATTCCCTTTAAATAAATATAACAGGCCTGTTCCTGTACCCCCTGCCATCCACCAAATGGCAGCTGCAATCAGGATAATTTCCAGCCCCAGGTACCAGGAAAGGACCTGGCACTTCTAAGTAAGGACTGTCTACACTTTCCTCACCATAGTGGCTGGTAATTCTCCTCCCATCTAGGAGATGCTAGCAATACACATATGCTATCTGGTAAAAAGCAGCTTCTCATCCATCTTATACTCTGGTCCAAACTGTGATCTTGGACAATGGAACCCATGGACCTACACCACCGCCCAATGCCAAGAACCTAAGGATCTTTTTTTTTATTGCGATCCATCACAGATACAAAGACATCGAATCATCGTACTTATAAACCGGCACTAAATTGCATGCACAGATCACATTTCATCACATTATAAAACCATAAAGAAGTGAACCTTAAGACCTCTATTTCATCTAAACAAAGAACCAAATCAAATCAAATCAGGGTTTATAGAGCACAACTACTCACCCATAAGGTTCTCAAGGCACTGAGGGGGTTTGTCCTCTGAGCTTCAGTTGGAGAGCCAGGTTTTAAGGTCCTTCCTGAATTGAGGAAGCAATGGTGACTCCCTGAGGTGAAGGGGCAGGGTGTCCCAGCTCTTTGCCGAGAGATAAGCTAAGGATCTTCCACCAGCCAGATTCTTCCATATGCGGGTTACAGTTCCTAGTGCATGTTGAGCGAAGCAGAGAGGTCTAATGGGGGAGTAGAAGGAGATGCGGTGATTGAGATAGGCGGGTCCTAGGTTGTGCAAGGCCTTGTATGTGTGAACGAGGAGTTTGAAGTTAATTATTTTCTCCATAGAAAGCCAGTGGACATCTCTTAGGTGATTGGAGATGTGTTTGTGGTGGGCAATGTCCAGGATGAGTCTGGCGGAGGCATTCTGGATGTGCTGTAGTTTCCTTAGGTTCTTCTGGGTGGTGTCGGCATAGAGGGTATTGCCATAGTCGAGTCTGCTAGTAACCAGGGCATGGGTTTTAGTTTTGCTGCAGTCCAATCCATTTGTAGATCTTCCGAAGAATTTGGAGTGTTGAAAACAGGATGATGTGACTCAGTTGACTTCGGGCGGGTCATGGTGAGCAATGAGTCCAGGATGAAGTTGAAGTTTCGTGCGTGTTTTAGTTGGGGTGGGGGTTGTTGAGGGTGTATCGCCACCAGGAGTTGTCCCAGGTTAATGAGGAGGGTCCCAGGATGAGGATCTCAGTCTTGTTGGAGTTGAGCTTGAGGCAGCTGTCCTTCATCCAGGCGGCGATGCCTTCCATTCTGTTGTGGAAATTCTTCTTGGCAGTAGTTGGGTTTTTGGTCAGTGAGATGCTCAGCTGGGTATCGTAAGCGTAGGAGACTATGTTCAGCCTGGGGTTCCTGACGATGGATATGAGCGGTGCCATGTAGATGTTGAACAGTGTGGGGCTCAGGGAGGAACCCTGTGGCATTTCGCAGCTGATCTCCATAGGTTCTGACAGGTAAGGCGGGAGTCTGACCTTCTGTGTTCTGCCAGACAGGAAGGAACATTTCTACTGTAGGGCCTTTTCGCAAGCTGCATGGAGTCTGTAGCAGAGGGTGAGGTGCTACACCAGGTCGAAGGCGGTCAATAGGTTCAGGAGGATCACTGCTGCTGTATGGCCAAAGTCAAGGAGCAAGCAGATGTCATCTATAGCAGCGAGGATGGCGGTTTCTGTGCTGTGGTTGCTCCTGAAGCCGGATTGGGAGGTGTCCATGATGTTGTTGACGTCGATGTTCTTACGGAGCTGAGCATTGATGGCCTTTTCGATGACCTTGGCTGGGAAAGACAGCAGAGAGATGGGGCAGTAATTCTTGAGGTCCAAGATGACGACTGTGGGTTTCTTCAGAAGCGAGCGGATATCAGCATGCTTCCAGTCCTCTGGGAAGGTGGCTGTCTGTATGGAACAGTTGAGGCTGTGGTGGAGCTCAGGTGCGATGGAGGCATTGGCTTTGTTGAAAATGTGATGAAGACAGGGGTCTGTAGGGGCTACGGAGTGGATGCTGCTCATGATGATGCGGGTCTTATCTATGGTGAGGGTGGTGCAGGATCTGTGGTGTTCGGTGGGTTGGAGCTGGGGTATTGTTGGAGGGCTCAGAGGGTCTTGGGATCCAAAGCTGTCGTATGTCTTTGATTTTCCGGTGGAAGAAGTTGGCTAGTCTGTCGAAGAGGTCTTGAGATGAAGGGCTGATTACTGTTTCTGATTGGGGTTTGGCAAACTCTTTGACCACAGTGAAGAGCTCGTTGGTGTTGTGAGCGGTGGCGCTGATACAGTCCTGCAGGGCGGCATTCCTGGTGACTCTGATGAGGTAGTGGTGAGACTTGGTGGCAGCTTTGAAGGCCTTGAAGTCTTCCAGGGACTTGATGTTTCTCCATCTTTTCTCCAGCCATCTGCTGGTGTGCCTGGAGCCCTGGAATGTGGGGGAGAACTAGCTGGCCTTCATGAGGTGGTGTTTGGCTGAGATCTTACAGAGAGGTGCTAGGTTGTTGGCGCATTAGGAGATCCATTGGTGGAAGTTCCGTGCTGAGATGTTACCGTCTGTGATGGGGGTGGAGGAGACTTGCTGAGGGTGTTGGAGAGCTGTTCCTCTGTGATCTGATTCCATTTTCAGCTTGGGGCTCAGAGTGTGCGGAGGTGGATGGTCGGTGAGGAGATGGTGAAATGTATGTAGTGGTGGTCAGTCCAGTGAAGAGTGGAGGTGTTGTAGGCAGCGATGTTGTTGCTGGTGGAAAAGATGGCATAGAGTGTGTGTCCAGCAATGTGTGTTGGTGAGGTGACCAGTTACTTTAGTCCTATTTTCAGTGGGGTTGTCGAACAGGGAGGCGGTGTTGGAGTTTTTGCCGCTGTCGATGTGGTAGTTGAGGTTGCAGAGGAGAAAGTAGTTTGAGGAGACATGAGCATGTGGAGAAATTATGTCAACGATGGAGTCGCTGAAGGCTGGTCGGGGACCGGCCTGTAGATGAGGGTGCTGCAGAAGGTTGACTAGGGGTATTTGGAAATGGAGGTGCTCAATGAGGGGGGGAATGTTCTTCCGCATTGGTTGTTAGGCGGAGGGTGGATTTTTATATAATGGTCAGGTCGCCGCATGGGCAAGAAGGTCGGTCTTTGCAGAGCAGGTTGTAGTCACTGTGGATGGCGATGGCAATGTCCGCTGCAGATGCTAACTTTGTCCATGTTTTGTGTTTGTGTAAGGCGATGTCCGGGCAGATGGAGTCTAGTAGTTCCCAGAGTTCTACGGCGTGTTTGTGGGGGTAGTGAAAAACATAATAAGAACAAAATAAAACAAAGAAATAGAGGTTTCGCCCATGAATTGCCGCCACAATTGATCACATTTCTTAGTCCCCCCGCACGAAGAGTATGAACCACTCTTTATTTCTTAATTGCTTCATTTTCACCTGCCACTCCCCAATTATGGGGCTCAACTGCGTTTCCCACCTTTGAAGCAATAAGGATCAGGCCACTGCTGTTGCAGCTGACAACAATTTTGTAAATCTAGGAGATAACCCAATGGCAGGATCATAGTCCATAACTATCCACCAAGTACTAGGAGCTACCTTTATCTGCCAAGCGCTTTCCAGAAATCAAACTATCTCTTTCCAAAATTCTTGCATAGCAACACACTGCCCAATTACATGGGATCAATTTGCGACAGCCTCTGAATTACATCTAGAAGAGCAGCCTGAGCACATATGGTTAACCTGAGCTAAAAATTGCAGGGTTCTACGGAGTAGCAATTTTGTGTAAAATAACATTCTCCGTCAATTGGCTCCTCTCAGGACATTAAAATGTAATATACTGATTTGATTCCACATCTTTCTGGTTAGTTCAAACCCCTCATACGTCCCACATGTGTTAATTGCCTTTAGACAGAGATCGGTACTCTTCATGGAAGCAAACAATCTTTTTCATTCTCCAGGCCGTTTGCAGTCTGGAGCTTCAACCAACGCTGTTACAATCTTTTCTCTGCCCAGGACTTGCTCAATCTCTAAATTGCTAAATATATTGCTCAAAATTATATGAGTCAAAGAGCAAATAATTGACTTGAACTAATTCTTGAATTTCCTGCAGGCTCTTCCACCTTTCTTCAATCATAAAAAACACAACCCAGCTCTCTCCCAATTTTGCACTATATCGGAATCCAACTTGGCCCTGGCATCACCAGGAAGTTCTCCTAAGGGTGCATCCGCATTAATGTGGGTAATTGCGTATCTCGTATAGAGATCCCTGTGTTTCTTTAAAAAACACCTCCAAATTTTATGACAAACTTTCTTGGGTGACATTGTTAGTTTTAACACATCGCAAATATCATGTTCGCCAAGAATCAGCCGAATAAAATTGTTCTTAAAAATTCCTTCAGATCTGAGTTTCACATTGAATCTGGACATGTACTGTGCAAAATATGCTAAATAATAATCCCTCAAATTAGGGACTGCCAAACCCTTCATATAAAGTGCCTAGTACTAATCTAGCAATTTCCAGATAAATGATGTAAACATGGACTGAAGAAAAAAAAAATAAACAGGGAAGAACCATCATTTTAATCATGACAACCCTTCCATTAGAAGTTAAAGGAGGCAAACTCATTTACACAGGGGACTGCATCTGGAAGCAGACTTTCCGAGTTATAGCTACAAAGAATAACGTCAGTTTTCTTTCTTTTGATTTTATAGGCCCTGAGCTCCTGATACAATGAAAATATCTCAAATACTTTCTCCTGTGAGCACCGATGTGCATCTAAAAGCAGCATTATTGTTAGCACATAATTTATTTATTTCACATCTGTTCAATGGGAAGATGGATATTTCTATTCTCCCTGATCACAAATCGTCAGTGGCTTGATAAAAAAAAAGTGAACAGCAACGGCGACAGGAGACATCCCTGCTGGGTGCCATGGCTGACTTGCAATCTACCATCATCTGTGGCATTAACTATGATCCTGGCCTCAGCATTCTTATACAGCATATACATCAACCTTGTGATCTAGGAAGTAACCCCAAACTTGCCTAAAATAAAAAAGAGTGTTTTCTAGACCATAAAGTTAAATGTCTTCTCTGCATCCATCAGGAGAACTATAGCAGGGGTGTTACTGACAGCAAAATAATCCAATGTCTCAGCTTAATAGTGTGTGCTTGTGTCTAACTGTCATTCGGCTACAAAACCGTTCTGATCCTGATGGATCAATTTTACTGCTATAAAATTAAATCTGTTTCATGATGATCTTGTAGTCTGAATTTTATAATGTGATTGAACAATGAGTATTCGGGTCTTCATCATATTTTCCTTTGTTGTACAACAAATGCTTAACACTACCCTCTGATAAGCCTACTGCTCGACCACACTACCACAAAATAGAGCATTAGAATTATCTATTTTTGCCACTATCTTACCTCTAACGGGGGTCACTTCAACGATGCAGGCAGGCACAGGGGGGGGGGGGGCTCCTTGGGGCAACCACCACCTGGGCTAGGCAGAGGGTCACCTGGGGGTCACTCTTGCACTGAAGTTTGGTTCCTTCAGGTCCTGGAGGTTGCGGGTGCAGTGTTGGTTCCAGGCATCGGGTCCCTTGTTACAGGCTGTCACGGTCAGGGGGAGCCTCTGGATTCTCTCTGCAGGCGCCGCTGTGGTGGCTCAAGGGGGTCGTCTCTGGTTACTCACGGGCTCGCAGTCACTGGGGAGTCCTCCCTGAGGTGTTGATTTTCTGCAGGTCGAGCCGGGGGCATCGGGTGCAGAGTGGGAAGTCTCACGCTTCCAGCGGGAAACGTGAAGTCTTTAAAGTTACTTCTTTGTTGCAAAGAAGTTGCAGGTTTTTGAACAGGGCCCCTGTTCATGGGAGTTTCTTGGTCCTTGGATGCAGGGCAGTCCTCTGAGGCTTCAGAGGTCGCTGGTCCTTGTTGGATGCGTCACTGTTGCAGTTTTCGTCGAAGTTGGGAGACAGGCCGGTAGGGCTGGGGCCAAAGCAGTTGTCGTCTCCGTCTTCACTGCAGGGCTTCAGGTCAGCAGTCCTTCTTCTGGTTAAGGTTGCAGGAATCTAGTTTCCTAGGTTCTGGGTGCCCCTAAATACTAAATTTAGGGGTGTGTTTAAGTGTGGGAGGGCAGTAGCCAATGGCTACTGTGCTGGAGGGTGGCTATACCCTCTTTGTGCCTCCTCCCTGTAGGGAGGGTGGCACATCCCTAATCCTATTGGGGGAATCCTCCATCCACAAGATGGAGCATTTCTAAAAGTAAGAGTCACCTCAGCTCAGGACACCTTAGGGGCTGTCCTGACTGGTGGGTGACTCCTCCTTGTTTTCCTAATTATCTCCTCCAGTCTTGCCGCCAAAAGTGGGGGCAGTGGCCGGAGGGGCGGGCATCTCCACTAGCTGGGATGCCCTGTGGCGCTGTAACAAAGGGGGTGAGCCTTTGAGGCTCACCGTCAGGTGTTACAGTTCCTGCAGGGGGAGGTGAAAAGCACCTTCACCCAGTACAGTCTTTGTTCCTGGCCACAGAGTGACAAAGGCACTCTCCGCATGTGGCCAGCAACATGTCTGGTGTGTGGCAGGCTGGCAGAAACTAGTCAGCCTACAATGGAAGTCGGGTTATGTTTTCAGGGGGCATCTCTAAGATGGCCTCTGGGTGTATGTTACAATAAATTGCACACTGGCATCAGTGTGCATTTATTGTGCTGAGAAGTTTGATACCAAACTTCCCAGTTTTCAGTGTAGCCATTATGGTGCTGTGGAGTTCGTGTTTGACAGACTCCCAGACCATATACTCTTATGGCTACTCTGCACTTACAATGTCTAGGGTTTTGCTTAGACACTGTAGGGGCATAGTGCTCATGCACCTATGCCCTCGCCTGTGGTATAGTGCACCCTGCCTTAGGGCTGTAAGGCCTGCTAGAGGGGTGACTTACCTATGCCACAGGCAGTGTGAGGTTGGCATGGCACTCTGAGGGGAGTGCCATGTCTATGTAGTCATTTTCTCCCCACCAGCACTGCAGGGCTTCAGGTCAGCAGTCCTTCTTCTGGTTAAGGTTGCAGGAATCTAGTTTCCTAGGTTCTGGGTGCCCCTAAATACTAAATTTAGGGGTGTGTTTAAGTGTGGGAGGGCAGTAGCCAATGGCTACTGTCCTGGAGGGTAGCTATATCCCTCTTTGTGCCTCCTCCCTGTGGGGAGGGTGGCATATCCCTAATCCTATTGGGGTAATCCTCCATCCACAAGATGGAGCATTTCTAAAAGTAAGAGTCACCTCAGCTCAGGACACCTTAGGGGCTGTCCTGACTGGTGGGTGACTCCTCCTTGTTTTCCTAATTATCTCCTCCAGCCTTGCCGCCAAAAGTGGGGGCAGTGGCCGGAGGGGCGGGCATCTCCACTAGCTGGGATGCCCTGTGGCGCTGTAACAAAGGGGGTGAGCCTTTGAGGCTCACCGCCAGGTGTTACAGTTCCTGCAGGGGGAGGTGAAAAGAACCTCCACCCAGTACAGGCTTTGTTCCTGGCCACAGAGTGACAAAGGCACTCTCCGCATGTGGCCAGCAACATGTCTGGTGTGTGGCAGGCTGGCAGAAACTAGTCAGCCTACACTGGAAGTCGGGTATGTTTTCAGGGGGCATCTCAAAGATGGCCTCTGGGTGTATGTTACAATAAATTGCACACTGGCATCAGTGTGCATTTATTGTGCTGAGAAGTTTGATACCAAACTTCCCAGTTTTCAGTGTAGCCATTATGGTGCTGTGGAGTTCGTGTTTGACAGACTCCCAGACCATATACTCTTATGGCTACCCTGCACTTACAATGTCTAAGGTTTTGCTTAGACACTGTAGGGGCATAGTGCTCATGCACCTATGCCCTCGCCTGTGGTATAGTGCACCCTGCCTTAGGGATGTAAGACCTGCTAGAGGGGTGACTTACCTATACCACAGGCAGTGTGAGGTTGGCATGTCTATGTAGTCATTTTCTCCCCACCAGCACACACAAGCTGTGAAGCAGTGTGCATGTGCTGAGTGAGGGGTCCCTAGGGTGGCATAAGACATGCTGCAGCCCTTAGAGACCTTCCCTGGCATCAGGGCCCTTGGTACAAGGGATACCAGTTACAAGGGACTTACCTGAGTGCCAGGGTTGTGCCAGTTGTGGAGACAAAGGTACAGTTTAGGGAAAGAACACTGGTGCTGGGGCCTGGTTAGCAGGGTCCCAGCACACTTTCAAATCATAATTTAGCATCAGCAAAGGCAAAATGTCAGGGGGTAACCATGCCAAGGAGGCATTTCCTTACACCAGCTCTTTCCTATTTAATGCAGATGGGTGCCTTAAAAATGTATCTTGCATAGCCTGAACTGCTTTTGGTCTCGAGCACTTCTAGCATTTACCACATCCTTCACAAACCCACTAACATACGCTTTTAATGCATCCCATAATACGCTTGGTGGGGCAGACCCATGATTCCTTATCAAGAATTCCTTAATCTCTTCTCTGCATATCTGCACCCACCCCTCCTCATGTAGATACTGGTTAGTAAAATCTATCTCCTAATTCGGGGACTACCTTCCTCCACACAAATCTACAGGGCAAGAATTGCATGATCTGAAAAACCATTGGGGAGAGTCAGTTGACCCTTAAAAACAAGAGTTTTAAAGACTAAAAAGAAATCAATGCACAAAGAGCTATGAAATCTTCCTGATAGGTATGTATATTCTATTTTGGTTGGAAAGGCCTCCCTCCAGGGATCGACAAGTGGAAGGATTTTTTTGATAGTTCTGCAAAACCTTCTCAACTTTAGGCTTTGTCTTTAAACATTTTACTGAGGAATCTATTCTAGGGTTCTGCAAAAAGTTAGTCTCCATCCATAATATTTCCCCAGGGACTTGCAATAATGACTGAAATAACTCTTCAGAGGCCCATCATTTTCCTCCACTGGTGCATCTAGGCTCAGAAAAGTGAGTTGTCTATAAAACATGGAGCAATTAACCCAACACCAATGACCATTTTCATCACTGGCAGAAATAAACACTTGAGGCCCAAATCTCTTGGCCATAAAAACAGCAGTGCCACACTTTGCAGCCTGAGCAAACGAGAAGCCTCTATAGCAGGCCCAACTTTTAAAAATGGAAAACTCTGAAAGCTTTCCAAATGGAACACTTCTTTCCTTCAATAAGAACACCAAGGGGCTCTGCGCTATAATCCATACTTCTATAAGGCGTGATTTCTTCTTATTATTGAGCCCATTGGCATTAAAAGAAACAACCCAACCTTCAAAGTGCTCTTAGAAATCATACCTGCCTTCTAGTCCCAAGTAAAGAATGCAGTACATGAAAAGTGCTTAAGTGCATAAAGTGCCCTGAATTACAAAAGTGCCTAGTACACAAAGCACAACTGCATAGATAGTAGTGAGAACAAACACAAATTTAAAGTGCATTTGCCTTCTAAAATACATCTGAGTCTACCTATTACCTTACAGGATAATCTTGTATCTTGACTAAAGTGCAAGCGGCATGACCCAGCCACACTACAGTAACCATTTCCAAGCATAATTAGAACACCATTCCCAAAGAATAGAGTTTGCCACCACACCATCCATTTTAACACCTTACCATTTTCAAAAAAGCAACCCACCAGATAACTCCATCAAAGGCACCCCCAGATATTAAATTCAAAACTTTTAGTGGTGTATATCTGTCCTATTTGCCATAATGGATCTCATTTTGTCAAGCATGCTGAACCTCCCTCTGACACCAGCTTCCACCAAACCTTCATTCCCCTCCATTCCCATTCCACGGTGGGTGGCCCACTTTCCACCCACTCCCCACTCGCACCCCGATCCTCAATGCTGAAAATATTGGCACCATGACACAGTGCAGAGACCTCTGGCCACTCCCCTCCAGCCCCTCCCCTCAAAATTCTCCAAACAACTATAAACAGCGATAAGTGACTGAAAGGTAAAACCCCAAATCACTGCATTGGAAATAAGGCATTGACTCTAGGAACTTAGACCCAGATTTAAGAGGGCCTAGCGCCATTCCAATGTCACACTAGCATCATGCTAATGTGGTGCTGGAAGGTCAAAAACGCTGCGCCATATTTACAAAGTGGCGCAATACATGCATTACGCCACTTTGTAACCCCTTGCTCCACATTATGCCTGCGCCAGGCAAAATGTATGCAAGGGGGTCGTTCCCCCATTAGGGGGGCTGGAAAAATGGTGCAAACAAATCTAAAAGATTTATTTGCGTCATTTTTTAGAGGATTTTTAACACCTGCTCAGAGCAGGCATTAAAAAAAGGCTCCCATTGGCTTCAATGGGCCTTTGGGTGCTTTGCAGGATTAGCGTCAACATTTTTTACGCTAGTCCTGCAAAGCTCCAAACTAGCATAAACTACCACCTTGGTGGGCCATATTTATATGTCTCCTGCTTCCACCTTTTTCATGGACGAGGCACTGGGAGAGCTATCGGGGGTGCTTACTGTGGTATTATTGGAAAAGCTGACTGATGAGTCCATCCTTTGCTCCATTCTTAATCGTGGATCCCGGCCAGCAACCAACCACTTGATAGATTCTGCACCCTCTTCTGGGTGCTCCTTGGCTCAGTCATCAAGTTTCTTCCTATCTGCAGAGAATTTGGCAGATCGGACGGATTTGAGGAATTTTCACAGGCATCTATTCTTCAAAGTGCTTTAAAGATTTCTTTTTACTAATCTCGCTGCAAGCTATCAAGAAGCCAGTCCTGACTATAGTCTGACAACACCGTCTGACCCCTGTCTGACCACTTAGCAGAAGAGCAGCGAAGGGGGCTTAAAACGGAGCAAAGCGACAGCAGCAAGCCAAAAGCTAAAAAAAAGTAGTGTGTCTCCCTGCTTCCAGCCTCTGATTCTGGTCCCCCTCCTCGAACTGTAGCGCATCCACTAGGACATGGAGAGACCAGGCAAAGCCGCAAAAAAACAATCCTTGCAAGTCAGCGGCCCTGGGGGTTTTGTTGGGGCAGTGCTGCTTCCCCCATCGTGTGGAGCCTGAGATCTGGCTGATGTTCAATGCATGGTGTCAGTGCCTGGCGGCATCATTTCATGCAATAGATTGAGGCGAGCATGGACTGAATTCGCCATAGCTGAGTTCTGCTCAGCATTGCTAGGCTTAAACTGGTGCTATTTGCCTTCATGCTGGGCTGAGATAAGATTAAAGAATAGCCCTTAGGGCACTATGTTGCCCACCCCAACTTGTGATTTTCCTGCAACTGTTTTTTTTTTAAGAACCTCAGGATCATCATTGACAGCAAACTGGACATGACCTCCCAAGTCAATGTTGTCACCAACTCATGCTTTCATACCCTGAAGATGCTTAGGAAGATTTTCCAATAGTGACTAATCAGCACCTAAAAAACTCGGTAAGCTGGAATATGGTAACACCATGTATGCCGGGATCAATAAAAACTCACCAGAAGGCTGCAGACTATTCCGAACTTGGCAGGTAGAATCACTCTCAACCTCCAAGCCTCAATAACATCACACCACACCTGAAGGAGCTCCACTGGCTCCACATTCACAAATGAGCACAATTTACACTCTTCACTGACACTTTCAAGGGACTATATAACACTGGCCCAGGATACCTCACCAATTACATCTGCTTTCACATATCTTCCAGACACCTCTGCTCATCCGGACTCCTACTTGCAGAAATACCACGCATACAAAAAACAAGATCTGGTGGTTGAACCTTCTCCTATAACACTCCTAAAGCATGGAACGACTTACCTTTACATATAAGAGCCTCCTCCTCACTTCTTGAATTTCTCAAGAAGCTGAAGGTCTGGCTTTTTCAGTAGCCCTACTAGGCTCACACCTGCTCAGTAACAGGATACCCCCCAAGGAGATAGTGCCTGCTACAAATCTGCATAACAAAACATGGCACACTACTGCTTCAAGCCTACATGCAAACACACAACAAAATGCATGACATACCACTGCTGCTAGCATACAGCACACGCACAGTGCACAGGATGCTGCCACTAGGAATCCAGGGTTATTGAAAGCAGCAGAACTTTAGATTAATTCGCCAGCAGGCAGGCATTCATATCTCACAGGGAAAAAACATGTCATTAAAATTCACTAACAGAGAATGCTGTCACCACTGCTCTCCATGCATGAAACCCATGTCATCGACCACAGTCGTCTCTAACTATGAAAATGTGCTTGGCATTCCCATGCCAGTTCAGGACTAGGCCCAGAACCTAGCATTATCACCAGACCAGTCTAAGTCAATATTTGGAATGACCAAAATAATTTGTATTAAAAACAGGATCACAGGAATGCAGTTCAAGCACGCAGGGCAGGGGATACACGCATACATCATGATGGGTACACTCCCATCTCAACAAGGATATATCAAGAAACTAGTGGCCAGATGTATCAAACGGTTTTTCCCATTCTGTGTCAATGGGAAAATGTGTTCGTACATATAGCCCCATATTAGCTAATTATTGTCAGCAACCACTTAAACTCTAAGAAATATTCTCTATAAATGAAATTTCGGGTCTGTAAATATCCTCTACTTACTTTACAAGGTACAGGGCTGGTGTGCCCAGATGTGTCCCGACAGCTACAGAACTTTATAAAAGCATGGTCCTCGTAGAAATTAGGCATTTAATTATAATATTAATTGCAATGAAAACACCTGACAAGCCATATGAGTCTTCCCTACCAACTAGGACACTACTAGGTCTACTAGGGAATCAAGTTGTGTGAAGGCTAAGACGAGACGCAGTATAAACCATTTGTCACAGTGGCAATGAAGGACTAACCATTCTGAACTATTTTGAAACAAACAACACCTTATGCATGCCTTAAAATTAAATACACGTATAAACACTCAAAAAGGGCAAATGAAGCGAGCGCACGCTTAAAAAGCATAAAAATATTACAAATCAAATGCAATTAGAAATATTTGGCACCCAAGTTACACTCAATAGATAATGTTCGAGATTGCCAGTTGACTGCTAGTGCTGTTCCTAATTTTAGTACAATTAGCAGGACCCAGACATACCACTAAAATGGTACTTCGTAACATATTGTTGTCAATTACTAGCAATTCTAGTTCTTTACCAGTATTAACCATAGTGATACAATCCGATGACTACAACTTATTAACTAAGGTAAACATGCTTACAGCAAAATCAATACTCTGTGTGTTTGAGGGGTGGGGCTGGCAGACGAACATTATGGCTCCCTGATTCTGAGTTCCACACCGTGTGAGCAAATATCTTGGGCCCATATTTATACTTTTTGATGCAAACGCAGTTTTGTGTCAAAAAGTATTGAGCTGGCTTGCGTCATTCCTGAGCGCCAGCCGTGTACCAAATTTATGGAATCCCACAAGCCCGCAATAAGGGTGCGTTATAGTCTGGTAAAATGACGTTAGCCGGGTGGGGGTGCCTAAAAAAATGACGCTAGGCTAATTAGAGGGAAAAAAATGCTGTTATCCAGCCTAGAGCCATTTCCTGACACAAAACCATCCATCCCACATAACTCCTGTCTTAGAAAAGACAGGAGTCATGCCCACCACCACAGTGACCAGCACAGGGGACAGTGTCCCATGGGCATGGCCATTGCACCCAGTGTCATGTGGGGGGCCCATTTCAGGGCCCCCAATGGCACTTAAAAAAATATTTTAAAATACTTACCTATATTTACCCTACTTACCTGGGATGGGGTCCCCATCCTCTGGTGTCCCTCTGGTGTGGGTGGGGGTGTTCCTCGGGTTTGGGGTGGGCACCTGTGGGCCTTTTCCATGGTCTTTGACCATGGAAATGGACCCACAGATCCCCTAACACCTGCTCTGACCCAAGCGTTAAATAATGGTGCTAAGCAGGCTTAGCAACATTATTTAGGCCCGCCTCCCACCTGTGCACCTTTTTTTTGCACGGGAGGGTAAATAAGGCGCTAGGAGCTTTGAGTCTTTTTTGGACGGGAATGCCTACCTTGCATCTCATTGATGCAAGATGGTTTCAAGCATCCCAAAAATGACTTTAACTCCAATATTTTGACACTAGACAGGTCTGGGGTCAAAATATAAATATGGAGTTAAATTTGCGCTGGATTTCTGTAAATAAATTATGCTAATTCACCGCAGAGTATAAATATGCCCCTTGGTGTTTAATGCTTTCACCTCTCTACACCCGTGTATTGAATCAGGCTCTTGCAGAGAAAGAGCCCTTGAGTGATCTGGGAGCTGCGCATTTCTGCTGGGGATAATCTGTTGGCTGGTGAAGGGATGAAGGCTACTAGCGCACTACACAATACTGGAGGCCAAGGGGCAACAGGAGCTACTGGTGAACTTGAGGCCTCCTGCACTCTTCCTGACATTTAGGGTGACGGGGTTGGTCTGAGCACTGTTTTGCTCCGAAGATACCCCAGCAGAACCTGATATGGAAGTGGAGCAGGACACAAATGTGCAAGGACATTGATTAGAGGCCCGTAATCTCCTCCCCCTAAAAAACTTTTAGAGCACATACCCTGTGCTCATACCTGGTACCTGACTCCTTGAGCGTTACACTCCTGAGGACTACTATCTGTAATGATGGCCGAGGACATATACTGTCACTGTTACACTACACATTTGCTTTGCAGATAGGAGGTTCGAGCTTTGTCCTTGGGTGTGTACATTTTTGTATTGATCAGGTTTCATTGGTTGCTGAGAAGCATCTCCATCTATCAGTGACAATGTAACCAATTGTAATGAAGCCCTTCTCTGGCAAATGAATATTTAATAAGGTCTACACATGTATTGCATAGAAACCCCACCAACTTGTCATTTGGCTGTATGAAGTGCAACAACAAACCATCATAGAGAATGTTTATATACTTGAAATAATCGTAGAACAGGAAGAGATTCTTTATGTCAACAGGATCACGCAAGATGTTTTGCATTGAATACTCGTAAAATATTGGCCTCTGCTGTGGTCTGAGGCCTGTTGACCAGGTCAGGTCAGTCAGAACGGGCTATGCAAAAAAAAAAAATCTTCCCTTTTAGGGCACCCCATGAACGTGGTACTGGTCTGTGATTGTGTCAGGTCAACAGTCTTACATTAGGATGTAACAATTATTACTAATTAGTACACTACAAATTGCCTATAGTGGGCGCGGGCGGCCCAGCTGGCTACATTTACATTGTAGGGTAGTGGAGTGCCAAGCAGTTCTCATGTTTCCTTTGTACTTATCTGATTGAAACTGCAATTCTGATAAATTCTAATTTAGACCTTCATTTTTATCAATTGGCTAGCAGCGACTACAAATATTAAATGTGTATGCTTTATGAATTTTGTATAAGAATTCAACAAATTTGATCAAGTGTTTATTATATCATTCAGTTCACATGTTATGCACGTTTAAAGATGTTATGGCTTGAGCAGGTGGTAAATGTGAGAGCATCTGTCTGAGGGCGGAGCTGGCAAGGGGGGGCTAGGGGAGGAAAGGAAACAATTAGTTATAGTTTAGGGAACTGTTAAATGTTCCCGTCTTTCTAAAGAAAAAGTAGGGGTGGAGAGGGGACGAGTCTTGGCTATTGTAGCAGCCAAAAATGAATGCACTTTTCCATATGGGAATTCCCCTCCACCTAGCTCGTAATTAGTTTAATTAGTTTAGCGTAACTCATAACTCACTCTTTGTTAATGGCCTGTGTTATATATAAAATAGGGTTTTGAATGTGCGATTATAGAGTCAGTTTCACCAGAGTTCGGAATAAATCATCATACTTCTTTTTTGGGAGAACGTACTATTTTTGTAATATATGTATATTTATATAGCATATTACTGAAAGTACATAATAGGTGGCGTTAAAGTGTGCAAATTAGGTCGGGCTGGTCTAATCCAAAAAACCTCAGGAAGGTCATGCAAGCTGTCCACACTTAATACAATTCAGAACAGCACCAGTTGCTGACAACCTTCATCACTAGGTTGTTTCGACCGCCATCTTCAGCGTGGTCTTCATATGTGAAAAGAATAAAGTAAATGCCTGTTATTGGCCCATATATACAGGGTTGAACGAGAATAAAGTAAATGTCTGTTATTGGCCCATATATACAGGGTTGGACGAGAATAAAGTAAATGTCTGTTAATGGCCCATACAGACAGAATTTGATGAGAAGCGAATTCAAACACACATAATACATATCACCCCCTTCCCCTACCATAGGGTTGGCCTCTCCAAACAAAGCCAAAGAGTAGTATTGAAGAAGCCCCTTATGCATCTGTCATGCAAGAATGCCTCTGCCTTGTGAGAAACATAGGACCTATCTCAAGGTAAGAGTCCAGAGACAAGCACATGCCATGGGGAGCTTGTTCCAGCCGCATATCCCACATCGCTGCTGCTGCCAAGATGCATTCTTATTACTTTACAAACATGCCAGCTGCGCCTGGCTCTTACTGATGGTGAAAAATGTTTGACACATTATAGGACATTTTCAAGATTGTATGCATTGAAACAGTAGATTGAAACTGATCCTGTGTTCCACTGCAATGAGTGCCAAACGCTTCTTGAACGTAATCTCAGTCAGTGTGTGCTGCCTTGATGTGTTCTCTGTCCAAGAACACAGGAACAATGTGAACATAGCTGTCCTGAAGCATGGGAACAGTCCCAGGGCGCACAGGCCATAGCTTCATCCTCCACGACTTCTGTACCAAAAATCACATTAATCATGAAGTTTCACATCGGAATTTCATTAGTGCTACTTTTTTATTCCGTGAAGACAATTTGGAATCCTCAGAAATACATGACGTTCCAAAACGTGAAGTCTATTCAATTTATAAAAGATCCATCCATATAATTTGGCTGTTCTACACGTTTCGGAAAGCCTGTCTCAGCCAGTCACGAGTGTCAACTTCTTTTTACCCATTTGATTTTCTACTCCCAGTCCCAGGCTGTTCAAGAATCAAACCTCTCTTTTGCTGAATGAAAAATGGATTGATACTAACATAAAGTGGACTCTGATCCTGCTCCCTTCCTCTCTGCCTCGATGTCAAAATGGTTGAACTGTGTTTTGCAAATCATGGTACCATGTTCAAGAACCGTTGGTGCCAGTCTCCTAGAAACTCTGCCATTTGTTACTTAACATTGAATGTATCCAAGAAGTGTGTGGGCACCATCAGATAAGTGAAATAAATTGGCTCATTTATAACGTGGTTGTCTCTGCCAAGCAATGAATTAGTCACAGACTGCTGCTGAGATTTCTGATGCTGAAACAAAGCTGCAATACCGCACCGCCTTCCTTGGTAATGGGGTAATATCAGACGCTTTTAGAGGCAATCTGTCACCCCCTATCTGATGGTATCTTTTGCTGCTGCCTAAAATACCCTTTCCATAGTCCTAGTCTTAATTTCACACCTACACACTTACATGTTGGAGGTAGTTGTTGCTGGGCTTCAGGGGATTATCACGCCCATATACAGCCACCACATAGACACAGGACAGACATAGCTGTTCCTTGGTGTTAAGGAAGTATTGCTCCTCGGTACAGCCCACCATGCAAGCACAGGGTCGCCTGGAATTAGAGTTTCCACTCCTAGATTTAAGGAGATTACTACTCCTCAGTACAGCCTGCCTATAGACCCACAGAGTTGACATAGTTGCACCTGGGCTTTAGGGGTCATCACTCCTAGTCATAAGATATCTATATATCGACCAGACAGATAATCATTCTATGTAAATCCACCTCCAGTTCCACAGGGAGAAGACTGTCACTGTTGGGACATCAGCTCATCCCTCAGAAATCAGCACTTCTTGTAGCAGCCCACCTAACCATAACTCACCTAGACATGTAACCCACATTCTGACATCTCAGTCTGCCAGTCAAAACAAAACTACATTAAATCTTGTTTTCCGAAGATCAGATAATACAATTTGCATACGAATCCAGTGGAAAAGCTCACCTCAAGCTGCAAATACCTTTGTCATTCGCCAGGAGAAAGTAAAAGATTAAAACCAGATGGGAGAACATGATTTTCCAGGCCACACCTTGCCTGTGCCCGCCCCTCCTCAAGTAATATAGCAGACCTGCAAATGCAGCACAGGCCTCCCATAAACAGCCTTCAAAGTATATCCACAGTGCTCCCTATTCCTCAAACTGCGAGGGCTCCCTAATTCTCCAGCCTACTTTCCAATTCTAACTCAGGCCACCTCTAGAGCACTTCCCTTTTGCCCCCCACTCCTTCCTTTACACCACATTACATCTATCATGTTATGTTATGTGTAGTAATATAGTGCGCAGCTCAAAATGGAGCAGGAGCTGTATGTGCTGAGCCAGGGTCAGGACTAGGTGAAGAGCTGGAACTGATGATGAGGTTCTAATGCGCAGAGACAGGTAGTTCCAAACTTTGGGATTACGGTAGTAGAAGGCACAACTTCCAGATCTGGCTCTGTATATGCAGGGAGGGATGGGTTGGGAGTAGGACTCTATTTCAGCAGAGGTGGCTTGTAGGTTTATGGAAGATTACACGGTTAATGAGATGCATGGGGCCAATGTTGTGCAAGCCGTGAAGTGTTTGAAGAGTGTTCATTTGTGAAGTGGGAGCCGGTGGTGCTCATTCAGATATGGGGTGATGTGAGTGCGGGGTGGGAGGTTGAGGGAGAGCCTGGCTGTTGAGTTTTGTGTGATCAGTAATCTTTTGGTCGGTTGTGCATTGATTCCAGCATGGAGCTCAATGCCAAAGTGCAGCTTGCTGATAATCAGGGTTTGGGTGATGGTTCTGCGAGTATTGATGGAGAGTCATTGTTTCATGGCATCATCAAGGAGTCAGAGGCATCACAAATAAACTTCCTGCTCTTCAGTACAAGATCCATGAATAAGAACTGTTCCCTCATATTTGATCTACCCTCAGAGACAACATCAGAACTCACCTTCATCATAGAAACGTGACTCAGCAAAGATTCCATGCCCACATGAAAAAAGCTATTGAACATGAATGCTTCATCATCAAAGAAAACTGGGCTACATTGGAGGAGGCCTAACTGTCAACCATAGGAAACCACTGAAAACATCTTGCCTTAAAAGACTTCACAAACCCTTTACTAGTAAGATGTCAGCCCACTCCAGTCTTCAATTGCTCCTTTCTTCTGATCTACGGATCAATTCGCTACAGTGTCCAAGACCCTACCAAACCACCCTAATGTAAACATCATATGATACCTTAACACTTGGCTTGACAAGAAGGATTGAACAACAACTAAAGTGGTCATGTCTGACCTCGAGGTTCCTCACCTGCGACAAGTCATATCTGGTTTCACTTACACATTGGACATAATAATCATCCCACTAGGCAACACCTTTGTAACTGACAACTTCCTGGTCATCTGGAGCTCCACCATACCAATACCTTGAAGATCAAAGTACCAATCCATAACAACAACTCAAAGATAGTAACAACCCTCAATAACATCATCAACAATGTAGACAATTGAAAAAAATACCTCATAACATTTAACTTCCACCTCAAAACTACATCAGTTAATTTGCGGCCTCACAATGTACTTTCCTTCTACAACTGGATTTCCACCAAGATGAACAACCAGCTACTTCTATAGACCTCCTAGTAATAGTAGTAACAATCTTTATTTACCTGAGTAATTAAAACCATTGCAATACAAATTTAAAAATAAAATAGAATTAAAAGAAGTCTGGTTGTATATATTAGGGAGCCCTAAAGTATAATCCGTTATACAGAAAATTCTAATAAAATCTGGATAAATCAGTCTCATACCTTTAGGTAAAGTTCTAGATGCCTATGATGACTGCAAGCAGCGCTGCCCTGGGGATTTCGACTCCCCTTACCGCCAGCCTGTCTATGGTGGTGAATACCACCATGGACAGGCTGGCGGTAAGGGGACTCGGGGTGCCCCTGGAGGCCCCTGCACTGCCCATGCACAGCCCCATCACGCAATCCACTGCCCGAATTACGGGCAGTGGATTGCACAAGGGGTGTTGCTGCACCCGCCGCACCGCCACATTGCCGCCAGCTTCTTTAGGAGCCAGCTGCAATGTTACGGTCCAGCGGGGATGTCCAAATGTGGCGGCCGACTGGTGGTTCAATATTGGCGGGCGGCATCCGCCACACACCAATGTTGAAATGAGGGCCTAAGTGGATTGCATACTCTTTTGCTGCCCTGCACAGTCGACACCTAGTGAGCACTTGAGTTCACCTCCATGGAGATAGATATGGCAGAGTGAGGAGGATGGCACATCAATATCGGAAATATTTTTCCTTAAATTCTTTTGTGAATGATACATCTAAGTATGATTGTGTTGCATTGCTATGGTAGCTCTGCAGGGTGAGCCATCCATGGGCTTTTCTTGTGAATTCCGCTTTGTTTTCCAGCAACAAGAACTTTTTGGTAGTTTTGGTTATGAGCTTTTTAACACTATTGCATGTTCCCGGGGTATCCCAGATGGTCTTTGAGTCCCAATAGCTCTATTGACTCTTGTAGGTATCTATTTGCTGCACCTGTATCTTTAGTCAGTAGTTCTTTCCAAAGGTGAGCATTTAGAGACCCTGGTTCAAAGCTCTTGATCTTATACCAGCTATTTACATAGGTGCCTCTGCACGCAATTTGTTGTGACCGTAGACCAAATTCTAATCGTATTTGTGCTGGAGAAGTATTATTTGGTAGGCTACAGATCATCTTCAGGACCTTTGCTATTATGTCGTTCAGTGTGCTGGCATCCCTACCCCGCATGCATTCGCTCCCATAGGTGATAGACAGGATAAGTCTGCTTGTATTACCTGAATGATCGGGGTGAGGCTTGGTCCGGTAATTTAGTTCCAGAGGTTTTTTAGAGCTACTGCCATGGCCAATCCTCTTCTTTTTAATGATTCATTATGGAGTATGAACGTGCCTTTGTTGTCTAATATGACTCCCACATATTTGTAGTAGAAAAACTTTTTTTTTTTTGCTCCCACTCCCACATATTTGTATTAATTGACTGTTTCCATCCTTTGGCCTGCCAGGCGCCAGCAGTGCTTCTGGTTTGTCCTGTTTTGATTCAGTTGTGTGACTTTTGTTTTATCCAGGTTTATCCTCAGAATGTTTTTTCCAGAGTAGTCATGAGTTGTATCCAAAAGATGGTGAAGACCAACCGGAGTTCGACTAATTAGCATGAAGTCATCTGCATATAATACGTTTAAGAGGCTAATGCTGCCCAACATAGGAGTGTGGGAGTTACATTTGTCTAGTTCATTTGATAAATCTGCCATGAAGAGATTGAACAGGATCGGGCCTAGTACACAACCTTGTTTCATCCACTTGGTGGCTGGGAACTTTTTTGTCAGGTAATCCCCTGCCCCTAGCTTCACTTGAACCCAGGTGTCTGTATGTAGCAGGATCAACTGCTTTAAGAGTCTGGACGGAATGTCTTTTTTGCAAGTTTGTCCAACAGTATCTCCCTGTCTATATGATTGAATGCTGAGGCGTAGTCAATAAAGCAGAAGTGTAGCGGGAGGTTGGCTGCCTTGGCGGAGTCAATCAGTAGGGAGAGGATTACTATGATTTTAGTGGTTCATATGTTCTTGCTGGATCTGGTTTGATTGAGAGGAATTATTGAATTTTCTGTTACCCAGCTCTTTAGGTCATCTAAGATGGGCCCAGCATAGTATTTAACATTGTTGTCTATTAAGGTGACCAACCTGTAGTTTTTTGGCTCACTCTTGACTCCTTTCTTAAAAACTGGGGAGATGATTGACCCCCCCCCCAACAACTCCCAGGATGTTGGAATTATTCCTGTTTGGAGGACTGCTTCAAATACCCATTTCAGTGCTCCTGTCTGTAATCTGGGTCTAGTTTGAATGAGACCGGAGGAATCCCTTTGGGTCCCAGTGCTCCATCCCCCCTACCCCTCGCTAGCCGGCTCTTGTTTTGATCTGTAGAGATTGTAATTGTCTTGGTGCAGTTTGGGGCTTGTGTAGCTCCTTCATCCATGCGACCTAGGGCCATATGTACGAACACATTTTCCCATAAGGACAGAATGGGTAAAACCCTTTGCTACATCTGGCCCCTAGTTCCAATCTTCTGTGCTTGTAGCCAGAAGAGGCTGGTTTAAAATGGGCAAAATGAAACTGACCCAAGACTATTCTGTTACATGAGACCTTACTCTATGTGCTGCAGGGTTGAGTAAGTTGTTTATTGTTTTTCAGAATCTTGTGCTGTTATTACTTTTTATATCACGGAGTAGCTTGGCCCAGAATATCTCTTTGGCTTCCCTCTTTTCTTGCCATGTTACTTTTTTCTTGCTTACGTTTAGTTCCCTAGGCTCATGCTAACCTCAACAAAAAGACTACATGGTCAACTGACAAGGTCAACAGATGAAAACAAAAGTCTGCATCCAAAGTGGGCGAAATAAGGGATGGGATAAAAATGGCAAAATTCAACTCCACTGCTGTAATGGAGCCGATAAAGCAGTCATCAAACCTACAAAGAGGCAACACTACTCTGCTTGCATTAATGATTCAGACTGCCCATTTTAGGAACACCTCAAGATTCCAACAGAATTCCACAATCCCAAGAGCCACATCTCAGAGACTCCACGATCTAAAACCTTCTTTGACAAAATCTGAATGCAACTCATTTGAAAAATTGGAAAGCTAGATATTTATTTTGAGAACAAAGAAGGAAGCATCCTGCCCACACATGATAAAATCCCAAAGATGGACACCATCACTCTTCCACCTCTTGCCACCTTCAACCCCCTCTTAGAAAAATAATTCTGCATCATATTCAATGTAAACATACCATTAAAATGATCTCAAGACACTGCCACTCTTCCCCCAGGTTCTCAACAATATCACTTAAATAATTTGTGCAGAAGTAGTAGCCAGAAGCCAAATTACCATATTGTTGGGCCCAGGCCCTTTCCCACCAAAGTAAACATTTTGTACATAACACTACTCCTCAAGAAGAAGAGCCTTGAACTAGACAACCTATCAAACTATAAATCTTTAACTAGTTCTTACATCGTTAATAAACAGAAGTAATAGTTTCCTACTCAACATTCCAATTTTGCTGAGGAAAATATCCTGATGTTGAATCAACAATCTAGATTAGTGGCACTGAGTCATTCCTCCTATCCACATGGGCTATGATCAACAAAAACAGAGTGGCTGATCTGCTTCTGGACCTATCAGCAGTGGCCTTCCATCAGCAACTACTACAGATACTCTAAAATCTCAACACATGTGTAAATGGTTCCTAATTGACTATTTCATATTATTTCCCGGATAAGGCCTGGTATTCCTTTAACCAAATTCACTCCTCACATCCACCAATGTGGTGATCCATCATATCTTCTTTCCTATTCATACCAACCTTACTCCCATACCCAAACTGACCAGGTTGATTAAGCTTATGTGTTATGACTATGTAGATGAGACACAAATCACCCTTAAAATGGATGACCTAGAAGACCACTGCAAGTCAAGACTTGATAACTGTCTCCTCAGAATGGAAGCTTGAATGATGGGTAATCACCTAAAGATCAATACCACAAAGACAGAGAGCCTGTGTGTGGACAATGGCACAAACTCTGGCCTCTGGCTGTATTGTTCTATAACTTCATGCCTCCCTCTACCTCTAGAAAGTTGCCGAACCTAGGGGCAGTCATGAACAACTCACGTGGCAGTCAGGTCACTAGGTGCACTTTCTATACAATGAAAACACTAACACAAGATCATTTATCATGGTTCCATCTTCTTCATTATACACAAACTACAATGCATCCAGAATGCTGCATCAAGACACTTCTGCCACTCTCCATAGAACACAACAACAATTCTCCATGCGCTTTACTGGCTACTGGTAACTTGGTAATCTTAGTTCAAGGAGCATTAAATCTTCCACAGAGCCTACCAAGGATATAACCACTGGGCCTACAAATACAATTTAGGCAATAAAGACAGAACAAAACACCTCTACTAGCACAACTTGAAGCAATGGAAAAATGCACCAGCACAAGTGTGGTCAATATAAGAAAATAAATGATTCCATTAGGATGAAAAAAGGTGCTACAACAGACTCTTACTCCAAAGGAGTGTGAATGTGGAAATTGTTAAAAGCATTGCCAAATATGACACCTCTTACTTGTCTGAACACACTATTAGTTTAATCTCATATAAAGTTACAAAAAATATTCCAATTTATAACAGCATATCTTGCAAAGATTCAACATTAGTTATACATACAAATCACAATTTTACCACACAACAATTTATTTTCTTACATACAGTACTATTAGAAAGGCTTATCTCAGAAGCAATATGTAAAGCATTTACACATAACACACAGTAATAAGTGAAAGCACTACAAAAAGACACCATACCAGTTTTCGAAAAATAGCCAATACTTATTTATATATGAAACAAGTCCAAATATGATACAAATCCAACATACAGTAATACAAATATGAATCTTGCAAGATTTACTCCAAAATACAGTTCTTTGAAGTTGATAGCTCCACCTAGGGCTTTCACGGCGTCGTGATCAACAAAACCAACAGTTCAGGCTGGCTGGGGCGTTGCGGTCCAGCTATGATGTCCCGAAGACCCGCAAACAGTATCTTTGGAATTGCAGTGCATTGTGATCCTCACGGTGAGCTCCGGAAAGTGGTGTTGCTGGCGTTGCGGTGTTGGATCCAGAGTCGGTGCGGGAGTCGCCAGGATCTTGAAGTCACATGCGTTGCGGATCAAACTCCGGGCTGATCAAGTCAGGAGCGCTAGCGTGGATGGTGTCGGGCTGCAGTGCAAAGCAGGACGATGCGACATGCGGTGGCCACAGGTCATGGTTCAGGCAGCAGCTCGGTGACGGCATCCATCAGTGTCGGTGAGCCCAGGGCTGCAGTGTGAAGCACGGTGGTGCAACGAGCGGTGTCCACAGGCCACAGTGCAGCCAGGGATGCCTGGTGACGACACTGAAGTCGTTGGTGCTGGCGTCGGAGGCGCAGCGCTGTGGTGTGGGACGGTGCTTTGTGCTCATCACAAGTGGTGTCCACAGGCCACGGTGTAGGCAGTGGCACTGGTGTCAGCAGATGTGCAAGCATTGGGGATGCTCAGGCTACGGTGTGAGCAAGGTGATGCTGGAGAGTGGAGCCCACAGGTCACAGTGCGAGCAGCAGCTCGGTGAAGTCTTTCAATGACAGCGTCAGTGAGACCAGGGTCGCGGTGCGAAGTGGGGCAGTGTGGGGTCGGCAGGTCACAGTGCAGGCCAGCGGCATTGTTGGTGGCGTTGCAGTGGTTTCTCCTCTTGGACAGCACAAAACACACAGTTCCCAGTGCTGCAGGACGAGGAAACTAAAGTCTTTGGTGTCTATGAGAATTCCAACAGGAAGCAAGATCTACTCCAAGCCGTTGGAGAACTTTGTCAAGCAGGATACACAGCAAAGTTCACTCTTTGCTCTCTTTTAAGGCAGAAACAGCAACTGCAGGCCAATCCAGAAAAGCAACACAGCCTAGGGGCATGAGCGACCACTCCTCCCTCCACTCCAGCACAGATGGCTCATCAGGATATGCAGGGGTCATCCCAGCTCCCTTTGTGTCACTATCTAGAGGAGAGGTGTAAATAGCCCAACTGTCAAACTGACCCAGACAGGTAATCCACAAGCAGGCAGAGTCACAGAATGGTTTAAGCAAGAAAATTCCTACATTCTAAAAGTGGTATTTTCAAACTCACAATCCAAAAAAACAACTTCACTAAAAGAAGTATTTTATATTGTGAGTTCAGAGACCCTAACCTCCATATTTCTATCTGCCCTCAAAGAGGATGTGCGCTTTAAAGTTATTTAAAGGCAGCCCCCATGTTAACCTATGAGGGAGATAGGCCTTGCAACAGTGAAAACCGAAGTATTTCACTGTTAGGACATGTAAAACACATCATTGAATGTCCTACTTTTTAAATACACTGCACCCTTCCCAGGGGGCTACCTAGGGCCCACCTTAGGGGTGCCTTACATCTACCAAAATGAAAGGTTTGGGCCTGGCAAGTTGGAACACTTGCCAGGTCGGATTGGCAGTTTAAAACTGCGCACACAGACACTGCAGTGGCAGGTCAGAGCCATGTTTACAGGGCTACTAAGGTGGGTGGCACAACCAGTGCTGCAGGCCCACTAGTAGCGTTTGATTTACAGGCCCTGGGCACCTCTAGTGCACTGTATTAGGGACTTACCAGTAAATCAAATATGCCACTCATGGATAACCCAATCACCAATAAAATTTACATAGGGAGCACTTGCACTTTAGCACTGTGCAGAGACAATAAACCAGCAAAAACGTATACCATAAAAACAGGAGGTCAGAAGGCAAAAGGACAGGGGAGACACGCCAAAAAGTTGCCAGGTCTAACAAGTACAAAGAAGGTATTGAACAATGTGCCGATCTGGTAGCTACAGCTCAATATATCAGCAAAACACAGCACATATAAACGTTTTAAATGTATGTGCAATTGTTAAAATTATAAAACATTAGATGATGAACGAAAAAAGTTGTTTCATGTTAAAAACATTCATAAGTTCTGTGTATTGCTGGTATATTGGGCGGTGTATAATAGGTCAGCACATTGTAGAATACCTTCTTTGTACTGCATTTAGGAAAGAAAATCTTTTGTTGTATTTTAAAATTGTGTTTTATATGTTTAACTGATGCTAATATTGAATCTTTCTAAGATGTACTGTCATAAACTGGAATTCCTTTTGTAACTTTATGTGAGAAAACAAAGCACCTCTGATTATCATATTGCTTTACAAAAAGATATCCAGAGAAAGATCCACATGCTTGGTCCAAGATGCTAAGTTCTGGAACTCTTTGTGAGTTAGGGTTTGATGTATTTAGGAAAATATAATTTTCAGAAGGGAGGTGAAAACCTGGTTGTTTCCAAGATAACTATGAAGACAGAACAAAAACCAACACATCAGTAGAAATGCGGCCTAGAGAACTGGGACCAACAAAAACACACTGAAAAGATGGACACAGAACTTCTTCCACATTGGAGGTAACTGTCCACAAAACAGGGCCAGTGATGATCCCAACATATGGTTAGGATATAACTGTAGGAGGCTGGCCTGGTTTGTAGTGGGTACCATTGGTACCTACACATTATACCAGGTCCAGTTATCCCTTATTAGTAGAGGGTAGAAGTGTTCTAGCAGCTTAGGCTGATAGAGGTAGCTATAGAAGAGCATCCAAGGCTGAACTAGGAGACATGCAAAGCTCCTGCAATACCACTGTATCACATCAGTACCATATCATAAGAAAGACAATACTCAGAGTTACTAAAAATAAAGGTACTTTATATTAGTGACAATGTGCCAAAATACCTCAGTGGATATACTCCCTTGAGAGGTAAGCAACATACACAAAATATACAAAAATAACCAAATCAGGTAAGTAAGACAGTCAGAAAGTAGTGCTAACACTGAAGAACACAATAGAATGCAATAGGCCTAGGGGCAACACAAACCATATACTAAGTAAGTGGAATGTGAACCACAAATGCACACCTGGGCAAGTGAAGTGTGTAGAGGGTCTCAGGGAGTGTAAGAAAACCCCAAGGGTATAGAGGAGACCCCACCCCAGGAACCAGGAAAGAAGGAGTAAAGTACTACTATTTCCCCCAAAACACACTAAAGTCGTGATAGAGGATTTTGCAAAGACCACACAAGACTTCCAAGCACCAAAGACGGATTTCTGGACCTGAAGACCTGTAAAGGAAGGGGACAATGTCCAAGAGTTGCAAAATGGCTGCCTCCAGTTGGAAGAAGTTGCTGATTCTGCACCAACGGATTGAGGTAGGAGGTTCTGCTTTGTGCAGAAGATGTCCCACGATGTGCTGGCAGATGCAGGGTGATATCCTTGGCAAAATACCACAAACAAGTCTTGGAACACGCAAGAGTCACGGTTGAAGATAAAGGGTGCTGCCCGGGCCCACGAAGGACCAGGATGTCGCCACTCAGAAGGGGAGACAAAGGGGGCACCCAGCAATGTAGAGAGCCCACTGGAAGGAGGGAATCACCAGCAGGAGTCCTTGAACACAGGTTCAAGAAGACTGAACACATCAGTCGTCTCAACACTGCACAAAGAGGTCTCACGACGCCGAAGGTCAACGCAGGGAGCTGTGCATGCAGGATTTCTTGGAAATGTGCACAGAAGCCCTTGTAGCTGCAGATCGCATGGTGCACAGTGATACTGTTCTGGGGAGGGGAGGCAAGGACTTACCTCCTCCAAATTCGGCCAGTTGGACCTCTGGACAGTCGGGGTCACTTGGGTCCACCACCTGTGTTCCAGGGAACACGGTCGTCAGGATGAGAGGGGACCCAGAGTACAGTGAGGCTGTAGTTTGGTGCCTGCTGGTGCAGGGGGAAGACTCTGTCAACCCCCAGGAGATTTCTTTGCGGCTTCCAGTGCAGGGTGAAGGCAGACAGCCCTCAGAGCATGCACCACCAAGAAACAGTCAAGAAAGTGGGCAGGAGTAGGCGCTACAATGTCGCTGGTAGTTTTCTGGCTACTTTGTTGCAGTTTTGCAGGCGTCCTGGAGTAGTCAGCGGTCGATCCTTGGCAGAAGTCAAAGAGAGAGGTGCAAAGGAGCCCTGGTGGATTCTTGCAAGTCAAAATCTGAAGAGAAGCCCACAGGAAAGACCCTAAATAGCCCTGAGAGGAGGATTGGCTACCTACCCAGGTATGCACCTATTGTCAGGAATCCCCAAGGTGCCTCCTGCATTATCTGTCAGCATCCCCAGGGATTAGGGTTGAATCATATCTCTGTTCTTGGTTAAACCTTCATGTTTCTAAGTAAACATAATGTGCTGTGTTACACAATTGCTTTTATCAATGCTTGTTTTACTAATGCTTGTTTGCTAATGTGAGCAGGTGTAGACATGTGCTTCTAATTGGGTGTGGTGTAAATATGTGTTTCTAATTGGGTGTGGTGACTAATCCACATGTGGAAACTCAACTGCTTTCTTGATTGGCTATAAATAGCAGAGTGAAGCATGCCTCCCTGCTTGGCTTTGTTTTGCTTCCTGATCTCAGCATCTGATTTGGCAGTACAGTCCCTGCTGTCATCCTTGTATTCAGGACTTTTGAGGCAATTCTTTTCTTCGTTCCTGTACCAGCTGACACCAGGCCTAGAACAGCTGGTGTACTTCAGACCTCGTATTTTGGCAGAGAGCTTACATTGAAGAGACAAATGCATTTCTGAACGTTCTACATTATTATTGTAGTTACTTGCCTAAATGTGCTTAATGAATGCTGCTTGAGCTCAAGTACTACAAAAAGTGACAGTGCAATTTTAAAAGAGTATTTACATGACTTTTCTTTCTCTAATTGCATAACTCTTGGATTTAAATTGTGCCATTCATGCCTTTGTTTCAGGTTTGAGGAATTTGCTTTTGAAGGGTTTTTCACACACACAGGGAAACCAAACCAAACTGTGCCACCCTAACTGTTTAAACCCAGAGTGGACATTGGTATTTCTTGGATTGTTTTTGTTCCTTTTAGTTTAACCCTATGCATGCAGGAAAGTTATATGTGATATCATTAATGTCCTTGTTTGTCTTTCTTGTGCATGATAAGTGCAACCACAGTTCTAATTGTAGTGTGCAACAGTGAATCTCTGTGAAGCCAGCCCTAGTGTCGCAGTACTTATTGTTATGGTACTCAGTTTGGGTTTTTGGTAATGCAGTGTTAGTAATTGTGCCAACAGTTATTATTATCCAAGAAAAGTGCTGGAGCCTTCCGGTGTTCTTCTGCTGCTCCCATGCCCATATCAGAAAGGGAGATTCAGTTTCAAGGAAGTTGAGTGCACTAACTCTACTATCACTCTGTCAACAACAACCTGCACCCCAAAAATACAGGGTGCCTGGCTGGACAGGCAAGACATGGCAGTGTTTTGTTTCTTTCTCTTCCACTCCCCCTTTCCTTTTGGGACACTTGCCGGGGTTTCTGTATCCACCAGGAAGTGCCAAGAGGTGTTCTAGGAGGTCGGGGGCATACCATCGCCCCTGCAGACATCCTTCTTTTCAGGTGAATGGCCCAGCCTCGACATAAAGCCAAGCCACAACATACAGGGCTGCCTGGGTGATGGATTCCTCAATGGGTTCTTTCAAAGGTTTAGCACAGGCTTTGTACAAATCAAAAAATTCTGCACACACGGTTCCAAAAAAGAGGGTTTCTTTTGAACCTATAGGTTCTGCATACCAAGGAAGACAAAAAGTTCGAAGCACGAGCCCTCACTCACCTACCGGTGGCATGCTTCATCATAGGGCTATGCTCCTCGTCAGGCCGGCGCTGCAATGCCTGACGGGCCCCACACGGGGGCTCTTTGCCGGAGATCTTTTAGAGGAAAATGCACAACCGGTCAAAAGCAAAGATTGAGGATTGGTATAGAAATGGTTAAAAATGTCTAGAGGTAAAAAATGTTCATATGTTTAATTAAATACTAATACCTCTGACAAGATTAAAAACAATAAATAGGGATATAGTAAAATAATGTCTACACTCCCCATAAAAAAAGAAGAATTACTAATTACAGCTACTAACTCTCACACTGGGGAGTAGTAAAAACAAAAAAAGTGAACACAGGATCCCCTGTGTTACTCTACATCACAGGTCAACATGTTTCTCGCTGATTTTTAGTCAATACATGATCTTATGCGATTCGTCAGGACCCTAAAGACGTACCTAATCCTTTAAACACTTGGACATCCCATACTAGGGAGGACAGAGCCCTCCAAAAATTAAATGCAGGGCCTCATCGGGGAAAGCATTGAGTTGAATCAATCCACTGTGGTTTCTCAGCGGATCCGACCATGCCGGACGACCTACTCTCGTTGAGGCTCCCCGGAACTAGGACAGGCTTTACCAGCTGATCAAGATTCTCCATCTTTATTTGATCTAACCAGGGCCCTAGTGGGATAACAGAAGGAAGTTCTTTCCTTAAAGCAAGAGAACCTGGAGTTGAACTACAGTGGTATAAACCACAAGACACCCCCTGGGGAGGAGTCAAACTAAAACAAAGATCTCCAGTACTACAGGCCCCTCGGTTTGACCCCTCTAATCATGTTCCTAAACCCGATTCAGGCCCACGACTTCCACCACACAACCCATGCAGGTAATTGACACAACACCAACCCCTGTGCCCCTAGCTCCAACAGAAAGTTTTTTTGGATATAGTGCCAAGTTCAACATTTTTCTTAATCAGTGCCAGCTAGAGTTTTTGTGTCGGGCAGCTGCATTCCCCAACGATGCTGCAAAGGTTGCTTTTATTATCTCTTATTTGGGAGGCAATGCAGCAAATTGGTCGATTCCGCTGGTGGAGCGCAATTACCCTATACTGTATGATTTCAACCAGTTCAAGGAAGCCTTGCGGAAACTGTTCACCAAACATCTCTTCATGCAAGCCAGTGGCAATGAGTTGCTGAATTTGCACCAGGGAAACAAGGATCTACTGTCCTATATCACCTCTTTCAATCGATTGGTGTCAGAGCCTGAGTGGCTCGAGGAGAAGAGGACCTCCCTCTTCTATCGTGGCCTTCGGGACGATCTCAAGGATGTTCTAACCCAAATTGTGGAACCTCCTACGGAGTGTTCCGAGTTCATTGACCTGGTGGTACGATTGGATCACCGCTTGAGTGAACGTAAGGGAGAAAAATTCCGTGGTGACACACGCTTAGTGGTGCTCAAAACTGAGAAAAGGATTCCACCATTCCCACTAATAATACACCTGAGCACATGCAAATTGGCAGTGTGCGGGGCCCACTATCTAAGGAAGAGAAAGAACGTAGGAAAAAATGGAAACACTGTTTATACTGCAGTAAAGCAGGGTATTTTGCTTGGTAATGTCCCAACAAGCCTACTGCTCCAAAGAAAGCCATCGGAGCATCGGAGCGGTAACACGGCCTGAATTCTCTCTTCCTGACCAGGCGGAAAACTAACTGGCTCGATAACTTCTGAGACCATTTTATTGAGCGCTTCTTTCAATATGGTCTCACATCTTCTGGCTAATACCACCAGTCCAGTGCCTCAACATCTAACTTTTATTGTGACATTAGTGTTGTCCCCTCAGGTTTGTAAGGTCATTCCTTTATTGCTTGACTCTGGGGCTATGGAAAACGTTTTAGACTTGGGTTTGGCTAAAACCCTCAATATTACGCCTGTCAGAAAAGACATCCCTGAACCAGTCAGAGCCGTTGATGGCTCAGAATTGTCCTCCAGATTTCTCATTTATCAAATAACACCCTTGTCCATGCTTTGTGCACACAATCATACAGAACAAATTCAGTTTGACCTCATAGATACCCCAGTATTTGGAGCCATTTTGGGGGGCCATTTTGGGGATACCCTGGTTTCAGTTACACAATCCCAAAATTGACTGGGCAGCAAGGACAGTGATATTAGACTCTAAACATTGCTGGCACTCCTGTTATCAGGACAAACCATTACTAGTGACACCCTTGCATTAACGGTCCACAAATAGTACGGCTATCAAACCGGATGACACACTGGCCATTCCTGCACCATATAAAGACTTCTATGATGTCTTTAGTGAACATAAGGCCACCCAGCTGCCGCCACATAGGTCATACGATTGTTGGATAGACTTGATTCCAGGGGCAACGCTACCATGTAGTAGGGTGTATGCTCTTTCTGAGCCTGAGAATCGATACCTGCGAGACTACCTGGATGATCTATTGGCTAAGGGTTTCATTCGCCATTCAACGTCACCAGTATTGTCGTCTTTGTTCTTCATGCCCAAGAAGAATCGTGAGCTGCGCGCCTGTATAGATTATCGCACAGTGAACAAAGTGACCATGAAAAAATCGGCATCCACTTCCGTTGATCCCGGTACTTTTAGATCAGGTACGTCAGTCAACCATTTATACTAAACTCAACCTCCGGGGCCCCTACCACTTGATCCAAGTGATGAAGGGGGTTGAGTGGAAGAAGGCGTTCCGAACTAAATTCGGACTCTTCGAGTACACAGTAATGCCCTTTGGGTTGTGTAACGCTCCTGCAGCATTTCAATTTTTCATCAATAAAGTGCTGCAGGAGTTTCTGGATATCTGTGTAGTGGTACACATAGACGACATTTTGATCTATTCATCTTCCACTGAGGAACATATAGGGCACGTAAGAGCGGTTTTACAACGTCTTCGTGAGCACCATCTCTTCACCAACCTGAACAAAATTGCTTTTCACGCTACAACTGTAGAATTCCAGAGATATGTGATCACTCCTGATGTAATTTTCTTGGATAGGTCCAAGGTACAGGCCATGCTGGTTTGGGTAGCCCCAAGATCCATCAAGCAAGTGCAACAGTTTTTGGGCCTTGCAAATTTTTAGCGGAGATTTATACCCAACTTTTCTACGGTGGTAACTCCCATAACTCCTCTCCTACGAAAGAGGGTTACGTTCTTGGGATGCAAAAGCTGAGAAAGCCTTCCACCATCTTAAAAACACATTCACTGAAGCACCCATTCTCCATCATCCCAACCCGGCTCAGCTGTTTTTCGTGGAAGCAGGCACTTCCCAAATGGCAGTGGGTGGTGTCTTGTCCCAACGAGATCCTGAGTCTGGGCATGTCCATCCAGTAGCTTGTTTCTCAAAGAAATTGCTACCCGCAGAGCAAAATTACACAGTGGTGGAGCAGGAACTTCTGGCCATCAAGCTTGCCTTCCAGGAATGGCATCACCACCTACTAGGAGCTAGACACACCGTAACTATTTACACAGATCACCGTAATTTACAGTTTTTTCAAGTGACCAAGGCCCTGACACCTCGTCAGTTACGCTGGCTTCTATTCTTAAAGGAGTTTGACTTTGTAATCACCTAGAGGCCCGGTATTATACAACAAAAGGCAGACACGTTGTCTAGGATGGGTTTCTCCTCTGATGTTGCTTTAGAACAGGTCAGAAGCATTATACCCTCAGAAAAAAATCATGGCTATGTGCACTTCCCAAGAGTTCCTTGAGAAAATACGGGTAGCCCAACACAAGGTTCTCTGTTCAACTGATGTGTATGAAAAAGAGGGTTTACTATAACATGCTGATCAGTTGTACGTCCCTACCAAAGAATTACGGGATACAGAGTTACATTGGGGACAGGATTCTGTCCTCGCAGGCCACCCGGGTGAGAAAAATATGTTAGATCTCTGTCAAAGATTGTTTTGGTAGCCCACACTTGTGCAGGATGTCAGAAGCTACATCCAGACTTGTTCCACCTGTGTTCGGGCTAAAACCCCACATACTCCAGCACCAGGATTGTTACTTCCCATGCCAATTCCAGTGGCCCTATGGCATACCATAAGTATGGGTTTTATTTCTGATCTCCCAGCTTCCAATGGACACACTGTCATATGGGTGGTTGTAGATTACCTAACTAAAATGGCTCATTTTGTTCCATTAAAATGCCTCCCTATGGCTTCCAAGCTCTCTGATTTGTTTGTCCAACACATTGTACGGCTTCACTGGTTGCCCACCACAATTTATTCCGATCGTGGCCCCCAATTTATGTCACGGTTTTGGCGTAGCTTCTGTTCCTCTGTCGGTATGGATGTCCGCTTGTCCTCTGCATATCATCCACAAACAGATGGGCAGACGGAACGTGCCAACCAATCGGTGGAGCAAATCCTGAGATTTTACATTGACACATGGTCTACTGAGTGGGATAAGGCTTTACCTCTTGTTGAATTTGTATATAACAACAGTGTCAACAGGGCTACAGGAGTATCCCCATTTTACTGTTTGTTTGGTCTGCACCGAAGAATGCTACCTATAACTGGGTCCCAAACATCCACAAGTGTCCCATCAGTACAGAAATACCATAAAGAGTTACAGGAGATTCAAAAACAAGTACAACACTATTTAAAACTCTACCAAGCTCAAGTAAAAAAACAAGCAGACAAAAGAAGGAGACCTGCTCCCTCTTATCAGATAGGAGATCAGGTGTGGCTCTCATAAAAAAATCTCCATCTTACAGGATCCAGAAAATTAAACCCCGATTTCTAGGCCACTTTCCTATTGCCAAACTCATCAATCCTGTGGTAGTAGAACTGACATTGCCAGATGATTTCAAGGTACACCCCGTGTTTCATGTGTCATTACTCCGTCCCTATTCCCCTGATACCAGCGATGCCCCACCACCTCCCCTGGTAAAAGTACATGGGCAATGTGAATTTGAAGTGGCCTAAATTCTTGACTCCAGGTGCGTCTGTGGTGTTCTACACTATTTATTGGCTTGAAAAGGCTATGGGCCTGAGGACAATTCCTGGGAACCCGTGTCCACAGTTCATGCTCCACGTCTTACTAAAACATTCCTTCTCCTGCACCCTTCCAAGCCCCACCCTTTGAGAGGGTCCTTTGTGGGGAGGACTGTCAGGAATCCCCAAGGTGCCTCCTGCATTATCTGTCAGCATCCCCAGGGATTAGGGTTAAATCATATCTCTGTTCTTGGTTAAACCTTCATGTTTCTAAGTAAACATAATGTGCTGTGTTACACAATTGCTTTTATCAAAACTTGTTTTACCAATGCTTGTTTGCTAATGTGAGCAGGTGTAGACATGTGCTTCTAATTGGGTGTGGTGTAGACATGTGCTTCTAATTGGGTGTGGTGACTTATCCACATGTGGCAACTCAACTGCTTTCCTGTTTGGCTATAAATAGCATAGTGAAGCATGCCGCCCTGCTTGGCTTTGTTTTGCTTCCTGATCTCAGCATCTGATTTGGCAGTACATCCCCTGCTGTCATCCTCGTATTCAGGACTTTTGAGGCAATTCCTTTCTTCGTTCCTGTACCAGCTGACACCAGGCATTCCTACAGCACTCTGGAAAAGACTGCAGATAAGTGACTAGTATTCTCCCGGGAGTTTGTTCTTTGAGCACAGTGCTTTCCTAGAACAGCTGGTATATTTCGGACCTCATATTTTGGCAGAGTGCTTATCTTGAAGAGACAAATGCATTTCTAAACATTCTACATTATTATTGTAGTTACTTACCTAAATGTGCTTTAGGCACTCTGCTTGAGCTCAAGTACTACAAAAAGTGACAGTGCAATTTTAAAAGAGCATTTACGTGACTTTTCTTTCTCTAATAGCATAGGTTTTGGATTTCAATTGTGTCATTCATGCCTGTGTTTCAGGTTTGAGGAATTTGCTTTTGAATGGTTTTTCACACACACAGTGAAAGCAAACCAAACTGTGCCACCCTAACTGTTTAAACCCAGAGTGGACATTTGTATTTCTTGGATTGCTTTTGTTCCTTTTAGTTTAACCCTATGCATGCAGGTACGTTATATGTGATATAATTAATGCCCTTGTTTGTCTTTCTTGTGCATGATAAGTGCAACCACAGTGTTAATTGTAGTGTGCAACAGTGAATCTCTGTGAAGCCAGCCCTAGTCTTGCAGTACTTATTGTTATGGTACTCAGTTTGTGTTTTTGGCAATGCACTGTTAGTAATTGTGCCAACAGTTATTATTATCCAAGAAAAGTGCTAGAGCATCCCGGTGTTCTTCTACCACTCCCGTGCCATATCAGAAAGAGAGATTCAGTTTCAAGAAAGTTGAGTGCACTAATTCTACTATTACTGTCAACAACGACCTGCCCCTCCGAAGATACAGGGTGCCTGGCTGGACCGGCAGTGTTTTGTCTCTTTCTCTTCCACTCCGCCTTTCCTTATGGGACACCTGCCGGGGTTTCTGTGTCCACCAGAAAGTGCTGAGAGGTGTTCTAGGAGGTCGGTGGCATACCATCGCCCCTGCAAACATCCTGCTTTTCAGGTGAGTGGCCCTGCCTCAACACCTATCAGGAGGGGTCTCTGATGTCACCTGCTGGCACTGGCCACTCAGAGGCCTCCAGAGTGACCCACACCTCTGAAAACAAGATGGCAGAGGTCTGAGACACACTGGAGGAGCTCCAGGCACCACCCCTGGGGTGGTGATGGACAGGGAAGTCTTCACTCCCCTTTCCTTTCTCCAGTTTCGTGCCAGAGCAGGGACTGGGGTTCCCTAAACCGGTGTAGACTGGCTTATGCAAGGAGGGCACCATCTGTGCCCTTCAAAGCATTTCCAGAGGCTCTGGGGGGCTACCCCTCCCAAGCCTGTAGGACCTATTTCCAAAGTGAGAGGGTGTAACACCCTCCTCCCAATGGAAATACATTGTCTGACTTCCTGGGATTGAGCTGCTCAGACCCCAGGAGGGCAGAACCCTGTCTGTGGGGTGGCAGCAACTGTAGCTGCAGAGAAAACCCCAGAGACCTGGTTTGGCAGTACTGGGGGTCCATAGTGGAGCCCCCAGGGTGCATGGAATTGGCCCCCTAATACCAGATTTGGAATGGGGTGACAATTCCATGATCTTAGACATGTTACATGGCCACATTCGGAGATACCATTGTGTAGCTACATATAGGTATTGACCTATATGTAGTGCACGCGTGTAATGGCGTCCCCACACTTACAAAGTCTGGGGAAATGGCCCTAAACCTTGTGGGGGCACCTTTGCTAGTGCAAGGGAGCCCTCACACTTAGTAACTTTGCACCTAACCTTCAGCAAGTGAAGATTAGACATATAGGTGACTTATAAGTTACTTAAGTGCAGTGAAAATGGCTATGAAATAATGTGTGCGTTATTTCACGCAGGCCGCAATTGCAGTCCTATGTAAGGGTTTGTCTGAGCTCCCTATGGGTGGCAAAAGAAATGCTGCAGCCCATATGGATCTCCTGGATCCCCAATGCCATGGGTACCTAGGTACCATATACTAGGGACATATACGGGGGTCCAGTATGCCAATTAGAATTGGTAATTGTAGTCACTAGCCTATAGTGACAAATTTAAAGACAGGGAGAGCATGAACACTGAGGTTCTGATTAGCAGAGCCTCAGTGACACAGTTAGGCAAGACACAGGCACACACATTTAGGCCACAAACTATGAGCACTGGGGTCCTGGCTAGCAGGACCCCAGTGAGACAGGCAAAAACATACTGACATACATGTAAAATTGGTGGTAACATGCCAAGACAAATTGTAATATCCTACAATAACTAAGCCATGCCATCCCCCAGTTATGCCTCTCCATTCAAAATGAGAAGAACCCGCAGACATTTAACACCTGAATTCTTCTTCCTTACAGAATGATGAAGGACTCTAAAACATAGATCTCCATAGAACAATACCTTAGGAAATTATGGCTGATTATCTCCAATATCCAGCCACACAAACAATGCTAATATCTGTAGTCATTCAAAATGGTCCCCCAGTCTCAATCTGATTTAATATCTCTGACATCAGATATGATCATATGTCGGCATTTACCAGCTCACTACTTTATCTATATCATTAATAGGACAGGCATATAATATAAGCCTGGACCTGTTGAACATTTTCCTGGCAGTTGAAGGGCACTGATGCAAATAATAACTCTATACCAATCAAACAGATTTGCCCTGACTAAGGGATCTGATAAACTGTTGGCCACCAGAAGATTCTAACATAGTCAACTCTGCAGGTCCCAAAAAGTCAGATTTCTGAGCACTGACACCTTATGTTGCCTATATTGTATAAGGGCACTGGATGAAGAACATAAAAAAATGACAAACATAATAATGGGACATGCAGAGCTAACCAGAGCTGCCAGCAGTCTATAGGTGTATAATGTGCATGTCTGTCACCCACATTCCATCATCCATCACAACGTCAAGTATTGATAACATAATATGATAACCGCACATCAGTGGTCATCACACACAACATGAAAATACTTCCCACATAGGCTGAAAAAAGAAAGCACCCTTCCAGTCATACATCCTATGTGGGATAGCTTGCTATCAGTGAGATCTTCAGCACTTCCCACACAGGGTCGTAGAAACTTTGCAAATGTCATAATACAATTAAACAATCTTCTCACAGGTGTAAATGAAAGGGACAGCTAAGGTCATTGTTAACGACAGAGGGGCCCGCCTTTCCACATTTTTCCTAGCAGGAAAAATGTCTGTCAGGCTGAGCAAACGTCTGCCTGACAGACACTCTTCAAGGTCGAATCAGGCAGCCAGGCTCTGTACATGCACTAAATGGGCAGTCACCTGGTCTCCTGAGCTGAAATGTGGCAGGCTGAAGATTTCACAGTGGAATGGAAGTGGCCTCTTCAGCCCTGCAAAGTCTTCTGTGAGCCTTCCCCTCATAAAAAGGGAGAATCTCACTGATAGTCTCTGACCTGGGTGCTTCTGTTTAAAGTGCTGAAGTTCCCAAGGCTGACTGTCCATCAGTGACAGGTCATCACAGAGTGGGATAGGGTCAGCAGTCTCACTCACCCCATCTCACTCTGTGATGAATAGGGGACTGCTTCCTCGTCTCATTAGCTGACTCATTACAAGGTTAGCTAATGAGAGAAGGTGGCAATCCCAGTCCTCCAGGTACCACAGAGATTTCCGTCCCAGCGCCTGACGTCACCGCTGTGGCCCAGTAAGGTTTTTTAATGCTAGGTGCATACATGTGTGTATTTACGAATGATTATGTATTTGTGCATGCATGGATGCTGTGAATGAGCTTGTGCATATATATATGCTGAGTATGTGTGGGGGCATGTGAAAGAGAGTGTGCGTGTGTGTGTGCCTGCCCCACCCATGAAGCGCATTATTACAGGCTGCCACTTGACTGGGGCAAATAAAATGGACAAGAGGCTAATCGGCAACAATAGGCTGTTCATACATGCATAGGATCATGAGTGCAGGCACACTTTAAGAGGACCCACATTTCCGACAAATCACTTGCAAATACGGGTTGTAAAATACCATCACCACCCAGAGACCATAATTACATAAAAGCTATTTTAAGGCACGCAAATTCACTGGTGGGTGAGAACACTCCAAATGAATGGTCACTTCAGACTTAGAGATCTCATTTACCTCTTGCGAGAGTCAAGGGTCATCTCTTTTAGCCATCAACAACCCTTGGCGAAGCTTGATCTCATTTTAGTGACAATTTGCTCATGCTAAATTCTAGCATGTGTGGGGTCAGGAAGTCGTTGGTTCTCATTGCTTCCCTCTGTGATCTTGGGATATTGCCTTGCACAGTTCTTCTGTTATGTCCTCACGGCCCTGGGGCCATACGTTTTTCTAAATATAGTGCAATAAGTAGGGGCTTTAAAAAATAACTAAATAAATAAATTCGCGCGAACAGCAAAGTATCTGACAATGCATTTTAGAAAGTCGAAACGTTTCGGTAGGCTTCAGTAATTATTCACTAGACAGCATCAAACCCTTTTAATTATTCTAAAAGTAAGACAGCTTTTAATTGTTTCTTGGGAGGTCACCACACCAGGCCAGACAAATGATAATTCTGTCGTTATCAAAGTCAAAGTGATTGTCAATTGACTCACCTCAGATTGTATTTTTTTTCGCTCACCAATCTGTGACAAATTGCAGTGCTCAATAAAGTCTCTCACTTGAACTGTTAGTGCATTACTTCTAATCTTTGTATAAAGGCAAAATGTGTAAATGGGTGAATTGCTCAGCTGTGTTTTTTTAAAATAAAGATCCCTGGCTTAAGAGAGTTACATTTTGGCAGAAATATATGAACCGTCATAAAACATTACTTAAAATGTACATTGTTTATAAAACGCCCAGCTACCCTCCGCAAGTAGTCTAATATTTAAATCAATATATGAGCCCAGGTTTTGGGAACTTTACGAGCAAGCCACCTTTCTGAGCTAAGTGAAAGGAAAAGGGCAGGATTGTGCTGTATTTAACATTATACAGCACATTCCTGTGCTTTCCTTGCGCTGGTGCACTTTTGGTTGGCTAGCAACAGCGCAGGCACCATTGCGCCATAGTGCAAGGGTGCCTGCGTTGGAAGCAGGACTGTTTTTGTGCAGGAAGGGACACCTTCCTCCACAAAAACAACCTCAGAGGCATTTTCCTCTTTCTATCTGTAGTGCAGAATGCAGCACAAGTAGAAAAAGAAAAAACGAGGAGAAATAAAGATATTTCTCCTCACCATGGCTCACCTGGGAAGGTGTAGCACTTTGACGCATTCTCAGGTCTACCACTAATGGTGAAGCTGGAGATGCACCAAAATCTATGAATGAATGCATGGAAACACCCACTTTCCACCCCCAGGAACGCCTCCCTGAGCCAGAGTAACAAATCGCTGCCTTGCATTACTCCAGTTATCAAGCCATGCAGGGTCATGCAGGCAAGGGCGTAGCTTGGTCAGTATGATTGGGGGGTGTTAGCTTCAGATTTCCCGACAATCGCGCAGGCACATAATGTTAAAATATATTATACGACAAGCAAGATGCACAAGAGGAGCTTAAGAGGCAGTGGAAAGGGAGAGAAATGCGGATTGGTAGGTGTACTAAGTGAGAGAAAGCACATTATTTTGTGAAATAACCAACAGAGGGAGAGAGTGTGTGTGCATTTTTGTATCTGTGTGTAAAAAGTCCTGGTGAAATTTGATAGACACCTCGCCATACCCGAAAGAAAGCACCTGCACCCAACTATTCATCACAAAATACATAAAGGGTCGGTGTAACACCCCACACATCGCCTCTGAAGGTATTCCCCTGCATGCAGGGCAATGCAGGGTGGCCTTGCGTGGCTTGATAAATCTGACTTTAGTATTGTGTCACCATGCACCCCCTTTCCATGGCACAAGGTTGACACAACACTATGATAAATCTGGGCCATTATATCTGATTCAGGTTTTCTTTTAAATGTACTTAGCAGCAATTTTGAATGTTGAGTAATGTGGGTCACATGAGATAGGTATACTGAGTAGTTCATGTCTTAAAAGAAATTGTTTGCAGTGAATATGTTTTGCTTTCTAATGTTTACTCCTTTTGCCTTAAGGCAACTATTTCAGACACACTTGTCTGTTTTGAATTGATGGGTGTCAGGATATTTCCTGTACTGACAACTTCCATTATTTGCTGCATTTTCACTACTAACTACACTACAGAAGTCTTTGCTGCTCCCTGCTGGTAGCACGTAAGATATTACCATTCTACAATATCCATTGGCACCCTGCTGGTGAAAGATGAGTATCAGATAAGAAAGTTTTTGATTGCTAAGACTTAGGCCCAGATTCACACCTTGTTTGCACAGAATTTGCGTAATTTTTTTAACGTAAATTTTGCGCAAACCTAACTCCATATTTATACTTTGGCACTAGACCCGTCTAGCGCCAAAGTTTTGGAGTTAAAGTCATTTTTTTTCTTCCGGGAAACTACCTTGTGTCAATGAGATGCAAGGTAGGCGTTCCCGTGCAAAACATGATGATATGGCCGTAGCGCCATATTTATCCCCCGTGCTAAAATCAAGCACTAGGGAAGGCAGCCTTAAATAATGGCGCTTAGCTTGCTTAGCGCCATTATTTAACGCCTGGGTCAGGGCAGGCGTTAGGGGACCTGTGGGCCTATTTCCATGGTCAGAAGGATGCCAGAGGATGGGGGGACCCCATCCCAGGTAAGTAAGGTGAATATTTATTAAAAAATTCTAGTGCCAAAGGGGGGCCTAACTTGGGCCCCCCTACATGGCAGGGGCCCTAATGGCCATGCCCAGGGGACATCTGTCATATGCCCTGGGCATGGCCATTGGTGTAGTGGGAATTACTCCTGTCTTTACTAAGGCAGGGGTCATGCCCATGGGGGTTGTGCATCAAGGGATGACGCTAGTCTGGTTAGAGGCATTCTTATGCCTCTAACCAGACTAGCGTCATCCTTTGACACACAACCTCCTGTTCTCCCTATGCCTCCCCCACCCGACTAGCGTCCTTTTTCATGATGCTAGCAGGGCCTTACCGCCGGCTACCGTCATTCCATAAATATGACGCCCGGCCGGTGTCATGAAATGGCGCTAGCCGGCGTTAGCACAGTTGTGCATGAAAAAGTATAAATCTGGGCCTTAATCTCGGAAATCTTTACAACATAAGTAAATAAAAACATGGTTTGGAACCACATCCTTGCATTGCCTTGCTATACTTAGAGTTGTAATCGCTCACTGTGTGCTCTATGCAAATTAATACTTTATAAAATACACTAAATGGCAGCATAAGATAAATGATTTGCAGGCCTGGTCTGGCCTATCTAGCAATGCTAAGAAGGCTGATTCATTAGGCCAGTGTAGGCTGTATTTTTCCACCCACATGACCTGGTTTTAGTGTAAAAGCAGGTTTGTCTTCTTAATGGTAAGTAAATTGTTACTGTAAAAACTGATGGAGATGAACAGAGCAGGTGAAGGACATGCAGTACCCGGAAGACTGCAGGTAGGTAAGTCCTCTGGAGGGCAGACAGACAGGCATGCACTCAAATGCACAAGCACACATGCAAACACACAACCCTTCTCAACCTCCACCACCCCTCATTGGAGGTGGCTGTCTGGATAGTGTGTTCTTGACCAAACATTAGAAAATGTTGGCACCCTTTCTGTGTGAATGGGCAAGCATGTCGATGCGTGCATTAAGAGCATGTGCTATATCCACACAATCCCCCCACACTCACTAAGAACTGCTGAGAATAATGAATTTCTGTGTTATTTCGTTCATTTCTTTTTACATTCCTTTGTCCTCTTCCACAGTTCTGATTTTGATGAAAGCAGGCACCAGTAAATGCCTCTCCTCTGGGGCACAAGCAAGTAGGCTAGTCTCACATGTTTATGTCTGTTTTAGGTCCTGTGTTGTGACAACTGACGAGTGATAGGCCCGAAACCACTGACTAAATAGTAACATTGACACGCCATAGGAAACAGGGATTCAAAATCAGTTCTGACAAAATCCCAGGATTCCTTAGGGGTTATGAGAAAGAGCAGAAACATGTCGATGTAGTATGAACGTATAGGAGTAATAATCCGCCTCTTAATTCATTTATATTTTATTCACTCCAGTGGTACCCAAAAATAAAGGGAAACTTGGGTTACCACCAGGTGTTTTTAAAATTTCTATTCCCCATCAGGATTAGAACATTACCCAAAGTGCTCCCTGGAATTGGTTGAGCCCTCACCTGCTTTTCAGAGACCAGGGTACGACCTGTCGATTAAGCATGACACTAAACGGGTGCATGGGAGCCTTAAAATTCAGCATTTGCAGCTAAATAACTGAAACATGAACTAAAATTAGTCATCTTATCCAGGACCATCCCAGTAACCTATGCAAGTATACCTTAATATCTATTCAGATTTGCACAATTCGACTGATCAAATGCAGTTTAATGTGCATCATGTCAAGATTATCTTGAAAGTGTGCCACTCTGGTACTATTGACTGGTTAGGTCATTAAAAATCTTCAGTCTTGGTTTGTGAATGTGGGACTCTATCATGGGCAGCGCTTGCTTTGTAAAATAATAAGGGCCGGGTCCCACTCATTCCTGCACGTTGTCCCTGCTTTCTCCCTTTGTCTATGTTTTTCTGCGATCCCTTTGTTTCTCCTTTTCATCTTTTGTGTTTTTCTCTTTCTTGTTCTGGATCAAAATGTGATAAGGAAAAAGAAGTGTTGGTACCCAAAATAACCTTCAGTGGGCCAACCGTCTCAAATTAAGCACTGATCGTGAAGTATTCGGGTCTGTTTTAGTCCGAACTCGATTATGCTGTTTCACAGCCTCCCTGTACAAGGTACCTCAAACAAGAATATTTATTCATCCATTCTACCTTTTGGAATATTGAGAGCTGAGGCTCATCCTTCTAACTTCAGCACCTATTCCGCAAGGGATGATTAAAACACTTCTCTGGCGGGAACCAGGAAGGCTCCTGCGTGAAACACGACACTGGCGCGTAGAGCCCCAGGAGAAAATAGAAATGTTTCTGTTTGAGCTCTGGGAAAGGATATGACTATGCTACAAGGAGGTGACATTTAAATTCTACAAAGTTCCACAGGCGTCCAAGGTGATTTTAAATATTTATGAAGGGTTAAAAGTGTTTTGGCACATCAAGCTCAATAAAATTAAATCACATAATTGTATTGCTTTCAGCATATCACATTGTTTGCAAAAAGAAAAATCAACAAAACAGTTAAGAAATATTTTTTGCACAAAAAGAACAGGTCAGAACAAGAAGTACATGGCATGGAAGTGAGGAATGCACTGAAAGAGTAAAAGTACAAGTCCTTTTTAACACGGTGGTCCTTGCATGACTTCTTTGTGTGTGGGATTTCTTACCCTGTCCGTTCAACATATGAAAACATGATAATTCTACATAGGAAGAATTAAAGTGAAATCTCTTTACATGGCAAATTATATCAGTGTGTGGTCCCAAGGGCCATAGGAAAACAACGGCTATCTGACAAATGTCCAGCTCCCAAGGGGCCTTCCAATGGTGAGTTCAACTGAGTGCTTTGTAGACTTGATACAAAAAATGCTTTCACTCTTCAAGTCTAATGACCGGGTGGGAGTTAAAAGAGAGTGGGAAAGACATCTTTCAGTTACACATTCTCTTGCTGGAAGTGTCACTGTCAGCCCAAGCAACATATATATGTTTCTGGGACATCCCAGCAGCACATTTTAACACTTGACAATGCCTAGATAGCCTTATTGATCCTGTATGAGAAGACACAAAGTCATACTCATGTTCATTTTTTTTTTTGGTGTCCTCATAATATTCCACTCTGGGAGGGGGAGGCAATATCAACGGGCCTCCACCTTTCAACACACACCACCCCCTCTCTCCACCAAGGGCAATTATTAAGTATCCAAAGGATCCATACAACCTTGCCAGGTAGTCTCGTGCCCCGACATAACCTTGTGGAAAAAGGGGAACTTAATCATCAGACATCTTCAACAGAGCCCACATACCCAGGATGGTTACAGCCATTCTCCCAAATAAACCAAAATTCATCTCTTTTACTAGGAAGACCGATGCATCACAAACGACACGAGCAATTAATCGACATCACCCATTCCTGAACTGTAGGGTGTGATGAAAGAACCAATTTTAAACAAATTTCTCGCCTGGCCAAAAGCATCAACACAACCAACAAATGCTTGTGATGCCTTGGAAGCTTCTTGCAGTGAGTCTCTCCATTAATTATCCCAAAAATTATAATCAGAAGACTTATCTCCACTTCTGGAATTATTACCTCCTTGAGTACTTTTTCAATGGCTTCCCAAAAATCCCCAAGCTTCGGGCACTGCCAAAACATATGAAGATCTCTTCTCTCTTCTCTACGGTGAGGACAGTTTTTTTGTCTTTCCTAAGGCTGTGAATTTTGCCAGTGACCAGTACACCCTATGTAACGTGAAAAAATGATTTTTCTTTGTAGAAGCAGATTTAACCGTAAACCAAAGTGTAGACCATGATGCTTGCAAAAGACTAACAATATATAAAGCTGGGAAGTCCTTCCCCCCACTTCATTTCCGCAAACCTCTTTATGGACAGATTTCTGTAATAATTTATTCTCCCAGATATCCTTCCCAGTTCCTTCTTTCTGAAGGGTGTTAACCCAACTTGCCAACTGATAACATTTGAACTTACAGATCATGTTTCCTGCTTGTTCCGTAAATGTGGGCCAAGGTATCAAATTGAAATCCTCTATAATTTGCCTCCTTTTTACCACCACATTGACCTTTAACAGGAGTGATAACATATCTAAAAGACATTCAGGAGTGCCCAGTGAATCCCAAATGGGGGCCAAACTTCTGTAATAAGCTATCCCTAAGGCACATCTGACCTGTAGCCAAATCCTACATGCATCTTTAAGGATCTTCAGCCGAACCTTCTTGAAGTATTTTGGGTGGCCAAATGTATATAAAAAGTAGTCACCCACTGTTACAAAAGGGGTCTTTGGTTGGCAGTCAGGTTACCCCTGTCCAAGCAAGGACCCTCACTCTAGTCAGGGTAAGTCACACACAATCCAAATTATCCTGTGCCCACCCTCTGGTAGCTTGGTACTGTGCAGTCAAGCTTAACTTAGAAGGCAATGTGTAAATTATTTGTGCAATAACGCATGCAATAACACAGTAGAACACCACAAAAATACACCACACAGTGTTTAGAAAAATATATAATATTTATCTAATAAGATGCAGGTCAAAACAATTCAAATGTAAAAAGTATATGTTGAGATATCTCTGTAAAAGTGATATAAAGTGTTGTTAGACTTTTAAAAGCAATAAATGTCTCTTTCAAGCACAAAGTACCTGGTTTGCTTTCAAAATCTCAGCAAAGAACCGCAGAAGAGGAGATGTGTGGAAAACAGGGAGGTGTGCGTCGATTTCTCAGGCCACACACGGCGATGCATTGTTTAGTTTTCACGCAGGGACGGCTGTGCATTGATTTCCTGCGCTCAGTCATGGATCCTATTCAGGCTGTGGGGTTTTCAGATGCCCCGGGGACGATGCATGGATTTCGTGCGCTGACAGGATGAAGTCACAGGGGCTGCATCGATCCGGTGGGTGTTGCGTGAAAATTTCTACTGCACGGCAGGGGCTGTGTTGATTCCTCTCTGGAAGTCGGGCTGTGTCATTCTGGCTTGGCTGTGCGTTGATCCAGTGGGCCATGCGTCCAATTTCCAGTCGCCACACTGGTGCTGCATTGATCTCCTCAATGCGAAGTAAGGCTGCGTCATTCCAGTTAGGTGTGCGGTGAATTTTTCACCGTGATGCAGACTGTGCATCATTTCTGGGAGGCTGTGCATCGATTTTCGCCGCACAAGGAGTCCTTCTTGTAGAAATGAAGTCTTTTTGGTCCTGAGACTTCAGGGAACAGGAGGCAAGCTCTATCCAAGACCTTGGAGAGCACTTCTCACCACAGCCAGAGAGCAGCAAGGCAGCAGGGCAACAGCAAGGCTGCAGTTCGTCACAGAAACCAGTCAGGTGAGTCCTTTGGGCAACCAGGCAGTTCTTTTTGGCAGGATGCAGGTTCTGGTTCAGGTTCTCTTCTCCAGGAAGTATCTGAGTTTGTAGGGACAGAGGCCCTGTTTAAATACCCAAATGTGCCTTTGAAGTGGGGGAGACTTCAAAGAGTGGCTCAGAAGTGCACAAGGTCCCCTTTCAGTTCAATCCTGGATCCCAGTAGGGGGCGTGGGAGTCCTTTGTGTGAGGACAGACTACAGTCCTTTGACATGTAAGTGTCAGGCCCTCCACCCTCCCAGCCCAGGAAGACCCATTCAAAATGCAGATGTATGCAAGTGAGGCTGAGTATCCTGTGTTTGGGGTGTGTCTGAGTGAATGCGAAAGGGAGCTGTCAACTGAACCCAGCCAGACGTGGATTGTAAGGCACAGAAGGATTTAAGTGCAGAGAAATGCTCACTTTCTAAAAGTGGCATTTCTAAAATAGTAATATTAAATCCAACTTCACCAGTCAGCAGGATTTTGTCTCACCTTTCTGGCCATACTAAAATATGACTTTCCTACTCCTTGCAGATCAGCAGCTACCACTCAACCAGTATATGAGGGTAGCCCCAATGTCAGCCATTGAAGGGAGCAGGCCTCACAGCAGTGTAAAAATGAATTTAGGACTTTTACACTACCAGGACATGTAAACTACACAGGTGCATGTCCTGCCTTTTGCCTACACAGCACCCTGCCCTATGGGTTACCTAGGGCATACCTTAGGGGTGTCTTATATGTCGATAAAGGGGAGTTTTAGGCTTGGCAAGTACTTTTAAATGCCAAGTCGAATTAGCAGTGAAACTGCACACACAGGCATTGCAATGGAAGGTCTGAGACAAGGTTAAGGAGCTACTTAAGTGGGTGGCACAATCAGTGCTGCAGGCCCACTAGTAGCATCTAAGCTAGAGGCCCTGGGCACATATAGTGCACTTTACTAGGGACTTATAAGTAAATTAAATAATCCAATTGGGTATGATCCAATGTTATCATGTTTAAAGGTAGAGAGCATCTGCACTTTAGCACTGGTTAGCAGTGGTAAAGTGAGCAGAGTCTTAAAACCAGCAAAAACTGTTTCTAAAAAGTGGAGAGAGGCAGGCAAAAAGTTAGGGGTGACCACCCTAAGGCTGTCAGCTCTAACACCCGCCTTCAAAAGATGCTGAGTCATTGCCTTCAAAAGAGAGGTGTAATTAGATCTATTGTTTAAAAGAATCCTCATAATTTTAACTGGAAGGTAAGATAATATTTGTAGAAATCTGGTGTTGTAATCTTCCCATACTCTTTCTTTATACATAACTTTTTCCACGCGATACGCACTCCCTTAAATTCCCATACAAACGAAGTCAGGTCTCCCTGTAGTTTTTTAAACCAACACGCCTGAAACTTTAGTGGAATTCTATTAAACAAAAAAGTAAACTTTGGGAGAATAATCATCTTTAAAATGTTAGACCTTCCTATTAGGGATAGTGGAAGACTGGCCCACGTCTTGAGGAGTGTTTTAGTTTCTGCCCAAGCTCTATCAAAGTTAACCCTTGCAACTTTCTCTAAATTAGCCGTTATTGAATCCCCACGTATCTTTTCTCTTGCTTAACTAATGGGCTATTATAGGTAACATTCCAACACACAATTTCCGTTTTCTCCTGATTTACAGAGTAGCCCAACATCCTTCCAAATTCCTTTAACGAAGATGTAATACTAGGAAGAGAGCGAACCACATTTCTAGTTCATATCATAAGGTCATCGGTGGATAGTGCAACTTTCTTTTCCCAACCATTACTTTTGAAAGGAAGAATGTTGCTATTCTCTCTAATCATTAATGCCAGAGGTTTAATATACAAATTCAAAAGAAGAGGGGATAGCGGTTAACCCTGGGGGTCCCTCGCCCAATCCTAAACCTTTGTGACAACTTGTCATTGATCAATATTCTAGTTGTGGGCACTTATACAGGCTCTTTATTGCCCTAATAAAAATGTCCCCAAGCTTATGAGTTTCCATGGGGATCTGCAAAAAAGACCAATTAACCTGGTCAAAAGCTTTGGCCGCATCAAAAGTAAGAACCGCTAAAGGTGCCCCCTCCTGGAGCGCCAAGTCCACTGCACCGAATAAATCATGTGTAAGCTCATGGAGTTGTCTTTTTTTTATAAAACCCATCTGATCCTCGTGCACCAAAATATTGGCCACTCTCTCAAGCTTTTGGATAAAATGCATTTAGAAAGTTTATAGTCAGAATTCAATAGCTAAATAGGTCCATATGACGTACACTGGGCCGGATCTTTCCTAGGTTTTAAAATCAGGCTGATTGTGGCTTCATCCCACGATTGTGGCACTTCCATACCCTCATAGAAAACATAATTAAACAGCTCCAACATGATTGGAACTGACTCATCTCTAATTAGGGTGTATAGTTCATTTGGGAGGTAATCCGGGCCAAGTGTTTTTCCCTTCTTCAAACTTTTTATTGTTTTATACACCTCATTTTCCTCCATCTTTCTCTCCATCTGCTGTAGTGCTATCTCATCCAAGCCAGGGAGGTGAACATTCCCTGATTTGTTCCTCTGGGACCCCTAAGTCCTCTGTGTAAAGCGATCGAAAAAAAGGAGGTGAAGGCTTCTTCTATCTCTATTTCCTCCGTGCAGAGACAGCCTGTAACCTCAGATCTAATCAATGTAATATAATTCCTTGTGCGGTCTGTCTTAGTTTTCCAGGCTAAAAGCTTACTACAGTCTTCCCCGTATTCATAGTGCACATACCGACTACAGTCCCATTACCTCCTGTTTTTGTTTTCTAGAAAATACTTCAGGTCTATTTTAGCCCTCTCCAGTTGGACTTCTAAACAACCCAACTGTTATTTATCCTCTGATAAACACCATGCGTTAATTCGTGCAAAGTGGATATAACAGATTCAAGACTCTTAAACTGCTCCATCTCTTCCCTATGCTTATAGGCAGCCAGGTTAATTAGTTTGCCCCTAATATATGCCTTATATGCATCCCACACAACCTGTAAAGTGCCTGATCCATAATTCATCGCAAAAAACTCTTTAGTATCATGCTTTAAACCTTCAACAACCAGCTCATCCAAGAATAGGGCCTGATTTATCATCCACCTAGGATTGGAGGGCTGTATATTGAAACCAAGGTGTAGCTTTACCTCTGAGTGGTCAGAAAGATGTGCCGGAGCATGCCCCACATAGTTTACTTTTCTACATAGACTTCTGTGCGATAGGAAAAAGTGTATCCTAGATCAATGACCATACTCATTATTAAACGTGAATCTAGAATCTGCTCCCCCTTTCGATCGCCAAATATCAACTAAGCCAAGATCTACCATTGCCTGCTTCACCCAAGAACTTGTTTTAGGTGAATTAACAGTTCCTCTGGGGGTAGAGTTATTCAAGACAGAATCCAACAATGCATTGAAATCTCCCCCAGTAGGATTGGATATGTAGCTATTAGTAAATGATTGTATAAAGCCTGGAAGGATGCCGGATCATCTATATTGGGGCCATAGTATCCTGCTATTGTGAACCAGAACCCATACAATCCTTTTCCACAATCGACCATCTTCCTTTAGAGTCCACTGTTACATTGCCCACCGCTGCCTTTATAGATTTGTTTTAATAAGGATTGCTATACCTTTAACCACAAAAGATTGATTAGTACTTCCACTATAACCCACCCAATTCATTTGAGAGTTTCTTCCTACTCCTCCTGTAATAAATGGGTCTCCTGAAGGATAACTACCTCTTCTTCAATTATTTTAAAAAATTCAAAAATCTTCCTCCTTCTCCCCTTAACCCTGCGGCCATTACCATACCAAGAGAGAATCTTCAGCTGGACAAACTTGTGTCTCATCATTACCTATAAAAAGAGAAGCTCAATGAGCCCCTGCCTGACCTAAATATAGAATATCTGAGGACTATTATATATTTTTTCCTTTTTCCCACATGCTCCCACACCTAGTGCAAAAAAAAAACCATAGATCTTTTAGAACCCCCCAACCACACACCCCTCCCCGGGGAACCCTCCAATCTTTCTTTGGGAGAGACATAAAGTTGCCCCCATTTGAGCTCTCCTCTGAACAACTCAAGCACAGTCTAAAGCGATGCCTTAATCTATTCTACAAAAGCACGGACTTCATTAGGATCCCTAATATTATGCATCTTGTTATACCACATAATTCTCAAGGCAGCTGTAAACCTCATGTGGGCTGCTGCTCCTAAAGACCTAAGTTGCTGCATGTAATTCCCCAGCTCCCACTGTCTGTCTAGCGTTGCCCTTGACACGTCAGATCGTTTAGGAAAAGACCAATCCCCTTTTGAGAAACTGCCCACTTTAAGGGCTTCTAAGAGAATTTTCGCTTTGATGGAATATGTTCCAAAGTTTATTAGTATATTTCTGGAGGCGTTCCTTCAAACATTTCTCTGAAAAGGGTCTGAAGGAATTCTTTGAATGTCTTCTTCCAGATTAAGGTGAGCTAGTTTAGGAATGAACTCTCTGATTAAGGAAATTATATAGCCCTTAATATCTTCTCCTTCCTCCCCCTCGGGGACATTCAACAGTCTGATATTATTTCTTCTCATACTATTTTCCAAAGTTTCTAACTTGTCCTGAAGTACTTTCTCTCCAGCTTCCAGCTGAGAGATAGCTTGGTTGTTTGCAAGCTCCCGTCTACCTTGTTCCTTCACGGCCACTTCTAGTCTGCCCATCCTTTCCGTTAGCATATTTATCTTGCTCTCCAAAGCTTCACATACTTCTCTAATTTTCCTGTGGTTATGGTCAGAAACCTCAAACTTCTCTCTAATCTCCTTTGTTAGTGAGATTCAAAGATTCTGAACAACCGGGCTGTGAGAGTCCTACCAGAGACTCAGGTTCTGTGGATCATGAAGGAAATGAGTGTGTACTCTCCATTTGCCATTTAAAAAGTACTTGAGCAGGAACCTCATTACTGTTTTCCAGCTCTCACTCCTTTGAACCTGGACCCCCCCCAAAGAAGAGGGGGAAACGATAACCTCTTGCAAGGCCTTCGCATCCCTATTCCCTTTGGGAAGAGATTTAAGAAATGACAATAGCGGCATAGCCCTCTACAGCTCTCTAATGAATTTTTGAGGGAAGAACTCCTTTCTTTTGCGTCTGAGTAGGAGTGATTTTATTTGTTGATTTCCTTTAAAATTAATAATAGACTGCTGATTCTCTGAGCAATCACTAGTCTTTAGGGCACTATTAGCCAGCCCGCTCCTCTCCCTCTCTATCCCCCTCTTGGTGCTTTGAAGGCAGACCCCCTCCCCTGTTTCCTTAATGGATATGGCTCCAATATCCAGTTCGGGAGGACCCACTTTACCTTTATATGGAATTTGTGCCTGCAAATTCAGGGCTTCCAGGGAGCCTCTAGAGCCTATCCAGGCCCGATGTCTAACTGGCATCATATATAACAAATCCTCCGTGCTCTTGATGCGTACCAGCCCCTGGCTCTCATACACTTTCTCTTCTCGAGGGAGAACGCCTCTTGTGCTGCCTGCCCCTCGGAAGCTGCAACGTAATGAGTAGCGTCTTCCACGATGCACACTCCAGGCAGCCTCTGCCCACACGCCATCTCTAGAGGTGTTCCTTCCTCGCTCCTTGCCTCCCGCCTTGCAGCCGAGTCCACAGCCAGCTCCGCTCTCTAACTTCAGATGCATGTACTCCAGGTGAGGATCCGTGCTATAGTTGCTCATAAAGTACAAAGGCCCATATTTATACTTTTTGACGCAAAACTGCGCCAATGCAGTTTTGCGTCAAAAAAATTAGCGCCGGCTAACGCCATTCTGAAGCGCCAGGCGGGCGCCGTATTTATTGAATGACGTTAGCCGGCGTTAGCCGCCGCCGCCGTCTGGTGTGCGTTAAAAAAAACGACGTACACCAGGCAGCGCCGGCGTAGGGGGATATGGAGCTTTGGCGTCAAGAAATGGGGCAAGTCAGGTTGAGGCAATTTTTTCGCCTCAACCCGATTTGCGCCATTTTTTTCCACTCCCAACCCCCATAGAAATGACTCCTGTCTTAGCAAAGACAGGAGTCATGCCCCCTTGCCCAATGGCCATGCCCAGGGGACTTCTGTCCCCTGGGCATGGTCATTGGACATAGTGGCATGTAGGGGGGCACAAATCAGGCCCCCCTATGCCACACAAAAAAAAAAAACCACTTACCTGAACTTACCTTAATGTCCCTGGGATGGGTCCCTCCAGCCTTGGGTGTCCTCCTGGGGTTGGCATGGGTGACAGGGGGTGTCCCTGGGGGCATGGGGGGGCACCTGTGGGCTCCTTCAGAGCCCACAGGTCCCTTAACGCCTGCCTTTTGCAGGCGCTAAAAAACGGCGCAAAAGCTGCCGTACGTCATTTTTTTTGACCCGCCCACTCCCGGGCGTTATTTTTGCCCAGGAGTATAAATCCCACGCACATGCCTCAGAGTCGATTTTTTAGACGGGAATGCCTACCTTGCATATAATTAACGCAAAGTAGGTGTCCACGCTAAAAAATGACGCTAACTCCATGGACTTTGGCGCTAGACGCGTCTAACGCCAAAGTATAAATATGGAGTTAGTTTTGTGTCGAAATTGCATCAAAAAAAACGACGCAATTTCGGCGCAAACGGAGTATAAATATGCCCCAAAGTATTCTGCTAGAAAAGTCATACATTTCTCTGCAGCTACAATTAGCTGTCCAGAAACCGGAGAGCTCCCGGCCACGCTCCTCAGCCAGCCGCCATGTTCCTCCCAGTCAGTCTTACTTGCATTGTACTGTATGCCTCTTCACACTCAGGTTCATTGTGAAGTCACACTCATTGCTACTAATAAGCTGTCAAGCCCTAGCACAGTCTCATCATACCTCAGTCATACCGAGTGGAAGTCCTTGAGACACACACGTTATTGAGACACATTTTCAGTCACACACTCTGTCTCTCAGACATACAGTGCATCACACAAACTTTCATCACACAAACACACTGCAAACTTCACCTGCTATGTAAGTAGTAAATCGTTCCCTCACAGAGGCCAAGCAGACGGGTAACTTGTTGTAGGAAAGAGGTCTTTCTTTGTGGTCAACCCCACACTTTTTTCCCCAGTGCTGATGGTTATGCCTCTAAAGGTTAACAAGAGCCTGCTAACCAGGCCCAAGTGCCTTATAAGTCCCTACTAAATGGTACCAGTGGTATCCAGAGCATGGGAGTAAAAGGGCCCCCCAGCCCTGCACCACTGATTGTGCCATCCTGAGGGACTGAAGTAAAAAGTTGTCAGCAGTCCTGCCATTGCAGACTGAGTGAGCAGTGCAAACTGTCCAAACTCAACCTTGCCCTCACCATGAATGAAAAGGCCTCCTCACTATCTTTAATATATGTCAGTCACCCCTAACTTAGGCCTCCTGAGCCCAGGAGGCAGGGTGCAGTATATTAAAGGTGTGAACATATACGTGCAAGCCTATATATGTGTGAAGTAGCCTCTTTCTATTAAGGGCTACTATAAGTGTTCAGGGACCACATGATAATATGGGGTCGCACATGGTCATCCCGAGGATTCCAATTCCATTATGGCACCACTGAAAGGTGTCATGTTTTGTATCAAACAACTTGTCTCATCAAACCAAACTTGTTCCCTAAGTCGGATTCAATGTGACATGCACTCAGGTTGCTAACTCAGAGGTTGCCTGCCTGGTTGCCTCAGCCTTCCCCATGCCCTGGCTGAAAGCCTGCAGCTTCTGTCACCAACACAGGAATCTGACTCACTGTCAGGAAGTGTGTACATTGCCAGGAGTCAGAGACAAAGGCATTCCTGGGCAGGAGGTGTCACCTCCCCCCTGGCAGGATGGCTAGTCAAGTGGGTCCGTTATGCCCCTCAGTGACCAGACGAGGCTGGGCTCTGTCTCTTGCCTCGAACATTTGGTGGGGTATTGGGTAATAATGTGGCCCACTTTGTGCTTTCACTGTGTTAGGCCTCACCAACTACTGGAGCCACAATGGGGAAGCAGAAAATTCCAATGGGATGGCAGGAGCTCTCCCTGGGGACTCGGCCCCGAAACTAATAACTAGTTATCTCACCTCTGTGATAGGCGCAATTGAAACTGAGATAAGGAGGATAGAAGCCAGTCTGGGTCCAACTTTAAAGAAGCCTGTTCCCGGAGATAAAGAAGGGGCAGCCCCCCCTAGTGAAGCCCTCCATGGTTAAATCTAGGAATCCATGTGTCGTTCTGGATCAGGAGCAACCGATTGAGTCCATTTTCCTTGTAATTACCGAAAGTCCCCCTCAAAAAAGAGCAGGCAACAAGGTCCTCTAAGTATTGTAAAATCCTCCCCTGGCCCAATATTGCTCTTCCCAACGATTATAACTTCACCTGGGAAGGACTTATCAGAGTTAAAGGGGGTAAAGGAAGGCCTCAGTCAAAGATCTCTAAAAGGGCTGCCTGTGAACGTGCTGCTAATGAGAAGCCAGCTATCATTTCCTGTGACCAATTTAGCCAGATCTTTTTTTTTTAAAGCTATTAGGCAATTGCGTTCCTTAGTTTGAAAAAAAGTGGAATCTTTGGAATGAAATGTAAATGCCCTTATAGCCACTGGGAAAACACCAGCCCCCCCACCTCTAATGGGAGATAATCCCCTGTTTGAAATCTGTGAGCCTATGTGCCCTCTAGTTTCAACTATTTCCCCACTACAGAGAGGAGGATTAAATCATGGGCAGCAACCTATTGATAGAACTTTAATCCCTGTATCTATAGAGCACACAGAAAGACTATCCTATCAACAGAGGGCTGACGTTCATGTGGCCCGTAAAGACTTCATACAGGCTCTGCCCCTGAGAATTCCAAATACCCAAGTCCCCTACCCATGTGCTCCATATATTAAAATTTTAGAAAATTTACCTAGATTGGATGCCTTTCACCCTGAGTTCTATTCTTCATTATTAAATAAAGCCATGTATTGGGTCAGGAAGTACTCGGGATGGAGCTCAGACCTTTCTGGATACATTTTAACTGTGAGAAAGGTACCATGGATAGGCCCCACTAGTAAAGCTTCACCAGGGGATTGCATCATCATACATTTTAGGAATCTACAATTAGTTGCCACTCTGCACCATTGCCTCTCAACATCAACATCAAATCTGGGATCCCTTAGGGTAAAATGGTTGTCATATTTGATCTCCTCACAGGTCCAGCAGTTCAGTTTCAGTAAACCTGGCAAGCAGAAACCCTGTCCCCCGCATCAGTCCAGGCCCTTTGGTTGCTCACTCACTTTATTTAATAGCTTTGAGCCTCTGAATTCCTTGGAGCAATCGGACTAACCATCAACCACTGGAAATGCTTCTGGTGGAGGTCAGGAGTAGACACGCTTTCTGCAATAAATCCATACTCCCCTAGATTAATTAACACCTCTTCCGTTGTAACCTCAGGGATTATCTCATGGAATGTGGCAGGATTAAGGAATAAACTGGATAATCCAGATTGGTTAAGGCTTGTGGGCCAATTTTCATTTATCTGTTGTCAGGAAACCTGGCTTTTAGATTCCCCTTATATTAATGTCTTTACCACCTATTCTGCCCCTGCAATTAAATCATCCTCAGGAAGGGCCAAGGGAGGTGTGGTTACATTTATATATGTATCTGCAAGAGGAGTAGTTGCACATGGCATTGAAATCACACCACACTATCTGGTACTCCTTCTCAAACTAACTGACCCACATGACATCTTGCTGATTAACTATTATAATAATATCTTTGATTTGTCAGACACTAGTGTGATTGATAGTCTGGAAACTAGGGTGCATAGTGCGCTGAACAGAAGTAAGAAGCACATAATGATCATTTGGGCCAGTGATTTTAATGCCCATTTATGTGATCCGGAACTATTAGAATGTTGCAGTTTTTCTGACGAATATGACTGCCCTATGCAGCATTTTAAACATTCTCCTTATGGGATGCGCTCAATTGTATGATGGCCTCCAATCTGTTGACTTTTCTAACTCCAGAAGTTAGGAGGGTTCCTACATTTTTTGGGGGAAGTGTTCAATCGACAATCAATTTTATAGTTTATTCTAAAGATCTTACTCCCCCTTCGTCGGGAAGGTTAGGGTGATTCCAACCTGTAGGAGTGATCATAACCCTTTAACTTTAGAAATTAGGCGAGGTGGGGATAAGGGGCCCAGTGGGGAGGTACAGCAGCCAGTGCTGAGATTTATTAGGCATAAAGGCATGACAACCAAGTGGGGAAAGATTGACAAACACAGTTTTTATACAGATTTGATAAGGAATAAGAAGGAAGAGATCATGATTGTTCAGGGGGAACATGCCCCTACACATAAAATCATTGAGGCATTTTCTGCCCTAACAAATTACATGGCTGATAAATTACAGCACCCAAGTATTAATAGAGATAGAAACCACAATTAGTTCAATCACATCTGCCCTCAAAAACCTAAAAAAGACTACTAGCTCTATCCCATGCAACCAGTCTGCCATTAAAGAGGCAAGAAGGATTTATAAGGCCACTCTTGCTGCCAGGAAGAAAGAAATGAGGGAGAATGCCTGGGAGGAGTTAATTGAGGCTAGTAATAGAAAAGATATGAAGGCTTTTAGGCAAGCGGTTAATTCCACCCCATTGGTGGATAAAGATAACACTGTTATAGACACTGTTGTCCCACCGCAAGTTTGGTTGGAGCACTTTTCCAAAACCTTTAAAACAGAGATCAATATTTCCCAGGTATAATTGATCTGTCTCATTACCGTCAGGAACACTCCCCCAACAGCCTTTTACAATTTATTAGAAATATCCGAGGTATTACAGGCTATCCAAAATTGTCCCTCTGACAAAGCTCCCGGTCCAAATAGAATTCCAACTGATATTTACAAGGCTTTGCCTGATTCTTGGGCCCCTCTTCTTACCAACATTTTGAGGTCTGCCATGATGGGCCCCTTGGTAGATACCTGGAGTGAGGCGATAATTGTGCCCATTTTTAAGAAGGGGTTTGGGCTGATCCGCCCAATCTCCCTTTTAGATAGTTCTGTCAAGATTTTAGGGCGAGTGTTACTGAACAAGCTGGAAAACTAGACCAGGGCTGAGAAAAATTGAACAGACTCTTAATCTAGCTCTGATAAGACAAAAATACACTAAGGCAGAAAAAGGTTGCATCCATTTAGCCTTTATGGATCTATCCTGTGCCTTTGACACAGTTGATAGATCTAAACTGTGGTCTGTCATGACGCATATGGGGGTGGACAAAGATTTGATTTCCTTACTTAATAGACTCCACGCCTGTACTTCTGCACAGGTTCGTTTTAGCCAGGAGTGCGACCTTATTGAAGAATTTCCATCTCTGAAGGGGGTTAGACAGGGGTGTGTGCTGGCCCCTTTTCTTTTCCTCCTCTAAATAAACGGCCTTGAAGATTTTGTATGTAAGATGGGGAAGGATCCGCCTCTTATTAACTCCCAGCCATTCCCAGTACTACTCTATGCGGACAATGCTGTCCTTATGTCAAGGACAGCAAATGTCCTGCAATCCTTACTGGGCGCTTTTAATACTTTTATGGGAAATCTTGGCCTCAAAATTAACAGAACAAAATCCTTTGTGATGAAGTGTAGCCCAAAGTTATCAAAAAGTAAAAGATTTGTTCTGGATGGTGCGGAAATACTTAAAGTTCCTAACTTCACCTACTTGGGGGTTCCAATTGATGTTGATTTTATCTGGAAATCTTTAATTAATGTCCGTATTTTGTAGTTTCAATGAGCTATTGATGCAGTTTTTAGGTTTTCCAAGAAATTGGGACACAAACCAGTAAAGGAAATGCTGACTGTTTTTAAAAGTAAATGTATCCCAATTGCTTCGTTTGGGGCTGGAGTATGGGGTTATATGGATTGTTTGTGCCTATAGGTAGTGGAAAACAAGTTTTAGAGAAGGCTGTTAGCAGTCCCTCAATCTACTCTGGCAGTCTTTTGCCATGATGAAGTGGGTTTGAGGGATATTGCCGACCACATAAGATTGCAACCTTTATTGCTTTGGTTAAGGGTCTGGCTAAATCCCGAAGCTCACCGGTGTAGGTCTGTGATTATGGATTATCTTTCAATGACTTGATCTATGGACATTCCCTGGTTCAGATATGTTAATCTTATGCTCTCTCGCCTTGGGGTAGGGGAATATTTCCAGGACCCCAACTCCTTACCTCAGGGGCTAAAGAGAGGATTAAGAACCTGTATTGGCATTCTATTCATGATTCAAATTTAACTGGTAATACGCCGGGGGCCCTGGAGAGCTTGCCGCCACAGTCATTACTCCCTAAGCTATATCTTAACATGATCACTTCTGAGTGGCACAGGTCTTACTTACCAGATATTGTTTGAAATCCAAACATTATCTATTAACATTTCCCACTCAAGGCACTTGGTTTAAGAAACTTCCACCACGAGGCGCCAAAGCACTTTTCACTTTAATCTTTTGTGCAATTAAGATACTGTTCCTAGGAGAAAGTTTTTATGTCCTGATCTTCTTCCCACGGACATTAAGCATAGTCACCTTGCCTTTTTTTATTTACAGGACCTGGGAAGAGAGGGGACAATAGAGGCGGTGCTAAATTTGATAAATGCTGCTATTGAATTTGTAATTATTATTAATTGCGTTAAATTTATTTTTATATTGATATTGTTCTTTATTTTTTACTTTTGATCATGATGTATGTAAGTGATTGTGCCTTTTATGGCTCTTTTGAGCCGAATAAAGTTTTTTGATGACTGGCTAGTGAAGTGGCACATCAAGGTTGTGAGCTTCAAAGCCCACACCTCCTCTGATATGCAAGTAGGCGGCCTCCCAGATAAAGGGCAAAGCCACCCCCTGCCCCAGGAACATTTTCACCCCAATGAGCGGGCAAGTTAGAAATTCAGGAGGCGTACACCCGAGAAGGCTAGCCACAACCCTAGGGTGGACTACCTGGTCTCTACAGCTGAGGATGGGTTCTGCATTTTAAAAAGTGGCAGGATAGAGACTTCTGGGTAGAAAAAGTGCCATCCTCCACAGGAAGTGGTCACTTCAGGATGGTATTTGCAGGGACTAGTAGCCCATTGGCTACCAGCACCCAAGCCTCTAACACCTCTAAATCTAAGATTTAAGGGACTCCCCTGGCACCAGAACCCCAGATCTGATGAATCTGCAACAAGGGACAATGATGAGACCCGTGACTGCAACTTCAGGACCTGCACAAAGCAAAGTACCCTATTTTCCTACATTAATGGTAGTGGTGGGATCCTGAACTTGCGTTTCACAGTACCACTTGGGTATAAGTGACTTTGCATGAGAAATCCACTATTGACACTAAACACAAATTATTTTTTAGATTTTTCTAAACCTATTTTTTTATTGGTATTGTCGGGCCCTGTGTAGACCCCCATTCCATAGTAAAGTAAAAAAAGTTTGAAAGTTAGGAAAAAGTTGTAAAATGTTTTTGCAAAGTTTTAAAAAGGTTCCAACTTTCAAATAAAAAGGTTAGTGCACAATGGAGGCTCATAAGGACCTCAACCTGTCTATCTTCTCAGCTCTGAAGATCAGTAGTCTTAGAGCTTTGTGCAAAATGAGGGGCATTGGCTGCCCAAATACAGCCAAAAAGTAGCAGCTTCAGAGAGCCATAGCTTGTATGAGAATGAAAAATTAGAGAGGGAATGCCATTCCGCAGAAGAAGATCCTGAAGAGGATGGGGATGATGCTTTGGCAGAAGTGGAAGATGATGGGGAAGAAGGTGATGTCCACAATTTCACACCCCTTCTCAGGCCCACTTCACCAGCAGAAAATGACAGAGGTCACTTTGCCAACCCCACTACTGGTAAAGTGGTAGTGACCCTTGAGGAAGATCTCAACCTCCCCTCACTAGAAGAGAAAAAGCCTGAACTTGAGGAAAGGAGACTAGCCCTTGAAGAAAGAAAAGTTAGGTTGGGCTTCAAGCTTAAAGATAATTGTAGCAGCAAAACAACCTGGGAAAAAGAAATACCTTTTGACCGTAAGACTGCCAAAGAGATTGTACCAAAGTTTAATGATAGTGATGACATTGACACATGGTTTGCAGACTTTGGGAGGGCCTGCAAAATGAGGAGGATAGGTCACCAGCACTGGGGCTGTTAATTGTAGGGCAGAGACAGACGTCTAACCCGCAGTGAGGATGTGTGGGGCCCTACAAGCCTATGAAAAAAACTTTAATTGAAGGGTTTGGACTCACCACAGAAGAGTACAGAGTGAAGTTTAGGGATACCAATAAAGGTCAAAACCAAATGTGTGTGGACTTTGTAGACTCCTCAGTCAAAGTCTAGATGGCTCGATAAAAGGCAATGACTTGGATACTTATGATGGGCTTTATAGCTTAATTATGAAGGGGGACGTTTTGACTAATTGTACCACAGAGAAATTGCATCAGCATTTGGTGGATTCTAAGTTAACATCTTCCAGTGAGCTGGAGAAGATAGTTGACAAATGGGTCAGAACCAGGGTGTCCAGAAAGACTCAAGGTGAAACAGATCAGAAAAAGGGTGCTCAGACTTCAGATCAGGGAAAAGAAGTGAGCAACAACAAAGATAAAAGGAAGGAGTTCTTTAAAGGCCCCCAAAATTTTCTCAGGAGGATGGGCCTGAGACACATCCCAGTCCAAAGGTAGGGGGTTTTAGGATACGAAATGGGACTTTACAAAGGCTCCTGAGGTATGTCATGAATATCATCAGTCTGGACATAAAAACAAGGATTCAGCATGCCCCAAAAAGTGCCCGGCAAACCTGATTGGCTAGCATAGGAGTAGGGATGAAGTTGTACTCTGGAGATGTCAGAGGTTACACAGAGGCTACCTTAGTATCCATGACAGGGGTGATATTGAAGACCTGGCAGTCTTGCCTCCAAGCATGGAGTAGTATAGTCAAAGGCCAAATGACCAATCAGACTGAGGTACAGGTTCGGAGGGATATCGGTGCCACTGTCACTATGATGGCTGTTAAACTGTTTTTCCTTGACCAAATGATACCTAGGCCCATATTTATACTTTTTGACGCTAAACTGCGCTAACGCAGTTTAGCGTCAAAAAATTTAGCGCCGTCTAACGCCATTCTGAAGCGCCATGCGGGCGCCGTATTTATGGAATGGCGTTAGCCGGCGCAAGCAGACCGGCGCTGCCTGGTGTGCGTGGAAAAAAACCACGTAGACCAGGCAGCGCCGGCGTTGGGCAAAAATGACGTTAGGGCGTCTTAAAATGGGGCAAGTCAGGTTGAGGCAAAAAAAACGTCTTAACCCGATTTGCGCCATTTTTTTACGACGCCCAGACGCCATTTCATGACTCCTGTCTTAGTAAAGACAGGAGTCATGCCCCCTTGCCCAATGGCCATGCCCAGGGGACTTGTGTCCCCTGGGCATGGTCATTGGGCATAGTGGCATGTAGCGGGGCACAAATAAGGCCCCCCCTATGCCACCCAAAAAAAATTCAAAAATATAAAAAATGATACTTACCTGAACTTACCTGAATGTCCCTGGGGTGGGTCCCTCCATCCTTGGGTGTCCTCCTGGGGTGGGCAGGGGTGGCAGGGGGGGTCCCTGGGGGCAGGGGAGGGCACCTGTGGGCTCATTTTGAGCCCACAGGCCCCTTAACGCCTACCCTGACCCAGGCGTTAAATAGTGGTGCAAATGCGGGGTTTTTTGACCCGCCAACTCCCGGGCGTGATTTTTGCCCGGGAGTATAAATACGACGCATTTGCGTCGCCGTCATTTTTTTAGACGGGAACGCCTTCCTTGCATCTCATTAACGCAAGGAAGGCGTTCACGCAAAAAAATGACGCTATTTGCCAATACTTTGGCGCTAGACGCGTCTAACGCCAAAGTATAAATATGGCGTTAGTTTTGCGCCGAATTTGCGTCGAAAAAAACGACGCAAATTCGGCGCAAACGGAGTATAAATACGGGCCCTAGTGTTAGTCACCGGGTGACCAGTGCTGAAAAAGACTAAGCTGCATCCAATGGCCTTGGTACACTTAGATTGAGGAGGGATTACTGGCCCGAAGAAGGTGGTTGCATCCCCTGCCATATCAGTATTTTTGAGAACTGATCTGGAGAATTCTGCATGAGTAGAAGTGGAAAGGATGGCTGATGCCGAAATGCTGGGTTTCTCTCAGTGGGTGTGTGTGGCACCAAGAGCACAGACAACATGACAGAGAAGTCTTGGGAACTTGGAGCCTCAAATAATGGCACAAAAATGCAAAGCAAGAGAAAGGGCTATAAGTCTGACAAGTCAGCTTCAAAGAGCTTACAGGACCAGGGAGAGAGTTCTCCTGAGGGAGATGCCCTAGGGCCTAAGGAAGGAACTGCATCTGAGGGATCCTGGCCTGACCTGGCAGAGCGTCTAAGTGCAGGGGGACCCTCCAGAAGGGCTTATGCCAAGGGCTAAGGACTTGCCCTGCTCTTGAATGCCTTAGGCAGCAGGCTGCAAGGCACAAACAGGCAGATGTCAATTGTACCCACAAGGTCTGTTTGGAAGATGGCCCCCTGTACACTGAAACAAGGGCCCGAAACCAGGGACCACCAGGAGATTCATTCTAGTAGTAGTGGACCATGCCACTAGGTACCCAGAAGCAATTCCCCTTAGAACTACCACTGCTCCTGCAGTGGGAAAGGCATCTTCACAAGAGGGGGATTCCCTAAGGAGGTGTTTTCTGATAGAGGAACCACCTTAGTGTCTGCACAGCTAAAAACTATGTGGGATGAATGTGGTGTGACTTATAATTTCACTACCCCCATCAGCCCCAGACCAATGGTTAGTTGAGATGTTCAACAAAACCATAAAACTCATGAAAATGGGCTTACCTGAAAAGCTCAGAAGGATATGGGATGTCCTGTTACCTTGCCTCTTGCCTGTAACCTTCCTCTAGAAAAGGGACCACCTCCCACCCCCATAGGAAAAGGTTACCTCAGGGGCGGATTCGCCACTGGGTCTTGCAGCCCATTGGCTAACAGCACCCATGTCCCTAAATCCTGACACCAGAATTTCAGATCTGATGAACCTGCAATAAGGAACAAAGAAGAGACCCATGGTTGCAACTTCAGGACCTGCGCAAAGCAAAGGGACAATAACCTGCACCTGTGGCAACCATCCTGTAACTGTACAACCATGACTCGTCCTATACCAGTGACTGGCTCCAAAGGAAAGAGTAACCACTTTACAAGCCAAAGCAGCTCCAGAACTCACTTGGACTACTAGTCCCCTGCAGTCTGATGGTAAATTGCACTCCCAGAACAAAAGAATCACTGGTCGTTGGGCCTGCTGATTGATCACCCTAAATTAAGTGGTCCAGTGCATTGTGGGAAACATATGGCCTGATTACAACTTTGGAGGAAGGTGTTAATCGTCCCAAATGTGACGGATATGAGTCCATTATATCCTATGGAACTCGTAATACGGTGGGCAGGATATTCGTCACATTTGGGACGGATTAACACCCTCCTCCAAAGTTGTAGTCAGGCCCATAGTCCTGACCTCCAGTAAGTTTCAGGTGCCTACTGATTTCCATTGGACTCCAGAATGTTGAAATGTCTAAATGATGAATTTTATAAACATGGTTTATTATCATTTAGTTTGTTAAAGGATTTGCAGCGTCTGCTGCTGGCGGGGGGTGATGCTCTTCTGCTCTAACGGAAGTACCTCCGCTGTCTCAAGTGTAGATTGGAGACGAGAATAGCTCTATATGATTTTAAATCTATTGGTAATGCAGTCTATGTAAAGTACATGGAGCCACAACATTGCAGAAGACAAACACACACCCATTCCCCGCTCCCCTCCCCCAAGAGTATACAAAATATTCTCTGTCTTCAGGTTGAAAATAGGCATTGTTGTTCCATCCAGTCTATCATAGCCATCAACCCATGATTATCCTCTAGAGATGACTCTTGAAAAGACAATTGCATATCCTGTTGGCCTTGCTACAGTGAGTTTAGGAGCTCTCCAGGGGATACTGTGGACGGGTTAAGCAATAGGAGAAATACACCATTATGAATAGAGAAAATGCTGATGAAGATGTTCACTTCCTGACTTATGGGGATCTAGCAATCAGGGAGGATGTAATACAAGCTAGAGCCATCCCTCTAATTCCCGTCTGGGTCTCCAAGACGTTAAAAAGAATCCCGTGTGAAACTATTTTTTATGGTGTTTCAATGAGATAGGGACAAGGTTTGAGGTGAGATTACCAAAATCTGATTAACAATACAGCTTTATTTCTCATCATTACTACCGTACTGGAAAGCAAAATCAGTTAGAAGGAATTAAGAAGCGAGTAACTGTGCAGATGAGCGACTACACTTGCAAGCTCTATCGCTAAACTCAGGGCCAGGAGTTATAGTAATCTCATCGACTATACTATTGTGGGTACTGGGGTGTGACACATGGTTAATAAATTGTTAGTGCTGAGGTACGTGAAGAGCAATTGGGATACACTAGTCATTTTTTTGTTGCTACTGCTTTCCTTCACCCATAAGGTCTCCATCACCTGAAATTTCACAGGGATGATCCCATGAGCACTCCCAACTTCCCACTTCATTTCAAACTGGATTTAAGTAATTTAGTTTCCATAGACCTGCATTTGCACAAACCACAAACACCTACTGTTGGTTGAGTGCTTGAGAGCAGATCTGCTTTATTTTAAACTTCTTTGCCTTTGTCACTGATGGATTCCTGGCAATTGTGAAGATGGTGGTGTTCCCCAACTTCCTATAGGTGTCCCAGAGGAGGCACTGTGCTCAATGTTTGCTGGACAACACCATATGTTATATGTTAACCTCTTTGATACTGGCCAGCTCTTTCCAGAGAATCCAGCTGGGTCACTTAAACACCTGTATGAACAGAGTCCTGGTACTGCCAGACTTTGAGCGTTACTATATATTGAATGAATGGAATTATGGAACTATGCAATTATGCGGCTTCATTTTTTTTTGCAGAATTATGGTTTTGCTTAGTTTGCCACACAATCCATTATCTGCTGTCTTATCTACAGATTATAACAACAAATTGTTTCTAGCTCACATGGATCAAAAGTTACTTAAAGCGAGGCAATGAGTCACTGCTAGTGGAAAGCCATTTGTGGAGGTAGACAACTTTCAACTGCTTACTGCTGTATTTTTATGCTACACTGTTAGCAACAGAGTGAAATCTTTGCCCAGGCGGTGTTACCACTTGGGCAAAAGTGCTAAAATAAGTAATTAATATATCACAGAATATGCCGCATTATGCAGGACAATTTGCCTTTTGTTGTCACTTAATTTAATCAACCCTGCTGCATATTTTGGCTCTTCCATGGCACATAATTCCAGTGTCCCTCACTATATGGCTTCTCACCTGCAACATCTGATTCCAAGGCTAGACATTTCACCTAACAGGAAATGTTCTCCACTGGCCAGCTGTGATAGGGAGTCTATATGTGTACACTCTTAATGACCCCTTGGAAGAGTAGACCGGAAATCCCATGCCTGGCACAATTGATGTTCCAGGTATACTACAGGATAGTGACATGTTTGGCACAACCAGAACAAGAAGTTGGCTGTGTTTGATCTGATAGGATGGAGCTGAGAATTCCTGAGGCCAAGTCCCTATGGATCCTAGAGCCCTGCTGTCACTGGGGGATGAAACAAATGGGCACATTTACAAGGAGCTTGCGCCACCGCTACTTCATTTTTTTGGATGTGTGATGCAGCAGCAGTGCATTCCGTGCTCCATATTTTAAAAAGTAATGCATTTGGCGAAAGGCATCACTTTTCTCTGTCCTGTGGCATTTTTTGCCTGCGCTATAACCGGGTGAGTCAGGTAACATTAATTATATGCAAGGTAGTCATTCCCCCTTAAAATCCAATGCAGAACTGACACTTTCATATTTACATCTATTAAAGGAAAGTGAAGCATTGTTGGCAACTTACTCGCATAGGTAAAAAATGCATCAAATTTCCTGTGCATTGGCAATCTAGGTGTAAAAATGACACATCAGCACCAGTACATAAGAACATACCCACAGCGCTTTGGCAGGCTCAACTACATTATGGAGCTACTCATACTGCAGCTCAGTGTAGGAAGAAGATGAAGACCACCACCATCTCCACCATCACCACAGAGGCACCACAGAAGAAGAGAGCAGATATACCGGCTGAGGGCTATTCTCATTGACATCAAGGAGGAGGAGGAGGTCATCACTTGTTACAGGCTCACGAGGGACTCCATTGTCCAGCTTCTACACCAGATTGCACCAAGGCTGCAGACACCATCACAGAGGTGCACCAACATCCCTCTTCAGGCCAAGCTGATGCCAGTACACATGCTGTTGTTTGGCTCATTCCAAACCATCACAGCCAGAGTGGCTGGAATTTCTCAGCCATCCTTCTCCGCTTTCCTCCCCTCCATCCTTGATGCCATCATAAGCCTCACAACTCAGTCACCCTGAGTGCCCTTGCATGATCTTGTATATATGGACTAGGCAAGGCAGTCCAAAGTGCTACATTGCTTTACTGTACATCAAGGATGTGTTCCATGGACCTTGCATTGGGATTTCCCACACAACACCAATGGGTTTTGATACATTCCCAGATTTACAAGGATTGGTAATGCTGGAAGTGTGTCAGGAATATGTGCGTCCCCAGGGGAGGCGTAACAAGGAGAAATCACATTATTCCTTATTGTTATTTACTTCTTCTTTATGTGCTGCTCTTTGTATGTGTGTGACACATACAAAGAGGATAAAGCCTACATGTTTTGCTTTGGTGCAGTAAGGTGTCCCTTACTGCATAAAAACAATTGAGAACAGAACTTAGACACACCTGCACCATGGTGCAAGGGTGAATGTGTGAATATGCGCATGCAGAAGGAACACCAATGCAGCATATTTCAGTTGACACATTCCTTTTGACAAACGGCAGCGCAACTAAGGGACTCCCTAGGTACCCCTGTGGCAACAACCCCTAAATGACACCCTGTGCGCAAAGCAAAACTATGTAAAATGCTGTGTCACAAAACTGTGTTGAAGGACTGGCTTCCATTTCTGTTCTCTGTATATCCACGGGTAACTCCCACAGTCATGAGGCATTTCATGTATCCAAAACCTGTGAAACTCAGAATGTATCAAATATTTGGCCCTCCCCAGGTCATGTGTACCATGGACAAGTACATTAGTCCTCATAGATACATATCTGCCATCCTATGAGCGCTGCATTTTGTGTCACACAAACCTACTCTATCAGTTCTTCAAGGGTTCAGACTGTGCAGCAAAGTGTACCCTCATGCATAAAGTACAGCTCATAGGTTAGTTTGCCATACATTCACCATTCTGGCAATGTGTATGTCTTGGTGCAATGCTGCCGATTGTCTGCCAGCACAGGCTGCAAACCCAGGACACTGCTTTGAAAATATGTTCTATAATGCCCTCAATCAGTGAGGCAGAGCAGTCCCGAGAGTTTACCAGTTGCATCGTACAGAGAAAGACTCCCATAGATCTCTCCCCTTGTGTACTGTTAACACAGTGGACACAGTGTGCTGCCATGTGTAGACAATTGTGTCCTACATTGGCATGCACTCACTTATCTCTACATGGCAGTAGCTAATAAGCAACAGTGACTGCTACTATCACATCCAAAATACATGTGAAGGAATGAGACAACATCTTCTGCCCTGGCTAAATTTTGAAAAATCTGACATGTATTACTTCAAAAATGCCATTAGTAGTCCCAAACAAACATAATATAGGAGTGTGAGAGAAGTGTCCCCTCACTGGCTAACTGACTCTATATAGTAGGAAAGATCCAGCACGTTCATGGCATAGGCACTCAAAAGTATTAAATTAGTAGGTGTATCAGACAGACCAGTATACGTGTATGTGTAGTACAGTGTCAGTCTTACCAAAAACGAAAGTGAGTTTATGCCAAACAATGTCATTGCACATCCCATACTAGTTGAAAAGTGTATGAGTCATTCAGGACACATAACAGAATGTACATGAATGTGGACACATCAGCCATCATGACCATTGAATGATTGTTCCCCTCTTGTCTTTTCAGCTGACCAAGGAAGTGGTTTGCAGCCATGGGTCATGACCCCATAAGCTCAGCCCCAGACAGAGGCCCAGCGGAGCTACAACCATACAGTTAGCAGGACCTGGTCCATGATGGAGCAGACTTTTGGAGTACTCAAGTCCCCCTTTTGCTGTCTTGATCTGTCCGGGGGGAGATTGCTCTCCTCAGCCCCTTTGGAATGTAAGATCATACTTGTGTGCTGCATTTTGCACAACATATGTGTATGGACCAATGTCCCATGGGACAAGGAAAACGAAGATGGTGAAGGCCCAGAGTATGATGATGAGCAAGATGAGGACCAACCCTAAAATGTAGCTTCGATTTCTGGGACACGGCAGAGAGACAAAATTGTGCACACAGTTTTTGCAGATGCTTGAGCCAGCCAAGTCAACGGATCACAAACGTATGGACTACATGGGAAAAGTGTAATAAAATGACAAATCATTTTTTAACACTACCAATGTGTAAACAATCTTGCTTCAAAGTTACAGTTAACATCAAATCACACATGCTAGCTATTGGTACACAACAAAAGTATGTAGCAATGTTTAACAAACAGCACCGGGCAACATGTAATTCAACAAATATGTGCAAGCCAACAACCTGTGCCAAATGCAGCTCCATTGGGAAGACGGACACCAAACAAAGATTGGAATGTGGCACTTTATGGAGAGGTCATGATAATGTGTTCTGTTACAGGGTGATTACCATAAGACATCCAAACACAATCTAAATGATGTGTTAAAGTAATGTTCTGTGCGAGCCACTCACCTGAATTCCAGGTGTTCCAATGGGCTGATAATAATTCCCCAATCCCAGTGAGGACTAACCTGATCGTGATGAGGAGTACATTGCCCTCTCGCAAGTACTAGGGGGAAAGGAGTTTTGGGAAGAGGAAAAGAGAAAATACCAGCTTCCGCTTCGTGGACTGCAGAATCGGACTGCTGGACCCCGGACTGTGTGTCGTGTTGGGCATCAGTACGTCCGAGTTCTCAAAATACTGGGTTCTTGGTTTTCAAATTCTGGGCTGAAAAAGAATTACTTCATTAATACACTGAATTTGCATAAACTATTGCAAGATGTCAGTTATTGTTCACACATTGTGTATACGTTTCTATAAGACTGAAAAGTCTCTTCCTCTTTTTACAATACTTTCAGAGTCTCTGAAGCACTGTCCAAACTCAAAAACAATCAGCTTGATTAAAGGGATTGTTTGTGTTCTGGTGTAATGTCTTGCTAATAAGTGTTTTGATAAACTTGCTTTATTTTCAATTTCCTAATTCTCAGGGGAGAGTTGCAGGAAATACGTCTTTCCTTAATGTCTGTTTAGCAATATCTTGGATTCCCACCCAAAGGAAAAATCTTGCTAGTTCTTATTGTCATAAATTATTTAAAAGACTGAGGGGGTCATTCTGACCCCCGCCGGCGGCGGTAGCCGCCGGCCTGGCTGGGACCGCCAGAAGACCGTCCCGCGGTCAGAAGACCGCGGCGGTCATTCTGGGTTTCCCACTGGGCTGGCGGGCGACCGCCAAAAGGCCGCCCGCCAGCCCAGTGGGAAACACCCTTCCACGAGGAAGCCGGCTCCGAATGGAGCCGGCGGAGTGGAAGGGGTGCAACGGGTGCAGTGGCACCCGTCGCAAATTTCAGTGTCTGCAAAGCAGACACTGAAATTCAAAGTGGGGCCCTCTTACGGGGGCCCCTGCAGTGCCCATGCCGTTGGCATGGGCACTGCAAGGGGCCCCCAGGGGCCCCAAGACACCCCTCACCGCCATCCTGTTCCTGGCGGTCGGAACCGCCAGGAACAGGATGGCGGTGAGGGGGTCGGAATCCCCCATGGCGGCGCAGCAAGCTGCGCCGCCATGGGGGATTCCCAGGGCAGCGGAAAACCGGCGGGACACCGCCGGTTTTCCTGTTCTGACTGCGGCCAAACCGCCGCGGTCAGAATGCCCTGCGGGGCACCGCCAGCCTGTTGGCGGTGCTCCCGCCGACCCCGGCCGCCGGGGTCGGAATGACCCCCAGAGTTCTGTTTTGTTTCATTTACGCGATTAATCTTTCTTTACCTTGAAATTAAGTTACTTGTTCGAAAATTTCAGACAAACCCAAACAGTTTTTTTCCACCTTTCTTATTTTCTCTATTTTACAGGAAATATGGGGTCATAGGCAAAAAATGGACGAGGAGAGCCGGGTCTCAGCAGGAAGCTGACCGGAGGGCGAGGATCACCCGAAATCGACTGGAGGTTGTCCAGAGGACAAGAAATGCTGGAACTTGACTGGAAGCTGGTTTGGGAACGAGGAACACTGGAACTCGAATGGAGGCAGGCTGAAAGACAAGGAACTTGACGTGCACTGAATCGCCACTGAAAGCAGGCTGGAGAACAAGGAACTTGACTTGACTGGAAACAGGGAAGCAGAGCAATAGATACAAAGCCAAGCAAGGCCTCAGACTCACAAGCATCTTTAAATAAGCAAATGTGCACGTGTTTGTTGGCAGTTGATTGCTTGTTAAGGAAATGATCAATTATCCTCCTGATTGTGGCACATGTTCATTACAGACCACATTGTAAAGAGCACATGTTTTGGCAGGAGGTGGAAAGGCAGTTTGTTGCTTGTTAGGGAAATGAGCAACTATCCTCCTGATTATGGCACATGTTCAATACGGATCACATTGTGAAAAGCAGATGTTTTGGCAGTTAAAACAAGCATTGGTTATAATAAATGAAACATTTAACAAGCAGTGGTTATTGCAAACTTGATATTCAACCATGTAATGAGTATGCCCAAATAAGTCTGAATGTTGCAAGCAACAGCACCTTACTTTAATAAAGCTCTTTGATGTGCTAGTGTACCCAAAACAAGTAAATAGTGTACAATGACTGTGTGTGTGTGTTGTAAAGCTAGCCATTTGCATAGCCTCATAGTTGTGGAGAATAGTAGAGGTAACTCATAATCTGATGACTGTGAGCTGATGCACATAGTATATGCATGGGAACACAGTCATCCCATACAGTCTACAGATGATACATCAATGTCTGCAGGCACATATTAAATCCATTGTGACATCACACAACATACATATAAATGGATAATACTCAACTGTGAATGTGCAAGATTGGCGACCTAGTACCAATGCTGCCATGCTTGCCCCATTAGGCTAATATGCAAATGGCCCATGCAGGGGTGTATGCTACCAAGTTACTGTGTTGCACTCAGATTCAAACAAAGGGTACACTCCTACAACTACATTTTATGTGTGGCTATAAACACACAGCACAAAGCCAGACAGAGTCAGAATGTGAAACATTTGGCTAGAAACAATGACTAAATGCAAGGTGAATCCAACCAAGTACCATGCACTGATGTATTCCAAGTCATAGTGGCAGGATCTGACAATAAATATCCAGGTAAACATTGTTGTGTGAATGTATACCCGCATGCCAAGTACAAGTAACCCTTCAATATAGCAACATGTTCAATGCATGCCAATAGCAAAGAGATACCTTCTTGGAATAAATCAGACTCATTTTGGCTACCCAAGCTGGCCTCCTGATCACCAAAATATAGAGATAGATTTGTGGCAAACAAACGTGTATTGACACTGTGCATGTGCTACACATATTCTTCCAGACACAAGCCCATATTGCAGATGGATGTGCACCACCACATGATTTGGTGGTTGTTGGATATGACTCTCTGGTAACTGTTAGTATGCATATATCAACATGTGTCATATTTGCATAGATACATCAATTTCAAATCTAGAGAATTAAACTATCCCCTGGATGCCACCTAAACTGTAGACTGGCTTAACTAGCCAATGTATATCACTCCCTGAGTGGGTAATGCATCCACCAGACATCCTAGGATATCAATGTATACAGATATGGGCCTATGTACCCCAGGCGTGTGCTGCTGGTGTCCTACTACTCTTGGACCTCAGGTAGCACAAGCCTCTCACCCATATCCATGATGCCATGCTAAGTCACCCTGTGTGGCTCATCCTGGCCTCATAGCTATGGAGTAAATGAAGGCACCTCAATAGGTTGCCTTGATCAACTCTGTGCCATGCTTGCTTTGCAGGGGCCTTGCAGAGGGGGAGGATGTGGGTGTTGCCAGGCAACAACCATGGATATTCAGAATGACTCATGTAAATATAAGGATGTAAACCTGGTGTTGTAGAAAATGCCTATGCCTTCACCCAATCTGACATCAAGTTCCATTATGGTCCTTTATGCACCTTCTTGCACATAAACCATCCATGGACTTGTTTGGCATGTTCTATGTGCACTGCAGAATGCAGCACACATAGAAATTGAAAAGGCAAGGTTAATTTCAAACAATTCTATTTGTTATGTCTCTTCTGGGGATGTGCATTTTTTTTTTGCCAGCTCCAGGTTTTCGTGTGTCTGACAACCTGGGTCAAAGTCAAACTCCATGGGTAATGCATGTGAATACTCACTGCAAGGCACATGCAACATCTCCTTGATGTAGAGGCAAGCAATACAATGCTTTCGTTGCCTTGCATTATGCGATGAGTATGAGGTCACAAATAGGCGTGCCTGGTGGCTTTGCATTGCATTATCGGTATGAGTGAGAGTCTTGCGCCCCTCCAACTTAAAAAAAGTGATTCTCTTGTGGGGCAGGACCCTTGTATCTGAGCCATCTAATGTCAACCACTCAAAAACACTCATGGCTAGATTTCATACCATTTTATGTCATCTTTGTACCACTGTTGTTTCACATCCATGACACAAAATGCCATTAGAGAATTCAAAAGCCAAGCAAGGAGCAATCTGTCACGCCTTGTTAAGATAATGAGAGTCCGCACTGTGTGCTGCGTAGCGTAACATTACATTCTGGAAGGCACTCCATGGGGGAATATGGGTGTTCACCCATGGATTTCATGCAATCCCAGATTAGAAAAGGTTTTTACCCCAGGGATTGCATGATTTTTCCACGCATTATGGTGGATGGCATACCCATGAGAGAAATATGTCTGTGACCATGTCATATCCTTTCACTATGTGTGCTGTATTGTGCTGCCCACATTGAAAGCGGGAAATGCATCAAGAGCTCGCAATTGTACAGGAATGCATCCATTCCTGCATAAAAACTCTTCTCTATGCAATGCTGGCACCCAGGCACCATGGTGCAAGGGTGCCTGTGTTGATGCTAGTCTGCCTGCAGTACATCAGCGCAAGGAGACATAAGAAATCCTCAATATATTCATATAAATGAAGCAGGTCTGCCCTCTTCCTTTCATGCAACACAGTGCATCAACTTGGCTTGTTGCCCTTCATTGTGTCAATGATTAGTCAATAGGGCCCTTCACCTGCCAGTAAATTGGAAAATGTTATTTTGTGTGTGCCAGTATTCACACCAGGCACCATATCAGAGAAGTGCCACAGGGGCAAAACAGGTGTTTGCACTTGCTTTGTTCACCCCATGGCACTTTGGAATGCCACAAGGGGTTGTAGACACCTGTGCAGCTCCTCATGAAAAAGCAATAGCGCAGGACCACTTATAATGCCTGTGCTATCACCAGAGGGTGATCCCTCTTTTGCAGGGGCTGTGGTCCCATGCAAATGAGGGAATAAGTCTTCCTCTGTGCCAGTGCTGTATCAAAGATGCAGGCACAGAGGCGAAGAAGATGTCAGGAGGCACACTGACAGTGTGTTTCCTGATGGCAGCCCTCTAGAGGGAGGAAAAGGGGTTCTAAGGCTCCACTCCTGGGATCCCCCATTAAAATGCAGATAGGTTGCTGCATGCACTGTGCAACACTGAGCAGCTTTACCAAACCGGCTCTGTTTTACACTTGAATGTGCTTCCACCAGAGCAATGAAAGTATCTGCCAGCCCTATGGGAAGTGCATTCAATTTATTAGTGTGCATTTTCTCAGTTTGAGCAGGGAACACCTCTTGTAAGGTGTGCTGTTACCCAAATAGAGGTAGTGCGCCATATAAGTAATAGGGCACCAGTAATGCAAGACGTCACACATATGTGCAGTGTCAATATATAAATGCAACACATCAAGATGTCCCCTCAAGTATTCTCAGGCAATATACTTATCCTTGTAATTGTTTGCATGCATTGAACCATACACTACACTATAAAATACCCATTTGTCCCATTGCGTTAAAAAATACCCATTAGCGTGTTGAGTGAGTATTTGCACCTCTCACATCAGCCTGATGTCACGCATCCAAGTGGATGCATAAAAAATACAGCAATGTGCATCGTCATTAATTTTTTGAAATTCACACATTTTTTCATGGAAGTGCAAAAAATCTATGCATTTGGTGAAAACGTGACACATCCACTCAGGAAATGATGCAATGGCTCTGCCATGCTGAAAACCAGGAAGTTTGAAGTTACTTTCACTTTCCTTCACAGTCTTTCTGTCTGTGCTTGCTGGAGGTTGGGTCTTGTGGTTGCTAGAAAGTGTGTAGCTGTATTTTGGTCTTGTTGGAGTCTGTGCTGTCCCTGTTGTGTCCCTAAAGTCTCATTTGTATGTTGTAATTATTATAACTTTGTTGTATTGTTTTGTCCTGTATAGCAGCAGGTGTCTTCCTTTTTGGGATTTTGTATTGTTAGAGGTAGTTTAGGGTACTTAGAATAGTTTTAGGTTATTTGGGCTACCCAACACAGGAGAGGAAAATACGATGGGAGAAGGTGTGCCAGCACATGCATCAGACATTCAAGGTTGAGCTGACAATGCACCAACTAAAACATCGCTGGGCACATGTTGTCAGCCAGGAGGCTTCAACACCTTGGTGTCCAAGTGGGAAGAAATGTTTATAAGTGCACAATTGTTGTGAGTTCTACACTGTGTCTTCTTTCCTAATATATGATTTGTATCCAATGACTCTGCAGGTCACAAATGTTTGAGGCTCAAAAGCCAATGCCTCCGCCAAACTATGTTGAAAAGGAGAAGCATGCCACAGAGATATTTAAACACTGGGCTGGTATTAGCCGACACGGACTAGTACTGCATGCCAACCCCAGATGTGCTTCTTGCCCCATCAGCACTGGACAGGCAGTTTTGTCAACGGGCCAGGTCATTAGAATAGGAAATCCTCCTTTTTGTTCTGGTCACCCCTAAACTTTTTGGACAGATGCTGGTGGTTACTGACTCTTGGCTGTTCCCTGGGTACTGCTTAACAGTCCCAGGGCCGGTGATCTGTGTAAAGTGGATATGCAAATTAGGCTAGTTATAATTGGCAGTAGCAACCTACCTATAAGACCCTAGTACATGGAAGAGTATGTTAGTTTAGGGACCCCAGCATAGGTAGTGCCCCCATAGGTGCACTGCTGAGGTTCCCGGTGTCATTTTAATGGCAGGTCTGCCTTGCGGGCTGCTTTTAAACTAAAGTTATATGAAAATTCGACTTTGGAATTAAAAGTACTTCCAAAGTCTTAAACTATCTTATTTTTACATATAAGTCACCCGTAAGGTGTGCCATATGTGCCCGTGGGGTTTGGTGCCATGTAACTATTAGCACAGACCTTATAAAAACTGTTTTATAAGCCCTGGTGAGGTAAAATAGCCAAATTTGTTTTTACCTCACTGTTGTGAATGGCCTACGTAGGTTAAAATGGGGAGACTTTATTTTAGTTAACAAAGTCCCCATAAGTGGAAGATGTCTTGTGTTTGGTATGAAATTAATTGTTATAACATATCCCACAATTTGCCATTGTTGAATTTAATATACCTAGTTCAGGTAAAGAGTTTTAAAACTCTACCTGAAAGTTGCCAACTTCAGCTCTGTAGTGTCCTTCTCTGATTGGCCAGCCTCCTGAAGCCTGGCTAGGCTGCCTTCATAAGATGTGAAGTGGCCAGGGATGAACACAAAGGATGTGCCTGGGAGAGAAGATCTGTCTCAGCAGATGGTGAAACAGGATGGGGGAGCAGCCAAACTGGTCTTCAAAGGCAGGGAAGGACATTTGGAGCAGCTCCGTCCTCCCATTTCCTGCAAACCCAGATAATCAGGTGCCCTCTTGATTAGACTAGGAGAGGGCAGGAGAGGGGTGTGTTTAGGGTTTTTAGCCACAACAATGGGTGGACTCAGGCAGAGTTAACCTCCAAAAAATCAGTTTCATGCATGTTAGATTTTCAAAGATGCTGCTCCCTGAGATCGATTTGTGCCACAAGTTGTCATCCGAGGGGGAAGTGATTGATCAGTCTGTCCCCCTGTTTATCACCCCAGGAGCAAGGATAAATATGGCAGAGCTGCACCCACACCTTAGATCCGTACAAGGAAGAATATCAGACGAAGAAGGACTGCCCTGCTAGACACCTGACCTGCACCTGGACCCTGCACTCTGAAGGACTGCACCAGCTGCACACTTGGCTTCACCACAAAAAGGATTTGGCCAGGCTTTAACTGGTATAAGAAGGGACTCCTTGCTTGCTACAGGTGAAAAATAGCTAACTAGAGTCACCTGCATCTTTTTCTGAAGAAACTGACCAGCTGACCACTGTCTAGTGGTCATTTTGGAGTTTGAGCCAGGTGCATTCTGGGAGTTGCAATCCTAACCCTCAAGGAGCAACTCAGAGCTTCTGGAACATTGGGTTGACCTGTGGACTCATAAAGGACCATCAAAGACCTTGTAGAAGAAGATCCAGAAATGTGGAGAAGATTGGAAAACTTTTGGTTAAAAGCTCCATAAAGGAACCAACCCGCCGTCGAGTATCAAGCTGGCTTACATCGACCGCGACCCGGCCTGACTTGCAGGTTCATCCCGTTGAAAAGCTCCGGAATCCCAGACTTCCAGGATTTCACCGTGGGCTCCTGGAAAAGCAATCCGATGACATTGACTCGAAATCGGCTTGCTGTGGAGGGTTGTCTAACGTCGCAGAGAAGAAGCTCCAAAAAAGTGACTAAGTCTGAAGGTAAAAAGTTAACCGGGTCTTACCGGGCTGCATATCTGAGGAGGGCTCCAAGGACGTCGGATCAAGATTCAACATTTGGCCCAAACATAGAAATCTTGACAGAGGTCTCATGCGAAGCACATCTGAAGAGAGCTCTAGGGAGGTCGGTTCGGATTGGTGACTTCTACTCGCTGAAGAAAATCTTCAAGAAAATGACTAAGGTAAACTTTTGACCAAGGCCTCCCGCTTGCTGTAGTCGAGGTCGGCTTGAAACTTTGACTTTGTCCGGTTGAGGTGCGACCAGATGACCAGATTAGTGATTTTTGTTTGTATGCCCTACAAACCATTAATAATTTGAAAATTTATAACTCGGGTTCCCCTTATCCGATTTTTTTCATTTTGGTGTCAAATTAAAGATAAAAATAGTTCCTATTTGTATATATTTGTTTTGGATTTTTAAACTGTTTCCTGTGCTTTATATTATTATTGTTTTGTGATACTTGAATGCTTTAAACACTTTGGCCCTCATTATAACGTTGGTGGTAAAAACCACCTACCACCGCAGTGATGTCCGCCAAAAGACCATCGCCGCAGCTACCAGCCGTCCACCATATTATGACCATAGCCGGAATTCCACCAGAAGGATGGTGGAATTCCAGCTGTGGCCATGGCGGCGGTTGGCGGTAAGGTGGCGCACCTGGCAGCAGCAACGCCATGCCAGTAGACTGCCGCCGAACATATCATGACACATGATACGGCCTGGTGAAGTTCTGCTGGTGAACACTGCTGCTGGCAGCAGCGCCACATCCCGTCTCCTGCCAGAGGGCCCCCTGAAATCAGGTAAGTTGAATGCTCCGACAGGGGAGGGGGGTGTTGTGTGTGTGTGTGTGTGGGGGGTGTATGTCTGTGCGTGCGTAAATGCGGGTGTTTGATGCGTGCTGTATATGTGTGCATGTGTGAATGTGTGAGTGCATCTATGTTGTCTTGTGTGAATGTGTGTGTGCTTGTATGTATGTCTGTGTATTTGGATGTGTGGGTGAATGGATGTATGCACGTGTGGGTGCATGTGGGTATGAGTCTGTGTATCAATATGTATGTTGGTGCGTGAAGGTGTGTGTATGTTGGGGGTGAGTCTGGAGTGTTGGGGGTGGGTGAATCCTGGGGAGGAGGGAAGGGGAAGACCCCTATCAGTGACAGGGAATCAATTCCCTGTCACTGATAGTGCCTACCTCCATGGTTTTCGTGGCGGTAAGGAGGCCACGAAAAACATGGCGGTAGGCGGTGTCATAATCCCGCGGGCAGGCTAGTGACGGCCACCTGGCTAGAGACTGCAGTCTCCAGCCCGGCGGCTGTTATCGCAGTGGCAGACGGAGTGGTACATTGGCAGTTTGGCTTGTGCCAAACCGCTAATATCATATTATGGGGAAAAGTACAGCCAGCCTGTTGGCAGTACTTTTCTCCATTATACCGCTGTCCGCCGGGGTCGTAATGAGGGTATTTGTCTCCTAAATTAAGCCTTGTTGCTCATTGCCAAGCTACCAAGGGTTGAGCTGGAGTTAATTTATTGAGACCTAACTGAACCTTTTGGGGATTAGTGGCCTATTGCTAAGTGTAGGTACTTACCTGCCCTTACCAATAATCCACTTGCAACAATTACTGCCAAAAATATGTATGCCAAACTCTGTGGGCCTCATTTCCAAATTCAAGGTGCAGGGCAGTTCATCAAGGCTTTCTGCTGTGCTTCCCTGCCTCAAACAGAAATGGCAGGACTGGCCCTTATTAATGACATATGGTGTATTTGTGTCCTTTCTCTCTGCGCAGGTGCCCAAATTGGAACCTTTCGCAAACCTAGCCACCCTTGCACTATGGTGCAAGGGTGTCTGTGTTGTTGGAACAATTGTTTTTGTGCAGGGACACCTTCCTGCACAAACATAATTGAGGTGTTTTCCTCTTTTCTATGTGCGCTGCAGAATGCAGCACACGTACAAATATGAAAAACACAAAGATAAACAAAGATGTGCATCCTCGTTATGCCTTCCCTGGGGAGGCACGTAGTAATGATGGCTTCACAGGTTTACATATTTTTGTGAACCTGGGAAGGTGCCAAAACCAATGGATGTTGCTTTGCAAAAGTGACCAGAACGTACATGGAATACCTCCTTGACGTATAGTATGGCTATGCAGTGCTTTGTGCTCCCTTGCCTTGCTCCATATCTATGAAGCCATGCCAAACCTCGCAGGGTGGCTTTGCATACTGTTAGACTTGGCATCATTGCCATGGTCTCCCATAACCTTTTGCCTCTACTTCCCAGGTTGCTTCTGTGTGCTGGATTCAGTTGTTACTGTTTTGTTTGCTCTGGACACTTTACCTCTGCTGACCAGTGCTAAGGTCTAAGTGTTCCCTGTATGATTTATATGTGTATATTGGTTTATCCATGATTTGCATATTTGATTTACTAATAAGTCCCTAGTAAAGTGCACTAGAAGTGCCCAGGGCCTGTAAACACATGCTACTAGTGGGCCTGCAGCACTGGTTGTGCCACCCATGTTAGTAGCCCTGTATACATTGCTCAGACCTGCCACTGCAGTGTCTGTGAGTGCAGTTTTAAACTGCCAATTCGACTTGGCAAGTGTACCAACTTGCCAGGCCAAAATCTCCCCTTTTCATACATGTAAGGCACCCCTAAGGTAGGCCCTAGGTAGCCCCCTGGGCATGGTGCAGTGTATGTTAAAGGTGGGACGTGTACTTATGTGTTTTACATGTCCTGACAGTAACATACTGCCAAATTCAGTTTTTACCGTTGTAAGGCCTATCTCTCTCATAGGTTAACATGAGGGTGGCCTTTAAATATGATTAAAACGCAGATTCCCTTTGGGAGCAGATAGAAATGTGGAGTTCAGGATCTCTGAACTCACAATTTCAAAATACATCTCTTAGTGAAGTTGGTTTTTAGATTGAGTTTTTGAAAATGCCACTTTTAAAAAGTAGGCATTTTCTTGCTTAAACTTAAACCATTCTGTGACTCTGCCTGTTTGTGGATTTTCTGTCTGGGTCAGTTTGACAGTTGGGCTGTTTGCACCTCTCCTCAAGACACTGACACAAAAGGAGCTGGGGTGTAGCCCACATATCCTAATGGCCATTTGGGCTGAGGGGAGGGGAGGAGTGGTCACTTACGCTTAAAAGGGCTGTACCTGCCCTCACACAATGCAGTCTCCAACCCCCATTGGGGCCTGGCCTGGCCTGGCCTGGGCATGGCAGGATTTTGAAAACAACAGAGCCTTCTCTTTGAAGTAGGCCTACTTCAAAGGCAGAAAGGGGTATGAGAAGAGCACCCAAAACCCCTGAAAATCAGATTACTGTGGAACCAAGAGGAACCTCTGTCCGGGAGAAGAGTTGGAGAGCTGGAGAGCTGAGGAGGAGTCCTGCTCCTTTGCCTGCGACTGTGCTTTGCTGGGTTGGTCTGCAATAGCTGCTTCTACCTGAGAGAGGACAATGACTGACTTTTGTGTGACTTTCCACTGGTGAAGAATCTCCAAGGGCATGAACTGAACTTGCCTCCTGTTGTTGAAGTCTCAGGGACAACAAAGACTTCTCTCTGCCAGCACTTGGGGTTTGTGCTGAGAGTCCTGCCTGCCAAGTGGTGCCCTAACCCATCTCTGGGTCCTTGAAAGGTGCAGCTAGTGGAAAAGGACAGAAATCCACGCAAAGATCGCCTTGCGGGGAAACTTTTGACACACCACCCGCCTTGCGGCTAAAATGGACTCTCCACCTGCATCGTGGCTGGGGGATCGATGCAACGCGGCTGGAGAAACGACGTGCAACACCCTCAATGGCTGCTGTGAACGACGCAAGCCCCCACGCAGCGCGGTTTCTTGACCCTGTGCGACTTTCAGCGCAACATATATGGGCGCGGAAAATCAACGCAAAGCTTGTCTGGACCCAAGGTGCCCGTCCAGGATCGACACATCGCTCTCTTGAGGGAGAGAAGAAACAAGCACGCTGACCCGACCGGAGGAGAAACGACTCGAGGTCTCGCTTGCAAGTGAGAAATCAATGCATTGCTGGCCTGTCCCGTGCAGCTTTATTTTGACACTACCCAGGTACTTTTAGAGCATTAACAGAGTTCTCTTTTTTTTCTAAAGGATTTAAGACTTGTTTTCTTTTTAAATTCATAACTTGACTTGTGTATGTCAGATTTTTATCATTTTGGTCTTGTTTTGTTTAGATAAATATTTCCTATTTTTCTAGACCTGTGTTGTGTCATTTTGTGGTGGGTTCACTGGGTTACTGTGTGTGTTGGTAAAAATACTTTACAAATTGCTTCTGCAGTTAGGCCTGCCTGCTCGTGCTAAGCTACCAAGGGGGTGAGCGAGGTTAATTGAGGGTGATTCTCCTTTACCCTGACTAGAGTGAGGGTCCTTGGTTGGATAGGACCAAAGACCAAAGACCCCATTTCTAACATTGGTGATCAGCGGTTGGGATTGGACTTGTATTTCTACTTGACACACAGTAATTAAGGCCCATATTTATACTTTTTGACGCTAAACTGCGCTAACGCAGTTTAGCGTCAAAAAATTTAGCGCCGTCTAACGCCATTCTGAAGCGCCATGCGGGCGCCGTATTTATGGAATGGCGTTAGCCGGCGCAAGCAGACCGGCGCTGCCTGGTGTGCGTGGAAAAAAACCACGTAGACCAGGCAGCGCCGGCGTAGGGGGAAAATGGCGTTAGGGCGTCTTAAAATGGGGCAAGTCAGGTTGAGGCAAAAAAATCGCCTCAACCCGATTTGCGCCATTATTTTCGACGCCCAGACGCCATTTAAATGACTCCTGTCTTAGTAAAGACAGGAGTCATGCCCCCTTGCCCAATGGCCATGCCCAGGGGACTTATGTCCCCTGGGCATGGTCATTGGGCATAGTGGCATGTAGGGGGGCACAAATAAGGCCCCCCTATGCCACACAAAAAAAATTAAAAAATATAAAAAATTATACTTACCTGAACTTACCTGAATGTCCCTGGGGTGGGTCCCTCCATCCTTGGGTGTCCTCCTGGGGTGGGCAGGGGTGGCAGGGGGGGTCCCTGGGGGCAGGGGAGGGCACCTGTGGGCTTATTTTGAGCCCACAGGCCCCTTAACGCCTACCCTGACCCAGGCGTTAAATAGTGGCGCAAATGCGGGGTTTTTTGACCCGCCACCTCCCGGGCGTGATTTTTGCCCGGGAGTATAAATACGACGCATTTGCGTCGCCGTCATTTTTTTAGACGGGAACGCCTTCCTTGCATCTCATTAACGCAAGGAAGGCGTTCACGCAAAAAAATGACGCTCTTTACTCATACTTTGGCGCTAGACGCGTCTAACGCCAAAGTATAAATATGGCGTTAGTTTTGCGCCGAATTTGCGTCGAAAAAAACGACGCTAATTCGGCGCAAACGGAGTATAAATATGCCCCTAAGTGTACACTACTGTTCTTAGTGCAGACCATTACATGACCGCATACTACTTGCCTTTGTGATTTTTGTTTTTTTCTCTTTTTGGATTCTTTGGATTTTTCCCTACTTTCATTTTGTGGTAATCCTTTATTGACTTTTGAACTCCATTTGGGAACTCATATTATCTGACAGGAGGCAGCAGGCTATACTGTAGTTCCATGCACCTAACCACTATCACCTAACAAGTATTCAAAATTCAATAGAAGTTGAGAATTTAATAATGTGTGCACACATTCCGACACCTGCTGCCAAGGTGCAATTCTTAAAGGGAATATGAACAAATCAATTGCTGAAGGTGCACCACCCTGGACAGTATTAAAAAAGTCCCATTCATTAGTATCAGTCCATTTCAAACCTTCACTTTATTCTTCTTATCCTTTTAAAATAGATCAACCATCACGGTAAAAACAGCCAACGCGTTTCGTCCATACATAAGGACTTCTTCAGGGCTGTAATACAATATATACAAGTTGCTTATAGTGCAAACATAAACATATATATAATAACACAAATATATATACATAAACACTTCAAACAATACACAAAGAATTTACACAATACCTATTAGAAATTCAATAAAAACAGAGGAGAAGACAGGGAAAAGGAACCCAAACATAGAATTATATATAAAAACAATATACACAGGGCCAGTCTTCAACATAGACAGGGACATTAATATTAAATGCATCTACAGAGACTATTTTGATTATCCACACCAAATAATAAGGTGTAATAAATCAAATATTCAAACAACCAAAAGAAAAAAGAAAAAAGAAAAGAGAAAAAGAAAAAATAATCTAATAGTGAAAAGTATTATAGAAGATATGCACACAATCATATTGCAACAATAGATATAAAATGAAACATACCCATTAATTCAACTCATATTAATCAATCAGATTCATATTCGTATTGTAAGCAAAGCAGCCTATACATTCAGTGTCAAAACCTAATTGGGGATAGAAGATTATAACATATCTCAAGACAACCTATGTTACCATTAATAATAACATCATTTGAAGCAAAAATAACGGTTATCAACAATGCTATGTGTATATAAAAAACCATCTTAACCACTTCGCTGCCAGGCCTTTTCCCCCTCCTGTGCCAGGCCTTTTTTTGCCTATTTGGGGCAGTTCGCGCTTAGGCCCGCATAACTTTTTGTCCACATAAGCTAACCAAGCCAAATTTGCGTCCTTTTTTTCCAACATCCTAGGGATTCTGGAGGTACCCAGACTTTGTGGGTTCCCCTGAAAGAGGCCAAGAAATTGGCCAAAATACAGGGAAAATTTTGTTTTTTTCAAAAAAATTGGAAAAAGTGGCTGCAGAAGAAGGCTTGTGGTTTTTCCCCTGAAAATGGCATCAACAAAGGGTTTGCGGTGCTAAACTCAGCAGCTTCCCAGCTTTCAGGAACAGGCAGACTTGAATCCGAAAACCCAATTTTTCAACACAATTTTGGCATTTTACTGGGGCATACCCCATTTGTGCAATTTTTTGTGCTTTCAGCCTCCTTCCAGTCAGTGACAGGAATGGTCATGAAACCAATGCTGGATCCCAGAAACCTAAACATTTCTGAAAAGTAGACAAAATTCTGAATTCAGCAAGGGGTCATTTGTGTAGATCCTACAAGGGTTTCCTACAGAAAATAACAGCTGAAAAAGAAAAATATTGAAATTGAGGTGAAAAAAACATCAATTTTTCTCTACATTTTACTCTGTAACTTTTCCCTGCAATGTCAGATTATCGAAAGCAATATACCGTTACGTCTGCTGGACTCCTCTGGTTGCGGGGATATATAGGGTTTGTAGGTTCATCAAGAACCCGAGGAACCCAGAGCCAATAAATGAGCTGCACCCTGCAGTGCGTTTTCATTCTATACCGGGTATACAGTAATTCATTTGCTGAAATATAAGGAGTAAAAAATAGCTATCATGAAAACCTTTGCATTTCCAAAAAGGGCACAAGATAAGGTGTTGAGGAGCAGTGGTTATTTGCACATCTCTGAATTCCGGGGTGACCATAGTAGCACGTGAATTACATGGAATTTCTCAAATAGATGTCTTTTTTACACACACCCCTATATTTGGAAGGAATAAATGTAGAGAAAGACAAGGGGCAATAACACTTGTTTTGCTATTCTATGTTCCCCCAAGTCTCCCGATAAAAATTATACCTCACTTGTTTGGGTAGGCCTAGCGCCCGCGACAGGATATGCCCCAAAACACAACGTGGACACATCACAGAAAACAGAGCTGTTTTTAGCAAAGTGACTACCTGTAGATTTTGGCCTCTAGCTCAGCCGCCACCTAGGGAAACCTACCAAACCTGTGCATTTCTGAAAACTAGAGACCTAGGGGAATCCAAGGAGGGGTGACTTGTGTGGCTCGGACCAGGTTCTGTTACCCAGAATCCTTTGCAAACCTCAAAATTTGGCTAAAAAAACACATGTTCCTCACATTTCTGTGGCAGAAAGTTCTGGAATCTGAGAGGAGCCACAAATTTCCTTCCACCCAGCATTCCCCCACGTCTCCCGATAAAAATGATACCTCACTTGTGTGGGTAGGCCTAGCGCCCGCGACAGGATATGCCCCAAAACACAACCTGGACACATCACAGAAAACAGAGCTGTTTTTAGCAAAGTGACTACCTGTAGATTTTGGCCTCTAGCTCAGCCGCCACCTAGGGAAACCTACCAAACCTGTGCATTTCTGAAAACTAGAGACCTAGGGGAATCCAAGGAGGGGTGACTTGTGTGGCTCGGACCAGGTTCGGTTACCCAGAATCCTTTGCAAACCTCAAAATTTGGCTAAAAAAACACATGTTCCTCACATTTCTGTGGCAGAAAGTTCTGGAATCTGAGAGGAGTCACAAATTTCCTTCCACCTAGCGTTCCCCCACGTCTCCCGATAAAAATGATACCTCACTTGTGTGGGTAGGCCTAGCGCCCGCGACAGGATATGCCCCAAAACACAACGTGGACATATCACAGAAAACAGAGCTGTTTTTAGCAAAGTGACTACCTGTAGATTTTGGCCTCTAGCTCAGCCGCCACCTAGGGAAACCTACCAAACCTGTGCATTTCTGAAAACTAGAGACCTAGGGGGATCCAAGGAGGGGTGACTTGCGGGGCTCGGACCAGGTTCTGTTACCCAGAATCCTTTGCAAACCTCAAAATTTGGCTAAAAAAACACATGTTCCTCACATTTCTGTGGCAGAAAGTTCTGGAATCTGAGAGGAGCCACAAATTTCCTTCCACCCAGCGTTCCCCCACATCTCCCGATAAAAATGATACCTCACTTGTGTGGGTAGGCCTAGCGCCCGCGACAGGATATGCCCCAAAACGCAACGTGGACATATCACAGAAAACAGAGCTGTTTTTAGCAAAGTGACTACCTGTAGATTTTGGCCTCTAGCTCAGCCGCCACCTAGGGAAACCTACCAAACCTGTGCATTTCTGAAAACTAGAGACCTAGGGGAATCCAAGGAGGGGTGACTTGCGGGGCTCGGACCAGGTTCTGTTACCCAGAATCCTTTGCAAACCTCAAAATTTGGCTAAAAAAACACATGTCCCTCACATTTCTGTGGCAGAAAGTTCTGGAATCTGAGAGGAGCTACAAATTTCCTTCCACCCAGCGTTCCCCCAAGTCTCCCGATAAAAATGATACCTCACTTGCGTGGGTAGGCCTAGCGCCGGCGACAGAAAACACCACAAAGCGCAACGTGGACACATCCTAAATTTTGGAAAAAAACAGAGGTGTTTTTTGCGAAGTGCCTACCTGTAGATTTTGGCCTCTAGCTCAGCCGGCACCTAGGGAAACCTACCAAACCTGTGCATTTCTGAAAACTAGAGACCTAGGGGAATCCAAGGAGGGGTGACTTGCGGGGCTCGGACCAGGTTCTGTTACCCAGAATCCTTTGCAAACCTCAAAATTTGGCTAAAAAAACACATGTCCCTCACATTTCTGTGGCAGAAAGTTCTGGAATCTGAGAGGAGCTACAAATTTCCTTCCACCCAGCGTTCCCCCAAGTCTCCCGATAAAAATGATACCTCACTTGCGTGGGTAGGCCTAGCGCCGGCGACAGGAAACACCCCAAAGCGCAACGTGGACACATCCTAAATTTTGGAAAAAAACAGAGGTGTTTTTTGCGAAGTGCCTACCTGTAGATTTTGGCCTCTAGCTCAGCCGGCACCTAGGGAAACCTACCAAACCTGTGCATTTCTGAAAACTAGAGACCTAGGGGAATCCAAGGAGGGGTGACTTGCGGGGCTCGGACCAGGTTCTGTTACCCAGAATCCTTTGCAAACCTCAAAATGTGGCTAAAAATACACATGTTACTCACATTTCTGTGGCAGAAAGTTTTGGAATCTGAGAGGAGCCACAAATTTCCTTCTACCCAGCGTTCCCCCAAGTCTCCCGATAAAAATGATACATCACTTGTGTGGGTAGGACTAGCGCCCACGAAAGGAAAGGGCCCAAAACACAACGTGGACACATCAAATTTTTTTATAAAAAGCAGTGCCTACCTGTGGATTTTGGCCTGTAGCTCAGCCGACACCTGAGGAAACCTAGCAAACCAGTGCATTTTTGAAAACTAGAAACCCAGGGGAATCCAAGATGGGGTGACTTGCGGGGCTCTGACCAGGTTATGTTACCCAGAATCCTTTGCAAACATCAAAATTTGGCCCAAAAAACACTTTTTCCTCTCATTTCCGTGACAGAAAGTTCTGGAATCTGAGAGGAGCCACAAATTTCCTTCCACCCAGCGTTCCCCTAAGTCTCTCGATAAAAATGGTACATCACTTCTGTGGGTAGGCCTAGCGCCCACAAAAGGAAATGGCCCAAAACACAACGTGGACACAACATATTTTTTCACAGAAAACAGAGGTGTTTTTTGCAAGGTGCCTACCTGTGGTGTTTGGCCTGTAGCTCAGCCGGCCCCAGGGGGGGGGGGCAGAAATGCCCTAAAATAAATTTGCCCCCCCAACCCTCACCCTCCCCCGCCGAGAGCGACCCTTGCCTATGGGGTCGCTCCCCCTGCGTGACATTGGCGCCAAAAAACAAATCCCCGGTGCCTAGTGGTTTCTGACCCCTTGGGGGCAGATTGACCTAAAATTGGCCAATCTGCCCCCAAGGGGGGCAGAAATGGTCTAAATACAATTTGCCCCCCCAGGGGAGCGACCCTTGCCTGATGGGTCGCTCCCCATCTCTAAAAAAAGAAACAAAAAAATAAATAAAAACACCAAAATAAAATTGCCCTGGTGCCTAGAGTGTTCTGCGCCCCCCCCCCCCGGGGGCAGTTCGGCCTAATAATAGGCCGATCTGTCCCCCGAGGGGGCAGAAATGGCCTAAAATAAATTTGCCCCCCCAACCCCCACCCCCCCCCCGGGAGCGACCCTTGCCTACGGGGTCGCTCCCCCTGCGTGACATTGGCGCCAAAAAACAAATCCCCGGTGCCTAGTGGTTTCTGCCCCCTTGGCAGCAGATTGACCTAAAATTGGCCAATCTGCCCCCAGGGGGGCAGAAATGGTCTAAATACAATTTGCCCCCCCAGGGGAGCGACCCTTGCCTGATGGGTCGCTCCCCATCTCTAAAAAAAGAAACAACAAAAAAAAAAAAACACAAAAAAAAAATTGCCCTGGCGCCTAGAGTGTTCTGCCCCCCCCCGGGGGGCAGTTCGGCCTAATAATAGGCCGATCTGTCCCCCGGGGGGGCAGAAATGGCCTAAAATAAATTTGCCCCCCAACCCCCACCCCCCCCGGGAGCGACCCTTGCCTACGGGGTCGCTCCCCCTGCGTGACATTGGCGCCAAAAAACAAATCCCCGGTGCCTAGTGGTTTCTGCCCCCTTGGGGGCAGATTGACCTAAAATTGGCCAATCTGCCCCCAGGGGGGCAGAAATGGTCTAAATACAATTTGCCCCCCCAGGGGAGCGACCCTTGCATGATGGGTCGCTACCCATCTCTAAAAAAAGAAACAACAAAAAAAAAAACACAAAAAAAAAATTGCCCTGGCGCCTAGAGTGTTCTGCCCCCCCCCCGGGGGCAGTTCGGCCTAATAATAGGCCGATCTGTCCCCCGGGGGTCAGAAATGGCCTAAAATAAATTTGCCCCCCCAACCCCCACCCCCCGCCGTCCGGGAGCGACCCTTGCCTACGGGGTCGCTCCCCCTGCGTGACATTGGCGCCAAAAAACAAATCCCCGGTGCCTAGTGGTTTCTGCCCCCTTGGGGGCAGATTGACCTAAAATCGGCCAATCTGCCCCCAGGGGGGCAGAAATGGTCTAAATACAATTTGCCCCCCAGGGGAGCGACCCTTGCCTGATGGGTCGCTCCCCATCTCTAAAAAAAAGAAAGAACAAAAAAAAAAAACTCAAAAAAAAAATTTGCCCTTGGCGCCTAGAGGTTTCTTCCCCCCCTGGGGGCAGATCGGCCTAATAATAGGCCGATCTGCCCCCAGGGGGGGCAGAAATGGCCTAAAATAAATTGCCCTCCCCCCCAGGGAGCGACCCTTGCCTAAGGGGTCGCTCCCTTTGCGTGAAATTCACGCAAAGAAAAAACTCCCTGGTGTCTAGTGGTTTCTACCCCCCTTGGGGGCAGATTGGCCTCATCAAAATAGGCCAATCTGCCCCCAAGGGAGGCAGAAATGGCCAAAATATAATTTTCCCCCAAGGGGAGCGACCCTTGCCTAAGGGGTCGCTCCCCACCAAAAAAAAAAAAAAATTAAACAAAAAAAAAAAAAATGGTCCCTGGTGCCTAGAGGTTTCTGCCCCCCCTGGGGGCAGATCGGCCTAATAGTAGGCCGATCTGCCCCCAGGGGGGGCAGAAAAGGCCTTCCCGAAAATATGCCCCCCCTGGGAGCGACCCTTGCCCAAGGGGTCGCTCCCTTTTGTCAATAACAATAAAAAATAAAAAAAATCCCTGGTGTCTAGTGGTTTCTACCCCCCTTGGGGGCAGATTGGCCTCATCAAAATAGGCCAATCTGCCCCCAAGGGGGGCAGAAATGGCCAAAATATAATTTTCCCCCAAGGGGAGCGACCATTGCCTAAGGGGTCGCTCCCCACCTCAATAAAAAAAAATGAAACAAAAAAAAAAAAAAAAAATGGTCCCTGGTGCCTAGAGGTTTCTGCCCCCCCTGGGGGCAGAAAAGGCCTTTTCAAAAAAATGCCCCCCCTGGGAGCGACCCTTGCCCAAGGGGTCGCTCCCTTTTGTCAATTTCAAAGAAAAAAAAAAAAATCCCTGGTGTCTAGTGGGGTTTCAAAAGCCGGATTGCAAGCAATCCGGCTTTTGAAACCCTCAGAGGGACTTCAAAGGGAAGGAAATACTTTTCCTTCCCTTTGAAGCCCCTCCGGGCCTCCCAAGTGATTGAAAAAGAAATGCTTTTGCATTTCTTTTTGAATCGCGCTGGAAGCAGAGCTTCCAGCGCGACGAGGGAGGCCCCTGTGACACATCAGCGCGCGCGCGCGCTGACGTCACGGGGGGGTGGGGGGGGTCGGGGGTGGAAGGGGAAGGGATTCCCCGGTCAGCCCTGACCTAGGGGGGTGGGGGGGCGGCCCTCGGGAGGAGCGCTAGCGCTTCTCCCGAGGGAAGCATTCAGGACGTAATGGTTACGTCCATGGCGCCACACGGGCGCTGCCATGGACGTAACCATTACGTCCGTGGCGGGGAAGGGGTTAAGAAAAGAGAAAAATCACTAGTGATTAATTCACTAATGGAATTACGGTAGAATTGTACCAATATTCAAATTATCTAAAATACTTGTTCCATTTCACAATATGTGAATTTACCTCAACCCACTAGTAGGGACATAGCTGGTCCAATGCAGTCAACAAAAAAGATAAACATACCTGAGCTAATGTAGTGGCAATCTTAAATAAGAGTCCTACAAATAAAATATGTATATCCCACCACAAGGATGAAAAACAAAACTTCTTTATAATAGTAACTACACCATAATAACCACGCCATAGCATTTCCTTACACTTACATGAACCTACAAGCAGTGCCAAAATTGCGCACTGCCAAACAGCTCTAAACCATGACCATTCACGACCAACCAAAATCCAGGGTAGTAGGATATCATGCCACAGACCATAATAATGGGAAAGATAAAGATATGCTATTGACTGGCCTTTAAATAAATGGCCATGTCAGTTTAAACTCTCATCAGGAGACCGTATTGTTCTGCCTGGACACAATTCCTTAACCCGAAAAATTCATGGCAACCGTCACTACGGGGAATCTATTAATGAAATACTTCACTGCACTAGTATTAGATGCTGAAAATATGTCAAAACCACCCTAGTCCAAAAAGAATTAAACAATGGCTCATAATGTGTTGAATCGTAATAGCGGCCATTTAATGCTCATAAGCAGTCGCTTTTCTCCCTACATTATATCATGGTGACCGCAGCTTCACAGCCGATCCACGCTGTACTCGTAAACCGAAAATAGTGTAGAAGACCCAAATTGCTGATTACACCTGAATTTAACACTCCGCCCTAACAATTACCCACAATCCCCCGAGCGAGAGCATGACGTCCGTCATGCAAAAACATAATGTTGCAAAAGTGGCAGCCATCTTTAAATAGAACAATGTGTTTCTTAACTGCTGTTAAAAAGTAGTAAACTAATCAATTACCCCTACTGATGACACTGGGGGCCACAATGCTGTCCCACACTAAACAAAATCCTGTAATAATATAACTGTAGTAGTCATATTTGACTGCAAAAAGGAGCCAATCAAAGGAATTTATTTTGTATCATGCTCATTGTTATTACTGAGCAGCCATCTTGAAATAGCTCCTTTTAGAGACAAACCACCTAAATTACGGCCTGGTTGGACACTGAGTTGTATATTACTTACTCAAAGTAATAGCAACCATCATTAAGTAAGCAACAACAAATAATTTTCTCAAATCCTATACATAATCAAAACGATGTATTACCAAATAATGAAAAACACAAAAAACACTACAAAAACATTTGTATCCATATATGATTCAGAACAAAATAATAGTAGTATCATACATAAATTCGAAGGTCTAAGTGGCAATTAAAGTTGCAGTATTATACATTCTATCAGTGCCCAAATTATCATGACCACAACGTATAAAAACCAATGAGATTCCTCATCAATATTACGTCCCATTTCCACAGACTGTGAGCCACAGCCTACAAAAAATAATGAAATTCCTCATCATTATTATGCCCCATTTCAACAGTCTGGAAACGATATATCCATGCAGCTTCCTTAAGACGTAATGACAGTTCTCTATTTCCTCCTCTTGGATCAAGCGGCACATGGTCAATTCCATGGCATCACATGTCACCACAAGTGGGAAGGTGCTCCAACATGTGAAATGTCATTGGGTACTTCATATCCCTATTTCATATTGCTTGGACATGTTACTGTATCCGACATTTCAGTGATCTTATTGTGCTGCCCACATAAATCCTATGATATGGGCAACCCATCACATAAACCACAAATTTGGCCTTGTAGTTTATAAAATGCCTAATTTCATATCGTCTTGTAGTGTTGTAAGAGAAGCTATGCATTTTGTCTACTCCTAATCTGCAAACAATGCATTCATGGCAGATAAAAAATCCCTTCAATTCTATTTATAACCATGTTTGCTTTTTAGTGGTGGTAATGTAGCTGGGACATAAGCTGTCCCTCAAGGTCCTGCCCCTATGGTAAGTGACCTTGGGTACATTAGACACTTCATTCTTAATCCCAGGCACCTCCGTAAGCAAATGCCAATGTCGATTGAGGATTTTATAGACATCATTACTCAATGCCGAATACTGAGTAACAAAGGCCAAATGGGCAGATCTTCTTTCTTTTCTAATAGGTCTTTTCTCATTACTAGAGGATTTTACATGCAGTGTTTCACTTCTCAACATTCGTTAACTCAATTTTTCTGATCTCGCGAAGACATCTTCCTTGTAGCCGCGGTTCTTACATCTCTGCTTGGCATTATTAATATGGGTGATAAATGTATCCTTAGTACTGCAATTCCTCCATGTACGTACCATTTCACCAAATGGAATATTATCAATAACCATCTTGGGGTGAGCACTAGTCGCATGTAGAATACTATTACATGCTGTCAACTTTCTAAACATCATATTTTGCATTTTGTTGTTTTCCACATAAAACTGGATACCCAAAAAGTCTATTCTTTCCTTACTATATTGTATACTTACTGGACATTATAAGGATTGTCATTCAGAAAGGTGTGGTACATCAACACTTGGTCCACTGTCCCCTTCCATAATATTTTGATGTCATCTATATACCTCCCCCAGAAGACAATTGAGTCTGTCCAGATGGAAGCATATCTGCCCCTTGCATCCTCCCGCCCATACCAACTCACAAAAAGGCAGGCATAAGATGGAGCAAACCTGGAGCCCATTGCAGTACCCTGTATCTGATTAAACCACTGACCATCATGTAGAAAATAATTATTATAAAGAATGATATCAATTATTTCAATGATCATAATATTATGTTCCCAATGATCAGCAGTTCTAGTACGTAAAAAGGATTCAATGGCTCTAATACCAAAATCTTTCCGTATGCATGTAAATAGACTAGTCACACATAATACTTTTCACTATTAGTTTATTTTTTCTTTTTCTCTTTTCTCTTTTCTTTTTTCTTTTGGTTGTTCGAATATTTGATTTATCACACCTTATTAATTGGTGTGGATACTTAAAATAATCTCTGTAAATGCATTTAATATTAATATCTCTGTCTGCGTTGAAGATTGGCCCTGTGTATATTGTTTTTATGAATAATTCTATGTTGGGGTTCCTTTTCTCTGTCTGCTCCTCTGTTTTTATTGAATTTCTAATAGGTATTGTGTACAACATTGTGTGTTGTTTTAAATGTTTATGTATATATATATATTTGTATTATTATATACATATATGTATGTTTGCACCGTAAGCAATTTGCATATGTTGTATTACTGCCCTGAAGAAGTCCTTAGGTATGGACAAAACGCGTTGGCTGTTTTTAGAGTGATGGTTGATCTATTGTAAAATGATGAGAAGAATAAAGAGAAGATTTGAAATAGACTCATACTAATGAATGAGACTTGTTGAATACTGTCCAGGGTGGCGCACCTTTAGCAATTGATTTGTCCATTTTGGAACTCGTTTTTCTGCCTTTGGAACTTTGCACTTTTTGACTCCTCATCATGTCTCAATCTGGAGATGCATCAGTTGGAGCTGTCTTTAACTTAGGGAAAATGGAGAGCTATACAGTTGCTCAGTTGAAGCAGTTCTGAAAAAACCTTGCTTGTGCCATTAAGGGCTCTACCAGGATGGAGGAGCTGCAGAAGGCACTGAGGGCCTGGGTAACAGCCAAGGACACTGAGGGGCACACAGAGGGGGAGGAGGATGATGAGGAGGACAAATAGCTATCCATACACAATGGTGTAGTGGGTGGGCCTGTTATGTCCAGGGAAAGGGTATCCATGGCAGGTAGCAGTGTGTCATCTAAGGGTCTGACTCCTGAAGAGTTGCAGGACAGCCAGGCAGAGAGGGCTCACCAGTTGAAGTTGGAGAAAATGAAGATCGCCATAGAAGAGGAAAAGTTATAGTTGGCTCATGAGCTCAGCTTGAGGGAGCTGAATCAGAAGACCCAGTCTAGTAGAGATGGTGGCTGCAATAACACAGTGCAGCCTGGGAGGAGGGTGCACATTCCTAATGACCTTATGGAGGATTACAAAAGGGAGGATGACATATTCTTGTGGTTCAAGGGGTATGAGTCTGCTCTCCATATGAATCTGGTCCCTGAAGCTCATTGGAGGCGGGTCTGTGGGAGCACTTCGAGGTAGAGGGGAGAGATACCCTGACATCCTTAGGGGATCCCCAGGGGCTCACCTACCCTATCATGAAGGACGCCCTGATCACAAGGTATGGTCTCACTCCTGATCAGTAAAAGAATAAGTTTAGGTCCTATAAGAAGTAGGAATCCCAGACATGGTTGGAATGTGTTGATTCATTTTGCAGGTCACTGGATGGTTGGGTGAAGGGCAGTAAGGTGACCATGTATGAGGGGCTTTACAATTTAATTGCTTGGGAGCACTTGTATAGTTTAAGTTTTCCAGTGCTGCGCCAGCACCTAATGACAGAAAGCTGACATACCCCAGGAACGCTGTGCAGTAATCGGACTGTTGGGAGAACACCAGGGTCCAAAAGAGGTAGGGGGAGACCATGCCAAGGGTGGGCAGGGCCCCCATCAGAAGAAGTGGGGGTGTAAGGGTAAACGGGGAGTTGTTTAAAGGGCTCCAACCTAGTTCCCAGGGTAAAGTACAGGCGGTGGGTGACCATCAATGGACAGAGGGTGGAGGCTCTGAGAGACACAGGAGCCAGTGTGACTACAGTGAGGAGTCACCTGGGGTCTGAAGAGCAGATAGATCCCGAGTACTTCGCCAAGTAGTTGCAGAAGATAACTCAGAGCGCCTGTGCAGAGTGGTGCATGTTCCCCCTTGAATGGGAGGTGTTCTCAGGTTCCTTGAAAGTAGCTGTGAGTCCAACCCTTGTTTGCTTGGCAATGTCCCAGAGGATTCCTCTTGGAATGAGGCAGAACGCAGGTCACACTTGGAGATGTTGGGTCTACCTGGTTGGGTGTCAGTGTCTACCCAGTCTATGGTAGCCCGTCCAGGGTGATCAGGAGACCCTGGAGCCTGAAAGAGTGGCCCAGGTGTCTGCCAGAAGGAGGAAGAGCAAGGGGTGTGGGAAAGCGGACCCAAAAGCTCCCACGGTCCACGAGGAGGCTGAACCAGAGGGGAGGCCCTGGAGCCTACAGGGGAACAGGTGGCTGAACTAGGCGATGTCCCTGAGCTGTCACAGTGGCAGCAGGAAGAGGAAGGGGGGCCCACTAGGGAAGCATTCTGTGAGGCACAGAAATCATGCCCTACTCTGGAGGGTTTGCGGTGGCAGGCTGTAGACCAGGCGTCTGGCAAGGAGCCTGGATCACATTTGATTTACTGGGAGGATGTCCTCCTATAGAGCGAGCCTAAGGTTCCTGAGCCTGGGTCAGCCTGTGTGCTGGTGGCACTGCAGTGCTTTAGAGCCTTCTGACTGGGCCTGGCTTATAATGTGCCTTTAGCTGGACATTTAGGGCAGGACAAGACCTTTGAACGGCTTGTCACCCACTTTTACTGGCCCCTAATGCGCAGGCACTCGGAGGCTCATTATAAGTCTTGCCCAACTTGTCAGGCAAGAGTCAAGAGTGGAGGGAAATGCAAGGCCCCCCAACAACCATTCCCTGTGGTTAATACTCCCTTTGAAAGGGTTGGTATTGACATTGTGGGGTCTCTGGATCCCAAGACAGCCATGGGCAACAGGTTCATCCTGGTCTTGGTAGACCATGGCACCCAGTACCCGGAAGCCATTCCTTTGAGATTGATCACTGCCCTTGTGGTGGGCTGTGCATTGATGGTTTTTTTTACCTGCATGCTGTTACCCAAGGAGCTGGTGTCTGATAGGGGTACTAACTTCATACCAACTTATATGAAGTCTCTGTGGAGGGTGTGGTGTAACGTACAAGTTCACAGCTCCCTACCACCCCCAAGCCATAGTCTGGTTGAGAGATTCAACCTCACCTTGAAGGGCATGATTATGGGCCTGTTAGAGCCCTTCAGGCATAAGTGGGATGTCCTCTTGCTATCCCTTCTGTTTACTTACAGGGAGGTGCCTCAAAAAGGGCTTGGCTTTAGTCCTTTTGAGCTGTTGTATGGCCACCATGCAAGGGGATCTTTGAGTCTGGTAAAGGAGGCTTTGGAAAAAAACCCTAGTAAGCCCCCCAGGATGTATTCAGTTACATGCTGGCTCCGAGAAACCAGACTGCCCGCTTCAGGGGTCTCGCACAGGAGAACCTAGAAGCAAGCAAGGAGGACAGGAAATGCTGGTATGACCAGAATGCCACTCTGGTCGAGTTTCAATCTGGTCAGAAAGTGTGGGTGATGATGCCAGTGGAGCCTAGGGTGCTCCAGGACAAGTGGACTGGGCCATTTGAGGTTGTGGAGCACAAGATTGAAGTCACCTACCACGTGGACTTGCGGACTCCCAGGAACCCCTTGAGGGTCCTGCATGTAAACCGGTTCAAGCCACATTTTGAGCAGACTGAATTGTCCATGCTCCTAGCAACAGATGATGGGCTGGTGGAAGAAAGTGAGCCTCTTCCTGACCTCCTGCCTCCTGTGAGTCTGTGGAGAGAGTGAACCTCTCCCCCTCCCTGACCCCCGAGCAGCACAGGGACTGTCGCCAGGTGCTAGGTCAGTTTGACTCTCTGTACTCCCTGATCCGAGGAGTCACACACTTGTGTACACATGATGTGGACACTGGGGACAGTCCTCCTGTTAAACACAAGGGCCCCTATTTATACTTTTTGACGCAAAACTGCGCCGACGCAGTTTTGCGTAAAACTTTTTACAGCCAGCTAACGCCATTTCTTTGCGCCGCTCGGGCGTCAAATTTATATTTTGACGCACGGCAGCGCAAACCACTGGTGTGAGTCATTTTTTTTCCTCAAACCAATGCGCCACGTCGTAAAGAAAAATGACGTTAACGCGGCGAAAATGACTGTGAGCCGGTTTACGACGTTGCAAACCGTATGCGCACCTTTTTTTGATGCAATAACGTCAAAAAGCGGCGCAACCACTGCAAAATGTGCTAAGGAGAGCCAAAATAATTCCCATATGCTTACATAGACCCCAGGAAAATGACAATAGACCAGGAACCAGCCAGGAGGACCCACCGAAGACCCAGGACAGGAAGAAGAAGAAAAGAAAGTGTAGCTTCAGTGCGAAGGAGCAGGAAATTCTGGTGAAAGAGGTGATGGAACACCAGCACCAACTGTTTGTCACCTCAAAGTTGCCAATCAGTAGGAGAGAGGTACTATGGCAACAAATTGTTGACAAGATAAACAGTGTGGCAGAAGTACGGAGAACAGTCATCGAGTGCAAGAAACGCTGGCATGACTGCAAGCGCAGGACCAAGGAAAAGATGGCCAGGAACAGGAAGGCAGCATTGCAGACTAGAGGTGGGAGTCTAGCACCTCAGTAGGCCCTGGACCACATGGAGGAGATGGTGGCAGCGTCATCCCTGAGGAGATCGTCACAGGGATTCAAGGACAGGACAGCGCAGACTACCAGGAGACAACACAGATGCAGGGTAAGTCGCATGGGGAATTAAAATGCACAAATGTTAACTGCAAGCGGGGGGGACATACCTACTACACAATGCATGTAAGTCATGATAATCAGGGAGTGGCACGGGAAAAGGGGCACGGCGCGAAGGCATGGCCCATTCAGAGGAAACCTGGGCACAGTACTACACTACACCAACAACCTTTGCATGGGGGTATGCTGCCATGCCAAGGATGTTGGAAAGGTAAAGCCAGTCCAGGAGGCTAGGGTACAACGTAACACTGGCCTGCTGTCACACATAAGCTGGTACTCTCCCTACATGAACTAGGGCTCAATTAACAGTCTCAGGCCATATCTGCAAGTGGAATTTAACATTGACAACAGTTGCCACTACCACCTCTGCTGTGTGTGCAGGTCAAGTAGCTAATGGCAGTAACGTCCCCATGGATCAAACACACCCAAATTAGAGGGTTCAGGATGACAACTTTATCAATCCCCTGTAATCAATAAAAATGTTCTAATCCTGTCAAATGTGATTGTCCATAGTTGCTACAAACATCAGCCATTGTCATAAACATTATGAGGTACACAGCAGTAATGTCATACCCATGCGGCATATGTCAGGGTCCACCCTGAACCTGGGTCACAATAGCTCCAATAACACGATGCAACATCCCAAATGTCAACAGCATTGAGGGGGAGGACGTATGTCACCGGCTAGTGAAATTCACCCTCACAGTCAGAAGAGGAAATGGAACACTGCTAGGACCATCAGTGCAATCCAATGTAGCACACATTCCCCAACATCAACATTACCAATGCTGACATATGTAGTGTGCCATGCCAATGCTATACATAGTGTTAGAAATGGGGTTTTTGGTTGGCAGTCAGATTACCCTCTGTCCAAGCAAGAACCCTCACTCTAGTCAGGGTAAGTCACACACAATCCAAAATCAGCCTGTGCCCACCCTCTGGTAGCTTGGCACGAGCAGTCAGGCTTAACTTAGAAGGCAATGTGTAAAGCATTTGTTCAATAAATCATACAATACCATAATATAACACCACAAAAATACACCACACAGTGTTTAGAAAAATATATAATATTTATCTGGGTATTTGCAGGTCAAAACGATCAAAGTTGCAATATGAATTTGTAAAGATATCACTGAAAAGTGATATAAAGTGTCTTAAGTCTTTAAAAAGCAACAAAGTCTCTTTCAAGCACAAAGTACCTGGTTTCTGGTGGGAAATCTCCGCAGAGGGCCGCAGAAGAGGAGATGCGTGGAAAAATGGTGTGTGCGTCGGTTACGCCCCTTCACACACGGACTTGCGTCGTTATTTTTCATGCGGGGAGACGTGCGTCGTTCTACAGGAGGAAAAATGGTGTGTGCGTCGGTTGCGCCCCTTCACACACGGACTTGCGTCGTTATTTTTCACTCGGGGGAAGACGTGCGTCATTTTCCGGCATGCGGACCGTCTCCTTCTATGGTTCGCGGGGATTACCATATGTCCCGGGTCTGTGCGTGGATTCTCCTGCTTGTTTTCCAGCTGCGCGTTGTTCTGCGGGGCTGTGCGTCGAAATTTCACTCTCACAGCAGGCGTCGCGTCGATTTCTCCTTGGAAGTTGGGCGGCGTTGTCCTTGCGAGGCCGTGCGTCGAAGTTCCGGTCGTCCCGAAGGCGTTGCGTCGATCAGCATCGGTGTGCGGCGTTTTTCTCACCGCGGAACAAGCTGTGTGTCGAAAATTTCAGCGCACGAAGCGTCCAAGCGAAAGAGAGAAGTCTTTTTGGTCCTGAGACTTCAGGGAACAGGAGGCAAGCTCTATCCAAGCCCTTGGAGAGCACTCTTACAGCCAGACAAGAGTTCAGCAAGGCAGCAGGCCAACAGCAAGGCAGCAGTCCTTTGTAGAAAAGCAGACAGGTTTAGTCCTTTGAGCAGCCAGGCAGTTCTTCTTGGCAGGATGTAGTTTCTGGTTCAGGTTTCTTCTCCAGTAAGTGTCTGATGAGGTAGGGCAGAGGCCCTGTTTTATACTAAGTTGTGCCTTTGAAGTGGGGGTGACTTCAAAGAGTGTCTAAGAAATGCACCAAGCCCCCTTTCAGTTCAATCCTGTCTGCCAGAGTCCCAGTAGGGGGTGTGGCAGTCCTTTGTGTGAGGGCAGGCCCTCCACCCTCCCAGCCCAGGAAGACCCATTCAAAATGCAGATGTATGCAAGTGAGGCTGAGTACCCTGTGTTTGGGGTGTGTCTGAGTGAATGCACAAGGAGCTGTCAACTAAACCTAGCCAGACGTGGATTGAAGGGCACAGAAAGATTTAAGTGCAAAGAAATGCTCACTTTCTAAAAGTGGCATTTCTAGAATAGTAATATTAAATCCGACTTCACCAGTCAGCAGGATTTTGTATTACCATTCTGGCCATACTAAATATGACCTTCCTGCTCCTTTCAGATCAGCAGCTGCCATTTCAACAATGTATGAGGGCAGCCCCAATGTTAGCCTATGAAGGGAGCAGGCCTCACAGTAGTGTAAAAACTAATTTAGGAGTTTTACACTACCAGGACATATAACTACACAGGTACCTGTCCTGGCTTTTACCCACACAGCACTCTGCTCTAGGGGTTACCTAAGGCACACATTAGAGGTGACTTATATGTGGAAAAAGGGGAGTTCTAGGCTTGGCAAGTACTTTTAAATGCCAAGTCGAAGTGGCAGTGAAACTGCACACACAGGCCTTGCAATGGCAGGCCTGAGACAAGGTTAAGGGGCTACTGAAGTGGGTGGCACAACCAGTGCTGCAGGCCCACTAGTAGCATTTAATCTACATGCCCTAGGCACATGTAGTGCACTCTACTAGGGACTTACAAGTAAATTAAATAGCCAATCATGGATAAACCAATCAATAGTACAATTTACACAGAGAGCATATGCACTTTAGCACTGGTTAGCAGTGGTAAAGTGCCCAGAGGTCAAAAGCCAACAACAACAGGTCAGAAAAAATAGGAGGGAGGCAAAAAGTTTGAGGATGACCCTGTCAGAAAGCCAGGTACAACACATAGTACATGCGAGGTCTCAGCAACATATAGCTGGATGTGAAATATCTGAGACTGTCTCAGTTCCAGATTGTGAAGTGTGGTGTAAGTGTCATCAGACCAACCACAGCTAGTGCAAGGCCTCACCATGAGAATGGAAGTAGACGGAGGGTTGAGTAGGACAAGAAGGTGGCAGTTTACAATTTGGCCAGAACCAACACCTAGAGGATGTGATGCTGGCTAGTCCCCAAACTGACCACAATGCATGTGACATGCAGGTGGGGCACAGGCCATGGGAGAATGCTAATATGAAAGTCAGGAGTAATGAACAGGAACCAAGATCACATAGTGCAACAAATAGGAAGGCAGGCACATCACATTACAAATCCCACAATTCAGATACACTAATTGTACAATATCTCATTGCAGAGGACGATGGCTCACTTGGGGATATGCCTGTCCTGGACTTCCCTGATGACATGGATGACGAGCTGACAAACATCAGCCAGCAGGCCCTCCAAGATGTCCTTGGGACTCTCCAGGCCCCACCTTCAGTCGCAAGGAGGAGCACAGATACAGCAGCCATCACAGAGGACCCACCCACCACCCCAATTGTATGACCTGCCAGCCCCAACCCAGCTGAGGACTCTGACGACACTGGCACTAGCTTTGAGAGAACTGTAGTTGGAGTACAGCAGGAGCTGGCCAAGGAGGTGCGGTTGGGGATGGAAAATATGGCAGCCAGCCTAGAGGGGGTGCGTTCGTGCATGATGTCAACTGCAGAACAGGCAGCAGCCATGCAAGGGCGAACATCAATCTTGCAGAAACTTGAAAAAAAGTGTGAAGGAAATCAGCACAGCTTTAAGAGAGTTGACACAACACATCCAACAACAAACTTTTCAACGGGTGCACAAATGCAATATTGACCCCCTCAGGACCGACCTGGCTGCCTACCACAGTGATGTGGCTGCTATTCTTAAGCTTAAGAACCAGCAGCTCCTCCTTGCTGCAGTACTGCCTTTAAAAGCCCCACAGGAGGCAGCTACCGGAATATCTGACTCCACGTCTTCAAACACTGAGGTGTGTGTTGCCCCTTCACAACCACCACCACCAAGGGCAGAGGAGACAACACACACATCAGAAGATGAAGACGTGGAACAGATCACCTTCACCCGTAAGAGTACCCGGTAGCACTAGTCCCTGCCACCTGGCCACTTATAACCAAGGTCCTGTGCTTTGTAATATGCCAGTCTTGCAACAGCTGCTCACAAGCACTGTTCTCCAGCCCACTGTTTATCTTGTCACCCTGCCCTGTGATTGTCTCTCACTACCTCATTGGCAAATCCTGTCCTTCTGCACTGTCTGACACTTCACCCCAGCATGTCCAATGACACGTCCTTTTGCACTTGTGTAGGATCACAATGGAAGGTGTCACACTAATGGACTCACAATCATGGACAATGTACATATAGCACTACAGCACTTTAAAATAAATAGCACTTACACAACAACTTTGTCTCTGTGTAATGTGACACATCAACCGTGATGGAGATCGGTGATGTTTACCTCTGGTCAATGATTATAGAATGTCAATACAACTGCCCTGAAAGAATGGGGGCTGATAATTATGCACTGTGGTCTGGATTGTATCATCATCTGCCCTTCCTGGGGGGTAATTGTAAGGGAAATAAAAATTATACAATATAATGATGTGTTGGACAGAATTACACTTCCTCAAGGGATGTCTAAGCCAAAAATTATTGCCTTCAAATTTTTCTTCAAGCCAATCTTTACGTATGTGACAGTTGACCCAAATTTTTCCTAACACACACCATACAGCATGAATGGATGTGTATGGGTGTACGTACAAATATGTAACCTGGCTGAACAATGTAACAAATGATAGGTGTGAGTTGTGTATACCATACTACATGAGATCATACTACCACTCACCTTATAAGGCTTCACTTGAACATCAGGCTGCAGGCAGACTTAACACAGTGTCCTCAACACCAAATCTGGTCCCAAAGTATGTGAGATTGAAAACATACATCAAAAATTAACAACACTTTGGGTTCCATAGTAACCTTGAGTGGTGGGTGCAATGGATGGCAGATTCTTAGCAAAGTAGCTTCGGTGTAGCTGCCAATGTAACAGCTCAATTGGGATTTGGTTGCAGGATGGGACACAAATGCAAATACTGAAGAGACACTGTTCACCCATGCCAAAGCCCTGATCCCCAAGCATGTGACACATACTGTAAAGGATTACCTAAATATTTATTTAACAGTAAAAAAGGAAGCTAAAACCTGGGGAAACCCATTACCTAACCTAACCTATCCTAACTACACATTACCCACAACAGGCCCTAACTAACCTAAGCTAAACTTACTTATCACATTTAACAAAATGATCTAAACATCAACCCCCCATCCCCATAATAAGACGGGACACATGGAGGACAACAAATACTAACCTAAACACATACTATCTTATACTAAACAAATATATATTTTTGGGGATCTTTATATTTTATATTTGTTTTTGTTTTTTTCAAACACCAAAACCCCAACATCATCAACACACATAATAAAAAACAGATATTAAAAGTATCATACCCACACCCCCACCCACTACTCCTAACTAAACTAACAGCCTATTCTAACCTAACTCTAAGCCCCCTAAACCCACTAGTTGAAAGAACCAGGAAAGAGGAGGGAGGGGAGGGAATCATAGCTGAGGGTAAATTGTTTACAAGTTCGCCCTCCGCAGGGTCTTCTTTATGGCACGCTCCCTCCTATTAACTTGTGCCACTTCCTGCTGCAGCCTGTTCATTTTCCTCAACATATGTTCAATGTCACGTTGCATCCGTTGAAAATCTGCAGGGTCAATGACTGCAGCAGGGGTGGTCTGGGTGCCAGTTGAAGATGTATGTCCCGTTGTCGGTGCCATGCATGTCAGAGGAGGTGCAGGTGGTGCTGTGAGATGTCCGGGAGCAGTGGAGGTTGACGGTCCTGCAGTGGTGCCTGCTATGGTTCGTGCCACCTGGGTGGTAGTAGTGGTGCTGGTGGTGGTGGCTGTGGTGGACACCGAAGGGCCTCCTTGGGCAAATGCCCTCCACACTCCGGAGGCTCTTTCATGGCGATAACGCCATGCCATGTTGCGGAACCCAAACTTCACATCCAGAATGTGGCGGTAACTCATCGCCTGGCGCTGAAACTCCTGATTCTGGATGGGATTCATATTGGCTGCTGTTAAAAAAAAGATGAAACCAAACATTAGGTACTTCACAAACAATACATCTAATGTACCAGAAACAGGCCATAGCATCATACAGATCACAGATTGTCCCTGAGGAAGTACATGCCAACGGAGCCTACACATGTCCTATCTAATAGCACAGCAATGTTCTAAAAGTTGTGTAACAACTTAAATGACCTATGCATCATAGTTCAGCCATTTGACACGTAAAAAATGCTGCAAGTCCTCCACATGTGACAGGCCAACTAATGACTAACTTCTGGATGACAATCAAGGGCCACAAGATCTGTGATTTGTCAATGGAATTGCCAGGATAGAATGCAGCTGCTAATCATGAGTGGGTATCCTAGTTTTGGACAAGTGAGTTACAGATTTACATGTCTGTGTACTAAACTTGGATCATCAGTCCTAGGTACACATTTCATAACACTATGCCTGTGCCTGAGGGGGGAGGTGGACAAGCAACAAATATTTTCCAACATATAGGACACCCAGGAAGCTTTGGACAGCTGTACATGGGTTTGGGCAGTCCACTACAGGTAAGGAGGATGTCCAACTAGGATACACCCGAATCTTGGACAATCCCATCCACATTTATGTTTGGAAATGCAGAAAATTGTCAACATAATTTCATACCAGTAATACATGACTTACAACAAGCAGATAGATGCAAGCACACATCTGGCCATGAGCTGCATGCACACCTATGACATTGTACTCAAGTGCCACATACACGTAGCACAACATGTGGAGCTATATGCTGCTAGGAACTCAAACATGTTCATTTGTGAATAGGGAGGCTCACGTCTGTGGGTAAGACTTTGGCATCCCTATTCTGTGAGATTCAGGGTCTGACTTGCTGACTAAATCATAAATATGGTCCCCTGCTAAATTTTCTTTTTTTTTATCAACAAATGTCACCCTATTCACATGGCCAAGCCTACTGGGCTGCACTACAATCCCAAAATATGACTGTACACTAATGATTGTTCAACTCAAAGATGGAAAAAAAATGATACTCCACTCAAGTAACATATCCGATCATTTAACAGTGCATCATACTTTGCTATGTGTCCAACACACAGGAGTCAATCACACAACAGCAGCAACCACAACACAGGACAGAAATATCAACACTTACGGGAGATGTCTGGGTCCGCAAATCGAGCCACCTCTCCGATTGTGTAGGAGGCAGGTCCAAATACACAGAAAGAGAGCAAGGGAAGCAAGGCTAACCCACACCGCTTCCCAAGAGAAACTATATAATCACCAAAGGTGTGGGGTAGTGGGAACAGGGGGTAAGACTGGGTTAGTCTTTTAACCAGTGTCTGGTTATTTAAGGTTGCTGGATAAGGGGTGCTGTATTGACCTACAGGAATGACGGAGGATTTTCCTTTATGGACTAGGTGGTCTCACACACATAGTAGTGTCATGCTTCATCATATGACCACCTAGCCCCACCTAAGTAAGATGATACTACTCAGGCGGACTCGACCTCTGGTTAAAAGAACCAGAGGGAGTGCTGAAATTAAATTGACTGGATAATTACAGTTATCCAGAGGGGGTGAATAATAAAATTACCTAACATGTCACCGGTGGCTCTTATTAATTTTAATAGTGGTGCATGTTGGTAAGACTAAAACTAAGGGGAAAGGCTCGTTAGAGGATAATGTCTCTTGGAGTCTAAAAGGGGTTGTACATGACCAACATGTTTCTGCCCTCACTAAGTGCTGGTAGGTCAGGGGCATTCGTCAGGGTCGGAGCACGTGTAATCAATACGGTGCTCAAAGTAAACGTGTGTGTCCTACCTGAACAGGTAGTTCACGGTGGGGTAGGCCTATAGTGAATAATAAATAGATCACAATTAATTCAGAGTGACAGAAGGGTGGCAAACCACAGCACACAACACAGCAATCGGTGAAAAATTGAAAAGAATGCACTCACACATGCATGCACTTGTGACTTACCCCGGAGCTGGGGGCGTGTTGCCTCTGGTCTGGCTAGAACCGGGGGGGGGGTTTCCCTTGTAGTCACACTCTGAGGAGATTAGGTGTTTAGCAAGGGGGGAGAAAGAGGGGAGCTAAGTACGCTAAGTGCAGAAAGGAGGAAACAGCGCAGGGTGCGCTGCAGACAGGGGGAGGCTGGTGAAGCAAGGAAATGGCAGGAGAAGGGAAGGTAAAGAAAGAAGGTCTATGTAGCGTGAGAGGAAAGAAAAAAGGGAGGATAGAGGAACAGGAAACAAGAGAAAGGAAGGGTGCCCAGGAAGTACAGATAGAGAAAGCTACCAGGGGAAAGGCCGGTAGCAGTTAAAAGAAAGGAAGAATTCATGGGCCAAAATTAGCCCACACTTACCACGCCAAAGGGAATACCATGGGGGTTACCTACGTGCCGGAGCCAGGCCGCTCTGGTACTGACTGACCGCTAGGCCAGGTCTTTATGAGGAGGTCCAGCCAATTAGTGCGGAGCTGCAGAGGTCGGGGGCGGTGCCCGGTAATTATGCTCAGGTGTACTGGATATCGGAGCAACAAAGCACAGCTCCCATTGTGTCGTAAAAGACACGCCCCCTCGGGGGCCGTGCGGGGCGCGGAGCCTCAAGGGCCCTGATAGGTCCACACGAAACGCACCACCCCGCGGGGGCACCCGGTTACGGGGCCCCGCGGGGAAGGTCGCGTCCGGCGACGGTGAACTGAAGCAAGACGCCCAGCCCGCGGCGCGGATGACGCGCACGGGCGGGCGTCCTGCAGTGACGCGCCGCGCTCAACGCGGCGCGCCCAGTAGTGACGCGTCGCGAAGCGCGGCGCGTCAGATATACTGTGGGACTCTGGGGGAGTGAGTCCCACGGTGAACGAAAAGAGGGCAACCAGGGAAAGATACTAGATGCGGAAAAAGAAGGAAGGAGGGCGGGGGGGGTTGCAGTAGTGGAGGGAAGGTGGCAAGAACTAAGGAAACGAGAAAGTGGGGGGGAAAGGGGGGTGATGGGGGGGGAAAAAAGAGAAAAATATAAGGAAAACAGATGAGGGGGAGAAAAGAAAAACAAGGAGAGGGAGGTGGAAAGGAAAGCCTGGGACAAGAAAGGGAAGGAAAAGACTGGGGGAGATGTGATGATAAAAAGAGGGGAAAAGAAAGGGAAAGAAAACATATAAGGTATGGTAGGGGGGTATGAAAGCAGAGAAGGGGAGAAAAGGTTCTAGATGGGGAAGGAAGGAAGGATAAGACGAGGGGGGGAAAAGAAGAGGACGAGAATGTTGAAAAGGAAAGAGGGAAAACAACCCCGGAGGCGGGGAGTAGAGGGAATCCAGCAGATGTTTAGAGGATTGAAAAGGAGGAGAAGAAGGAGGAGAAAGGGTGGAAGAGAAGGGAAAGAAAAAAGAAAGGGAGGTGGGGGGGGGGAGTAGAGGGAATCCAGCAGATGTTTAGAGGATTGAAAAGGAGGAGAAGAAGGAGGAGAAGGGGTGGAAGAGAAGGGAAAGAAAAAAGAAAGGGAGGTGGGGGAAGAGGTAGAAGGAGCGACAATGACAGGTATACTAAGGGAACTACTCTAGAAGGTAAGGTAAGGTTCTGATATACAAGTATGGAAGATAATAAGTCCCACAGTGGGGAATAGGAGGGCTCGTTTGAAAAGTTATCTAATACTACTTCAGATCCTAGGTGGACGGACATAGAATGAAGGTATCATTTATGTATTTACAGTCATCAGCCTAGAGCTGACCATTGAATATTGTCATTTAGTCCTAAGGTGTCCGTATGCAACCTCCAAATCCATCTCTGTTCATACATTAGGAGCTTGTGTTTGGCATTGGTTGCTATCGATTTAAGTTGATCCAGTACCACCCACTGCATATCATCAGGATGGTGATTGCTGGAGATGTAGTGCTCTGTGAGTCTCGTAGCATCTCTTTTGCACCGGATGGTGCTTCTATGCTCGCAGATGCGTGTGCCCACTCTTCGTGTCGTCATCCCAATGTATTTCTTGTCACAAGGGCATGTGATCATGTACACCACATTTTTACTGTTGCAGTTCGTTAGTTGCCTAAGCTCCCAGGGTGTTGGTAGTCCCAAGTCAAGTGTAAGGGTTTTCTTAGTAAGGGCGCAAACACTGCAATTGCCGCAAGGGTAATGTCCTTTGGGAGGGGGAAGGTCCCAGAGGGTCTTCTGTCTGCTTGTGATGGGATTTATCCGAGGGCGGGTATGCACAATCATATCCCGGATACTTTTTGCTTTTCTGTAGGCATTCATGGGGATCTCAAAGGGGAGACCACCAGAGGTGAGGATTTTCCAGTCTTCATTTATTATTTTTTTGATCATGTTGGACGCTGGGTTGAATGTGGTCACACAGATCAAGGGATTTCCTTTACTGCTTCGACTGCTTGGGTGCAGTAGAGTCTCTCTGGGGCTCACACGGGCCCGTTTATCTGCTCTCCTCAATAGGTGATCTGGGTATCCTCTTGCTCGAAGTTTGCCACTCAGTAGCTGAGCATGTTTTTTATAATCCGTTAGTTCCGTACAGTTCCGTCTGAGGCGGAGGTATTGCCCTACAGGGAGGTTTTCCCTGAGGGACCGAGGATGAAAGCTCTGAAATTGGAGGAGAGTGTTCCTATCAGTGGGCTTGTAATACACTTCTGTTATCAGAGAGCCATTTTTCTCAGTTATTAGTAGGTCGAGAAAGGAGACTGCTGGGTTGCCTATTGTTGCTGTAAATCTTAGAAAGGGATTAAGGGTGTTTAGCCACGTGATGAAGATGGCTGCTTCTTCCCTTGTACCTCTCCAGATAATCAGGATGTCATCGATATATCTTTTCCATAACCTGATATGGTTGATGTAGGGGTTCTCTTCGGAAAGAACCATTGCTTTCTCGAAGTGATCCACGTAAAGGCATGCCAGGCTGGGTGCAAAAGTGCTCCCCATCGAGGTACCCTGGATCTGTAAGAAGAAGTTCTTTTCGAACTCAAAGAAATTTCTGGTGAGAGCTAAATGGGCTAAATCCAGGATGAATTCTGGAGGGGTGATGTAATTCCAGGTACCCTTATTTAATAGATCGTTGATCACTTCGAGAGTTGCTTCTTGTGGAATATTAGTGTATAGTGACTCCACATCCAATGTCATGAGATGCTCGCTGTCTTTGTCAAATTCTAAGGTGTTTAAAAGGGAGAGCACGTCGGTTGTGTCTTTTAAGTAGGTGGGAATTTGCTTCACGAATGGTTGAAGAAACCAGTCGCAGAATTGCGACAAAGGTTCCAGCAAAGAACCAATACCGGAAACAATTGGTCTCCCTGGGGGTGGGTTTTTGTCCTTGTGAATTTTGGGCAGAATATAGAAATACGGAGTTTTGGGATCAGGTTGAGTGAGGAAGGAGGCCTCATGTTTGGTGATCCACCCGTTGCTCATGCCTTTGTCTACAAGGAAGGTGATCTCTTCTCTGACCTCTTCTGTAGGGTCCCTTGATAATCTCTTGTAGTGATGGTCGTTGTTTAGTAGACGTAGGCACTCAGAATTGTACATCACTGTGGGCATTATTACTATCGCCCCGCCCTTGTCGGCTGGTTTAATAGTGATGGATGAGTCGTTACTGAGGTCATTGAGGGCTGAGAGTTCTTCAGTACTGATGTTGTGGAAAGACTCCCTCTGAGTCTTCTGTAGATCGTCAATCCTCCTGTTCACCGATTTCTCGAATGCCAAGACTTCGGGTGGCATGAGGTGGGAGGTGGGAGTGAATTTGGATTTGGGACGTAGCCCAGTGTTTTTGTCACGTTCTGGGTTGGGTTCGGGGTTCTGGAGAAAGAAGGTTCTAAGCCTGATTTTCCGAAAGAACTCTGCTAGTTCTATCCTTAGTTTAAAGACGTCAAGTTTTGGGGTGGGGACGAAACCCAGACCTTTCTCTAGGGCTTGGAGTTCGTTAGTATTTAGCACTCGTGAGCTTAAGTTAACGACTGTAGTGGACCCCTTAGTCACGTTCTGCTGGTGCTGGGGGATTCGTCGTCTGTTGGTCCTTCGTTTAGGTTCCAACTGACTCCCTTTTTCCTGCCCCGATGGGGAGCACTTTTGCACCCAGCCTGGCATGCCTTTACGTGGATCACTTCGAGAAAGCAATGGTTCTTTCCGAAGAGAACCCCTACATCAACCATATCAGGTTATGGAAAAGATATATCGATGACATCCTGATTATCTGGAGAGGTACAAGGGAAGAAGCAGCCATCTTCATCACGTGGCTAAACACCCTTAATCCCTTTCTAAGATTTACAGCAACAATAGGCAACCCAGCAGTCTCCTTTCTCGACCTACTAATAACTGAGA